>NC_137935.1:13150842-15550842 GCF_963969265.1 Rhamphochromis sp. 'chilingali'
TGTAAAATATAATAATTATACCAAAATTTGGCTGCGGAAAATGTTTTTAAATTGACTAATGTGATAAGTCCATTATAGGAAGCTTAATACAGAAAATAGTCCAGCAAAGGTTGAATGGAATAAGCTCCCTTAGATAAGAGGAGAAAAGATCTACTATTAGGATTAGGAAGGTGAAGTGGCCATTATGCAGAGGGGTAGGATGTGGGGCAGCTGATGATTTTACATTACAAAGCAGGAATGTCACAGTAACTAACATCATTAGCATCTAGCACTAAGCACACTGAGTAAAATGGCAATGTTCTCTGTGCATTTACTTGCCCCTGAAATTTTAACAGTAATACGACTTTGAGAATTTGCTCGGGGGAGCGTTAAAAGTGGTACAGTAAAAAACAATCAACTCAGAATATACAGTGTACTCTAATATAAAATAGAAATGCAAAGGCTGCAGGATGACCTATAACACACTAAATGCTCACCACTGCAGTGTTTGAAGACAAACAAAAGATAAAACAGATGCCTTGTAAAAGCCTGAAAAAATTTCATCTCATTACCAAAATCAAGGTCTGTAAACTAATTGTACCAATCTATTCTCTGTAAACCTGCTAAGTAGGGCTGGGCTATATCATACCGTTCACGGTGATACCGGTGTAATTTTGGGCACCGATAGGAAAATGAAATATCGCGATAGAACATGGGTAAAACGCGCACGCGCAGTGCCTTTGTTTTCATACGCACATGGCGGCAACGCAGAATGAGAAGAGCGAAAGTGGATCGTTAAATGAAACGGATGAACCAGAATTGGTTTGTAAAAATGCTGCAACTTCAGTGGTGTGGAACTGGTTTAGCTTTCGTATGTCAGATACACAACAAAGCACTATTTTTGGTAGAGCATGCTAGCGGGCCGTCGTTATTACCGTGTTGTTTGGAAAATACGGCACAATTAAAATCAATCCTTTGATTTTTCTGAAAATCGACAGTGCCCCTTATAATCCCGTGTGCCTTATGTATGAATTCTGGTTGTGTTTACTGACCTCGAAGCGATTTTATGTCGTACATGGCGCTCGAAAATCTGTCAAATGTTTTAGTACGACTTTGCTAAGCTACGAAGCCGCACCGCTTGATGGATTGTCGGAGTATTACGGCTATATTAGGCAGGCGCCTCGCAGAGTGACACGTACTGTATTACCTAATATTACCGTATTGTGTGTGTATAACCTATTTTTTAGTTTTGTGGATATTATCCATGGTTATGCTGAGGATATGTCAGCCAGTTTCCACTGGAAATGCCTTTTGGTTAAACTGTCAGCAAGGAATTTGTTAAATATTTATATAACTTTAATGCACATAAAAAAACAGCTGCTTGTTTAAGTGAAAATACGTTGATGGGGTTTTTTGCACTAATAAAGTTGTGGAGTTGTAAAGCATTTTGTCTAGTGTCAATTATATCGTCAGTTAAATCGTTATCGCAAATTTTCAAATGTATATCGTGATAAATATTTTTGGTCATATCGCCCTGCTCTACTGCTAAGTAATGATAACTGTTAAACTAATAGAAAGAAACTTGGTGAGTAGTGACAGAAATGACCTATACTTTTCATCTAACTCTCCCAACTGTATGGGTTGAATTATTGTCACAAAGTCAGAAAGCAGTGAGCCCAACTCTAAAGCCTGTCAGCATACTTCACAATGCTGCTTTTCCTATTAAAATCAACAATGCAAAACCACTTTCATATCCTCCGAGCAGGCTGACATTCAAGTCCCAAAGGGAAATTTTATCACATGATCCCATATCCTCTTCCCTTCCATTCAACAAATGTTGTTTTTCCTTGTTCTGTAAGGTATTAGAATACAGTAGCAACACACCTGCACCATCTGAGAGTTTTCCAAATGGAATTGTTCTGTAGGCCAAGCACTAATTGGTTCTCTCAGATTGAAGGCAGAACCGTTGCTCTTCTTCGCTGAGAGTTATGAAGACAGGGTAATTGCTCTCCAACGAGCAGCTCACTTTTCATACATTAGTGAGGCTAACAAGCTACTGTAGTTCATCTTGTTAAAGGGCAAAAACTCTTTCAAAGCAGAGGGTGGCAAAATTGAAGAGAAGCAAATTTGTGGTCTAGAAATTTGATATGCATACATTTCCCACACAATCAGATTGTATAGGAAAACAAATATTGCAAATATTTTGAATGCAAGCTCTTGGCTGCAATAAATAGCTTACAGGGAATGAAATACGCTTTTCATATTAATATGAAAAGAGTGTAAATATTTTCTGTTTCATTATGAAACTATGGTGGCGCAAATTAGATTAGTGAGCGGCTACACTATTGGTAACTAACAGGAAATCTGAACAATTGAATAAGCTTAGACTGGATCACCACATCAAAGAACTTAAAGGAGTAGAACTGTAGATAAGAGTAAGCAGGAAAATTATTTTTGCCTGTAGCATACATTTCAAACACGGTTTACCAATAACTGTGATATTTCTTAATTCCCCACCTTAAGAGTATTTATAGCATTACTTGTAGCATATTTCCAGAAGTAGCAGTTATAGTATGCCAGTTGGTTAATCTACCTAATCTAAACGGTCCAGACTGAAATGACTCAACTGCTGGATAGACTATATTTTGAACAGTCACAGCCTTCAGATGATGAAACTTCTCTCTATGTACTGTATTACAGGTTGTTTTCATAGTAGAAATACCAATTACCAGGAAAATACTTCATAGCATAGCATAGCATAGCATAGCAAAGCAAGATAGATAGATAGATAGATAGATAGATAGATAGATAGATAGATAGATAGATAGATAGATAGATAGATAGATAGATAGATAGATAGATAGATAGATAGATAGATAGATAGATAGATAGATAGATAGATAGATAGATAGATAGATAGATAGATAGATAGATAGATAGATTGATTTTAGGTTGTGTGCAGCTGTGTTTCTTGTGACTTTGGTAAAATAGACTGCCACTGGTGTTGTCTACTTGCTAGTAGATTTTTCTCAGTTTCAAGGGAAACATAACACTTTTTACACATAATCGTGTGTCCTGTTAAATTAACACTGTCTTTCAATGTTACAGACTGTTAGGGCTGCCAAGTTTGCTTCCAAGCTCACACATTACTGTCATTTTATTATCTGCCACAGATGCTAGCAGATACCTTAATGATAACTAAAGGCTAATGATAACAGATGGCTAATGTTGCTGTCAGGTAACTGCCAGTACATCTCGGCAATTAACTGAAAATAAAGCAAAACCGGTATTCACCTCTAATCAATGTGATCTTGCCGATGTTGGTTATTACATTTGATTGTTTAAAATCTGTTAGTACGCCTCCCAGTATATATGGTACCTTTTAAATCATACCACCACATGTGTTGTCATGTGACTTCGCTGCACCCAGTCTAGCATGATGGAGGAAAAGCCAAACACTGAGCTGATTACCCAACTTTAGTTTGTCCAATTAAAATCTGTATGGGTTCTTTGGACAATTTTTTTGGCTTTAGTAAAGACAACATCAAATAAAAAGGAGAAAACTGTGGGGAAAATACTTTCATCTGTTACAACACGAGTACAGTAATAAAAAATAAATACATCTCAGCTTCATTAGTTTGGCATATTCACAGTACAAAGAGAGTGAACTATGAGGCCAAAAACAATACATATACTTCTGCAACAAATCTGAGTCGCAGGTGCATCATATCCACAAATCCTGCTGAAACCCAAGACATAACCTCATATAGGGCTGTTCGATATAACAATATATATCAGATGATGATATAAAAACATCTATCATTTCATTTTACGCCATCGTTTGTTTCGTGCTGTCGCAAAATAAACTGTTTACAGCAATATTTTTTCATCGTTTTGATGGTCACTGTAGTGGCTATATTCATTTCTTAAAGTTCTCTCTTTCGCTTATATTTAATATAACCACACTACCTACGGACAAACGTCTGCTTTTATGCGTTGTGGTTAGCAACAACGACGGTAAAACCATCGCGTGTCCGCTTGTTTATCTTCCACATAACCCTTTCACAAGAAAGCTCAAGATCCTGTTGAGACTTTTCAAAATAAACCGAATCACGTAAAAGAGTATGCAGAGTATTTACGGATGAGAAGCAAAACAGAGCCGTCAGGTGCTAAAAAATAAACCTTAGACTCAAATGTTAGAACCGGCTTTTCCCCGCAGCATGCCGTGTAATAAATACTCACAAAGAAACAGCAGCCGTTACAACATATGTCTAAAGATGTATAGTTTCATGCATCTGTTAAAACACTCGACTACAGGTACACAACGCCCAGCTGGAAAAACTTCACGCAACTTGAGCTGCCCGAGATTCACAGAATTTACAAAAAATGTTAAATTTTTGTGATTTATACCGTAATCGGACGATAGATGTCTTATATCGGGATATGAGATTTTGGTCATATCGCACAGCCCTAACCTCATATGCATCTGCCAATAAATATAACTACACATCGTCTCAACGAAGCCGCTAATGACTGTTACTGTCCCATTTTCTACTGTCCTGCAGCCACTTTTCAAACTGACTGGAAGAGAACAGACCAATTCAAAGAAAGAAACCCTACCTCCAAGTAGTGTTTTACAGCAAAATTGGAGACCAACACAGGCACACCATGCCCAAGAATAAATGCAGCCAATACCATAACTATGTTGAAGGCTCTACATATAGATTCAACAGAGACATATAAATGACGTCCTGTTTGTGTTGTGTGTTAAGGCCCCGATATCTTCCAAAATCTTCATTCTCTCTGCACAGCCTCTGTTCAAACGAAGCCATAATAAAGCATCCAAAAACAAAACTAAATTTGTTTACCCCAAACATCTTTGCCCAAGGAACAACAAATGTTTGTAAAGTTTCAAAACAAAATTTAATGCACAAAATCAAAGAATGTAAATGCAATGTAACTTTTTACATCCATTCCTTCCTTACTATTCCTTATCATATTAGATATTTGAGCTTGATCGCATTGAGTTGCACTATTTTAACTGTAAACACCTCATCATAAAACACAAACAATAAGAATTAAACGTTAACAATTTACAGGGAGAGTATGGCTCTTGAATACTGACGCTGGAACAATGACCTAAAAATGAGGATAGCAGAAGATGGTCTAAAGAGTACCAGAAGGTGCTATGTACTACTAATTGCCAAACCTTACCTTAGGCTCGTAAAACTTGCGTTCATATAGCAGTACCATACACAAACCTGTGCTATGTTTCCTAGCCGTTAAGGCACCCAGCAATAAACTGGATGAGAAACCTACAGAGAAATAAACAATTCAAGTAGAAAAGACTGACCCAGTTCTGAAGAAACATGTAATTTCCCTGCAGTTCAACTTGGCATTCAATTGCTTTTACATAAAATGAACACAAAAACGTCCCACTGGGGAGTGCCTCATCCAAATCAACCTGAACGTGTCCGCCTATGATGCAATAAACAACCCAGGAACACAAAGTTACAATGCAAGGTTGTCAGGAAGTATTCAAAGAAAATTCAAAATTCAAGAAACAGACAAACTGTAATAAAAAAATAAAATAAAAAAAGATAATTACTGTAAATAATAGCTGTTGTTGACTAAAACAAAATATGGCTGGAATTTAAAAATCAACTGCCAACAACTGGTTTAAGATTGCTTGTCTCACCCAAAATCTAAGCTGCAAATTAAAGTCTTACTTAAATGAAATAATGACAAATTACATCACGAAAACACCAGCAATGTTTGTCTGTTTCTTCTGCATCCAAACAATAACTATGCTCCTGACATTAGCAGTTCATTTGTGATGTAACATTTTCTGTAGCTCTGGGCAATGTCATATTTGGATGCAGGCTGATTATGACTATAGGAGACAGCTTGCAGTGTCAATAATTCATGACTCTGTAGGTCATCAACCACACAGTGGTGTTTTAGTCTTGGAGAAATCTCATTAAATGCATACTAACATGTATAAAAAATGAAATTATTATTGGTAAGATATCATCAGTTACATAGTTTATTTATTTGCTGCTTCTCAATGCAGATCACAGCATGATGCTGGAAAATGCAAAACATGTTTTGCCATCTATCTGAATACAGCTGTGGTTTGGGGACCAGAAATGGCAGCAAAAATCCTTCTTGAAACTCTGCTATCATTTCTATGTACGAGATTCTATTTAAGGATCATGTTTGCCATTTCTTCAGAATAGCCATAGGGTATTATACTACAGCACATGCACAATTTCATGCACATGTGCTCGCACGTGTGTACAAGCGTTTGTATGTAACGACAGTAATGGAAGGGTAAGATTTCATGAATGAAAATTATGTACATTGATGTCCCTGGGTTACAGCAATCAGTGGCTGCAGCTGGAGGACCTTTAATAGCCTCATGTAGCTTAAACCTATCTTTTCTAGCATGGCTTGTATCTTAGATCTACATTTCCCACAGGAACACACTGTTATTTTGGAAGTAGCTGTGTAGCTAAGATGTGAAGGGCAAGTACACTATATGGATAAAAAAAAATTATGCAGAGTTTGGCCTTTTTCTTCTGGCCTCTGTAGTTATCTTAGAACACTCCGGGTGCTGAAGCCTAGGCTGTCGGATGTTGTAGTAAGCCTCGACCCAAGCTGTGACTCGCCTCACTTGCCATGTGGGATTGTGCTCATCATCTATTCTGCCAGCGTAAAAAATGCACACACATTCAAACACTTAAACTTTAAGCCTGCCAAACCGACAGTCACAGTAATAAACATCAGCTTGCTATCTGTGGTTTAAACCAAACAAAAGATTGAACGTGTCCTCCAAATAAATGGTGTACTTGCCATGAGGTCAAGGAAGCTCATAATACATTACTAAAATTTATATTATTCATATTTGGCTTTTCAGCAGGGACACACAAATAAGAATGCGTGCGCCACTGCTTTACTGTCAAAGAGCATTTAATTGGCAGCTTCTAAATAACCGGAAAGCAAATGATTCTATAATTCAACTGTCTCCAGAAATCAAGAGCCTCTTGCTCAGTAATGGTGCCAGTGTGTTTATAATATATTGAAAGAGGCTGACTCATCCGTGCTCAGTGATGATTTGTCCCATGCCAACAAGCTACAAAAGCTGCCAATGATTTACAAACTTAGGCCAATTTATGGTGTTGATTTGTTATTACAAGTACAAAACTCAACTAATGCATTTGTCACTTGAGCAAACCATAACCAGATTTATTTATTACAATGCACAAATTACAGCTAGCAAGCCATTTGAAATGACAATAATATATGCATTTCAACATTTGACTTGAGAATTGGTCGGTTTCACAATGCAGCAGACACAGACTCAAAAATTCCGAACACATTTTGATTCCTAATTCATACTGGTATCAAGAAAACCATCTAATTACAAAAAAAGGGGATGGGAAACATTTAATCTTAGAAAATGTAGCACTGGGATTCCAGTTTGAAATGAACAGTCTAAGCCTTAAACACCAAAATAATTTAACTTTTAATTTAAAAAAAATATTTATTGGAAAGGCATCTTCAAATAGTCAATACATCATTTTGTACATTTTGCAAGACATTTTATTTTATTTTAACTGCTTTGTTTTTGCAAATTTTATCATGATGAGTTATTGCTTGTACAGAATATCATGCCCACAGCCTTCCTGGCAGGAAGAGGGATGGAGCTTTTTTCATACATGGTTGTTTTGTGCAGGTCAAGCAGTAGGACTCCTGTGCTGTGTCTGTCACAGGAAAAAAAATTGAGTGCAGCACTCATTTTAGAGAGAAGGCTTACATTCCTCCAGATAAGATGGAGTTCTGGATGGGATTTTGAAGTCAGGACTGTGGGACGCTGATAGCTGGTATGGTTCCTTGAGTGCAAGCCGCTGCTTCACTTTCACTTTCAGGAGAAGCTTATTGTACAGGTTCCGGTGGGAGCAATGGTCAGGGATTCGGCTTAAAAGAAACACAAACTGTGCTTTAAGTCTGTATTTTTAATGTCTGATAACTTTCCAATTTGATGGTATCACAATTTAAATAATAAGAAGCAATCCTAACGTGAACTAGCAGTAACATACTGCTTTGAAAACAAATTAATATCTCGTAAAACATAAATGTTCTTTTGGTTTGCTAATAGCTTTACCACATAAGTAACTACAAAGTAACTCAGGTAATACTCTCCCCATCTCACACTGTCAAAACATGCTAATTCAACTGAGTATAGTTGTTAAAAAAAACAACAACTATAACTGTCATTTTCATGCATAGAAACACATTTCTTTTCTGTTAAATCTTATGTTGATGCTTAATGCTATGTTAATCTTATTGCTTCATATTTCCCTACATTTATTCACTGAGGTCACCAATTTGTGAGTTGCTCTTTAAGTGCTCAGTTTCAGAACTTACTAGTTTTAAGGAACTAGTGAGTATTTGCTTGCCGCTCATGCCTCTCAACCACAGTTATACTCATTTCTACCAGTTGCTATGGAAACGTGTTTCCCCGCTCCCTTCTCCCCTTACTTTGACATCACCGCTTGCCCGCCGCTCTCTCCCTCTCTCTCCCCCTCTCTGATTGGAGGCAGCAGTGCAGCCTCAGAGGAGTGACTATTTACATTGAAGAGGCTGTCAAAACAACGAACACACAATTTCAGCTGATCACCGTGGCTGCCTTCAGTGGTTGAGCCGTTGGTGGTAGTAGGCTTGAATGTCTCTACCAGCTAACTACATACTGTACAGAGCTATAAATTCAACACTCTATACAGTACCATTCAATAAAACTACTGGATGTCTAAAGAGCAAAGGCTCAGCTGGTGCTTGCCTTATTATATTTCCAGTCTCAGGCATCGATATCTGCAAGGCTTTAGACAGTTGGGGCCTCTCATTTGTGCATTACTTTTCAACTATAAGACTGAATAACAGATGGCTAGCAGCTTACAGTCACTGTTCATTAGCTCTAAAAGAAATGTTTATGAGTCAACCCAAAAGGAACCCCTAGCACAGAAATATGACTGGTTCCTAATTATGTGGATCCATTTCAAAGCTTTCAACTTTTAATACCAGATCTTTCTGTAGCATCTATAACACCGAATAAGGATTATCTTTCAAATCATCTTAATTTCTTTTTCCTAATTTATAAATAATAAATTATATCTGAAAATTTTAATATTCTCCGATCACAGTCTGCAGAAAACAGGATGTATATTATGTGAATCTTAGGTGTTAAAAAATGAAAGTGAAAAATATCACTTGGAATACTGACGTAATCATCATATTTATGTGTTATATAATAGGGCAGAACACATTAAAATAAGAGGCTGAGGCAGCAGAAGCTGAGCTGCCACAGAGGGGATGATTCAGATTTTTATCTCTTGTTAAAGAGTGGCTGCTTGAAAGGTTTTTGGCTGTGATATTGAAGTATTCTAATATAATGCATATTTTATCTCATATCATCTTTATCATATTGTCATAGGCCAAAAAGATGTGTGTACTGTAGCCTATGCCGTTCACTATAAAAAAGGATTTACCTTAAATACAGATTTAAAATCAACTATATAAATCTGACAATTCAGTTTTTTTAAAACTAAAACACGGACCTTTTTCGTGTTGATCGCTGCAAAATTAAAATGTGTCAAGTACAGATCTAGGCAAATGTGGAATAATGTGATGCTTCAGTGCGCTGGTTCAGTTTTTCAATTTTCATCGACTGTATTCATGAGCAAAATTCAATTTGGGAAGTTATTTTTCCAGGTTTACACTTGAGTGTAACACGCTCCCAGACATGACACTTTCAAATTCATTTTACAGTCTGCTGGAAAAAAAAAAGAAAAAGAAAAAGAAAAAGAAAAAAAAACAAGGACAAAACTCACATAATAATTTGTGTTGTGGTAAACACTGCCATGGTGCTCAGAGATCTTTAACATCGAACAGAAGCCAAAATATGAGTTTAAATGATCTCTCTCTTTCTCTAATGGCCATATGCCTCTCTGAGCTGCATCCCTTTTCCTCTCTGTGCTGAAGATAAGCTGTGACTCAGTGAGCTACGGTGCAGTCCACTTCAGTGGCCAAGAGAAATTTGCCCTCATTCAGGCAATTTAGTGTGAGTGCCCCTCAGCATCTGCCTCAGCTGTGCACCACACAACAAAAGCCCAGGGAGGCGGAGAGCTGAGCGCCTGTGACCCATCATGCCATGCTGCGTGCTCCTGTAATGAATCAGTATTTAGAAGGTTGAATACAAGGCCAAGGAGACAATATAGACATTGTGCTATCAGAGACACTCAAAAATTAGGTGAGAAAAAGCTTTAAAAATAATAATAATACACAGAAAACAGATTAATTTTGGCATAACAAAAAACAGATAATTCTGCAAAAGAAACCAAAACAATCCATAATAAACATGTTTTGTCATCTCAAACAAACAGATACATGATCCTGTGAAAAAAAAAAAACATAATAATGCCCAAAACCCGAGTTTGATTTTCATCCAGCTTAGAGCTCCAGCAGAGCTGTACAACCTGTGCGAGGACTGAGAGAGAGCAGTCTGTCACTATGTCTAAAAAAGACATGCATAATCAGTGAAATGGAAAGATTCTTGGAGGCTGAATACTGGAGACTCTGCAAGGAATTTTTATTTACAGTTTGAATTCTCCGTGGCAAGAATAGGGAGCCTGTGTAACATCAACAATGACTGAAATGTTAACCATCACTGTCTGTCACTGAAAAAAAAAAAAAAAAAAAAAAAAAAAGAGAACACTCATCCTTACAGATTAATCATTACAGTGTTTCTCCTGTGACTTCCCTGATGGTGCTAGTCACGACATACTCCCCTGAAACAGCCCACAAAGCAACCACTCCGCTTGCTACTTGAGTGAAAGCCATTAAGGTTTAGCAGAATAAAAAACTATAAGGCTGTGCTAAATGGGCAGATTTTCATACACCTCTAATAATTAATGTAACAACAAAGAGGGGGGAAAAGGGCTAACTGGGAGGGTAGGAGGACTGGACGGAGGGAGCCAAAATGACCACTCAGCCACAAGATGCCTGTGACTACACAGAACCCCGAAGCCTGGCACATGCACACAGCTCCCTCTGTGTGTCCATTGAGAAAGCAGACAAGCTGGGACGAGCCGGATAAGCCTGCCTGTGACTCCACCAGGAAGAGGATCAATAGGAGGGAATGCACCATTTCGGATACAGCCAGACAGAGCCAGGGGCAGGGCAGAGAGGCAGAGCAGCACTTGAGTGCTCATTATGTTGTGTAGGATGACACAGTGTGTGCAGCCACTTCTGGAGTTATCTATGAACGGAGGGAGGTGTTGCAAACCCCTCAGAGATTAGGGCAGACCACACAGTAATTGGATTAAAGCACTAATGAAAATAAAAACTGGCATGAGCACATCTCCATCAAGGTTACAGAGCTCAGGAGGACAATCACATGAGCTAGCTGATAGCAGGTGGAAAAAAATAAATAAAAAAAATCGCTCGCCAGGAGTCCAAAGCTATCGCACGACCAGACAAATACTGGACAAAGTTCATCGTGGCTGCCTCTTTCGGCTCGCTTGCTGGCATGGAAACAGTTGGCTGCAGCTGAGCATTTGGACATCACCCACCAGCAGTCAATCACATAGCAATGTCCCGCCTTCTATACAGAGTCTCAAACACCTGCCAAGTATCAAATGCCAGTAAAATTTGTCTTTGCCAGTAAATAAACAAGGGTCAACCACCACAGTGGCCAAGACGATGATGCCTCAGCTGCCTTCTCCTGTCCTCAGATTATGTCCCTGCTGACCAGTGAACACTTTCTCCACTCTAAGCCAATCAAACCAAAGCAAAACAGTGCCTGTGTATCAAACAGGTTTCTGATGAGCTGTTTTAAGTGCTGGCTCTACACACAAAAAAAATGCTAAGCTGTTATTTCCCACTTGACAATATGATTAACCAGCCAAACACCACTTTAAAGATGACCAAACAGACTGCATGATGAATACAAAACTGAGTGACCAAGCTTGAAATCAAAGCGTTTACCTGTTCAACAGATTACTGACTTTTTCACCATGTTCTTCAATTGTTCCAGAACATGAAGCCGCACTCAAAATGAGTGGGTTTGTGTTACGGCTCACTCACATCAAGCGTGAAGATTGTAAGGAGAGAAGAAACAGCAGCACGGCAGAGAGAAAAGTAAAGTAGAAAGTAATGTTCCATAATCAATCGAACATAATTAAACTGATGAAATAATATTTTAAGAAAAGAGAAATATTTATACTGTCAAATGGGGTTTAAAATACTTGTTTTGTATGTTAAATGTCAACTTACTTACTGCAGTTAGAAACCCTGTGTAATAACCCTATTTTGATTTCATTTAATGTGTGATTTCAAAATACTAAACCAAGCTGTCAACAGCTTCCTGCAACACCAGATTTTTGCAGCATGTTTCCTCCTCTTATAAAATCCATATGCATAGGATCTCTCTCCGTCTTACTAATCAGCCTCCAGTCTTCAGTTCAGTTCACATGGCCGATGTGTATAAACAACATTTTCCCAATTGAAAAACTGGCCTCCTGGTTGCAGTATCTGAATAAAACCCTGTTTATTACAACACAAGAATGATGACAAAGACCCTCATTTTTTTTTAACAAATTAAAAACAACAGACTTTATAGTTTTTGTTGAAAAATTTTGTCCTGCAAGACACTTGGGACCAATTGCTGAAGTGGGTACCTTGGTTAGGGACAATAACAGGCCTCTTCTGTTAACTATTGTGCATGTTCATATGGTTAATAAACACAGCAGCTACAGGAAATACAGTGACAGGAGTCAAAACAGATTCTTGACCTTAAAAGTAATACATATTTATATAACAACAAAAGACATTTATCAGCATACTTTTTATATTTTGGGCTACTGAGGTTGTTTGAGTATAGCAAAAATCCAAAATGAAATAAATAAAAATAACCATAGCACCTGAACCTATTAGTTTGGGCTTCTAGGGAGTCAAATTCCACCACTATAAAGAAAACTGGCAAGCTATATTTATAATTCAATACAAAACAAGAGCATCATTGCCAGAGGAATGCTGCACAATAATCGCTTTATCTCAATTATCTTTTCATAAGTGCTGGAAGCCAGAATGGTAATTGAAAATAAAATTATTTTAATTGTCCAGTCCTGCCCAGGGTCATGGTCAGAATTCTTATTGCAGATTCTGACTTCTCTGAAGTTGTAAAGTGCTTTGTGACAAGGACACTGTTGTACTCCAGTAGAATGCTGTGTGTTATTCAAGGCCATTCCCGATGTCCCTCATTAATCCATGCCACATCTAATTGTGCTAAGCCATAACAGCAGGCCATTAGCATTCTTAAGCAACACTGCCATCCTCTTCCAAAATATTTCCAGTGGCTGACTAATTAGCGATGTTGTCATGCAGCATCAGGATAGGCAACACCAGTTAAGAGTTTTTAGACACAGGTGTGCTTGTTCAGGCAAAAGCTGAACAAGGTGATGGAAAGGTTCAGGTTTAGGCAGAAAAGACAGTTATGACAAGAGACGATCACGCAGCGTGATAAAGTCATCTGTTTTGTGTTATCTTTCGGTCCGCCAAGTCTGTAACACAAATGTTGTGATTCAGTTATTTAACACTTATAGTCAGACAAGTTCATATTCGACACATAGACTAGACAAGCAGTGACTCATGAACAACCTGTTACTACACCTGCTAAGAAATCTGTCCATGGTTAATGTTGGCATTTAACATCAGGCATTCCTTTCTGTACAAATCCAAAGAGCTAACACACATTTTTTAAAAAAAGAAAAATTGTATTAACATTCAATTCACTTCATCGCACTACATATAGCTTCTCAAATGAACAACACGAAAAAAAAAAAAGAATCTTTTTCACTTCAAAAAGGTTTTCATTTCTCTTCTTTAGAAGCATCTCCATCATGTTTGCTGTATAGCTGTCAGTAAAAGAGAGCAAGGAAAGCCCAAGGTTGTGTTCTGCATTCTTTGAGACAGACTGACAAGGCGTGGTCGGGCTACACGATGGTTCCACTGAGGGCGACAGATGGCACAGAGGCACCTTATGACACAACATTAGCTTCCACACATACACACCTTCTTGGCCAATCAGAGACTGGACTATAAAAATAGACACTGGGACAGGGCTAGCCTCCAGAGAGTTAACTTCCCTGTTTCTAAGAGCTAGGATCTCCAGAGACGTCCACAAAGAGGGAACACTTTCACTGCCATTAATCTAGGCACTAGAATTTTTTACAACTATTAGCAACACAATGCCTTTTAGATCCTTTAATACCTTGTTATTATACGTGAGTGTTTTCATTATCATGCTTTTTATTTCATTATCAGTGGAAATGTATTTCAAGGCAGTTATGCTGATGATATGTATAAAAAAAAGAAAAATCACTAAATTTGCTATGATTTGTTATGGATAGTTACCGGAGCATTTCATTTGGTTGACCTTCAAATGATAAAAAACAGTCAAGCTACCCGATTGGTACAGATTCAGTTTCCCAGCTTAAAATTCATTAAATTCAGCCTGAGGTAGAAGGAAGGCGGTATACGCTGCACGTTCGAGCTGTAGTTCATTCAATGTTCTGTTACAAAGCCTGTGAGCTGTGCTAACAGAATACATTTGTCAGCAGTAAAAAGCCTGGGAAATTCAGAAGTCGGAAATGTAAGTCATCTGAGGAAGTCAGTTTAGGTCTTCTTTTTTTTCCTTTGAGAAACTCAGGTCATTCCCAAGTGAGGGGACATATTAAATAAAAGTTTTCATGTAAGTCATGTTCAAAATGTCTCAGACACAAATTTTCCAAAAGAAAAAAAAATCAGACTGAAATAATTTATTAGAATCATGTAAGGAGACCCCACATATTCACAATATAGTACCAAAGACACTACAATATATGTTTTTTAATCAAATGGAGGTTCTACAAGTTCTACTACTACTTCTTCTCCTCTAGCACTGTGAAATATTATTCAGCAAGTTAAATAGAGGCATGAAAGCTGCAACTGTTTGCATGTAATTGCTTCAAAACCATTCATTTGCAACACAGAGGATGCAAAATCCCACAACCTCTGTGAGATTCTACAAGAACACAAATAAATCACCCCCGATTCCATGTGTAATACAGTTGTGACACATTTTTTAAGTTTATTGTAGTACTCTGTGGGTGTAATCTGCAGGTATTAGTGTACTGAAGGCACAGTAATGCTGTCACACTAGAGCAGGGCGATATGGCCAAAAATATTTATCATGATATATATTTGAAAATTTGCGATAACGATATAACCGACGATATAATTGATGCGAGACAAAATACAATTCCACAACATTACTAGCGCAAAAAGACAACCTTCCATTTATTTTCACTTAAACAAGAAGCTGGTTTTTATGTACATTAAAGCTTTATAAAAATGTAACAGTGCAAATGCAAATTCCTTGCTGAAAGTTTAACCAAAAGGCATTTCCAGTAGAAATGGGCAACCATGTATAATATCCACTGAAGTTAAAAAGAGGTGCTTTGCAACATTAAACTGCAGTGTGCAGTACGCATTTTTCGGACCATAAGGTGCACGGGATTATAAGGCACATTAAGCGAAACAAAGCAGTCAGATAAATCAAACTTTATTAAACTCATTCTTCTTGCTTCCTCCACTTCTGTACCATTGATTCATTAATGTTGAATTCTCTGGCAGCTGCTCTATTCCCATGTTGTTGCAGTATATTAATGACTAACCTCGTATTGTGGATGGATTATCTCAGTTGTTCTCCTGACTGAAGTTTGGTCCGTTTACAGCATCCTGCCATGCGATTGCATTTGTCTCTAACCATGAAGAACCTTCACGTTAACTTTTATAAGTGGAAAAGTGTTAGTGTTCGTCCTCCAGCTTCACTGTTTATGTTATGCTAACATAGCTGTGTCGCTAGCGATCACATAGCACATCATTATATACCAGCTAGCCCAACTTCAGTAACCCTACAAACGTCAATGCTGTTTAGTTTCCTGTCTTCATTTATGTTGGAAGTGATAGCAGAGCTGCACGTTTGATTTTTTTCAGAAATCTCTCCGTCAGAACATGCTATATCATGCTTAGGTAAATAGCGAAACTAGCGAGCTAACTTCCGCTAGCTTCCTGCTAACTTCTAACTCCGTTAAATGTAATAACTTTTGTTTTCATGGATGCCTGGAAGTTAAACTTTATAGTTACACCTGGTAAAGCAGCAATGCTGATCGTTTTATTAAAGATGAAAGAATTTAGACAGTTTTTAACTCTAAGTGATGCTGCAGTGTTGTTTGACCTGAAGTATACGGAGTTTAGGACCCAGATTACTCCCAGATTTAAGAGCATCTTAGTCCGACAAATATGACAATAACAACGGCCGCTTGCATGTTCTGCAAAAAAATGTGCTTTGTCGTGTATCTGACGGACAAACACCAAACCAGTTCCACATCACTGAAGTTGCACCATTTTTACAAACCAATTCTGGTTCATCTGTTTCACTCAACAATCGGCCATGTGCGTATGAAAACAAAGGCACTGCGCATGCGCGTTTTACTCCCATTCTATCGCGATATTTCATTTTCCTATCGTTGCCTAACATTATACCGGTATTACCGTGAACGGTATAATATGGCCCAGCCCTATGTCACACCCCATTAAAAGTGCACCTTTTAGTGGAGTTTTTTGTTGACTCATCCATATGGTGAGATTTTAGTGTTTGGAGAGGCTAAAAAAAAAAAGTCTGTTTTGGTGGACCCTTTAGAAGTATGATGACTTCCCTTATCACCTGTTGTCAATAATAAATGTATTCATGGTTTTTACTGCTCTTCTGAGCCTCCTGATTATTTCTGTATGCTCTCATAATTTGCACAACACACAGATCAGGCTGAGACCAATTATTTTTGACAACAGCATACATTTTTACCCCTGTGTAGCTCCAGCTTGTTTATGATGGCCACTGTCGCTGGCTATTTAAACGAGACACTAGCAGAGTAACCACAGTCGCCTCAGCCCACAGCATCCTGGAATTGTGGGAAAATCTGTCAACCTATCACTGAAAAACCACCAAAAAACCTAAAGCAACACAACAGCTCTGTGATAGAGCCCTGCAATCACGATGTCTCATGTTGCAAAAGAATTTCAATGCTGCATTCCTCCATGTTTATTTTCTAATTAAGGGCTGGGCAACACATTAAACTGCAATGATTTGGACACAAACTGCATATAGTGCAGTCCAAATGAAATTAAATAAAAAAAATTTCTTGATGAATATGATTGTAGATCTGCTACATTAAATGAGGGTCCTTTGAGTTCAGGAATACAAGGCAATACTAAAAGAATAACTGTTATTTCTTTAATTAATTGCTCATTTGTAAGAGAAAGTATGGAAAAAGAAACAAAAAAAACACTGACTGTATGCTGTACATTAGGGCTGCCACAAACGATTATTTTGATAGTCAACCAGTCACGATTATTTTTGCGATTAATCGACTAATCAGATCATACATCCATTGGACGTAAAACGTACAGCTTATTGCACCAGCAGCATCTGCTCTTATATAACTATCATTAGCTTACAGCTTTAAGTGCTTAAGGTCTGTGCTAACTAAAAATAAAGACAAGATGATAGTTTATTAAATTTTTATGAAATTTGCAGATTGTGATCTGTGAGTTTAATAAACTCAGCCGTCTGCTCCTTGCTATCTAAAATATAACGGGACACTGGAGTATATTCTCAAGCATCTCACACTTCTGATAATCAGTTGTCTGCTTGACGTTTATTCAGCTGTGTAAAAATTATAACTTTATCTCAGCCAAACCGATTTACTCAGGAACAAATAAAATACTGAAAAAAGCCAAACAATAACATTTTTAAGTTATCTAAGTGACTTATATATCATGTTTAACCTGAGTAACGAAAGACCGCGGAGGGTTTGAAAACGATTTGCCGGGAGTCCGGTGTTCTCACGGGCTCTAG
This sequence comes from Rhamphochromis sp. 'chilingali', assembly GCF_963969265.1. Taxonomy (NCBI): domain Eukaryota; kingdom Metazoa; phylum Chordata; class Actinopteri; order Cichliformes; family Cichlidae; genus Rhamphochromis; species Rhamphochromis sp. 'chilingali'. The sequence goes on from NC_137935.1 coordinate 13,168,838, forward strand.
TGAGCCTTGAACCCCGGCTAGCTATCAAGCTGGTGGATAACTGACGTCTCCGAAAACGTTGGAGCGCTTTTGAAAATATGTGGTGTCTTGATAAACTGAGCAGATATTTGAGGTTTACACAGCTACATTCGCGCCTGAAAATATGTTAAAAGTTTATTTTGTGACCCATAAAGAATAATAAGAGTAATATTAAAACCAACTAGCTGCCGCCATTGTTGGAAACTGAGCTGGGCTGCGCTATGAATTCTGGGACACTGCTTCTTCTTCTTTGGGGTTTAACGGCAGCTGGCATCCTTGTACATGCAGTGCTGCCATCTTCTGTTTCAGTCTGTTATTACACTCTTAAATCCTACTACTCATTCCTGCGTCTTTTGGGATCTTACAAAGCTTCAAACGATGCCTCGACTAATAAATTAGTCGTCGATGGTAATCGCGACTAGTCGACTAATCGTGGCAGCCCTACTGTACATAGCCATTGCTATGTTCTGTGATAGGCATTAACTGATGTAACTGTTACATCATTGTTTAAGAAAGATCCTCAGAATATATGACTAAAACCACTTTTTTGCTCATATGAATACCTGGACAGCTGGATCAAGGAATCAGCATAAACTTTTAAAAGTACTTTTATATTGAATGCCAACAAATACAGTGCCTAAAGGTCCAGTAAATTGAAATGAAAGACCAACTCTGAATAGTTTAAGTATTGCAACATAATACTCAAGGTCATAATACAAAAAAATGACAGGGGCACTTTTATTTGACTCAGCCTCTTCACATCAATAAACCTAATGCACACAAACAACTGTATGCACATCTTTACCAATATGGTTCACTCACACCAGTGTTCTGAATCTCACAGCAGCTGATGTCAATAATACTTAATGTTTCAGCATGGTGGCAGCACTACTAGTGAAACAGAGCCCTGACCCTGTTCAGTCAAAATGTGTTTTAACTGTTATTGCAGCCACTCATGCAGAGAAAGCAGCCATGTGCTGTCATAAGGTAGAGAAAAGTCCTTCACGGGCATATTCCTCTTTCCACTAATGGTGGGTGTTGTGAAGGAATCTCCACTGGGAATATGCACTCAAGTCACTAGTATGCCACTGAGGATACAGGGGATCATTACTGTTTGCTAACAGCATACATGCAGCCTCATAAGACATGTGCTTTCTTTTTACTTTTTTTTTTAGATTATTATTCACTGCAATAATGGTTCATTAATAAGAAATGCAAATGTGAAAAATAAAACATGTTCTGATTTGTTTGTTGTGCCAGTCTCCCATTGGTTTAAAATGCATTTAGCTTGACAAAGATATGCTCTGAGGAATACACCACCATAAAAATCTAACAGGGTTTGGGTTAAGTAAATCAACACCATTTTAAGGGACTGTTAACATTTGAGCACAACCCTTGTTTTGAGCTGCTCTATACTGAAGCTTTATAATCACAACCAAAAGGACAGTAGCATTAAATACAATACTAAAACTATAAAGATAATCTTGGGAAGATGGCAATGGTTCTTATTGGCGGTTTTCATGTTTTACTCCCAGTTTCAAACATATTAAGGACGCATAGATGACCCGCCCCCACACTGGCTTGGTCACCGTGACTGGTGTTGTGAGATTATTTGCTTCAGAGCAATTTTCATCTGCTGTGGCATCTATGGAAAAGATGCACGATGGGGTTCATGACACATCCGGCTTCTGCTGGCAAAGAGAGCAAGACAGCTTTCAGCCAGTGGAAGTCAATGAGTCATACTGAGTAGGGATCCTTTAGGGAGCAGTGTGAGAGACAGGGTAAAACAGAGCAAGACAGACAAGCAAGACAAGATGCCAAGCTCACAGCACGGCATTAAAAATAGAAAAAAAGTTAGGTTCAAAGAAAGCTCTGTATTATACAAATTCTATTTGGATACTGCATTTTAGTATCAAACATTACTTGGATAAATCAAGTGGTAAGCTTTATTGACTACTGGTTGATTTTTTTAACTACTCTTTTCTGCTGTAACTAGGTATCATTGTTTGGATTCTGGATATTTAGAAGCACCACTAATAACAATAAAAATATTCCCCATCAATAAAGTAATACAGAGGACATATTTTAATTATTTAATAATTCTATATAGGATTTATCATATCAATTGTTTCTGGGGTGAAGAACTGTTTTCTAATTCGTCAACTACTCTTTATCTACAGCTCGTTTTTTATGATTAATTTATATTAAATGAAGAAAATGATGAAGTGTAATGGCTTTTTTTTTTCCATTTAGTTTTTGAGCAATGATACTTTAATATGATATCAGTGAACCAGCACTAAACAAATACTACCAAGTGTTTCTTGATGGGTTAGTACTCAGACAGTTTAATGTCACTGCTTGATCAGTAATGTTCAAAACATAAAAAGCTATTTGTCAAGATTTAAAGTGAAATTTCATGAGTTATGAGTCATCAGCACTTTTTAGGGCACCAAATATTTACAAGAGCTGCATATCTATCTATTAATGTGAAATTCGACTTTTAGTTTGATAGTTTTATTGCAAAAAATATAATGATGGAATTTCCAGAGCTATGTTGAGATTCTTAGTTTTTTCCTAGGTTTGTCAATAAATGTCAGACTCACTATCCCAAAGCATCCATATCAATGTCCACAGCCAGAAGACTGATGTGGAATTACTGGCAGAACATTATGTGTGCGGAGTTTACCCTACCAATATACGACTTTGCCACTATGCCTAAGTGTTTTAACACAGCACGCAAGATCAATGAATGGAAAAAAAAAATCTATGACTATATGTAGCTCTCTGCCTTTCCGGAAAAAATACACAATATTATTTTTTGCAGGAACAGACTATCAGTATAATTACAGCCTTCAACAGCGAGTTCTTAATTAGGAGTTGTTCCTCTTAACGCAAGTGACGTCAATCTCCATCACAGTAAAACAGGGTTTTGGACTCAACTCCAATAACGTGGTGGACTAACAACAACACAGACATGGAGATGTGATGGTGTACTGGTCCTAGAGACCCCAACGATATCTAAACAGCCTTCAGCATTTCAGATCACATCCCATCCATCACCTGCACCCTGTCATTGTAGCACTCCAGTGGTCTCTGACTCAGATGGACAACTGAGTTTTCCAGCTGCACCTCCTAACCAATGGGTGTGGGTGCCAGGTTTAGGAATTCCACAAAATGTTCTGTTAAGCTGACCATAACACTGCCAGTTAATGTCAGGAATCCAGTGCTCCCAATAAAAACAAAATAAAATGGCCTTCAACAGCTTCAGAAAATTGCTTCCACACCCAAACTTCTGTGGTTACATTTGGTTAGTTACAGTGTGAATGAAAATGGTTGGGGTCTGTGGTAAATAGAGTGAACCTCTTCATGTGCTACACACTCCTAGTGAAGCTACTCTGTTGGGGAAAAAGGGTTGTTGCGACTCCCTGTTAGAGGAAATACAGTGGAAAGCATTTCAGTTAGAAGTTAAACACCTCAAATTGAAGTGAAATGTCTGTCAAATGGTGAACAAATATGAAAACGCATGGCAGTAGAGTGCAAGCAGTAAGAAAGCAAATACAAGGACATGGTCTAGTTTTCTTAGCATCAGTTATTCATTATTCATTGAGATCAACGACCACGGGCTTGCATCCAGTGTCAAAATAACAAAAGGTCAAAGTGGACGTTAAGATCTCAGAGTGTACAGTGTAAAATCTTCATCCTGCTCAAATTTCAATAGGAGGATTGCCAAAACAGTCCACAGTGGTTTTCGCACAGCTAGAAATAAAGCAGACAGCCAATTATCACACAATGATACAATCAGAATGAAGTAATCAAGCAAACTGATCAGAAATTATCTGTAAATATTACATATTGGAATCAAAATGAACACTTTTTTTTACCACGTCAGTGCACCTACAGTTCCAGGAGATAAAAAAGTTCTGCTAAGAATTAAAAATAGGGTCCATGTTGCCATGTAGGTTTCTCTCTATCTTTGGGCATATCCATTACATAATTTTAAGATTGCTCTGCATGAATGAGAATGAAATGAGGTTAATTCCCAGCCCCAGTGATATCACTTTCTAAATTTTCCTCTCTTCTAATGCTCTTAAAATCCTAATACTGAAACATTTACCCATAAAATATAATTAACTTGACAATAATATGACATTTAACTCATCCCTGTGGCTACAGGCTAATAAATCTACAAAAAGCTGATTAAGAATATGCATAAAGTACTTTTGAATACAAGGTTATTGATTTTTATGCAAATTGTAAGGGTCATTTGTTTATCATTACATTAAAAATTATCAACATGCTTGGTTTTCCACATGTATGGATTACATCACATAACCCCTGCCACATGTAAAACCATTACATGTGGCAAAACGGGGTTTTAACACTGTATAGTTTTGTGACTGTTTATTTTCTGTAGGTTTAGGGAGTAATGCTTGTCTGTGAACTCACTGTCATTATTTCAAAGTGGATCCTGCATGTTGAATGGATCAGATATAGCTATAGCTGCTAATGCCCCCCTGGAGATAGAGCCTTCTTACTGTGATCTAATTAGCTTTTTTTTCTCCTGAATGAGTGTCACTGCACTAGTTCAGTGATAGATTTTTTTTTAAATCATTTTGCTTCTACACTAAGACAAGCACAAAAATATAGATAAAGATTGAAAATAGGGTATACAGAAAGTATACTATTATTGATGATGAAATGCAGAGGGATAAGAAAATCTGCTTTATTATTTCATTACAAAACACCACATACAATATTTTACTACAAATGACTGGGTATAACAGGTAAATTGTCTTACAGCACATTTAATCTATATTAATACCAACAGATTTTTGAGTCAATGGAGCCCCTTTAGAATTACTCTGCAACTGATCTCTGATCCAGCTGAGTATGGGTGGGTGATGTTGCATCCTTCCACTTTAGAAGAATTAGTGATCTAGCTATTAGACATACATAACTTAAGCTATATGTTCTAAGATTAGTTCTTCAACTGCTATTTGAAGTACTGCTATTAGTATAAATAACTGGAAAGTGGCCTTGAGTCAAAGTTTCTGAAAAAGTCTAAATTTGGGCCCTATTTTGCATGGTACACAGGGGGCTCATTTCAGGTCATGATTCATCTTTAGCACAGAAAAGTCAATGAAAAACTTTAAAATGGAAAAAAAGTGTCTTACATTGATGAAGTAGGCGTGTGCCCTGTTCAGAGTAGAATCAAATTCCGTGTAACCTAGTTTCACATAAATGTCAATCTCGTCTTGTTCTTTTGGTTGACATTCAAAATCTAGTTGTAATGGCTCACTAGCTTTTTTTTATTACTATTAAAGCTTTAGAACACAGGGTAGGTTGGAGAATAAAGTGTTAGCCTTCTGATTCTCTAATAATATGGTGATTTCTTTGTATCTACTCTCGAATTTGTCTTTTTTCATTTACGATTTTGCATTGTCTCCAGCTAACTGGGTGTAGCAGCCACCCAGAAAAGCAATTGCAAGTTGATTTTCTGTCTTGAGCAGGGCAGCTCTGGCTTGGATAACTTACTTTACAATTTTCCACAAGTCCTTCAAGCAGGTGGTGACCATTAGCCCTCTAACTTTCACTGATTAAGGTAGCAGATTCTTTGACATTTTTTAATATATATAAATGGTCAAACATCAAAAACACGAAATGCACAATTTTACAGTATTTAAAAGATTTTAAATGTTAAGACTACATTTTTCATCTTTCCACACTAGTAGAAACCTCTAGTGGTACCACTATGATGGATTTTTTTCCATAATTATATTACCACATGTCAAGACTGGGAGAAACAGAGGTATCTTTAAGTTGCCAGGCAATGACTAACCCTGTAGAGGAGTATAATGTTAGAGAGGGTGACACACTTTAGTGACTGAATCAAAAGAAAGCCTAGGGCATAGCAATCCAAATTTTCCCTGCTTTATGCATGGTGATGCATCCTACAGTGTTTCGGTAATGAATGCACCACGATGTGCATGGATGCATGAGAAGACGCACACACTGCTTCCCTTCACGCTACACAAAAGAAGTTGAGAGCCAAATCCTAGCCAACAGCATGTTACTTTATTATGGAAAGATGAGACACCCATTTTCTTAAATCAGACATACTGTAAGCTTGATAAGACTCTGTAAGCTCAAGCTGAGGAGGCTCATCTGCATCTCATGTAAAGTGGGACACAGTTCCTCCCAGCACGGACATGACATGATTGTAAGCCCATCTCTTATTTCAGGGGGCCACATGGGCCACAGACGAGGCTGTGATGATTTAGTTTGGGTCACAGGAGTGCTGTCTCTCCTGGCTTCTCTAACTGCCAAATAGGGCACAGAAAGGCCAAACAGAGCCAGCAGGTACTCACTTCATATCATCCTAAGCAAGGCAAAATAAGTCTTTATTTAAGGGTGAATAGCCAGGAGAGAAAAGGTGACACATTTTGAAAGTGCATCAAGTATTTAAATAGATAAGTGGAACTGGTCAACTCTGGTAAAACAGGACTAGTGGTTTTGATCAGTTCTATTATACCCACTGACAACCTTAACTGTTTGCAAACATTTAATTATAACATATCTCCCTTAAAACATTGGATGGAATTAGAGCATTAAATTGACTTGCCTACTCCAAGTAGATAACTGATACTCAAAATTTTGAAAATTCCACAAAGGGAAAACTTCAAAGAAGAGAGAATAATGCCTAAAGGTTTGTGAGTTTAGGGTTACATGTCCACCGGGATACTGTGTTCTGTTAATTCAATGAATGACAAGGACACATTGCCCTAATTTCATGCAAGTGCTGAGATATTAGCATGTCTATATTAGAGATGGCACGATACCACTTTTTTATGTCCGATACCGATACCGATATCATAAATTTGGATATCTGCCGATACCGATATGAATCCGATATAGTGTTTTTTAATCAACAAAACTGTTTTTTTTTTTTAATATCTTGCTGAATTTTGTATAAGTTCATACTCAAGTTTAAAACAACAACTACACTAAAGCTATTCTGTTATACCTGTATGCAAAAAAAAATATTTCATAGTTCAGCAATACTGATCAATCTAATAAACTTAAACCTACACCATCCTCCCTATTCTGGTATTTTAAAGAGTACTTAGCATAAATATTAAGCAACCTAACTAATAGGGTTCCAACTCCTAGCAACAAAAATAAATAAATAAAAAATAGGGAACCCCCCTCACGCTCCACCTCATGATGCTTAATCGACGTAATCAACCTTAATTTGATGCAGTGTGAAAAAAAATGCACAGAAATCAATTATTTTTCAAGAAATATTAAATAGATTCAACATCTTTCTTCAACAAAATTGCAGACTGCACAGATGGTACCTTCCCAAAGGAAGTAACTTAATAGTTACTATATACAGTAATGGACTTCTATTCCTTTTACATCAAATTAAAACTTTGGGTGTAAGATTCGGATAATTATTTATTAAAAGCTAGACATTTTAAATGAGAATAAAGAAAAGTATGTCTTTGTGCCCCTTTTCCCTGTTAATGCCCTATCGGCCCCCCTGGCTAAACTTTGCTAGATCCGCCCCTGCACAGTTACCAGCGTCAGCTGTAGAAAAAGATCCTCGAGTAGAAATTAATATTAAATAAATTCTAACAACAGCTGATCAAGCTTAAACGTGCTGCTGTTGTTCAGCCGCTGGTTTCCTCTTTCTGGTGCAAAGTGGGCCAAAAGCAAACTAGAGAGACGGACTCGCGACAGAAAAGCCGATCAGCTGATCATTAAGCAGTTTCATGATTGAAGTAGCAGCAAGAAGAGGCAGTCGCTCCATATATCGCTTGTTAAGCTTAACGCAGGAATGCTTTACAAACATTCAGAGATGGACTTACACACTTGCTTTACTTCTCTCGGGGATAACTTTGTCGGAGATGAAATGCCGGGTTGCTAGCGAAGCTCCACATGCTATCCAGACCACCGACAGGTCCCGCATGCCACAGCCGCTCTATCACGTGATGCATACTGCTCCAACGCGCTAACGTTCTGAGGTGAGTTACGGCGTGTTGCAAGTTTTGTGAGGTGCTTTCGTGATATTTAATGGATCGGATTACATTTTTTATTTTTCTCCGATATCCGATCCAGTAATTTAGGTCAGTATCGGACCGATACCGATACGTAATATCGGATCGGTCCATCTCTAGTCTATATCTGAGAGAAGCTGGAACAGTCTGAAGTTACTCTAATGTTCAGCAGTGTCTGAAGCAGATTTTTCCTGCTCATATACATTAAAAACAAGGCAAACCCAGCTTGCCTCCCAGGCCACTCTGTTCAGTTTACTTTAACCTGTTTCATACTTTTAAATTAAATTTGATTAATATTAATCCCAGATATATTAAGTCAAAACTCCCAGGAATGCTGTAAGATCTGTACCCCAGCAGAAGCTAATCATGTTCCTCCTACAGTATCTCCTACAGTATGTTCCTCCTACAGTATCTCACAGGGTAACATGCACGTGTAATGCTATCTTTTTTAACGTCCTTAGGCACTGAATCTCCTCAACTCTCTCAGACCTGGATCTGTCTAATCCAGTCCCCATCACCAAAGAGTCAAGCAGTCCTGGCTTGAATAAAAACACAGTCACCCCCTCCCTTGCTGCTTCATCCTAATTCTGGGTGAAAACCTTAGATTCTATGAGAATGTTAAAAATCATGTGTGAGAGGTATCAGAGCTACTGAGTAAGGGAACGGGAATCATGGACTGTTTAACAGTTAAAGTAACATAATAAATTTTTGAAATTGAACATCTCAACAAATAAAACACTTGAAAAATGAATAGCTGACAACTGTCTCCCAGAAACTGTTCCCAGTGCAGTAGTCGTCTCCATAATCTGTTACATAGCGAAACAAATTCGGGTTCAATAAACATCCTCTAAAGCTTAGCAGTAGACTGTCAGTGGACACTCATATGATGGCAGGTTAAGTTATTTGATAAGACAAAACAAAAATAACCGAAACTGGAGGTGATAAGATATGGGCTTAGCCTTTTATCCACTGTGGCTGGCTGGATTACTCAGATTTCCTTCAAATCCAACATTTAACACAATTTTGCAGAGATTGCCTTGACACTAGAAGTCCAAGGTTTAGTAGGTTTAGTAAAGTCTTCAGATACACATTACACTAGCATTCCTATTACAGTTTTAATTAATAAATGATAACCCTGGACACAAATACATTTGCTTTGATCTTCTTTGTCTTTTGGCTGGTCCACAGCAGACATATGCCTGCATCTCACCCTATCCCTAGCATCGTCTTCTGTCACACCAATGCTTTGCACTTCCTTCTTTTCCCTGGCAGTTCCATAGTCAACCTCCTTCCTCCAATATATCCACTATTCCTCCTCTGCACATGTCCAAACCATCTCAAACTTGCCTCTTTGACTTTGTTTACAAACTGCTCAACCCGTGCTGTCCCTCTGAAATACTCATTTCTAATCTTGTCCATCCTGGTCACAGTCAATCAAAGACATTTGGTTTAATATGTTGGGGGCATTATATAGGGCAGTCAAGAAACCCTATATAATGTCCACAAAAAAGATGAATTTATCAAAATTACACATTTAGATAATTGTTAAATTTAGTTATCCAAAGAAAATTGCCAAATAATCTTTCATTTGAGCTTGAATAACATCCTTTTAACATCAACAAATGACTGACGCTAGCTGGCAACACAAACAATTTAAAGACAATTATTTTGAAATTCTAAATATTATATCAGACAAGATCAAAAAGAACTTTAACAATAACAAAACCAGAAGCTGGAGTCCTGATTGTATGGAACTATCGTCTTTGTGCAAGGTATGACTATGCTGAACCAAGATACAAACGGTATTAGGCCAGAGACACACTGTTAAGGCCTCTGTTCTCAGTGGGGTTATATAATTTTGTAAAATGATTGGTTGTAGTCACGTAGGTGACTGTAGTGTGTGTTTTGGGGGAGGGAAATCTATTTTAGTGGACGTCCCAAATAAAATCTCAATATGGCAAACAGTGCTGCCAGTACACAATGTGCCACAATCTACTGGCTTTATTAAGATGGAACTATTGGATTTTTTCCCTCATGAAGCTAAGTCAGAAGTCTGGAGCTTTTGTTAGTCAGCCTAGAGTCGTCTATGCTTCCATCTTGCTTTGTATGGTGCAGCATGGAGCAATGTCATGATTTCCACATGATCTGACTGATGATGTAACACAAGCTAAGTGAAACAATCCTGCTGTAAACCAGAGAGGCACATTTGCATAGTCAAAGGATCCAAACTGCAGGGTCAAACTGCAGAACTGCACTTCATTCATCAGTTTCACACATTGAGGACACTGGGAAGTCATTTCTTATCTTGCCCAATTCTCCTTAAATTCTCTCACTTTAAGTTCCGAGGCTATGTTTCATTTTCTGAAATGATTCCATATCCCAGTTATCAGTTCAAAGAGGATCAATTAATAATCATGTCAAGCAGCTCAACGGGCCCATTGAGCATGCAGCCATCAGGAGTGGGAAAGAGATAGAGAAAGAGGGTTAATCCTTCCTCAATCTCAGTTCAGTCACTAATACTGCAACTACACCATATAATCATCTGTAAAAAGATTATGATTTTCTTTGATTTACATGCTCGAAGTTCAAAAGTGCTATTTTAAAGTACCTTTTTTTTATACTTTAATGAAAGAAATGTAAAAAATATTTTGCTTCGGTGATGCCATATGAGTTATGTGAGAATGTGACTAGTTTATGAGTCATAAATCATGAAGTTATGACAGTTTACACTCAGATACACTGAATATAGACCATGATTATCAGTGCAATGAAGTGGAAAATAAGAAGTGAAAAACATGATTATGCACATGTTATTAAAATGTTAAGAACTTTTTTTAGTTCATCTAACACTATCATTTCATTACTCTGATTTTCTGAAGTTACTCACGGGCGCCTATGATTTATTATGCTATATAATAAGCAATACATCTGTGTCTAACTTACTAAAATACACTATGCAGAAATTTGAAAAATAAAATAAAAAAAGGATTGCTCTTGTTTCCCCTCTGTTCTAAGCGCAGACAGTATAAAAGATGGGTGAAGCGCCTGTGGCATCACCCATTGGTTTGTTAAGCCTTGAGATGCACATATTCATCTTCACCGTGCTGGAGTTTCGAAGTGGGCGGATCAGACTATGGAACTGCACAGTCATTGGCTAAGTCATTAGTCAATGAGAATAGCCTGGATAATCCTTCTTGTGAAAGATGATTAAGTCTTTGGAATATTTTTCATTGAAAATGATCCAAAATGAGTTAATGGGACCAGAAACCCAGCAGTAAAGTTTGTACGGAAGTTAAGTCTAGGGACATTTTCCAGACTTTTACTGAAGTCTGTTGGATCTCAAGCTGCTTTAATTATTTATGAGGTCTTTCCTTGTCTAACCATGTGACAATAACTTGTTTTCTATTTTGGATGTGTGACGCTTCAGGGTCAAGTGAGTAAACTCTCAGTCACACAGGCCTAGAGACCAATTGGTGCTCATCTGAAGGCCATCAGTCACAAGGTAGAACTATGTATTACCCAACCGATTTGCTAGCAGATTGCTGCAGTTAACTGTAGTTTGTGTGGAAGACGGGGAATTGTCTGCAAACACTAGCCTTAAAAGTATATGATGTGACTTTTGAAACGTGTTGGTTGCAGCACTGAGGCACAACTTTTACTTTGAAGATGAACATTCTTCATTTCTTGAAGTTCATTCAAGTTTAACAGCACTTGGGTAGTAACTGGTGAGTGTTTGCAGGCAAACCAACATGTTCTATACAAACTACAGTTGACTGCAGCAATCTGCTGCTGAACAAAGCAATCACAAGGAGCTTTTTGGTACAGCACAAAAAAAAAAGATAATCTGTATGTAAACAATGACTATGTGAGTAGAGTGTCGAAGGTCATGTCAAGAAGAAGTAGTCTTAGCTACCCTCACATGGGCTCAGGATTTTTGTGGGAAAGCCTTTTAACGCTTTATGTGCAATCCAGTATGTGCAAGGGTGTTCCTCCATCATAAGAGAAAAACAGAATGACTGGAGCCCTGCGTGCTCTGTAATTGCAACGTTCTTGCATATATTAGACAATTGTAGGTAAAATAACAGGAAACTGACCACTGGATTAGATTTTCTCTTGTGCCAAAGAAAGGAGTTGTCTGATACAGGGGGACAGCTCTTGCGCAATGTGCTTATGATGAAACGTGAATAGGATTGCAAGTGTTTGCAAGCGCAACCACCCACTGGTAGCCATTTAAAAAAATATAGGTTTAAGGCACGTCTGTGTCTGTTTCATTTTTCACACCCCGAATCTACTTCCATTGTTTTATTCTGTGGATGGTTCTAAGCTCCTCCCATCAGAAAAACACTAGCAAAGGTAAGGACATACAAATTTAGGGCTGCTCAATTAATCGAATTTTAATCACGATTACGATCTGGGCTTTCAACGATCATTAAAAATGACTGAGCCGATTATTAGCCCCTCCCTCATTTATCCGCGACACCTTAAAGGCCGGTCCGTGAAAATATTGTCGGGCATAAACCGGTCCGTGGCGCAAAAAAGGGTGGAGACCGCTGATTAAGAGGACCCGAGGGAAGCTCGGAAAGCTAAGCAGAAGTTATTTGGAGAGGAGAGTGACTGCTGTTGGTTGAAAAGAGAGGTTAAAAAAAAAAAAACTTCAGTGGTGTTGCACACTATTTTCTATTATTTTTTAAAGTCATTATTCAATACATTGTTATTGTTAACCCTTTAAAGCCGGTCAGAGCTGCACGCTCAGTTTTGTGTAACTATTTTTAAATCCCTGAAGAACCCTGAGCCCTGTAAGCTAGCACAATAATTTTTTTTTGCATATGAAACCAGAGGAGTTGTACTTACATCTTATGACATCAGCTTGTCCTCGGTCACGGTTTCCTTCCACATAAAGCTTTGCAAAAATTGCATAAAAAGCGCTTGCAGGAACAAAAACATAATATTCCAGAAACAGGCTTTGCTGATCCGATCAGCTGTTCCTAACACTTCCCACAGTGAAACAGACGTCAGTGCGAATTATCGCGCATGTCCGCCATTTCCTGCCCAAAACCAGAAGTGACGTCATTTTCGCGGAAAATGTAGTTTTTTACTTGTAGGCCTTAAAAGCCTATACTGGTGTTTTATAAGTCATGTTTGACTTTTCTGAATAGTTGCTGGGATGCTTAGAACTCGAATTGCACTGCTGGAAATAGTTTATTTTGATGCACCTGCTGTTTTCTTTGCAAATTTGCATCATAGGATTGTTTTTTCGTTTTTCCTGCAGTATATAAAAATTGGTGTATCTCCAAAATAAAACTATAAAGACACTCAAAATAAATTTCGTGTGGTGGGAAACTATTTTTTGCAACTTTTTTGTATTTAAAGTTTTGAGGGATAAACCTCTTAAATTTCTCCAAGTAGAAATATATGTAAAAAACAAAACAAAAATGATTTAATTTTTTTGTAGTTTATTGCACTTTTTTGCAATTAATGTAGTTACTATGGACTTAACGCATACATATTATTAAAATATGGGCTATAATAGTTGTATAGCAACTTGAAATGCTCCCACAAATGGCACTACAACATGTAAAAAAAATAATATAAGCTCTGGCGGACTTGGTTCTATAGTAGGTCGTAAGGGTTAAATAAATATCGTCAAATAATCAAGATCTCAATTTCAGTGAAAATAATCGTGATTATCATTTTTGCCATAATCGAGCAGCCCTATACAAATTTTTTTTTAAAAACACTGACTTTTTACTTCACTAGCACTGCGACTAGGACTGTGCAATTAAGTTTAATTTTTGGCTTTCAACAATTACTATACAATTATTGTGCTTCCTTACTTTGCCTTTCAGCACAGCCCCTTCAATCAATATGGCCTCTCAGTCAAAATTTACTCCCCATGAGAGAGTGGCAGATTTGGTTAATTTCACATTTATATATATAGTTAGTCAGTTTTGTCTTGTGATAGACTGGCGAACTGTCCAGGGCAGGGGTGCCCAATCCCGGTCCTCGAGAGCTACTATCCTGCAGCTTTTAGATGCATCCCTACTCCAACACAGCTGAATCAAATGGTTTGATCTCTTCAGCATGCCATCATGTTTGGCAAAGGCCTGATAACAAGCCATTCATTTGATTCAGGTGTGTGGGAACAAGGATGCATCTAAAAGCTGCAGGACGGTAGCTCTCGAGGACCGGGATTGGGCACCCCTGGTCCAGGGTATACCATGCTGCTTCCACTATGAAAGCTCGGACAGCCCCCGAAGCAGAAGAAAATGGAATGACAGATAAATCTCACATAATTATAATAAGTTTTAAGCAATCAACTTCAATAAAAGAAAAGTTTTTTTTCCAATACACTGCTTTTACAAAATCTGTCCAACTGTGTTAGGTAATTGTGAGTTTAATACTGACCAAAATTACTGTAATTATGATTTTCACACAATGATGGAGATCTAAACGCAGCTCTCGTGGGTGAAAGGACCTCTGTTTAACCCACTACACCACCAAAATGGAATTTGTTGTTTCTCCCGATGAGGTATGAAAAGGATGTGTGATTGGCTGAACTCTCCTGTTATGAAATAGGTTTTCTAAAGTCAAAAACAGAGCCAAGAGGAAGTCCACAAGTCTACATTCACCTCAACTACTGAAATCAAATATGCTAAGAGGTTAACATAAATACTTGCTCCATTACATCATAAAAATACTACCTCCTCCTACTGCTACTTCCTCCTACTTCAAATGGTTCTACAAGAGAAAATTTAATCCAGCAATCGAGGTCTTATTATTATTTTACCTAATATTTTGTAATACTGCAAGAGAGTTTACCATTACAGAGCAGGGAGAGCTCCACTCCCTCTGCGTTTTCCTCTCCTGATGGAGGAACACCCCTGCACATACTGGATTGCACATAAAGGATTAAAAGGCTATCCCACGAAAATCCTGAGCCCCTGTGAGGGTAGCTAAGAGTACTACTTCATACATAAGCACCTCACGTGTGAAATCACTAAGGTTAATAAAAAGGGGGGGCGGGCAGATGTTATTAAAATGTAATTTCACACAAAACTCCCTCAATTACACTTACATAACGACACATTTTACCAACTTAGAGGATCTCATTTCAAAGCCTTTATCGTGGCATCAGATTACATAACAGATGATTCAGAGTAGAAGTTGTGCTTGCTATGCATCAGTGTGCCAGAGAGACCAAACACTGTCCCTCACAGACTGCCCATGCACTTCATCCAGTCATCATCGTCTTCTCAATGCTACCATCGCACCTGTACACATGAAGAGGTACCTGCCAAAATGCGTTTTATTTTTTTATGCAGATTATACCTTTACCTGAGATGCCGTGACTCAACCCAGAAGCCCGTGATTCAGTGCGTATCCCGTTCTGTGTGTGTGTGTGTCTACAAACACAGAGAGCCCAGCATCACTCCCCATCAACAACAAACACGTCCCATCCAAGCTAAGAGAACGGCCCACATCAACACGACTACAAATGCAGAGAAATGCATGCCACCCCTGCAAATCCCTTTTCCCATGCTGCTCCTATCCACTCCAATATAAATTTAAAGGCTCTTCTTCTTCTTCGGTGTCATATTTTATTCAATGTACAATTATGCGAAGTCAGCGAGCAGGCTGGTCACGCAAAGTGAAGCTCCCCCTCTGAATGTATGGGAGTGTGTAACACATTAGCAGCTGGCAGCTTTAAGCTGTTTTTACTTATAAGAGAAAATAAATAAACAGCTCGTCAGTAGGCTAATTAGCAGCAGTCGCAGTGCCGTTACCGTCGCACCTGCTAAATGAGTGCCTGCGGGCGGAGGTGGCGAGGAGATGCCTGCGGTCCTGGTCACTTTTTTTTTTTTAAGGGTGGAAATAGAAGGGGATTCATGGCAAAACACCAACAAAAACACGTCTGTCTTAAAAGCGATGACTTTGATTCAAATGTGAGATTTTTTTCCTTACCTGTACAGCTCACGAGAAGCAAGGCTAAAAAAATATCCCTTGTCTGGACCATCGCAACTCCCGAGTAACGTGAACGTTAAACGGTGTAGCTAACGTTTAATCTCCGCTCGGTCCCTACGGTATTGCCCTCGGGTTTCCTGCCCCTGTTAGCGACTGTTCATCCTAATCTACAGAACTGAGCTCGTCGGGAATAAGTGTCAGCGGCAGCGTTGTTGATGACAAGCAGCGGTCAGAGATTAGCAGCGATGAGCGCCAGTGCACAGTTCAAAGTCTGACTGACAAGCGGAGCCTTTTCACACACTTGAATTACTCCGCAGAGCCGGAATAAAGCACCTCCTGTAACTAGTGCGTGGGTATCAACGGGAAGCAGGGGAACAGCTGCAAATAATCATAACAATGAAAAATTAAAGTTGAAATATAGCATATATAAGATTGTTTCAAAATATGGTAAAGCAAGTAAAAGTGTGAAATGCAGAGCTGTTTAGTGTATTTTTTTTATATCGGTGTCCCCCCCTACGGTAAGATACATAACAAGGCACCCTTTATAAGCAATTGTAATTAATAACTTTAAGGGTTTCTTTTAGTTTTACATTGCTTTAGGGAAAGATGGTTGTTGGCCAGTTATTACAAATTAATTTTACTGAATTCAAATAATTGATTTCTTTTGCAGCTTGCTATACGCAAGGATTTTCTGCTTTTCCAGTCTTATTTGATAGCAAACAGAATATATTTTAACTCTGGACTGATAACACAAATAATAATTATAAAAATAAAATAGAAAAATGCTTGGGACTAGGATATTGTGATAGTTATGTCTTACTATTGTGAGTTGTACATATTAGAGCCAAAGTCATCACCATATTTTGCAACCTTACTTGTAAGGAATTGACATTTCCCTTTGACTGTAATCATGGTACATAAAAAGGCTGTAGAGAATCTAAACTAAAATTCATTAACTACACAACCATTAACGGATTGCCAACATCTGTAATTGCATAGGCTAATTATGAAATACAAAGAAAAAGCATCAGTCAGTAGGAATTTCACAACATGTGAATGCCCAATTTGCTACTGCTGCATTAGTTAAGGATTTATTAATCATTAAAGAGACACCGTTTATTATCAACTATTGTATTTTGACTGCACACCAAAAGAAGACCTTCAAATGTCCTTTTTTCCCTATTTTCTCCAAATCAGTTTTGCTTCTTGAAAAGTTTATTTTCCTTCATGTTAGTCCAAATGCAGTTTCAAAGCTTTTATCTCACTGCCACAAATATAATTTTTGTGGAGAATTATTAAATCCATCTGTCGAACTGAGACTCCTCTGGTCTTTATTAAACCCAGCCCGCTATTCACAGAAATAATAGGGCTTGTAGTACAACTGTGGCGACAACACCACTGATATCTTACCCTCTGTGCGCCAGATAAACTAATTACAGTGTTATACACATTAGCTTATAATTTACAGTGAAATATTGATCATTTGGATCTCTTCCAACTCTGTTTTGTGTCACACATATTTGAAATGCTGCATGTTAAACCACAGGCATTTGCTTTGACATATTTGAAGTACTACTCACCCCACAGGTTACCCCCACAAATGACCAAAGGGAGCCTTTTATATAGGTTGTAAAGTGAATGCCACCTGAGAGCGATGCAGGGTAAAAGATGCTTGTTTGCTTGCACAGCAGGGATGATCGGTAGCCATGAGCACCACCCTCTCAGGCCTCCTGAGAGGGCGGTTTGCTTTATATTTTCATTGCTGGCCAGCAAAGACATGCAGTTGGCCACAGTGTAATAAACCCAAATCAATCTGTGGGCTCACTGAAATTGCACTGTGGTTATATCTGGCATATTTTCCTTAACCCACCCTTTTACAAGCAATTCCCTCCAAACATACCACCACTGGGAGTCCGGCCTCAGAATTTTCACTCCCTTCCTGCTTTGCTCTTTCCATCGACTAATAAGCAACTTGTGAAGGAGGGTGGGCGTGGAGTTCGGGTTTTTATTTTTAGGTTATCTTGTTAACGTAGGAGCTCAGTATCGTATGAATTCCCAAGAAATCTTCAAGTGGTTTCTTTTTAAATGGAGAAATCTACTGGCTGAGTAATTATTTACGATTATGAGATCTCATAGGTTCAGTCAGCTAAATTCCTTGATGTTAATTAATTAAAATGCCTAACTGGAGACATTATTTTCAATTAGTCTGAAGAGAACAAACAACATCATGCCATCTGAGTAATCTGCCCAGCATTAACAGTGTCGTGCTTTTAACTCCGCATTCCTCTCATCTTCTGCGTGGCACCATACCATGAACTGCCACATGTCCTGATCTTCCTCATAAAAAAATCATTTGGTAAAAAAAAATTGTGTTCCTGTGTTCTCACCGAGCTATCAACTCAATTTTTTGTTAAACTGAAATATGCTGTCTGTTTGTGGTAATTCGCCCATAACGTGCTCTTTTATCTACTCAAATTACCCAGAATCCCTCTCTAAACCATGTCAAGACCTATTACGTTTTCATCTCTCATGCTAAAAAGCATACAGTTGTAATAGTAGTAGTATTAATAGTAGTAGTATAAGACTGTACATGCTTATACTGTGCTTCATTCTCCTCACTTTTACACAGAGAAGCGTAGGATTAAATACACAGTCATTTCAAAAACACAATTCACGCTTACATGCACACACATCTCTCTCCAACGCAAAACATATGTTTCATTACACACCGGCCTGTGAGGGGGTATTTTTTTTCTTTTTTCTGTCCCTCCCTTTTACAGTCTCTCTCACTTTTTCTCTCTCCCGCCTCTTCTCATCCTCTTCACCCATGTGAGCCATGACCACACACGGACTCTCTTGAACTCACACCTACATGGACACACACATGTGGAGCACTTTACATCTATTTTTTCCATTGTTGAACCATACTAGTGTATATACTATCTATCTATCTATCTATCTATCTATCTATCTATCTATCTATCTATCTATCTATCTATCTATCTATCTATCTATCTATCTATCTATCTATCTATCTATCTATCTATCTATCTATCTATCTATCCATAGCCTCCAGTAGAGGATCCATGTGGACAGTCTCTACTGTAGGAGGTTTTAAAATAGCTTCAATTACCTCCTCCACTACTGTAACAGAAGACAACATTCAGTACTGACATGGACATTGGTTTCTGGGTCATGAGAGAAAAGCAGAGGTGTTACAGCCCAAGCCCTGCTGTGATTTTCCCCTAGCAAGTGTGCCTTGTTCTCGCTCCAGCCTCAGGTGCACCCTTCCCTGCCGCTGAGTCTACTCAGCAATTAGGCCAGAGAGAGGCGAGCTCCAAAGCTCCAGTGCCAGAGAGCCTGGTGTGTCGCGGCTGCTTACTCCTGCTCTCTGGAGAGGAGGTTGTTGGTGGTGGTTTACCTATTTAACTTACTCTTTTATTTTGTGACCAACTTATGTTTTCTTTCTTTTGATGATGATGGCAGCTTGACTGTCATTATTATGTAAAAAGCTTTACTTTACTGGTTAATGGAATGGTAATTATATAGTGCTTTTGAGCACTCTTTTGACTCCAAGCCTTTATACACTCATTCACACCTTTTTGTAAGCCTACGTGCTTTTAATCTAACATTTGCCCATTTACACTACAGTGACTACACTGTAAGTCAGAGTTCAGTATCTTGCCCAAGGGATATTTTTACATGCAAACTAACCTTTTGATTTTTAGATGACCCCCAATACCTCCTGATTAACAGGCATCCAAATCTTGCCTCTTTGTCTTCTTTTTTTTCAACAAGGACATTTTTTGTTACCTCCCTGCATCCCCTGGACTTTTAGGGGAATGTAACAAGAGGTCATTTCCGCAGGGAGGTGGACGACATGTTCTGTGGACATCAGCGTGACTAATGAGATAAACTGGGAATCCACCGTTCCAGGATAGCATTATTTTAAAACCGCCTTCTTCTTCCCACCGAGCCTCGGCTTTTTCTCTCAGGATCATATTCAATTACTGTGCATTTCAGACAGAGGAGAACAAAAACATGCTGTGGATCAGGCAGGCTTGTAGAAATACAGCATCATGGCCTGTGAAAGCACCAAACTTCAATAAGGATTTGTTGATATAACCAACAGCACTTTTCTTAGACCATTATAAATCATATGTACTTTTTTAAAAATCCTGTGGTTTTGAGCTATAAACGGGCTGCCTACACTGAAAGCAGACCAAAAGTAGAGGTACAGGTGTCAAAGCAACAGTATTGGCTTTTCTAGTTGAATGTTCTGCAGTGCAGAGGAATGAATCTTTGAAAAGCCTTGAGAAAACCTGGGAAGCTCTGTCATTCAATTATCACCTTTAGTGCAGAAAGATTGTGCTTCCTATAATCTCAGAACTAAAGGGTGCGTATCAGTTAGCTTCAGTGAGAGATGGTGTTGTCACACAGTGGACTCATTGTCCTGAAAGTCTGTCCTGCAAGGCACACAGGGCTCCTTTGTGAAGTGCAGATATTAATCTGCATAGGCAGAAATCTGGAGGAGTCTGACTAAGCTCACATACAACCACACACATCAGTGCGCACATAGACAGACACAGACTAAGCCATATGCATATTCATTATGTAACAGGAAAAAAGGATGCTGTGTCCACTCCCGTGCAGCTTGCCCATCATAAAGATTTCATTCTTCTTTGAACAGATTCAAACTGCAAGCCTGCTGTCACCACTGTAGACATTAAGTGTTATTGCCAGATGTCATTGCAATGCTCTAACCAGGTTTCATCATCGCCAAGTACAAAGCGGGCATAGTTCCTCTCATAGTCTAGTGTTTTTTCCTGCCAGTCCAGTGACGGCATTTTGTTTCTACCTCGTTTGCATAACTCACATTGTAAGAAACTACATTCTGTGACCACAAGTTGACAGAGTCTAAACCCCACAAATGAATGAATGACATCTAAGTGCAACGAACATTTTCCAGTCAAAATAGCTTGAACAGTTTTGAGAGGCTCAAAATCGACATTATTAACACATGAAAATTGTCTCATGGTGGAGTCTAAGTGCGTATATCTTCAAACACCTTTTTTTATAACATTTACTTTAGGGAATAAATAAAGAAATAAAATAAGAATCAAACATCTGAACATCACAAAATGTGGGATCCTATTTGAGACACCTTTAAACAGTGTAAGACGTAAATAATTTGTTTTGAGCCTTAAAGTGTTTTAGCCTAAAAGAAAACTAATTCTCAAGTTGAAAATGAAATGTTATTTAAAAATACATATTAGATATCTGCTGCCATCTAGGGTTGTAAAAAGATTACAGCACTGAAATAAAACCTGAGAAAATCCTGAGCATGTAATTTGGTCTTTCTGACATTTGGGGGCAGTATACCTCTTCTGTAAATCTGCCTCAACAGATTCTTTTGCTTTTATTGTATAATTCATGTGTGGACACTGTACAAAAGCAATTAAGAATGAATGATAACTAATGTTGATTACTTTTGTAAAGAGGTGCAATTTGGGGAAAAAAAGGAGTGGATAATAGATTTCCATTCTGCACCCATTGTTTCTGGCTGTAAACCTAACTAACTATGACCCAACCCTCCAGCTGGATGGGAGGTCTGCCTCGCAGACAAAAACAACTGCAGTGATATATACTGAATCTGATATGGTTCATGTTTGATTGATTGTTTTTCTTTTTTGTTTCCTATGTTGGTTTCCAGCAAATTCTCTCCCTTGGTTATTCTATAAAAAAAAAAAAAGAAGTCTCACCTACAGAGCTCAGCAAATTGCATACATTTTTTCTATTTGTTTTTTCATATTTTCCCCTGTTTTTCCACAAATTTCTTTGTTTCTGGACACTGTGAAGATATATTTAATTAAATCCGAATTGGAACCAGCGGTAGACTAGATCGCATGCATCAGTGTATCATGGGGTGTGCAATACCAAATAAAAGTAGTACTCTTATCCCGATCTTTAGGTTGTTCTTATGCTTTTGGCTCATGTCTTCGTATGCGCCCCCACGCCCTCTTGTTTTTATTCTAAAAGCAGTCCAAATTGGTTGAAACAATTCCACAAAACCTTGACTATTTGTGTTAAACGTCACCATTTAATGACATCTGACAAGTGAATCCGAACATGAAAATTCACTGACCATATGTGACATGCTAAATGGTTTTCTTTCCCATCACCTTCAAAACACGCGCGCATGCACGGTTACTATGCCTCATTGCTACACCACAATAACAGACAAATTATTGTAACAGAACCCAGAAATACACCAAAATTGCAATCTGATAATGACGGGAAATGAGTTCAACACAGATGTTCCAACTGAACAGGTGGCAAATAGCTGTATAGTGTTATAAATCCATCAAAAATGCAAGCAAACAGCCTCCTCCCCAAATGCTCTAGTCGTTACTTATACAAACTTATTAACAATCAGAGTAACAGTGTAATTTTGAGACTCACACTGCAGACAACCCAAACATGCTGTAAACCGAGCTTAGCATGCGCCAGCTTCTATAATGTGCAGTGACAGTTTGCATCAGATCTTGGGTCTTTCAGGAAGCCTGTCACTTTGGATTTCACTCAAAGTGTATGACAAGCCTCTAACATACTCAAACCCCATTTCAAACCCTTGGATAGAACACTGCTCTCTGTCATCAAACTGCCTTCAACATTCTCTCTGCAATACTGAAAATGAAAAAAAAAATTCTGCATTAAAAAAGATGAGATGCACAAAATGCGTCTTTACTGAAAAAAAGACGATCGTTTGCATTTTTTAGTGGTACATCTGGATCTAAAAACAGCTGTTGGACTGAATGCACACACAAGCACACTGCATTTTAGTGCTATACATTAAATGCAATGTGTTATCTTCACTTGTGTGTTGTTTCATATTTTGGGCATACTGCTGTTATTAGGTACCACAAATAGATCTACGTTTGTGTGTGTCTGCCCATGTAGTCTTAGTTTAACATCCCCCCACCCCTTTCTTCCCATTGTGCAGTGTTTATGTGACCAGTGTTATGGCCTTGACAAGGCACTTGAGTCCAGCCGGGCTATTATCCTGCAAGCCAACCTGGAAGTTAACTCTGCCATGGTTCGTTGGCTCCAGCTCCTACTATAACTTCAGTGGGGTTTTGAATGTGCCTTTAGATTGATGCCAAAATAAGGTGTGGGCTAAACACAGTCAGGCACTGACTAAAAGAGAACTAAGTTCAAATTCAACACAGCGCTGAAAAGCAATTGCACAACGTTAGGAAATCTATTTGGAAAACTGACACGTGGAGGTATAGAACACAAAATCAGTGAAAAGGAAAGAATGTATTCTGCATGAGAGCCAGGATTTAAAAAACAGTGCTTTGTAACAGAAACAGAAAGGTTTCCGTAGAGTCCCCTTCAAAATCTACTGTTGTTACACAGACATTACCCCCAAATTTTAAGTAGTAACTTAATTGGGGGATAGTTGAAAAACATCCCTATTTACTATCATCAAAAGAAGGGGCGATATGAAGATTAGTCTGACTTTAATGGCTACAGCCACTTACCATTTACCTCAGCTAATAGGCTCAAATCAGTGGGAAACAGCTAGTCTTATTCTGTCTAATTGTTTTTACCTGAGCCTGGGCAAACATTTCTTTCTCAACCCATACCGAGATAAAGTGTTTAGCTGATTAGTCGATTGGCAGAAAACATTTTGAGGGAAAATCTGGTAATTAATAAACATTTCAAAATTGTCAAAAACTAAATTAATTGTTTATGTTAAAAAAACCCAAATGTGTTCAAATCTGAATACAGTATGAAATCATATGTTATACGTATTTAAAAAATAATGAAGAAATCACATAAAAACAAGAAATAAACCCACTAAAAATAGTCAAGACAAGACAAAGGATGGAAAGACAATTATACTTCAGTTTCTCTGATTAAAATAGGGATTTTATACAATTCAATAAACCCAAATGAAATGGAAATCAGGAGCTTTAGGGACTGCTGTGTGTCACCTGGGCAATTGCTCTGTGGGTGTTGTTCCAGCAAACCAAGAAGTAAGATAAGGTAAGAAAACAACAACAAAACAACAACAAAAAAAACCCCCAAAAAAACCCCCCAAAAAGACGACTGGATGTATGAGGATGGAACTAGTCTCAGTAAGGCTATCAGCTTCTGATAATTTTTTTTTAAGCGATGTCAGCAAATCGTATAGTATATACATCATGTGATGTTAGGAGCTCAGTATGCAGTCTAATTACAACACATTTTGCCAAGGTCTTTGATGGTCTAGATCACACAGTGGCAGTACAATGCCTCCTCGATCTTGAAATGAAAGCCGGCCTAATTTCATGGATCTGCAGCATTATAACAGACCACTGTCAGAAAGTACGCTACCAGGGACACCTCTCCAGTTGGAAATACCCCATATCTGAAGATAATTGTACTAGGGCCCATCATCTTTTTGCAACGATTAACAGAATGGAAGTGACCACTGGAAAAATGTGGATGATATTATTCTGGCAGGCAGTTATCCCATACTCTGCAACAGACCCTGCAAGGCCTGGACATGGAAGAACACAGAATGAAGCTCAGCCTAAAGAATTATAAACAGCTCTGTTGACTCTTTCTATTGAAAGATCCTGGGAGTCCCAAACAGTTTATATTGACCTCAGCCAACACAAAGCTTTCTGCTTTGCCTCTACTGGAGAGTTTTCATCTTCACAGGCGATGTGTGTCCAGCGCTGGAGCATGCAGCACCTGTCTGAAACCAAGCTACACGGCAGGAACACACACTGATATGGGCATGTAAAATCATTCTCAGCCAGAGGTATTCAGGATACTCAGAAGCTCTTCGCACTTTCCGATTGTGTATTTCAGTAAGATACAGACCCGGCTGTGTCTTGGCTTTACCAGAAAGCTCCATAAAGTTCAACTTCAGACGAAGTGACTGCAACAAGGTACTGAACTGAGAAATACAAGAGATCATCAGTCTCCTGCAGTGTGCAGACTTCTAAATGAGAAGTAGATTTCAGGAATTTAATTTGTGATATAGGTAAAGAAAAAGAAACTACTGTGCATTGTTTCAGTGATATGTATGATTATGAAACTGTAGTAGTGCTGAAAGGTAAATAAAAACATAAAATTCTTGCCACATCTAATTTTAAGTGATGCATCTTGACTCAAAGTTGCTAACAACTCTGGAACTCAAGTGACAAAAGTGGTGTTCTCATTAGTTTCATAATGTGTCTAACGCTTCTAGCTCTTTTTTTTCCATTACAGCACAGTTTTATTGTAATACCACATTATCATAGGCATACAGTAAGCTGTTCTTATCATTTGATGTAGACATATTTAGACCCTTCATATATCAAAAGTAAACTTCTTCATGTGCGCTTGTAAAATATAGCATTTCTTCAAGTCTACGAGGAGCTGAGTGTAGATACCAACACACTCTCACTTGTTTTAAGTACTACAATACCGACTTCAAACAGAATAAGTTGGACTTGAAAGGGGAGGTGTTTAAAATGTTTCCCCTTTCACTTCTATTGATCGTGTGAGAAAGATAAGAACAAAGAAATGTTGCCTGTTGCATGTTTTGTCATGGTCCTGGGTCATTTTGGCCCAGCGTTTTGTGTTTCCTTGAAGTTCATTTTTGTGCTTTGTGTTTATTCTGATTTTGTATTGGTTTAGGGTTGAACCTGTAGTTTGGTGTGTGTATTCAGCCCTACCTGTGTCTGTCCTTGGTGCTCTGTTCATGTCCCCGTGTTGTGTTGTAAATCAGTCTGTGTGTTCCTGCTTTACTTTGAAGGCTCATGTTCTGGATTTCCTGTTCTATTTTGAAGGTCTGTGTCTGTTGTCATTGTGTTCAGCTTGTGTCCTCCGGTCCTCATGTGTATTAGGTTCAGCTGTTCTTCCCTCCTGTGTGTGATTACCTGATTACCTTGTGTGTGTGTATATTTAGTGGGTGTCGGTCTGTGTTCATTGTCGGCTCGTCTGCGTTCTATGGTGTTCCCGTCTCTCTGCCCCGCACCCCTTTTGTATGGTCTCAGGTTTGTCATTTAGTTCTCCCAGTTTAGGTTTCTTCAGTTGTTTTGTCATGCCTCACTGCCTGTTTCTGCCATTGTCACTTTGTAAATAAACATCACTCGTATCATCAGTCACTGCTGCATTTTGGGTCCTCCCTTTCCTCCACACCACACGGCTCACTCCGCCAGCCGTGACATGTTTCCTTTGACCCCTTTCACAGTTCACACCCTTCCAACCATCTTGACTTTCATTTCTTTCAGTTTTTGTTTTGTTTTTGCATTAATAAATGATTGCCACAAAAACTAAAAGTTCTCATGAGGTTTCATCTTCTAATTTCCTAAAGGTCTTGTCCTAAGCAAGCTCACTGACAATGAACACTTACTGTACAACACTGTTATTTTTCTGAGAAGAAAAGAATAGAAGAATTACTCGCTACTGTGTATCAAAATGAATACGCTAACAATCCCGAGAGTGTTTCATATTTTACTTTGCAAAGCAAAAGAACTGCACTTAGTCATTTCTTTTCGTGTGTACAACATTTACAAACGCTTGCAAAGAATGTGAAACGTTCTTTCCAATGTGCACAAAATGACCTTGTTGAAGGATTTCACATATTATTTTGCAAAATTCAAGCATCATTCAGGAATTGGGCCAATGCAACTGAGAAAAACTTTAAGTGCAATTGAGTTACAGTTATTTGTGAACAAGGCGAGTGCTCAGATAAACACTTATGTTGGCAAAGGCTTATCTGTGAAGAGCAGGATTATAGGAATGTGGGGGTGTAACAAGGAGAAGACAGCAGAATATACACGTATTGGCCACATCATTACGTATACCTGTTCAACTGCTTGTTGATATCAAATCGCCAGTTCGCAGTATCAAAGTGCATTTTAACAGGCAGACACAGTCAAGATGACCTGCTGAAGAGAAAATGAACATCGGAATGTGGAAGAACAGTGATTTAAGTGACTTTAAACATAGAACACAGTTGTTGGTGCCGGATTGGCTGGTCCAAGTATTTCAGAAACCGCTAATACTGAAATACCCAGTAAGCAGCAGTTCTGTGGGCAAAAATGTTAATGTTATGGTTCAGAAAAGAATGGCCAAACTTCAAAATAGACGATTGATGATGACTCTGATGAGTCTAGATTTCAGAATTTGGCATAAATACCATGGTAGCATTAAACCATCCTTCCAGATCCAGCTGCTACTGGTGGTGTAATAGTGTGGGCGATCCTAAAAAGTTCATTCTGTTCATCTGGATGCAGTGTTTCCAGTGGGAGAAATCTTTTCGTCGCTCATCCAAGTGACTTCTTCACAGCTGACTGCATATTTCCCCAACCTTATAAACAGCACAAATGCATAATGATCGAAACAAGCACCACTTACTAACAATGGGCCTTGAGGTCAGTTTTATGATCATTATGCAAATTATCATGACCATTGATCCATGGCTATGAATACCATTCGCAGACAGTTGAGGAATGCCTTCAATCACAGCACTGAAAGATGGTGAAAGACGTACCCTTAGCCTTTTTGTTCTCTTTATGGCAACAGTGTACCCATCCTCTGATGGCTTCTTCTAACCATGAACATGGTACTCGATGTCTTCACAGTCACCAGATCTAAATCCAATAGAGCACCTTTGGGATGTGGTAAAACGGGCGATTGGCATCATGAATGTTCAGCTAGCAAATCTGCAAGACCAGTGTGATGCTATCGTGTTAATATGGACCAAAATATATGAAGAACCTTTCCAGCTCTTTGCTGAATCTATCCAACAAAGAATAAAAAAGCGTATCTCAAGGCAAAAGGGAATCAAACCCAGTGGTGTAGTTAATGAAGTAGGCGAGTAGAAGAAGAGTGTAGAAGAGTGAATGAATGAGACACTTTCTTTCCCTGCTACTACTGCTGAGTCTCATCAAAGTCTGTGGTCAAGCGTACAGCAGGCCCAGGTATTCTCAGCACTGTTTTATTTCTGTAAGATACAATTACACAGTAATAAGTCATTCTAATTTGTTTCCACTGTGCTTCTTTTCTGATTATCTAAATGTTTGTGTTATGTGAAATACACCACAGATTTTTTTTTGTCCTACTCAATAAAATGGAATGAAAAAGAATTTGCTCAAACAGTGGTATTCAGTGTCAGTGTAAACATGTAGGACAAGACTGTCAGTAAGTAAGTAAGTGAGAAGATGGGGAACATACTTTTGTTGTCCACCGTCATCCTGACAGGATATCAAAATATTTTGACCACCCTGGTTTACACACTGCTAAAGGAACATGTCATTTTAGTGGCAGTGACTCGCTCATTGACACAAACACTTCATTTTGCTAAATGAATTAAGGACTTTGGATACGTTACAGCTTTTTGCAAGTTATCTGCAGTGTTTTGCTGCCTGCATGAAATATTCTGGGAGATGCACCTTCAGAGCTGAGAACTTCAAAAATGTTGTGAGAATTGAATGCTGTCAAAGCAATTAAGAAAAAAACCTGCAAAACCCTGACATCAAAGAAATATTTGAAGTCATGAAAGCATATGCTATCTTTGAGGTGATTCCACACATTTTTCATGCCATTCTTCATTACACCTTCTGTATAGTGTGAAGGAGGTGGAGCACTTTCTTGCAGTCTTATAAACTCTGCTTAAAGATAAGGTCACGCACTAGTGTATCTCTGAATTCCATTTAAGTCTCTCTAAGTTATGTTAAATGTATAAATCTGAATGACATTCAGATCATCTTTGTTTAGTATTTATTCATTTACGTTAAAATTGGTCTTAATGACATTTAATTTCAAATTAAAGCTGGACCTTACTTTATCTGTGTGCTTAGATTTAAAAAACAAACATTCCTCAGAGATTTTGGCCCACATTAAAATTATTGCATCACACAGTTACTGCAGATTTTTCAGCTACGCATCCATGATGTGAATCTCCTATTCCACCACATCCTAAATGAGATCTGTGACTGTGGAGGCCTTTTGAGTACAGTCACTGGATGTTGTGTACACTGTGGTCATAAAGGGATGGACATGGTCAGCAATAATACTCAAGTAGGCTTATGGCATTTAAAGAATGTTTAGTTGTTACCAAGGGGCCCAAAGTGTGCCAGGAAAATATCATAAAGATAACACAGATTTGCATCTTAACATTGTCTCTGTGAGTCTGTTGGTAGTACAGCTGTCATGTCAAGTTTATTGTAAAGCCCACCACAGCCACACGGACCAGCTGATGGATGCTGCTTCCACGTCAAGGAAGTAACCAGTTCTATACGTGCTTGTTGTGAGCTTCTACTGAACTACCGAACAGTCTTTTCATGCTTTAAACTACTATGTACATTTTTTTCCAGCTTTTTAACAGGACATTTCTAAAAACTAGAAGTAGATGTCTTTCTTTATGGTATGTTTATGATAGGATCACCAACCACTTTAATTGTTATGGTCCTGGGTCGTTGACCCAGCGTTTTGTGTTTATTCTGATTTTGTACTAGTTTAGGGTTGAACCTGAAGTTTGGTGTATATTCAGCCCTACTGGTGTCTGTCCTTGGTGCTCTGCTCATGTCCCCGTGTTGTGTTGTAAATCAGTCTGTGTGTTTCCTGCTTTACTTTGAAGGCTCGTGTTCTGGATTTCCTGTTCTATTCTGACGGTCTGTGTCTGTTGTCATTGTGTTCAGCTTGTGTCCTCCAGTCATCATGTGTATTCAGATCAGCTGTTCTTCCCTCCTGTGTGCGATTACCCGATTACCTTGTCTATGTGTGTGTGTATATATAGTGGGTGTCGTCTGCGTTCTATGGTGTTCCTGTTCCTGTCTCTGCGTCTCTCTGCCCCGCACCCCTTTTGTATGGTCTCAGGTTTGTCATTTAGTTCTCCCAGTTTAGGTTTCTTCAGTTGTTTTGTCATGCCTCACTGCCTGTTTTTGCCACTCCACCACTTGTAAATAAACATCACTCGAATCATCAGTCACTGCCGCATTTTGGGTCCTCCTTTTCCTCCAACACCACACGGCTCACCCCGCCAGCCGTGACATTAATAGGTACCAGGCTGGATCACCTTGTGCCTTCCTTAATTCTTCATAGCAGGGATTCGACAAGTTGCTGGGAACATTTCTCAGAGATGTGGGCCATACTGAAATGACAGCATTAGGGTTTCTGCAGATTTGTTGGCTGCACAACCACAATCCGAATCTCCTGTTCCAGTAACTGTAGAGGCTGCCTGTGTACAGTAAACTGTCATGTTCAAGAAACCAGTTTGAGATGATCTGAGCCCTGGCAGGAAGCAGCCATTAGATGATGGCTTCACTGTATTTAAGGATGGACTTGGTCAGCAACAATACTCAGGTAGGATGTGTTGTGTTTAAACAATGCTTGCCCAATACATGCCAAGGAAATATCTCCACACCATTGCACCAAAAGCAGCATGAACTGTTGACAGAATGCAAAATGGATCCATGTTTTCAGATTCTGACCCTGTCATCTGAAGCCGATATGCCAGGTTGAATGCGCATTCAGAGATCTTCTTTGCATACCTTGGTAGTTATTTGAGGTATTGTTACCTTTCTATCATTTCTGAAGCACTCTGGTCTTCTTTGATCTCTGACATCAACAATGCATTTTCACCCAGATGTTGCCTGATTAGATTTTTTGTAAACAATCAGCTGAACAAATCTAATAAAGTGGCAGCAAATACGGAGTGCACAGCACCAGCGACAAAATAAATAATAGTGATGTAAAGTTTGGCCATTGATTAATATATGATTTGAAATGGCAGGAAATTTTTATTTGAAATAACTTCATATTTCTAAAATAATCTCATGCCCTTTCAGCTGTATGTCAAATTATTGTGTGGGCTTAATTATATTAATTAATTATATGCTAGTGAGCCTGGTGAATTTGTGCCTGGAAAAAAATCATAATGTTTGAGCTGTATAAGTTTTTCACTCTGATTTCATTCTGAGGGAGAAGATTGACAACATCCATCTCAGGCAGGATGAATCTCTAAGAGATATATACTCAACAGCATGACCTTATTTAAATGATATCCATGAAAAAAAATCTTACACTGTAGTAGCCTCATCCAAGCAGAGATGGAAAAGCACCTAAATCAACCCGAACACCCTCTGCTATTTTGAGATATAAATCATCTTCCCATACTGTTCCGATAGTCTGCATCCAGACAGGGTTTAATAAGTGGATGAGACTATACAAAAGAGAGTGGGGTCAAAATGTGGGCAGTTCTGGTATAGCTGGTGCTAGATGAGAGGGAAATCGATTAACCTCTAAGTATCTGTAAAAAAAAAAAAAAGTTTGAGGAGACTAAACATGCCAAGAAGAAAACGGAAAGAAATCTTTTAAAGGAAAATGTCGACATTTGGGTGGGTGGGTGGATATATGCTCATGTGTTTTATTGCTGAGAGAAGCTCAATACCTCACTGGTGTCTGCATGCCAAATATGAAGCTACAGCCAGCAGCTGGTTAGCTTAACATTAAGACTGCAAGCAGCTATAAGGATTTGTCAAAAGGTAACAAAATCCACCTACAGCACTTCTAAAGCTAACCTAATTAACGTGTTATCCGGCACATATTGTGTATGATCACAATCCTTAGTTTACATTTTCAGTATAATAGAAACATGGCCCAAGAGCTCGGACACGTCTTTTGAAGAATTAGACTGTTTGTTTCTTGTTATCTTGTGATGAAATGAGAATCAATAAAAGAGCATCAGTCAAGACAAGCAGTACATAATGATGCCAGCCTCTTGTTTTGATATTCTGCTCTGTTCGTCATTTGTACCCTGTTTCGCAGTGCAAAATATCCTTATGTCATGGTCATGTCCAGTTTTGACAGAGAGGAAGCAGGAATGCAAATGCTGGGTTGCCAATTAATTACGTGATGGCTTGGCAGTCTGTGTGTATCCACCTGGCCCATTAACTTTCAGAGAGTGGATATTTTTTAGCCCCCCCTCCCCTATTTCCACAATAAAAAACAGTTAGAACATATACTTCTCAATTAACTCTGCTGTCAATTCTTTAAATTGATTTCTCTCATTAAATTAGAAAAAATAAAGAAATAAAGAAATAAATGATCCCTGCACTAGCCAGTCAGTATATAACCCTTTTACCAATCTCATGTGGTGATGCTGCGTGCTGAAATTACTGAGTCGCTCACTTCTCTCCTAATTTTTGTCAGAACTCAGACAACGTTTATATGCGTGTCGCTTCAGCTTAATTCAATTCATCACAAGAGGGGAAGACAGAACTATCTTATTTGCTGCTTTGTGCTAGATAGTTACATTTGACTCGTGGTTAATACACAATGGAACAAAGAGTGACATGATTTATGTCAAGTGGAAAAAATAGTCCGTTTGACGGGCCTAAATTTAGCTGTTGCATGGTTTTGTGGTGCCCATCACTCTCGCGAGCGTCTCCTTTTTAGTGAAAGAAAAAGAAAAAACCCAACCCGACTGAAGAGACAACTCTCTCAAGGTTATATGAGCTGTCACGTTACAGGCCACAACCTGAGGAGCCACAGTCCACTTGTGAAATGTCAGATCAGTATGATGTGACATTTACCCTTGTTACAAATAAAAAGACAACTTAAATAGCGGTGATGCTGTAAGGAGCTGATCTGTGCATATAATAGCTAGCCCTAGTTTAACATCCCATGCTTTCTACATGAGTAAAAAGAAGTGTTTTACAAGCATTAACAATTTTTAACATATTTTTGGATCAAAAACTCAATCTACAAGCTGGAGTTACTCTATCCCACAGACTACATAAGAAGAAAAATACAGACTTTTAACCCATCTCCTATTTGCAAGCCTTCTGTTAAGCCAAACAAACAAACAAACAAACAAACAAACAAACAAAAAAAGCCCAACTTGTCCTTTGTGGTGTATGACCAAAATTCAAGCCTTTACTTTTAGGTTCATACAAATTTGTCTTCTTTTTCATTATTTTACATCTTTGTGTTCTCTGCAAAGCCTAGGTAAAGCTCTGCGAAAGCACCTGTCATGTTTATTGCTGCGAAAGAAGGAAACAAAGGGATTACAGTATATCTGGGTGTGTAACTGGGTCTGACAGCACTTCATTGCAGTATGTCATTGCATTGTGGCAAACACTCAGGTACTTGTCACCACTGGGGTAGAAATGCATGATGCAATGTTTGCTCATCCACTTTGTACAGTGTAAGCAAGGAGATATGTGACTGAGGCCGACATCAGACAGATTGGCACCTTGAGGAATTTGTTAAAAACAAAACAAACAAAAAAGTCATCACCGCTTTGAAGTAGTACTTCTTTTAAACTCCAGTTATAAAAATGAGACTTTGGAAAGGAGAGTGAAAATTGGCTTCCCTCAGGTAAAGCTCCCCTTACACTTAGAGGTGTATAAACAAGCATAAACATGCTCGAGATGTGATGTTTTTAACCTACGTGGTTGCAGTTTGGCAATTAACATCACTGACAACATGACTATTTGCTATTATCAATTCCTGTTTAATATAATACTACTAGTAGTAATACTAATACTACTGAAACTGCTTTTCGTACTACTACTAATAAAAATAATACGTTTTGCTGTTTGCCCAGTAAATGCTGCAGAGGATTATAAGGATTATCCATGATGGGTAACAGTTTGCACAGTGACTTCCTCCTTCCAAAGCATCCAGTTTGCAGCCAATCATGACGCCAGCCTTCCTAATCACTTTCTTCAGTTTGTTTGTATCACTAATTCACCAATTCATACAGCAGAGGCTCAGCAAAGTACACTGCTATCACCAAAACTGAATGCTAAAAAATCATAAATATTTTGGTACACCCATTGAAGGATCTCAGTTTCCTCAGGATACACAGCGTGCTCATTGATGCTGATGAAGATACCCAAGTACCTTTAGTCCTCCATCGCATGGACATCTTGTCTCAGGAGAGACATGGGTTGCGTAGCTTTATTCACATTTAAAAGCAAATGATTGCTCTCAGACTGCCCCACAAATTCATCCACTACTGCTCTATACTCCCGGTGCTCATTGTTAATACATCCAACCCCTGCAGAAATGTCAGAGTGTTCCTGTAGGTGGCACGCCGTGGAGTTGCACTGAAAGCCTGAGGTGTGCAAGGTGAACAGGAATGGAGACAGCACAGTCCCCCGTGCAGCTCCCCAATCACCAAATCAAACTGTGCAATTCCTACATTTATTAAGACCTATTTTTCCTCCAGTCTTTTTTAGAATGGTATTTTCTTTCCAAATGTAAATCAGTCTAAAATTATGAGTATCCTTTCTGTATGTTTGGATTTTACCGAGTTATTGAGAAGAAATGCACTACAGTAACCCTTTCCTTGAACAATCTAGCAAACAGTGTCTTGTAGCCACCACTGCTGTTCCAGCTGCAAAATGTGTTGGTGAAAGGGTCAAACTGCAATATTTAATTGTAAAATTCAATTAAAATGTGTACAACTAAAGTCTGGGATTTAAAATTGAGGTTATACGAACCTCTATGTATGTGTGCTTCTAGCAGCTTCCAGATGCAGTATGGTTGCTTCTTATATCATTGTGTTTTTGTCTCGGACCTCGTGCTTGAGGTGACATTAATGAGGAAATACTAGAATAATAGAGGTCTTCAATGCAGATGTCCAGAGAGATGTGTATTTTGCGCAGTGTTCAAGTTACTTTAAATTTTAGCCACACGCAGTGAATATTAATTAGCACCGAAACAATCAGCATCTTATTTCAGACGGATGTTTAGCCAGCATCCCCCAAGGCTGAAAATGCTATGAATCTTTTCTTTTAGTATTTATTGTCTCACATAAAAGAGTACAACAAGTAGAACATAAACACACACTTCAACCCCTAATTGTTTCTGTTATGCTTGCGCATGAGTATTTATCAGTGCCCGGAGCCAGACAATATGACTGGCAGCGTTATCCAAGCACAGACTTCTTGTTCATAAATTTTATGATTAATACAGATTGTGTTGTAATCTAGGGAAGCATCCTGGCATGAAGGTTGAGGATTATACATTTTTCATCTCAGAAACTAATTGAAAAGACCCATGATGTTGCTCTTATCACTCATATCCCCAGCTGAGCAATGGCCAGGGTGAGATATGACTGACAGAAAAAAGGGAGACTTAATGAACAGCATGTGACTGTTGAATAGGCAGGTGCTGGATTGTAGACTTGGATGTATTTTAATAAGGATATCTTATATTAGTCGGTATTCAGCCATTCAGGCTAAGTATTAATACCTGCAGTCTGCTGTAAGCACCTTTGTAATGGATGAATGAGCAGCCACAGTAACTCTTTTGATATAAGACATTCAGAATGATATTATTCCAATTTCGTTCATGTGACATTGAAGTAATACAGCGCTGAAACATTTGGCAAGTCAATTATACTTATTTTGACGTTTATTTATACCTCATATTGAATACTGAGATCATGTTAAATCATTATGAGAGAACCCAGGTCTCTGCAGCAGTTAGCAGATAAGGCTTGTCTCCATGCTTCACACATGCTCCACACGTGGTTTGCTGCTATACTTCAGATTCTGAAGTACACCAGTTTCTTTGACCCAAGTGTGAATAACACCCTGGACATCCCGAGCTATTTTTGTACTTGACAACTTAAGGAAGATCTATATCATTTCCATGTTTGGACAGTAAACAGAAGCCAAGAGTGCAGTAGCCTAGCTAAACATAAAGACTGGAAACAGAAGGGAAACAGCTGGCTTGGCTCTGCTTGAGGGCATTTTCCCCCTAGTCTGCGAAACTGAGCTGCTGTCCAACTCCTAACAGTAGCTTCATATTTGCTGTACAGACACAGTAGGGTGGATCTTGTCATCAAACTCTTGATTAAAAAGAGTGTCTATTTCCTAAATGGTCAAAATCATCCTTCAAAATGACGTTTTTACCTTTTTTGTTAGAGTGATTTTTTTAGTAGTCATTTTAATAAATGTCAAAGTATTTCTCACAAAAAATAAGTTGCAGTTCATCTGAGCACAGTGAACAAATTCTTGTGAGAGCTTAAGAGCTTTTGTAGGGTATCTGGGGTGTATTAATATAAGAATGAGTCATTTGTTGCTAACATTTTTCACAAAATTTCTTCTCTCATTTAACCTAACACATGTAGTTTAGTTACACATAAAGTGTCTTTTACATAGCAGTATTAAAAGGAAGGTTCTCTAGCTTCTATGGTTGTCTTTAGGTAAATGGCATATCAATCAACCACATTTCTGGAGGGAATAATATGGTCATGCTTCATCACTGCTTCTCACAGTGACCTGTTATCTCACCCAAAGGAAATATAAAATCAAACACATCCACTCCTTAACACTCACTGATGGCCTGTGAGCTACTGTGATGGGTTTTATTAACTTCCACTCTAGAGAAAACAACATATTTAATTCAATTCCATTTTCTAACTTAGTCTAGATTACACTAGGTTAGCTCATGTTCTCCTCATCCAGGGACCTTAAGGGAACAATATCAGGAACAAAGCTTTCATCATATTTTCAACCAGAAGACAAGAAAGGAGTACTGTGGCTAAAAGTAGCAAAATAATCTAAGTTAAGTTGCGTTTAAGCATGTTAAAACTGTACCTTTATAGATGCCAGCATGTTGGTTGCCCATCGGTTTGATCCAGAAACAGCTATTAGATTGACTGCCATGAAATTAAACAGGCATTTAAGGCTCCAACATGATTAATCCTTAAAACTATGTTGAGCTGCTGAGCTTTCTTAAGTACTCCACCAGGCAAAAGGTTTAACATACCCAGAACAGACGCCAGCGTTCGCATAAATGGCCACAAAATCCGTCATTTGTACGGTCATTCAGATTCTCAGAATTCTAAAAAACTGTCCCACGCGACCGGCGTGAGGTTTGAGTAAAATACTGCATCTGCTGTATATAGAGTAAAGCACTGAATGACTGCATATGTGAATGAAGCTTACAGAGTGAGGGTGCTTTAAGGTGCCAGTAAACCCAGGAAAGAGATACACGAGTCCATCACCAGTTCAGTACTGGTGTATTTAAAAATGTATTTTTCAGTGTGAGAATGCAGATAGAAGCTGGTGAACATGGTCAGCATTATGACTAATAAACATTTGCATATTATTATTGTCTCTGTGAGTCTTGTCTCTGCACAGCTGTCATGTCAAATTCTATAGCAAAGCCCACCACAACACAAAGAGCAGCTGATGGCTGCTGCTTCCATGTCAGCAAAGTACAAAACTATTTATGTGCTTATGCTGAACACGAGTGTTTTCGTGTTATTAAACTATATAATTACAGTGCACAGTTTCCCTGCCTTTTAGCAATTAGAAACCAAGTATCTGTCTTCATGGTATGTTTATGATATGAACTATATGTAAACACTGATTATACACTCATTAACCACTTTACTAAATGCCAGGTTGAACCTCATTTTGCCACCTTTGTTAGCTGCTTCTACAAACATTTCTCAAAGATTTGGGTCATACCGACACGACAGCATCACAGTTGCTTCAGATTTGTCGAGTCACCTGTTCCAGTGACTGTGGAGGCCGTTTGAGTGCAGGTCAGGTCGGACCAGCCACAATAATCAGGCCGGCTGTGGCATTTAAATGATGCCCAGTTGCTACTAATGAGTAGCAACTGGGCATCATTACACCATCACCGCCAGCAATGTGAATTGATGCCATGCCCTTAAGTTTTACACCAAAATTCTGAACATACTGTCCAAATATCACAGCAGAAATCGAGATTCATTACACCAGGCAAAGTGTTTCCTATCTGCTGTTGTCCAATTTTGATTAATCTGTGCAGCTTTTAGCCTCAGTTTCCTGTTCTTAGCTGACAGCATGACATCCAGTGTGGTCAGCCTACCTGCTTCAAGGTTCGATGTGATGTTCAGAGATGCTCTTCTGAATACATGGGTTCAGGGAAAACCGCAGCAGATCATCAGTTTCTGAAATATTCAGAAACACTGGCATCAACAATCATGTCACATTCAAATCACCTTCCTTCTTCATTCTGATGCTCAGTTTGAACTTCAGCAGGTCACCTTGGTCATGTCAGGATTGAGCTGTTGCTTTGTGATTGGCTGATTAGATATTTGTATTAAAGAACAGTTGAACAGGTGCACCTAATTAAGTAGCCCACGAGCGTATAGTCGCCGGAAATTAGATCTGCTAAAGCAGCATAGTGAAATAGTGTATCTCTGATAAAGCAGGCTGCTTTATCAAGCCAAAAAATGTAAAAGGTGTTATTCAATGGGATTGTTATACAGCACAAACCATCGTGTCACAGGAAGTAAGACAGTGTAGAAAAAGTTAGCTCATGTCCACATCATCCACTACTTTGTCTCGCCTTGAAAGCTTGTCACGAGACATCGAAGTAGGAGACATTAAACCAAAGGTCAGGGTGAAGATGAGTAAGACGCTATCTGTAGACAATCAGAGGATGAGAGTGCGGCAGAAAAGGTGGTGAGGCTCACCATTTCAGTGCAAAGCATCCCCTTTATGTCTGCTCAAGACTTTTAGTTTTATTTTCTGCTTTGGGAAAGAGGTTATTGTTTTGAGACTAAGAGCATGCACAGTATTATATCAAGCAATAAACCATCAATTTTCAAAGTTTTTTTTTTAAAGCAGAGTTTCTTTTTGGAATATAGAATATATAAAACAGGGAAGCTTTGATGTCTGAAGTTAGAACTTCAAAAAAATACCCTCTTTCAAATGGGAGGAAAGACTTTAAAAATGTGTTCCTTTTTTCATTCTTTGAAACAAATGCATCAGAGTTATTTATATTGTTTTTAGACTGTGCAACTTTCAGATTTGTACTGTATATTTGTACATTTCTCACCAACGTTCAGAAAGTACAATATCTGCCAGATAAAGCAGCACGTTAAAAAAGTATTTGTCACTAGGTCCTTCTTCTTAGTTGGCTCATGTATTCATTGTGATGTCTTGAAACATCGGCTAGTGAGACAACATGTTAGAGCAATTTTAAAGTGATTAATTAGTGTTCACAGAGTCAAACACTTGAGCATTATGCATGATATTATTCTGATATACCTCACATATGTTTATTCTGCAGACATGACAAACATTACGAGGCCAACATACTAGGACACTGCATGTTGCTAATGAAATATTTTGATAATTAGGGTCACTTTGTAAACACAAGCGATCATTCTACACTGCCTGTGATTGGAATAATTAAGTGTGTAAAACAGTAGATGACACCAACTACACTGCCTTCTTGCAAAGTATTTAAAATCAAACATGGCCTCTTTTTTCTTTCTGTTGTTTTTAAAACAACAACAACAATGATTTCCTGTTTGCTGAGGCGCTGTTACAGTTTTATAACCCTGTTGTAAGTTGTCATGATCCAGGTGTTTTTCAAAGAGGCCTCACAGAACTCACGCAGTCTCCACAGTCAGTATTTGCTTATACATACACATTAAAATGAGGCCATTCACCCGTAGAGGCTACTCATCGCGTACAGCGTGCAACACAACTATCTGCCCTCTGTTCTTCAGTCAAGGGGACTGACTCATTTCACTGCCCTTACATCGGTGTGGTCACTGGTGTGGATCCTCTTTGCTTGCAGTATGTGCCACCCGCCTCTGCGCAATGCACCACAGGCCTAATGACACACGAGACTGCCGGGCTCTGCCTATGGAGTGACAACTATAGCGCTATGGCTACCTGTTTGGAGATTTACTGCAAACAGAGCAAAGCGGTGTGGCTGCAGCTCTTCCGCGCCTCAGCGTCCTGTGGTTATTTGGCTGCCTATTTTTAAGTGTGTGGATTTGAGCTGCTACAGTGGTGAGGGTTGGGGTCTTTTATTTAAATGACCTCATTCTCATGAACCATGCTTCACTCTGTTCATTGAATGCGGATAGTACGCAGTTTGTTAACAATGACCCAGACATGATTTTAATCGAAGACAATGCTCCTTCAGATCAGTTACTGTGCTATTATCTATCATCTCAGAAACTTTTATTTTGAAAAGCAATTCTGATAAAGGCCATGTTCTTGCCTTGGTGGGATCAGAATACAGCACTTTGTGATCTGAAAATAAATACTTTGGGAAGCAAAGGGATTTCATTTAGTGCTTAGATTAGATCGAAAAGAAGACTAGAGTCTTACATAAAACAAATATTTTATTTTATTTAAGAATTAATGCTTAACTGGAGCCCATCATCCTCATCCACAAGACCCAAGAGACGTGGCAACTTTAGAGGAAATAAAATGGGCTAATGGCTTCATGGATGGCTTCATAGATAAAATTCACTCCTTTCACCTTTTTGTGGTTATTTCTCCAACTTTTCTTTTTGAAAAAAAAAATCAGTAAACTCAGCTGAGGTGCAAAACACTGGCTTATATTCCCATAGTCAGAACTGCTACCACTTAAACCCGTCTTATTGACTTGTTGTTTAAGCTATAGTGGGACATGCAGGCTGTAACAGAAATCTGATTAGTAGAGTAAATAACTCGTCACAGACGCATTAGAAGTCCAGCGGTATGGCTTCATGTAAACTAATTTGCACGCACAATCAAAATCAATGAGATATCTCAGCGTGACTGGCGCACAAACATCAATTAACTAACCAGCTAGAACATAAACATTTAAACCAACATCTGATCAGTGTGTTCAAAGCTTGTGCTTGTTCAGTTTACATCCAAATTGGTCGAGCATTGGTAAAAGGACTGTGAAATTTTAAAAATTAAAAATAAACAAATGTTGCCTGCAGCAGGGTGGCTACTTGTACAGGGGGTACTCCCCCTCGCAACCCTGAACTGGATAAGGGGAAGAGAATGGATGGACACACCTTTTGATATATATTTACCAACTAAATATATTCTTATTATTATACATAATAAAAATAAATTATCCTTGTGTAGGGTTATAAAGGGCTATAACTGTGAGTGCACATCAGCACATAATCAACCACAGACTGGCTTTTGGTTAATTGTAGCTGTCCCACGTAGATAGAAAGGAAACAAAATTGGACAGATTTGAAAAAATGAAGTTCCACCCGACCCTGTGAAACTTCCCCAGTGGAGAGAGAGAGAGAGAGAGACCCAATTAAGCCTGGCTAAAGCACTACTTTTCACACCTGATGAAATCCTGTCTGTTTTTGTAAAGACTCTCATACCACACTTCCCATTCATTTATTAAATAAGGGAACTTTTTAAACACAGGGGAGGAAAAGTAATCTAATCTGCTAAGACTGTTACTTGATGAGCTGTGTCTTCAAAACCGAGCCGATTTAAAACGTGGGGAGTAGCAGCAGCTTTACAGCATAAATGACTGAAATGGGCTTGAGTATTGATATGTATTTGGCAGTTTATTTATGAAGGACACTTCAGCTAAGTATAGTTGAGAAAAACAAGTAAATAGATGCAACAGTTGTCTTGTGCTATGAATGTAAAATTGTGGTAAAAAAAAAGAAGCAAACAGACCAAGAATACCTGAAAAATAATCACATATTGCATTTAGTATCTACTTGTACAGCATACTAAATAGTCATAATCAGGTGCATTTAAAAAAAAAGTTTCTTTACTATTAAAGCTCAATTGTAACTCCATTAAAAAACATCAATAAAGCCAAACCTGTAATTCTGTCTCCCTTTGGCCCTGCTCAGCATAACAAAGACAGCCCAAGACTGTAGCGTAGTATTATAATAACAATGCAAATTTACATAGAAATTAGGACACTATAAAGCCCCCTTAACAGTTTACAGGCCACTAGCTATCTAATTAAACCATCTTTCTTTTTTTTCTTGTTTATAGGGCTTGTGCTGCAAATAACATGTAATTTTTCCTAAGAAGAGGATGCAGCTATTGCCAAGTGTAGACATGTTCATCAAGCCTTTATGGACCCTGAGTGGAAGCCTTGTCTTTAATCAAAGACATTAGGCTTTGCAAGGAGCTTTCTGTGAGTTCACTTAAAGCGCTAATATGATCAAACAGTTATTTCTTCAACAGCAGTCGGTGAAATCCAAATTGCCAGCGGAGCAGATAACGTAATCGATGGGATCTCCCTTCTTAAATCCACCTGAAATCCTTTTGTAGCTATATAAACAAGAAATAAAAACAAAGATATGTTCTTTCAACTGAAAAAAGTGTCCTTTTTTTTTAAACTAATGGTCTGCTGTTTTAAGCTGAGTCAAGGGTTGGACTCTGGAGAATTTCTTCTTCTGCAGAGAGAGGTTACAAGATAATAACCTTTGCCTTTCTTCAAATCATTTGCAATTTAAGAAGTGTTTGGATGTTTCTAAGCCATATTATTGTCTCTTTGATTTCAGTAATTGAAAAATGAAATTATTTTGATGTGTGAAAGCATAGTCTTAGAATCTAATTTGTGTATCCAATAGGATTACAGATGATTGCTGAATGCTCTGTCAAGGTTAAAGCATTTTATTGGATTTTCGGAGGTCTGATTCTTGCTCTTTAGTTGGTCTTTAGTGTGTATTTTGCACTGTAGTGACTGGAACTGTAGCACAGGGCTGGGGAAAATACTGACTTGATTGGCTTTGGATAGAGCATATAATGAACTTTAAGTTTACCTTTGGGTGCTATAGGATAGTAGCACAGACTTGAACCTATGTTTGCTGTAGTTTCTCCAAATGTCGATGCCGCCACGCTATAATTGAGCATATGCATGAAATCACTGATCTGGATTACTGGAGATACAAGCTTAGTTTGGGGGATTTTTGTCACTAACTAATATGTGAATGTGTCCTAATCCTCATGCTATTTAGAGGAAATGAAGTAATGTCCTCCAACTGACTGCCTGAGCCTGGTAAAACGTTAATCTATTTATACAAT
Organism: Rhamphochromis sp. 'chilingali'; assembly: GCF_963969265.1. NCBI lineage: Eukaryota > Metazoa > Chordata > Actinopteri > Cichliformes > Cichlidae > Rhamphochromis > Rhamphochromis sp. 'chilingali'. The sequence goes on from NC_137935.1 coordinate 13,211,700, forward strand.
TAAGTACAGCGTAGTCTGTTTTGTAAACATTTAAATTTCCTTGGTTTTGCTGTAATGACCAAATTTCATGTGGTTTCTGATGGCTAAAAATGCACCTATACATCTGTGTTAATGTGATGTAATCACTTGCATTGTATAATCAGTTTGACTTTGATTTAGATGTGGAAAATTAGAGGCATGATATTCTTCATTAACAGCAGGTAGCCACAAGCCGTTTGGCTCCCGGCAGAAATAGACAGTTTGATGCTAATGAGCCTCGATCTGCATTACTCTGTTCAGTCTACTGTATGTGGGTATTTTCAGCCAAGTGCTCTAGCTGTGCTAATAATTCCAGTAAAGCGCAACTAGCAATACATCATGAAACCAAAGAGCTTTGCTCTGTTTTTCCCCCTGTTATTCACATATATTATTTGTAGTTGTTTGAAAACAACGCTCTCTACGGCTAGCATCTGTGTTGTAATTGTTGCACAAAAGCAATCCCCATTGAGTTGCTTCTTTTTGTGATTATGAGCCTGTCTACTACCAATAATCATGATAAAATGATTGTAGGATAATGTTCTATGCCAGGGATAAATAAACAGTTTAAATGTCTTCAATCCAATTTACAAGGAAATGACTTTCAAGAGCTTGTAGGATATAACATTTATTAGGGCCCTTAGGCAGTTTTTCAGCCAGGGGTGCTTTTTACCGGAGGGGATCCTTCTGCAGTAACCAGGGGGTGCATAGAAAGGTTTATTAGCTCAGATTTTTTTTTAAATAAAGAAAAAAAGATGACATATTGTTTTGAAAAGATCCAGATGCAGTCAGCTGTAACACCATGGCTTCAGTTTTGTGGAAACAAGTGAGCAGGTTTAAAAGAACTTGAAACTGTTAGGATGTTAGTAATATGGAAAATTTCAACTAAATCTTGTTCTGCTGAATTAAATTAAAGCAACAGATGCTGCAAGTCTCCTTGGAAAATGTACGCGAGCTTGGAGAAATCGACCTAAATGATATGAAAACGTAATGTACAGATTCATAATTTACTGTCTAAACAATATTTGGGACAAGAGTAAGGAAGGTAGCAAAAGTAAGGTATGTGTAATATGTCGTATTAAATAGACAATATCTGGCAAAACAAATAGAGAATAAAGCAATAAGAGATCATTTCAAGCTCCAAAAAGGTTGAAGTAGCCAAACAAGTGCAGTGTGCAAGCCCCTGCAGTCTTTCAGAGTTCAGACTTATATAAATGAGACGAATGAAACAATATTTCTCTTCTACACATATATAGAGACAAGAGAGGCAAACTCGGGCCTACCCAGCCAACTTGACATACACTATATCCTGACAAATTTATTACCATTAAGCCTCTGCAAGGTACCACGTGACTCATGATTTATTACAATCACCTGCTGTATGTCTGTGGATGCAAAATTGCCTTTATCAGGCAGTGCATGCACCGGCTGATAACATGTGTAGCATGTGTGTAACAGTTTACCAGTTTTCTATATGGGAGAATGATGGCGGTCGTTACTGCATGCAGTTCATATTCAGCTACGGAGGTTTGAATGAAAGATGAATTCAGGCGCCTTGAAGAAACAAATGTATGGAATAGGGTGGTGGTGTTTTTGTTTACTGTAAAAAAGCAAAAAAAAAGCACAAATTACATTCAAAGGATTCATTATTAATGGAAGTAATTGCATCACAGTTCAATCTGGTCTTGCCTTTGACATTTACCTGTAGCAAGGATGACTTACAGGTGGTTACGTGTATATTAGCGTGACAAAAAACCAGACAGGAAACCAATTGAGCGCACATGTTTCATCCCTCAAAGGCATAAAGAATTGATGACCTGATATATTTGGAGTATCATTTCCTGTAATAATTTGCTATGGGGGGATAAAAAAAAAGAAAGAAATTAAAATTTGCACTAATCCTGTCCTCGGTTATAAATGCTGTTGTGCTAAAATAAGTTTAAAGACATGCAAATGTGAATTTTGGGTGAATAATAGGTCAGAAGAGAGTCTTGCAAACACGCATTTCCTCGAGCATGATTACAGTCCATTACTCTTCCCGTGTTCTATCCCGCTGCGTTACGCATCATACAACTGTAGAGTCCCCTACAGTATGTGCTAACGGTGTGAGGAAAACACATACGTGTGAATGCTCACATACACGTATATGGCCTGAGCATAAGAAAACCTACATTTCATTTCAATAAACCATGTTCTGGCTCAGCCATTCAGGGTCACTTACAAGGGTCTGATTCAATTATTCCTCCTTTCACAACAGGAGGAAAACATTTTCATGGTGAATGGTTTTGCCTAAATAGATTACCATCTCAAATAATTCAATTTCCGTTAATTTGATTGATTTCATACCAGGGGGAAAAAGAAATCTTAATTTAAAACCATTGCATTTCTAATCAAACATTAACTGAAAAAGAGGCCTGGGTGAAAATCTTTTATTACCAGTTTCTCCACTAATTTAAATAGAAAATGCTGATGGCGGCCCAATTAAATGGCTCCACCACTATTCGGCCCACATCCAAGATCTCAAAAATAAACTGCTTAACAGTTTGTGCATGACCGTTTGTCTTGTAACACACACAACACACACTCATACACACACACACACACACACACACACTCATATACCAACGTACACACATAGCAGGGAGAATCTATGGTTAGCCATTACTACAGAGGATCCAGATCAAGCAGTTCAGTCATCTGATCCATTCCCATTTATTATTCATCCTGCTCGGGGAGACAGAAACGCTGGGCTTCTCTTCCTAGAGAGACCCTGGAACCCCATCTATTCTCGTGAGCAAAGGAAATGCCATGCAGTAGTCGACTGAATCACAGAGACAGGAAAAGAGACAGAAAGGGAGAGAAAACAAAAGTTGGAGGTGTGGGTTATTGTGGTGCACATGAAGTGGAAAGGACCATGAGGCATGCTGCAAATCAAATTATAACCAATGGGTGGGGCTGGGGTCTGTAAAAAATATGAAATTTTGACTTATTGAGGATGCCTCAACCAGGTGCACTTTGCAGACTGGTGCCCACCAATACTATGCTGTCAGAAAGTAAAGCAGCCTGGCCAGTGCTGTGAGGAGAAAACACCTTGTGGAGACATTGTGTGAGTGGCAGGCAGAACTGGCAAGCTGCCACAGATAATAACATCTGAAATAAATTTGATGTGTGGAATTCAATCTGTAGTGATAGGGACGGCTGCAGCATTAGAGTGAAGTTCTAAATGCTATCTACTCATCCATGGAATGAGGACTGACACGCAGTCTCAGAGAATAGATTGTGCAATTAGCAGCCTTTGTGCTGTTTTGACACAATGAAAAAGGGAAATGAGATTCAACGTCGTCATGCACAGTTCTCTGTAGCGCTGTGATTCCCACAAGATCGTCCACATGTACCATGTTTCAGGTGAGAATAACTTGAGGGACTTGAAACATTAGGAAGTATGATATAAAAAAAGAAAAAAAGTATAGAGCAGGAGAACAACAGAGGGTTCAGGTGGTCACACTTATTAATAATCTGCAATATTACATTTCCATTCAAATTTTTTAAATGATCACCTCTGATGTGATTTCTGACATGTTTTCTCCTCATTTCGAGGAGCACGCCACCACTGCCACAACCAAAGGATGCAATACACAAGTTAAAGAAAAGGGGGCGCTCTTTGAGTAGGCATTAAGCAAAACCTCTGAGAACAGCGTTTCACCAAACTTTACTAATTATTCCTTTAATTAAACAGGCTGTTGCGGTCCTTTTAACACACGTGTTATTGAACACACACACAAACACAGACGAACTGTTAAAACCTGTGGATACATTATAACCCATGTATACGTGTTGCTCCTTTAGGTTATTGATGCGCATCGTAAATATAAGAATACACAATTCAATTACCAAATATTACTCTCATTGGACTAACTGCTGCGTAAAAATAAGAAACTAAACGCTTCTTCTACCTCAGAGTTATTTGTGCGTCAGCTATAAAGCCAAAGCGCAGCGAGCTGGGGACAGGCTGGTTTCACTCACATGAACTAAAAAGCTATAACCATAAAATAAAATTACTATAATATTCCTATAAAGTGTCTGTGGTTCTCGGTGGTGAAATCACCACACCTCCCTGCATGTTTTTTACACTTCCCGTGGAATTACTGTAATATTCTTTCAATATTCCTGCTGGGCTTTCGGGTGATTCCCTGTTTGTTTTACATTTCTGTAAAGTCTCCAGGTATTACTGTAATATTCCTATAGTGTTTTATAGGCCTGCATGTCATTGCAACACAACGCAGTCCAATATCATAGCGGGCTCCCTGCTTGAGCCCTCCCTCCGCCTCTCATGTGTCTACATTTTCATCCCATGGCCGTCTCTAGGTGATTTAGCGCCGCCAGTCTCAAGCAGGTGTCCAACATGGCGATCACGGGAAGCGGATCTCTCGCAATTTCTTTCTTTGTTTTCGTGATTTCAGCAGCGTTTCTTCCGAAAGGTACGTGTTTTCGTAGGTGTATGTATGTTTTTATTTTGGTGGGGCTTCTCGTGTGTGTCCGTACCTAATGCAGAAATAGCCCTTCCACAGCAAAAGCCCGAGGAGTACCGGGAGAAGTTGTGGTGCGTTTGCGCTCTAGATGCGCACAAGCTTCCCCTCCAAATCTCAGCATCACTTTCTATTTCTCCGATAGTGCCGTCGACTCCAAATTACTCACGCCGTTTCTCGAGACTGTTGGGCTGCTTATCGTGTGGGCTTATTTTAGCGCTGATTAAAAGGGGTGCTGTCCTGAGTTTTTCACTGCAGCACAGCTACAGATAGGACTGCTAGAAAAAAGTATTCTCAGCGCTGCACAGTTAGGACAGGCGGAGATAAAGTATCGCCAGAGATAATCGAGTGAAGTGGTCGTACAGTATTTTGACCCAGGGCAAGTACAAGGCAATTGCTCACTGAAACGTGGTCGACTCTTGTGCCTTGAGAGAGAGGATAGAGAGAGCACGGCTGGAGTGCGCTCGTATCCTTTGCTTATACCGCATAACCCTCCACAGTCCCAACTCATCTCTGTGTCTACAAATCTCCCAAGTCTGGGCTTCAGGTGCGCTTTGGAGGAAAAACACGCATTGCAGCTCTAGTCTCGCACATTGTCCTCTGGCCGCACAACTGCAGCCGCTGCTGACCGTGTGTGTTCCCGGTCCGCAGTCTTCACTTTTCCCCTCAGTGAGTGACGCTGGGAAATGTAAATCTGTTATGTCTTTGTTACTCTTGTTTTTTCACAGCGTAACTGCACGAACCAGGGCTAACTAAATGTGCGTGGCTATTGCAGTGCTCAGTCCCATCATTTCCCCGTTATTCCACCGCGTTTGCATCAGAGTTGCATGCGTCAGTGTTTTTTTTTCCCCTGGAAAACGTATCCGCTGACAATGTGACGCATGTGAAGCGGTTAAAATGTCAGCTTGGAGCCACTTTAAATCCCTCCCAGAGGTAGGATGGACATGTTGTGCTGTCAATCCCCGGGTTGTTAAAATGGCAAGCAACAGTTGCAGTGACAGGTTTACACTTGAAGATTACTTGAGCGACCCCCCCCCCCCCCCCCCTTTTTTTTAGCAGTTTATTTTATTTTATTTATTTATTTTAGAAATTGCAGGCACATTGTACAACAGTGGCATCTGCAGCACACATCAACAGGTCTGCAGAAACTAATCACTGCATGCCTGTGCTTGCCCGAGTGGTAAAGAGTGTTCCCAAAATGAGGTTACTAGTCAAAGGAAGTTTTAGACATTGCGTTTTTTTCCAGTTCACTGCTTCTGAGACTTTCATTTCACAGTTGTTGAATTTATTATAGTCTGTGTTGAATAGCGGTTAAATGACATTTACAGCATTGTCTGGCGTCTCCTTGTCACATTAATTTAATTAACCTCTCAGTTGAATAAAATAAAGCATCGTGAATGTGAAACAACCCCAAGCTCGGCACGCTGAGAGCTGCAGCGTTACAGGAAACTCGTGTGACCTCTTCTTTCAGGTAATAATCCCCAAGCGAGAAAGGGTTGGATGTGACCCTAGTTTATTCAGCTCTCTGGCTGTCCATGTGTGAGTGCTGGGCGCAAAAGAAAAAAGGCCCAAACTCTGTGTGTGCAGTGGGGAAACTTTTCTTTTTACAGCTTTCAAATTTTTCTTTGTAAACGATCCAGAATGTGTGGATTTGAACTAGTGAGACGAGAATAGTTTCACTAACTTGATGTTTCCTAGCACAAAATGTGCATAGTGATAGGTGAAAAGGGAAGCACTGATAATGCTAAAGAGCTTCTCAGCATCCTGTTATGAAATGCCCAGACTTTGCATTTCACCAAAGTATCTGTTTAGCAGTATTTCTCTGCCTGCGTCTCCTGGGGCTCGGCCTGTTGTAGCAGATCAGATGGTTGAATTTCAGAAGGTTGCATAATCCCACTTATTGCCAGTTTAAAGTCATTCGTCAGGACTGAGTGATGGTGAAGTGGATCAATACGAGCTGTCATGAAGCCTCAACGCGCTGCTGAAGGAAAGGGTCTGGGAGAAACAAAAGGAAACATACAGTTGTTACGGTACTCTCGGTTTGCCAGTTGGCATGTGACCCAGTGAGTGATTGAAGACGTTTGTCTCTGGCTCCTTGTGGTGGGGTTTGGCTTTGAAACAGATCCTACTGAAATCTGCTAACGGTGTGCTGCTTTTCCCTCAATTTCTGTTTGTCTCTTCGGATTCTGGAGGGTGGCAGTGTTTTAGTTCTTCAGTCATCATACGAATGTTGAGCTCCCCACTTTTTTCCGCTAGTGTGTGCCAGTGGTGCAAGCTGGGGCCTCGAAGAAGTACATTCATATTTGACTTTGCATATTTTTGTTGAGCCCTACAGGATCAAATATCAAAAAATGAATAAAAATATCCTCTTTTAACTTGTTTCCTGCACAGTGTAATGTTTCCCTGCATTTTACTAATTTTGAACATTTTACCATTGCAGTTAGACAACAGTAAAATGTTATTCATATATGCATTTACTTTTTTTGAATATATATGTAGTATATAAATCCAGCTCATTATTTCCTTTTAGGGTTTTGTATTTAGCAAATAATTCTGTGAAGTAACTACAAATACCAAATAACTGGCTTAATAAAAAGCTACTACCTGACTGACTGCCAGAGTATCTAGATCAATAGTCCACGAGTCTTCCAAAGCCCAAGGTAACCCGATCAAACTGCATTATTTGGCTGACTAAAAGTCTAAGGCTTGAAGATGTGCAGTTTAGTTTCACAAAAGACGAAGAAAAGCCTCAAATTCCCCAGTGAAGCTTGGCATTAGTTCTCAAAAATCGCCTCAAACAATTACTTTATTACCAAAGTAGATGCAGATTAATTTTGTGCGAATCCACAAATCGATTAATTGAGTAACTGTTTCAGCTCCCAGTTCATTAGTGCCATTTATGTAGCAAACTGAAGTGGCCTTCTTTTGACTATCTCTATAAAATAGCACTTACAGTACAGTACAGTACAGTGTTTCGGGATAAATGTAATACGGCACTTAATGGCTCATTGATATGTGCCCGCTTGCAAAGTATTTCATGGCCTGTACGGTGAGATCACCACAGTACATCATTTGTAACAATAATATTCTCTTCTATTTAAAGAAATTGAATTTATTGCTCATTAAATTTACATTAAACTCTGCTTAATAAGCCTCACTCTAATTGCTGGATAATGCATGGCACTACTTTATGCGGTGGCAGCTAATCTTACTGTTGGAAAGCGAGCGGCTGGCAGAAAAATGGCAGGTGATGCATGTAAGAAATGTAGCCACTTGTAGGAGCTGCAACGATGAAAATCATATAGACTGGAGTTTTATTACTTCACTGAGGACATCACACTTCCAGGCTGCATCTTCCTACTGTATATGCTGTGTGAAAATGCAAAGATTGCAGGGGCTCATCTGTAAATCAAATGCAGTTAAAGCCATCTCTATCTAGTCTCTGCAAGGCAGAGTGTGTGAATGTGCACTCGCGATCAAACTTCACACTCTCTTTGAGCTTATAAAATGAATCTACGTGCAGAGGGTCCTTGTAGCTCAAGGCAAATGGGCAGATTTCACTTCAACACTTGTCCTTTCACGTCAGGTGTTGTTGTAAGCCAGCCAATATACACAGAGAAAGAAGGTGGTTATGGAGGTCCGTGTTGGGAAAAATTGAAAATCTCTTTCTATCCTTGACTTTATATTCCTTTCAATTTCTGAAAGACTCCAACGTCTCTTTAAAAGTATCTCCCTGGGTGCTGGGCATGAAGGTTTTTGTCCATACACTTTATAGCAGAACCTTTAAGTAAATGCTCTATCAGGTTGTTTTGTCAAGGTCACAGGAGGTAGTGCTGGAGACCTACATCACACTGAGTTGTGTAGTTATTATTACCAACACCCCCAACCAGCCTGCCACCAAAAAAAATAAAAAAAAATAACTGTGGATCTTCTATGTAAGGAATTTATGTACAACTGAATGACAAACTGAGGCCGATCAAAAATGTGTCTGTCTGTCTGTGTTGAAATGTAGTAAACAGTCAATTAGGAGAAACAGACAGATGACAGGTTCTTTCATGATTGTGGGGACAGAAGCCTCCATTCACAGTGCTGTGGTAATGAGCAGGAGTGCTGATGTCTCTGCTTATGAATATGACATTGTTCTCTCTGTTCCCTGGATCTGGGAGACCTCACTCTATTGGCTGCGATGCTTAGACGCTGACAATCAGGACCACAATGACAAAAAAAAAAGTAAATGCAAAGATTTTGTTTTGAAAGGGGCATAGAGTGCACATTAGTGTGGGTGATGGAGCAATTACAAGCCACCATTAAGGCCGTGGAGCAGTCAAAGCACAGCACTTTGGAAATGAAGAACTCCAGTGGGTAGAAACCCTCCATAACCGTTAAAGTAATAAAAAAGAAACAATAAACAAACAATGAAAAAACCTCCACAAAACACGATTGATTGCTTGCTAAAGTTAGGTTTGGGTTGGTGGTGTCAGTATGACTATTCATTTTGCCAAATACAACTTCACAGATGCCAGTAACGGTGTAATAGATTCACTTTGACACCTTTAAACCTTCTCTGAATTTACCGCAGTGCAATATGATTCAATCTAAAACAGTGGCAATGCTAATATCTACTGCGATCGCTACTTGACATTAACTGGTTGCTGTTGTGCTTTCTAATATATCCTTCTCACCTTGAATGAGATGCTTATTCAATTACAGCGATTCTACCGTGTCATAGCTAAACATCTACTGCACATGGCTTTGGGTAGCCAAGGAGGGGTGGTTTGTTGTTGTACAGTTGCAACTGCACGCCACTCTTTGTTGAATATACATTTGAAGATTTGGCAGTAATTTTATGTAAATTCACATTTTTTTGGCTCTCTCTGATGCAAAGACGTTTAATATCAAATGAATAGGAAGACCACATGAAATAAATTACAAATGCTCAAATTAATAAATACTGAGAAATCTTATTACTGTATATAGCCATGAGAAACAAATTCTACAAAAACTCTGAAACATGATAAAAGATATTGGACTGTGTTGACATTTAGTTTTTTATTTTTCTGCATAAACATGATTTTATTTTATTAAAAAAATTATTGTCGCTCAAATGTTCCTCTCTTATAGCTGCATTGTTGGTTGCTCTTTAGCTGCTAAATGCTCAAATACGTTCATCAGGTAGTCTCTGACTGTGTCTGTCTGCGTTTTGATCTCGAATGTTGATCTTTTGAGAGGTGAGAGCCAACCAAAACAGTCACTTTGTGGGCTGTACAGCTCAAAAATGAGGTGAAACTCGCTCTTAACCTCGGTATGGTTGAGGGTTGTGCAGCATTATAAAAATTACGAGTTTGTAACATGACATGCAATCGACTGGCCATCATGGCATTTCACATTTTGCACCCACCAAGCTAAGCTGGGTCCTCCTGCATTTGTCCTCTTGCTGGATTTTGACAGATTCTGGGGAGACGTTTCACATTATCAGAAATTACACAGATCAGATGGACCCAAAGGGCCATTCTGCAAAATTTGTCCACTCATCCATGTGTCATATTCAATATCTGAGTTGTGATTCTCACAAAATATTAGATGATGTATTTCATTTCAGTGTTAAACCATCAAAAATTGCACTGCTTGAACCAAACGGGGATCAAAATAGGCAAGGATTTTCCTATTGATGATTATCCAGGTCGTCAATGCTTTTTCTTATGGGCAACCCAAATTATTTAAATAATATTTTAACAAATTGTGTTGTCTTTAGATTAGTCATGGCAAAAAGGACTGAACAAAGAGAGAACCTCGAGGGTGGATGGCACAGATGATAACTCACAACATTAGGACTAAATAACAGTTGATGAATGTGGAGGAGAAAGGACTTTTTCTCTTAGAGTAGACTGCATCCCTAATCAATAAATTCAGTTATCGAGTTCCCTCTAATCCACTGCTGGAATAAGAATGAAAAAGGTTCCAATTTAACTTATAAAAGAGGAGATTTTGTTTGATCTGCTAAGAAAAATGACCCGGATTCAGTTTATCATTACGTTTCCACATTTGGAAATATTGCCCACCCCCCCTCCTTGGACCGGTTTTATCCACTTTGCCCACTGTGGCTTGATGGCAGGTTATTTAGAAGTCTGAAGGCAGGAATTTCTCTTCCCCTGGCAGAGCTTAGTTGCATTTCAGACATCAGGAATGGAGCAGCTCCTTTCTTTCTCCTCTCGTGGCTTGTTTGGGTGGATCTGAGCCTGATAAAATAACCAGTGTGTGCTCAGAGTCCAGTGTAAACAGCAGCATACAAGTGGGAGTGATGCAGCGCTGCTTTACAAAATCAAAAATACAACTATTCCTCAGTGCCGGCAGAATGCAAACATTTCACTAATCAATAAATCCTACTCTTCTAATAGAAAGACAATTGTTGCAGCTATCACACTTTATTCTGAGAATATAGTGAAATTGGAAAAATCAAAGATTGTCAGCTTGTGCATATCCAGTAACATATTAAGACAAGGATGGCTCTTGCCTTGCACCCTCCTGTGGAATCAGTCCCTGCTTTTCTTGTTGGCACGCTCCGAATGAATTTATTCAAGCTTGATGAAATGTTGTTCCCTTACACTGGGACAACATTAGAATACCTTAGTACTTTAAGTTTTGTTTTAACACTGCAACCATTGCACCTTAAAGCTTTCCTAATTTGATTTACTCAGTGATGTCATCTGGAAAGAACAAACATGTATTAAAGAAATCAGACATATTCCCAGAATATGATTTATTCTGAGAACATATAGTCCAAAATTATGCCTCTTTTTAAATTTAATGCTGCTTTCCCAACTGTTTTTGAAAATGGTTTAGCTATTCGATAAAATGTTACAAAGCAGAAGAAAGCAAAAAATCATCTCTTTTGAAAAGCATGAAAAACAGTATTTTTTCAATGATTTATTCATTTAACTGATGAAAAAACATCTAACATATACCCCTGATATACGTTAGATGTTGACGATGTGTAGCTGACTTGATTTTAATGGTCTGTTTGCTGATTGAACATTGTTGCTGTATTGCACTTGGTGACAGTGATAAATATTTGTAATATTTGTTGGCCTTATTTATGTATATGGAGCCTTAGTTTTGCATAAAGGCTAGAAAAACACATCAGCCAACACCTTTAAAGTTCACTGATTAACATATTGCAGGTTGTTTGTGTAATCCAGACCAAAAATCAACCCTGGACTGACGAGAGCAAGGCGACATTTTTAGACTCCAATGAGGTAGTACCACCCACAAAGGCATAGTTTGGTGCTTAAGCCTCTATAAAAATCAAACTGGTGATGTTACTTTAGATTAAAGTATTCAAGAAATTAGCCAATGAAATAGTGAACCATACAGAACATAGTAAGTAGATTTTGATATTTCTCGACAAAGCAAGGCTAGCTGTATCCCCGCTGTTTTTAAGTCGGTATGCAGATCTAGTCTCTATCGCTGCTGGGTATTAGTTTTTAAAAGATTTCCTTTGATTGAAGAGATACATCCTTTGACTGGACACATTAAGCAGCTCTAAACAGAAACATTTGTTCTGGGGTTGTAGGTTGGGTTAACATCGCTTACTTGGTGGAATATCATACATATTATTAGCCAGCCTTGACAGACTGGCTGTTGCCCCCAGAGTCTACTTGGATGGATGCACGGATAGATGGCTGCCCCCTTTAAATAAGTGATCTGAATTTAATATAATTAGGCATGTATATATATATTCAGATACACTTGGTTTAACCTGATGAAAGTAAGTCTGTAGTAGGGATAAAAATGTAAGAGCTAATCATCGTTGCAGAATCCATACAGTGAGTGCTGCTCAAGGTGAAATTCGGATGCTGTTTACTCAGAAGTGAGTTGTTGTCTGACAGGTTGGTGTTGCCAGCCTCTGGGGCATCATGCTCTTGAATTATCAGCGTGACGATAGACCCATCTTAATTACCCTCAGATACAGCACTATAATCTGTCATTGTCAGGCCGATCAAGACTGTGCAAACCAAGCACTAAGACTCATTCACCCAAACCAGAAGCCTATTGATTACTTTTCATACTTGAGTCATTGCACTGCGGCGAGACATGGGAGACAATAGAGCTAATGGAAAGGGGAAACTCAAAGTCACATTGTTTACAGCTGAGATGACAGGTAAATGTATTTGAAAGGAAATATGGGCTTGATCCAATGGCTTCCAAATAACAGTCTGTTTGTAGCTAACAAGGAAATTTAACCCCGAGCCATTAAGCCATCAGCTGCCCTGAAGCTCAGATGGTGAGCTTAACGCATGGGAGCTTTTCTATTTCAGAATCAAATCCATGTCCAACGATTGAAAATAGAATTTGTGTTGTTTGAAAAGTTCTTCAAGCTGTTTCACACAATTAGTTTTAATTTCTCTTTGTGTGCGAATGATCGCATCAACAGCATCCTCAAAAATAAAGACTTTCTTAGTCTGCATACCAACTGTACTGAATATACTTTATCAGTATCGCTGCGCTGCAAAACCTGATTAAATTCATGTTGCACACTCGCTTTAAACAAAAAAGATTCTGTATGTGGTGCTAAAAAACATCTTATCATATCTAGTTACTTTTTATTCTTGGTAAATATTCCCTAAAATAAAATGATCTTAGCATAGCTTAAAGTTCTCAAAGACCCAGTATGTACTTGTTTCAGTCATACAGTACTTGAGGCACTTGAGTATATATACCATCACCAATCAATAAAATCCAAGAGGCCTAATATGTGGCCTAAGAGAATCCCACATATATACATGCACACTCTGGTTCCCAGATGATAGGACCTGGCAACCTTCTACCTCCCCTGCATATTTGCCAGCATTTGATAGCAGAGTGGGCAGCGGATGAAGAGTTTGTGGGGAACTCAGTTAGGGTATTACTATCCACCCACCAAAGTGCACACTATGTGGCCCAAACACAAGAGCACGACTGCTGCTTGTGAGACAGAGAGCGAGGGAGAAAGAAAGAGACACGGGGGAGTTTATTTTCCACTTGTCTTTGTCTGCAAACAGCAAATTTTTTCACCAAACACGTGGTGGAACAAAATAAAGCTGAGAAGAGATGATTAATTAGCATCTGGAAATACGCTGTTATGTTAGGCTCCCATTTAAAAATGCAACTAACAGAAAGAAATACCTTGTATCTGTTTTCTCTTGTTTTGTGACAGTGCTGGATTATAGCTGCTCTCCACATGCATGTTCATTTGAAAGAGTGCAGAGGTGTTGGTGTCGGCTATATGCAGGAAAACATGAAACTATACCGAGGCCATTGAAATGTAATAATAATGCATTAATGGAAAAATAAGTTAAATATCTCTGTTATTGGCAAACTGTTGGCACTATTCTACTAGATGAGGGACCTATGTTGGATGTCATGCTGCTGTGTTGCTCACTCCATAGTTCCCCTACCTCTGCAGTGGCTGTCAAATAAAGATAAAATATCAAAGCAATTAACTGAAAAATAAAAAGAAATGCCACTTAGTTTTTTTTGTTGTTTTTTGCTAATACTGACCTATGACTCATTTAAGCTTAAGAAAAGCCACCTAACTAAAAGGATGAACCAGTATTGTGTCTGCACATAACAACTTATCAAAGTCTCATTTTTAAATTGTATCTTTAAGCCCTTCTCCCTAGCAGCCTGTCACAAAAACACTCATTTGTACCCGTTTCTTTAGTCGAATCTATGAAAAATGTCAAGGATAACACAGTTTGACAGGCAGAAAATAGTATTTTTGGAACAACAAGTTGATTCCTAAAGAGCTATTAACTGAAAACTTGCCATATGTCAACATGGTGTGCGGTGTGTTCTTAAAAAAATGGGACAAACTGGACAAGTATAGGACAAGAAAAAGAGGTGTCAGGCCTACAAAAACAATCTACAGGAGATGAGCAGTATCTCAAAGTCATGTCCTTGAGAAATAGGAAAAAGTCCAGCAAAGATGTGTCTCTCCATAAGACAGGTCTTAGTGATGAATACAAATTTGAATGCTTTGGTTAAAAAATGAAGTATACACATGGAGGTCAGGAGAGAGGTACACCAGTCAGGTCATGGTTTGGGGCTTCAGTTCAGTTAGTGATGTTGGGGATCTTATCAAAATATATGGAAGTATTATTATCTTTTTTTAAATATATACACTGCTGATTGTGTTTTAATGGACCAAACAAACTGACCAACGTGTTGAAGCCAAAGCCTCCAAAACATTTTACGAAATTTAATTGCATTAATTTAGATTTCAGTTTCTTTGTATTCTTGTAATGATTATTTAGTTTATGATTTTTTTTCATTCAGTATGTGGCTGTATGCTGTTTTCTGTTTTCCCAGTGGGATCTACACCGTCTTGAGACTCCCTTAATGAACTGCGGGGCTTTAATGGAGCCAGAATGCATGTTTTTGCTTTATCATTATATGTTGATGTTTGTTTTGTTCTTGTGTTACTGCTTCCAAACCCTCTATAACTTTCCTATTAAAAGTGCAACTTATATTGCACAAAATAGTTTCAGAGCTTAAAAAAACAGGAACATGGATCTAAGCTGCATACCTTCATTAATGCTATTCATTTGTCAAGATAAGCCGATTCCACATGTCAGATTTTCACTCAAGTTAATTCTTTCATCTCTACTTTTTTCTTTGTTCCACCAGTGTACAAATTCTGGCAAAAATGGAAGAGCTGTTATATTTGCATATATAAATATATGCAAAGTGCACAGTCTTAATGCTTTGAATTTGTGATGAAGTTTTTTTTGGGGGGGTGGGAGTCTATTTGTGGGAGGGCACACCCACTGAATGTTTCCCTTTTCCATTACTAACAAGCAGAACTTTCATTTATTCAAATCCACAACAAATAACCCAAATTTCTATCCATGCTTGCCATTTACTGTTCTAAAGTTATAGCTTAACTCTTTACTTATTGAGAACCTATAGGATTAACCCTTGAACGTTATGGTTTCTGTCATATTTCACGTCCGCTTATATACAGCTACCCTTGCAAAATCTGGAAACTATCCTAATGGATGTCAACCCACATTTTTATTGACATATACTGAGGTTTCAAAACTCATCATTGAGGATACGGTGGAGGTCGTTAGGTGTCGTTTTTATGGGAGCAAGACGTCAATCATGTATTCCCTTTATTCTAAAGGTAGCCTTTTTGTTGTAATGTTTGCCTTTATATGTTTTAGTATGCACTACATAGTGTTCATTTTACATACTTTTATATGCCACTCGATAAACACATAAGAAGATGTATGGAGGCAACGGGACAGCTCAAAGGTAGAATAGCAAAGTGGCACATATTCGTACATTTTAGTGGCTGTTCTTGATCAGGAAGGACCTTTGTCTTTGTGGATGGCTTTGTAGCTTACAACCAGAACTCCATACTTTAGCAAGGTGAAGAAACAACAAAGTCTGCTTCTCACTTCAGTAATATTTGATTTCATGTTCTTTTGTGTAATCAGGTCTCATCTAGTTTTGAAACACTGTGAATTTAATTGGTCATTGTGAAATTTATGCCCTCTCTAAACCCGTTTCAATTGGTTTTGCATTCTTCAGAGAGGGAGAAGACATGCCAGTACTCATTAGTGGGGAGCTACTGTTTACAAAAAGGTTCAACACCTCTCTTGCGCTTAATTTGCCTTTATTTTTAAGTGTGTTAATGATCTAGTTTTTGGACAAGGCAGTAACTAGTAAAATATGTGGACACTGTAGCACACTGTGTGAACCTGTGTGTGCAGAAACTGAAGTTTAGTCTGTCTGTCATCTTGTCTATCAGTCATATTAGGATTTTGTTTTTCCTTGTAAGGATCAGTGTTGCTCCCTCTCTTGTGAGAGCTATCAGTCATTTCAATAGTTGCTCGGTAGCTGTGTGCACTTTACGGAAATGCTTTTTCCTTCCTTCCTGTGAACTCTGGGCTCTGTTTTCATCCGGGTGTGTGCCACAAAATTTTGCTGTCTTATTTTCTGATGGTACACGGGTTCACAGGATCATTATTTGTGAGCCGTAAACAGGGTCATTACCGGAATTGTCACTTTGTGCTGCCACAAACACTTCCATTCCAGTTTGGCAATAGTGACTTAGCTGCTTGTAGACAGAACCAAATCTAACTAAATGTTCCTTAATAATGTGAAAAATTTAAACTACAAAAAATAAACTGCATTTTTGTTGTTCACCATTATTTGGTTTATATTATGTCAAATTGCATATTTAGTTCATGTTGGAAATTTGGGATTTTAACATCGCCTGTGGCACTTTATTTTGCTAGCTGCATTTTTTTCACTTGCGCATCCTTAAATTATAAATTTCCTCTTGGGAGAACCTCCTCTGAACTCTCTGGCATTGCCAAATTATACATCACTATGGGGAGAGGAATGCTTTTAAAGAGATGAGAGGAGCTCATGTGATTGACCCTGATTGTTATCAGCTGCTAACGCGCTCGCTGATAATGCATGATAATAGCTTATGTCTAATTCAGTCCTGTTTTTATGTGCAACAAGAAAAATGGCATTGATCTCAAAATTTCAGAGCTGAAATCACTAAAACTGTTTACAATTTGAGAGAAAATTCTGTGTTTATGTCAGACTCGGCTCATGAAAGAAGCTGTTTAATAAATATGTTTTCATCAGCATTTAGAAACCCATAACCAACGTAGTGTTTACAGGTACACTAGACCAGGAGTGCACAATTAATTTCCCCAAGGGACTACATGATAAACTGGGACTGTTGTGTAGGGCCATACCAATAAGCTTAAAAAAAAGACCAAATTAATAATGATCAGAACTGAAGTTAGGTTACTCGTCCAGTCCCAATTTGTCCTGTGACCCCTTAGGAAAATGAATTATCCATGCCTGCAATAGACCGTCCTCCATTGCTCTGTTGTCCTGAAAATGCAGTAATTTCTTGCAACGGTAGCCTACTGTTAGCAAGCATTACGGCTAAGGTTAGCTAGCTACCTGTAACTTAGCTCTACTTTAAGGTGGTGATGATTGGCACAGTAACTAGAAGTATACTTTTAAACCTGTGAAATTATTTTATTAAAAACAGAATTCAGCTTGTGTATCAAGCTTTACATGCAGTATAAGTCATGTGAAGTTTTGCAGACACATACCTGCCAACCATGTGATGTTAACTTGTCCGTGACTTTCTACAGTTATAGTGACAATGTACAGTCAAGTGATAACGCAGCAGCCCTACACGTCTGGAGGGTTTATTCTGTGTCCATTGAGTGAGCGCTTTCTGGAGGTTGTTGGTAGTTGCTGGGAAATTGATCACTGAAGCCCCAGTCACACAAAACTTTAGACCTGGCAATGACCTCTTGGCAATCACTGGCCATTTGGGAAAAATGTTTTCCAAACCTTCTTGCAATTGATTTGGCCGCTAGTAGGTTGCTGCATTCACTCGTACTTTAGGTGGAACATGCTGTCTTCTCTACAGACATTTAGCAGGTACTCTCCGAGGGGTAGCGAAACTGTTAAAAGTGTGACACAAACTAGAAATGGAGACCATTTGCTTTAAGAGTAAAAGTTTGAAACATGTCATTTGCAGTGCTAAAGTGCATCTATTACTTTGAAAGGGAATGTTCTTCAGTTCTAATTTGCTTTGCATTTTTTCAAGTTTTATAGGCACAGCAAATGTTTGCACATAAGTTGGTGTCTTCCCTGCAAAGATCAGTTGATTTAGGCAGTTTCCTAGGGACCTAAGAATTCATAAGGAAGTTTATCGTGAATAGCCTTCTTTATAAATGACTGTCCAATCAATCGGGACTACATATTTTTCACATACAACGTCTGGGTGTATCATGTCCAATATGACGGAAGACTCCCAAGCAATGTGCATATGAAACCACATGAGGAATATTCATTGATTATACTACTTCCACTTGATATGCAATTTAGCTACTTGCCCAATTGCTTTGGCAAATATATGTTATAGTTTTAAAGTTTAATTTAATTTCCATAACATGTAAAATTGCCAAATCAATTACTTTTAAGGTTTTGCTTTTTAAGTTGCACTCTTTTTTAAAAAAAAAACATCAACAGGATGCATCTCAGAAAAGAATATGAACAAAATATTTTTACAGCCTCTTTCTGTGGTCAAAACTTACCAAATGAAAAGTTTTGTTGTCAGCGTAAGTCAAACTTAGCTCTGTACAGAAAACCACTAAGGAAGGCAGAGTTGCTCCAGTCTAAAAACAGATATCAATAAATGTAAACAGTACTGGCCTAGGGATGTCATTAAAAAGAATAGCATGTCTAGACCTCATAAAGCGAAAACATATTGTTATTTCGAAGCAGCAGGAGTTATTGCCTGTGAGCACTAAGATGACATCCATCAATTTAGGGTTTTATTGGAAAATGTAGATAGGCTGCTTGGGAGATGTAAATGATTTACTTAGCATAAAGTTTTGCTTGAACAGGCAGGGAGATAGTGTAGTTAGCGAGGGCAGGGAAGTATGCATGTGACAAAAGCGGTATTGAAGCAAAAGCTGATTTCCCCAACCCTGAGAGAATCACAATCTGTGCATGAATAAATAGGCTGGACCTGCACAACATGGATTATTCTGGTTCAAATATCAGTAGACTTAAGGGTTGTCAAATGGCATACATGTGTAATAGGATTGTTGTACATGATTTAATTTTGTCACTTGTACCCAAATGTCATATCTTCTAAGGTTTATGCTGATTGTTTCTCACTGTTTTGCGCAAATGAGTTTTTCTTTCCTTCTGCCTTTTTATATTGTACGTTCAGGCCAATTTAACAGAATCTCTTCACATTTAAAACTCTTTCCTTTGAATTTCTAATGATATGATGGCGAATGAAAACCCTTCCTGTAATGAAGACAGTTTATACAATAGATGTCAGCGCACGGGCAAATCACTATTAACTTCATTACTGCCTGTCAGTGGAATACGCCAATACGTGGTGTGACAACAACCTGAATAAATTTAATTAACATAGAAAAAAAGAAAAGATTTTAGATTCGGCACATAAAAGTTTGTAAAATTCCACTCTGCGTTTTCGAAATGCTAGAGCTTCAAAGTCAGAGCATTTGCATTCAGTTGTGTATCACTTTGACATGTTGGCCTCATCTTTCAGTAAATCTCAAATCTACATTTATTCAAATGTGCTCAGCGCGGTGAAGGTTGACACTGCATAATCCATCAAAATGTTCCATTTGAGGAGAGGGGCTGGAATTATTTGAATCATCAGAAAGCAGCCTTGCTTGAGGTGAAGCAGCAGATATTAGGGTAGAAAGCTGAAATTTTTAACCCCTCGGAACAACAGCTTTTAAATTCTATTTAGATAAAGGACATGAAAGCATTCCTTTTTCTCAAATCGCGTCTCTCTCTTTTGTAATACTACTTGATGAAAATGCATGAAATGTGGTGACATAGGCCTAGAGATTGCTTGGTGATTTCCTGGCAGCAGTGTTGAGGCAAGATGGCTACATATGCATTGTGAAACTGGATTATAATATAACTTATTTTCTAGAATATTTTTGCTGTCAGCACATCACTTTTGTAAAAACAAAAGAAGAACTGAATCTGAGAAGCCAACATCTCCTAATTTTCCAAGTTTCTAAGCAGTGGATATATCAAGGTATCATCTAAGGCATTGTTTTCCAACATTTTGGAGCCACGCACATGTTTCACATTAAAAAAATCACACGGTCACACTTTTTTGCTTTCTTCTGACCACTAGTCATGCTAGGGCCTTCATCTGGGTCGGAACTTTGTCCAGGACCCAGGTCATATTTTCTTTTCAAATATTTATCTATTGCTATTACTCGCTGCGTTGTCTCACTCACAGCATGACTATTATGTAATTAATTAGAGCCACTGGCTGTACTGCCCTCTAGTGGAAGACAATGTAATTTTCCACAGCACACCTGATCATTTCTCACGGCACACCTATGTGCCACGGCACAGTGGTTGGGAAACACTGATCTAAGGAGACAACCACAAGCACATGATTTATGTCTGGGATTTGCACAGCTTGTCACTAATAATACTGGTTGGTTATATAGAACCCAACCCAGGCTCAAAGCCACCTATTATCAGCATGAACGTCATACAGTCACCTGTGGTGGAGCTGTAATTTGATGTTGCTCCTGGCATAGATGTGGATGCTGGTCTGTCTGGTGGTCCGGCGGTGTTCTGGTCTGCTTTCCCAGTGGTTTTCAGGGCAGGCTGTGGGGTGTAGAGGTGCTTCTGGGCTGTTGTGCCCACTTGTTGTGTTGTGGACTGCTTCTAGTGGTGTGATCGGTCTTGGTTTATTGGTTTCTAATCCTGATGGTGAGTGTTTGGGACATGGAGCTCCTGGGCTTGTTTTCTGAGATTGGTATGCCTGGTTTGGAAGATAAGCTCACAAAAAGCATTTTTAAAATTCATTTAAAACTATAAAATGACTTAAAGGTAAATCCAAATGTAAAACTGTCCCAAAGAGCCAGCAGCAAAACCTTGAAAATGCTCTACAAGGGACTGATTGGATTGAAGTGATTACAGATGGGGGCATAGACAGCGGGTGTGATTTATTTCTTGTAAAAATTAATGAAGTGTTTCATTAGAAGGAGGAATCAAAATAAAAGAAAAGGGAATACTGATAAAAGGTGGGGACAGATTGCTTAAAAATGGTCTTTATGCATACCGACAAATATTCTGGCGAAAGTAATAGACCATACTATAGGCGAAACAAATGTTTTTATTCAGATAACTTAAGGGACAAAGGAGAATGGGGGAAAAACTGCCAAGAATTACTAAAACTACTTTGAAGACAAAAATAAAAGATGTAGAATTCAGAATTAGTAATTCATTAACAAAAAGGCCAACCCCTATAGCTAAGATAGCAGAGTTACTCACTAATAAACTAAACCATGGCTGCAGCACTTTACATCCAATTTACATCTAATTCAATTTCGATTCTTTATATAGTGCAACATTTAACAGAAAAAGCTAAATGTTTACTGCATATAATGCATATAAACACTTGCATGGTTACTGTAAAGAAAGAATTTAACAGCGTCAGTCATCAGCTCCTTTTATTGAAATGGACACTTTTAAATTTTTCTAGAAAAATGTAATCAGATCATCATCAGATGATCAGATCATCAAATCATATTTATCTCATAGGAAGTAATGATGGTGCCGCATTAATGATCTATGCAATATGTGACAACATGTTAATATTCAAATATATGCAGATAATGCAACAATCTTTACACTAAAATACACTAAAATAGTATCTCTGATTCTTAAAAACCTATTGAATTATGTCAGCCAAAGTCCTTTCACTTGTTTAAAAAATATTAAAACAATATGTATGATAGAAAAAAAACAGAACTGTATGTTGCCTCATATGTGCACAAACTGTGTTGTAAGTCAAGGGAATTAAATATCTGAATTTTTACAGTGGTAATAAAAGAGTGCTCTACTTATCCCACATTTAAGGCACATCTTAAACAATGACTGGCAACCAGGTCTGTGACCACTATAGCCCCTTTTCCATTAGTAACAACTCTGGTCAACTTGCCACAGCTCACCACGAGTCAGCTCGGATTGGATCGACTTTTTTCCGTCACAATTGAGTACCATCTAATGTGTGTGGCTGTTGTTATAGCAACGAGTCAGAGCATCCCATGACGTAATTTGTATGCGTCATGAACGCTAAAACAAAGATGGATATACATGCTGTTCTGTCTGTGGCTTTTTCTCAGACTCGGGGACCACAGTGTTGTTTTTGTTGCATTTCCCTCATTGTCGGGCTTAAAAAATGGTGGTTTTGATATTCATTGAGAGATGCTTTCATGACTCATCGAGTGCTGCCGCTGACCAGCCAATTTGGTGGCATGCAGTATGACGACCTCACATTTTAGTACCTGCTCGGATCTCTTGGAACCATTTTAGTACCTGGTACCAGGTACTATGACCTAATGGAAAACCCTGAAAACAGTGGCGAACTGTGGGGATTGGATCCAAGTAGGTACTAATGGAAAAGGGGCTTTTTAACCAATTTCTGTCTAAGTTTCACTGTTTGCATACAGTTCAACATGTTACATGAAAACCATGCGTGACTCCTCTTGCAAGACTGTGGACCAGGCTCTTTGCGACTGATTTCACTTGACAATAGCCTCCAACATCCAGCAACGATTCAGGGAAGCACATTTTTCCTAGCGACTAGAGGTTGCCAAAGGGTTGCTGACTGGACTGTGTGACAGAAACAGCCATGGCCTTGGGCATCCATATTTCTCTGGATCTCCCTCTGCACAGTACCTCTAGAACCCCTTGAGGAAAATACTGTCAGATATTCACTTGGATTCAAGGGTGAACTTACTATAATCTGCTGGTAAATAAGGTTACTGTGACCTCACAAATCTGTTTTTAGTCAAGTCAAGAATTCAGGTGCTAATTGAGACAAAATTGGCAAATGTTTTATAAGATATTTAGGCAAAGGGATGATTGTGTTTTTATCCAATAGGTCCACAGCTCACTTCATAGGGTTCTGCAAAAACACTTCTGTACATTTTCCAACAGCAGAATGGGAGATATTTGGTTGGATATTTAATTTATGACACTTTTTGAATCTTTTCAAACTCCATTCATCCATTAAAGCAAAGACATGATAAACCACAGCGAGGTGGTCTAACACAAAGCAGATAGGAAAACCACACGCTCTCACATCCCCACATACAGCCAATTTAGATTCATCAATTAACCTAACATGCATGTCTTTGAACTGTGGGAGGAAGCTCACACAGTCACGAGGCGACAGTGCTAGACACCCCACCACTGTGCCCCCTATTCAAAGGTTAGGTTTGAGCTACAGTTGGACCTTTTTACCTAAGCTTGTGTTTTAGATTAATATTTTGGTCCTTTTATTGTCCATTTTTATAGAAAATGAGACAGTGCTGCAACTTTCAAATCTAATGAAGCTTAAAAATTAAACAATCTCTTGTAACTATCTGCGGCACATTAAAAGAACCTGCATAGCTTTACTTTAGTTGGAAACGGATCTTTATGTCCCCATAAAAGTATCTTCTTCCCCTTTACTGACTCTTCTGATTGCTTTCATGTGTACTATTT
Organism: Rhamphochromis sp. 'chilingali'; assembly: GCF_963969265.1. Taxonomy (NCBI): domain Eukaryota; kingdom Metazoa; phylum Chordata; class Actinopteri; order Cichliformes; family Cichlidae; genus Rhamphochromis; species Rhamphochromis sp. 'chilingali'. Next base: position 13,235,339 of record NC_137935.1, read on the forward strand.
GAGTTTTACAATCAATTACAGACATGGTTTAAATTCCATTTTGGCCATAAAGAGTAAAAAATTATGCCCATGTCCATTCTTCATTTGTTGCAGCGGAAAAGTGGAAAGGAGATGAATACTGAAGAGAATAAAGAAGTTGTGTTTCCATTGCTACCTGTTCCGTGACTTCAGTCAAGGTTGTAGTTCAGGGCAATGTATTAAATGATGCTCACATTCATACACATCTTCACTTTGTATGTGTGTGTGTGTGTGTGTGTGTGTGTGTGTGTGTGTGTGTGTGTGTGTGTGTGGTGAGAGCTGGGAATGTATTTTTTCATCTCTGTGTCCAATTTCAAGGTTGGAGTGTGTGTTCAGGGACACACGTGGAAAAAATGAATTAAACAGCATTTTGCTGTGCTTCACTTAAGGTCAAAACCATACCCTTAATATTAGTCACAGTTTTGTAGTGCCTTATAGATCAAAATGTAATTCTGTTGATTAAATGCAACTTCAGAAGCCTTCACACAGATGTAATTACTGATCTTCAACAGTTTGTCACGAGATTCTTTTAGTGCAACCTTGTATTTTAATGAAATTGATACATTTCTTTTACTTTATACACATATATATGTTATTAGTATAAAGCAGAATTACTTTTGACATGTCTTGCTTAAGCTCGGATAAGAAGATTGATGCCACTTTTATATTTCCGTGATAATAATAGGTGGAACCGCATCTGTACTGAAAGTGCAGCTTGGAGATGGTAGCATTTGTCACGCACTCAAAACCAAAAGTCTTTGAAAAGTTACTTGGGTTATTTATACAAACAGCAAACATCACTCTTGCAGAATAAAGATTTATTTGTTGTCTCTTTGACTCGATTATTCGGTGATTAGCGGCACAGGTAGAAAACTTTGCGTGGATGACACATTGAGCCCTTGGCTGATGAACTGCTGAATGACAGTTGGCTTACCCTCAGGGGAGCACCTGTCTTTCAAAATATATTGTAAGTGTAAGTGTCATTATTAGCAAAATGCTGTCACCTTGTGCTTATGTACCGTGTAAAGTTTGAAATGATATATTCATAGTAAACAAACTATTAGTGTGATGGGTGACATGTTTTGTCCGGTGATTATGCATAATTGTGTTTAATGATTTTCTAGGCACACAAGCATGTCAGACAAACCTACTGCATGTTTGTTTTTGTCTCCAGCCATCGCTCTTTGTGTTGTCTAGGTCACTTTGGAATATTCATAACCTCTTGTGTCATCAACACCCACGCAATTTGCAGAAAAACGTCTCACTCTTGACTCCGAGGTCGGGTATTGCCAATCCAGGCCAGTGTGGTCATCAGGCATCCGCGATGGCATAATTGTGGAGTATAAAACATATCACAATGACATATCAGTCAGCGGAGATATGCAAAGACCTACTTGGTTTATCCTTACTCTTGTCATAATGGCCTGAAAAATGGAGGTTTGTTTTCTGCTGGATCATAATTATGTTTGGTATTTATGAGGCCCATCAAGCCTTCAGTCTGGAGGAGCTGCGTTTGAAGGTGACTCTCAGACACATCGCATCTAACTGCGGACACATCGAAACAAGGCTCTCAGACAAGCTGTCTCCTCTCACCGAGCCTTTTAAATCATCATCACTCTATCCAGCTGTATGATGGTTCACATGATATATCACCTGTTAGAGCAGCAGCGTGCGCACCACCGGCAGACAGTGACAATGAGTCTGGCAGCGAGCCTTTGCTCGTTTGTTGCTTCTGTTTCCTGTTATTAAGCTATTGCTTCCATGCTGGTGAGTTAAGCGTCACTTAAACTGCCAGTTGAGTTTAAGGTTGGTTTACTTCGTTTCTTTTTTCTTTTTGCCCTTGAAACTTGTTTCAGTGATGTGGCCATTTTTCATGGCTTCAATCAGCTTGCAACAGCTTGTTAAACTCAGGAATCTAACGCGACTGTAATGCTGCTGCCCGTCCGCACGTCATTCTGATAAAGCTCAAGCTGTCGGCACATTTACACAGTCTGAGTAAACTCTCTATTGTTCATAGTTAGGAAACCATTTTTGTGTGTGTGTGTGTGTGTATGTGGAGTTTTGTCAATCAAAGCTGCTGTTCTGATTGTGATAATAATGCACTCACAAGCTTAATTGCTGACATAATGACACTGCTACACAGACAGGATTCAAAGGAAAACTAGGTGGATATTTTGTCTTTTGTTGATGGTGACAGCGGAGAGATAAAAGGAAATAAGGGTGAAAGATGGAGAGAGGACTGGTGTGCACCAAATGTTGTCGGAATTTTACAATCAGAACCTCTAAACAGCCAGGACAGTAGAAAGGGCAAATCCACCATCTGGTTCAAGGCCTTTTTGGGATATATTCACCCCCGTCTGCGTGGGTTCTCTCCGAGTACTCCGGCTTCCTCCGACAGTCCAAAGGAATGCAACTTGTGGGTTAGGTTAACTGCTGATTCTAAATAGGTGGGAATGAGAGTGTGAATGGCTGGTTGTCCCTCTGTGACGAGCTGTTCAGGGCGTACCCCACCTCTGAATGGGATAAGCGTTAAGTGGATGGAAATAAATTAGCTCAGTAAAATATAATACAATATCTTCCTGAGAACCGAGGAAAAAAGAATCTTCCCATAAGTAAAAAGATATCCAGATGTTTTATTATGTTTTACTCTTTTCTGTTAAAAAATGTTTCTGATCTATCTGCAATTAAAACATTTTTACAATTTCTTCTTTCAGAACCACAAAATAATAACTTTACTGCAATTAAGAAATAGGAGTTTTAAAGCTAGTCTATAAGGAAAACCCATCTCATTCATTGGCGATTGGATTCTATCAACAAGATTTGTCTCTGTAACCTAATTTGATGTATTTATTACTGTTAATTAGTCAAAAGAAATGCAGAGAATTGATTGTGTTCAACATCTACATTGTGCTGTTGGCACAAATATTTTAAAGATGTATTAATTAGCAGTTTGAATGAACCCCTAACAAATTCTTGCTACCTCTCTGTGAGGCAGGTTGTTCTTCTTTTTGGAAATTACAGAGCGCTTTCATTAGGCAAATGATATTGATTATTTGCGATTTTTTTTTCATTGTAATTATGTCATCAGTGTGAAAAGGGCGAGCCACAGACAAGGGAGGAAAAATATTAAAACACTTAATAAAACCAAATGGATTTTACTGACAGTAACAAAACACAGAATATTGCAGACTTTGTGCTTTGAGTTGATATCACGTTTAAGCTGCTTATGTGAACATTCGTCATTTTGACAATCAATAAAACTGTGGAATAACCCAAGTAGCAGAATCCTCATTTCTGCTTGAAATAGTCTGACTTTAAATCACCAAAAAAAAGTCATGTTGCCAGCTTCTAACTGCGGGAAGAGAAATTACGTTTTCACTACTAACTGTGGATCTCAGTAGTAACACTGAGGAAGTGTGTGATGCCAATTATTTTTTTGTTAAAGACAACAAATTATTTCTCATACGTAGAGTGTGAATTAAACCAGGTGGGACTGCAGGAATCTCAGTCCATGGTGCTTTTTTGCGGCTCCTCATTACTCTTCCTTTTTTTCCTCTAACCTCTTTTCTTTGTTTCTTTCTTCACTCCTCTTTGTGTGACACAGCCACTTATTACAGTTAGAGGGCAGGTGTTTCTGGCCTCAGCTGGACATTATCCTGGCCCAGATTGTCCTTGGACCCCCATGTCTGTCTTATGACCTCGACTGAGGCAGCCACATATATCATCTGCTATTCTTAAAGCTACCCATACCACTGATTAATCCGCTTTGGTCCGATTTAGATATAATCAAAGGCAACGCATCAAAGCATTTTATGGAAATAATGACTCACTCATTAGCCATATGTTTGACAAGTACGCCCTCTTGGCATTGGGAACCTCTCTATAAATCATAAACACAGATCTGACAAAAGGAGATGATGAAATATATATTCTGACTGAGAATCATCGAGATTGTATTATTGATGGATTACAGAGCAAGCTGTCATAAAGTAGCCCAGTCTTTACTTGATGTATGACTGCCGAGAATATATTTTGGGTCATCTTTGCTGCCACCATATTTCTTCACAGAACATGTTGCAGTCATCATTATCAGTCTGACCTGCTCGGGGAATTTTTCTCCCCATCCAAACACCCAGATGTCATCACATACAGCTTGTTATAACTGAAGCAATCTAAACAAATGATCTCACTGGCCACCTAAACATGTTTTCCTCCACATAATATGAAGCTGATACCCTCCCTTGCCCCTCCAAACCAGCCACCCACTCTCTGTCTCCTGTCTTCCTGGGCAATCTCCCCAGGCTGTGAGGACAAGACAGGACAGGAGAGGATAAATTACAGCCACAGAGCCCCGGCTCCCTCTCATGCTTTCATTTGCACCAGCAATTAATCAGCCATCACTGGAGAGCTCTTGCATGTCAGACTGAGGATTTTATTAGGGATGTCCTTTATGGGCCTTAATGAGACTTATGTCTTCCTTGAGTATTTCATTTGCTGCACATAGCATGGCTGCTTGTAACCTTGAGGTGAGGATTTTTTTTTCTAAAACAGTAAAGCTTGGCAGGGCTTTGTTACTCACCTCTTCCTGATCTTGACTTGATTTACGCTTTCATCCGCTGCCTCCCTCACTATTACAACTCCTCTTGTCTTACAGTTATCTAATTTTAGGTACAATTAGGCCTGATTTGTTTTGTTTATTCTGACATCCTTCCTGCTTGCTCTGTTTTTGAAATACAGCGCTAAGTGCATCATTGAAAATGTGACAAATTGCCTTTCATTCTGTGAAACGCAGGTAGACAGTACAGCAGCGCGATAACTGCTCTAAGTTGATTAAAACAAAAATGTCTGGGCTTCGCACTTCATTATTATTGCGACAGCTACATAAAACGCACTTTTCCGGGCTCTTGGAAAAACGTGACGTCACGTACTTTCATGAGCCAATCGGGATTTAGCGAACTACATATGAAGAGAGGGTTGTTGGGTTGTTTCCTCACATTACTGGACCGCTGCACAAAGCCTCATCCAATCGCACCCACACAGTCCTTATGACAGATCAGCTGAAGTTTTAATTAACAAGTAATGATGAATAAGTTTTTGTGTTGCTTTTTTTGGCACAGCAGTGAGTTTGACACTAGACAGAAGGGAAAGGAAACGTGCAATAACTGAGTAGTCTGCTGCTAAGGTGCTCTTAAAGCATGTGTTTAAAGCATCACTTTAATCATTTAAAAAAATTAAGTTCAGCTATTTGTTTCAGAGACAAAAACATTGGATTTACAAAAAAATAAATTCAGTGTGATCTTCGAAAAACTCGTTAAACATGTACTGTGGGAGTATATAACCTCTTCCAACCATCTGGATTAAAAATATTCCATCTGTGAAAGAATAACTACAGATTATTTTCTTACCAAGGTAAAACATTCAGCGCAATAAGGGGCAAGTTCAGCTTCATAATTTCAATTTTCAAAGAGCTTAATAACCTGTGTTAGGACAAAGAGACAGGACAGAACTTGCTATTTAATATGCATCATCCTACAATAACATGTCCTACTGCACAATAATGTACACTAACAGAGAATTATCTAGATGTACACACACACGCACACACAAAGTGTTAATGTGCCATGCATACTAACTGCATATATTTATCAGTTTCATTATTGTGTTAATGTTCATATTTCTATTTGAATATTAACATTATTAAGATTATTGTTTACTGTTCAAATATTTTGACAAATGATAATGTCTTGCTTCAGCAGTTCTTGAAACACTAATACAAATAATGGCACAAAAAATATATTATTTCTGAAATTCCAAGGTCGGTCGATCTGTTTTCCTAAATTGTCCATTAGATTGGGTGATGGAAGGTGTACGCCTTGGATAGGTCCATTGTAGAGCTAAAACAGAGATGTTGTTGAGGGTAACATTCGCACCTACAGACAATTTGGAACCTTCAATTAACATAAGATTTCTTTGGATTTTGTGAGGAGTTCCCTGACAGAACCAATGCAGACACAGGCAGAACATTGAAACACCACACCTGCCTGCCAAGTTTGAACTAGAAACCTTCTTAAGGGGAGGTGACCGTTCAAGTTCAACTTGGCTTTATTGTCACTTCAACCATAGACATTTAGTTCACAGTGAAACGAAACAACGTTCCTCCAGGACCAAGGTGCTACATGCAACATAAATTTACAACATAAGTTAACACTAAACTAGCTAACTAAGAGGCCTAGTTAGCTGGCTAGCAGAGACAAGACAGACTGACCTAGCATAAATTACAACATAAATTAACAAAAAACTAACTAACTATCTACCGTGTTAACCACTGCACCACTGTGCAACCTCAGAGTTCCACTTTTTTATGCTAACTAGCAAAATTTGATGTGTGATATTTGGCTTCTAAACAGTGTAATACTCAAGCTCTTTTCACACACGCATGGCTGTAACCAGCTACCAGGATACAGAGGTTTGGTTTTCAGTAATTATTTTTTCAAAAAAAAGACAGAAAAACTGGTCACGAATCAATATTTGATTCTTCAGATGGCTTTTACTTTGAAAAGACTTTAGAAAGTTAATCACACGTACTACAGCCCATCTAATTAGGTTGTGCTGTGTTGTGAAGGAGGTCAAGCTGACGTTTGACAGTAAGGCCAGAGCCACAGAGTAAGTGTCTTTTTCAATATTTTGTTGTCTTATTTTACTTCACTTTTAAATGATACACATATTCCATATTTCAACCAATATGTCTGCCGTTATTAGCCATTTGCAGCCATATCGGAATCAGAATTTATAATGGCCGATAAATTTAAAAAAGAAAAGAAGAGATGGGAGATACAACCTTCGACAATGTTCTTAGTATTGATGTTACATAATTTGTACACCAGCTTCCTTGTTACAGGCAGGTAGCGATTTTTACGTTGTACATTATTTTATAGATGACATTTGGTCGCTATCAGACATTCCAGGCTCCAGTTGCCTGGGTAACTAATTATTTACCACCCTACCATATGTTAATCAACAGTATTCTCCACTCTCATTGGTAGTCCATCCAATATCTTGCCTTGGAATTGAGAAAGGATGAATTCAGGACCCGCCTACTTCACGTCACCATTGGTTATTTCGACAAAGTCGCTGAATGTCATTGCCTTTCTACGGCCTCTGCTTCCCTCATGTTTGCTAGTCCTGTGTGAATGTGACTTTAAGCCGCTTGTACGTATATTTGCTTGATATCTGACAGTTGATCAGTAGTAGACATTGCAATCTCTGTTTGCCTTGGTACCTTGTTTTTACCCCCCCATTATATCTTCGCTTCTATTGGTAGTCAAGCTTTGATCATGAGATTAGTATAACTTTGTATCCACTTGCATTCCAAAGGTTATTTCAATACAAATTTACAGGTTGGCAGATTTCAATGACATTTCAGTGACAGTGATAATCTAGATAATATAGTCCTACCTGATTCACATCTGTTAGTGTTAGCAGAAAAAATATAGCAGAAGAGGATTGTGGCTGTGTTTTTATTGGTCTTTACCTCACAATATAAAGCACCTTGAGATGACTGTTTTTGTGTTTTCGCCCTATATAAATGAAGTTGAATTGAACTGAAGCCTAGCTTGCTCATAACAAAATAGTTTAAATAAAGATAATAATTAAAACTCCAATCTCAGTGTATATTTCGGACTGCGTGATTAGGTTTGTGTGGCTGCTCCTTCTTGCTCAATTACTCGCTGCAGTATTTTTTTTCCGTCTCTTTTTGGACAAAGGCGTTGCATTAACGAAGCTTTTTTTATCCAGTCCAAGGCATTCATGTGTCACCAGTTTGAAGCTCTCAAAATGAAACAGTGGGAGTTTGAAATGTATGGCTTGGAGTAGCAGTTGCTTAATAAAATATAGAAGTAAAGAAATGAACAAAACAATGAGTTCAAGCAGTGGATTGTTTTCCTTTGTGTTGCTTATCCATATGAAGGCAATTTGACTCCACCGATTAAAAAAGTACCATCAAGGAGATAATGAATACAAATGTATCAAATTGCCATTAAGGAAGAATATGACAAACATAAAAGACTATAAAAAGCATTGTACGTTAAGAAAAGTAAGAAGAATATTTTCATTTATTTACTTCTGTATGTGTGTGTGCGAGTAACAGGCGGAATACTTTCTTTTTTCACCCAGATGGTTATCAAAGACTCTTACCTTCAGAACAGCAGTAATTCAAAGCATCGTTTGAATGAAGATTTCAGAGATTGCTGCAAAATAAGAAGCCTATGCATGACTCGTATGTTCTGATAACTGGTGCTAGTGTCAGTGTGGCTGAAGGACAGAACCAGAGCTGCCAGTGGAACAAATTAAACATCAGTTAAATCAGAGCTAACACAATGGCCACTGTATATGTCTATTTGTATGTAGAGAAAATGCAAGCAAAGGACTTTGTCCTCTGGTTTTCTTTGTTTGTTTGTTTTTTACTGGGAGCCTGACTGCACTGTTTTGTGTGTGCCTAAACAGAAACCGGCTACAATCACTGTGAATACACTCGGAGTGGGCGTCACTAAGTTAACCCGTAACCACAGAGTCAGGCAGTAGGAGGATATGGAGGCCATCTGGAAGCATTTTTACAGTATGGTGTGGCACTTTGCCCATTTTTGCTACAGGAGGGGTCGTATGACGGTCATGAAAGAGAGAGTCTCTGGAATCCTCCAAGGACGCTCACATGAATATTCTCAGCCCAATTTTCTGGGTCAGACCTAAGCTCAAGTGAAAGTACATGACCTGATCACATCTGTCACCAGGTTGTGGAGCGAGAATTATCAAACTGTATGACCTTTAAAAACTTAAATGATATCTTAGGAATTCTTCAAGCAGCTTTTGTGAGTGTGTGATGAGACCCTATGACGACAGAGGCCGTTTAAAATTACAGTGCCTGACTGCCCTTCTTTTTTTCCCCCCTCAGAAACGCCATATGTTAATAAGTAGGACATTTTACTGGGCTGCTGGAAAGTTTGGAGATGGTTTGAGGAACTGAACTAAAACTGGGAACTGAATATCATTATTACATTAATAAAATATAAAAAAAAGGCTGTAATCATTATGCTCCATAACATAAAAGCTTTTCAGTTCTCTTTTTTACCCACTTATTTCAATGTTGTATAATTCTATGTCTTTTTCAAGCTTTTCCACTCAATTATTATTGAGTATTCACAGCTATAGTAAAACACAAGCGACTTGGACTGTAGCTTACAAGGTAAAATAAAGCTGTTGGTTGGTTGTTGGAGCTGGTGTAGCCTGTACGTGTAATAGATGTACTATTCAGGACATTAAAGCAAATGTAAGCTCTGCTGAGCATTTGTCAAGTAATATTATTTTCATATTTTCTCTCGCTCTTCCCCTAAAAGTATTCCAGTGGTTAATCAATCAAAGCTGAGACGGTGAGTAGTAATAACACAAAATTCACTATTTATTATAATGTACAAAGTTAATAAAAGTGAATAAAAGATAAAAATCTGTTTTGTTATTTATGTGTAATACTGTGTCATTTATGGAGCATTTCTACCATCATTATTGCCACTCCGAAAACAAGATTAGTACTGTACATCAGGAAAAAAAATTCCAAGCAGAGCTTTCCATTTCCATTATATGGAAATTATGAGAGAAAACCAAAAATCAATTTTACATGGGAAAAACACAATAAAGAAAATGGAGACAGTGCAACTCTATGGGGAAGTACATAATCGTGACTCCCACATGGTGAATTTATATCATCTTCCTCCACAATCGCTTTGCATAATGCATCTTTGATAATTTTCTAATAAATAATAATATAACACAAGTGCTTTTTTACTTTTGACACAAAAGATACAGTTTTCTGATAATATTTCCACACTTTTAAGTAAATGATCAAAATCATCAGATTTAATTCGTTAAAGCAGGTTTATTTCTTTCCTCGTTGCAAATGCAATTAAAATGAGATGAAGGTGATATCCTTGAGGCCAGGTGTGTACAGTCAGTGCTTAGCAGTCCATTCAGATGATATCAATTAGAATATTGTATTGAAAAAGACACGTTTTGGCACAAACTTGTGCTCAGACTAGTCTGTTTCTCGCTGTGTTCCCTGTTTGACAGCCAGGTGGTTCAGCCTTTAGCGCACAGCAGCTTCAGTTAATTAAGGTTACCCATTTGGATCTTGTCAATGGTTAATTTGCAGATGAAAAAGAGGAAAGTTTTTCCTGCTTCAGCAGCCTAAGCATTGTTTTTGTCTTCTGTAACAGCTCAGCCCTGTCAAGTTGAACACAACTGAACAGTGCACGCAAGCCAGCATTCAGAGGCATAGATAAGGTTTACTCTGAGAACTGCTGGAAATCAATACTGAACCTAGACAAGCTGTTTAATGTACTTTGATAATGTTTGACAGAGGCTTATCTGCCTTTCAGTTTGTGCATGGTATGAGGAAATTACTGGCCAAAGCTTTTCATTTCTGGAGAAATGTTGCAAATATTAGATGAAGTAACTGAGCTTTATTCTTAAGCAAAAATGCCAAACATTGCCTCTTCTCATAAGTTGGAATTTGACACTTTTCTTTTGCTTAAAGTTAAACTGAATATACACTCACTGGCCACTTTATTAGGTATACTTGTTAGGGCTGGCTTGGACCACCTTTTGCCTTGTGGCATAGCTACAACAAGGTGTCGAACACATTCTGGTGCTCTGTTGAATTGAGATCTGGTGACTGTGGAGGCCATTTGAGTCCACTGAACTCGCTGTCATGTTCAAGAAACCAGTTTGAGATGATGTGAGCTTTGGGACCTGTTGGAAGCAGCCATCAAAAGATGGGGTCATAAAGGGATGGTCACGGTTAACAAGCAGGTTGTGGCATTTAAACAATGCTTAGTTCTTACAAAGTGGCCCAAGAAAACAACCCCCAGACCATCACATCATTGTACCAGCATAAATTGTTGATATAAGACCGGATGGATCCATGCTTTCATGTTGTCCATGCCAAATTGCTTTTGTGTAGCAGAAACCAAGATTAATCAGACCAGTAAATGTGTTTCACTTTTGGTGAGCCGGTGCAAATTGTGGACTGTGTTTCCAGTTTTAGCTGGAAGGAGTGATGCCCATCTTCTGCGCACCTTGGTTGTTACAAGGGGCTATTTGAGTTACTGTTGCCTGCTGTTGCCTCCATGTGAGCGGCTGATTAGACATTTGCACTAAAGAGCAGTTGAACAGGTGTACCTAATAAAGTGGCTGGTGATTTGTATTTTTGAATTGTTGGCAAACATGATGTACACTTCGATTGCCTCTAATCTATTAGGCGGTTTATCTGGATATATCTATTCCTACTAGTTTTCAAAAATGAGGCTGTTATTGTGTTGTATATGATATGTATGTATTAACATGTGCTATATAAATTGTTTTTGAAGAGTTTAATATATTTACAGATGCCCTTATGTTCTGTTTTCTTGCTCCCTGGGGCATTACCTCTTCTCACATAGAAAACAATTGACATTCTCTACGTAAGTCTGAGACCACAGAATATGACAGAACAGCATCTTTTCAGCCCTTTATATTGAACCGTAGAATCGGAGAATAAGTTTAGGAAGATTTTATTTCCCCACACAGGCCTCGTAATCTTTGATATTCACTGTTATGTGCCACTTAAAGAATATCCTTACACCTGGAGTTTCTTCACACATCTCATCCTACAACCACTTTATTTCACAATTAATTATCTGTGGAGAAGTGCCACATTTCTGCTGCGCTTTTGTAGAAAAGGAATCACAAAAATGTAAATACTTACACTGGATATGTCGAAAGAGTGTTGCGGCGACGGGTACTGCGAGCTTTTTCGCCTGTCTTGAAGAAATCTGAGAGAAAATGAGGTGCAACCTTTTTTGCATTTTAAACAAATTAATTTGTAGTTTGAGGTGTGACAGTGGTAAGAAGCACTAGTGGAGGAGCAGAATAATCAAATGACTCCCTCTGTGGGATTTAATAAACCAGAAAGTGCTAATTTCACCTTTGATTGCGTGCGGTATTTAATGCCTAAAGAAAGCAGATCTAACTTCTCATCATGTGCCCAGCGTTCCAACTGTTCTGTGCTGCGTGCGTTACACCGAGCTGTGCCCTTGGCAGCGGAGTACAAAGATCGACTGAGGAGAAGAACACGGTGACCCATCATGTGTGGACATTGATCTTTAATAAATATAGACAGGAAGTGCCTGCAAATATTTATCTTGTAGATACAGAAAACACCAAAGCTCTTAAATCTTTAATGTTTAAGTGATAAACCGGGGGGTGAATATTGATATTCCTGTCACAAGTACACCTGCGGAGCCTCAATTATTGCCTGTAACAAAATAAAGACACCCGTCACACTCTTCAGACTCAGAGCTGGCATCCTAAATGGAAATCTTAAATATTATATGACAAAGCAGCAAATTCTCACAAACTGGAACCAGCTGTGTAAGTAGACTGAATGATCGAAATGAATTATACGTTATTCCCCTAATCATTACAGCTCTCCTTTCACCTCTGCCCTTCCCATTAAGTTCAGCAGCCGATACTCCCACTGCCACGCTGATCATTAAACACGCAGAAAAGAGCGGCATTAGGCGCACGAGCCTACACGCACAATTTATTTACATGATCAAGATTTTTATATTCGCAGCTCAAAAAACTGTTTATGCCATCACTCAGCTTGTAAAAAAGAATTTACATCCTGACTAACAGAAGCATTCACATAAAACCGAACCTCGCGGTGCCTTACAAGATTCGGGGGGCAAATAAAGGAGGCAGACTGAGTGACTTTTCTGCACAGCCACCCACCAGCTGCCGGAACATAAATAGCAATGTATCATTATGGCTGCGCTGAGGGAAAACACCCTGTGTTTTAGTTCTTTGCGGAGGTCATGTGGCAGTCGGTGGGTTTGTTCATGCAGCTCTCGCTTAGAAAAACAGTCTAAATTAGGCCTTTATGATACAGCCACGTAGATCTTCTGAAGCTTATGATGGCAGTTATGGAGATTTTTGTTTTTACTTATTCTCTTTTTTTATTCTCTGAAATCTTGGGAGCAGAGATTTCAGTAACATTGATTGCACTGGCTCTGGGAGCTGATGGAAGTGACCCTGAAATCAATTAGATTTGTCTATTTCTTATTTATGTCCCATAAATATCACTCTGGAGATTATTATTATTTTTGGTCTAAATGAGGTGATGGGGAGAAGGAAAAAAAGATCAATGAATCTTTCTGTTTTGTTGCACACACTCTGCTGCAGGTTTGTCTGGAATGAGCTCTGTGGCAGATGACTCGGTGGTGTGCCCCCACATGATGCAATACGCCGCAAGTCCATATTTCTTTGAACTCGGGCTTTCATGGTAGTCTATCAAAGATTTCTTTTTTGTTATTGTTTTCTTGCCTTTCGTTTGTTCTGAAATTTATCGTTCATTACACATAAAAATAAAAGCTACAAATCCATTATTTTGCCGGAGTCTCGCTGTAACTTTCCTGGTTAGAGTTTGTATTAGATTTGATTGGCAGATAGGATTAAGCTGGGTGAGTTGCAGCGTAATGCAGAGAATTGTAATGCCTTTAGAAACCATGTGGTGCATGTTTGTTGTTGGGGTTTTTGTTATCTGGCTTTTCGCGCTTTAATCTAGGCAACAAAGTGTTGAACTCTTATGATGAAATTTGACAGTACACTGAGAGGAGATTGCCTGTATGGCGTTTAGGGGATAACAAGTTGTTTTGCTTCGTCGAAAGAGAAACTCCACCACATGTGAATGAACGCGTGAAATGACTGATTTCATTTGTGAGGATCGCTCTTATTCACTTCATCGTGTCTCGAGCACCGTTGATCATCCCTAGGTCGGTTTTTCTTACCGCATTTTTCGGGGGGCTCGTGCATTTTTGACATAGAAATATTTGGCTGTCACGTTCACTGACAGTGTTGATGAATTCTTGGAATGACTTCCATAAAGTGGCCTGTTTTCCCCAAGTGAGAGCAACTGTTAAATATGCATGGCTGAAAAATAAATGAAGCCGCCTTCTAAGGAAATGTTGATACTCGAGAGGGACTTCTGTATGATTTACAAGTCTGTTTTATTTGGTAGTTTCAAATTTGACGAAAGAGGCGTGGAGATTCAGGTTCGCGGGGATTGACTTTCACAAAATGCAAGAAGCTGCTTTTGTCATTCCGGTCATTTCTCAGCTCACATTTGATGGGTTCAAGCACATATTTATTATTTTGATGACACTGTATGAGTTGGTTGGAGGTGACAAGATGTAGGCAGTGATATGTCTGTGATTTCCTGCCAGGATGAGCTATAAATGATTTTCTCCTTATCCCTTTGGATTTTTAGTAGGCTGAAATTAAAGACATGCCGGCTCCTTCTGAGCAGCTCTTTAAATCTTCCCGTTAGCTTTCTTTGCTCAGAGTGACCCATTCTGTAATGAACAGATCCATAGTGCTTGTTTCATCTCTCTGCTGCTTTATGTTTAAAGCAATACCAGCTCCGCCATTCGGCTGCTCCGAACACTTCTGTGATTTTCCAGTGGGCTGAACGCTTGCCCAGTTTTGCACAGATCCAGGTTCAGTTTCTGGCAGTGTTGTTGTCTGATTACTGGTGTGAACCAAGCAGTGCAGTTAGCGGTGCTAGTGGATGGGAGGTTTTTAAATAGACCCTGATTAGAAAGGTTCATCTAAACAAATTACACATTTCCTACTAAAATGAAAGAACTCAGTCTCACGGTGACCAGAGGACCATCAGACCTGCTCCTACAGAAACAGAAGATAATTAGACCTGTTATAAAATTAGAGATGAACCCGTCCCAATACAGAGACAACATCAACACTGATGGCAGCGTAATGTACCTGCAGTGAGGAGGCACAGTTAAAAAGAGCAGCAGCATAGGTCATTTTGCCCACACTTTGCAGTTCTCACTTTCCATCAAGTGCTAAAAAAACACAATTTTTGGACACACCAGCGGTACGCTTCGAGTCGCTATTTTTTGGTATAATTAAACTTGACAACTGTTGGATGGATTGCCTGTGAGTTTCACAGGTGCGTCATCTAAATTTAAATACTCATATCCATATACGTGCAAATGACGGACATTCCCATCATTCTCAGCAGTACTTTTGTTTGATTTTGTGCTATCTTAGCATGCTAACATGTAGTGATTGCAGATGCTAAATGTCAGCAAATCGATACTGTTACTGTGACCTTGCATACATTAGCATTTTGCAGCGTGTGTGGCCATGCTAGCGTCATGTGAGGCTGCAGACTCTTGGTCTTGTTCGTCAGTAATGACCCAAACAGCTTCTGAATTTTGAAGCAGAAGTAACTCCCTGCGGTCGTTAAAGAGTCAGAAACATGTTGGAGGGTAGCTTGAACATCTGCATGTGTTATGCCTTACCAACGAAGCTTCTTGTTTGTTGAGGGGATGTGGTTGGTAACTTATTGTCTATCACTTGAGGCACAAGGCTGTCAAACCAAGAGTGGAGAAGCAGCACTACTCACATTAAAGGAAAGCTGGGCAACTCACCTGGGTAAGAGTGGTGGTAATGTGCAGGAAGCACAAGAGTTTGAAATGATTTTACAAGTTGTGCACAAAAGCACCTGAGGTTTGATGAGCGCAACTTCCTTCATTTATACACATAAATCCCTCTGTTTGCATTCATTAAAATCCCATATTGATTCTAAAGGACTCTACTCTGACACTGTCGTGGCTCAGAAAATCCCAGTGGCTTAGTGCTGTTGATAAGACAAACTTTTGTACGAAGCTTTTCATTCACACTTGCAGCTACAGTTCACAGCTGTCAGAGATTTAAACATAGTTCAGCCATAGTTTTTGACATGTTTATTACTGACAAGAACTAAAGATCAATTCTCACTCACTTCACACCTCGCCCATCATGTTGAGCATCACGCCGAGCATCTTCTATCATTTCAAAACCTTAAAAGCATTCACAGGGTTCACATAAATTCTCTAAAAGGAAAGGGTTTTGTTGTTTTGTTGTTGTTCTTATGTTGTTTTTCTTTTCTCAAGTGAATCCCGAGAGATGTACTCCAGTTAAATATGATATTAAAGTCAGAGTGTCCACATTATAATTTACACAAGGCTAGATCTAATGTGTCTTTCTGACCCTTCCATAACAGCAACTCTGGAAATAATGTTTGTCTTTTTCATCACTTCCTTTTGTTATATAAAACATTTATTACTGTAAATCAGAGGCACAGTACATATATTCACTCTTGTAACCTTTTGCTTACAGCAAGCCTTCATAGTCATTATATGTGTAATGTGGAAATTGTTTTTCCAAAAGGTCAATTGCTTGGTCAATAAATGATGTATTTTAAGTTCAGTTTTCCATCTTAACCAATAAAAACATCCGCTTAGCGCTAAGAGGCTGAAAAGAGAGGTATTTAAATTGAGGAAGCGTTTCTCGTCATTCATTTAATTTAGCTTTTTGATTTATTCGTTAGTATTATGTTGTTTTCCAGTCAAATAATAGATAATTATAGGTCAGTTATAAATGAACTCACGACATGTGACTTTACACCTGTCATCGATTATTTAAAGTGTCTTGAATTCACTAGAGTAAACTCTGGAAGTTCTACAGGAGGAAGTGAATTTGAAAACAAGGAGCGGGTTTGCATGATGGCGTGCATGTGCTGAAGATTATGGTCAGATCATGATCACCAAGAAGCAGAGAAGCAATTCGGAGGTTTCAAGATATCCATGAATATCATGAATGAGGCAATAGTCTGGAAATGTGCTTGTCTTTGTGACCAGAGGAAAAAAAGCAACCAACCTGGATTATCCTTTAGTGACATTTTGTCAAAACTGCTGGCGTGGGTCTTTAGGCTCAAGGTGTTTGGGGTCTTTTGAGAGAGGTCTGTCAATCCCAGCCTGGAAGGCCGCAGTGTTTTTGTAGACCTAATCAGATATTTCTTGGTGCCTTAATCAAATGAACAAACAAAGTAAAATGTGTCAAAAAAAAAATACAGCAGATGAAAAAAAACAAAAACTTCTCTACAGAACACGAACCACGGTCTCCTGGTTGACAATCCTGTGACTTAAACCAGCGGTCCCCAAACTTTTTTGCACCATAGACCGGCTTATGTTCGACCATATTTTCTTAGACCGCTCTTTAAGGTGTCACGGATAAATACAACCAAATAAAACCAGTACCAGTACCAAAAAAGGGAAGATTTATTCATAACACACAGGAAAAGACCCAGGTACACCGAGTTAACGATAAAAACGATAAAAAAATAACCAGAAAAACCAATAAAAACCCTGAAAACCATAAATTTCACACCCGAGCCTCAACTGTCGCAGCCCGGTACCAAAAGACTCCGATCCGTGGCCCGGAGGTTGGGGACCACCCACTTAAACAACTGTCACTCCTCCGCTTCCTTACTGCGAGCTTTGCCAGTCTTTAAAATGTGTCCCTTATCTGGAAGTGGCCAATATAGCCGAGGCATGAGTGCCAAAGGACTGCTTGTGCATACTAAGATGATGACGGCGTCTGATAAAACAGAACTGTGTGACACCTCATAACGAAAATGCATTGGGCACCCTGTACTCTTACCTGCGTAAGTGTCCAGCTTTGCCTAATTTCACAAAATAGATGTGGACATTATTATTGCAGGGTCTTTGCTTTACAATATAAGAGATCCCGAGGCAACTTTTCTTGTGAATTGATGCTATAGATTGATAAAAATAAAAATAGAATCGTAAAACTTCTTGGTCTCGCAACCTTGATGGGGTGAAGAGCTTGTCTGCAATTCCAAGGCCAGATGTGACTCTGCATGGCCGTCCTCGCTCACCGCCTCCTTTCCAGAACCTTACAATAAACTTGTTCCCCTAATAACAGGCTGAGAGCCTCTGGTCGCCTGTTTTGCAGATGGGATAATGCATTTAAAAAAAACATCATGCCGTTTAAGGCATCGGACAAATCTTGCATTTATACATATTTTCGGAGCCACGGGGTGCTTTCGTGTTGGCGTTGAATGTTTGTTTCAATAAGTGGATTTACGAGAGCAAAATCTTACACATGAAAAAAATAAGTCTACAATATGGTATGAAGTGTTTTGGAGCTCACGCTGTGACAGACTTTGGCAAAAATGTGTTATCATTCATTTACACATGAAGAGTGTGAAAAAAAGTATCACCATATGAAAATGTTGTCATGCGATGGTAATATGGAAAGATTATAAAAAAAAGAGATTATAATATTAACATATTGTCCGGCTCCACATTAAAATGTGTTTTCTGTCTCACTGCTCCCATTTATCTTATTGATTGTGGGATAATGTTTTCTTTTTATTTCCGGCGCCATGCGACAGGAGTTGATGCCGGCGAAAACGGGGCCGTCCGCGGCTTTAAGCACGCTTCACCCTGAATCATCTCATCTGATATTCTCCCTATTTCTTTTCCCCTGGATTTTGAATAAAATAATCATTGTTTGCTCAATGAAATTTCTACCCCACTTCCCTCTGCTGATGATTATCTTGTTTAAAGTATATCAGCTGGAAAATATACTGTGTAATTTGAATGGCAATGATTCCACCAAATATGTTTGGGGAGAAACATAATATTGTGAGCCCTTATTGCTTTTTTATCTTTAGAAATGCCTTTGCAGTTTCCATTCAGAGGCTTCAAGATCGTATGAAATGTGCAATTAGGCAGTCCTCGCACCTGTGAATATGACCTTTATAGTGCGAGGATGGGCTTCGACAGCATGTGCGTGTCTGATCATTGTTTCCTGATAAGCAAATGCGTGTGCGTGTGTGAATTTCACGAGCGTTTGCGCATGTGTAGCTCTGTGTGTTGTGTGGGAGATTCCTGCTTAGCCTTGGTCTACTTCAGTATTGACCTAAAGCTGTCTTTGCTCTGTCAGAGGCTTTAATGAAGATGGCAGAGTGAGGGTCAGCCACCCCTCACTTCAGAGCTCACAAAAGCTTTCGCCGGCCATTATGTTCCTCAAGGGTTCTGTTTTGTAAACACATATTTCTCAGCGTGCGTGTGTGTGCTTGTGTGTGTGTGCTTGCGTGTGTGTGTCTGTGTCTTTTGGGAGGGGGTGGGGGCTTTCAATTAGGTGGGCGGCTAGGTCATCAGATGTCTGTGTATTGAATGACTGTCAGGTTTCAGACTTTCCTGCTAATGCTTAGCCATCTGGCTCTTATGCTGGACTGAAGCACCGAACTCCTTTCAGACAGCTTTCTAGAGTTTTCCAGGCGTGTTTTATGTCAGAGAAAAAGAAAACACATTTCTGTAAACGCTTTCCAACTGCAAGTGCGTCTTTTTTCTCTTCCCTCCTTTGAGCTCCTCGCCCATTAACGATGATATGCTAAAACGCTCTGCAAAATAGCCCGGCAAGACCAATATTCCCATCAGCAATGTTTGTACTGATATTTCTGATTGTCCCCCAGGACAATTAAGTAATCTTTATATTTAATGGGACAACTTTTCTTTTTTTAAAATATGAGGATAAGCCTCATAACTAAATTGCTGCGTCTACAGTTGGAGCAGAAATGAGTAATCTGTCCCTGGTTCTGCTGGCTTGAATTTTCAGAGTGAGTTAGACAGATGGTTCTAGTCGGGATTTCAAAGTGATGGAGTAAAACTAACGCTGCCTTCGCCAACTCTAATTCTTTCATCCCAGCGAGTTGCACTTAACGAAAGCGGCCCCTTGTTGCCCAAATGAAAGTGCACAACAATGCGAATCTGCTGACTGTCACTACTCAGCACATCAGCCTTCTTGGGTGCCATACTGAGCAGAGCAAAGTGAAGCAGCTTTCTGCACTCGACTGCTTCTTCCTTCAGGCTGGTGCAGCCCAGAGTCCTGAGAGGTAAATGGATGAATGGAGGCTTTATGGAGATGAGGAAGTGTAATGGTACTCTCTTCTCAATCCCGGTGGCTGGAACAGTAGCTCTCTGTGTCTTTTATCAGAGACATGAAAGGAGGACAATAAGCCTCTCTGCTATCAACAATATGGTGTCATTTGAAGCAGATTATCCCTCTGTTGAAGTAGAGGAAAATAAAAGACTAGGAGACAATGGATGGAGTTATGAGCCAAGGTTTCTCCTCCCATGAGGAAATCCTCCATTCTGCTTTGTCTTATTTCAAAAAATCTAATCTGCCAAAGTGCCCACTCGTTGTCATGTGAGGAAACATTTTCACACTTGAAACCTAAATGCCAAATGTAAAGTTTTCTACACTCAAAGCATCTTAAAGCATCATCGAGTCTAAATGATTTTCCGGTATCTACTTAATGTTAGATGTGTACCCACTCTTTCCTTTTTAAGCGCCAGGGGATAACTTTGGTGCTTACCATCTGACAATGGGAAGAGAAAGGGCAGAAAAACTCATAAATTATTGAAAGGATTTCCCATTTGAAAAAGAATGGAAATAGAAAGACACTTGTAATTATTAATGTTTATGTTTTAGATGTAGTGTGTATCTTAGAACACCCTCATATCATCATTTCAAATGAGCAACTACGGATATATACACATTCTTTTTTTAAATTTCATCTCTTTGTATGACCTCAGTTTTGTAGCAGTGCACATTTCTAAAGCACTCTGGGGGAAAATAGCATTGTTAGTTAGGAGAGCCACAACACCTTATTTTATTAAGATTAAAAATCTAAATAAAAGCAGCAACACTGAACAAAAAATAATCCTCCACACAGTCATAATCATGCAGAAGTATCTCCAGGCTCAAGGAGTCCTGCGACAGATGGTCTGGGCCCCACAGAGCCCTGATCTCAACATTGCTGAGTCAGTCTGCGATTATATGAAGAGACAGAAGACACTGAGACAGTCTAAGCCCATAAAAGAACCATCATAGGTTCTTCGAGATGTTAAGAAAACCCGGCCTGCCACTGTCAATTATTTTGAAAAGGTTTGTGCAGGTGTACCAAGGACAATTATGACTGTTTTAAAGGCACTTGGCAGTCACAACGAGTATTTATGCACTGCCAAAGAGGTGCCTAAATGCAGACTTCATTTTTATTTTTTGCCAGAGGTACATGCACTGAGAACCCATTTCATTTGCATGAATGAGAGGGTCACAAATTCCTACACAAGTGCACCGCTGGTGTCTCTCTGAATGTGGTGTTTGGCTTTTGAGTTGGACAGCAACAATTATTTTTACTTGTAAGATGCCAGTTATTTTCCCAAGTAATAGGAAAGTAATTTCTTGTTCACTGTTAAAACCTTTGCAAAATAAAACAGCAACGGCAGTTATAATTTCCTGCAGCCCATCCAATGCCTTCACAGTGATAGCTCTGCTACACCAACAGCTCCAAACACAAAAGCAGCTGAATTTACTGAATTGTAAGAAAAAGTAAATAAATAAAAGCAGGAACCTGTATGTTGGCATATGGGCTCAAATGTACTATTCAACAGTTGGCTGCAGTTTAAATACCATAAGCATCAACTACAAGAGAAGTCACAAGCGAGCCTCTGAGAAGTGAACTTTAATCTTGTTATCTTATGAATTCCATGTCAGCCTGCCCCCACACAGTTTTCATCCTTTGGGGTCAAATTTAAAGTTCATCCATCTATCATCCCTTGTCTCTGTCCCTAAATCAGCTGTAGAGAGCCTGTTACAATCTCTTCCATCACTCCTCCCAACAAGCCCCAGGCTTTAAAAGGCTATGCTCAAATTGAGACTAAATGCTGTAGTAGAGCCCCAGTTTAACAGTTTGACACTTTACGCCATCACTTATCCAGCAGGACACTATATAGGTTGAATATATCTCTCATATAAATAGCACGAGCACAGTTATTGTGATCCTTTCGGCCTGCTGCCCTATCATTCTCTTGTGTATTGGTCTTTTTTGATTGTTGTCTCACATCAGTCACTCCTGGTTTGATTTCTCACAAACAAACTGTTCAACCTCGTTGGGGATGTTTTTACAACAGCAACACTCGAAAATTTCATTTCAATTCCATGGCCTTAAAGTTAGTTAAAGTGATAAAGTATGATTTTGTTATACGTGTTTGATATTAACTGTTTCAGAGGGGGGACAGGTCTCCAAGAGAGACAAACAGAACATCACGCTTAGATAAAAACGCACCGAAACTGCTGTCTTAAATTTGACTTTACCCAGATGGGATGAAATGATGACAGCGGCTGCAATCAAAGGTACCGATTCTGCGCCGTCATGGGGGTTACGCACGTGAGGAACGACAGTCTCTGCGTAGAAACTTGTGACAAAGAGAGGGAGAGACAGAGGCAGAAAAAGAGATGAAGACAGCAGAGAACAAATTATTGGGATCAAGCCAGATGCTTCAGGTCTCCATAGAAACTCCCCACACTTCACACTCTTCTCTATTTTCCTTCCATTTCTTTATTTATTTTGTTGTCAGCAGTTCCAGAATAACTTAATTAAAGCCAAGGCAGGCTAGCATGCTGTGTGAGATGACAGGAGGCCTGAGATGATTTGTGATGGATTACTGCATTTTATCTTCCCTTTATTTACTCGGTTGAAATGCACTGAAGCCTGCTATAATGCCAAATGAATGTGTGATAAACAGTGTTTTTGTGTTTGCTCAAAGTGATTTAGCAAACAGGTCTTTGCAAATATGCATGAGACGCCCCCCACCCCCACCCCTTTACTTTATACATGATCCATGTTTTTGTTTTGAACTGGTGTCCTGCTGTCTGTGCAGATAAAAGTGGCGGCAGCAGCGGTGGGTACCTGTAAAAAGCTCCGATGTAGAGCTCCTTTGATAAACACAGCTCTTAATTGGACATCATGGGGGGAGTAAAAACACATCATCTTCACGTGAACTGGTTAACTAGCAAAGTTTGCTTCCTGTTTATTTTCTGTTTACGTAGCATCATCCCAGTCGTGCCAGTACAAGGTCACGGAGATTTCTGGATGCACAAATTAGCATCGGTGATGAATTCAAAGTTGAGCAAGATTTAATGCTTGAGGGGTTTTTAAACAGTTACAAAAATGCAGTATATGTCTTAAACCTTCAAGGTTAGGTCCTCCGGGCAGAAAATATTATTTTTCCCTCCTACACATCCGTTTCAACTCCAAAATATAGACCTAGTTTCAGTCTGTCTTCATAAAAAACTTTAACTTTGACTGATATCAAATACCGACTGAGCTGTCGCACGCTGTCAATCAGCCTACTGTATCAAGCGCTCTGTCAGTTGGCACTGAGAAGTGTTATTTTGCTATTTCAGGGCTAAACTATTGAACGTCTCTTAGATTTTTTTTGCAATTGAAGCTTCAAAATGAAGTACAGAGTGGATGCACCCTAGTCGCCTCAAGTTGTCTCTTATTCTGTGTTTGTCGCCCCAAATCAGAATAATACTGCTGGATCGAGCTGAGCTACTTTTCTTTAAAGGCTGCTGAGCTCTGTGGCAGTCGAAGCTAAACTCTCTGCAGGGTTAGAGTTCAATGATCTGAACCTGTGAGGGGTGCTAGGATGGTTAACTGGGGTGGACGTTTGTTCTAAAACATTGTTTTGTTTTTTTTCCTTTAGTAATGCGGTATACAGAGCTGCCACTACCCCCGAATTGCACTTGAGACAGTGTAACTGGGCTTTTGCTCTGTGGTTTTCTTTTTCTACTAATGGACTGTCCTCAGCCAGGGGTGCTATCCATCACATGCACTACCTGAAGTCTGGAGCCTCTATAAAGATTGGGACTGTTAAGAGAAGATGGATGGCCCTTGTCGCTGCCAAGCATCATCCTCCAAATGCCTAAATTAAATCTAGAAAATCTCATGGGGAGGTTAGATTAGCCTAGTAATAGCAGACATAAGGGAGGACTTGCCTTGCCCCCGTTATCACTACACTGGCAGATCTTTAGACATTTTATAAAAACTGTGAACATTAGCTTTAAGAGTCATTTTAAGGTTAGGTGAAAAGCACTTTATAGATATGAGATTATCTCACCTTGGTTAAATTCCCAGAGAGAGCTGTGCCACAAGGAGCAGGAAGTGGACTAGCTAACTGGATCTTTCCTCATTCCCTCCCCATGCTCCTTTCTTTCTTTTTTTTTGCCTCTGGGAATTAGTCAAAGAGTGAAACAATCGTTAAAGAAGTCCATATTAGATTGACCTTTGTTTCTCAGCTTACACCTCTTTTGGTCTTTTAAAAGGTTTGTTGGTCCTGTGGCCTTTTAAAGCCAGTGGTTATGGATTTGTTTCCTCTCTTTGAGGTGGTTGACTGGGGTAGCATGGTTTTCATTCGCTGCTGGAAGCTCTTTAAAAAACAAGCACACCCAGTTTCATAGACACAAATTCTCCTTCACTTTGTAGCACTTTTTCGGAGAGGTAGTACAGAAATGGGGTGTAATCTGTTGATTATGATTGATTATGAGGGCAGATATGCTTCTTTTGAGTTACTGTCTGGATCCAAGAGATGCCTAACGCCTGTCTTTTCAGTTCAAATTACAATTATACAAATGGGTGGATAAAAAGTAATCGCGCAAACTTTTTTTTACATTATCTGAGTGGCTGAAAAATGGTATTCTTTGTACCTGTAGTTTGAAAAAGTACAGCAACTATTATGGAACTATTTTGGTGCTGTTATTCCAGAGATGGGCAAGTAGTTCCACTCTCGTCTTTTGGCTCTGAACAATGTCAGCGAGTGCTGATATCCTTATCATGCTCATATCAGGCACATAGCTCTGGCTGTGAGCACAGCAGTCCCACCGACCTGCTGTTCAAACGTGCTGTTTGTAGTGGGGAGCCAATCACAGAAAAGCTGGCTTGCAGGGAAGAGGAAGGGAGCTTAAACAGTTTGTTTCAGGGAGTGTGTAAACTGAAGTGCTGCACCAAGGCCCAGTATAAAAAGAATAAGGATCATTTTGAACTGTGACTCATTCAAAGCTACTCAGGTAAAGTCCAAGAATTAAAATATTGAGGTGGAAAGGAGCACAACAGGTCTCCTTTACATTTTATTGAATTATAGTCATGGTGTCGTTTAGTTCCCCTTCACCACTCAGGGTCCTGGGCGGGCTGGAGCCTTTCCCAGCTGTCACTGGGAGAGAGATGACACACACCCTGGACAGACCAACAGTGCTAACCACTGCACTGGAAGCAACATTTTAGATTTTGCTCATTCCTGTTGATAAACAGGTCGATTCTTGAATTTCTTGAATTGAAATTAGATTGAAGATTCAATGTGCAGTTATAGTTTCTGTAAGTCTTAATGGCAACACTCTGGACAGGCTGTGTGGTTTTTTTTTAACACAACTAAGACTAATTATTTTTTGAATCTGTCATTTTTATTCTACTGGAAATTCATTTAGTCAAAACAAGCTTTAAGAGTGCTGATCTGCTTTACAGACAACACTGAAATAATTACAGAGTCTCAGACAGAGTAGTCAGAACAAAGGGGACAGAGAATTAGTGTAATGGGTAAATTCAGCATAATGTCCATTTCCACAGCACTTAGTCCATCAGAGTACCAATGGAGTCATCTCCTACCTTTCACTCTCCTGTTCTGGCTTCTTAATCTCCAACCTAAGGCCTGTGGTCAGTCACTTTTATTATTATTTCTCTTCTGCTTTCACTATAAAGCGGACATTTCCTGTTTGTGTTTCAAATTAAAAGGCTGCTGAGGCCAGTTTCAATAAGGAAATTAGCGATGACACACATGAAAACACAGAGGCCACAGTTCACTGATAATGATTAATAAGAATTGCAGGTCAAAAACATAAAGGTGATTAATTAAAGGTAGATTATGTTTAATATCTCCCACTCAAAGTGGTCACCGCTGTTTCACAGTTGCACACAGTTTGAATTCTACATGGTGCTGCCTTGCTTTTTAACCCGACTTTTAATAAATACAATAGTACGCAGACGTGCAAGCAGCAGATGTTTGTTTCTACCAAGTTACACAATCTCAGCTTGCAAGAGGACCAGGCCTCCAGTCTTCTGCATCAGTTGATGCCTCTGGTCATTGGAAGTAGATAGTGCCACGAAGAAAACAAACTCTAGGAAGCCAACTATCCCATTGGTTGTGTGCTCTCCAGTGGTCGCTTGGCAAGAGCATCTACCCACGGTGCATTTACTTTTTTTTATTCATAGCATGCCTGTCCTTCAGCATGATTGACAGGAGGTCAGAATCATATTAAAACATGCTCTTTTGGCTCACCTATTTGTGACCTCAGCAAACACTTTCCTGATGATTTCACGGTCTCATTCACATACAGGAACATGTTAGGTGTTTAATTATATTCCCAGTCAGAGTCAAAAAGGACAGTAGCGCGCAGTACTTTTTGATCGGCATGCCACAGGAGTGTGAGGTGTCCCTCGGATTCTCAGTCTGATCCACTCGTCCATGTTCAAAACAGCGCGATGCTCAGCTCAAGGCTGCACAACTGGACTTTGGCACGGGCACCACGTTCCTTCTTTCATATTTATGGCCATTATTTCATCGCATCATTAATTCAGTAAACGTTAAAAGGCAGTGTAGCTGTTGCGGAGGGGTGAGCATAATATGGCGATATTGTTGCACTGGTGGCTGTGGTGCTTACAAAATGCAGGCTAAATTCACTAGAACTGAGGGTAAACAAAGAGGGCTTTTATTTATTTTTTTCAAACAACAACAAACAAATTAAAGAGGAGTAAATCAGCGAACGGGGTTTTTAAAAAAAACTCTAGTCTAGCATGCTTGGAAAATTAGAAATCATCATCTGTCCTTTATGGAAAGCTTATTTCAAATCGCCTACAGGCCTGGCACTCTGCAGCTGAGGTTAATGGAAAATATGTTAAAAATGAGCAGTCCAACATACATACTGCACAGTCACAGCGCTGCAAAGGTTTACACCGACTTCCCATTTAAAGTGAATTTGTATTCGCTGTCAGAACATTTTCCCTGCATTTGGATAGACTGCAGCTATTTATTAAATGGCTAATAGTGAACACT
The DNA here is from genome assembly GCF_963969265.1 of Rhamphochromis sp. 'chilingali'. Lineage (NCBI taxonomy): Eukaryota > Metazoa > Chordata > Actinopteri > Cichliformes > Cichlidae > Rhamphochromis > Rhamphochromis sp. 'chilingali'. The sequence goes on from NC_137935.1 coordinate 13,262,266, forward strand.
GCAGGCATTGTGGCCAATTGATATCCTGGTGCTTTCCGTGAAGCCTATTATGTAGACTTAAAAAAAGAAAAAACACGGGGCTTCTTCTGAATGTTTTTCTGATAAGTATTTTGACTGCCAGCGTGTTCGATAGTCTGTAAAGTACAGTACTCCGGCTCTTGTTCCATGCTAAGCCCAGGGGAGGGTTGCTGCCAATCATTTTTAGTTTGAAGTGTAATGAACTGCCACCAATCTTTCCTTCACAGTTTCTATTCTAACATTCAAATCTATCATCAAGAATATCACCCTGCTGCCGCTGCACTCGGTGGTAAGTGTCTCTCCTCCACTTATTCCAATGTATCATGAAAGGTTTTTATAATTTTTTTCCCCTTCCTCCTGCTAGCAGTGTAAAGCCCCATGTGTATCATGTCTGAGTGCTACAAGGGTGGGAAAGAGTGGCTTTTCTCATTTCCTCTGACTGTTTTGGAACTGAATCACATTAGCACAGTGACAGGGAGTATGACTAGACCATAAAACATCTCGCTTTGCCTCTGTCCAAATGAGAGATGTGTCTGCTCAACGCTGCAGGTGCTTGCGGCAGCTGAATGATGCAACGAGAATATTGAAAATCACTCTTGCTAGCGTTTCTTTTTAAGGCGACCTCTCTGCTGCATCTCACTGTCGGATGGTTCGTATTTAGCGTCTTATCAGATCTAAAGCCGTCATTACTGCACCAAGTGCTTGCTGTTTTATGGCGGTTCTCTAGTGCACCAACTCTTTGGGGTAGGAGATACTGTTGAGTGGATCCAGCAGATCTGGGCAATGCCACTGGTGGGTAACAGGCCAAGATGTGTCAGGGGACCAGACTGTTATTATCTGCGATGAAAATCCATGCTATCTTGACGGCTACAATTAGTGTCAGCTGGGGTATTGAGTCTTTAAAAAGGACTCCTGGCCTTTTGGCTCCCAGCCTGTCTGGCTATAGATGTCTCTAATGAGTCATTAGCCGCATGGCCTCTCCTCTCATGAGTCCACCCCATAATGGCACACCTTTCATCTATTTTACAGAGAGGCTGTCGTTGGTCATTAGTACAGCTCTGAAGTCCTATTACTTTTACGTCAATGATGAATGAATAAAATGCGGTTGCCAAGAACAATATCTCTTCGTATCCTGTGGTCAGCCATAACTCTGTTTTAATTCAATTTCTCCTCTACCATTAAGTGTAATTGATAATTGATGTGGTCTAACTTCATTGTCAGAAGATGCTGAATTTTTCAGACTAAACCACGGGGCACGTTGTCATTGCCGCGTGTTTACCGGAGGTGCATTTTGCTGTCTTCAGCAGAGGCAGTTTGCTGTCACGGATGATGACTTGACACTGATGCGATCTGCAGGGAGCTGCAGCTCTCGGGAACAAACCTCCTAAAATAATGAAGCTGCTTTAGTCGTTTAAAATGCTGCACGGTGCCATCTTGCCCGTGCCACTCGGTACCGACACCGTGCCCTCGCGTCTCTCTGAAATTGTGCCGCTTCGGATTGTTGTTTTCTTTTCATGTGTTTGTTTTTGACACAGGAGCAAATTGTTAGTGTGCGCAGCCGATTGACAACCACGGGCAAGCACAGAGTCTTCGGTCCAAAACGTAGGGCAGTATCGATGGCTTCAGAGGCTTGTTTTGCATAACACCGCCCGGGGAAATATCCGCTTTTCTTTTAACTTCAGTTGAACGCAGCTCCCTATCAGAGTGCCAGTTTAGCCAGGCTGCAGGTCTGCTGCTGTGCGTGGTTTAACTCGCACGATGGCACATCGTATTGATGGAATAGTAAATTTGTAACTTTGAAAGCAGCAGAAACATAACACAGCTAGAGGTGTCACCCAGAGTGATTAAGTAATTACTTTGGGCTTGAGGTTAATTATTTAATCAGTGGATTTATTGTTAATCAATGGTCTTAGCTGACAAACTCTTGCTCTTTAATAGAATAGTCATTCTGTGTTTCGCATAAATTATCCAGAGATGAAACTATTCGCGCGTCTGTGACACCACTGCAGTTTTCACATTCATCGCTGGGTGCCAATAAAAAACAGACGGTTTTATTATTTCTATTGATAGACAAATGAAAATCTCTCTAAAGAAGTCAAGGGACTCCTCATTTATGATGATTTAAAGATTCTGGTGAAGCCTTTTAAAAGAGAGATGTTTCTGAATACGTGAACTTTTGGGTATGGATGAATTGGAAATAATAAAATCTACTTTAATAAAATATAGCAATTTTATTCATAGATAAAATATCATCTAAAAATACAAGTTCGTTTCAACCAGGAGACGAAAAACAGAGACCCATTTTTTATCACAATGTTTTAAATTTGCATATTTTTTTTACTTCCTCATTTTTACTTCTTCATAATAACCAAGAATATTATTAATTAATTAGAAGTCTATTGATAATAAGGTCAGATCTGAGATGGCAGGAGGTCTGGCCTTTTTGCATTATCTTATCCCCCAATTCTGTGAACTGTCTTGTCATTAACAGCGCTTATTGTAAGAGTTGGCAATGGCTGGATGACCTCTTTCTATCTGCATTTGTGTAACTTTGTAAAAGTTCCGACCTTGCTCAGCAGATCAGGTCCCTCTTGCTAATTCATGGCTCAGAGCTCTTTGTAAAACTGGAAACGATCTTTAAACCTAACACTTTTCAAGGCTGGAAAATTAGAGTGTGTCCTTCTTGGTTGGAGCATCAAGGCTTCAGAACAACAGTGAAAGAGCGGCTCTGTGAAGCACAGAGCGTAGTAAAGCTACAGTTGTAAGTGCTACGATGAACTAAATGTTATCTCTGTGCTGATAACTTACTTACCCCGAGGCTTTACTGCAGAAATCACTGAACAGATATCTCATTATTTAAGAGCAAATAAAATGCGAAAAGCTGTTGTGGGGATGGAGCTGGACTCCCTCAAGGTGGTGTCGGAGAGGCGGATGCTGTCCAAGATAAAGACAATGTTGGATAACACCTCCCACCCACTCCATGACATGTTGGTCAGTCACAGGAGCTCGTTCAGCGAGAGACTGAGATTACCGAAAAGCACCACTGAACGACACAGGAAATCATTCCTGCCTGTGGCCATCTCCCTGTACAACGCATCCACTTAACACACTGTTTGCTGCTACAACTACACATGTTTCTTTTCCAAATATTTATTTATAAGTGACTTATGTATGTATGTATGTATGTATATATATGTATATATTGTACTATTCTTAGTTAGCGTATTGTCTGTCTTGTCTTAATGTTGGTTTAAAATGGAGCACTGTAACAAAAAATAATTTCCCCCAGGGATCAATAAAGTATTCTGATTCTGATTCTGATTCTGATTTACTCTGGAGATTGTGTTTTTTCAGAGCTCACAGAAAGCTGCGTGTTATTCTATTGAATGGGCAGTTGCCATATCCCACCAAGGGAGACACACTCAGGTGGACAACCTTGAACTCCTCCTACCCATTGACCCACCCGTGCATTTTGACTGATTATCAGTAGCAGTCTAGACAGTGTGCTTTGCCCTTGTGTCTCCCAGGCTTTGTATGGACTATACTTTCAGTGTGAGTCGATCTTTGTCCTGCTCCATTGGCTGTCACAGCTCAGTCAATTTTTTTTTAAAAAGAGAGAAAGAAAGCCATCTCTGAAGCACCTGGGGTTCATAGTCCAATGGACTGAAGGGTGGAGGTTGTTTTTAATGATGAGCCCAGATCAGCCACGAGGGCACCAGGCTAACTTGCCTCTGCTGTCAGTCATAGTTCAAAGCTAACAGCAATATTTTGCTCTCATTGCCTTTCTTTTGTTACTTTGTGCCTTAAACTGTTGTTCCTTTCCTCCTCGAGAGAGTATTGTAACCCATACCATTTAGCATCGCTTATTGTATTTACCTCCACATGCAATAAGGAGATGTTGTACTTTCTAGTCCTCAACGTTTGTTATGATTTTCTGTTTTCAGCTGTTTTGCAGATTCAGATTAATAATAAATAAAGTATGCTTTCAGACTGCAACATGCAATTATCAATAAATCTACACATTGTCTTCCTGATGCATCATTTTGACTTTTTATCTGAAATCACTAACATTTTAAAAGCTTTGAATGAGACTTTTTATTTGAATCCATCTCTCCTCCAATAGATGTGCTACTGTTAAAGGCTCACTATCACACTTAATCTTGCGCGGTCCATGAATACATCTCTGGTGTGACGTTGGTAATTTGCCAGATTATCTGCCAACACTTTTTTTGTCTATTGGACTTTGGAAGTTTTTGATAAGAGAGCCGAGTATGAATCCCGTGTTTTAGCAATGTTAATGTTTGCTCTTTTCGCATTTGTTTCATTGTAAAAGGTTAAAAATAAATAAAACCTGAAGAAAAACAAGTCTTGTTTTGTAAAACCAGAAGGCCAAAACCCAAAATGCTCAATGTTCTATAAAACCTTTAAAAAACAACTGCATTACAACTTGTTATTGCTAATTTCTTAGAAAGCTTAATAGTGCTTATGAATTCTGTTAGGGCTTTAATGTGAAATGTTACCCCTCATTTCAACATCTCTTGTAATGTAGGACTTAAGTGAAGCAAATCCTGGTTCATTTTGTCGTCTCTTAATCTTAGCACCCAATTGTAATTCTCTGTTTTCCGCTACTACATTACATCAGTAGTAGGTACTTGATTGATTGGGATTCAATTCACTCGAGTCTGTCACACACTGCATGCATCTCCATTTATTTTCCCTCAGAAGTTGTGCAGCTTCCGTCCTCAGATTGTTCATTTGCCTTGTTTGTGTGCCTACTTGGCTTGGCGGAGGGGTTGTGAGATCCCTGGAATTAAAAGGGTACAAATAAGCAGAGAAATGGATAAGAGAGTGTGAAGAATCAAGCTGTGTGATGTAACATCCGGCGTTGGAAGACATCCTTGTCTTTTGATCGAGCCGAGTGAAAAACACTTCACACAGGCCCGTGGACTGAATACAGGGCTCAATCCCTCCCGGGCTACAGCACGAAATCCCCCAAACTTGCTTTTTCCCCCCTCCTTTGCTTTTCTCCTCTTGAGCTTTGCTCTGTGAATATTCAAAAATCAAAGCCAGAAGACCTAGATTTTAGATTCTCAGCTTGATGAAGGTTTTCAGTGTTTTGATGAAGTACTCGTTCCTCGAAAAACACAGATGTGTATTGACCTTTGTTGCTGCCTGAATTTAGACACATAAACTGCTGAGCACCAGAATATATGGGATAATCTCCCCTCTCTCCATTTCAATTGGAGGTACAACTCCGTGGCAGTGCACTGTGCAGAGAAGAGATTGGCTAATCTGTGAAAGCGAGTCTAGTGCTCACTAGAATATTATGCTCACTGATTTAATGTCCTCTCTGTCTTTTTCTCCTAGGTAAGCACTTTTCTGCTGCTGTATCGGGCATGGGGGTCGGGTCGCTAGTAGCGGTGGCTGCCTACAAGGGCTGGGATGACTGATTGAGGTGATGTACTGCAGTGTGTCCATTGACAACAGAATAGCTAGTAGCACTGATTTCTCAACACATTGACAAGTGAGGACTTGCTCGTGCTGGAAATGGAAGCCATGACAGCAACTAAGACACCTAGAGACGTCTATCCTGTAAGGTTTCTGAAAAGCAATCACAGTTGCCTAAAACCTGGTCTTATTTTTGCTAAATGCCATTGCTGAGATGTGGAAATTCAGCATTAAAAGAGCCCCACCAGGAGAATGCACATGAGCCATCAGCTAATCAGACAGGTTTTAAACAAAGCCCCAGGACAGAACTGATTTAGAAGAGAAAATGGAAGATGAGAAAGTTATTACCCAAACTGTAGCATCCATCATAATTCAGTTTCAATTTCTTCTCATTATGCAGATAGATCAAACCTAGAGTTCAAGACCAGGTCCAAATAAATAACAGAGAAATACTGACAAAGTTCAAAACTGTGCACGTTGGAGGGGAAACAGTTGGCCCTATAATACGCAACCACGGTCTGAAATGCAGACTAAATGTTTTTAGCTAACAAGTGTTAGTTTTTTACCCTTTATCTAGTCAGCTGTCAGATCTACAGCTGAAGGTGAACCACTTGGAAACATAACTCCCACATTTCTCCGGTCGCACCAGATGGCCGCACCTCCCTGAGCCTGGTTCTTCTGGAGGGTTCTTCCTGTTAAAAGGGAGTTTTTCCTTCCCACCGTCATCAGGTGCTAGCTCAAAGGGCACCGTTTGATTGTTGGGGGGGGGGTTGTTGATGCTATATAAATAAAAATGAACCACTGATTTCTGAATCATCCCTAATTTCCTTCGGGATTAATAAAGTATTCTGATTCTGATTCTGATTTCCCTGTCAGAATCCTTACAGAGTCTAATGCTAATAATGCTAATATTTTATATCTGTGAGAGTGCTCGCTACATATATAGGTGTAGCTGTCAGCATCCCAAGTGTCACATTTTTTTATACTGATGATTCATATCTTATTGCTGGTGTCCTGATGAAGGGCTCAGTTTGTTTTATTTTTTGCTTAAAATGCTCTTTACCCTGTTGGTCCTACATCCAGCCACATTGTAGCTTCATGACAGGTTTCAGTTTTTTGCTAGCAGGCGTAAATAAAGAAGCTTGCTTTCCCAGATTGAGCGGGACTAAAATGTGCTATACTGCGATTGAAACACACACATATATAACATAGTTATCCACTTGTTATCCGATCTATATTTTGGATAACCTAAAATGTCGTCTATAATCAATATGTTTGTATTTACAATAAGCCAACTGACTTCACTGTAAAATTCTTCACTTGTAGTTATGATCCCACAGGGAAATAGAACATCTCTGCAGTTCCTCTTATGGCTCTACAGAGCATTTTAGAGTCTCTAAGCTCATTGTTTTGGTTTTATAGCTGCAGTTTTACTGTTTTGGCTCATAGCCGTCGTTTTCTGCAGCAGCAGGGAGCCGTTTTCACTTTATAGCTCTGATGAATGCACTTTACATTACGTTCTCAGCACCAGATGGCGGAGAGACAACGTTAGCAACTTGCTAGTGGACGAAGTAGACCATTTAGCTCCTAAACAGTTGGAGGTTTCTTTCTGAAGTTAGGGGGACATGAAAAGAGAGCGTGCATATTGGACTTATTTATTGGATTTATGATGTGGGCACAAACGCGACTCCCAGTGAATGCACATCAGTGATGTTTCCCTGATGTGATATATGCAGTCGTTTTCTAACCCTTTTTATCATGTCAGCTTAAAATATCTTAATATTTTTGCAGATTAATTTTGTGGTTCATACTTTTCATACTTTAATGTCCCCTGTACATAAATCTGATCACCTGACTGCTCGTACCTCATCCTTTTTCTCTTACTTTTGTCATGGCCCATACTGACTGACCATAGAATACAAATACGAAAAAAAGAGATTGTTTTAAGAACAGGCAAATATCAATCAGCACTTAAATGCCTGTCCTGATCGCAGAGTTTAAACAGCAGTTAATATTCAAGTAACCCTGCAGTATTGACACTGAGATGGAACTACTTCCACATCAGTGAAGCAGTCAAGTTGTGGTGTGGTCTGCTGTGCCTCCATTATGCATGAGCCCTGACCACCCTTCACCAGCTGTCACCGAGCTGACCACTGAATCCCATCTGGACCCTGGGGGACATCACCATCGTCCATCAGGGAGGCTGTAAGATGAGCCCGCTGACACGGAAACTCCCACCTCAGATCCCACTTACCGCAGCCCTGCCTCTCCCCTCAGTCAATACCCCCCTCCCTCTGAGGCTGGCTTTCTTTCGTTTCTAGGTTCAAAGGTTGGACCGCTGCTCTGATCTAATAGCTCGAAAGACATTTTTCTCTCTCCGCGCGCAGGTTGTTTCTGGCTTAAGTCAGCGCGAGGATGAAATTTTTAACACATCCTGGGTATTTAATGCTTTGTCATGTATTTCATTATGGAAACAGTTTGGAAACATTATGAAGCTGTGGTGCTGAAATGTGGCAGCTTGCACTTGCATGTTGCTAGTGTTGAAGTTATCTTAATATGGAGGTGCTAAATTGTTCAGAGCCCTGTAAACTCATTTTTAAATCAGTTCTGTCAGGGGCAGCAGGAGAGCAAAGCAAACACACTAGAATGGGTGTTGTGTGCTTGCTCCGAAGGACTCTCACTGATATACTCAGATCAGACTAAAATACTGTAGCAGGTTCTTCTCAATAACCACAGATAGGGAGTGATTTTACATCACACGATCCCTCTACTATACACATCCATGCAGGAAAATGCTTTACAGCTCGCCCAGTTTCAGTCTGTTAAACTTTTCTTACTTTGGCACCTACTATATGAAGGGGGGAGGCAAATGCACTCCAGGTGCACTATTTCCCCAACTGATGCTGCACCCTCTCCCTCCTATAACCAAGCCACAAGCCATACCCTGCTGTCACACATGCCCCCATTTATATCTGGTTATATATCTGGTAGTGCAGACCATGTAAAACCTAAGTAGAAATTAAGTTTTGTTATAAGTCATGGTATGTCATTTTAGGTGAAAAAATGCAGACTTATTGACTTATGTGCTCTCCGACAACCGAATAAATAAATAAATAATACTACTAAAAGACATTAGCAATGCCAGAAAATGATTTAAAAAATGGATTTCTAATGAATTTTCATCATTATATTTTATGGTGAAGTGTAGCATTAATGGGACAGGTAAGAAATGTTATTTTTCAGATTTCCAGAAAGTAAAAAAATGTGTTTTACAGATATTTTTCAGGCTTATTTTTACATATACTGTCGTGACAACTACTAGGGTGAATAGTTTTTTTAGAGCTGTTCTGAAAAGCACCATGTGATGTTGTGTAAATATGTGGACAAGGCCACACTTCTCACACACTTTCCCGGCAGTTCAAACTGCTTTTTCTGAGACAGTTGGCCAGCATAACCTGAAGTGGGCGTGAATGTTGGCTGTGAAAAGTAAAAGTAATAGAAAGAAAAATGAAAAGTAATAGAAGCCTTCGTTTGTACAGCACAGGAAAGGATTGGGAAAATTCTTTCCAAAGCTATTTGACCTGAGCTCTGACAGATTTGTAGAGGTCTCTTTGGCAACCTAACTGTAAAATGATCATGTGTCATGATACTCAAGCTTTTTGATTTACGTTCAGGATTTTGCTGTCATTTTGAATATTAAGTCTCTTTTCTCTCTAAATTTTATTCAGTACATTTTTTCAGTGGTTAGCACTGTGGCCTCATGACAAGAACGTTCCTGGTTCAAACCCCAGCTGGGGCCCTTCTGCGTGTTGTCCTTGGGCCTGCGTGCATGGGTTTCCTCTGATTACTCTGTTTCCTACCACAAAATATTCGTGTTAGATTAATAGGTGATTCTAAATTTGCCATGCGTGTGAGATAGATTACAGTCCTGTGGGGGGAAGAAAAAGTTTCCACGTGATTCCCTGCAGTCCTAAACAAAACCAAAGTACACTAATGCTGTTTCATTGAGGTTAAGACGGTAAGTAGCAGCCAGGTGCTGCTAATCAATTAACTGAGCAGACATGATATAGAAGCACGCCTTCTTACACAAACAACTGCCCCTTCTGAGTAAGAAGAACCTGGGCTAACACCTGTGACCTACTTTGATCAGCACAATATGATCAAATGTGGGACTACTGGATTTAAAGCACATCTGCAGCTATTCAAGCTAGGAGATTTTTGTGGAGTCTTTCCTATGGACAAATCCGGTTTATCCAGTCATCGCTAAAAGAGCCGAGCACCCCTCTGTTCTGTCTGTATTGATGATGTCATGGCTCTGATAATCACCACCTGTGTTCGCAAGTACAGTATTGTCTATTCAGCATGTCTAAAAGTGGCCTTTTGCGGCAGATGGTGCTAGAGGCAGGAGACCAACCCTTCTCTCACCTCAATCTGGATAACAGGGCTCATCACTCCCAGCCTGGATGGGATGGGAAAGAGTTTGCTCAAGGCAAGACAAGAGGCAGCAACCTCGAGAGCCTAGCGGTGGTGAATTTATGCTTTATGTAAAACTGAAAAGATTATGTCTTTACGTAACCGTAGCTGTGGGTTCATAGCGGTTGTTATTTGTAAGAATTCACCTCCCATGATTTTGTTAGGGTGCCATATGAGGCAGCGTACTCTAAAGCCCTCAGGAAGTCTATAGATTACTGTTAATAAGCACACATCATGCTGCAAATACACATTACACACAGCCTGTCATCGCTCAATCGTCTTAGAAATAATCCTTATCTGAGCCTTTGTGTTCTAACATCTGATTAAAGAAAATTGAAGGGACTCCTTTATCTCTCCTGCTCTGCAGCTGTGCAGCTAATTGGAAATGTAACTAGCGCCTCCAAAACATATCTCAATTACATTTTGTACATTGAGCATCATAGAAGTGTTTCGTTCAGAATAAATGCATGTGTGTCTGTGCTTTTGTACAGTATGTGTACAAATGTTTTCAATAGATAAGAAATTGTAAAAGAACAGATTAATTGTAGTCATTGTGCGATGAAAAATACTTTTAATAAGTTAAAAAAACGAATAATATACAGCGGCTCACAAAACGTTTAAAGACCATTTAAAATGCATGACAAAAACCCTCAAACATTGCGGTAAATATTCAAATGATAGCGCATGCAAAGTATTCCAAAAGTATCCGGACAGTTGGAATATTCTTTCACTTTTTCGTTCGTTGGCTTGAAGGACTGTTTAACATTTGAACATGGATTCAGCCAGCAAAGCTTTCGCTCTGTCATCCTTGCTCAGAGGTTTTCCTTTTTTTTCCTTCTCCATGGCATTCTATAGGAGCTCTGTATGATTTCAATCAAGGTCTTGGAGGGCTTTTCTGAGACTTTGATTTTCTCCTGGGCAAAATATTATCTTAACACACAGCTAGTGTGGTTTAGATCTGAAGGATCTATTTCTGTCACTTGAGTTATTTTTTTTTCTTTCATTTTTCTTTCAGTTTGTAACTAGAAACACTTCTGCAGACTTCAGAGTTCATATTTCCATCAGTACATACACACTCACGTCCATGATTGAAAGAAAAACAGCCCCACACTCTGATGTTCTCACCTACTAGCTTGATGGTACCCTTGGCACGGTCTTGTCGGAGGACTTCAACAAATCAAAATCATCAACAAATATTTACTTTTTGGACTCATCTAAAAGTAAAACATCCCCAAAAGGTGGCATCTTTCTTCACATGTCCTTTTGCAGTTTTTATCCTTGCTCTTTCATTGTTTGTGCCTGGGTGGTTTCTGCAGTATTATTCTCACATCTGTACGTGTTGGCTGCTTTAAAAGGTCTGTAAACTGAAACATCTACCTGTGTCCCATTTGTACTTTAGTCCTTCACAACAGGAATGGAGCCTTTTTAATTATTTGTCCAGAATTTATTTCTTTATGGCTGCACTATATGAAATTACTCTCTAACCCCTTACCGGAGTTTTAAGCGTCCAGATACTTGCAAGGGTTAGTGTGGCAGTAATAGTATAAGAACTGCAATATATATATGGTTTTCTAGTAATTAACTTCACAATCTCCATTTTCCCAAAGATCATATTTTACTTCTTTTCATAGGTTTTGATGCCCTTGTTTTATCTGAAGACACTGTGGCTCTGCCAGTAACTATGCAGAATAAGATTTTACACCTGGAACGTTTGATGAGCTCATAAAATGTTATGCATTGTTAGAGTTTAAACTAGCCAGCAATATGTGGAGTGGTGATCCTGTCTGTAAGAAGTCTGAGATTTTCTCGCCTTGGATGCAGAGTTGGTACAAGTTGAATGCAAATACAGCATACTGTTGTATGAGTTGAACATGAAAAATACATTTTACTGATATTATACCAGTACTATAAACTGTAAACAGACATTTTTCCCACACTGGAATTTCCTGCAGCCAGTACAAACGAAACTCACAAAGCTAACCACCAAAAATGTTGTTTTAATCAGCACACTGTGTTAGTTCTATTTGCACACATATAACTAGTACAAGTTCTTTGTTTGCACAATGTGCACCACAATCTACTACTTATTCCCCGAGTTATGAGCATAAATCACACATAACTGACATTTGTTTTTTAAGCTTTCCTTCTAAATAACAGATTGTTATTGTGACACGTTTTCATGCATGTCTAAGCTAAACTAAACAGTCTGAAGGTTGAATGCAGTAATAAGATCTGAGCTTTTAATACTGTGAGTTCTTTCTGCCTATTTCTGCAGTTTTGCAGGACTAGGGCTGGGCAATATGATCTCAAATCAAAATCACAATTGATGGAACATTTTATCTTGATTTTGATTATTATTATTTTCTTAATGGAAATGAGGAGTATTCTTCACACAGGAAAGTTAGGCATGGACTTCCATAGGGTTTTGTGTTGGGACCAACTTCCCTTGGGCAATATTTTCAGATAGCACTGCATACTAGAGATGGCACGATACCACTTTTTTATATCCGATACCGATACCATAAATTTGGATATCGGCCGATACCGATATGAATCTGATATAGTGTGTTTTTTAATCAATAAAACTGTTTTTCTAATATCTTGCTGCATTTTGTATAAGTTCATACTCAAGTTTAAAAACAAACAAACACTAAAGCTATTCTGTTATACCTGTATGCAAAAAATACACTGCACCCAAAATATTTCATAGTTCAGCAAAACTGATCAATCTAATAAACTTAAACCTACACCATCCTCCCTATTCTGTTATTTTAAATATTAAGCAACCTAACTAATAGGGTTGCAAACTCCCAACAAAAAAAGTAAAAAATAGGGAACCACCCACCCTCCACCTCATGATGCTTAATCTACGTAATCAACTTTAATTTGATGCAGGGTGGAAAAAAAATGCACAGAAATCAATTATTTTTCAAGAAATATTAAATAGATTCAACATCTTTCTTCAACAAAATTGCAGACTGCACAGATGGTACCTTCCCAAAGGAAAAAGTACTATAGCTTACTAGGGTATATTAGACTTAACAGTTACTATATACAGTAATGGACTTCTATACATTTTACATCACATTAAAACTTTGGGTGTACGATTCAGATAATTATTTATTAAAAGCTAGACATTTTAAATGAGAATAAGAAAGAAAAGTATGTTTTTGTGCCCCCTTTTCCCTGTTCATGCCCTATCGGCCCCCCTGGCTAAACTTTGTTAGATCCGCCCCTGCACAGTTACCAGCCGTCAGCTATGTAGAAAAAGATCCTGGTGTACAAAGTAATATTAAATAAATTCTAACAACAGATTATCAAGCTGTTATTCAACCCCTGGTTTCCTCTTTCTGGCGTGAAGTGGGCAATAAACAAACAAGAGAGACCGACTTGCGACAGAAAAGCCAATCAGCTGATCATTAATCAGTTTCATGATTGAAGTAGCAGCAGGAGAGGGAGGGGGAGAGAAGAGGCAGTCGCCCCATATATCGGTTGTTAAGCTTAAAGCTGGAATGCTTTACAAACATCCTAACCCTAACCCTAACTTACACACTTGCTTTACTTCTCTCTGGGATAACTTCCTCGGGGATGAAATGCCAGTTTGGTAGCGAGGCTCAAAATGCTCAACCAGACTGCTGACAGGTCTTGCACGCCACAGCCGCTCTATCACATGAGGCACACTGCTCCAGCGTTCTACGGTTATGAGCCGGGTTATGCCATGTCGCAAGTTTTGTGAGCTGCTTTTGTGATATTTAATGGATCGGATTACATTTTTTATTTCTATATCCGATCCAGTAATTTAGGTCAGTATCGGACCGATACCGATACGTGATATCGGATCGGTCCATCTCTACTGCATACATTTTCAATCCTTTGCAGATTTATTTACCCACAAAGCCAAATGACACAAATCACGTAGTTAAAGACCTGCATGGCCTCTGATTTCCAATTTATAAATTCAGATAAAACTGAGGGTACTGTACTCAATCCTAAATATCTTAGAAACACGGTGTCTAACCAGTTTTGATGCCATTACCTTGGCCTTAAGTTGTTTTTTTGAGCAGGATATGTCCTTCAGTGAGTAATTAAATGCGTAGGACTATATTAATTTGCACAAGATCTCTAAATTTGAATTATTCTGTGTCAAAGTGATGGTGCAAAACTAGTTCATGCATTTGTTGCACGCTGGGCTCCATGAAAAGCTGCCAGTGGATCCAGCATGCTGCAGTGAGAGCACTAACTGGGACTGGAAAGAGAGGCCATATTTCTACCATTTTAGCTTTTTTTTCAGTGGCTCCCTGTTAAGTTAAGAACCGAATATAAAATCCTTCTCCTCACATACAAAATCTTGAATAATCAGCCCTGCTGAGTTATGCTGCAGTAGGCGCGGGGGGGGGGGGGGGGGGGGGGGTTCCTTGAGGAATTCATTGAGTGATTTTCCTTCACTCATCTCTTTTCTCTGTATGTTTACATACCACTGATGTATTCAATCATCATTAAACTCTAGCCTTTTCTCCTATAGTTTCTTTTATAGTTTTGTTTCTATCTTCTCTTTCCCTTCCCTGGGCCTGGTTCTGCTGGAAGTTTCTTCTTTTTAAAAGGGAGCTTTTACTTCCCATTGTCACCAGTGATTGGTCATTTTTTGCTCTTGCACTCATAGTTCACTACGCTTTTATTATAAATAAGCCTGACTAACCTGAGACTGTTTTTTTGGCTTTAATTATTTGTGCTCCAAGTGTTTAAAAGCCAAAAATGTGTCCAAACACGAACTACTTGAGTTGTGCAGTGGTTTGAATTTTCCTCCATGATGTTTCCATGTTGCAGACTGAGTTAGTCAGTAATAATCACATAAAGGCAGCCCCGTTTACTCAGCAGTACACTATTGTATTAATGTCATAACTCATCTACTTTTGTCATCCTTTGTTGAGTCAGCGACCTGTTTGTATTTCTTCAAAGGGCTAACTTCAATTAACCTGCACCGCTAACAGAGCGAAAGCTGTAGGTTCCCTTCATGGATATTGACGATATGCTTCGTGTCTGCCAGCTATTGAATTTGAATCTCATTCATAATTTCGTTTCTAATATTAAAGGTCACATTTGCATTTGTGTTGATAAGCAGTTGGTATGCAGGGCCTATAGCACTCACGCCGCTGCTGTGGTTGTTGCTGGGTGGATGGTTAGTTCGTGTGGTTCAAGAATAAACACTCATCACACTGGAAATAATTGAAAAACCGGCTTATTTAACTAATTAACAGTGTAATGTACCGATGTCTATCACCAGTGTGGGAGTAGATTGGAATTAATATTTCAAAACTCTGCATAGTGGCTTGTTCGATTCACTCCATCTTTACAAACAACATGTTACGTGTCAGTGATTATTAAACTCATCACAATACCTTGTAGGTCTATAAGTTCTTTGTGAAGTCTAAAAAAACACAATTTATTATTAATAACTGTAGATAAATCATGCATTTATTCAGTGAACTGAGTCATTATGTAACTATAGCTTCTGGTTTCAATAAACTCAAAGTTTCAGATTTACAGATACATTTTAAGTAAACTATGCACTTTCTCTGGCCCATGTAAGTACTTTCTGAGTTTTATTTATTTATTAAGTTTTAAAGAATACATCATAACCTCTCCAAGCATCCTGATTTTGAGTGGTGAGTTTATGCACCAGGATGAAACCTCTATCCAATCATCCATTTTCTTACCACACGTTGCACAGCAAACGTAATTAATCATACACCTGAAAGATATATAGAAGGTCCGCAATCATCACTTTTATTTATCCCACTGATTTGTTACTTTTGAAGTGAACATTAGATATCATTTGATGTGCCGTACCAGAGTTAGCTTCAAGCCGATGTTCAGCAGTCTCTCCGGAGGTCACAGTTAAACACACCGTGCAGGATATAGTATGCTTTCCCTTTAACCTTCAGTTACTCCGATCATATGTTGGGAAGACCTTGATAAATAGCTGCGTCACTGTACACACTGTACACACAGCCTAACAGCATGGAAAACTATAAACTTTTACAACCCGAGCCTGCTCTCCTAATTACCAAGCTACTAAATTAGATGTGAAGGAAAGAGATATGTGTAATGGAAATGGAGGGCAGCACGTTTCTGTTCTGCTCTGACATGCTCAGCTCTGGCACCGAAGATGAGTAAAGTTGGCTAAACTCTATTCAAAACAGGCAGCCGTACAACTTCTTCTTTTGCTGTTAGCAGTAGGAGATCAAGAGAGAGGACTTATGATACCCAAGAGTTTTATCAATCTAATAAAAAAACATCACTGCTTACCTTTGTAATGCAAAAATATATATTTAACGGCGCATGGAGCAGAAAAAAAAATCTCCATTATAAATTATTAAACAACAGTTAATAATTTAAAAGATTTCAAATGTTGAAAATATTAAAAGCAGAAGTAAGGTGACTGATTATTGGGATTCATAGTTGAATTATGGGCAGAAAATGATGAATAAAGTAATTTTTATAGGTTGCTATAGCACGGAAGTGTGGTGTGTGTAGCTGTAATACCTCAGCAACATCAATTTACATTTAAGGATATTGATGATGGAGCTGCAAGGCAGGTGGAAAAGAGGAAGACCACAGAGAAGGTTTATGGATGAAGTGAAAGAGGCCATGCAGAGGGTTGATGAGACAGAGGAGGATGCTGGGGATAGGGTGGAGATGGAGGCAGATTGTCCCCTGTGGCAACCCCTAAAGGGAGCAGCCGAAGAAGAAGGAATTAAAGCAATATCAGCAGATAAAGATGGGAAGGGAACCCAAGCACGTGACACTTTAAAAAAATAATCAATGAGTAAAAAAAAAAAAAAAGCAGACGGCCGTCATGTTTGTGATATTTCCAAGTGTCATTTACGTCTCTTTTGTCCCATCGTTGTTGCAAACAATCAAAGCAGACAGTGCTTCTCTGATTTCTTTCTCCTGTGCCCCAATCTTTGTTTGACCAACTTCCTCCTGTACTCATGACTATCACTTCTCCTCATGTAGCTAAAAATCTAATATCTAATAATAATAATAATAATCTAATAATAAGATGTCAATATTTGGTGTTCCTGTGTTGATATAATATTTCCACTCAAAATATGGCAGTATTACACTGTATTGATTGTCTTTCCCTCACCCCTAACTCCCACTTCGAAAAGCTGAATATTAAGTAAAAACGCTGAAGACTCAGGCTTGGAAAAGAAAAGTGAACAAAACAGGGTATCACACTGGCCAGGCAATCAAAAAGTGCATGAGAGACAAATTAAAAGCAAGAACTCCCACAGGCAGTTAAAGTCTCCCGTCCCTATAACCTGTATGTCATTGGATTGTTGGAGTAAACCTTGTGTGAGACGGCAGTAACTGCCACCCAGGAAGAAATAATAAGAAATGCATTAACTACCACAAACATACCGTCGATTGACAGCTTAAAGTGTTTCTGTTTAGCACTTTGCCAGTAAGCAGTTTATTGGAGCATCTGTGTTGTGCAGATCTGGGTTTGCTGCAATAATGTCTTCATGTACCTTATTGAATGCATGTGTTTGCCCCCAAGAATTATGGGCCTGTGCAATATTGAGTTAGTGTGTATGTATGTGTGTGTTTTGTGCCTGTAAGCGCTCTTGCTGTTTTGTGTCAGTGCATAGAGTATCTGTGGGGTTTTTTTTGTCTTTCCATAAATCCATTTTCGCTGGTTGTCAGCACTAACGCTACTGTCAGCAGCAGTTGATGGAGCTCCACTCTGCCGTAAGACTCTCTGATCTATCAGCTGTGACGTAATGCTCTCCTCAATCACCAGTCCTGGGAACAGTAAATCAGAGCACTGCTGCTCTGCGTGGTGCTAATGCTGGTACCCTGCTCCCTGCTCAACCACTGAGCTCATCTACAGTCCAAACAGCAAGAGAACAGCAGGATGATTACTGGACACTTTAATCGCTTCTAATGACCTCACCTATCAAGACCCTATTAAAGCATTTGTATGCAAAAACTAAAGATCATTTTGCATTTTAGACACTGCTCCTCTTAAAATATATATATTGTTTTGTTTCCTAACAACAGGTTTTGTCAGAGGCAAGGTTGGTCTCAACTTGAAACCTCTGTTCATCAAATGTACGGTATAAAAAAATCCTGCAATTAGAGTCTGGCTGTAAACAGAAAAGCTGGTGGTTGAACTCAATTGGCTTTCATGATAAAACCTTAAAGCTTAAATGCACATTGATTACAGCCTGGTACACAGTGGTTTTGTTCTATTTAATCAGTTTTCTCGAAGCTACAGGTGGGGATTTCTGTTATTTCTTACCCATCTGTATCAAATTAAGACTTAAAGTTATTAATTATTGGGGTTTGGCTGCTTTGAGATACTGAAATGGATCTCTTGGCCATGTCTGTAGCGTTTGTATATGCTATATTGTTAATTATACTAAGAGCACTCAAGAAGTTTTAACAAGAAAATATTCATCGCATTTGTGATTTGCATGAGCACATTAGCAGGTATCTGCTGTGTGATGTAACCCTACAATTATTCGAGTACAGCTTGCAACAACACTTGACAGTGTTAGATGATAACTGAGCATGCCAGAGAAAAAAAGAAAAAATACCACGGCGACAGTCATAAGGTTTTAGACAAGGCACCAGACAGGACTTCAAAAAACCACTGACGCATATCTCATCACACCCGCGTCCATTTTTGGTATTCAAATACAAATAGTGTGCGTATAAAACCACAGAAAGCTCAAAATGTTTTACAGCAAGTCCTTGTCAGCCCCTCCATATATTAATGTTGAATCAACGAGCCTTTAAAATTAATTTAAGGAAAGACATAAATATTTTTAAATAATTTGATCACTTAATTACAAGAGCACTGGAGCTTTGTACAACCCTGTATTCCATACGTTTTAGGACGCCAGTCACCATCTCCTGGTTTCAGTCATTCCAGTTCACACTGAGAAAACATAAAACAAGAAGAATGAATTTTAATTTTGCTAATCCTTCATTGAACATGTTCTCTGAATCTTTTTTTTCTTTGTCATTTTCATTCTTTAGACAGGATAGCTGCCTGCTGGTAATGCCGACTTTGCTTTCTCAGCGGGTCATTGAGGGCTTGTATAGAGCACAACAGGGAGATTCCTGAAGTAAATATCACATTCATGTTCTGCCTAGGGATTTTGATTATGAGCCATAATGTTATAACCATCTAAAGTAGACTTACTAATCACCTACGACAAGGCAAACCGATGGTATGTGCTCCTGTGAAAACACATCTGTATCATCTGTAAAGTCAGTAAGTGAATACAATTTGATTTGTAGAGCACCTTTCAAGATAAACATCACAAAGTGCTTCACAACAGAACAGAAGATAAAAACAAAAGTAAACACATATGAACCTTTTTAAGACAAAAGTGATTTATTTGCTCTACCCACAATCCTAAACTGTAACTCGTCTGTTATTGGTGGAGGTCACGGGTTATTATGGAAGTGTTTAAAACCATGAGTATCAGGTCTCTTAGTGAGCCCAAAATATCAGTAATATTACTGAATATGAATGGGAAACTTACTTCTGGAACTGGAGCCATTAAAAAAGTGATCACTAATTTTATCTTTTCGTCGTTTTCCATTTTGAGCTGTTTGTTCGCTATCGTGAAAAAATCACCTTGAATTGCCAACGCAGAAACAAAGTAAAACACACTGGTTAGCGGTGCTTAGGTGGTAGAAAAAATATTTGTCTTTCCTTAAATTTTCAATTTCAGCAGTTTTTCTGTCCAAATAGCGAGTTTTTATTTCTTTTGTGTCTTTGTTGTTAGCATTACTTTCTCCTTTTGCTCCAGACAGAGACGTGTCACTTTGTTGCTTGTAGCTAAACATATGTTGCTTTTGGCTATATGACTGGCACTCTCATTTTTCTTGGGAGGATAGACGTGTATCAGCTGCACAGGCATCATTGAGAAATAGCTGAGGATCAGACTTGGTGGAGTGGTGTGCTGGATGAACTTACAAGCAGTGTGGGACCAAAAATGTTAATTAGATCATAAAAGAAGAGGCAAAGCCTCGAGAACTAGAAACTGGCAAACCCGTGTACTGTTGACCTCTGCACTTGTTCATTTAGAACAAGGAGACTTTAATCATGATCTACTTCTTATTTCCTCATGAGAGGGTTTGTTTCAGACAGTAGTCCAGAATGAGCCATGCTGGCAGGGAGAGCTAATCGGTGCCAAAAGTATAGCTATTTTCCTATCAGGAGGCGACAGACAGGTAAAAGACCCTACAGAGATGAGTGAGCACAGGCAGAGGTCAACAGATGGAGCTTGGCAGGGCAGGGGGAACAAGCTGCACCATTCCTTTCTCAAAGGGAGGCTACCATAAGTGTCAGCACCAGAAAGTCAGAGTGAGCAAGAGAACAGTGGATGAAACTGGAAGGACATCGGAGGGTCGGAGATTTTCACCAAATTACATGATTTTCTGTGACAGGTGTCATAGTTTAAAGGCAGGGAGGGTGACATCGGGTTGCTGGCCGTGTAGCAGAACTGACAAGGCAGAAGCTTCACATTTAAGAAAACCGGCATGAGAGAAACATCTGAAGAAGAAGAAGAAGAAGAATATCCATCTGGCTTTGCAAGCATTCAGGATGCCTGATACTGCTGGATCTTTGCACAATCCATGCACTTTTGTAAAATCTTTGTCTTCTTTCATGCGGTGTATTCTCTTTCAGCAGCGCTAGCTTGCCTCCTGAACAGCTAGTGGTTGAACTCAAGGAGCTAGGATGGAGTTTCTCATATAATGGTTAAAGCCCAGTGTCAACAGCAATGGAAAGTGATGGGTTAGAATGAGGTAGACTTATTCGTCAGTTCAAATAATGTTTTTGCCCTAGCAGTCAAGCCGAATGATGTGGAGCAGGAAGGGAATTTGTTGTTGTGAGAGACTGCCATGAAAACTCTGAAAAACTTAATAAGCGCTGCTGTAGTCTGGACAGGATCTATCGAAAGGTGGTGTCCTTTGAACAAAAAGGTACTTTTCACATCACTAGGCAGCGTGTGAGCTATTCTTGAAAGGTCTTTTGTTTTTTTTTTGATCGTATATGTAAGTAATAACATTTTGTCTGTCATTTACATGTAAATCCAGGCAGATTCTGAACAGGCAGCCTGACTTTAATTGTTCGTTTGCGTCCTTTAAATAACAATAGTAGAATATGATATGATTATACCCAACAACAAGACAAATGGGCAAACGATTGTGCCAGTTAAGTTAAAAAAAAGGAGAAAAAACACATAGTTGTAATGCATCACTCCAAGGACAGACCAATAACAGCAGCAGTAAGAACGAGAATGACAACAAACTGGAGAGAAATGGGTAAAAAAAGCAAAGGCTTATGTGATAATGGGCAGCAGCTGTAACAGGTGAAGCCTGCATGCACATGTGGTATTTACCGGGTCTGTCTATAAGAGAGCACAGGGAGGAAACTGGGAGCTAGAGGAAGAAGAGAGAGGTGGAGATGGAGCTACAGTCTTGACACTTGTTATCTCTGACCTAATTTGTCATGTTGCTTCTCTTTATGTCAGGCATGGTAGATATTTCCACTGCCTGACAACCGGTGATGTTTCAACATATTTGGATGCTGAGAATCAGTCTCAGATCATAGCAGCTGAGGTGTGCAAAGACAAATGTGGAGTATTTTCTTGTGAAACCGACACGCAGTTACACATTTCAGCATCTTTATGGACATTCTGAAAATGTTACAATGTGTTGGCAGGAAAAACACGACTGAGAAATCTCCAATTTCAAGCAACAGCATGTACCACGGTGTTCCACACCCCTCTGATTGGTCTGCACATGTGAGCCGGTGTGCAACACGAAAGCTCCAGAGAAAACTTAATGCTATCAACCATGATTCTGAGGCAGAAAGCTTTATCAACATTTCCTCGGGGTAGCAAGGTCAGATGCATCTTCACAATCCAAAAGATAAATGGATCAGATTTCCACGCCACATGTAGTTCAGGGCCCAGTCTGCCAGCAGCCACATAAACGTAAGCTTTCGGCCTTAAACACAGGGTGCTCGGTCTAGTGAGGCTCGTCTGAAATACAAAATGTCCCCAAGCTTAAAGAGCAGTTTGATGTGATTGATGGACACCGGACGGCACATTACAATAAATTCACTGGAGTGACCTGCAGACTTTCTGAGGCCTGGCTTGGTTGGATGAATGCAAAGTGTTTATGCTGAGATTTTAGAAGGAATGATTGTGGGATTCGATGAAATTGACACCTCAAGTAGTTTTGGTTTTGAAGGAGGCGGTAGTGCTCACACAGCGACCACGTGAGTTTGCACAAATACGCACATTTAAAGTGATTTTTTTCAAACGGGATGTACAGTGTGGCTTCGTTTCCCTGCCCTGGATCTAAGAGAGTATTGGCAAGTGAATATCCCTCATGTGTCTATATCCATTCGACTTGTTTTCATCGCAACAGGTGTTACCCACAGATAAAATGTGGAGGGAGAATATGATTTTCAGTTGAAGGATAGACGTTTCTTATCTCAGATAACCACTTTACTCCTGTCATAACCTGTCGCTTCCTCTGAGTTCAGCTCTTGTGATTGCTTGTGTGTGTGTGGGACTCGGCGTTGTTTGACATGCATACGCTCGGTTGTGTTGTCATATGCATTCGCTGCAAGACCAGGGTTCACCAAGTGTGGCCCACACTTTGCGTAGTGACAAAGAAAGATTGCATAACTGTTCCTTTTTTATCGTATGGCAGATCATAACGATTTGTTTATTTAACTTCAGCTCTTCTGTTTCAGCTCTTCTTAACGTTAATGATTGTAATAACCGCCTTACTAATGATTTGAAAATAAAACTATAAAGCGTCAAAAATAATTGAAGTTATAACTACAAATCAGACAAATTGCACACACCAGTTGTAATTTTCTTTGAAACTTTGAGAACCTCTGCATTAAAAATGTGCAGAACAAATGCAAGGTATATTCAATTTTGATTAAAGATCAAATCAGATTTATTCCAGACTGATGTTGGTAAATTCTGGCATTTTTAGCTATTACTTAGTACCGTCTGTCTTTCTCTATGGCAGTTGGTTACTTGATGCTGTGATCCGATAAATGGAGTCACATGGGGGCGTGCCGAGGTTACAGCACTACACGTTCTTGATTATAGTTAATTTCCTAATGACTAAGCTGGTGTCAAATGTTCAAATTATAGACGGTACAAAGCAGCAGCTAAAAATGTCAGCCCCCAAACAGCGTTGGCAGATTTTGTTGACAGCTACCAGCTCCACATACAACTCAAACCCCCTCGATCACCATAAAAGTAAGGTCACTTTAAAAAGAACAAGCAAAAACATTTGAATCCATGATTAGAAGAAATGTTGAATTACATATATACATATTGTTTGTGCTTTACAGTGGCTCATTAATGTGTTTTTGAACTCTGTGTGTGTGTTTTTTTAACACAATCCGTTGCCACCGATTGTTTGGATTCACAACTTTTCTGTGAAGAGTGCTCCAAGCCACCGAGACCTGGAAGAGAAATACGCTTCTGAGATCTCAAAATTAAGTGAGGAGCAAAACAGAACATGAAGACGAAGTAACCTCTCAGCAAGATATTCAGAGAGACATGATCCTGCAGGCTGGTCTGTTGGTGTTACTCATAGAAATGTTGGCACCGGTTGCTCTCTGTTTATAAAGCTGGCGGGCCCAGAGCATGGGGTGGAGACTGTGGAGATCTCCGATATTTGGCAAAGTCAACAGCGGTAACAGGAGGATACTTCATCATAGTCACAGTCACTGTCAGGTAGCTGAGACCTTGCCAGCTTTTTCAATTTCTCCTGGCCTCATAGCAATTTGCCAAGTGGCGGAATAGCAGTTGAATTGCAATCTGTGCATAATTTTATTTGTATAACGCAGCGGAGGGAGTGACCTAAATAGGGCTGAAGGACACCCGCAGAGAAATAACCAATAATACAGTCATAGGTGCTATATTGCATTGCCGCCACCAGAGAAATGTCTCCTAGTTGCTTTGAGGAGGTCACCAGATGGCATGAAAGTCAGCAGCCTTTACGTCCGACAAACTGGGAGCCTGTTTAGTGAGGACTATACTTTGTGGTGTGAAAGAGTTTGAAAGTGGACGACCATACTGGACTGGACTGGAATGTGTCACTTTTTCTAAAAAGGTGTCTAAACGGCACTTCTGTTTAGGTTGGATCGCTTGAGAAATTTACCTGAGATATTCATGAAAAAAAGTGCTACTTTCTTTAAATGAGTTGATGTTTTATGTAAAATACTTTGATGACATTAACAAAGTAACAAGGAACATTTTAAATTTAAAAATCCTACTTACAAACACCTCATATTCTGTCTCTTTAATTACAATAACTGAGTCAGTGAGATATCTTTAAACAAAACCAAGCTCGCTGTTTTTGTCTCTGTATATTCATTAACTTTGCAGAATTTAGTCTTTGGTTACAAAGATGGAGACTTTGATGACTGGCCATACTGCAGAAAAGTGCAAGTACCTCTCTGCCGTAGATACACATATTTTAGATCTGCTTTGTTCAGGGAGAACAGAACATTCATTTAACTGCATGGCAGCTGACATAGAACACATAAGCTGCAACAGTGTAAAGAAAATTCCTAAACTTTTGATAAAGCTTTTTTTTTATTGAGGATGTTGCAGTTATTTTTTATTGTCAGGCAACTGAATCAGAGTATGAGTGTGGTTTTATAGAGAAATAATGTGTATTAAAAACTGTATGTGAGCACAGAGGGGAAACACATGCAAAGGATTGACAGCAGCTGACACTATGAAGAACGCAAATGTGACAAGACGATGTCACGAAGAGGCTAATTAGGTGGTGACAACATTTAGAGACTTTTTAACCTGGCTTTGGCTAGTTTCCATGGAAAGCAGTTGAAATGCTGTTTCTAGCATTGCAAGTATTTTTACACAGCCGAATTACCCAGCTATTGACTAAAACTCCATAATTATAACAGGCAGAATGCTGCTTTGAGAGTGGTGACAAGCATTTACAATGGTGGAGCATTTCTTTAAATATTATCTACCTAAGATCTTCATATGTGGTTTATTTACCATCATTGAAGGTATACGTGAAAAAATTAGTCATGTCCGAAAAGTCAGAAAATGCCTTTTTAAAAGATTTGGATAAAAGAAACACTATTATTCTTATGGTTGTCTCTCTCTTTCGAGTCCCTCAAACTGATGCAACAGTGCCCTCAGTAATTCAGTCACAGGACAGCCTCAAATTGCACTGTGTCAAGATAGGTGCAGTTCACTGAGAGCATGTCAAACAGCAGTACTGGGCTAATGG
Organism: Rhamphochromis sp. 'chilingali'; assembly: GCF_963969265.1. Taxonomy (NCBI): domain Eukaryota; kingdom Metazoa; phylum Chordata; class Actinopteri; order Cichliformes; family Cichlidae; genus Rhamphochromis; species Rhamphochromis sp. 'chilingali'. The sequence goes on from NC_137935.1 coordinate 13,287,541, forward strand.
ATTTCCTGTGTGTCCCGGTGGGTTGTTTCACTATCGACAGGAGAGTGGCTCAAGTCCTGCCATTCACAAACCTGGGAGCTGATAACACGGGGAAGGAAAGCAGACAGTGCCACAGTTCACCTGTCACTCCAGCTCCCGTTCCAAACGGCTGCTGTTGATTTAACTGATTGGAGACAGGCCCACTTAAATAAAACAGAGTGTGGGCGTCCCACCGAGAGTGTCACAGAGACAAAACACGTTGGTATAACTGGCCTCTTGTTTACTCTAACATGGCAGACGTGACCTTTGGTGAGCATTTCAAATAACCAGGGGGACCCGACAGAGGCTAAGCCGAGCTTGGGAGACAAAGTTCCTGCTAGTGCTGACATTACCGGCCATCTGCTTTAACTGGTCAACTGGGAGACCAGCGCAGATGCAGGTAGTTAAAAATCTGCAAGCAGCCGTAGCTGCTTTTTTAGGGGCTTCACAAAAAAAATCTCTAGTTTTTATTATTTTTTTAATTATATCTTTATTTGGACAAGAAAAATCCATCAACATAGCAATATATGAATAACATGAAAACAGAGTTCATTCAGGTTTTTAGAGTTAAGTCCAGGAGAGCCAATAATTATCCTCTAATGGATATTACTTGGAGAGCTGCCTGATGAATAAAGTTTAACAAGGTACACATGTTCTCCAGAAGGGGACTCATGTTACATAAAGATAGAACACATTATATGGAACTATAAACATGAACTGGGGGGGGGGGGGGGGGTGCCTGTGCTGCTGTCATGGCGAAAAATCAAAAATAAAGTAAATTGGCAATGGTCAGAAATTAGATAAGTAGGTTACAAAAGTACAAGTAACAGTGAGATCAAGTAAAGTCAGCTCTTGTGGGTGTAATGAATAGGATCCAATTGTTCCAAATTTTGTAGAATTTGGCCTTTTGATTTCTTAACAGATATGTCAGTTTTTCCATCCTAAATATCTCTAAAATGATCCCAAACCAGTCATCCAGGGTAGGCTTGACTGGGCTTAACCATCTTCTTGTAATTGTTTTACTAGCCACCAAGAGTAAATGCACCAACTTAACCTCACTCCTACTAGTTTTCATTTTTTAAATATTGTTTTTAAATGTTATTTTCTTCTTTTTTGGTTTTGTTTTTCTGCTATTGACAGTTACAGTCAAAAATGTTCTCACACAGGCTTTGGAAGGTTTTTCTAGTCAAGGCTGCAAATAATGTTCACAGTCATACTTTGTTGATTATTTTGTTATTTATTAACCAACAGTGAAAGCCCAGACTCAAAGGCAATGTCCTTGCCAATCTGGGAGGGGGGGAGCTGACCAAATAGTTTAAAAAAACAAAAAAACAGTTGTTGAAGGACACATTTGCATTTTTTGTGCACAGTGTCAGAGTGAGACAGAGAATTGATATAAAATACATAAAAAATACCTCAAACTTTTGCATGAAATCAACGTAATGTAGGTTCTACTAGTGTTAGCTTCATTACTACTTGTTCTGTTTTTGTCTCCCTTTATTGACTTCTTCACTCTTCTGCTGTTTTTCTATTACGTTTTGTAATAGTAAGCACTAAACAAGGGAGTAATGTGCAGCAAAGGTCTAGACACACTCGCTTGATGTGTTGCTCTGGCTAATGCAGCATTTCAATTTTAATATGAACTGCACCACATACTCAGTGTGCTAAACGCTATTTAATGTGCTATGAGACTGAGGAACGTTGGCCAGGTTTGACAAGTCAATGATGGCATTAACGTTGTTGCCCAACTTCACAATGAGCAGTGAATAATAAATTCATTATTCATCTCTCACTAAAAACAACAAGATGGCAGTTCTGTAAAATGCAACAGGAGGATGCTCTGTAATTTTGAATGTGAGGAAAATAACAGATTGCGGCTTTAAGATGTGTTTTAATCACGCCGTTGGATTTCCTGGAAATTTAATTGCACACATTTTCAGGGCCGTGTTAAGCTTTCGTTTATAGACGGGCTAACTCGCGACGTGTTTTGTGACTGTCTTTTATGGCTGTGTGTAATCAGACTGCATGCCCTTCTCTGGATTAATAATGGCTGTGATTTCACAAGGTGCTACTGTATCGGGGTGGCTCTTTTCCAAGGTGTCATTTGGCCAAAGAGTATGAACCGGCAGCAGAATGAATGACTGCATATCCTATTACCCCCAGTGCTGGGTTTGCATTTTGTCCTCTCTCATGGAGACTTACTGAAGGGTATTTGTGAAATAAATAAATAAATTAGTGAAACACCTCAGAGTACCTTTACAGCAGAAGGAAATAGTGTCGAGATTTCTTTCCTGTGACGCCTCGCTTATTCGTGCTTCCCCTCATTCTTAAATGAAAGCCTGTGAAATACTGGCTATTGCTGGTTGCGTAGCTAGCAGCAGGAATAATGTAATGACATGTTAAGATTCAGAGAGAAGGGTTTGAACCAGCAGGATAGAAGAGTGACCTCAGCCCGGCTAAGTGATGGTCTCAGCTCAGCTCCATCTGCCCATTGTGTTTGCCCTTGGCAACCCAACATAGTTGCTGGTGTTGGTGAGTTAATGAGGACTGCGGAAAGGTTAAGTAAACAGGAGGGGCCGGCCTAACAGGAAAATTACTACTGCCATCATCACAGACCGTAGCTGAGCACAGCTCGGGCTGCTCTCATCATTATGTCATTCATCAAGTCTGATTTTAATGATGCGTGGGTAATATTGAACTGTAGATTACAGCAGCATGCCAGTGGTACATATTGGCACCCCTGGCTGCTAAAATGCTTTGAATTCTAATTGAAGAGCACGCAGCCAAGTTAGGTAAAGAAATACAACCAGTTTCTGCTGCCATATTCTTCCATGCAGAACAAAAAGTACAGCCCGTTTCTTTTGTTCTGTTTTGAAGAATACAGAAGCAGCACAAGTGGAAGTGGCCGTTTTCAGCCTTGCCATTCCTCCTGATTGTGAACTGCTCCTTGGAACTTCTCCTCGGGACGAACGCAGTCTGCCGACTCCCTACGTACCATGATGGATGATGGGATTGTTATTCAGCATTCCTAGGCTCCGCTCGGCTGCCAAACTGCTGTCTCCTCCGATGGCCATTGTTCTCCGGTCGGCTGGAAGAGTCACCTTTATCCGATTGAAATAAATGAGATATACTCAAACTGAGACATTAATTACAAAGTTTATCTCCCGGCTAAAGTACACTAATAAAGGACTCTAATAAGGCATCCATCATAGCTAGACTCTGTGGATGTGGCTAAGGGCACTGGCCAGAGGTCACCCGGTTTGATGAATGACAGTATCTATGATACAACAAAAGATATTACAGATCTCCCCTTTCACACAGTAACAGTGACATGCCTCCCTTTCAGTGCTCCATGTAAATCTCAGCAAAATAACATTATTACTATTTTCTCACTTTAAAACGTTACCTGCATTTACAGTTTTGATCAGATGCAGTAAATTGTATGTTTATGGGTCTGAATCCGCTCGTTTTCACGGTGCTCTATTCAGTCCTCCAGCCAGTTGTACTGCTGGGTGTGTTCACCTACAATATGCTTACTTGTCAAAGCAGAAAACCAGCACAACAACTGTAAGTATTGTTTTTGTGTGCTTGCCTGCAGACAATTATGACAAATGTGCACGCTGCACTGCCGGCACTCACTGCTGACTGCTGCAGGCCAGGCCAGAAATTGGTCCTTCTGGCTCAAAAGATAAACTCAAAGAAACAACCAACAGGACCGAGCCAGTTGTTCACAATTGATTAAGCTTTTCTGTAACCTAACCCTGGGGCAGTAGATGACTCAGAAAAATTCTCAACCATAACATTAGATCATAAAAGTCATTTTTGTCTACATGATCCATTACTGTCAGTAATTGACTTTGAGCTATGTTATCTTGAGCCACCTGCGATCAAACACGATGGCAAAAAGATTTCTCAGTTATTTTATTTAGCCCCCCTCCGTGAAACAAACTGGAACAAGCAGTGGCTGCACGGTGCAGTCGTGCAATTCCCCCACTGAGCTTGATTTAAGACAGGGAGAGACGGAATGCATGTTAACGTTTTACATCCCATTTTTTTTGCATGTGTAATACAAAATGCCCCTTTTAAACGTTTGCCAAAGGCAGCAGCTCCTTCCTCTTGCACACGATTTAACACGATTTCGTGACCGTGCTTCGCATTCAGGAAAGACTCCATTCATGTTTTGTGTCTCTAAACAACAGTTTCCTTTTAAGCCGGGCGTTAGGGTGAGACCTCTGGGTGTTGAAACGCTCAGATCATAGGTGAAGTTCAAGGTGATTACACACGTTTTTCACAAGAACACATCAACACTGTGCACAGGCTGGCGTTACAAAAAACTAAGACGAGTTCTCCTGCATGAAAATACCTTGAGAACTGATTTTTTTTAAGAGTAGCAAGATATTTTTATTTTCTTTGATCTAACTGAGCGTATAAAGCTGAAGTAAAGGTGTTCCTTTAAAGCAGATCCCTACAAAGCGGTATGAAAAGAACTACTTCTTGTACTCTAAGTCTTGAAGAGCCATTTTTCTTGCACAAAAAAGCAAATTGTCCATGCAGTGCAATTTTAGTGACCATATTGTGCCTTTTGGCAGCAACTCAGAATGTCTGTCTGACATCTCCACTGCTGCTCTGCTCTGCTAAGATTGCACCAGCTGTCTCCCGTTTGCTTTCTAATGTCTTCTTTGTTAACATTTCATCAACTGTCTGATAACGGCGTGACTGGAGGGCAGGCTCCCTCCAGCAATGGACTGCAATGGCACAGTGTGCTTAGCAAAGATCTACTGCATGTGTGAGTCAAAGAGAAACAGTTACAGAGACATGGGAATCATAAATCTACTTGCAATCAATGCATTATTAAATATAATGCAGAAGATGTGCCGCAAATTATCTTTAAATGGCCAGAGTTTAATTTTAAAAGGCATGTCGAGTGAATTAATTCTCATCGGTGTCTTTTATGCTTGATGCAATTAATTGTTACTGCATGTAGCGACACACTGAAGCAGAATTAGACGGGCTGCGAACTGTCAACAAGAAACACAAGGCAGTCCTTTTAACATCAAATCAAAACAAGTGTGGTTAAAACTTTCAGTCTTTTAATCACAGAACCGGTGTCCCTGTGCATGTCACACATCATACAGACATAAAAGCTCATTCATCAGTGAAAAAAAATGACCAGCATACTCAAGTGTACTACTTAAAGTATGCAAAATAGCAGCTTCCACTCATATGCAAAACATTCCTTTCACTCCATGAGATCTATTATTCACTTTCTTGCTTGCATATCCAATTACTAAATGAGCTTTGCCTTATTGCAGTAACTCAAAAAAAAAAAAAATCCTCATGGACAAAAGTCTGTGGTAGCAATTAGTAACACCAGAGGGTAGCATGGCTTGTCTTCTTGTTGCTCTCATAATGATTCCCTTTGGTGTCATTAACCGCTAAGTCTGTGGACTGTGATCTGTGTTGATCATCCAGTTCAATTTTTTTTACTTATTTTCATCCAAGTGCAGAAAAAGCTGCATATTGTATTTGCGCACAAATTTCCTTTCCAGGTGACCACTTCCTGTCTATGAAAATGATTCGAGTAATTTCTATGCTAAAATGCTGCCAGTTAAAGTCTCCAGTGTGTTTTGGCATAGAATAAGAGAAGAAAAACTGTCTGTATCATGATGATCTCCTGCTGCTTAGTTGCACATAATGCATGCTGTGGTTGGTGGTGGGTTTGAAAGGACAGTGCCATATTGTAGCCTGGAAATAACATTACATGCGCTTTTTTTCTTCCCGTCACTGCTGCAGAAGTTCACCCCTGCAGGCTGACCAAAGCTCTGTGGTTTGCCCAGGGCAAGCTGTCTCGCTCCTGCCTCTGCAACTCATCTGTCATTGGCCAGACCTAAAGCTGCTGGATCATTGCCTGAAGACTTTTAAAACTCTCTGGCGAGAGGTCATACATTGAATTAGAAAGCCAGTAGGGGAAATATCTTGGTGCTGGAGCAAAAGCAAGTATTAAACTGCATTTCTGAGGCAGGAGAGCCTCAAGCGTCGCTACCCTTCTCAGTGTGGGCCTGGTCTGTCATATGAAGTTTTAGTTTATTCCAGGGGAAACACATTTTAAATACCAGGACTGAGTTTACTGTTTAGCTGATGTCTAAAAATTTCGTATTGATTTTGTAGTTTCTCCAAGTTTTTTTTTATTGACATTGTGTTCAATGTATGCAGTTTTTAAATCATGTTGCACTATAAAGATGCTCCGCTTCAAGCAAAAGTTATGCATTGGAAGTTTTTTATGTACAGAATTTTATGCAATAACAATATTGCTCAACACCATCTTAATCTAAAGCTCGCCCGAGCTTTAAAAAGCTTTACAAGGAGTTTCAGCTTAATGTTTTGCTGTCGGTCCTGCAACTTTTCCATGTTGGTTCACTCTCATCGCTCCCTTGGTGTTGATTTTGGACACAGCAGGCAGTCCTTTTTCAGAGAAACAGCTACTGTACCAAACAGCAAACACAATTAATGACTAGCGGGTGAAAACACTGGAGCATTTAGCAGCTAAACAGCCGCACATTCCCTTAGGACTTGCTAGAGAACAAAGACAAAGCTAAAATAGAGTGAATCCTGAGCTCAAATTAATGCTCCTTAACTATTGGATGTGTGAATAAGGATTTTCTCGGTAACAAGTTCATTGTATAAACTTAAAAGGGGGTAATATGTCATTGTTCTATGCACAATAGCCTCAAATTATTGCTGATTTGCATAAGAAAATATTTAAACTTATTAAAAACGAGTAAACAGATATACTGTCCACTGTGTGTCATACAGTGGGGCAAAAAAGTATTTAGTCAGCCACCGATTGTGCAAGTTCCCCCACTTAAAATGATGACAGAGGTCAGTAATTTGCACCAGAGGTACACTTCAACTGTGAGAGACAGAATGTGAAAAAAAAATCCATGAATTCACATGGTAGGATTTGTAAAGAATTTATTCGTAAATAAGGGTGGAAAATAAGTATTTGGTCACCTCAAACAAGGAAAATCTCTGGCTCTCACAGACCTGTAACGTCTTCTGTAAGAAGCTTTTCTGTCCCCCACTCGTTACCTGTATGAATGGCACCTGTTTGAACTCATCATCTGTATAAAAGACACCTGTCCACAGCCTCAAACAGTCAGACTCCAAACTCCGCCATGGCCAAGACCAAAGAGCTTTCGAAGGACACCAGGAAAAGTATTGTAGACCTGCACCAGACTGGGAAGAGTGAATCTACAATAGGCAAGCAGCTTGGTGTGAAAAAATCAACTGTGGGAGCAATCATCAGAAAATGGAAGACATACAAGACCACTGATAATCTCCCTCGATCTGGGGCTCCACGCGAGATCTCATCCCGTGGGGTCAAAATGATCATGAGAACGGTGAGCAAAGATCCCAGAACCACACGGGGGGACCTGGTGAATGACCTGCAGAGAGCTGGGACCAAAGTAACAAAGGTCACCATCAGTAACACACTACAACGGCAGGGAATCAAATCCCACAGTGCCAGACGTGTTCCGCTGCTGAAGCCAGTGCATGTCCAGGCCCGTCTGAAGTTTGCCAGAGAGCACATGGATGATACAGCAGAGGATTGGGAGAATGTCATGTGGTCAGATGAAACCAAAGTAGAACTTTTTGGTATAAACTCAACTCGTCGTGTTTGGAGGAAGAAGAATACTGAGTTGCATCCCAAGAACACCATACCTACTGTGAAGCATGGGGGTGGAAACATCATGCTATGGGGCTGTTTTTCTGCCAAGGGGACAGGACGACTGATCCGTGTTAAGGACAGAATGAATGGGGCCATGTATCGTGAGATTTTGAGCCAAAACCTCCTTCCATCAGTGAGAACTTTGACGATGAAACGAGGCTGGGTCTTCCAACATGACAATGATCCAAAACACACCGCCCGGGCAACAAAGGAGTGGCTCCGTAAGAAGCATTTGAAAGTCCTGGAGTGGCCTAGCCAGTCTCCAGACCTCAACCCCATAGAAAATCTGTGGCGGGAATTGAAAGTCCGTGTTGCTCGGCGACAGCCCCAAAACATCACTGCTCTCGAGAAGATCTGCATGGAGGAATGGGCCAAAATACCAGCTACTGTGTGTGCAAACCTGGTAAAGACCTATAGTAAATGTTTGACCTCTGTTATTGCCAACAAAGGTTATGTTACAAAGTATTGAGTTGTATTTTTGTTATTGACCAAATACTTATTTTCCACCCTAATTTACGAATAAATTCTTTACAAATCCTACCATGTGGATTCATGGATTTTTCTTTCACATTCTGTCTCTCACAGTTGAAGTGTACCTCTGGTACAAATTACTGACCTCTGTCATCATTTTAGGTGGGGGAACTTGCACAATCGGTGGCTGACTAAATACTTTTTTTGCCCCACTGTACGTTTACATGCTGGAAGTCTTGTATGAACATTTTTAATTAGTAATTTATTGTAGAATAACAATTTCTGCCTAATAAGTACCTTTGAGGTACAGTCACTGCATTGTGACATGGAAATACTCATATACAGTGTTACACGTGAAATGCCTACTTAGTGCACTGCTCATTAGTTAACTTCAACAAAAAGCACGGCAGAAAATGTACAGCAGAATAAAAAAAGGTACTCTGGAAAAGTAGCATGTGACTGAAATGTGGGAAAGCACACGCCTCCTCTCCCAGCAGCCTCTCTCCACTTCAAGTACTGAAGTGTTTGTCATTCAGCTTAATAAGGTGGCCTCAACAGGGAACACCACACCAGCAACCACAGGCTGGAGAGGCTGGGGCTGTGGAGGGTTTATGTTTGATACATCAACAGCAGATGCATTTGCATAGGATTGTGGATCTGTGAGAGTCTGAAAACGGACGGAAATAGGTACCAGATTGGAGCGAGTTATTACGAGTGAATGTCTTCAGTTTACGAGTGTCTAGCCTAAATGAATTAAAGCATAAAATAAATAAGCGAAACAAATTCAAATTATGTTTTTACAATAGTGACATCATAGGTTAGATGTCCTGAAATGCGCAGTGAGGCAAAGAGAGCAACTAAAATATGCATGTGGGACAAAGCCCATTCTCAAAGTCGGCTTTAATAAAAAATAAAACAAAATCAGGTTTATTTAAAGAAAACTGCAAGTATAAAACAGTAGATAAAACAAAGGACCTTAGAAACAAGAGTGCTTACACTCCTGCAGTCGCTGAAAACAACCCCATTACAGTGACAGCTTTACATTTTGTTCTGTTTAATTATTCATCTCAGCCACTGAATTGTAAACATGTCTTAATCAATCAAATGACGATGGCTAGCAATTCGTAAATATAACCACTGAGGGGGTACTAAGGCCATTAATTATTAAAACTGCTCGCCTCTTATTAGTAGGATAACAGTGAGGAGGTCAGTAGCGTTCTCGGTTCAGTTCCTCAGCTCAGCAAAGTGACCCTGAAGTTCATCCGCTGTGTTGGATCGCCTGCAGCAAAACTTTAAACTTCAGAAATTAATTTCTCTCACTGAGTTCAAAGCCTTAGTTAGGGTTGTATAAGACGAATCCTGTGGGAAGTATTGTTTTGCATAAGTTGTTATCTTCCAGACTGTGGCACTTTTAGGGCTGTGAGATTGTTTTTGTAATATGATAATGTTTTGTTTGTCTCAGACTTCATATGTGTTGCCCCCTTGCCCACATCTGACTCATAAAAAAACGGTGAACTCATAATAGAATAAATTAAAGAATACTGAAAAAGACAGAAAATCCTTCCCGGTGATACTCCAGAGTGACTCAGACTGCCAAACTGCACCAAATGGTCAGTCTAGCAGCGAAACCTGCCAGTTATTACTCTAAAGCTGCACCAGAATCTGCACAAACCGTACGGGCTTTGAGATTCCAACGACTGCAGAGAGGAACGGAAGATAGCAAAGTGATGCTGACAGGTCTTCAGATAGGGGAATTTATGACAGTTTACTTGGCTGTGGAGCCCTCGGTAAATTATGCAAACAGCCAAACATATGTGATTATTAAATGCCTCATTCCAAAACTTTGGGATTCAGTCTGCTGCTATAACAGCCTTTACACGTCTATGAAGGCTTTCCAGGCTGAAGGGATTTGCTCCAATTCAGCTGCTAGAGCATTAGTGAGGTCAGCCAGTGATGTTGGGTGATAACGTCTGGCTTGTAGCTCCAGTTCGTCCCAAAGCTCTGTGCAGGCCGGTCAAGTTCTTCAACATGGAGTCAGATGCTCCAAAATACTACAGTTTTGTCAATCCATACATTTTGTGACTGATCCCTATCCAGGTTTGTATCACGGGGGCATCAGTCTATGCAGAGACACCCAGACCTAAGACATTCCCATACACAGCGACACATCAATCTCATCTAGGAGGTATTCAGAAGGAATCCTTGTTGGATTCCTGAACCACCTCAACTGTTTTTTTTTTCAACGTAGAGGAGTAGTCCAGTAGTAGTCTCCTCATCCTATGGCTAAGGGAGAGCCCAGTCACCCTTCAGAGGGAGGTCATTTTCATCGCTTGTATCTGCACTCTCATTCTTTTGCCCAGAGCTCATGGGCATAGGTGAGGGTACTACATAGATCAACTAGTAAGTCGGCAACTTCGCTTTTCACACTCTCTCTTATTACCAAAACAGGCACCGCAGGCACCACACCAATCCATCTGTGAACCTCCTGCTCCCGTCTTTTTTCATTTGTGGAAAGAGACCCAGAGATACTTAAACTCCTTCATTTGGTACAGCAGCTCGTCCCTGACCTGGAGTGAGCACAAACATCATTTAAACCAAAATTGCAAAATGAAGAAAATAAACAAAAACAGTTATTAAATAGGGCTGCTCCTGTGGACTGGCAGCATTTGTGGCTTGATTAAAGCTTGAGATCATGTCAGATGTCAGGATTAGTCTTGTATCTTACACTTCCATCTACTCTGACTTGATGTCTTTGGTGAGGTTTTGCTCACTATTGAAAGAGTGACTTTTTCTTCAAATTACAGTCAATTTTATGCTATATCACGTTTAGATTTTCTTAGGGTAACACTATAATTGTCAATTATTTATTTAAAAATAAATAATTTACAATATATGTTAAAAAAAAGAAAAAGAAAAGAAGATTTCACAGCATTCCTAACAGTCCTGTCATACTTTAATAGCTTGAAGAAACACCTTTGGCTTCATTTCTTTTATGTTGGTTGCTGTTTATTTCTGCACAGCTCTCCGAAGGTCGTACCACAGCATTTTAATCACTCTGAGGTCTGGACTGTTGACCATTGGTACACAACAACTCTTTTTCAGCTATTCTATAGATTTGCATGCTGTGTCGTACTATGTGACGCAATTTTGGCCAAAGTTTAGCTGTCAGATGGACTCACATTTGACTCTAGAGTCCTTTGAAATGCTCAGTGACTGCAAGTTGTCCAGGTCCTGTGGCTACAAAACAAGCCCAAGTCACCAGCCATCCATCACCGTGTTTGACAGTTGGTGTGAGGTGTTTCTGCTGCTATGCTAGTTTCTCTGTGCATTATGGCCAGGCATCTCAACATCTGTCTCATCTGTCCAAAGGACATTATTCCAGATGTCTTGGAGAGAGTAGATGCTTTCACTGGCCAACCCTTCCAAACAAGTGCAGTTTCTCTTACCTGGGATGTCCACTCCTGGGACCATTGTGGTATTGTGTTAGCGCACCTGAATGCTCCAGAACAGCAAACTGCCCTAAACTTTGGCTTATATAGAGGTTATCACACTTGCTGATGAATTTGTTTAGCAGCTGCCATTTATCCCTCTTAATTCCTGTGAAAGCATTAAAGGTATTCTGCATAGAGGCATGTGGAAACTTTGTTTTCACATGAATGATGTTAATGCGTTGAATTATATACTTGTAAGTAGATACATTTTACATCATTACATCATAGGTTTGTTCTAATATAATCATTTTCTTAATAAAATGTGCTGAAAGAAAATCATAATTTAAAAAAAAATCTTTCAATTATCTTTTTTGCCATCAAAAAGTAATAAGTCTGCTAATAATAGACTTCTGGGCTCAAGGCAGAAGTTGACTGGCATGACTGGCTTATCCATTTACAAAGCTGTGTGTCATATCATAAGTCCAGTTTTTGGCATTTTTGCTTGGACTGAGCACTGTGAAGTGGAGGATGACGGGACAAATGTGTAAAGAAAAAGAGCGAAGGGGGGGATGATATGCAGACATGGTCTTCAGCCAGATTTACCTCATATACCCGGGATGTTGCGGTTAAATTGCGTCTGCCTCTGTCATACCTTGTGGTCGACGTGACGCCTCGCAAATCGCTTTTCTCACATTTGATGAGCAATACACGTGAGAGTGACTTCTTGACATGAAAAATAGCATGTGGTGAAATACAAATAGGATCACAATCAGGAGGAAGTAGTTCATACTGGAGATGTTGACAAGACAAATGTTTGTTCATTGGGTTGTAATAATCTGTAATCAGAGCACAGCAAATGCATTTTCCATCAGACTGTTTTGTAGTGCAGATAGATTTGAAAAATTGCCTTAGGATTGTGATCAAACACTGGAATCACATCATCTCAAACAGCCAGTATTAGAACATTTTGTAAACAGTGTTTATCTGTAATTGCTGTCTTTTTTTTTCTCCTGACATAGTAAAAAGAAAAAGACATAACCTCACCTTTTTTTCTCCTTGAGTATAGTTTGGCATTTAGAGTGGAGATGACTCGGTACTATTTTTTTATACAAATGTGGTTGACTTTAGAAATTAGACCTCTGGGACTTTGTAGTTCCTCAAATAGCCGCAGAGATGGGCAGTGCTTCCCCAGAGTGAAGGCGTGTCCTACTTTCCACAGGAGTACGCGAGGCAAACTAGATGCTTTGATGAGCAATGCACTATATTCTTTGGAGACTTACGGCGGGATGGATTTAGCGTTTAATCGAGGAATTTGTTTGAAAACAGCAGTGAAATAAAAACCTCTCGTTTATTTTAGCCCGGGAATATATTTGGAAGACTTTATTAGAAATGGAGATCATTATTTCATTTTTTTTTTTATCTTTATGTAGTGCCAGAAGAAGAAAATCCCAGTATAGGTTGACTCCCAGGGGCCTTGAGTAAACAACAAACATGCACTGGCAGATTGTGTACCAACCTTCTTTTTTTTCTAGTGTTTTACTTGTGAAAATCAACACATTTGTTAACAGGGTTATATTCACTGGCATAAAATAACACTTTCAGTCCAAGAAGTGTTGCTTTTTTGTGCAGCACAAAATTGGTGAGGGGGCGGTCCTGTGTGAACATGCACATAAAGGAATATATACAAGTTTTTTTCAAGAGTTTTTACTGGTTTAGCTTTTGTCTAGTGTAGTATTGCATTACATTGAAACTGCAATACTCCTCTGCAGTACCACATGATACTTTTATCTAAACAAAAATGAATGGAAATCAGCGGGTTTGAGGAACTGTAAAAACTAGCAGAGCGGCGTGTTCTGCAGCGTGATCGTAAGCGTGCGTCATTAGGAGGAAATCGGCTAAACCAGTTCAGTATTTAACCGGCAACCTTTCCCTAACCTTAAACAAGAGTTCTGAGCGGATAAACAAATTAAAAGCATTATCAGTGAACATTTACACATATCAATAAAAAGAGTCATTACGCTCATCAGGTGTCAACCAGGTGGCACATTGCTTCTTTCTAGATGCATTTTATTTCTCAAATTGTTGTGTTAATGGTATATAAATGACATTATAAGCAGGAGATGTTTAGACTCTGTAGTGAGCGTAATTAAATTCCTGAGATGGTGATGTTCTTGCTATTTAATGAAGATATTAATCTTCTGAAACACTTACTGTTATCATCAATATTGTTCTTAACATTTGACATTATGTGGCCGCTGAAAAATACAACTCATCAGCGTGAGCGTCGCCACACATTGTGTGAACGACTGGCAGTGTGTTTGACATCTCGTGTATTGTTTTGTTATCCTAGGAAAGAAGAATAGAGATCGACTATGAATAGAATAGTTTGACTCTGGTTTGGATAGATGTTTAAATTTAACCGTTGCACAAAATACTTTATTCATTGTCTGTCTTAAGCAGGACTGTGGTCCAATAAAATCTGTGTGAGTAAAATTGCTAAACCGCTCTGTTGTGTTTACTTCATAAGAATAAAAATACAGTGAGAGTAAACACTGTAAACGGTGTAGGAATCTTCCAGCTGAATAAAAGTTTAAAACTGTACTGAGCTTTGATGCTGTGGCTTCTTTTGAGCTTTGAGATAAATTCCTCAGTCAAACAAAGATTTTTTGTCTAGTTTCTCTCTCCACGACAGCGTTAGCAAACCACGAATTCTGAAGCATGGTTTCCTCGTCTTTGTCGGTGAGGCCCACTAGTCAAAGCAGGTGTTACTCACTGTTGCCATGCCGACTTCAGCCTCATGATGCGTAACATCATGGTGCAAAATGAAGCCCTAATTTTGTGGTGTTGGAAGCCCGTGAATATTTGCTCCTCACAGCCAGCAGGTGCGGAGGTTTAACCGATATCTGAAACATATTTTCACGAAAGAAGCTACTTTGGGCTGCCCCCTTTATTCACCAGGGGTCACCGCAGCAGGTAGCTCCACATGCTTGATTTGGCAGAGTTTTCACACAGGGTTCCTTTCCCAACGTAATCCCAAAGGGATTGCTTTTCCCCGAGCTCTGTCCATTTTTTTGTATGATTGTCAGTGGCCTCGGGCGAGAACCCGGAGTCTGTGGAAGCGCCCCAGCTCATGGATTTTCATGACACTGTCATAGCTGGAATTGTTCAGTTTGCACAAATGCAAATTCACAAAAACTTCGAGTTTAACGTGAACCAGCCATGAGAATTAAGTTAGCTGGGGTAAATGTGTCTAAAAGTCTTTAATTAATGGTTAATTTACAGGTTAGATATCAAGGAATCATACTAATACTTGTTTAACTCTAAAGCATCCAACAACCCCAAGTATGCTGCCATGGATATTGTATGTAAAATTTCTAATGCTGAAGTTCTTTTTTCAGGTTGTGTCTCTCATTAGCAGTAAAGGCACAAATTCACGAGGTGCTTACTTTAAGATAGCGAACTGCAGTTTTGAGCAGCTGCTTAAACAGGTACGTTTCACTGGGCAGCAGTACGTACATGTAAATCTGTAATTTCATTTAAATAAGTTTCCTTTCATCATCACATAAAGTTCCAGAATAAAAATAACTTCCCATTCTCTGTGATAATTGAGGCGACACACCGTTCACACAGTGGCACTGAGATCAGAGTAAGAGCATGTAGGTGTATTTACAGAATTAATCCTCGTACGTGAAGTGCCATATGTGTTTAAAGCTTGCGCGTATCAGTGTGTTTGCTGCAAATAATCATCCGATGAGCGATACAGACTGAATTCTGATATGATTTAATGCGGTACAATAAATATTTAAGAGTGTACAGTGCCATGTGCTGTGGCTCAGCCTTGAAATGCTTCTTACGTGTGAGACTTCAAGTCAATTTTGCACATTGGAGCTGAGAGTTGATCTCAGCTGCTGTTCAGCCACTTAAAGTTAAATTTAGCAGCTCCTCATCCTTAAAAATAGATGCGTAATGAAAGGCAGTGCCTCAGCAAAAAAGCAAGAGAATTGAACCTCATGTCATTTATTTATACAGCAACGCGGACCTCTTCGCGGGCATACTGTTTCTGGAGAGAAGAGAGTATATTACATTAATCTGACTAATGAGCTATCACATAGAATAAATAAATCTACAAGAACAATAATGTATTTTAATAAGAAATGCTAAAGGCCACTCAGATGAAAAATTACCTCTCAAAAGTCTTTGCCTATAGAATAAATCTGACTTCCCTGTTTTGTTGACACGTGGGGGCCATGTGAAGTTGATTTTAATAATTGATCACCACAAAGTGCTGCGAGAGAGCTTTGCTGATAAGCAAAAGAATGGGTTTTTGTGTTTGAATCACAACATCCTATTGATCCCTTTTGAATAACGCTTACTGGAAGAGTCACAGACTTGGAGATTATTTATGGATCCCTCTTGACCTTAGCGTTTCCCAGAGAGAATGTGTTTAAGACTATGAAATTGACTGCCAAATCTGCACACATACAATGGATAAATCTAAAGTGACAGCAATAATCAGAGTGGAGAGATTAGCGCTTCTCAGCGTTTTTTGTTTTTTTTTATCCTACAAATGCAGAAATCATCATCAGCAACAACCAAGGTGGAGCAGGCTCACCTGTGAGGTTGTGATTCTCAGCTTACGTGCATTTGCGACGCCGTTCTCATTTGTCAGCTCCGATCCATCAAGAGTTATTCGTTTCAAATAAAGAGCACACAGAAATATTTTGCAGATGGATTTCAGAGGAGTTGGATACAATGCAAATGCAAAATCAAATTTAAAAACGATGTAAGGGCCATTTCTTTGGCACGATGGCCCGTGGTTAAAATGACTTTGTGCAGAACTCTGCTTTGAGGCCTGGAGGCATTTTAGATGTTTTCTTAATACAGCACCGAATTTCAAAATTAAAAAGAAAAGTGATATTAGCTTTTATAGGCCTTACAACAAAGTCCAAAATATTCATTTTTTGTGCAGTATGTGGTCCATAAAAGAACTTATCTCTTTATTTCACTCGCTTCACTTGTAACTTGGCACAAGCTGATGATTTTTGGGTCAAAGTGAAGATGCCCAGAAACAAAATGGCTTAAAGATTTGTTTTATAGAGTGGACTCTATCTGCCCGCTGTGCCAAACTAATACGCAGCCGTTTGAGAGAGCAATCAAATGGAAATGGAAATTTGAGCAGCTTAAAAATGAAGCTCATTTTTCCCTTAAGAGCTTGTGTGTGTTCTGCCAAAATGTGTGACTCTGCTTTTCACGATGACTGTACCGAGGGTATGCTGGCCGATGTTCACAGCCTCCTTCTGTTATATATTGTGTAAACTTTCACTTTTTCTCGTGCCAGAGATTACTTTCTGAACAATAGTGCTTGTGTGTGTTTGGCGTTTATCCAAGATAACACAAGCGTCCTTTATATTATCGTATCATATTAATACTTCATCCTTCCCAAATGTGTTCAAGTTGAAAAAATTCAAGTTTTTCCAACATTTATAGTAATGACTCCTCACTAAACTCTGTCCACTAAACTACTGTGGCCGAAAAAAAAGAAACAGCAGCATAGCCTGTCAATCGTTTTGCGTTGAAATCAGGCAACTATAAATAAATTAGGTGAACGATTTGAATCCATGTCTGCCTTTGAGTATCTTAGAATTAAGTACCACTCATCTGTCTGTTTTCATGGGCCCGAAATTATGTTTTAATTTGAACCTAATGTTGTTTTAAACGTAAAAGACTGACTCCCAGTCTCTTCCTCTGAGTGAGAAATCCAGCCTTTTAATTAAACTGGTATCAGATCCGTACTCATTATCAGCAGATGCCTTAAGCCAGACTGGAAGTGGAAAAACTCCGAATGACGGATCAGTTTGTGAACTGTGTTGCTTGGCTGTTATTGCAGTTTTGAAGCACCTCTGTCCTGTGCTTGATTAATGTTTATGAATGCTTTTCTATGAGTTTGTTACATATCTGAACCTGAACCTATTATATGCAGCAGTAATATTGATGTTGCACAATGCCCCATTGTTCAACCACTGTACAAAGCACACTGTGGCTGTGCACATTATGTGCATTTAGAAATCATTAAATTTTTCTTCTTTGTTATTAATGCTGTGCATTTGTCTGTTTTATCAGTGCAGAGATATGCATGCTGTCAGACTTGCAGAAAGGTCCAGTAGTGACCAAAAAAGCTTGACTGCATTTTGGTGACAGTGTTGATGCATGGTACAGTGTCTTCTGATCTGTTGTTCTTTAGCTAGTTAGCAGCTAGCGGCAGAGCTAGTGTAGCATGTAGGGCGCTACAGTAATCTAAGCTAAGTAAAGCAGCAGCAGTTTGGTGGTAAGCTTCTGCTTTTATGTTTTCTTTTATTGCTTAACTGCAAACAGTGGTCAAAATAAGATTCAAGAGTAAAGTCAGTCAAGTCAAGAACAAGACTCGACTGACTTCCTCACTTTCAATATGTTTGGTCAGAGAGGCGTGGTGTAAGATAGAAGCACGAGCCATGTTGGTTGGATTTAATGCTTGTTGGGAAGCTTTTATTGTACTTATGGTAACATAAAGTGTTGCCCTCTGTCCAGTTCAATAATATTTCACTCCAGCTCTTTGGCAGCTCCAGACAGGAGGTGTGTGGAAGAAAAAGGACAAAGAGAAAGTACTGTGACTGTAATTGACAGCAGTGTAGCAGTTGTGACTCGCACTTGAAAAGAAATGGGAAGAGTGCAGATAAATGTGATGAATAACACCAATACATATTTTATTTTTTAACTTCTGTTTATCACAGACCTGTTGTCATTTATTATTTCACTAATAAATGACAACAGTTCAGCAAATATATATTCCTGGATGTAGACTGTAAAACCACCGCTCACTTCTTTATATTTTCCTCCAAGAAGCCAGAATTTATTGTAGGGTTGTTGTTTTTTCATTGATCTTGAATAGTCCTCCAGACTTGCTGAGCTTGCTGGGGTTTTCTTTGGACACTGGGTGCTTTTTCACTCAAATTTAGTCCAGTCCTTGTACCTGAGTACTTTCAGAGGAATGTTTAGTTTTTTTAATCAACTTAGCACTGAACTATAAATCATTCAAACATATAAAGGCACTAACTCAAAGGATGATTCAGTGTTATGTTTACACATAACAGACAACTCAACAAAGAAAGTTTTAAATTACATCTTTAGGCACTTTGTTCGTAGCAACCTGTTGCAAAACAAACTTTTTGCACCCGTTTCTTTATTTGAACGGAAAATGCCAAAGATAACAGTCTGACAGGCATAAACAGTATTTTTGCTGAAAACGTGGCATATCTAAGTATGGCGTGCCCTACACCCCCCACCCGCCAAATTTGAGAACACTGGGCAAGTGGAGAAGAAAAGAAGAAATGTCAGGCAGCAGATGAACAATATCTGAAATTCATACCTGTGAGCAATGGGAAAAAATAGCAAAGAGCATCCAGGCTGTCACCCGTCCGGGTGACAGCCTGGATGTTCAGACATCTACTGTTTCAGAAATGGTCTCATTGCAAGGGTAGCTGTCAAAAAGCCATTTTGTGGAAAGGACAATGGGAGTAAAACTGCTGAGGTTCGCCAAATTACTCAAGAACTGACCTGAGAATCAGTGACCACGGGTTTTATGGAGTGATGAATCCAAATGTTGCATTTCTGGTTCAAATCTGTAAATCAGATGGCTGTAGAGACATAGTTTGAGCCTGCATTTCAACAAGTGGTTTTGATGATCTTGTCAAAACTGATGGAATTATAAATGCAGAAAATCAGATTTTGATCCCCCATGCAATACCATCTGGAAAACATCTGACTGGCAACAGCTTCATTTTTCAGGATGACAATGATCCCAAACACGCTGCCAGTGGAGTAAATGCATAAATGGATAGAAAAACATACATTGGAATGCTGTCAGTCATCGATTTGCCTCCCCTGAGCCCAGGCCTCAACACTATTAAAGCAGTGTGGGATCATCTTAACATAGAAGAAACAAACAGCAGCCAATATCCAAAAGACTGGTGATTTTGTTTTATATACTTACTTCCCATATGAACATTTCACTCAATCACTGCACCTATTCCCTATTTTCCTCGCAAAATATGTTTACATCCAGCTCAATGTTGTCTCTTTCTCTCATTAATTAAAAAATAGTGTGGATCTGCATCGGCAGATAACCACAGCTAAGATATGCGGAAAAGCTGGACGTGTGCATGCTGTCAGACTTGCATGTTCAAATCAGAAACTACATGCACGTGAACTCACCTTGTGACTTGCATCATGCGTATCATTGATCTTTCCTAAATAGTAATGATAAACACAAGCAAAATCTTTTTCTGAGCTGGCATAACATATTGCATTCCTTTCAATAGAGTAGAGCATTAAATTACTCTGTACGAGTAGCATGGATGCAGCTTAGAAACTTTTCCTGTTAGAATCCAATACCTCCTATTTACTATATATCATTTAAACATATGCGACATGTCTCATAGTTCTACTTTCAAAGGAAAAAACAAACACCACTGTGATCACAAACACTTCAGTTAAATGCCTGTTTGTGCTCCATCAAGTACTTTAAAAGACTTTCTTCAACTTTGAAAACACTTTTAGCTTCTCTTCCGTGGTAAGGGAAAAAAAACAAGACTTTGAAGGCACGGTTCCTTCCTTGGTTTATTTAAAAGTAAGGTAGTTCCTCTTTTTAAAAAACTATACCTTTTCAACACAGCGAGCTGGCATCAAATTCAAAGAATGTGGAGGCAGGAGTCAAAGAGCTAAAGTGATGAAAGAACGAGACACCAAAAAGAGCAGTGGAGAAAGAGATGCCGGCTGACAGAACAGTTGTCACTATAACACAGCTGCTGTAATGACACTGATATATTCACGAGATAATCCTTGCATTCGTGTATAGATCCTGTTTCCTAAATCGAGCGAGTCCAGAATATCTATGTGAGACATTCTTGCAGGTTGAATATTAACGACCCTCGTGCGCATCTATACATCGAACCGGGGCATGTGTGAACGACGTGAATGTTAATGCGCGCTTGTGGGGACCAAGTATTAGCAGTGGATTACAGGTGACTAGCAGGCTTTTGAGTCTCTTCCCTGTGATACCCTTTGAATGTGTTCACTCCCTTTGAAGTGATGTCAGTTTTAAAATATCTCAGCCCTTTTATGTTTAACCATGGGTGTTTGCGTTCAAGAATTCTTTCTCTTTTTTCTTCTTATTCCCCCTTTTTTTTTTTTTTTTTTTTTTTGAGAAAGGAGATGAAAGCATCACAACAGTCAGCATCCATCAAAGAGCGCAAAAGTCTGGGAAAAGTCCTGCACATAACGAAGCATGACTTGTTAAAACAGAACGTGAGGCTGTTGTTGTGTCTGCGCTGGGTGATTGGGGCGCAGCAGCGGGTTAAAGAGTTGAATGACAGGCGGATCCTGACGGAGCGCGCTCCGCCGCTGAATTTGATCGACTGATTGTGTGCCTCGCAGCAGTAATGAGCTTTACAGTATGTGCGTAATGTGCCAGGAGCTGATTCGTATGCTGGATGAGCTAGCTAATTGTTCTCAGCGCACATTCCACGGGTCTCATGGCTCCTCTGATTTGGATTCATTTAGCCTTTATTTTACCTCATTATACAGCTCTTTGTTATCGCCAGGTTGTATGAGAGGTATTCTGTATTGTTGAAACTGACTCTAGTAATTTCATTTTAAAAATCCACTGCTCAACCCTGCGCCGCTCCTCGTAAATACAAAACGGAGTAGGAAGGTGCAAATTTAAACTGAAAGGTGAAACATATTGAGGGGGTTTTGCTGTAACATGAGCTCAATACAAACAAAAACATCTCCTCGTCGCTCCTCTTGTCATGTCATTTTATTGCTTTCGCCAAAAAGCTGCAGAATCTTTTAATAATTCTTCACCGCCACAGCAAAAGGCAGACCTCCCCAACTGAACTTGCCACTGAACCGTGGCTCCATCAACCTTGTGCACAAACCAAATGTGAGGAACAGTTGTGAGGGCTTTTTAAAGAAATTCTGGGAGTAGAGCTGGCTCAGAGCAAAGAACAGTAAGGCTAGGAAGAGGATGCGGAGCTCCAGTTTGGTATGTTTGTAAGCCGAAGGATAAGAATGTTCTCTGATGCTGATCCTGTGGTTGCTCTGGATCCCAAACAACAGCAGAGAGAACTGACAAAACCGAGTATTTACACTGGCATTCCAGTGGCAGTCTCTTGTCTGAAAAACAAACAGTACCCTATGCATAGGCCTCATCTTCCTGGAAAACACACTACTGCCAGTGTTTTCTGTGTCTGGCAAAAAAAAAAATTCTATCAAACGCTATTTTTCTGGGCATGAAAGCTCCAACAGTCTGTTCTGCTGCATTAGCGGTATGGTCGCACCTTTGATGTTAAAGTATGCATTTAAATTTGAGAGAAAGGAAACTCCTGACGAGTGATTCATGACTGCTGGGGAGTTTCCACCGCGTTGACTGTGCCATCAGCCCACGGAAACACTTTCTATAAAGACTTTCACTGAATGTTTTTCCTGTTAATCATCATATTTGATTCATCTTCATCCCGTTCGGTGTGACTGTGTGAGAGAAAGTGTATTTGAGCTTGGCATCCACTATCGTGTGGGCAATAGACCCCTGAGGGTAGTACCCCATAAAGGCAGTAATAGTGCTAAGCATGCAGATAGAGGCCTGATTTAGACTGAAAGGCATCTCTAATCTTATGAGTGTCAGCGGTGTTGTGTCATAGATTAGCCAAATGGTTGTCTTTATTTCTTCAGTGATCATCGTGTCTTCCACGTTCGACGCATCTTCTGGCAAGGACTACTGTGCAACATCTCACATTTTATTGCTATTATTATCAGCAGCAGCAGCGATATCCACTGGATTGCTGATATTATATGTTATAAACCTTTTTGTGACAGAACTATGATATTGGTGTTATTGTTATGAACTGTGGAAGGATGCATAATAAGCACCGATCGCTAAAACAAGCAAGACAGCAAGAAATATTCAGTATGTTTCACAGAGCCACTCTGTGCTTTAAAGAAAGAAAAACAAACATGAAACCTAGAATTAAAAGCAAGAACAAATTACAAGAAAAAAGCTGAAATAAGACCAAGATTTTTTTTTTAGAAACAATTTTTAAAAAGATAATTTTTTAGAAACAATTTTAAAAAAGACTCTTCTTTTTTTTAAAGTGGAAAAATACATTATAAAGCCTGGCATTTCAATAGTTTTCAATTACTGATGAAATTTATTTAAATAATTAAAATTGTTTAAAAAAAACTGGAAAGTGTTTGCAGCATCTCTGTGATCAAATTAAATGAAACCTAAAATTTTAACAATGTAAGCTATTTCCAGTTTACCTGCTAGTCTCTGCATTGTGTGAACCACTTAACCATTTTGATGTAACCTTCAGGTATATTTGTATGAAACTCACATATTTTACAGGCATATTTTGCCAACATTAGTTTGTTACATCATTTTGATGCACATACTGGTGGATTAACCATTAGAAAAACATTACAAGTACTGTCAATTTTGTACAACTGTGGCACCCACCCTACATTTGGTGGCTGAGCACTGTGTAGAATTATATACTTCTAGTTTTGTTTCTAGTTAGGAGCCTTTTTTGTTTAATCCACTGCATTTGTTAAGTAGCTGCAGTTAAAGTTCCTCACCATGCTAAAAGAAAAAATATTAAAATGTTAGTTATAAATGTTTATATTTGCCCTGGTGATTCTTACTCGAGTTTCCATTGCACAAGCTACAACTACAAGATTGACATATTTCACCTTCAAGTTCTTTTGGCAAACATCTTTTTTTTTTTAGCACATCCAGTAAATACGAAGCAACATTAGCATTTTTTGTGTTGTGTTTTTTAGGTGACCTGATGAATATTCAGTCTGGCTTTACTGTAGCTCTGTACTTGTCTCCACAAACTCCTTAGGGAAATATCAGCTCGTTTGCTGCTCCATACTGTGTTCACCCGCTAGTTTCTAACTTTGTCTGCCACTTGTTTGTTACCGGGCAGGTCATGTACAATATGGTTTTACAGCTTTTTTCTTTTCTTTTCTGTAACTGAAAACTGAAAACAGCTGCCTGCTGCAGCTGAATATGAAACTGCCAGAGCAGCAGCAGTGAAGTGAAACAGTAGAGTTGGGCAGCAAGTTGTAAGCAATGAACTGAAAGGCAATATAAAGCTCCGTAAAGCTGAGTGCTGCTGCAGCGTCTGCCGCTAATTCTCTGTCTGTTCCCTACAAGGAACCAGTTTCTTGCCATTATAAGAATATTGATTACAGCTGCTTTAAGCAACAATCTAAATGCATGCTCGTACCCCGCTGCGCACCACATGATCAACTGCATCATTTATTTAATTTATCAGTAAAAAATTAAAGTTACAAGCAGTTGAACTGGTGATAGATATACTCCTATTAGCTAGGATGTTTTTAAAATAAATTTATATCATTATAAGAACAAGTATGGTTCTGTAATGAATTCAATTCATTTCAAAAGTGATCAATACATTGAAGTCGTGTCTGGTGTATACATATTTTTAAAAAATCCAAATAAGCTAGGACATTACAAGCTTTGGTCTTCTTCATCTGAGGTGATTAGTGTGTTTGCCGGCTTTAAGGTGCAGACACTGTGTTATATGGCTGTGCAGATGCAATAAGCTCCTGTGAATTTGTGAGTCTGCTGGAGTCTGGTTTGTTTGGCGCGCACTTGGTTGTGAGGAGTCTTTGATGTTGTGCTGAAAGATCTGACGCTCTGATCTGAAGCTTGACAGAGATGGCATTACGTGAGACTGCGTCAGAAAATTTAGCATGTACAATGAAATGTTTCTGCTCGCGTCCACACAACATCATAGCCGCATGTTCCTCCACTGTCCTGCGTGTCCTGCTCTCAGAACAGACTCATTCCCATTAGAATAAGCTTCAAACATTCCCTTTAAATTGACAGTACAATTCATACTAATGCTGTTGGCGCTGTGGCCGCGCAGTGTATTCCCAAAGTAGTTACAGAGGTGTCTGAGCTGTTTCTGAGAAAGATGTGGAAAAGCCATTACAACTTAAAGTGTGTAAATTGCCGCAACCAAATGTGACCACCGCAAGTCATGTGGGTGGTACGCTAACAACGGAGTCAAGCTTGCCCGAAACACAAAGACAGACAAACATGGCTGTGCATATAAATGTGTGTATGCTGCTGCATTATAGTGTTCGTTTGTTTATGCTGGGTGCCAGTGGGGGCAAGCAAAGATTAAAGTGGTAACTTTAACCTACAGAAGACGGAGCAAAAGGGAATGCGGCAAAAAAGCAGCAAGGCAGCAGAGGGTACGAGGGTTTAGAAACTCTTTGATTGATCATAAAGGTGCTGATATTCCCCTAACAAGCCAAGCAAACCGAGTCTCTGAAGAATTTCTTTTCAAAACGATGACCAACAGTTGTTAACCCACAGATACACAAACGATTCACATACCGTACAGACAGCTTCAGACAGCTTCACTTTGGGAACTGGTTAGAAAAGTTTATTTCCCTCGAAGCCAGCAGGTCTCTGCACAGTACGGAGCCCGTTTTATTGCTGACAGCTTCACAGCAGTCTAGCTTTAAAGGGTCAGTTTAGCAGGTTATTTGTGTTTTCACACAATTACAGTAGACGTTATTGGTATTTTATTTTACAGAGAAAATAAAAAAAATAATAACACCTGTCGGCGGCAGTTTTGCCGGAAGTTTCTAAAACAAGAAACATTTTAACGTCGACTTTTCCAGCCCACTGCCTCTGGTAATTGCATTAATATTGGATTCATCAAGTTGCACGTCTCACAAATTATCTTTAATACCAGCATTCTGCATGATTGCAGAAAGGCAGGTGTCCTTCATCTAGCAAGGCGGATTGGAAGGGCTTAGAAGGTGGATTAAAGGTTCGATTGATGCGGGAGACGAGAGTTTGCATCTGATCAGGGATATAATTTTTTTTATCACAGTCTTTTGTAGTTTTCTGTTCTAAAGCACGCATCAGTTTTCCTTGCTATAGCTGAGATATTTAGTCAAAGTTTTTTTTTATTAGAACGTCAAAAGTTAAAACAAAAGAACTAGATCTAAAAATAAAAATAAACCCTGGAATATTAGACCCTGACAACAAGTAAATGAAACTGACAAATGTTTTTTTCTGGTTTGTTTGAACCATCTTTTTAAGGTTGCTTTCCCTTTGGAAAGAGAAAAAAGAATTAATTGACATCGTTATCATATAAGCTGTGGGTGCAAGAAAATAACTCCTTTTTACGTGAGGGCACACAGAAGCCGCGGAAGATGACCACATTTGTTGATTGCAATCATGCTTGGAGCCACTGGGCTCAACCTCACAGCGCAGTCTATATGTAGTCGCTGTGTCTTTTTATTTGTAGAAGTTTTCTCAGCAGGTTGTATGAGACAGTACGTAGCTGTAGAAGAAGGAAGTCAAACAAATGAACCTGTGCGAGTTTGTTTGCTTCTGACTCACTCCTAGATATGTTCTCCCTTTGATCACATGGATTTCAGCTTGTTTCCCTCCCACATCCAACAAACATACAATCACGGGGATCGGAGACCAAATTGCCTGTTGGTATGAATGCGAATGTGGACCCAAGCGAGCCTCACAGTCACTGAGGCTAATTGGAATCCAAATTTAGAAAAATAACCTGCGTTTTACCCACAGTACTCGTAGTCATGGTTATACCTCCATGGGGAAAAGTTTGAATGTAGACACCATCCAGACTCATAGCGGTGCTCCTTTTTCTTTCTTTCTTTTTGCCTGATGTGTGTTAAGTTTGTGTGAGTGCCCCTGGCCTGTCATTGCGGCACATCAGCAGTAGTAACAGGTGGTCCCCGTGGAGGGCAGACTGACAGGTAGATAATGATCAAAGAGGCCGTTTCCTGTGTTTCATGTCGGACTCAGAGAGAGACACATCTGTACTGCCAGTGCCTCTGCTTTTCTAATGGGCTCGGGTTGCAGAAAGCTCATCTCACACACATGTGCATGACTGCATGTACGAGCACAAACTTTAGTCATTTTGAGACCCCTCGCATTAACAGCTACTAACACATTTCTCAGATCTCCCCCGTGCCACACTCCCTCCCTTTTAATAAATCGCTGAACTCTTGCCGCCTGCACGCTGACTCTCCGTCATCTCAAACTGTCACCTGAACTGTATCACACATCCATAAAATATTAACCTCAAGGGAAAACACAGGCAAAAAAAACCCCACCTTGTCGTTCTCCCGTTTGACCCACCTCCCCCCTCCTCCGCAAGTAAGCAGTACTATCTCTCAGACTCAGGTGCCCGGCCACTCACGGATATCTTACCCTCAATCTTGTGTCCACAGTCGCCACTGGCTGCGTGGACGAGTTTGTACTCTCCTCTGCTCTGTTCAGCCTGCCAGTTTCTGTTTAATCAATTCAGATTGTATTTGAAGGGGGCCAAATCTCATCTCAGGTTCGGATGTTGTTGGAAATGAAGTGCATCCTGGACGATGGGTGTAAAAACAGCTTCACTTTATCTGGTAGATTAAAACTTCAGGGTCACGGTAATCTGTCTTAATGAAACTGTCAAGTAATCCGAGAATCTGTAAACTCCACGTGTCACGTCGGCGTCCTGGGCACCCTTTCGTGCGTACGTGTATATTTTAGCTGACTGAATTTAAACGTGATTTTTAAATTGCTGATTGGCAGACCAGAGGGTTATGTGATTGCTTTGAGAGGTAGATTAACTAGCAATTAACCAATGTTAAGGTAATTGCGTAGCCAATCAAATAAAACTCAAAGCAGGTACGGGGGAAGCATGAGGCGCTGATTTAATCATCTATAAGCACTACTTCTCTATGCGCTCTTAGGTTTGATCTGTTGGCACTCTTAATATTCGAGGATTTATTTTGAAATTTCATTTCTGCAAGCAGTTTTATTTATTTGCAGCATTCACACCTTTGTACCAGCGGCCTCAGAAGTGGTCTATCAGGATCCAGCAAGCCTTTCACTGATGCGGATGTCATTTTAAATCAGCTTTTACAAATGATGATTCACTCAAACCTCAGCTTGAACCTTTCCCTCGCACAAAATGGTACAAAAGATCTTTTCATGGATCTCAGATTGCATGCTTCTCTGGAACCAAAATTCTCTTAAACCTTATCAAACGCTATATCAAACATACATTTAAAAAGTAGGTCGCGCAGTTGTCGCACACGTGCTCTATTTTATTCTGTTATTAGGAATCATATAAACCAATTTAAGCCCTGTTGACCCAGTTTTCTTTAAAATATCCCTTAAATAGTTGCAAGGTCACAGATTGTCTGATAGGATTACACATAATATGTGATGCATAGAAGCATGTTCCAACAGTTTCTTAGAGTTGTAATATATTTACAGTGTGTTAATTCTTTTTAGGACTGCAGAAATTAAGTTTGAGGTTTAATAAATGACTTATTGCATAAATGCAAGATGGAAATTGAAAGAGCAACTCTTTTTTTGCCTGTTTCACTTGTGCTGACTGTATATTATTGTAGGGTTTTATAATATAAAGCACCTTAAGGTGACTTATTGTGATTTGGCACTATATAAAAAAATGAATATATGCTAAGCTGTATTATCTGTTGGAAACACATTGTTAACGTAGCTCTAAACTGTCAAATTCTGGGCTTCTTCTAGATTCAGTTCACACATTTCCCTGAAATTCAGTCTGACATATAGTCTTTAGTCAGGCAGAAAAATTGGAATCCCCATTAAGAGTGTTTTGCTGTACAGGACAAGTTTTAATTCACTCTCCCAACAGTGGGATAGTGGGATTTAAGAGGTTAGGTAGTTCAAACATCAAACATGATTTGATCATTGGCCAGCCACGGATCTGGTTGATCTCCTTCCGTTACAGTGGATATTTTCCAGAGTTAAAAATTGTATACACAAAACCCAAGTTCCCAAGATGTACTGGAGCGCGTTCAAAACAAATTATTTGTGGTTTATATTTGATCTTAGTTCTCTCCCTTTCTTCAAAATGATTTATTATCATCGCTGATGTAGCTGCATAATGCATCTGACAGATTGTGCAATAATACAGTACCATACAAGTTCATTATAGCTCGTGCGCCGTGAAATGCATCTTGTGTAAGTCTCGGTCACGTTTGTGTCGGGCTTAATAAAGTTTGGAAGCGTTTCACATGATGCAATGGATGTGTAATGACCTAGAGTGCAATGCACATGGAGGAAAAAAAGGGTAATGTTGAAAACCTCAAAAGTTAAGTTTGAGATTATGAAGCAGTTTTTGCAGACAGATAAAAAGAGGGCATCACGGAAGAATGGAAACTGAGGTTTTTATTCCATTAACCGTAGCACGATGCTAACTCACGAAGCACATCTGAAGCTGTGTTTACATTTACCTAAAGCTGCATTCAGTCGCAGGCTGTCTGCCTCTTCTAAAAAGGGCTTGTCAACAAACACCAGTGAACTCGAGGCTGACCCTTTTTTGCACAACCCAAAGCTGGCAGCTGATCCCTCTGAAAACCGACTGAATCTCTGAAAGGGGAGCAAGAGATGCATAGCTGGCAAGCATGGAAAGCTTCAAATGATTGATAGCCATTTGTTTTGCCTGCTTAATACAACATAAACTCTCCAGCGATTCATCACCGGAGTGAGGGGTTTTTCACGGTGCCTCTGCAAAGCCCACTAAAAATAATTCATTTTCTGCGTGCTACGAGCCAGGCGCTAATGTTAAATATTCATGCGGGTCCAGTCTAAGTGATGTGGCCATTGGCACACAGTTAGAGCACACTCTGTGGAAGGGAGGAAATGTCAAGCTGTGAATAAATGAAAGCAGTGAAGCCGTATATTACCCTGCCATTGTGAATTTACTATAGTTGCCATTTTGTCCAGCCACTTCAAATGGATCTCTTTTATAATCAATACACTCAGTAAAACATCGAACATATTGCCACGTTGGCAAAAATCTCGGCTCGCTGTGTTTGCCCATCCTTTATTCAGTGTTTGTATTTGTTTCCTAATTTGTGCCTCATGAATGTTAACCGAGGGCTTTGTGCTGTTCTTCTTGTAGCAGTGTTCAGTACCGGCAACTAAGCCGACTCTCCTCAAGGATGTCGATGCACTTTGAGCCCATCTTGTCACATTAATCAATATAGCTTGTGCCTATGCAGCTGTTGTGTATCGACTGCCACATCAGTCAGCTGCATTCGTTTTTGAGATGTTTTCACTGCAAGCTGATATGAGAAGATGTTGTCATGGTTGCACAGAAATTGTTTTGAAACGCTATAGGTCATCTTCTGCCATGATATCAGTAAGCACAGTGGAGGGAAAGGGCAAAATATAATAGAACTTACTGGGTTGAATATCCATTTAGAGAAACTCAAATAGAGAGCATAATGTCCGCTGTGCATCATTTGGATGGAATAGGAAATGCTAAATGGCCTCATATTGACAGACACACTCTCCCTGTATTCATTTTTATCACGTGCACACACATTCGCACGTGCGCGCGCCACTCACATCCACGCACACGTTTCTTTTCTGCACTCTCTGACTAATGAGGCCTGGGGCTGGAGATGGTTCCATCAAGGAACTTCCCCCTCTCTTTCTCCTCTCTCTCTCTCGTTCTCAAACACGCACCTGATTGATAGCAGTGATTTGACTGAGAAAAGGGAAATGGGAAATTGAAAAATGGTGGGAGAAGATTGGAAACAACGTGCTGATTATAAACTCTGTGAGGAAACAAAAGGCTTTCCCTCTGCCTTTTCTCTTAGCTCTGAGGTAGCAGGTGTGTGTCTGACAGGTGCCTGATTGAGGCGCACAAAAGACATTACAACTGCAAACAAATGGACGTATTTAGCGTCCCCGGATGCAGTTAACGTTTTGGGCTGATAGAAGTGATTATGAGTATATGAGCACACGCAGCCGGGGAATGGGCCCAGGTGTTTGGGTGAGTGGAGCAAGAAGGCAGCCATGTTATTGTTGTGATGATAATAATCCATCTATACAATTAATGGTATGCCATCACCAAGGTCATCAGCCTTTGGAGATGTATTTAATATGTCTCACATTGTAATAATAGAGCCTTTCTGCGCTGGCGACACATACACAGGAGGTGTAAGACCGCACAGATTTATCATCATGAGAAAAAAAGAAAAGAAGCGTGAGTGAAAAAGTGAGAACAACAGACGCTGTGTTCCAAATTCGCTGATTTACAAAATAACCTCAGTTACCTCGATGCCATCGCCATTTATTCTGGTCTTTTTATGTTTATGCTCTTTTGTTTCATGATCAAAAAACCCCCAAAACCACAAAAAAACCCAGCACTTTCACAACAGTGGCATAAATTAGCCACTGCCTCCTTTTGGAAAGCCTTTGTGTATTCCATAAATAAGGGAGCATCTTGGCTGAAGCCCCGGTGGTTTAATATTCTCTGAGAGCTTCCAGACAGTGAGTGGTGGTGCAGCAGCTGTCTCTTGACCCTGCCGGACCCCCACTTACCCCTCTGACCAGCTCCTTTCCACTGGGCAGGCTGTGGCGATGACAAGCCTGTCAGAAGCTTCTCCTAATGTCCTAATTACCCCTCACACACACATACACGCAGGCGTGCTTGCACAGATGTACACACATTCCTAGTGAGTAAGCAAATATGCTGGCAGACAAGCTAAAAAGGACGCACTCACGTTCTCACCGTTTCCTGCTTGAGTATTGCTCATGTGAATTTTCCTTGCAAGAGACCGCACATTAGGTGAGGCATTACAGTGTAACCAGAATAGCAGTGGTTCTTCCCCATAAACAGTTCTTGGAGTCTTGATCTGAAACATTTCTTGTTTCTTTTTTTTTTTTTATCTGGGCACAATCAGAGCGTCGGTTTCTCTACTGTGATAACAAACGTGGCACTCCTGCTGCAACTTTCTTTTAAAAACTGACACCAGGCTGAAAAGAGGTTTCAAAGTGCCTGCTGCCTCTGAGCAGAAAAAAAAGACACCAAAAAGTTGCAGCATCACCCGAAATAGACAACGTGAATGAGATGTGATGTGTCACTTTGCCAGAGGTTAAGCTTTGCTTCGGCTTAGAACACGAGTCTCTTCTCTGGTGCATGGTTTTGGGTGCAGAGCGTAGTGCTGCTGCCGCTGCTGCACTTAAGTCTGTGCTCAGTCAACTAGTCTTGTTAACATAACAGAGTGGATCATTGTGCCTGGTAGGAAAAAAAAGGAAATCATTGTACCTCCCAGCAAAAGCAGTTGCTAAGTGATTCATAGACCCGGATAGTTACTGCATTTGTCACAATCAGCATGACTTAATCGTGTGCTGCTATACCGTTCTCCCTTCCTCATATTGTGCTGATTTGCAATATATCTTTTGAAAAAGTGTTGTTTTGTAATTCTTGTCGGATCACCTTTAGTTTGACAGATCTAAAGCAACCACTGTCTCTTTTATTTTGCTTTTATTTTTGCCACTTTTCTTGGTAACAGGGATTGTGTGGTGCCTATCATGTGAGACCGTGTGGAAGAGCAGCCTGGCATCCACACTCATCAGAAATTTGTTAGCAGCTTTTTTTTAAACACACGCACACACCCCACCCCCTTGTTTTTTGTTTTTTTCTTTATGACACGACTGTAAGACACGAACACTACCGGAGCTGTGCGGAGCTGTCATGAAAGCGGTTGGCTGCTGTTTGCAATTTTTTTTCTCTTTTTTTCTGTCAGCCGCAGAGACATTTTCATGTGTATTGTGAACGACAGCACCCAGTCAGGTACACCGATGATATTATTCACCTTTTATGCTTTCAAAGGCGTTTCTAACACTGACATGTCTTAATTTGAAAATTGCATTCACAAGAACACGCATCTCTGGGAATTTCTGTGCAATTGCAGATGCCCATAGCACTTCACTGAGGGGGGACAGGGCACCGAATTCAATATAGCTACTTTTTTCTTTTTTTATCTGACAGCATTTCTGAAGGATTACCCTTTAATCTCCCAACGCAGAGACTCGCGTCAGCTACATGTGTCTTGCTGGCGCTGCTCACACAATCAAGCAATAGATTGGACCTTTACAAAGCATATCCCATTAACACAGAGCAATTACCCACTTCTGTGGGGATATTTGCAAAATCTCCTTTTTGTTGCGGTTTATCAAGCAGAAACATGCTTTGCATCTCCTGTAAGCCTACCTGATTATAATGTCTCAATTGACTCAGGGGAAATTTAATCTGAATATTCCTGGCCGTGTTTACAGGTGAGCATTTTCTGATATTTCACTGACTGTTTGGGCTGGATTAAGTAGTACCGGAGAGGTGATAATAAAAGAAGTGGGTCAAGTACATAAATGAAATGCAACTTAATTAGTTCTGCCATTTTACAGAGTAGAAAATAGCTCTTTTTTTTTAGTATAACAAGAGCACACAATCTTGAGAGGTCCACTCAGAAGCTTTTTGTAGAGATTTAGGCCATATTATTCAGTCTTAATTGGCGGATGACGTTGGCTCCATTGTCGTAGAGATCAAGTTGCTCGGTAGCTGTTATGATTTCA
This sequence comes from Rhamphochromis sp. 'chilingali', assembly GCF_963969265.1. Lineage (NCBI taxonomy): Eukaryota > Metazoa > Chordata > Actinopteri > Cichliformes > Cichlidae > Rhamphochromis > Rhamphochromis sp. 'chilingali'. Next base: position 13,320,713 of record NC_137935.1, read on the forward strand.
GCCACGTCAACTTTTAAGTCATCTGCTTGACTAAATGTTATGTAATCCCAACTCAGGTCTGTTTGCTTTTTTTTTTAAAAAGGTTTTTAGGAGTCAATTAATGGCTATTTTCATGACACATTAAGCAGTGAGTAAGCCTAATATTATTTCCTTAGGCTCATAGACTTTTTAGTCTTTGTATTTTGCAACAACCCATAACTCAAAGAAGTATTTATGCCAAAGGGATGACTCACTTTCCACCCCAAATGGGAAAATAAATCCTTTGTTTTGGTAGATAAGAAAGGTCTCCCACCTGAGAGCTGTTGGCACTGAACTTTTGTCTGAGCACCCACAGACTGTAACTACAGATGGGCTTAGCCACTTTTCACAATGTAGCTGCAAACATTTTTATTTATTTTATTTTTTTTTATTTTTGAGAAGTGATCATAGTTTGGATGAGAGGGTAAAATGCTGAGACAGCAGCTAATGCTTGTTTAATGAGGTGTATCCATATATACTGCTTGGGTGCATCCCACAGTCAGTATCTGCTAATTTATGCTAAGTAATATACAAATAAAAAGTTAAAGACAAGCAGGAGCGCTTTGTTGGTGCTAACGACACAGCAGGCCATAATAATTGAACTAAAACTCCAACCCCACAGGCATGACAGAGAGGTGGCTCTGTCATGCCAAGCTGCTAATAATGGATAGCATTATAGCTTAATGTAGCTTAAATAGGTGGGCTGTTAAAACAGTTATACACTATTGGAGATAAATTATCTGAATTTCAGGAGCAGGACCGCGCCTCCAAACACGCCCCTTCTGGATCTTATCTATATATGATGACCCAGTTCTACAAGCTGTTCGTTCCCACTTTCGTGCCCCATCCTCCCTCCCCTTTTTTCAATTCTTTCACTTATTCACTTCTTATTAGTACATGAGGATCTGCCAGGCCTGGCAGCTGCATTGAGAAAATGACAACATGGGCCCAGCTAGTGAATTGTCATGATGTAAAATATTAGCTTTGGGGATTAAAACTGCACTTTTTGTACTGGTTTGAAAGCTGCTATAAAAAAAACCCTGATCACGAGTCTTCGGGGCCTGACTCACCTTTGAACCCTGCATCAAGTGGCCATCAGAGGAACTGCTGCCTTGACATTTGAGTCTTCATTTTTCAGCCCTGGAGTTGCTATATGTATGCACACTATTAGGCCAATAGGCTACCTACAGTACAAACCTGGAATGTCTGCGAATTTGTTTTGCTGTTGATAAATGAATAGATAGGCTTTCAGCTAAAGCATGGAGCGTGCTCAGATGTCATGAAGACGCCTCCAATCATTTCATCTGCAGTTCACAGAAAAAATAAATGGCATATCTGCGGAAACTGAACAAATTGTTTAATAGGGATTTCAAACTAGTTACAACTGATAAGAAAGACTAGAGTAAAGTGTTAGAGACTGGTTTTTGATCTTATTTGTGAGGAAAGCAGAGTTTCTTTCATCAGTTTGCTTTGTGAAAATTCTGACCTCAAGAGTCGCCTGTGTTTATTGGGTCCACTCTGCAGGAGTCCGCTTCTCCATCCGATTTCCTTGAAGAGAAAAAGTTTGAAGCCCACCTCTGATCCTACTAATTAAATGAAAACACAGTGGGCTACCCACAGTAAGACAGCATTACTCCACACACACATGCACTGTCGCAAAGGTAACCAGTGTGGGTGTCTCTATGGGGAACTACACCAAGCTCCAACATCCCACTCTGTTGTGTCCTCTTATGCAGTGCGATCACACACTAGGTTGACATGCAACACGCTTCAGATCATGAGCATAAATAAGCAAGGGATGTTTTACCTGAAAGGAAGAACATTAATTCAAAGGCATCACTCTAGTACTGAGAAGAAATGTTGCCTCATTAGTGTTACCCCACTGCTTTTACCGAGCAGTAGGAAGAGAGAGAGAGAGGCTATGTGCCACTCTTGCCACACAGACATCTTGTCTCCGGAGATCTTAGTTTGCCTCAGTGACTAAAAAACAGCGTGCATTATTATGGATTCACTGGGGTGGCAATGGGTTGAACGTAGACCCCTGAATACTGGTGCACTTAGAGCCTCACTTCGTATAGAAAACATACTGCAGTGCAAGAGTCTGCCCTTTCAAATGCTCACAATGAGCCGGTTTCCAGCAGGAAATGTAGCATCAATGTAGGTGGAGAGTGTGAAATGCTCCACTTTTGTGTTTCTGAACATAATGTTGCTCATTGTGCAGAACGGGAAGATGCGATTTGGATGAAAAGGAAAAGAGGTGAGGCGACAAGGACAGACATTATTTGGAGGACGGTTAGCCTGCCTGCTCTCATCCAGTGTGATTGACATATTGGTGCAATGGGTGCACTCGCACGAATGCCATCACATGCATTTCCCCAGAAATCTGTCTATCAGCACTGTCTAAGCAGAGCGACAGCCATGACATCTAATCACAGGCGAGCTGGCACCTCATAACTTCTACCTAATGTGCTGCAGGTACAGAGGAGAGAAGGGGAGCGCTGCACGACAGCACCCCCGCCACCAAAACACTATTTATAGCCCCTTCAGAGGCCACCAGCAGGAAGTGGATCATACTGAAGGGTTAGGGAAGGTGTCACTACACTATATCACAAGTCTCTGTGTTTAGATATAGGTCTCTCTTGACAAGATTAAACACCGAGATGCCCCGCTATCAGGCCGACGCATTTTTCTGGGTTATAGTCCTGACAAAGTATTGCAGCAAAACGAGGGCAGATATGGTACACATACAAGATGATAATGAGTCATTTACATAATGTTGCTACAACATTATAATTACCTGGCAATTAAAGCAGCTCAAAAGCCTCATTATGGACTGTCCTGAGGACTGGTTGGACTGGGATACATGCAGCGTGCTCATTCAAGCTCAAGTCTATCAACGCCTATTATTCGTGAGTTCTTTTTTTTTTTTTTACATCAACTGCCCAGAAGCCTCATTCTGGTGAATTATCACATATAAGCAAGTTTTGGCTGACACGCTGTGTTTTAGATGAAGCAAAGCTTTAAGTTAGTGAGATATCGTTGCGGGCTCCTGGACAACGTTCAAAATTTGTTTCCCATCATGTGTGATTTGTCACTCACATTTTTGTGTCCCGAGGGACTTGCTGACACGTCGAAAATGCACAAAGGAGCCATAACAAGGACATGTGTCATACCTTACACCCTTATTAAGCCAGCAATGACAAGTTAGACAGGCAGTCACTTCACCATACTGTACAGCACGCTTGGCACTGAAGCTCCCATTGCTCACAGCCAGAGTAAAGAAGCACCAAAGTCTGTGTGAAATGTCAATATAATAAAAGATGGTGCGAAATATAAAAATGTAGATGTGCAGCAAGGGGGCAAGAGATTTGTGTGTGTGTGCATGTGTGTGTGTCAGAGTTGTTTATGAATAGCAGACAATGAATGATGGAAGCTCTCCCGAGGGTACAGGCCCTGAGCAATGCTGCAGGGACTTGGGAACGCGCCAGTCTCCCATGCCCTGTGAGATGCCAGTTTGGGTGGGCACCGTTCCGAATGGGTGCTCTCTTCTCCAGGATACACGGCGGGTCCCAGGGGAGCGTCTCCAGGCAGTGGCTGCTCCACAGTGGGGCTGGCTGGAATCTCAATCAGGGACACAAGGGGTAGAAAACAAAGTCCAAATATTCCCTCTGTACCTCTATATTGATGTAACATCGGAAAATAGATGAAGGCAGGAAAATGGCTCATTACGTCGGAATCGCACACACCTGTGTTGTAAAAATGACTCATTATGACGGCTTTTGTATTTGTCTTAATTGGTGGAAAATTACACAAATAGCATATGGAGCTTGAATTTAATGAATTTCAACAAGCCTATTTAAAAATTAAGAATATGCTTTTTGTTACCAGTGGAATATAGCTCCCTGCTTACATCCTGTCTGCTCACAACTTGTCTGTTTTTTTTTCTCCTCTTTTCTCTCCTGCTCTCCTTCTCACCTGTGCTGCAACAGGAGCTGCTGAAACCCTGACAGGTAATCTTTCTTTTTGCTACCTGCTGTTCATTTGGAAGTGCTTGCTTCTGTCTGTGTCTGTTGATTGGCTGTCCATTGCGGTTTGTTCATCTGTGCATATTTACATGAATGGCTGGTTATGTTCATAACGTTTCTTTTCAGGAAGGAGGAGATAGCCGTCGGCTCACAGCTCTGATCCTCTGTTTTTATTTGTAATTCTCAAATCAACATTTCACCACATGTAATGGCTGATTTCGATTTCTTTTCAAGCCACTTGGTTTCCTCTTCAATTTGTCTGTAGTTTTGACACATTCCTGCTCCTAACTATAGAAGTTTTGCTAATCTCCTCCCATTCTGTAGCCTCTCCAAAAGTAGAATCTCAGCAGTAAAAGTGTGAGGAATGAATTTAACAATGTGTTTTTCTCTCTTTCCGAGCTGTAAACAGCAGTATTTTCACATAATTTCCATCCTGTAATAAACTAAATCAGTGCTACTTCCCAGGCTAAGAGCCGTAATTACCTAGTTTGAGGGGTGAGGCTATGAAAAAAAAGACCTGTCACGACAGAATATCCACTAAGGTTATTTTCCCAAGCTGCTCCTTTATCAGAGGATAAGTGTTGCAAGTAAACACTCAAAAAGAGTTAATATGGAATGAAGCATGATATTATCATATTAGTGCCTAAACTTAACCGAATTACTAGTTAACTTATTACTAGTACTAGTACTGGGTTGGCCCAGCTTTTGCCTCCAGAACTGCTTTAATAGCATCGTTTGAACAAGGTGCTGGAACAATTCTCAGAGATTTTGGTGAATATCGTCATCGTCTGTTACACAGTTGTTGCAGATTTGTTGGCTGGACAGCAAAAATAATCAGTTAGGCTGTTCCATTAAAATGGTAATCAATTGATGGTGGACCAAAGTGTACCCAGAAAATATCCCTGACATCATTAAACCAACACCAGCAGCCTGAACTGTTGATCCAAGACATGATGGGCCCATTTCAATTTCTGACCCTACCATCATAATGTCACAGTAAAAACAAAGACTCATCAGACCAAGCAGTGTTCTTTAACTTTGGTGAATGCATACGAACTGATAGGAGTCTGGTCTTCTGCTGCTGCAGCCCATCTGGTTCAAGGTTCAATGTTCAGTCAGTGATCAGTGCTGAGTGTTGTGCATTCAGAGATGCTTCTCTGCATAGACATGTAAACCCTAGAAATCTCTGTGACATTGTGGTTTTTAACCTCCTAAGACCCGAACTCTTTCATGGCATACATTTTTAATTTCTCTTTGATATTTGGCTTTATAGTGTTTGATAGGACACTATAAAGTTACAATCGAGTAATGATGTGCAAAACTCTTTATTTGGTGTCTGAACACAGCAGCATTTTGCTTGAGTACAAAAACAAAATGAGAAACAACAATTGTGCCCCTTTGAACAATATGGCTAATTTGAAAGCCATTTGAAAGAGCAAAATTTAGTATTGTGGTCTAGACAACCCAAAATGTGATGTGGACGCCGGTCCTAGGAGGTTAAAATACTCAGGCCAGCATATCTGGCACCAACAATTATACCACATTCAAAGTCCCTTGAATTGCCTAAATGTATCGAGTTCCTTCCATGTGATTGGATGGTTATGTGGTGTCATTAAAGAGCAGTTGAACAGGTGTACCTAGTGAAGTAGCTTGTGAGTGTAGTATATGGTGTTTAACCTTTCATGGACCAATACAAAAACAAACAGTGAACACAGTGAGCGTGCAGACCTAGTGAGAATCATTCAAAGGGATTTTTCATATCTTTGCAGTTTTATTCACTTAAAACTCATCTCTAAAGAGCTGCTACCGCTGATGAGTGTGATTTATAAACCCGCTGGAGTCTTTCGTTTCTGTGAGAAAAACAACACTGTAATATTTTAGTTGATAAAAGATGCTTTTTCAGGAAGGACATCCTTTTTTCTAGTTGTGTTGCAGCATCATTATACAAACGGGCACCCTTAGCTTCTAAGAGAGCTTATATTTAGTTAGAAAAAAAACGATGGTCAAATTAGGGGGTACGAATTATTTTTTTGAAGCTTTTCCATGCAGGTCTAGGAGAAATGGCACAGCGCTAATTATACCCTGAGACACAGGCCTTCTTTCTTGTGAACATCCTTAAAACAGCATTTCATCATGAGGATCAGGATTTAATGACTGAGAGGGATAAAGTGCAAAAAGGCAGCATCAGAGAAAGAGAGGGAGAAACTTTTATTGTTAATGACTGTCTATAGTCCTGGTTGTTCCTTGAAAGGACATGACTGCTGCAGACAGCGGTGACTCAAGGGAGAGGAATTGGGGGCTGGCTATCCTGCTTTTTGCTGCCCCTTTCATGTCTTTTGATGTGAAAACAAGAGAGAAAAGTTCAAAGAAAGCGCGAGCTCCATTCAAAAGGTGCCTGTCTCCGAACTTCTGATGGAAGAGCCGACCCCCTAATATTTCCTGATTTCGTCAACTTTTGTAAAAATTGGTCAGGTTTGTGCCGTTTTGCATTTTGAGTACGGCTGATGAACCGAGACTCCGCGCCAGACACTTCATGCCAGATTGTACATCCCCTTGGAGAGCACACAGACTTTTGAAGGTCTGTATTTCCCTCTGACTGTTTCATTCAGTATGTTGTGATGCAGGAACAGGAGGGCAGCCATGTGTAGAGATACAGGCACTTTACTCTCCCAGACAGCTGCTGGAATGAGTGTGAATTTATCAGCCAGTCATCTGTGCCATGCCTCTGCCCACTCCCCCCTACATCCCCACCCACCACCCAGAATTAATGACTGCCTTTCCTCATTTGCACCCAATCATGACTAGGATGCCGAGGCAATTGAAAATGTTTACTTCAGTTGCGAAAACCCTCCATGTTCCACAAAGTGGCCTGTTTTTACTTTGATGGGATTGCTAATCACAGCGACGATATTTATGTGTGTTTTGAATTGGAGATGAGCCTAGGCTAGGATATTGGAGGGGGACCAACCTTGCTTGGGGCTGCTAAACCTTATGGAGAATTTATCTTTTGCGTTCCCTTTCTCTCAGCCCAACAGATTGGGAGCTGAATAACCTTGCTTTGAGGCTGCTGCTCTATGTTGCTGTTGTGACTGCCAAATATATTACTTTTACAGCAATGAAATAAAATAGACATCAAAACACTACACTTTGCTTTTGCCTAAAAACACTATTATGTAGTGTACAGAGGAGCTGCACTGTATTGTTTTCTTTATACTATACTAGAATGCATCCACATTTTAAATCTTCACGTGAGGTCATTTTTGATTTGATGCTCACCATTATCTTGTTTTATTCTATTATTTTAGATGGTAAACAACTAGTGTAGCTAGAAAGTGCCTCTTTCTTCTTATCACTGATTCAGTCGTTCTCATACACCATATTGCTAATGGGTCAGGAGCAAATTATGTGACACTGGAGACTTTAAAAGCTGTGATTAAAGTCTGATATAGGTTTTTTTGTAGACTAATAACATTCTGTGAAACCCATGAGACCAGAATACTGACTTTAAACTAATGCAGCTCATCAGAACAAACCCTGAATTGCCGTCATATTGAATTTTTCCTTCACCTCACAATGAGCCCTGTTTCCTTGAAATTACTTCCTTATTCAAGTAAACTGCACTCTCAAGGGAGGCATCTCCTGGATTCAAATACGTTTGTAGTCAAGTCAACATATCTTTGCCATTTATGTTTTTGTTTTCTTCCCTTTTTCAGGCAACAAATCACATTAGATGGTTGGAACCAACCCTCAGAAACTGAGGAGAAGCTGACATGAGCTCCAGCTTCTTCTTTGAGTAATATTTGTGCCTAATCTAATCTGAAAAGTTAACTTAAAAGAAAAAAGGAGTAGAAATGTCTAAAGGTTACAAGCTGGGGTTAAAGTGGGATTTCACAGGTGTAGCAGTGCAGCTTGGAGAAAAGAAGAATTCAAATAGTCACACTTTTTGTATGCTCTGTGACCAGCTAACCTGTGTTGTAACACCTCACAGCTCGTTATTCTACTGAATGCAGCAACTTATAAGTAGGGCTTACACAAACCTTATGGCTAGATTTCCAATCCCTAGATGCTATACAGCTATTATAGGTAGAATTTGGTGAGTGAATCTAATCCGCATTATTGCCTTAAATGTAAACTAATTGCTACCCTGTATGTAACCAGTCCATTACTGAAGACTTTATCACAATACTGTAAGCTAACCAGGTTAGCCTGCACTAAACTGCCTAGTTTTTAACGCAGTGTTTGAATAACACAGACAAACTATACTTCAAGATATTTCACTAAAACATAATTCAGCAACACACCTTGTGTAGATCCAGTTTATGATTTTAAAAACTCTGCAATGAATTAGGACATTATATGCAAGCTTAACATTGCCAGTGTGTAACATTTCACTTGCTAAGCTGTGCTTACCTTTGAAAATAGTCTCCCGTCTTCTCCTTTCCTCCCCTTCTTACATCTTTATCCATCTCTCTGTGTCACATATTGACATGTTTCCTCACGATTTTACATTTAACTCACAGACACATTTTGTCAGACTGCACAAAATAGTTTGTATGTTCTTTGAGCTGTTTCTAAAGGCACGTTTGAAATTACATAGCACATAAAAACAATGATCCTCCTCAGTAGTTAACCAGATCCTTGAAGTTTTGCGACCGCCACTTTGCATCTGCACCATTAACACATTAAAAGGTACACGTATGTCCATGATGTCGCTGGAAGCAACGCCAGGCTGCAGCACATGAGAAATGAACTCTTGATTCTTCCGACACATGATCCCCTGGTTACAACTCTTCAACATGGTTTTGGTTCATATGTGAGGATGAGGATCAGATTATGCTACTTTTCAGCCTGTTTTTAAACTCGTGCTGTTACGCTATCACAAAAAAAGACTGTTTAATTCTGTGTTTAACCATAAAGCCTGGCTAGCATACCAGTAATGCCCTTGCAGTTAGCTACAATGATAAATCCATTCCTGTCTTTCTGGCTGTCACATAATTTTTCTCCTTAGGTTAACTTTTACAAGGTTTTTATCATTCAATCATCTATCATTGCTTGTATTAGAAATGTAATAAAAGTTCAACATTTGTGGCAGGGGGTTGGGCAGGAGTGTGGAAGGTATTGTCACACTGGTATATAGGGTTGCCAACTCCCTGAAAAATAAATAAGGGACACCTCGTGGCCAGGGCTGGGCAACCCAGTTGTCTTCACCCTTCCCAGTGTGGTAGCTCTTTTTTTGTGTGTGAAATTATTTTTTAACCATTTGACTTGAACTTGATTTAAGCAGATGCATATTCTTTGTGATATGACTATATGTGAAACAAATGATCATTTAGCCATTTATTTTTAGCTCAAAATGACAACATTAACACAGTAAAACAGGTCTCTTTCTTAAACAGAAGCCTGTCATGCTTAACTTTTGAGAATATAAGTAAATCTTTCTTTAAAAGAACTCTGTCCTGCTTAACTTAAAATTATATAAATTAATAGAAAGCAATAGAACAAAAATATTCTTGTAACAGTGCACATATAGTGCATTTAGTACAATTGGCTTCAGCTGAGGTATTATTTCAGCTTTTCTAATGCTAATCAGCTGCTCCTGTTTGTAAACCCGCTTGTTCCCATGATTACGCATCATAACTCATCATCATTATTCATCTATGTATTACTTTTATGTATTAGTCATCTATTTGTTGTAATCATTTATCCTTGCAGTTGTTTATTACACAAAATAAGTTATATTATCACACTTCTGGCCACATAGCGCTGATATCCACTGCACATGCCCATATTAACCTTAACCAGAGGGTTTAAAAAAACAAACCAGTGTTTACATACCATATCTGCTTCTGCCATGCCTGGTGGACAAGAAATTGGTTAAGGGTTCCCCGAGCTTTCACGCCCCTCGTGTTCTTCATGTGCCCATTAGAAGCATGCCTATGGAAAAAGTGCGCCAGCACACAGTGCAGTGCTTTATAGTGCACTTTTCCAGCCAGGTGTTTTCCTTTTCCCATTCCTCCCTGTACTTTTGCAGCCTTTTTTTTTTCTTTCTCTGAGCGAACAAACATTGCTGCTCTAACGCTGGGCTTACACTGTGCGATTTTTGGCCCATTTTGAGCCGATTTTTGAGTCGTGCGACCGATTTGGTGATCGGCCCGATTTTGGCCTTCATCGTGCATCGTGTAGTATACGTGGGGTAACGAGAAGCGATTAACACCTCGAGCAGCTCCCGATCATCAATCGCTCGTGAGGGTGTCACCACAGGCGCTCACATTGCTCGCGCGCAAACACATAAACGTCGGTGAAAAAGACGGAGCAGCACAGCTGTGCAGCGTGTGATCTGGACACAAGCGATGGAGGCACAACTTGTAGAACTTTGGAAAGCTCATCCGAGCCTTTTCGATGTGGCATCACAAAATTATCACGACCACAACAACCGTGAAAATAGTTGGATTTACACTGTTGCTCAATCACAGCTGCCTTATTAATGTTTTTCATTAGCAATTTAGCAAAGTTGATGGTGGCGGTGTGCGTGTCTGTGTGAGTGAAAGACAGACAGAGAGAGAGAGCGACAGATTTTCTGTTATAACCTTCATTTTATGGAGGCACAGTGTGCCGTCCGAGACTTGCACCGCAGTGTCGGCGTTTGTTTCCCTGTTGGCCGGTATTTTCTTCGTAAGCGACCTTTCCTCGACCAATGAGATAAGCGATAATCTGACTTGTCATACTCGAATTGTCATAAGTGTGCTGTCAGCTCATTGGTCACAAAGCAGGAGAGGGGCTGGGAATTATGTTTTCAAACAAAGCGTTAATTCCATTAAAAGTTATAGACTACTTTTGATTCTCACTGTATTACGGGATAAAGTGCGTCCCTTATTAGCTCAATACGGGACGTGAACTTTTGTTTCTAAATACGGGACGATTCCGTTTTTTAAGGGACGGTTGGCAACCCTACTGGTATACAGCCTGCTATAGCAAGCCAGGGATTTTTGTAAGTTTGGCCTACGTTTCAGAACCGTTACACCTCCGTGAACTCGCTTGTCAGGTATTTTGTTGAAGAGAAAATAGGTTTGCGTTCAATTGTAAAGGGGAATATAGTGTAGCTGTTTGAACTTATATTTTAGGGAGCAGGATTGTCACAATATATAGTGTTTATTGATTAATTCACAGTTAACCGTTACACAGTTTTTTCAGGTACCTGGTAGATTGTGGTGATTCCTCTATGGATTCAGCCTGTGGCAGTGTGCACTATTTTGCACTGACTTTAGTCACAGTGTAGGTGGGATCCACACTTTTCTGATCTGCATGTGCACTATCCACTCATTATTTGCTGTGGCTTGTTTTTACACAAGGGAAACTAAAGGTCTAATATATATGTTACATTAAAACATAGATCTCATTTCCATTTTTATATGCATTACAATCCATCAGTCAGAGGTAATGTGCTGAAAAAGATGGGGCTTCAAACCTTTTTTTGCATTTTCTCATGTACTCTCTCATTTACACATTCAGTCATTGTTGTCCTATCTGAGCAGTTATTCTTGGACGTATTCTTAGTCCATGCCTGTTCAGCAGTATTACATGAAATTGTCCTCAACCACATTAGCATGTAGTAAATATTACCTATTTACGATAAACCTTTAATTGACTGTATTGTGTACTTGTTGGACATAATCTGTGGCTGTTTTTACCTATTACCTTCCTTTTGTCCTGAGCCTGAGACCCGGCAGCAGAGTGGAATGAAATGGGTAGTTCATTGCATCAGACAGGTCTGAGGAGCTTTTCTCCACAGGAGGTTAATTTCTTATTGCTTGCCGCATTCACAGAGTTCATTTTGAATCATGTTAGTTTGCCTGTCTATTCCCATTATCACTATCTGAAAATGCAGGCGTTTTTTTCCCCCCCTCCACTTTGTAAATGTCAGAATGCAATAGAGGTGTCTGACAACTCGGGCATGCAAATGTGCTTTTGATGTTTTCTTGGGGCTGTGGCTTAGAGTGTTGTTCCTCCGCTGGTGTGAATCTGAAGCATTAAAACGTATTCTCCATTCTTCTTACGCTTTTTTGGCTCCTGCCGGATAAATATAGCACAAGGTGACTTTTGATTCTCTTCCTCTTTCTCTCCAAAGACAGGGGAAACAAAGCAAGGCTTTTTGTGTGTGGGGGGTTTGGTGTGAGGTGTAAGTTACGATGACAAGGTCCAGGGTCTGTCAGTGGCAACAATGCCAGTGTACAGAGAGTGACTCAGATGCTTACAGCACTTTTATTCCTAGAGATACAGAACAGAACCGCTGAGCACACTGAGCACACATTGGTCACATGGAACCTCAGATGGAGGGCTCTGATAAAGCTTAACCATATACAGCATCCAACTCGGCTCATCTCTCCTCTCTCTGTTCTCTCGTGCTCTGTTTAACTCCCCCTCTCTTCTTCACCTCCTCCACCCCACCCATATCTACTACTTGCCACTTTCTTACACTCGTTCTTTGTCTCTTTTTCTTCCTACCCTCTCCTCACTCCCTACCTTCGTGGGCAGCAGAGCTTACAGCCCATCTGGCACTGACTCACAGGGCCCACTCTGAGCTGGGGGAGATCAATAGTGACAAACACTGCACATGGCTCTTATATTAAAAGGATTAGACATGGCTGCAAACAGACAATCTACACGGCCTATTCACGTATCTTTGCACTGTGCGTGTGTTGACATGCAGTCCCTGTTGTTAGAAACATAAATATTTAAGATACTTTAAATATCCAGACAGAGATGCTTGTTCCACATTTCAAATGTATTTTTTGCTTCTGTGTTTTCTGCCTGCGTTGTGAAGTCGAAGGTCAGAATCTGGCAACTGACAACGTGACGGTGATTGAGGGGGAAACGGCCACCATCAGCTGCAGAGTGAGGAACAACGATGACTCCGTCATCCAGCTGCTCAACCCCAACAGACAGACCATTTACTTCAAAGACGTTAGACGTAAGTGCCAGTGTGTCTTGCACACACACACACATACAGACAGACACACACACACACACACACAAGATGTCTTTCTGCTGTGAGTCGTCATCATTCTTCCTTTTTTGAAGAAAAGCATTTGTCAGTTAGCGCCTGTATTGTGTTTGTAAGCATGACGCCTTGAAATGCAAACTTGTGGTCCTTGTTTGCACCAAGGACCATGAGTGCAAACAATTGATGGAAATAGAAGAAATCCAATTTCTTTTAATCCTGAGTACCAGATACCAAGAATATTTGTACTGTCAGTTTTAGAGAATCTTTTTTTTTATGTTTATGACTTTTATACAGTAGTTTGGCACTGGTAAGATAAGCCTGGTCACTCTTGGCATACTCCCGCTGGTATAAATACTTTCAGGATTTTGATAGTTATGCACAGTATCTGGGGTTGACATCTAGTAAACAAACAAAATAGATTACTTCTACTACTACTATTACTCTTTTATTTTGGTCATTTTAAATCATAGCTGCTGAAAGCTGGAGTGTGTTGATGTGAGGACCCAAATGCAAGGACACAGAGAGGCAGAGTTTAAAACAAGAAGTGACTGACAGAAATTCAATAAACATAATCCATGAAAAAGCCCAAAGGGAAAAATAAACAGAAATCCCAAACAGGTATGAGATAAATCCAGAAACACTGGGCGATAACTAGGAATTAAAGACAAACAGGGACTCGGAGTTAGGAGTAAACGATATAACACAACAGAGGACGAAAAAAGACTGAGTTCATTTATACAGACAGGTGCACTGAGGGGTGACCAAAGAAAGTGGAAACAACAGGGGAACAAGAGACAGCTGAACTAAACCTAGATAAGAACAGAACAGATTAAAACACAGTATAAAACAAATGGGGAGACCAAAACCACAAGTAGCCAAAAACAAACAAACAATACTACTAGATATCAAAACCAAAGCAAACAATAATCAAACACAGAACAAAGCAATTTGAAAAACTGGAACTTTACTCAAAAGTCTTCCGACTCAAAGACACGCGTTCATGATAATAATATGACCCTGTGATAATAGTCCAGGATACGGTGCTCCCACTTCCTGGAATAATCTGCCGAAGGAGTTGAAATTGTCAGAAGTGGTTACCTTGGGGGAGTTTAAGTCAAATTTTAGAAGAACAAGAGAATACCTCTTTTAGTCAGTGCGACTGTTTTTAATGTCGCTCTTAATGACCAGATATCATATATTGTTTTTCACATGTTTGTGTGGAAAATTGCATTTGTTTTAAATTGTTATGTCATTATGTGGCGTATGCGTGTTTGGCTTTTGCTGATTTTTACCTGGATAAATAAAGGAATAATAAAATAATAACACATATGTTAAATGGCCTGCATTTGTATAGCACTTTTCTAGTCCCTAAGGACCCCAAAGCGCTTCACACTACATTCAGTCATTCACCCATTCACACACTGGTGATGGCAGCTACACTGTAGCCACAGCTGCCCTGGGGCGCACTGACAGAGGCGAGGCTGCCTGACACTGGCGCCACCGGGCCCTCTGACCACCACCAGTAGGCAAACATGGGGTTAGTATCTTGCCCAAGGATATTTGGCATGCAGCCAGGAGGCAGCCTGGGATCAAACCACCGACCTTCTGATTAGTGGCTGACCTACTCTGCCACCTGAGCTACAGCCACCCCCTATTCAATTTATCCTAATCGTATTAATAATAAGCAAACTAAGGTTATAATAATGGCTCTTCTTCCAGAAGACTATGGTGCAAGAATCTGTCAGGGTATAATTTAATGTGCAATGTGTGTATTAGTTTCCATGTTAAATACCCACTTTCAAACTTCAACAACAAAAACTGTAACCTATTAAGAATCTTTTCCTCACTGTCAAGTGGAATAATTTATAATCTATTGCAAAAAAACCCAAAAAAATTCTATTGAAAGTTACAAAATTTACCTCCACTTGTCATGGGCTGGGTCTGTGACCCGGTGTTTGAGTTCTTATATATTTTGGTATTCATTTGTGCCCTAGTTTAGTTAATCTAGTTAATTTCGAGGTTGCTGTTTAGTCCTTTGTTTCTTAGTTGTTTATGTCATCTCCTCCTGTATTCAGTCTCCCTGGTCCGTGCGTCTACCTGTCATGCGTCATGTCTGTGTGGTTATGTTCAGTTCAGGTCACGTCTAATCCCCATGTTTCCTGTTTTACTTTGAAAGTCTGTGTCTAATGTCAGTGTATGTAGTTTCACTTTCCCTGTCCTGTCATTAGGTTCATGTGTATCAGCTGTTCCCCCTCATGTGTTTCCACTTCCCTTGATCATCCCTTATGTGTATTTAGTCTTTGTGTTTCATTCAGTCTGTGTCGCGTCATCTGTTCCCACCCTCCATGTTTTCACAGCCAGTCTTTGCAGTCATCGTCATAGTTCTCCGAGTCTCCATAATTTATCACAGTATTAGTTTCCCAGTTAAGTTATAGTTTAGTCACGGTATTTCTGCTTTGTTTGAACTCTGTGTCATCAGCCATAATAAAGGCTCGCTTTCAGTTTAAGTTCACTCCCGTCTACTCACTTGTGTTCGCACCTGGGTCCACCACACACACCACCGCACGGCCTCCGTCCACAGACCGTGACACCACTTAAGCAGAGCAGAGATGTTTAGCTGTCTTTCTTTAATGTTACTCAGATGTGACAGCCTGAAATGATCCTGTGCATTTCTCACCGATATTTTATTTTTTAGTCAATTGTCAAAGAACACAATAAACAGAGTAATCATAAACAGCCTATTCCTGCAGCATAGTGGAACATCATATTTCTCCTCATTAGCTTGTCCACAACATCTCGTCTACACTCTCGTCTAGACTTTTTGCTTATTTTGCTTATTTTGTGCGATTGTTGCACGTAAAGAGCTGCAACAATTGTAAACACATCCCGTTCAAAGGAATTGTCCTGTGTTTGGCATTACTGTGAAGATATCAGATATCACTAGAACATCAGCTCCAGCTTTTTGTCAGATTTTCTGTCCAAACATGATTCCATCTGTCCTTGACTTTCTGGCTCTTTTACACAAGTCATTAGGCTAAGAATACTGCAAGATTGATATGAGATAATTAACAATGCTACCATAATGGGAATACTTTTGTGTCCTTGTCACTGTTCGATTTTACGATAATCTCTTAGATTAGGATATTGAACATTATGATTATGCATGAGCATATGGGCTACTTCTACTCCGAACTGAGTTTTTGTCTCTGCTTTTTTTTTTTAAAACTTGTTTATATCTGGGATCTGAGCCAAGATTCAAGGTGAACGAGGAACACCCTTCATTTCGGTCTATATTGCATCCCAGCTGTTTCACAAGTCTAGGTAGTGAGACGTGTGTTCCATTTTCCACTAGCGAAGAGCATCGGGGGAGTTTGAGTACACATCTTTGTCATATTTGTACAAAATGCCTAAAGCTGTCTCACAATATGGCAGAGAAGAATGGACTGTAAAATAGCAAAGATCATGTTGTGCTCTACACCTAAAAAAATATTTATTTTGACACCAAAGAGCAGATAGAAAAGCAACAGTGAATAATTCACTGTTACATCACAGAGACAATCAAATTTAGATCAGCACTGCTAAGGAAATCTTTCCATGATGTTAAGACAACATTTTCCTCTTCGTGCTTTGTCGAGGCGCTCCAAGCGGGCCTATAAACGTGGCATTTTCTCCGCCTAACTCAATGCAGTGCCGCCTTCAATTACAAAAAACAAGCAGTTTTGTTTATCCACGATTAGATCTGAGTATATGTTTGGCTGGAGTGTTTCTGGTCCGCCGCTGCATATTTGTGCTTCTGGTAATGGGGTTTAGTGAACCCCATAGCAGCGCTATTCTAGGCTCTGTTCCTAAAGGACTGCTGGTTCTGCTGGGACCCCCCTCGGCCAGTGGCATTGTTACCTGTCAACGGGGCCGCCTGACACAGTGGCAGATCTTTGTATACAAGGAAGTAAACAGCAGTGACACAGAGACACACCAGGAGCCAGAACAGTGGCTACAAGCAAAGCGGCAGCCGCAGAAACACAGATACGCACAGAAATACCAAAACGATAACAGCTTTACAGTACCAGTGAAGGCCATATAAACAAATTTCTGCTGCACCAAATAAAGATGAATTATGTCACAGGTAGAAGCGGAGCGAGTCTTGTTAGGGTGAGCCATTTATTGTGCCAGATACATGCGAAATGACATGCAATTTGGCAGACTTGTCATCTGAAATGGGAAAAATGAGCCTTTATCAGCGAAGGTGGACCTCTTTGGATGGTGATGCAATTGAACACCATTATTTATTCACTGCATCTTCTCAGGAGTTGTCTGACTTTGTGTTACAAAGGTTTAAAATGATACTGCCGAAAGGCTTTTGTTTCAACGTCAGACCTGGTAGGTTTAGAGCTTCTGGAAACTGGTTGCTGTTACAGTTATAAGGCTGTTATAAAGACTTTTTTTTTTTAATACAAATAAAGTGAGAGCGTCAACCCAATGTGACAGTGTGAAAGGGTTCATTCATAGTTAGGAGTGTGCAGAGAATTACCAGCCAAAGCTGCGTCTTTCCTAGACTTTATTGAGCTTTACAACAAGTTTCAGCTAATTGTTTAGCGGTCTAGCAACAACTTTACCACCTTGTTTCACTTTCATCAATCTTCACGCATCAGTAAAAAGCTTAGGAGTTGGCAGAGATCTAAACCCAAGCAGCAATAGACTAAGCGCTGGATTTACAAGATTCTGATGCCTAGAAACTCCGTGCAAATGCCACATCACTGCTTTGTCGTAACAAGTACGCCGGTTATAGCAGTACTTCTTTACGACGTGAAGAATTGTGGCTGATTGAAATATATTTGACTTTAATATGCAAAAGCTCAGCCAATCTACTTCATAAGTATGCGGTGGGGACCTGGCACCATAAGCGAGCGTTTTGATTTAAATGTTCCTAAATTGTGATTGGAGCACAGAAATATGAGACATCCCCCTTTTCCGCTTCAGCCCTACTTGTAATGTACAGGCACAAATACTAAATTACTGATATAAAATATACCACAAGTGTTCTAAATTTGACAGGAAATAAATGTGTATTCATGAAGGACTTCATAAGTAGGATACTGTGAAGCATCGGATCATCGGAGCATTTAGAGAAAGTCCAGATGTCACTCTCTTTCTAAGTGTTCAAGGACCATAACTTAAGGCCCATTCTAACTAAATGTGTCTTACAGATTGACACAAGTAATGTGATTCCAAAACTGTTTATAAATTGCACTTTGATTATGAAAGGCTTTCCAAGAAAAGTACAAAAAGTACACAGATCATATATATGTATTCTTACCAATTTTTTGATTCATTAAATAGTTCCGGCTGCTGGTTGGTGGACCTAGTACTGTTGTGCACAACAAATGTGATTACAGCTCTCAGTTTTGATTAGCTCATCACCATTTCAAAGCACCAGAGAAAGGATGTCCAATCCTTGAATTTGACTTTCTGACTTCCTGATGAGAGCAGTCTCACTGGCTGCTGTGATTATTGATTTACTTGTGAGTTTACATGATGAACAATGGACTGTTTGTTGCTATTTTTTGCCAAAATTGTAAGACAATTAACTAATTATCTTTCTTTTAAGCTCTTTGAGTTGGAATATGTTCTACTTTTATATTAATAAGCATGATCTTAGACTGGATAACATTTTAATGTGAGATAATTTTTTTTTCATAAAGCCATCATATTTCCTGATATTTAATAGGCTAATGAATGTAATCATTAGACATATTTTGGTGAAAATATGCACATTCTAATAAACAGCAGACACTGTGCATCATCCACGCTCTTATGTAAGCAGCGAGCCAGTTATGAAACAGCTTTGTGTAAACTGCCATCAGCATCTCACAAGTGAAGGGTTTCCCTCCTTAGCAGGTGCTCGGATTCTCAAAGTGCATCAGTGTCATTGTTTCCCTTTGAGGAGAGACTTCCAAAGAGCTCTCAAATTATATCAGGGCATGAGGTTTCATGTTGACACTGCCCCGAGACCTTGGGTAATGATCATGATGCTAAGTGTAAAGCCTGATGGGAATAATAAACTCCCTGCGCTTTAAGGGGGCTGAATTGAGTTCGTTAGCTCGACAGATGCAGAGAGGGCTTGATAAAGAAGGCAGGTCAAAACATCAAAAGGGCTCCCAATCAAATCAACCAAAGCTGTTTATGTAAAAGAGTGCTCTGGGATGAGGGCTGACCTAAATGAAACGCAGTGGGTAAAACTCAGAGATGGCTAACCTAGTTTGATGACATTAAAAGAAATTTCAGCCAGTCTATACAGGCATTAGTATACATATTCTTGTCTACTTTTGATTTAGAGTTTGAGGCATCCGAGCCTCTCTTCTTGCACACAGTGATTTCATTCATTATGTATGTTTGAATGCCTCTCCTTTTTGTGGAATATGTGAGTTTGATGCATCCATCCATGACCAGCCGCAGCCCATTTTAAGAGTTCCTAGCTTGTTAGGAGTCTTCATGAGCACTCTTCACACTTTCCTTTCTTTGCGAGTGCTCTTTGGACTGTAAAGCTACTTTATAAATCAACTTGTATGAATCATTTTGAAACTCACTTTTCTTTTACTCAATTAAGGAGAAAGCCCACAAAAGAGCAGCACTCTGCCCACCACATTCTCTCCTCAGTCTCATTTTCTACTGTCTCTTTTGTCTTTCTCCGTCCTCTCTCTCTCTTTCTCACCACTCTCCACCACTTCCCATTTCCCCCACCCGTCCCCCTTCTTTCTCACCCCATGTCCCGTGTTTGTGTCCCTGTACTCTGTATCCTCACTGTCTCTGTCTCACATGTATCCCCACAGCTCTCAAGGACAGCCGGTTCCAGCTGGTGAATTTCTCTGACAACGAACTGCGGGTGTCTCTGTCCAATGTGTCACTCTCCGATGAGGGACGCTATGTGTGCCAGCTCTACACAGATCCTCCTCAGGAAGCCTACGCAGACATCACTGTCCTAGGTAGGTGTGAGGACACATGTGTGAACCTCACGCGCACACAGTCTTTTGTTTTATTTTGCTCCATTATAGACGGTGAATATGAAATAATAGTAATCTTTGATCCTGTTATCTTTAGCAACTGAAACAAAATGTCAGCCAATTAGGCTCTCGCGGTGCTCAACAGCATAACGAAAAGGAGCAGATGCTGAAACTGATGGCTCAGACCGCGTTGGTTTTGGCAGCTGTGTTGACTATGTGAATCCCGGTGAATGTTGACTTGGCTGCTCCAAATGATTCCCTATTGAGAGTCAGCTGTGCCACACTTTGATGCTTTGGAGTGAAATTACTCTAGTTAAGCTTTATTATACATGCAGACATCCTGGGGGATTGAAAGGAATTAAAAGCACTTTAAAGTAATTACTCTAGTTGTACAATTGAAACCTAGCTGCAGTATTTCTGAACTAAGGGTTGCATTGAAGAGTCCTTGAAATAAGCACCCTGCTGACTTTTTTCTTTCAAGTAACTGAAGTTCAGCAAGTTTGCTGTGATGAGTAATACAAGGGATGAGGGAGAACTGTTCCCCATCCTCTTTTTACACCCATAGGTTCTAATCACATATGCTTGTTTAACATTAGCTTAAAAGAAATGCAAGGAGATAGATTCGTGACTCATGCTAGCTGAAGGTGTTAATGAATGCATCACAAACTCCTTTTACTCACCTAATAAAATAAAAAAACAACAGTAATTGAGGTAATGTGGTTTGTTGGTCCGCCACTTGTTTGATGGATTGTCACGACACTGTGCAGATTATCACGCAACTCATATCAGCTACTTAAGCCCCTCTTGGGATGAATAAAATAAAAATGTGAGTCATATGACCTCTTGTGTAGGCACCTGCAGTGATTAAAATAAGCACACGTCCGTTCATTTAGACAGGTATGATATGAACAACTGCAAAAGCATCTGAAATGCAGACAAGCTGTTACAAATGAAAATATATTTTAGTCTGTAACAGCTTGTCTATTCTAGTAGCATCTAAATAAAACTATATTTCTCATGTGAGTTGGTAGAAATCGTCAAAGTTATCAAATATACAAACGAGTATCAGGCTCCCATTTTCCAGATGGTATAACAAAACTTTAAATAAATGATAATTATATGATTTAAAAATATGAACCAGTTCACTATATCAGCATGAAATGATGATGTGTCACAACCTCACAGCAGAACAAACAAAAAAGATTTTTTTTTGTTTTCAGTTGTTTTCTACTCTCCATAAGGTTAACATTCTAAATTAAAGCTTTGCTTGGATTGTGCATGCTTTCAAACGAGAACATGAAAAGATTGGATCTCCTTAGACAATAACAGAACACTGCTTAATGTTAGCCTGTAGTTTATCCTTGCCACATTCACACAAGTTTCTTTTCTTTTTTATGAGAAAATAGAGTATTTCTGTTATTGCTTCCCCAAAAATCTGCGAAAAGACTAGATATCTGTCATAGCTGGTGAGGCAACATCATTTTCAACCTCTCACACTAACGGCTACTTTAAACTACTGTGGTGAGTCTTTTAAGTGCCTACTACGATGCCGTTGCTAGCATTCATGCTTGTGCATGCTGTTAATTGCCTTGTGGTGCACCTATGCAGTGCTAGCCACAATAGAAACAAACAAAATCCTGGCTCTTTTTTCCTTCTTGGATCCCCTTTATTTGCAGTAGTGTCTTTTTTTTGTTTGGTATATCTGTCGCTCAAGTTATTCCACTTCTTTGTATAATCGTGTCCATCTCCTTCCAAGAATTCGCTGAGATATGTGAGTCCTTATATTGAATCTATAATTATTATTCCTCATACTGAAGACACAATACTTGTAGTTTTGCCTCTGTACACCACCACAGTGGAGTGTAATTTCAACAATACGTGATTGAAGTGCAGACTTACAGGTTTAATTCAAGAAAAAATGTAAATTATTGGTCTAATTGACTGGCAAGTAGTCTCATGGCCATGTGAGGCCTATTCCCTTGTTATTTTATGACAAATACAGCAGACGTGCTGTCATTTATTGCTGTCATTAATTTAATTTTAAATATGAGAAATGTTAATGCCATTATTAGGCAGAAGACAATCAAAGTCCACAATTCGGAGATGCATTCATGAATGGAAATGCAGAGAGTTTAGAAGGTGAAAACCACTAATTACACTCAAGAGCACAAAGGTCAGGTTAGATCTTTGGACAAATGAAATACCAGAATGATGGGAAAAGGATGAAACCTGTTAGACATAGTGGGGGCAGCATTGTGACGATGCGACTGCTGATAGAAGAGATTCAACCAAATGCTGCAGACTGATCAGTACAAATGACCCAAAGTGTACTGCAAAAGCAACCCAAGAGTTTCTTAAGGTAAAGAAATGGGATATTGTTCAATGGCCAAATCAGTCACATGATCTGAGCTCAACAGAGCATGCTTTTCCATTATTTGATACAAAGGTGGCTGCAGTAAAGGGGTAGCGGAGCATCTCAAGGGGGAAACAACACTTTGTGATGTCCGTGGGTTCTAAAAGTTTTTCCATCCAAGTACAAAGAGTCTTTATGTTTATATTGATTTTGAGCCTCTGAAAATGGGGAACTGTGTATAACCAGTTTGTTAAGTTTGTGTGCTTCCATCACATATTGACTGATTAATTTATTGTGATGGTGCACAGATGCAAAACTACGAAAAAATGTATCATCGTCCCAACTGTTATGGAGAGCACTGTAAATCAGTAAAAGCTGAAACTTATGTATTCACTGACGATCAGTGTGAACAGGTAGCTTACTAATAGTGAGGAATAGTGACTTTACCCAGTATTTAAGTATTTGAAACTTTATTGTAAAGTTTTAATAGATTTTTGTCTGTGTGTCTATGTGCTGCCTCTGCCATTGTTCTGGGTCAGTCCCGCCAGGCAGCCCAATCATCGAGAGCCGCGAGGACGTGGTCAGCGAGGGGAACGAGACGGAGCTCACCTGCACAGCCATTGGCGGCAAGCCAGCCGCCTACATCAGATGGATGAAAGGGGAGGAAGAACTGACAGGTCAGTAGAATAACAGCCTCACCCAGTTTGCTTCACATGCTCCAGGCACTTCTTCTGTGAATAAAACGGAATTCTACTCCAAAACATTAATGTGTGTTGTACTGATTATGTTGACTGACACATATAAGAAGATAATCCAGTCTGGCATACACAGCTGCAGAAAGACAGTGCTTGCTTTCTTTCTTTTCTTTTCTTTTTTTTCTTGTGTGTAACCCCCCTCCCACCCGTCCTTCAGCCTGTGCTGCCTGCTCAGCTCCACTATGTAATCAACAAACTATGCAACCGCAACTGCAAGACCTGCAATTCGGGCCTGTGTTATTTTTCTCATAAATTTTCGAAAACATTTGCCTTAAAGGCATTTTCATACTGTAATTTTCATTTCACAGATCCAAGTTCAGATTTAAAATTGCTTAAATATTTACTGGTTACACTCCGTCTCCTGATGGAATATGTTTTCTAAAGCTACTAAACTCTACATCTTTGTATTTTCTTTAAACCATCCATACATAGCAAACATGGTTATTTGCACATTTCTCCTCCATGCATTTTCCGCCTAAGGCCGGCTGTAGGCTGCTCAGAAACAGGGATGTAATGTGGAGTGGTGAGAAAGCCTTATTACCTCTCCGTTATGATTAGGGGGTCATCAATTATTCATGATATACTTATTATACAACTAGGGAGATATTCGTTTTAGTCATATCGTATTTACACAGAGTGGATGTCTCAGAGCTTGTTGTCAAATTATATATGTATTAGAATGGAGAGGATTCATTTGGCTTGTTGAGAGATGAAATATTTAGACAAGAGTGAATCTGAAGCTAAATGCCATCTGTGCCTCCAGTGTTCCCTACAGGAGTCGAAGTCAATTTCTGTTTATGAGTTGTTGAGTGTTGTGTAAGGAAAGAAGAGACAACAGGATGGTTAGATCAGTGAAATGCCCCTGACATGCTGAGCAGGGCTAATCCATAGTGGCAGTGGATACATAAAGAAAGCCATAAAGTCACGTCCTCCTGTACCCAAGGAAACACAAATCACTTCTCATTATGGACGTGCTAAACAATTCATTAGCTCCCGCTCAGATTGAGATTCACATGCACACATCTCAGTAGTTTTATAGAATCTCTCTGATCATGTTTGTCTTACGTATGTATGTGGGCGAGACAGTCGTGCCGGTAATAAAGAAATCCTTGGCCTAATTTACACACTCTTTCAAATTGGCCGAATTGCTTCTGCAACCATTTATCATGCTGGCAGGTACGGGACTGATGGGCTGTGGCCTGCGAGAGACTCAGCACACAAAATGCTTGTTAGCATAAATGACATCTGCAGTGTTATTTCAAATGTAGTGGAGCCGAGTGCTCGTCTGCTGAGTACAGGAAGAGATCTGTTCTGTTGGACAGCTGCATTTAATGTTTTAATGCTTTTTTTCCAAATTTACAGGCGATCATGTGACGCCACACGCGGAAAATTTAAGAGGAGCTTTGAAAAGTAGCAGGCTTTGGATTTTATAATGAATTTGAAATATTCCATTTATTGAAAACACACTAAAAACTCAAAAGCTGAACTTTCAAGTTCAACTTTGAAAGATTTTGAATTAATATACAGTTTAAAAAATCATTTTGAAAAATTTGAATATCTTAACTGATAAAATAAAACGTTATTAATTTTTTTGCCCTTGTTTTTAATTTGATGCACTTGAGCTGGTTTATTTTTGACTTTTGGAACTTATATGAGCAAGTATTCCAAAGTCAAGGTTTACCTTTTTTTGGTATGTAATGCTATTCTGTCCCCTTTTGTTACTGAACATCCTGGCATCTAAATAACAAAAAATTACATTCGACAATATTACATCAAAAGAGCTGCTTTTAAAATATTTTAATAAATTCCCAATACAGGTCAAATAATCTATTTTTCACTGCTTGTAAGCTCGAGTACATTTCAGTATCACCGTAATGACGTATAGCTACCGTAATGCTTTCTATATATGTCAACACCTGCTTTGTCCTTTGAGCTATCAAAGATCTTTTAACCACTTATCTTGTGGCAAATTGGCACCATTAAATTTCCACCAAATTAACTATTATCTGTTCCTTATTGTGCCCTGTGGTGGCCTCGGAGACCTGCCCAGGGCATACCCTGTCAGCTGGGATCGGCTCCAGACCCTGAATTGGATAAGCAGTTAAGGAAATGGATTGATGGATGTTCTTTATTGTAATGGATGCAGAAACAAGAGTAATTTAAAAACCTGGCAATTCTCAGACAGGTTCTGGAGTAATGAGCAGTGTCTTTCTGTTTCTGATTTCTAAGCAAATTTATGGATGTTTATTTACGGTGACATCTGAGATAATGATATCCTTGGTAACTGTAAGTCACACTGAATCTTAAAATATGTGTTGTGTCTCAGAGTATCAATTTTGACAAATTGTAGCAATTGAACACCGAGGGTTTAAAGCATTTTAATCACTTCTTTGTGCTTTGCGTCACAGGAGCCCCGACTGCTTACTGTACAGGTTAAGTCACTCACAGTGTATTTTCCTTACATCTCCAGGGTCCCCAGCGTAACTCGCCTTATCTTATATCGAGTGAACGGAGCAAGTTAAAAATCTTTATCATTTTCATTTTCTCTGCATTGCTAATCGAAATACCTCTAGCAGTTTACTGTCTAAGCCTCGCCAAAAGAGCTTGATCACTGGTGGCTCTGCTGGTGTGTTGGCAGGCAGAAGACCCGGGTTAGAAACTGACTGAAAGAAAATGTCACCCTGAGAAGCGGTTATGCTTGATTGCACTGGGATTGATCAGTGCTCGATGCTCACAAGAGCGTTTGATTTGACATCTCTGCTGCCACTCTCAAATCTCCTCTGCATTCAGATTTGAGTCCTTCCATGACCTGATGCACGGTTGTTTTCCTCATCTGGGTCTTGGATGACACTGGTAATTGACAAGCGTTGGTTGGCCTGTACATCATTAATAACTCTGTATGAGTTGTCAAGATGCGGTGCAGAACTTTGTTTCCCCATGATTTTCTACTGGTTTTCGTTTTAAAAGAATTTAATAAGAAGACTCGAAACAAAGCAGAACTGATCGTAGAAGTCAAATTAAAGACGCTTTTGTTCATGAAAATGCCAAGACAAGGGTAAGTGGTGCTATTTTCCTGACCTTGAAAAGTGTTGCCTGTCCCTTTGGTATTTTGTACTGTCAAATGAAAGACACAACACCATGGGACTTTCAGGCAGACACAGTTACACAAGGCGGATTGGGGCTAATTTGGCAGAAAGTCCTCTTGACATTGCACAGAGACAGCTCTTTTTTTTTTAAGGCGGAGAGGTTGTTACATACCACAAAAAAGCAGAAGAAAATAAAATGACATAAAAACCCATTTGTTTTTACTTGAATCATCAGTTACATCAGCCAATAACTGGATTTTCAGTAGTTACTACAAAAAAAGTCACACATATCGTACCTCTTCTATCTATTACATAGGATTCACATCTGCTTCATAAGCTAACTACTGTTGGAGCAAACATCAAGATAGCTCATTACCTTTAGCGTTTCTGACAGAACTAATTGCAAAAGCTGTTTTTAATAATAAATTCAGCGATTAAATCAAGATTCAAGGCAAGGCAACCAAGGCATAAAAAGCAGGTGTCACGAGGGTGTCAGATTCATTTCTGATGTTGGGGTGACAAAAAAAGTTGAACTGCTTATCTTAGAATAAAAAAAATACATAAACACTGCCTTTATCACACAGTGTCAGTCACAGAGTCAAATGGTAATTTTCCCTGACATGTATAATGACACAGCTTCACCTGAAGTGACGTTCAAAAAGCTTAAAATATTTTGATACAACACACAAGATTTCTCAATAAAGCAGTGTGCCATATGATTTAAGAGCTGGGTTTATGTTAGTTAACATAAGTGGCCAATAATGCAAAGATGTAAAACTGCTGTCCTCTCTCCAGGCGCTCATGCTCAATGTGTCTCAGAATAAAGTGGCATTCCTGTAGTCGGCCTGTGGCCGCACATGCCCACCTCTGGGTCAGAGCCCATTTGCTCGATCACATAAAGTGAACAGCATTGGCAGTAGTGTTTTAATATAATTCATTCTATTATTTTCTAAAAATTTCTATAAAATCACATCAATCAATTCATCAAATTATGTCACCACTCTACAAGTTTTTGCTATCCAGCTGATTATTTCCCACAAAATGCAATTAGCCTAAAATGATTATAAAAAATTAGATGGGAACCAATTACGGCTTAATTTGATTAGTTCATTATTTTGCCACAATTTCACGTATTTATTGATCACTTAATCTCTTTATAAAGAAAAACTGTACTGTGCGAAGCTTAGTCATTTCTTTATATTTTGCTGCCAGACTTTGTTGTAATTCTTTTAAGTGTCTTTGAACAACAGTTCTCCAGAATTTCTGAAGGCATTTCAGTTTTTCTTTAGGCACTGGCTGCCTGTTCCAGTCATTTTTAGTCCAGTCCAATTTTCAGAGCAATTTTTTTATTATTTGTTAAGCGGTTTAACGCTGACCTATAAATCATTCAATAAATAATTTAATAAAAAAGCCTCCTAACTCAAGGGATGACGTGTGTTGCATCTGCACATAACAGGCAACTTAGCAAAGAATCAATATTAAATTGTATCTTTAAGTACTTTACTAGCAGCCTGTTACAAAACCGCATCATTTGTTCCCATTTCTTTAGTTCAATCTATGACAAATGCCAAAGATAACACCGTTTGACAGGCATAAAATAGATCTTTGCATTCCCAAAGAACTATTAACTAAAACCACTTTGCAGTTGTTATGCACGTGTGCAGTGTGTCATTAAAACATTGAGGAAACTGGATAAGTGGTGGACAAATAAGTGTCAGTCTTACAGCAGATGGATAGTATCTAAAGGGCATACCCTTAAGAAATGGGACAAATTCCAGCAAAGATCTGAAACACAGCATGAGAGCATCATCTGATCCATCTAATGTTCACTGAAGCCTCATCAGAAATGGTCTCAGTGGAAGGGTGGCTATCAAAACTAAAAGGCTAAGGTATCCCAAATTACACAAGAATTGGACTGAAAATCGGTGGTAACAGTTCATATGGAGTGATGAATTCAAAAATGAAAAGTTTGGTTGAAATCACTGTCAATATGCATGGTGGAGGTCAGGAAAGAGGTACAGTAGTCACTGTCTTACAGCCATCTGGAGGTTTTTAGGCTTTGGAGCTGCATTAAAGCCAGTGGTTAACGGATCTTGTTAAAATTGATGGAATTATGAGCATGGAAAATCAAATTGTAAACCACCATGAAATATCCTCTGGAATGTGTCTGATTGGCAATGACTTCATTTTTCAGCATGACAATGATTCTAAAAACACTGCCAATGCAGTAAAAGCATACCCGGATAGGAAAACACACAGTGGCCTCTCCAGAGCCTGGACCTCAACATCAGTGACGCAGTGTGGGATCATCTTGACAGACATGAGAGCATAAGACAGCCAAAATCCAAAGAAGAGCTTTGAATGTCCTTCAAGAAGTCTGGAGAACTATTCCTAAGGATTACAAATTACAAATTACAAGAACGCCCGCCTAAGAGAGTTCATGCTGTGCTGTAGAATGAACGTGATCATGCCAAATATTGACTTTCATACTTGTCAGAATTGTGGAAAGTCTGGTTTTTTGCCTTATATGCTGTATTTGCATTTAAGCTTGTGCATTTACCAGTTCTTACAAAATATAAAGAAATAAGGGGTTGGCTAAGGCTTTTACATTGTATTTAAAGAATTCCAACCATATATTTAATTTATGGTGTCAAATCCTGAAACATTTTCATCAAGTTTTCTTTACACTGTGCAATTATGAAACCTGGTAAGACTGTTATTCATCAGTCTTAAATGTTGGTAGCCTGTGAGATCTGTGAGAGCCTGTGTCTGCTACTGGCCAAGTTGATTTTTTCCACCAAGGCACCAGAGTGCCAGAATTTAAAAACAAAATAAAACAAAATCTCACAGTGTGACTGTTGCTACGACCCATGGCCACACACCAACCATTCACAATACGACATGGTGTGACACAGGATACACCAGCCAATTTTGTAAGTGAGTTTTGAATGAAGCTTGAAAACACACACACGCAAACTCTCACACATAGAGACACACTTTTCTTTGGCCAGGACAAGGTTGTCATGTTTTTAAAGCATCTTCTCTCATACTGTATGCACCTTTCTATTTACGATTTGACATGCCTCAAATTGATATTGTACACCCTGTCAGAGATTGCAAACCAACATTTTATTCGACACAAACATAACGTAAACTGCCGTGATTGTTGTTATCGCACGCTCTAAATGCTTCACTGTGATTTTATGAGGCAATTAGTGCGACTGGCCGAGAGAAAAATGGCTAATCACCGCATCTCTTCAGTTTACACTCCACTTCACCCAACTCTTTGGCGCGCAGGGCGCTGCTCCTGGCAGGTGTGCTTGGAAATGCCCTCATTGACCTTGTGATTGTATGGTGACAATACGGCTCTTAATTGACTTTTTTTTTTGCTCTTATTTGGGAAGGAACAAGTACCCACTGATCACAGGACTCAACTTTAACTAAAGATGTTTGGGATAAACTCATTTACTGCTGTTGTGGTGCTTTTTCGAGTGAAGTTAAATGGCATAATTAAGCTGGAGTAGGCACCATGCTTTTGGCATCACTGGACCAAAAACCCACTAAAACCCTGCAGCATATTGTAATTCAAGTGGTCTGCAAGGGAATGAGACTCCTGCACCTCCTCTTGGCTCTGATATCAGGTTCTAATCAGATGTCTTTTAAGACCAGATCAGTTGAGTGGTCTAAAATAGAGTGAGCATGTCCACATGGACGCTGAGATATAGTAGTACACATGATTAATCAAAGAACCTTCACCTTTACCCACTGCAGGGCACAAACACATGCTGCAACACTTTTATGCATTTTTGTGCAGGCTAGCAAGATCGCTGTTGTTTAGATGAAACCCTTTTTTTTAATGCAGCCTCTTCACACTGACACTGTATTCCTGCTGTTATTACTGTTATTACTTACTTACCCTTTTCAAATGGTCAGTGCACTTTTTCGACTGCCTGTTTCCTCATTGCAGCTGGCAGTGTGGTCAAATTTAATGCCCACAAGTGCATTGACCACTTACTGCTCCCAGTACTTTAAATTTTATGTAGGCAGGTCTTGGGTTGGTGCGTATATGTTACATGGGGTTAATATCCATCAAGAGGCCGCATATATGTGTATTGGTGATCATCAACTGTGGAACAACAGTGTTTTGCCCTCACTGAGTCCGGCACAGCTCCCCTGTGACAAGGCTGAAATGGAAGTGTGCTGCAGGTCAGTGTGGGGCTGTAATTATTTCCTCACTTCATTAAGTGTGAGTAAACCATCACACTCAGCACTGCAGCTAATGCAATGCCCCTGTGGCATTGTAATGCTCTCTAAATGAATGCCCTTCTGACAGCCTAGGGCCTAGTGGGCAGCAGATTACTGCAGGGTTAGCCCCAACAATGCTCAACCCTCGAGCAGCAGAAGCCTTCATTATCAGGCTGGATATGACCCAGCCGCTCCTCGCTGCTCTCGTCAGAATCGAAGGCCTTCGGACTCTTTGAATCCCCTAAAGTCTCGCCTGGGCACCACATCACTGAATCATAAATTAAATGTAAATGCCATCTGAAAGTAGTCCTCTTTGACAGGTAATGCTCTCTTAATAGCTTTGACTATTTGCTCATTAAAGCCAGTGCAGACTGCTGCTGCTGCTGCAGGAGTTCAGATTTGTTTTTGCCCTGTTTCGCCATTAACTTTCTCTTCCTGTCATCCCTGTGATGGTTTTCCAGGTGAAACAACAGTTGAGGAGACGTATGACAGGATGTTTACTGTTACCAGCCGGGTAAGATTTTCTGTCACCAAGGAGGATGATGGAATGCCAGTGGACTGCATCATTGACCACCCAGCTGTAAAGGACCTCCTGGCTCAAAGACACTTGGAAGTACTTTGTGAGTGACCCAAAACTCAGTCTTTTCAAGCCTAGAACTAGACCGAGGCCCCACAGACAGTGTCGGGAACTGTTTCTTTTCTGGGATAGTTGAGGGGTTAACTGCTTATTAGTGAGGCTGGGCCATTGATATCAGATGTCCTTCATTTCACTTCACACCTAAGATGTTTCAGGTGTAACACTTGATTCTGATTGCAAAAAAAGTAAGTAAAAAATACTACATGTAAGAATAAGAGAACCTACACAGCCAGATAAGCAAGAGCACTGACAGGGTTCTTTTAGAGTTACTAGAAGCATATTTATACCTCTACCAGAGTTAGAATCCACCACAGTGTTGGTTATTTTGTCACAGTTGAGCAGTGGGCACAGAATTTGGCTGTATTGATTTTTCAAATCCTTACAACTGTGAGGACAAAATGAACAACCTTGGGCTGTATTGATAATAGACACTTGGGAAAATTCTGAAATACAAGTACAAGCACAAGTCTCCGCATCACCAGGCCAGAGTGAGTCCGCCTAGTCAAAGTTGTAAATTGGGCAGAAACTACTACCTGGGAAACAATGATCTTTTGAACCTGTTCTAAACAGCAAAAATAATTAAAGCATAATAATAATAATTCCTTCAGCCTTCAAAAGATGATGACAAAGTGCATTTTTAGTAACACACACAGGCTAATCTCAGTAAAGGCACCTGTATGAATGGAAAGGGTTAATAAGATAATATAAGTCAATGTGATTATGAGCCTAGTACACTTAATCTGGAGTTCTGTGGGTAATCTTAGCCATAAATGTTTGTGTTGGAGTTTGAAAGTAAACACAGACAGAAGCCACCTGGAAGGGCCGTTATGGTTGACTGCACGGTGAACAACAGCAGTGTAAAAAGAATGTTAACTACTAAGTACACCCTTACAGCTTTCATAGGAAACAGCAGCCAGGTGATGCTAACATGAAGCACTTGATTAACTGATCATTAGCACTTTTGTATGTGGGTGTGTGTTGACTCGACACAGTGCCATAATCTTCAAGTGAGTGGACATTAAAACAACAGCGACATCTCAGACTCTACAGGCCTCAGTTAGCATTTTAGATGTTAAAGTTCATGACTGCTTTTTTTTAAATAAGACTGAGCAAATATGTCTCGTTTGGAAGGGTTGCCAAGAGAAAGCCTCTTCTCGCTAAAAATACGATTCGCAAAGTTGTATCTGAGCAAACCGCAAGGCTTCTGGAATAATCTTGTTTGGACAGACGAGACCAAAGTGGAGATATCTGGCCATAAAGCACAGAATCAGAATCAGAAAGACTTTATTTATCCCCAAGGGGCAATTAAGAGAGCACAGCAAAGCCTTTGGCGAAAACTAGGCTCGGCATATCAGCACAAACAGCTCGTAGCAACTGTCAAGCATGGTGGTGGAGGGTTGATGATTTGGGAGCTTTGCAGCCACTGTCCTTTATACCAAATAATTGTAGAGTCAAAGCTTGGTGAAAATGGGTCATAAAACAGAAATGCTGGGGTGAGACATTAAGAGAGCTATGCTTAAAAAAAAAAGCTCACAAACCTCAATAAACCAAAGCAACTTGGCCAAAATTCTTCCACAACAAAGTGATAAAACTTACTTCAACTTGTTGTAGCGAAAGGTGGTTCTACAACGTATTGCATCATAGGGTATATGTAGTTTTGCATAGAGTCCTGTGAAAAACATTCTTTTTCACATGACTGTACATCCTCCTTTTTCCAGATCTCTCCAAAGGAAGTGCAAACTATGCAAAACCCACAATAAACACTTTCCTTTTACATCTCTGGAAACTTGCAAGACAGAGTGGCAAGAAGTAACAGACTCTTGAACCCAGCGTTATAGCTGAGCGTGATCAGGTGTAGATCTTGCGCCATGCTGCGATGTAGATTACACTGACATATTGCACGACTCCTGCATGAACTGTGCGCACACAGGAATAAATAACTTGCAGTTGATACGGTCTTAGAAAGACTTGTAGTATCCTCAGACCTTCATGCCGTAGATGTGTCGCATGTATTTGACTGCTTTATCGTACAGCTGGTGTTTCTTAGAGTGTAATGGTGCCTTGGCCTGAGAGGTACAGCAATCATAAGGGAAAACGTTTCTGCTCAGGTATCAGTGATGTTTAGGTGTTCTTTAAATGGTGAATTGATTGAAGAGGTAATGCACACGGCCTTACGCTGTTAAACATCAAAGAAAGGTTAAGGTACCCTTTTGTAGTCTGTGCAGAATTTTAATTTTTTTTCAGAAGATAACTGTTTTGTCTGACCTTTCAAGGAAAAAGAGAAAGCTTGACTGCAACCGCTTGACATTTTGGCAATCTTTGGCTAGCATTGATAAGAGGAGGGGGGGGGGAAAAGCCATTTTACTATAAGGTACTGCAGACGGACTGGATGTCTAGTGAGCACATCTATAATCATTTCATACTCTTCTATGTTTCGTTATTGACTGTTTTTCTTTCATTTAGAAGTCTGTTTCTCACTGCGCTTCGCTTTAGAGTCCAATAATCATTTAACACACCCTTTAGCTGCAAGTATGAGAAAGAAAGTCAGCTGGATTATAGCTTACACCACTGAAGCATTGTAAATACTGATCTCTTTAACTTCCAGATAAACCAGAAGTAAAGATCGTGGTGACATATCCTGAAGGTTTAACCAGAGAGGGTGACAATCTGGATTTGACATGTATCGCTGAAGGAAAGCCACAGTGAGTATGGATGCATTTCAGTGCTTGAGACTTCTGTTTCATTTTCTATTTTCCACTGTATATTATTTTCCCCGCCAGTCCAAATACCCTCTTAACCTTTACATTTCAGTGTACCATTTAAATGTTACCAGTTGTTAGCATGCTGTATAAACTACATCATTAGACAGGGCCTGCCAATGGCCCTTCTCAGATTCTCAGATTTGACCTTTATTTCAGATTTCTACGATGGATATACAGAGGCTGAGTGATGTGTGTGGTATTTGTGCTCTCCAGTCCCCATCAGATTAACTGGCTGAGAGTAGATGAGGATGTGCCGCCTCATGCTGTGGTCACCGGCTCTGATCTCTACATCGAGAACCTCAACAAGTCCTACAATGGCACCTACCGCTGTGTGGCGTCCAATGCTGTAGGAGAGGCTTATGTCGACTACATCCTCTATGTACATGGTAGATGTTATACTTTATTCCTTTTTACACTATTATTTTAAATACCTCCATCGATTCTCATCATTCCTATGAAAAGCTTATAGACTTAAAGACCTTCGGCAGCTTTGGTGGTTATGATTTTGTGTTACAGTGATGGCACACTGTGTACATACAAGCAGCCACTTTTCAAGCATAGATGTACGTTAGCCGTTATTTAGAGAAATAGGAAGTTTAAAAGGTGGCGGCAGCTGACAAATCCACAGGGCTTTGAATTCATGTTGAAGATTTTAGCTGTAGCTGTATCATCAATGTATGATGACTCTGAAGTATGTGGAGTACAAAGGGATGTATAAAGTGGCTGTTGGCATTACACTGGGATGTCAAAAACCCAAATAGAGAGATGTGTTATGGTATATTATTATTTTTGAAGCAGCAGCAAATAAATCAGACCCAGTAGAAACCCAGAAGCAGCTATATGTTATATCACATTATACTTACCTCCCCTGAATGTGTGGCCCAAATGTAACTATTCAAATGTGGGGTTTTTTGTGTTTTGTAGTTCTTCCTCCGTTCTGTGGAATTGCTTATCATTCATTGTCTGGTTTTGCTCACTGATAAAGGACACAGACACTTTTAAGAAGGTACTTGACTAATTTAGCATTGCATTCCTAGAATGTCTGAGTTGTTATCGTTGAGCAATTAGCAAAGATAAAGAAAAGTTAGGTCACTTCTTTTAGCCTTGATGTCAATGCCTGTTGACGCCTAGTCTACTAAACACTTATTGATTCATTTCCATTTTTAATTTAATGCAGTTTTTTGTATCTCCTTGTAAGGTTATCGCTTTTTTAAAGTCTGCACCGTGTCTGGAAATAGACGCCACCTTGCTTTGTGCAGAAATATGCTATCAGACTGTGATGCATTTAGAAATGTTATCAGAAATATGCACCTTCCGTTACCACCAGTGGAGACAAGGATTATACAGACATGCATCGTCACACTCATGCACAAACAGTACCATATTCCTAAGAGCACTGCGTAACACTATGCACTATATTGGCTATTACTTCATTTTCTGTGACCAAGATCGGCCGTGGTGCTGTTGACTTACGTCGAAGTGGTTGGAATTTCAATGTGTTCTCCAGCCATCCAGTAAAGGGCAATTGAGGGACCATCTCTCCCAGGACTTGACTTTAAATTTCACAGACAGTTTGCTCCTCTTGGTTAACCTCTCTTCACTGAGGCCTCATTTTCTTCTTAGCTTAACATGCCTGTCAGCCTTTTCACACTAATTGGAGTTTTTGTGTTTTTCTTGTTTTCTTTTAAACACAGTACAATCCTCAACAAAACAACCAAATTGAACACAAAACAAAATCTAAACATACGGATTTAATGACTAACTCGACTACTTTTGCCGTTGCCAGTAAATTTTACTTGGATGCAATTGCACATAATTCTGAAAACATTTTTTTTCTCCATACAACTGTTTAAAGGCATCAGGCACTTGCACTTGAATCCCCGAGGGGGGAACAGCAGGAGGTAGCTGTTTGAAGTTGCACAAAGCACCGCGGACTTCATCATTTAGAAATCTCGTAACTTGATGTCAGTGAGGTACACACTACTTGGACCTTAATTTCCTATTTTTGGTGGCTGGCAGGGGTGATGTGGATAAGGGGAAAATAAATTTTCAGCAGGTGCAGCCATTGTTGGTGGGTTTAGCTTTCTCTCCTTGGAGTGCTTGCTCCCTGCTGTTTAGAGAAGCATTTTGTATTTCACTCCCAAGTTTCAATTTGTTCCTGCCTGTGTGCCAACAGCATTGTCTGCCAGTGACCATACACAAGACCAGGAATGAGAATCTGTTGTTTAGGCTCTCAGGAAATATAAACAAAAATACATGTTTGCGTTACCTCAAATAGATTTTCTTTCTTTTTACCTAAGACTCATAACCTATTGCCGGTTGCTTGTAAGTCTTTGCTTTAAACAAATGTCTGGGGCTGGAATCAAAATGATTCTTGATGTTCAGATGAGATTGTGGTTTGTTTGTCCCTTTAAACCTGGAGGCTGTTTTCTCTTTCATCCTGTGCAGGGGGGATGTTTCTTTGGGTGGAAAGAAACTTAAAATTCGCAGTTTCGGGCGTGTACTCACTGGCAGGATTTTGTAACACCGAATCTAGTCTGGATGCCAGTCATGGTAAATTATACAGCTTAAACTGTTAAAGTGAAGGAAAAGGCACTAAGTCAATGAGTTACCCTTTAAGCTGTATAAAAAATAAATTTAAAGCTGTATGTTTATCATTATTTTACTGTAATTCCTTGTATGTATATGCTTTATATCCAATCTGTGTGGCAGTAAACATTTTGTTGTGGTCATAGCACTTGTATTCCTTTCACCGATACTGGTATGAGGAGTCACGCGGCATATAGAATAATATCAACTATGTGTTTTTAAAGTGAACCAATCGTCTCTCTCTCCGAATTAAAAACCCAGAAAGAAACAGGACAGCTTGGTTTTAAAACCACCCAAACCATGCTGGGTTGATGCAGTTTGTTAAATTTGGCCTCCAAAATCAACACTCACATTTAAGCCTAACATGCGCAAAGCTGCAGAGTCGAATGAGAAAGGCTCTGTTGTTCAAAATTGGCTTTTTGTGGATTTTGTGCAAGAGCTGATTGCAGGTTTCCTGCTGGTGATATTGTTTTGATTATTACTCAGTCTGCTTGCTTAGGTCATGTTGACAGCCATGAACTGTGTGTCAAAAACCAGCAATGTAACAGTTCTTTTTTTTTTTTTTTTTGTCTAGCTGATGAGCAGATGTTTACGGCAGTTGCTGAAAGATGTGCATTTGTGAAAGTAAATGTGTTTGTAATGGCCTTCATGTCAACACCATTTCACCAATTGTAGGGCCAGCATTGAAAAGGATTTTAATGGAGGGACAAAGTCTTGTGCAGAGGATGCAAAAAGCTGTCAGACTCTAGAGGAATTAAGGAAGAATAAACAGCTACTGTTGGAGCAGGGATGATGGTTTTCTGGGGCTTTGTAAGAGTAACCTGAGACTGAATTTCTACACCTGGAAGCATTACAGAGTTGTGAAATGACTCCCCCCTGATTGCTGAAACTGCATAGGTGCTATTGATGGTTTGAATTTTCTGAAGAATAACCATGTGGGGTGTTAGGAATGTCTTCTAAACTGGGCTTCAAACACAGCAGGATGTCGCTAATCCAAATCTCTGAGGCACAAAGCACTCAGAAAAGCGCTGGTATTCCATTTTATCATTGCTGGAATATTTTCAGTCACATAAAAATGTCTCCCTGCACGCAGTTAATGGAACATACACAGAATTCCTCATCACTGTATGTCTGACATTCAGCAGTTCCATAGGTTGCTCGAGGACTAATGTGTTTATTTCACCAGCTGACACGCGTGACTTTGTCACCATGACGTAGATTTCCTGTAACTCCCATAACTCTGCCGCCCCATGGTTTGTGCTCTGCCAGGCAGATGATGGCATCTGCTTGTTCCCAATGGGCCTATAATGATCACTTCCAAACAAAAGGACAGCATATGCCAGCAAATAGCTCACTCAAGGCAGCGTTATTCAAGCTACCACGGCTAAATTTCTAATTGCTGTGTAAAGATTCCTCGGAATCAAAGATTTATTGTACTCTCTCAGATCAAATCCTCTCCGATTTTGAACAAGTGGCATAAGCATTTTTTGACTCCCCATCACAGATCTTGAAAGTAATATAATATTCTAATAGTTCAGAAGTTTCGACTGAATTGCCTGCGGGCATTTAGGAACTCATGCATGATGCGTGTCTACTGCTGTTAAATTCATGTATCATTTGATTCATTCTGCACCCATAACACTTACGTGAATGACTGAAAGCCACGGGAAGCGAATGTTCTCCGGTCCCGAATAAAAGCTACAGTGTCTGCGTTGTCAGTGTTTGTGCCTTTGGCCATGACTCCTTCAATTAGTAACTTCCTATCCACATATTTTACCAATTTCGATTAAACACCATTTCTCTGGTGTGCAAATGTTGGATGCTCCATGACTTTAGCTCTCCGTAATGAGACACAGGAGATTGGTAAAAGGTGCTCAAACTGCATATAATTATATCTGCGACTCCCACTCCTGTTTTCTGGAGGATTTAATGCCAGAAAAAAATCATGTTGTGGTCCACGTGAGAGTTTGTTGTCCCAGACTAATCATGCTTGCAACAGTAGCTTAATTAATGTGTGTCTCTGCAACATGCATTGCTCTTTGCGTGATAACCTTGTGCCATTTTTTTCCATAGCTTTCCAGCAGCAATACTCAACAGCAATTTCAACTGTCCACCAGTGCACCCCTCTTATCTGGCCAGCTAGCATTAGGCTCATATTTTTCTGTTGTAAAATGCAATTTTCCCTCTCTTATCTGCCAGTTTTGCTTTGTTTTGCTATTTGCGAGCTCCTGCTAAAGCCATCACACGCCTGTTGCAAAAAAAAGTATTTTATTTAACTAAGGGCATTGCAACCAATAGTTTTATTTTAATGAGCTGTTTTGTACTTTATAAATATTTGCTTGCAGAATTATTGATAGAGCTGGGCCTGAATTGTCTATCAGTTTCAGCCTGTTGCCACCCTCTACCAGCACTGGTCCTTCGGGCTCTTCCTATTTCAAAAAGACTAATGACCTTTCACTGCGTGACAGCCGGGACAGGTGTGAGGCCGATGTAAATTCACGTCAAATCAAGCCCCATTGTAGTGCTCGTATTGTATGTGGCCAGTTGAAAGGCTGAAAAAGAGGCTTGTCATGCTGTTCTCCACAAGGGTGTGCCTTCAACAGGCTGTGAATTGTGCCCTCTGGCTGGTGTGTGTTGTTAGGGAGAGCTGGTCAGAGAGAGGCCTTTCTCTCATAGAGGTGACCTGATGCTATAACTCACACATGCTGCCCGTTGGCAGGAAAACAACCCTCACTTTGCCACCATGGTTAAGCCCGCACTTGACTTCCTGACCCAAAAAATCCTCTACAGACAAAAAAATAAATCAAAGCTTCACAAGCACTGGGAATTTAGGGTTTATCAGGGTTTCGACATAACATGACGGGGCTCGTGGGTCTCCTTGTTCTTATGAAAGGCTGTCGGGAAACTGTGTCCTTGTGAATCACACTGATTTTATGAAACATGCAACACAGTGTGGAATGAGTTTCAACACAACAGCTTGCCGATTTTTTTCGTCGCAATAAGAAAAAAAAGAGAAATCGTTAGATAAATTGATGCAACCTCTTTTACAGGCTTTTTTTCTCTATGTGTGTTTTTATAGAATACCTCTGCAAAACTTTATATAAAGGGCACTTTTAACTAAGAGAAGTAAGCAGAGAAAACAAGAAACAAGTAAAATACATTCCACGCCGTCATGTTGGCAGGCAGGTGTAAGCAGGCATAGATAAACAATTTCTCCTACATTGTTTCACTTTATGGTTAAATTCTCTCATATCAAATTCTTCACTGATACAAATGCTCCCTGAAAATATGGTCTCTCAAAAATACACTCATATTTCAGCCCTCATAATGCTGAGCCCAGAGTCATTCAGCCTGGAAATTGCCCATGGAGAATTCTTGTTCGTCTGGATATTATATGTGCCACATCCTATCCCGGCCTTTGTGAAGACCCTCATCCCTGAATGGCCAATTTCCCTCTTCCAGACACTGACATTTCAGCTATCACACTGCCTTCGGTCACAGGGAAAGAAATCTAGCCCACCCCCCTTTTCAAATACTGTCAGAGCCGAATCTCTTCCTGATACCCGATGCTACACCCTACCACCATCAGCACCACCTCTGCCATACACTCCATCCCCGGCGGCAACATTATGCTGTCCTTGATGTTTTATCATTAGTTTGGGAGTGTGTGGTCCCCCACTGCTGTCTTTTGATGGAGTGCAGACAGTAAAGGCATGGAGACAGCCAGCCAATTTCCCCTGCTGTGACTCTCCCACAGCAAGGGGTCGTGCTATCTTCCCTCTGCACCAGAGCCTGGCATATATTCCCCTGATGAGGAAGCTTTCAGCCCTCCTTAGTACTATTGCATACCTGAATTGCCCTCCATTCTGTCTTTTTGATTATTTTGTTTGGGGGTTAGTGACAGGCCTAATCAGTACAGTGTGGGGCAGGGGATGCAACTCAGGGCTCTGCTGTGCTGCAGCGGGAGACCACCAAAGTGCTTTAATTTGCAGCCTGACTCAATTATTGAGACTGTGGAAAATAGTAATACCTTTGCATGATTGCCAGGCATTATTATTCATACTTAATTAGAATTTTTTTTTTTTTTTTTTTTTTTTTTACAAATAAAGAAATATAATAGCTTGTCATTATGAAATATAATACAACAACCCCTGTATAGTGAAATGTTAATGCCTTTTTTTATTGTATTTTTAGCCATGATAGTGACATGACTGTTTGGGCTCAGCGACTACTTAATGGGGTTTTGGTATTCACCTATTCATGATCCCCAGATGATGTGTGCTAAATACTTTCATTTCTTGGCTTACCTGTAGAAACACTATGAGGTTGTTTTTAGTGAAATGAACGATCATTCTTAACTTGTGAAATGTCTGAAAAAGGACAATGTTTTTAAATACGGTCACTTTATTAGGTACACATTACCAAGTTGGACTCCATTTGTCGTCAGATCTGCTTTAATTCTTCATGACCAGGTTCAACGAGGTGTTGGGAACATTCCTCAGAGATTTTGGTCCATGTAGACACGATGGCGTCACACTTTCGCTGCAGATTTCTGGCCTGCCGCATCCTAAAGGTGCTCCATCAGACTGAGATCTGAAGACTGTGGGGGCAATATGAGTAACGTGAATTATTTGTTGTGTTCAAGAATCCACTTTGAGATGATTTGAGCTCTGTGGCATGTTGCATTAATCGGCATAGCCTCAGGTAGGCTGTGGCATTAAATGAGCGGCCCAAAGTGTGCCAAGAAGATACCCCGCTACAATATTACACCACCACCAGCAGCAGCCTGAACTGTTGCTAGAAGGTAGGATGGATTCATGCTTTTGTGTTGTTTATGCCAGATTCTGACCCTACCATCTGCAGGTGGTACAGCAGATATCAAAACTCATCAGACCAGGCAATGTTTTCCAATCTTCTGCTGTCTAGTTTTGATGAGTTTGCCTGAATCTTCGGCTGTCTTTCCTGTTCTTGGCTTAAACGAGTGGCACCCAGTGTGATTTTCTGCTGCTGTAGCCCATCTGCTTCGGGGTTGAGTATTCTGGGATGTTCTTCTGCATATCTTTGTTGTAACAAGGGGTTATTTGAATTACTGTTAGTAGCTTAAAGCCGTGTGACCAGTCTTCTTTGACTTCTGGCATTGACGTCAACAGAACTGCCACTCACTGGTTATTTTCTCTTTTTTGGGCTATTGTCTCTTTACACTAGAGATCCCAGTAGATTAGCATTTTATGAAATACTCAGTCTGGCACCAGCAACCAAAGTCACTTAAGTCACCTTTCTTCCCCTTTTTGATGTTCAGTTTGAACTTGAGCAGGTCACCTTCGCCATATACGCATGCCTAAATACATTGAGGTACTGCCATGTGATTGGCTTGGACCATTTTAAGTTTGTCTGGTTTGAAGTTTGAAATTTACTCTTACTTACTCTTTTGCTTGTTTCATTGGTTCTGCTCAGTTAAGTTTAGGCACAAAAACTTTAGCACTTGTTTAGGAAAAGATAAAGGTTAAAATACATGTTTTCATAAAACTGTTACAAGGCTCAGTTTTCTGGGTTTCCAGGGTGCTGTAGGTGACGACAACTGTGGACATTTTACAAGCAGTTTTTCCACGTGGCAGTTGAAGGCTTATTTTTAAAAGCCAAGTGTATGATTGTGTATTACGATGGTCATCCCCAGCAAGAAAACGCAATGTCGATTCACCAGAGGATGACTCTGGATGACTTGATTCTCAGACTTTTCTATCTCAACAATTACTTGATGGTTTGCCATTTAAATTTAGTTCAGACACTGCACCTCACCCCCCCCCCCCCCCCACGTCTGGACAAACTAATATGACAAACATGGTAAAAATGTTACCTCTGAAACATCAGCATGTTAGCACTGTTGCTTGAGCATGTTAACATGCTGATGTTAGCTTTTATATCACAGCTTTTGCTTGAAGGACAGGTTCACATTTTTCCATGTCTGTATTAAAACACCAGTCAGGTGTCCATACGAACATGAACACATGTTTGTTTGCTCTAATCTTTCGACTCATACTGGTCCGTGCTACTTAGGCATTTCCAGTAAAATAAATTGAGAACAAAAGCAGTCCCGATTTTTGCAAAACAAAGTTTATCTTCTGTGCCCCGGCTTGAATAAGAGGCTATCCTCTAAAGTCAAATTCTTTTAGAACCCAATTTCCTCCTTTTGTTTCCTGGGCAGTGTTTCTCTGTAGAGCTGCAGCAGATGATTAGTTAGA
The DNA here is from genome assembly GCF_963969265.1 of Rhamphochromis sp. 'chilingali'. Lineage (NCBI taxonomy): Eukaryota > Metazoa > Chordata > Actinopteri > Cichliformes > Cichlidae > Rhamphochromis > Rhamphochromis sp. 'chilingali'. The sequence goes on from NC_137935.1 coordinate 13,363,421, forward strand.
CAAAAAGATTTCATAACTTAAAAAATGTGACTTTGAAAGGTGCTTGATTGATTTTGATTTAACTGACATTGGCAAGGCCCTGTAAAAGTTTTGAATTTCTTTCTTTTTCTTTTTGCTTTTTCTTGTGTTTTGCAAAAAAAAAAGTACCAAATCACTTAAATTGATTGGAGAACTGCTGCATTAGGACCAGTAAGAAGAGGATGAATTAACAGTGCAAACGATGTTTAAATGTTCATACGGGTGCCTGACTTTGTACCTGACTTCTGTTTTAAGATAAACTTAAAAAGTGTTGCTCTGTCCTTGAACCAGTCTCAAAGCTACGGGCATGACCTTACAGTAACTCACACCGTAGCTAAAATGTGTGCATGTCATAATTTTTATAGTATAGCTTTTCATCTTCAATGACTTTTGTCTCTTTCTTTACTCTTGTCTTTCTTTATTTCTTATACATGTTCTTTATTTTTTACTCTTTTTCATCTAGATGCTCCCACTACTATCCCCACACCCACCACCAACCCAGTCAACACGCAAGGTACTGTATGCCCCCACTGCTGTCCCTCCTAATAGTTGTGTGTGTGTGTGTGCGTGTGAGTGTGAGAGAGAGAGAGAGAGAGAGAGAGAGCCTGCATGCAAGTGCGATAAGATGTTTGGAGAGAGCGAGAGAGTGAACGCTGGTTTGTACCTACAGCTAAGAGACTGTGGATGGCCAGTTTTAATCAGATAGTGCCTCTGATAGGTGACAATGACAACAGGCAGTGCAGGGCTGCCAGAGACACCTGTCACAGGCTTTTCCAGTCACATGATCTTGATCTGAGAAAATTTAGAGACTCCGCGTTGCTGCTCTGCTATCTTATCAGCATCTGCAGCTATATCTCAACCGGCCCATCCATCATATTATAATGCCCTTTACATCTCCTCTACAAATGCCAGTCACATTTCGTCTTTGCGAGGCCAAAAAACATCAATAACTATTTTCTCAAACACATATGAACTCAATGAAAGGCAGTTCATTTGCAGTGTTTTTAGCAGAGCACCCTTTTGGCATCATCTGTGTGCTGGATTCTACGCTTTGATTTACCCCAGCTGAAAAAATAAAAAAAAACATTCATTTCAATATAAACCTTTTTTTTTTTTTTTTTAAGTTTTGCTATTATTTCAAAAGCACCGTTAAGGCTAGACAGATGGTGAGGCAACCTTGGGAGCTGACATTTAGATATGCCAGAATGTGACATTTCAATACAAAAACTATCCTTAAAGAATAGATCAGTTTATCAATAGCTACTTTAGAGTTATGTCAATTTTCCTCTTTTGTTCTGACCACTCTGCAATTCATAAAGTCATAAAAAAGCAAAAAGCAACCAATAAGTTGGAAAGAGTGCAACAAAGAGCTACGGGAGTCTAAAGAGGGGGATGCTTCCAGACAGCATTCATTTATACAGTCATTGGATCACCGGCCTTTAAGCAGTATTTGTGTGCATTATGCATTCATTTACTAAAAACAGGGCTATATGTGCGAGATCTCCTCCATAAACCGCTATGACACAGCTCTTCCCCAGAGCAAGTTAAGAAATATTTCCTTATGTGTCCTCACTATCTGCAGTACTGCATGTCAGTGATCGCACTGCATGGTTACAGCCTCATTTCAGCTTTCTGACTCTCTCTGGGCGTGGCAGAGTCACAACAGGAAGTTGCTTTGCAAAGCTGTGCATTACTCTGCAGTTTTCTCTAAGCTCTTCTCCTCGGAGTTACTCTGCTGCAGTCGCCTCTGTGTTTTCTGCTGTAACATTCCAGTAATTTCCGAAAGACAGGCTTGAAAAGAGGATTTAACGTGATTTATTCAGTACATGCTGGGAGGATGTAATTGAGCTTTCTTGCAGTTCACTACTCTTCTAAATACCCTGTCACAGGGGCAATGCTAAGCTGGCTTGCGGTAGATTGGTTTGCGCTACCTTAATCAGCATAACAGCAAAGTAAAGCATTTTCCTCTCTCCAATAAAGTATACAGAACAATTTTTTATTCATTCATTTAGACTGGTTTGACTTGGCATGGCCACCACTGTAGGGGGTTTTTTTTGTAATCAGAGGCAACTGAACTTCTTTAGCTACTGTATGTGATCCTTAGTGATTTTAAAGGTACAGTACAGTAAATCTTTGGTAGCATTTATTTTGTTTTAGTTTGGTAGCATTTATTTTAGCTACTTTAGTTGCTCACATATCCTTGTAGTGTTCCTTACAAAACCAAACATAATTATGTAGCTTACAAACTGATTAAAAACTTCACATAATTGTAAACTATAAATAACTTTGCATAGTTGCATAGTTTCTCTGCCAGAAGGCACTCTGCAACTTTCCTGTTAGCAACATGTGTTTGAGATCGAAGCAATTGCTCATTGACAACTTGTTGTGACATTGAAAGAAGATTATTTCTAAACTGCCATATTTGTCTGATGTCATATTATTTTAGTAAAGGCTAATGAATAACTAAACATCACAACCTTTAGAGAAATATGTTTATGTTTCATGTGTCTATTGGATTTTTAAACAACCGACTGCTGTTATTGGCATCAGTCTTAAAAATTTAACATCAGTCAAGCTTTGGAAGTGCCTTAAACCTGCATTTGTTTTAGTGGCCACCAGAGGGCGATATTTTGGGTTGTAAAACTTTGTCTTCGGGGTTGCCTTCGGTACTATCGATGGCTGTGAGCGAACTATGGGCAGAAATCTGTGCCATCAGAAACTGAATTTGAATAAGTTAAATTTGAATTTGAATTGCTCAGATTGAATCTGAATTGTAACTTGAATAAATGCTTTTGAAAACTGAATTTGAATTAGTCTAATTTGAAATTGAATTTATGGTTTGAAAATGATCATCACTAAATTGAAATTGAATTTTATATTTTGAAAATGAATTGATTTGCTTTGAAACTGCATTTTATCCTTTAAAAATTCAGCTCTCGAATAATTTCAGTTTCACTTCTCACCAGTCAATTTCAGTTCCAAAATTCAGTTTTTTGGAACTTACATCCGGTTCCGGTTCAAGCGCAGATTAATAGAACTACGTTTTACTAGCGGACCGAAAGTGTTACTGACGGGAATCTACAGCGTCTTGAGTTGAATTAAGACTTCAGAAGTCATTCGTCATGTCGAATGACCAGCGGATAAACTCTCAGGTTAATAATAAATGTATTACATGTATAAGAACAAGCGTCATGTTAACAAATGATAGCCGTAAGGTAACTTTTATGCTTATTGCAGCTGTTAGCTAAAAACGCTAATTTAGCGTAGTTTGCCCTGAATTCAGCTTTGACAAATATGATCGACGGTTTCTAGTAGAATTCCAAAGTTGTCATCTTGTACCCTCTCAGAGTACCCCCTCTGTATGCTTGCAGAGACCCCTACAGTAGGGAAACATGCAAAACAGTGTCCAAACCTTTGTGTTTTAGCTTTACACAGCATCCCAACTCTTTAGCTAACTTAATAACTTTAGCTAAAGTGAATAGTTAGTCTAATTCATTAGTGCAGCATTACTGGATCACCTCTGTTTGAAGTGATATAATGTGATTGTGGCGTGGGTGTGGTCCTTGGCCAGCTGCAGAGGAGGCGTGACGCAGTGAGCTCCCGGGGCGGCGCAGGGGCGGGGTGAACAGGTGTGCTGGGATCTGACAGTGATTGTGTCTCTTTATGTGTTGGCAGTGACAGACGGAGACGGGGGTGACAGCAGAGAAAGAGAGCGCGGAGTATATGTGTCCACGTTACCCCGAGTTTAATAAAAGGTTTCTGCATTGTCAAAGTCGCTCCGGCTGGTATTTCTTGGGTCCACCGTTACAGTGATATACAACTATCACTGTGTTTAACTACCATAATAATTCTTAGGGTACTGAGTGCATGCTTAATTAGATTTTTTTTTTTTTTTTTTTTTAAAACATACTGCTCCATTACTATGTTTGACAGGCTGAAGTTGTCGGGTCACCTCCTAAATCGACCATCTGTTACAGGTGTTTTGTGCCAGAAATGGAGTGTCCACTGAAGACTGAAGATACTGAATCTCTACGCCTTGCCATTGATCCCTCTTGTGCCTTCATCTAGACAAGAGACATTAACTTAACCACTCTCATATGCTCTGTACCTACATCACCTTCCCTGACAGTTGTAGCTTGGCTCATCTGATGGTGACATTATAAGAATGTGTTATTTTGCAAAGTGCTCTCTAGGGTTCCTAAATAAAATATGGCATTGAGGTAATTTCTTTTGAATTAATCCCTTCTTCTGAAATATAAGAACCTCTCCTGGTTTTAATGGCACTTTGGATTTCCTTACTTTCTGTTCCACTTCCAAACCCAAATAGATGCTGACAAGCTGACACAGTGACATGGAAGAGGGAAAGAAGTTGGAAAGGACTACTACAAATAAACCCAATGCCTAACAATGAAAAATGAAAAATAATAATAATAATAATAATAATAATAATAATAATAAAGATAAAGATAAAAGATGAAGTAACAAGTTTTTAGTTTTTTTGTTTATTCCAAATGATCATCCACATGTCTGTGACATGTGGATGATCTGATATCCTCGTGTTGGTGTTGTTCCCAGACCATCATGAAAATGTTGTTCCAGGTTCAACATTGCAAGTGACCAATCACATTGTTGTGACGTTATTCTTTTGCGCGCCAAGCCATTCGTGCATTTATGAAATTCCAATGTTGCAAGGACAATATCAATTCTGCTTACTGTTTATTAAAGGGTTAGGGTCAGGTTCCGTTGATCGGCGGACAGAGGCGGTTTCACGCAGCTTTAGTACAGTTTTTTGTTTTACGCCGGTTTTTCCCGAAGTCGCAAAAGTATGACGTCACAACATTCTGATTGGTCACTTGCAATGTTGATCCTGGAACAACAATTAGTATGATGATCTGGGAACAACACCAACACGAGGATATCAGATCAACCGTGACATGTGATGACAAACACCATAATGGAAGGCCTTAGTCATCACATGCTTAAACTCATCATATATTTTTTGCATATGCTGAACAGGCAGTCAGACATGCTGTAACTGTGGGGTAGAAAACAGCATGAACACCATACGGCAGGGGTCTCAAACTCCAGTCCTCGAGGGCATGGAAAAGTTGCATGACACTGGCCCTTGAGGACTGGAGTTTGAGACCCCTGTCATATGGAATATGACAGGTGTGTTGAACTGCATGAAGACTCTGAAGTTTCTCTTCTCTTCTGGCAGGACAGTAATGTGGCCTTGTCCTGTGAGCCACTGTAAGGATGTACTTAGAGTAGAACTGGACTGTCACCGGCCTCAGGCTCTTCACCCTTTTCAAAGACAAAGCAGTCATTTAGATAAAATATTAGATATTGTTTACCTGTAAATGCACAAAGTAAATTTAGAAATGTTATTATTGTCAAGAGTGAACAAGCACTGATAGTGTAATCTACAGCTGTGGCCAAACGTTTAGAGAATGAGAAGTGTTGTTTGCTTATTTACAAAGTTTGCTGTTTCAGTGATAGTTGTATATCACATTATATCACTTCAAACAGAGGTGATCCAGTAATGCTGCACTAATGAATTAGACTAACTATTCACTTTAGCTAAAGTTATTAAGTTAGCTAAAGAGTTGGGATGCTGTGTAAGACATAAATAAAGCTAAAATACAAAGGTTTGGGCACCGTTTTGCATGTTTCCCTACTGTAGGGGTCTCTGCAAGCATACAGAGGGGGTACTCTGAGAGGGTACAAGATGACAACTTTGGAATTCTACTAGAAACCGTCGATCATATTTGTCAAAGCTGAATTCAGGGCAAACTACGCTAAATTAGCGTTTTTAGCTAACAGCTACAATAAGCATAAAAGTTACTGTACGGCTATCTTTTGTTAACATGACGCTTGTTCTTATACATGTAATACATTTATTACCAACCTGAGAGTTTATCTGCTGGTCATTCGACATGACGAATGACTTCTGAAGTCTTAATTCAACTCAAGACGCTGTAGATTCCCGTCAGTAACACTTTCGGTCCGCTAGTAAAACGTAGTTCTATTAATCTGCGCTTGAACCGGAACCGGATGTAAGTTCCAAAAAACTGAATTTTGGAACTGAAATTGACTGGTGAGAAGTGAAACTGAAATTATTCGAGAGCTGGATTTTTAAAGGATAAAATGCCGTTTCAAAGCAAATCAATTCATTTTCAAAATATAAAATTCAATTTCAATTTAGTGATGATCATTTTCAAACCATAAATTCAATTTCAAATTAGACTAATTCAAATTCAGTTTTCAAAAGCATTTATTCAAGTTACAATTCAGATTCAATCTGAGCAATTCAAATTCAAATTTAACTTATTCAAATTCAGTTTCTGATGGCACAGATTTCTGCCCATAGTGAACAACTTTCTAATTTGACCTCAGTGAACAGTTTGCTGCTGAGTTTATGGGCTCGGTCCCTCATGTAAAAAAAAAAGAAAAAAAGAAACAAGAATTAGGCCCATTTTGTAAATTCGCATCGTACTTTTCAGAAAGAAGGGTTATCCAGAGTGTGCTCATTGGTGGAGTTGGAGATTAACAGCCTGAGCTACTCTTTTGTGGTCATGTCCAGGGGCGTAATTTCCAGAGGGGGTTAGGGAGGTTATGACCTCCCCAATAATCAGACCCAACAAATATAAGAATTATCAAGTATCTTGCATAAATAGGCTGTTGATTTTCTTTACTCATTTCAGGTATTACCAGCAAAATAGTTGCTAATCATCAGGGAATTTACCCAGATTTATTTATTTATGTAGACAGAGATCTTGACCCCCCCAATGTTCAGCACAAAGTTACGGTCATGGTCATGTCCTGCTTCAAAAAAGGATTTCCCATGGGTGCTGTCACGGTAACTATGTCCATTATTATTTTATTCTCTCTGTGAGGTTACAGTCGGCCTTTGCATGGAGTTTTTAATATATATGTAGAGACTGAGAAGAGTCACTTGGACAGATGTATTCAATAAAATAAATAAATACATAAATATGTTCTGTTTAAGAAAGTCTGTGAGGCGTACACTTTTTTTACTTTCAACGCACCACATACACATTTTATGACTAGCAGGGGTTCAGATTACCATTTTGTGGGATGATGAAGTGTAACAACCAGCATAAGTCCACATGAGAAGGCAGGCTTCTCTGCCATTACCGTCTTTGGCTATGGCCTCACAAACTGCCCAGAACCTTGAAAAATTACTCTAAGGTGGTACCTGGTGCATTAAAATGTGATGCCAAAGGGACTAAGCATCAGTATATGAGTTGGGAATGAGACCAGGTATGGAGGAGGATTTCTGAAAGCAGTCAACCAACTCCTGCTCCTTTTTGTGGATCAAAAAAATTGAAAAAATGTTATTTTGCTTGGTAGACTTTTTTATTTATTTTTAAAATATTTTTTTGGTGATGTTTTTTCCCCTTGGTGAAGCCTCAGAAGCATCACCCCCAGACCTAAAGCACAGAAAGTCACAGTTGTTTGCCTTCTGTGCTGTTTCATGTTCAGAAAGTTTCACAGGAGTTCATTGTGTCAGGTCTTCCAGTGTCTGAAAAGATGCAGAGAGTGTGTGTTTGTGTGTCTGTGTCGACCACCGGGGAGAGATAAGTCACTGCTTGAACTTGCACCAGACATATCGCGCTAAATGCACATAGTATGTGGCTGTTCGGGAGAAATTCATTTCAGTTTGAAAGAAGGAGAATGTTGTCTTCAGGATGGACAACCGACATTCACAGCATCACAGAAACAAAAAAAATAGTATGCATCTAGCATGCTGTCAGTGGGTGTATTTTTTGTGGGCAGAGGGTCAGAATTTATCCAGAATCTCCAGCTCTGGAGGAATAAAGGGAGTCTGTGGCGATAATGCTCCAGCTCGTCAGATGCTCAGAGATGATCCAAGGCAGGGACATCATATCCTGGCTAAGCCTCCAGTAACCCACCCCCTCCCTTTCCCCCAGCTTGCTGAGAGGAGCCAGAGGAAAGACATGGAACAGGGAATTATCTTGTAGACTTGATTGAACACACCCTATGTTTCAGCGTATCTGCAGTCCAGAGTAAATTGTTGTTTATCATGCTGCAGCAGAACCTCTGCTGATTAATCTGTAGGACCAAAGGAAAGGCGGGAAGGAGGTTGGGGTTAATTTTTTCTTTTTTGTTACCCATAATTTTACAGTTTCAGCTCGATATCCTCGCTGAAAATTGTTCTTAAGATTTGAGTTGATAAAAATGTTAATGCAGTCATGTGAGCTTAAACAGCACCAGCTTCTCCAGCTACATTCATGCTATAATAGCTTGTTGCTGGGTGTTGTTTAACCTGAAATGACCTGCAGACACTGTTTGGAGAGGAAAAAAATATTTAGGTTGCAAACGTGACTAGAATTATTCACTAAATAATAAATAATTTATGTAGGATTACAACACAATTAAACACAATATTTCTTTCGCTAACTAAACATGGCTTTGGGTTGTTATGAGTTAAAGGTGGATTTCTTAAGTCTTCATCCTTCTGGTTTATAGAAGGTGCAAAGCTGTAAATTAGCTGCCAATAAGCTTTGCAAGTAAACACCACACTGGCTTCTATACAGCACCCTTTGGACTTAATAATACTACTAACAATAATGTAGGTTTATTACGTGCTTGGCGAAGCTGTCAGGGATTTATAGATCTTTATGACTTTAACATGCAGCTGCACTGAATACAAACATGACTTCAGGGCCCGACCTGAACATGGGTTTGTCTGTTTTTTAGTGAATAAGTCACGCAATGTAATGCCAGACAGTATTATAGGAATCCATCTCTGGCAGGTTTTCAAGCATGTTTTCCAGCAGTTTAGTCATTGACAGGTTTTCCACTTCTGTTTAGTCTTGGGAGTCAAGTCTTAACTCCTGTACGCTATTGACTTCAACAAAGACTGTTAGGAGTGCATTTAGTATTCAGCATAATTAGTCATTAAACATTTACCAGCGTTGTTTTAACTCTCGCATGTATCATTTTTTTTCTTTGAAGTATTTCATTGGAAAAATTAAAGAATCATTTAGAAATGCTAATTAGGTTTTTCTCACGTTTGTTTACTCTGACTCCCATACGCAATTGTTTTTTTTTCCCTTCCTGCCTTTTTTTTATTTATTTAAAAGAGTTATTAGAAACAGAAAAAATATATATTTTAATGGTCCATTTTAATTGGTCTCCAGGGAAATGGTTAGTATGCCAACCCACCCTGAAGTTAAAAGGCTACCTCATGCCATGATTGATTGATTGATTGATAGATAGATAGATAGATAGATAGATAGATAGATAGATAGATAGATAGATAGATAGATAGATAGATAGATAGATAGATAGATAGATAGATAGATAGATAGATAGATAGATAGATAGATAGATAGATAGATAGATAGATAGATAGATAGGAGTGTTCTTGGCACATTAGGGTTTCAAGGCTGAATGTTATGTTTCTCACACTGTGTCTTTTGTGGCACCTCGCCTTGGTCAACTCTAGCAAACTCTAGCAAAAGAGAAAGGATTTGATTATTTTATCAACCTTTTCCATTGCCTTGATCTTAACTGGGGTGAAAGCACACAAAACAGAAAGGATGAAGTGTCCATGGGTACTTCTTCCTATTGTGTGCAAAAAATTTGCCAGTCTCAAAAGATACAATAAACAGGGAGGTTAAGTTCAATGGCATAGCTTCCATTCAGCTTCAGTTTTTATTAGTTGCAGTCAGGCCTTCACTTGCATCTGAGCACCTCTGTTAAATGTCACTGTTGTATTGGTACATCTTCGAATCATTGTTTGGGTTATTACAAAAGACACGGGGAATCTATTTAGCGGGCGAGCATTGACATTGGAATTCAGCTGAGGACAATGTTGTGCTCTATTGACGGTCTGCTACAACAGCAATACAAAAAAATGATTTGGTGGAGATTGCCCACGTATGCTCATTTCATTACGTTCATTTCCTTTTCGAATGGCAACAAATACAAGAGCTGCGGATGTTAGCAGTTCAATGCACTAAAAATGGCTATTGACAGTCCTTAAGTTTACTCTGCAGCAATGCTTCATTGTCCTGCCCTTGTCCTGGAAATAGTTACTCTGAGGCTCTATTCAGTGCAAGTGAAGGGTTTTTTTTGTCTGTATCAATGCACGAGAGTCATTGTTTCAATTATATCCATGTAATTACATCTATAAATTATAATGCGTGTGTGTGTTGGGTTGAAGCATGTGTGCTGAAATTCCTCATTATGTGAGTGGAAAACTATTAAAAGAAAAAGATGGGAAGGCTGAAATCATGTGTCCATGTAATCAGCCCGGTGACAGGCCTGCAGCTGTGATCTCTAACAGTGACAGTAGCAGTCAGATAGGATGCTCTGTTACTGACCAGAGAGGCAATTAGTCATTCCAGTACAGAGCTGGAAAGGTGCGACTGTAAAGCATGTGGTACTGGGAGTTCAGCGGAGCAGATTTCACCACCGTGCAGACACAGGCATCAGTTGCAAATCCTCTTTATTCCCCCATAAATCCCCACGGCTGTGCTCATCCTGTCAGGACGCCTGTGTGGGCATGTCAGCACTCCCCGACCGAGCCGTGAGCAGAGCTGTGCTGGCTGTATGGACACCAGCCACATTACAGACATAATCAAATTCTACTTAATTCAAGTGAGGCCACAAAGGCTGCTTTAATAATACTGCCTGTCATTTGGAGGTTTTTTTCCTGCTCCTAGCACAGTCGAGTATTATATATATACTGAACATGTATGCCGGAAGGAATCACAATCTTGATCCTGGATGTGCTGGAGCAGTGAGTGACAAAGGCATCATCACGGCAATGTGGACGAATGATAGTAATATTACAGTAACACTTTATGAGGTAAATCTGCTCCTGCTCCTGTCAGAGATCAGGGTCAGACACAGATCAGCATTTCTGGAGAGGAAACCTTTGTACTGTTTATTTAACGTTGCTATTCTACAATGTTCCGCTTACTCAGTCTTTCATGTGAGCGACATACAACCTTACAGGATCACAAATGAGGTGTGTCCGTAATTTGTGACATGCATACAGGATTCATTGTTGGCAGGTTAAGTGCTGGCTGCAAGTAGGAAAAGAAGGTTTCCTAGTAATCACAAGGTAGCGCTTTCCACCTGCCTGCATGTCAAAACATCTTTAAGTAAACACTAAACTTGATTGGCTCCTGATATTTGGTACATGTGTGTTTGCATTAGTTAATAAAATGTGTATGAACTTTTTGGTTTCTTTTAATCAAGGTTGAATTATTCTGAAGCATTCAGCAGCTTGCTGGAATCATTTTTTTCAGTTTATTTCATTTGGAGATCTGCTCTGCAGGTGTTAAGCCATGAATTTAATTCACAAAAGGCCCTTTTGTAAAAGGTAGTAATGTTATTACACTTGCATTAGACTATTGTGTGAGAATGTGGTTTTTTAATCTTTTTACAGGGATCTTTAGTCAGGAAGCTCCTCATCAAGTGATGATGAGCCAAAAAATTAAACTTTTGTATAAGTGTGTCATTTTTAAATGGGTTAATCCAGCAATTCACTGTCTGGCACTTATCTATCCACAGGTGGCATTTGTTAAATTGCTGTTAAAGTCTCAAAAAATCTTGAATTCACCTTTTGTGAACCCAAAAGAAGCCTTTTGGTTCCTTTCATCTGACTTAGACATGGCCACCAAATGTATGTAGCAAAGTAGCAAAGGCTGTTTATTGTCAGAAGCTGCTGGCATCACAGAGATAAGCACAAGGTGTCCTTTGGCACTGGTTCTTATAGGAAGGCTGGAGGTGTGTTGGTGGCTTTAGTCACAATTGTCTCAGCCAGGAGATTTTTCAAAGTCACTCACTGCATTTAGGGAGGTCTGTGCTTTGTTTTCAGTCAGCGATTAGCTTCAGTTTTAACCCTTTTTTTGATGATGTTCAGGCACCACAGCTAACCTGTGGTTTGAAGTAAATATCATCCAATGTTAGCCCAGCACTAAAAGAAATAACACTTCAAAATATGCTTCATGGCAAGGGGTCAAGCGCTCATGAATCAACACCAAAAGATACCTAGTATCTCTTTGACAAAATGGAAAAATTTGGTTTCCTCGGAGTGAAAACTGTGTGGTTTATTCTGACTTTTAGCCTCTGATTTGATTCCTTAAAAAACTTCCGAAAACACTGCAAAAAAAGCAAAAAGTAGCATCTTACCAGCAAACCTACCCTGCCTGATAATAGAGAAGAATTCTGAAGACAGAGTAGTGCTTCTCACAGGTACTGACCTTTCTGTTAGGAATTACCGTAAAATGCACTTCAGACATTTGTGTTGCACAGCATTATTTTGCTACTGTTTGATTATCTCCTTGCAAAAAGCTGCAGGCTTCATTATCTATTGTATGTATACTAAATTTAAGACCATGCTTTTGCAGAACATCCTCTGCAGTAAGCACAGAGAGATAAAAATAAAAACTAGTGTTGAGTAGTGTACTTAATGCAGGCAACATGAAATGCAACCAACCATAACAGCTGATACTGTAGGTATTATAGGATTTTTGGTTTCTCTCTGACATTTTTGTGATAGGTCTCGGTGCTTACTCTGGGCGAATTTTTCTACCTGTTAAATAAAAGTCTCCCTCGGTGTGCAGAGGCGGCTGAGACCCTGCATGTTTCCTGGTGGATGTGTCAAACGGAAGACAGCGGGGAGCAAGGTGAGGGCAGCAAGGTGTGGGGTGGGGAGTGAGCGAGGGAGGGGAGAGGAGACAGGACGGTTCGCAGGCCATTTAGTGGGTGCATGTTCATTAGCATGGAGCATGGGCTGTTCCCTCTCCTCGGGGAATGAGCCGCGCTATCTGACATCCTCGATACAGTAAACAAACTGCGCCTTGCACATCCCTGCTTCGCACACCCCAACGCACAGCAACGGCTTGCTCTGTGAAGACGAGTCCATTTTAAGGGAGCGCTCAACTGAAACACAACTTTTCTCATTAATTAGTTTCATTGTAGCTCCGCTGCTAAGATGTCCCGGTGCTAAGTGAACGCAGCTTAAATAAGGTGTTGTTTTTTAGGCCGAGATCTGCCCGCGTCGCTCGTCTTAGACCCTTCGACTCGACTTATTACGCCCTCGCAGCTTTAAGAAATTCTGAACTCTCCGCTCGTCTTTTATCAAAATCATTCAAGTTCAGAGCATGACTAGTGAGATTGATGGAAAATTGAGCTGCTCCCTCATGCAGCAAAGAACAGTGGAGCCATTCCCTCACCCGCCACTCCTCCATCAGTCCAAATGTGCACAGATATAGACTATTGATAAATGCCTCTGAACTATTCTGAGACTAGAAATTTAAAGGCTTCAAATTTTGCCATGTTCTTCTGTGGTGCACGGATAAATCTGGCTAAGTGCTAGACAGTGATACTCTCTGACACCTGAGGCAGCCACGTATTTCTCTGCATGGGGACACCGGGCGCCAATTTATCTCCAGACTTGTGTCTATTTCTGATGATTGAGCTCTATAACTTCCAGAAATGGCCTCTTAAATCAGACTGTATTTTACAGTGTGTGAACCCTCGCTGAAATTGCAGACAGTGTCTACTGTTTCATGGTGAAATAACTGTCTTAAAACATTTTTCAACATCGCTCACTCAAGGGGCAGCTACATCAGCTATCGAAGCGCTAGAAATATCCACGTAACGAGCTTGGTTCAACAGTGTAACACCACAAATGTATGCTTAGACAGAAGTGTGACTTTTCTAAACCTGCTCAGAAAATAGATTAGATATTTTTATTAATTAAACGACTGTTTTAAAGTCCCGAGCCAGCCCTAGTTTCTTTATATTTTATTTTCAATGAGCCAGATTTTCTAGTAATTTTATTAAAGTCTTGAGCGATCGTTCTCCAGACTTTCTGATGGTCTCACTCACCAAACTTAAGAGATGAATCACTGTTGTGTCTACATACAACAGACAACTTAGTTTCTAGCAGCCTGTCACAAAAATGCATAATTTGTTCCCATTTCTTAGTTAAATCTATGAAAAATGCAAAGATAGCACAGTATGACAGGATCAACAGTATATGACAGTGTTTGTGCACCAGTGATTCCTAATGAGACTTGGCATATCTCAGCGTGGTGTGCGCTGTGTCCTTAAAAACCTGGACAAACAGAGGGCAACAGAAGGAGTGGCGGGCCTAAACTCCCTACAGCAGATAAATAGTAAGTCGTGTCCTTAAGAAACAGAAAAAAATCCAGCAAAAACCTCACACAGGACCTGATACGTGCATCTGGCCCTTTTGGACACAGGGAGAAAGGCTAATGTCTTATACAGGCTAAGCTTACTCTTGAAGCCACTGAGGTGTTCGTTGGCGAGGGTGATGCGATGTCTCTGGTATGAATTAACTTATTAAACTTGATACAGTCCAATAACTTCAGCCGTACTCATCTTGTCCTTTAGATTCTTTAATTCCACGATTAACATAGCAGCGCAGGGGTTACAAACTATTTGCCTGCTTCTGATCAAAAACACATCTGCCACTAATTACGGTCACTCAAAAAGTGACCTCTAGCGGCATACATAAGGTATCAATCCAAAATTGGCTCCTACAGGTCTTATGGAGTGATGAATCCAACAGTTGACATTTTTGGTTGAAATCATGGTCAATATTTATGGAGGAAGTCAAGTGAGAGGTGCAACAGTGAGTCTGCAGCCAGCCCTGTCATGGTTTGGAGCATTTCAGCCAGAGGTATTGAGATATTCCTAAAACTGATGGAATTATGAATGCAGAAAAATATAGTCAGATTTTAATCCACCTGGAAAGTATCTGATTGACAACAGCTTCATTTTTCACACTGCCAATGTAGTAAAAGCATACTGGAATAGAAACACACAGTTGCACACTATCAATCACAGATTAGCCTCCCCGGAGTCTGGACCTCAACATCATTGAAGCAGTGTGGGATTAGAACAAAAAGTCAGCTAACATCCAAAGAAGAGCTTTGAATGTCATTCAAGAACCTGGAGATCTATTCCTGAGACTACTTAGAGAAATTAAAACAAAGTTAAGAATAAAGCTGTTGATACCAAATATTGACTTTCAAGCTTGTAGTAACAGTACAGAAACTATATTTCTGTCTTATGTTCGGTATTTGGATTTTTGTTTGCATGTTTCAGTAACTGCTGCACCTATTTCATGCTATCCTAGCAAAATATAAAGAAATAAAGGGTGAGCTGAGACTTTTGCGAGATTCTTATTCACTCATTCTTTATCTATGCTGCCCTCATGTCTGTACATGTTACATTCAGGAGCGAGTTAACTTTAGTTAGCACAAAGAACAAATTGCCGCAGAACTCAGAGAAGTAGCCTGGCACATAGTCCCTGTAAATTCACAGTACTTGAATTTGGTTAATTAGTGGAATTTTATTACCGTAGGCCACAGTAGCCCACCCCCAGCCCCTCATTTACAGGCTTTATGCTAAGTTACACTAACAGGCTGCAGCCTGTAGCTTGTTATTTACCATGCAGTCACAACAGTGATATTGATTTTCTCATCTAACTGTTGGCGAGAAAGCCCATCTGCCTATTCCCCCAAAATGTTAAACGTCAGTGTTAAATGTAATACGTGAATGGGTTTGAATTTGAATTAACAGGTGCTTAATTTTAAGCGGTTTTATAAAACAACCGCATTATAATGCCGCAGATACAGCCTGGAAGGATATTGGTGAGGAAAAATGAAACATTGCTCTGAGTAAAAAGCATCAGTTTGGTTATTAGCAGGCTGAATCAAACTAAACTGAAATGATTTATAGCTTATTTTAAGGATTTAAGCAACATATTGTGAACAGTTTACCTTCCTCTCTGGACCAGCTTGTGCTGCTTTATTATCTATTTTTCATTGGCAAATAACATAAGCTTACTTTTTTTTCCTCAGCAGCTTTTTCAAGAGTTTCCACTCTGTGGTTAGGTCATGCTAAAATGCTCTGAGACAAAACAAACCAATTTCGTTTATTTTGGCAGCCTAATGATATAATAGCCACAGCTTCCAGTGCTGTCCACGTCTCTGTGAAGGTATTAGTTTTGTTGCTGCCTGAGAGGGTTTGCTGATCATGAAATTATTTACGGTTATTGTCCTCTTTTTAGACTCCAGAGCCGGGGAGGGGGCACCGCAGAAAATTGACCACGCTGTCATCGGTGGAGTGGTTGCTGTGGTGATGTTTGCCATCCTCTGCGCGCTCATTGTTCTTGGTCGATACTTTGCCAGACACAAAGGTAAAGCACCGGCAGGGCAATCATACTTGATCATGAACACATCTTAAGCGTTCAAGTGGGTTTTTTTGTTGCTTTTTCTTTGTTGCCGATGGAGTACAATGGGACTGAAGTGAACAAGAGAGTGACGAGGCGGCATGCAGCTAATTTGCGTGCGCTCTTTTGCAGGAACTTACTTCACGCATGAAGCCAAAGGGGCGGACGACGCAGCCGATGCGGATACGGCCATCATCAACGCGGAGGGGGGACACAACAACACAGACGAGAAGAAGGAGTATTATATTTAAACTGGACAGGCCAGGAGAGACGGGTGGGGATGCTGGTGGTTGTGATAGTGGTTGTGGTGGTGCTGTAGGAGCATTGTGTCTAACTCTGATTGGTTGAAGATGACTTAAAGGCAGGGAGGGCAATATTTAAAGAGAAGGAGAAGAAAGAAAAAGGCGGGAAAAGTTGGACTGACGTGGTGGCCAAGTGGTAAGAAGAAGAGGTGTTGCTGAGTGTCCTATTCGACCCTTCCTGGACAGCTGGGGCCTATTCTGTACAGTTCAGTTATTTTACAGACAATTTTGTGCCTTGTTCTCTTTCTTTTGTTTGTTTCGTTGTTTTCCCCTCACACGCCGGTTGAATTGGATTCGTTTTTTTGTCTTTTATCATGTACTCCACTTGATCTTTTGTTGCATTTGGCTTCGTCTATGTGTGCCGCAGCTAGCTTTGAGCTCATGTACCCAGATACAGCGTGATGAGCCTGCTCCTCAGTGCTTTTTTCTTTTTTTCTTTTTTTGGAGCAATCTACAGAGTTCATTAACTGGAATACGGTGTCAACACATTTCTCCCCGCTGGGTCAAAGTCCAATAGTGCCTGCAAGTTCATCAGAGGCCCCCCCTCCTCCCCACATTCCCTCGTACAGGCAGGTCTGATTGGGTTTCAAGTATTACAGCGCAGATTTCCCTCAGCCCCTTTGAGGTCAGGTTCACTGTGTTGATTACTTATATAACAGTCGTGAGTAATTTTGCTCATCATAGAATGTATTTGTACATGAAGGTGATGTAAAAGTGGCGGTACGTACCATTTCGCACCAAACCACACAGTACAACCAATCTTTTGTGGTTTCTGATGATTAGTCGCTAAGAGGCTTTTGCCCAACTCCACCTACGATATCTCGGCAGCTGTAATGTGCCATGATATACAGTTCTAAGTTCTATATAGCCCTTTCTGTCATTTCTGATTGGGATACATAAATAATGAATCTATAATAGAGAGAGAATAACTCTACACAATGCCTTTTGCTAAGCTTCAGATAAGCTTGATGTCTCTATGATAAATAGAAAACTACAGCCAACAGCCAGCTAGCTTGAGACTTGGCTACCTTGAGCTTCACTGCAGCTTGTAAGTGTAGCTGATTCTACCCCTCTTCAGTAGTTATTGACCCAAAAGACTCTGTTTGCAGGTGTTATTATGGGTCAAACTTTACATTCACACATACACGCCTTACACAAAATAGGTCCTGCTACACTGATCATAACATTTTATTTAATGGTATTCATTAGCTGTTGGTATACCCTGCCATGTGTCTGTTCGCTTTTGTTTTAAATATGACATTTGTCACCTTTTCATACCACCCACGTAGTCTACCTTGGACCAAATCTAATAATTATAGTGCGCTTATACAGTATACAGCAAGTATAGCTTGTGTAAAGCATAGAGCTTTGCAGTGAGCTTCTCGCTAAATAACTGACTTTATTTGATGGCACACTATATTGGCCAGTTAACTGGGAGATGTTAAAAGGCCTTGAGTTATTAATTTTCCAAGGTTTTACCCTTTTATTTGCCGTATCTAAGGGAAGAAAGAATGTTAGGCCTTCAGTGTTTCCTGCCCATGTAAAATATCCTGGCACGTCTCTGTCAATACAGCACGTGAACAAAAAATTCACAGCTTATTTTTATTTTTTTTTTGCCCTTACCCATACACAAGTATTGCTGCAAATATGAATGAGTTATATTTTCTTGCTGTGTTTTTAGACATTTCACCTTTGATAACTTGCGAGGGCTCTTGGCCATACAAGTTATCAAAGATTTGCAGATAGCTTTAGACTTGGGGGAAAGATAATTTTCTTACTGTCATCCTGCAGCCACAAACCTTCACAGACGAAGTGTCTGCTGTTAGAAATTTCTCTCTTTTTGTTCGACAACACAAATCGGCAGTGTGCACACGGCGCGCGCTTCATCTCTGACTAGAAGAGGAAAATCCGTTTGGTAATTAGCGAGTGATTTCAGTGTATTGCCTAAAATAATGGAGGAAAAAAAAAATCTGTAAATGTATTATGAAAAAGGATAACCACTGCCTTAAACCCACCTCTTGATACTTATCATTATAAAGGAAAAGACTGAAGGACTTAATTTAGTGCCTTCTCCTTTGATTTTGAGGCATATGGTTAGTATCATACAGTATCCTCATGTACACTCTTACAGTATACCTTGTATATATCCGTCCTTTTTAACTTACAGGGCCAATACTCATCCCAGTCGTCTGTCCGCGCACCATAGAGCGGCATCACAATTACAACCTGCAGCATAAAAAAGCTGGAATGAGTTTAAAGCTGGAAAAGAAAAAAAGTATTGGCAGCTTCCACTGACTAGAATGTTGTATTCCAGGATATAGTACTTGTCTTAATTAATGACCACAAAAAAAGTGTTATTATCTCAGCTTCACTTCATTTATTATTTATTTGGATATTTTCAAGGACAAGGCTCTGTAGTACTGTATTATCAGAGAGGAATACTGTACTTAAAGCTATAATAAGCTACAATAAAAGTAACTTTTCTGGATTGTAGTTACAGTGTCATGGGAACAGTTATGTGCATGACCTTTTTGTTTTCTGGGATTTGATATTTATCTTAAATGGTGATTGCTGCTTTTAATGGGGCAACGTTAAAAGATCGCCGGAAGCATCGTTCTAATTCCGTTTTTGATTTTGTTATTTTGAAATACTTGATATTGAGTATGTTTGTTTTCACTCTCTCAGGTTCATGAGTGTTAATAGTTAATAGTGTTTTTTTGCATCTCAGGTAGAATGCAAATTTATGGCCCCAAGTATATACTGTAGTACCACAGCTATTCGAAAAAGTAAAGAAACCACAGGATGTACATGTTTTTCTCAGTTGTACAAGTTTATGTGTTCTTAATATGGTGCACTGTTACAGTAAACGTTAATTATTTTGCATAGACCTAGTTCACAAAGAAAGAAAAACTAGATTTGTTAAGCAGACAAAAATGATGTACAGTCAGTGTCAACAAAATCACGATGATGTTCATGAAACCTCTTCTTCTTCTTCCTCCTCCACTGTAACATTTTGCTCATGCAGTATCGGTTATTTAGTAATTATAGGATGTGACCACAGACAGTCAATCAAGCATCTGTTTGCATTCATAGATGAAGATGGTGTATTTACTGTGACATGAAGTTTTATCAACGATCTGTAACGTCTTGGATATTTGGATGAACTTTATGTTTAAAGCCTGGGGCGGCGGCGTGGGGAAGGGTCGGGAGCAGGGTGGGTGGGTCGCTTGTTTTATAACCCCACAATGGTTGTTTATGTTGTTGAATCTTAAATTTCTCTCTATTCCCAGGTGGCATATTTTCTTTTGTGTAGTGAAGAGGATGTTTCTCATATGGCCATGCATATTTTGTATTGGTTCACGCCAACATTTTTACAAAAGGAAAAAAAAAATCAGAAGAGTACTTGTCTTAATAAAAAGATATCAATGTTTAAAGTGGTGTGCCGCTGTGACTTGATCAAAAAACATGGTTTCACTTTGTAGTCTTGTCCTGCTCGGAGACGGCGCTGAATTTATTAACTCGTATCTGTTGTCAAATTCACTCTGCCTGTTTACCATGCTGAATACATTAGCTGGATTGAACCTGCCTGCCTCATCCTGCGCTGCTGATACTCGTCAAACTCACAAAGGAAGAAAGGTCTCGCGTCGAGGCAAAAATACTGTACAGATGTAGATTCGTCGTGGGTGAGCAGCAGCAGTGGCAGCAATCTGATCTCCCATCAGTGACTGACACACGTGGCGTGGCACAGATAGAGGCAAGAAGTGTTTTAAATGACACGATGACTGACATCGACAGGCTTGGGGGCCCCTGTTAAGGGTTCCAGCTGAGCATGTGGATGTTAGTGATTTTGACAAATTGATAGGCATTTTGAGGAACAAGACCTCATTCATAACCATAAGCTATTTCTGTCATCATAATTCTGTCAGTGCCACCATTTCCCATTACTTTAAGTGATCCATCCCAGGTAAAGGTCAATAACATTATTCAAATTTTAATGGGAATAGTTTAACCTTATAAACCAGCCACTTTTCTCCCTTACTCATACAATCACTGCAATATAATGCTTCTCTCAAAGAACATTAGCCGTGTATTGATTTTTTTCTGTGTGAAATATAGCAGATTATGGGATTTTCTCCATATTTATTCTCGAGGTTAAGCCGTCTAAATTAAAGGCAGGTAGGGCGGCTTGCTGGTTGTCTTGGTGATGTTTCAGTTAGATGCTACTAATCCCATTTAAATGTTCAATTTTAATTTGGAATGACATGTTTAAGTGTAATTAGCACAATGGGGAAATTGAGAGTGAACGAATGTCTAAGCATGGCTTGTTTAGTTGGGTAATTGATTGATTGAGATTGATGGCATGTAGCACTTGGCATGGATGAGGTATAATTAAATGATGTGGGATTAAATAGTGGGTGAACAAAGGCAAATGCAACAGGCTGCACACTTGTCTCCCTGTAAATCACTCCTGTTTAGCACAAATACTTTGACTTTTTTTTGTCAGATTATTAGCAGGAGGACAAATCTAATCAGAACGGAAACCTTTCAATTGCATTTGTTTAATTCCTTATAAAGAGCTCAATATCTGTTTTATACTGCTGTACCATTTCTTCAGGTGACTCAGGCCATATATATATCTATATATAGATATATAGATATATATACTGTGGGCTGTATCAACCCTTTACATTCTGCAGGAAATTTGTTAGAACATCACAATTTTTCATCATGTTAAGATAAAATCATCACTATTAAATAATGCTGTCAAACAGTAGCGAATTCCCATGAGTCAATGCCCTTTGTACTAATTTCCTTAAAGGTTATGCAAACAGCATAGAAGGAAAATGTGGAATTTATGCAAGAGTCCGTATGTGCAATTATGTAGAGCAGGAGTAATTTTAAGCCCTTTAGAAGGAGACATGTTCTGATTTTAAACAGTTTTAGTGGATATTGTTATACTACTTGTTTTTTCATTTTCATTTTGGTCAATGGATAAACCATTTATTCATCATGCTAAATATTTCAGCTAATATTTTAGCTAATTGACGGCACATTATCTCTTATCTTTTTCAGCCATTTACTGTATTAACAACTATCAACATAGCATTTAATGCAGTGTTTGGTCTACTGTGACTCATTTGTTTTCCCTCACTATGAAACACAACAAGCAGTGACTCAATATGTGAATATTTTATAGTCTTTCGATCAGAATTAACTTTTTTTTCCTTTTCTTTTTTCTTTTAACTCAAATTAGCTGCAGAACTGTGGGTGATTTGGTGAATATAGCTGCAGAAGCTGGTGCTAAAGTATCTGGTTATAATGTAAATGGAAACACAAAATAAAAGATTAAAAAGTAATAAAGTGAGAAATGCAGGAATAATAAATAACCGGGGGAAAACATGTTTGAGGTGTGACTTAAAGAACGTGACTGACTTCACCACCTTGTCTTAACCATATACTGGATAGGTATTATACACCCCACTCCTCCCACTGAGGCAAATCCTGCCATTGTCATGTTGCAGACAGACATTCATGGTGTTCTTTGGCACCTGTGCCTTTGTACACCAGTGGCACCAATGCTGGGTGATGAGAGGTAATTGTACTCTTTTAAGAAGCAACAAAGTCTACATTATAGGGTCAAGACAGGAGAGTGCAATTCAAGGTTTTTATACTATGCTTTGCTTTTCTTCCACCTGCTGATTCCTTTTCTGTTCACTTCCTTTTCATTTGTTGGTAAAACGAAAACACAATCATTTGATTAGCTTTTTAAAACACACCCCATCCAAAACATGTGCTAAATTTATACTTACCCATTGTGTTTAAATGTGATGCCCAGGGGGTCTTTTACAAACTGCATATAACAAGCTGGGAGGGAGGGCCTGTTTAGTTATAGCCATATACCTTGTGTGTCACAGCACAGATGCCAAAGGGCACCTTGGTATTTGACGCTCTGTCAAAGAAAGCAGCCTGGTAATCCTTACACTTGTAATTTCGCCCGCTGGTGTATTTTTCCTGTTCTCCACAAACCGCAAGTGACTTTTTATCCAAGACCGTTTTAAATTTGTTGATTTTAATCATATAAAAGTACCCTAAAGTCACATTTTAACATTGTAACATTAAAGTAAATAATAACTCACATTGCAATATAAGAGCCTGTATTTATTCTAACGTTTTATACTTTCAGTTGCAGCATATATTTCAGATTTATGCACTGTTGTTGTGGTGACTGTCACTATGGGTAGTGTTGCTATAATAATAAGAAGAAAAAGACTGAGGAATATTTTATTTATCCCAAATGTCAGGTAATTACTATGTTACAGCAGACAGAACATAAAAGCAAGGTAGCTCAGAACAAACACCGCGGGAGGAGCTCAGTTAAAAGAAAACACAAAAAAACTGACGAGCTCAATGAGCTCAGATTTTAAATGGCATATAATAAGGAGCTTTAATTTAAAATTCATGCAGATATTGCAGTATAAGTAAAGATCTTCTGTATCTGTTCTTGTGGAAGCAGAGCTCAAACAGAGACAGTATTCAGCAGCAAGTCCACTGCGTGCTTCAGAGGGTCATCAGAATCCATTAAATATCCACATCCATTCACCACAGCCACAGTCACGTTGACGACCTCTACGTCAGCTGATGGAGGAATACGAACAGTGTGTCTATTCAAACCGGATTCAAACAGCAACAGCGATGACGAATTCCGCTCTTTGAGATGTATGGATGCTTTCCAGCAGCCATCAGTTCAATGTTCAGGCTAGAGAAATGTTCCTTCACAGCTACTGCAAACCCTCCACATTTCTACTTGCTTACACATTTCTTAATGTTGCTGTTTTTCAGTGATCATAATAAGCACTGGAATTGCGCCAAACAAGAGGCGACTGTATTCTTAAGACATCAATATGCGATTTAGTGTTTTCTGCTTTGTATAGAAGAGCAACGTTTTGCTTTTTAAGATAAGTAACATTGTAAAAGTTGCAGGAGAAAGCAGTGTGCATGAGCCAAAATGCACAATGTTACTCCACTGTATGCCAAATAGGTTGGTAGAGCAAAAATAAATAAATCAGCTGACTTCTACTGAAAATCTCTAATGTATATAACTTTTTTATGTTTTGGGGGAAATGCCAAGTCATACTCCATGAAACAGATGAGCTGGCTGTTTGAAACAATGGTGAAGGACAAGCACCTGAAGCCTGTGATAACCACAACACAATTATCTCCGACTGCTACAGTATGACCTAGAGAAATCTGCATTAATTAAAGCACACACAACCAGCCTGTTAATCCCGTATGAAAGTGTCAGAGAGAAGAGACTTGTGTTTGTGAGGTGATTAACTCCGAACCGGAAAGATGCTGCGAACAGCACTATAGGCTCTAATGTCAGCGATGTTGCTGCTTGATGTTTAATGCCCTGATACTTAATCAGAGATTGATGTTTACCAGAGGGAGGAAATGTGCTGGATGTTGATGTCGAAGTTTTAGGTGTTATTAATGAGAAAAAGCCATGAAAAAAAGGGCCTTTCTTACCCTTCGCTCCCCCTCCCCCAAAAAGGTTAAGTGTTTCAGACAGGAAATCTGTAATTATCTGCTGAGCCTAAGCTTCAAGCAGCATCCTGTGAAGTTCCCTCAACCAAATCTCAAGGTGACTCCTCTCTGCAGAGGCACCAAGTTTTCTTTTGCTAAATTTACATTGATGTTCCGCTTCATAGCCACCACCCTGATACAATAAGCAAGGCAAACATTTCCCAATCTACTGCTCTTATCTTTTATTCTGCTATGTCTGCATGTAATCTTTCTATCATATTTAGTATTGTTGATGCATAATTAATTTTCATTTAAAGCAAATTCTTAATTTCTGATTATCTTTTAGAGATAGTCGGGTAAAAGAAATACCATTGTTGCCCTACAAAATTTATTTAGTCATCCAGCTCCTTTCATATACACTGCAATGCCTCTATGGATGTTTTTTTTTTATGCTTACGTTTTTGTGTGTGCGTTTCTGTTGTCAGCTTATGAAAGCGTTCTATTTTTGTGGGACAGCCTGCTACAGCCTAAAAAAAATGTCTGTACAAAGCCTTGAAGTCAGTCACATGGAGCTGGTGAGTTGCTGCAGGAACATTGCCACCTCAATTATTTATCACTGAGTCTATTTTTTCACTTATTAAATTAATTAGTTAGGTAATTAAAAGTTACATGTTTTAATTAAATTGGCATTGAATTCTAACACAGGGCCCCTACCTGAAAGAAAGGCATCGTGGGATGGAGTTCATCAGCTTGAATGAGCTTGAGCTTAAATTCATTCCCATTTGGGAAGATGTGGATAAGTTAAAAAAAAAAAAAGAATTATCTGTTTCATGCTCTGTAACCATTTCAGTCACTGTCTTTGTGAACAGCATTTGGAGATAGTAGCACAGTGCATTGTCTTACAAATGCTAAGAGCAATGAGTGAAGCTGAAGAAAAAAGGGTTTAAAGTTTGAAAGATTTCGCAGAAAACTTCATGCCATAGATGTTCTGGTTGTGGACTTTAAAGGGGGGAGAACAGCATCCGTTATTTCAACTGTTACATACATAAATACATGTGTTAAAGGCAGCTTATTCAAAAGAAATCACTTTTAACAAGAGCTAGAGGGTACCCCTTACCTAGGGGCAAGCTCAAGGGCTGAAAAATGAATGCCAAAACCTGCAGTTCCTCTAATAGCCATTTGACGCTGGCTCTAAAAGCAGTTAATTTCTATAGTTTATAGCCTGGTTTTGGCTTCTGTTAATAGATGTGCCTTTATAATAACTCTAATTGGGGTGATGTTTTTTTTTAAATCAGAATTAATCAATTAAAATACATAGGAGCAGCTTTTGGAAGCTACCATGTCCATCCATCTCTAGAGATGGACATAAGCCTATTGTATGCATGTGGATAGAGACCATCCACGTACACCAAAGGCAGAGAAGAGAACTCCTAGTTGTTTCTGTGCACCTTCACACTCAAGATATAAAGGATCATTGCTGTGTTTTCTCATCTGAGTAAGTTTCCCCTTCACCAAAGAAACAAAAATATGATGGAAAGAGACACTATGACATCTAGATAAAACATCTCCTAAGCCTCATCTCCTAAACTGAAGTCAGGGGTCCAACATCCAAAAGTGTGCATGAACATGCTTAATGGCCCAATTACTTACTGTCAATAGATTAGCCATGCGACCTTCCCATGACAGCTGACAACAAGCTGGCTAAAAAGCAGTGGGTTATAAGCTTGAGTGTCCTAGAAGTCCCAAAAAAAATATCTCTAATAAACAGCTTGATTAAATCTTCAAACCATATGAGAGTTTATTCACTAAGTGTCCAAGTCCAACAATGTAAGTAATTGACTAATGCTAACCGCAGCTAACACAAGCTAACAGCCGCTAAAAAAACAGCCACACTTGCCAACAGAAAAGTTCAAGATATCGTCAACTCACCTCAGTATTGCTGTCATTGGAAAGAAGTGAACTTAACTGATTCACTGCCTCCTGTCATAAAGATTAAATAAAGTAGTAAATGGCCTGCATTTGTATAGTGCTTTCCTAGTCCATAGGACCCCAAAGCGCTTTACACTACATTCAGTCATTCACACACAGGCGATAGCAAGCTACATTGTAGCCACAGCTGCCCTGGGGCGCACTGACAGAGGCGAGGCTGCCGGACACAGGCGTCACCGGGCCCTCTGACCACCACCAGTAGGCAAACATGGGGTTAGTATCTTGCCCATGCAGCCTGGGATCGAACCACCGACCTTCTGATTAATGGCTGACCTGCTCTGCCACCTGAGCTACAGCCACCCCCAACAAAATAGACTTGTTAGCTGAGGTAAACAGCAGACTGACTGCTGACCCTCACTACAGCTGAACAGCAGCAGTTGTTGGTTCCTTAGTGAGCTTTTTTAATGGGATATCTGACTAATACTACAATAATACTACTCTGTGCTGTATGATCATTCCAGAAGTTTGTGCTCAAGTTTTAGTGAGTAAACCTATGGGATTTTAGCATTCTTTTTGTAGCACTAATTGTGTGTGTGTGTCTGTGTGATGCACTCTACTTTATGGATATGTATTTTATAGAAAGGCAAAATTGGCATTTAAATAAAAAAATGATTTTTTTAATGTGTGTCAGTTAGAAGGATTAATATTTTCTTTGCTCCATGATCGCGAAGACCAAATAACTAAAATGTTATATATATATATATATATATATATATATATATATATATATATATATATATATATTCCCTAGAATTAGAGTTAGAGTTAGTGTTGGGTCCTCACGAATGATGATGACGGTTATGTTTGTGCACTTTTGTCCTTATATTAATAATTGTCATTTAGCATGGCAAGTTTATAAACAAGCTGAGCTATGGTTGAAGATTTAGCCACTGCCTTAATTGTTTAGTACAGCAAACTCGCTAACTAAAATAATTCATTATCAGAAGTGAAAAGTAAAGAAACACAAAGGCGGGCAGCTCTACATAAAGGGTTTGAAGTTTGAGGTGCTTAGTGATACTGCACAACTGGTGTCTGAACTGCAAAACCTTCCTTTTAATCATCGTTAGGCTTGCTGCAGCTAATCATCACAAAACAAACAACAACAAATCATTTAGATGTGCATCTAAAATTTTCATGGATCTGCAAACTAATTGTATTTTTTTTCCTCCAGCCCCATTTGAATAAAGAACCTCCCATTAAATGAGATATTTATTAAATAATCCAAAATATACAGTTTAACCCTTTACAGCCGATCGGAGCGGGCACGCTCTGTTTTGCGTAACTATTTTTAAATCCCGGTAGCTCTGCAACCAAGTAAGCTAGCGCAATAATTTTTTTTGCATATGAAACTGGAGGAGTTGTACTTACATCTTATGCCATCAGCTTGTCCTAGGTCACAGTTTCCTTCCACATATAGCTTTGCAAAAACTGCATAAAAATCACTTGCAGCAACAAAAACATGATATTCCAGAAACACGCTTCGCCGATCCATCAGCTGTTTGTAACACTTCCTACGTCCATCAGCGCGAACTATCACATGACCGCATGACCTGCCCGAAACCGGAAGTGACGTCATTTTGCGGAAATGTAGTTTTTTTACGATCGGGGCCTTATGAGCTTGTGTTTTACTTGTTATGTGTTTTAAAAAGTTATGTTTGACTTTATGACTTTCTGTGTCGTTTCTGGGATGCTTAAGACTCATATTGCACTGCTGGAAATAGTTTATTTTGATGCATATGCTGTTATTTTGCAAATTTGCACTATAATATTTATTTTCGTTTTTCCTGCAGTATATAAAAATTGGTGTATTTCAAAAATAAAACTATGAAGACACTCAAAATAAATTTCCTGTGGTGGGAAACTAGTTGGTGTAACTTTTTTGTATTTACAGTTTTGAGGGATAAGCCTCTTAAATTTCTCTAACTAGAAATATATGTTAAAAAAACAAAAACGATTTTCAATTTTTTTGTAGTTTATTGCACTTTTTTGCAATTTATGTAATTACTATGCACCTAATGCAGACATATTATTAAAGTTTGGGCTATAATGGTTGTATTGATGTATAGCAACTTGAAATGCTCCCAAAAATGGCTCCACAGCATGTAAAAATATAATATAAGCTCTGGCGGACTTGGTTCTATGGTAGGTCTTAAAGGGTTAAGGTGGTTTACTCCCAATGAAATCAAGAGAATTCCACTAGAGACCAACTGTTTTTAGGTGGTTGGCTTAAAGAGTACTCCATGATGATTTAAGATAAGCTGCTGTCTTATTTTTGTGGTCTAACAAACTGTTATGTGGATCCCCCCCCCCCCACTCCACCCAAAAGTCACATGCTTTTGTGGTATCTTTTCTACTTTAGCGAGGTAAGATGTCAGCAACAGTAGTTATTCTGGCTTGGCAGCGCAGATTAAAAGTGAGTGGATAAAAAGGTTCACAGACAAATACAGAGAAATGTTTGGAATTCGTTTCCTTTGTTCAGCTGTGCAAAGGATTTAGCTTTCGGTTGGTGAAACATTGCTGAGAAGAGCTGTTTATATAGTTGGTCTGTGCGGTCATCGCTACACGTCTACGCTGAGAACTATGTTGACACAACAGTTGAGATCGCACACATACTGTGTGACAAACTACCACAAGATGAGGGAAGCCATCATCTAAGGCATAATTCTTGTGCTATCACTGGGTATTCATTTTAAGACATGAAAGCCTGAGCTTGAGATGTCTCGGCACCCAGCGTTAGTGCACTCTTACTAAGTCATTGTGATGTGAACAAAGAAAATGGAGCTAGTGAAACAAGAAAAATGTGTACAGGAAAGAACAAAAGAGACAAGTTAATGGAAACAAGATGGAACACTTTTTTCTTCTTCACTTAATTAGTGTTTTGAGGAATAGTAGCAGCACAACGAACAATGCGTTTTTTTCGAGAGTTTTATTTTAAACCTTGAGTAATTATAGCAAACGTGAACACACTCCAGTTACATAGATAATTACCTGTAAACACATCATTAAGTCCTTTATATCTCCAGTCAGGGTAGTTTGCCACTTCCTGCACCACATGTAATAACAGCATTTTGTTGTTTGGGGTCATTTTCTACATTTCTGAGTTAAGGCGCTCTATGTCTCAATTATTTACCTTTAATTAATTGCAAAAAATATTTTATATTAAGGCTTTGTGAACTGTGTGCCAACCTTTAATGTAGGAATAAGGTTTTGAAAACAAGGTCTCCACATATTGAATGTGATATCATGTAAGTTATGTGGGAAAAATAAACAGCAGAGGGAGGCATAATGTAGTTAGTTTACTTTTAACCATATTACATGTTACGTAAGAATTTCGCTGGTTGCTGGAACCTGAAAAACAAAACCCTTTGCCTGCCCCGCCTCAAAGCCTATTTGATTTGGGCCACTTTAAGAAAGGGCATGTCAGAAAGATAAATTATACCCAAGCATGCTTTGTTTCTTAATGTAGAAATTAAATTCAGCTTTTAAATGTATAAATTAAATGGTTATGAAATTGCAGGAGGTGGAGCCCGGAGCACTGCAGGCTCCTGTTTCTGCTTTGCTAAATGACTGCATGGATGGAATTACTCTTGTGCACAGCTATAGATTTTTTTTCTACGAGGTCTTCATCATGCATGTCATGATATATATCTGACTTACAGTCACCGACCAACCATAACTTACCAGAAGTGAGGTATGTCCACCTGTGGCAGTGGAACAATAACAGTAACCATGCAACTAAGCGTGAGCATGCTTTGCTGGATTTTTATCTGATGGTTACACTGAATGCTCCTTGATCCAGATGGTGGCCTTTATTTTTCTTCTTTTCTGATGAATAAAACCTTTTCCTCAGCAGCGCAGAACCTGTTGACTTATTTGTCTTTTGTCCCCATTTCCTCATTAGTGACGCCTTATGAGTTTAAAATCTGTTGAATTCAAAATCATCGAACTGTAATCACTAGTGCACAGATATGCTCCATAATAATAGATATATCGCTTACAGATAAACGCCCCAAGTGGATTCACATGGCTAAAGCTTACTCAACTAGTGGTTACCTTTTGAACCAGCCGTACTGCCTTGGATAATTACGTTCTGTTTCTCAGGCTATTATTCATCAGTTAAAGGTCAAGAGCATTGTTTGCAACACAAACTGCGCCTTGCATTGTATGGGCCAGCACGCAGTCTTCCAGTTGCTTAGTCGCTTTTGATATGCATGTGAATGTCAAATTAGAGAACTAAGCCCTAACAGGCAGCCATTACTGCAAGTGAGGAGCCTTTGTGTAAACCTGAGGTCTAATCACTTATTCAATCACTAAGCATTGTCCCTGCTCCCCTCCACCCTGCCACCACTACTCCCTCTAAAAAGCGTCTGATTTTCATTTTCTAAAACCATGGATACACTTGAATAAAATATATATTTCTGCCCAAAGCCAGGGCCTAATTGGTTATCTGAAGTACTAACAAGGTTCTCTTGGCTGCTTTAATTAAACGCGAATCCATTGTCATGTTAACTAGTTAATTAAGTGAGACGAAGATGATCTCTAAGAACTTTCTCTTATCAGATGAGATACTCTGGGTTTTGCTAACAAGTATACAAAATGTTCAGTACACTGGTGATTATGGAAGCGTCTCCCAATCAGCGAGATGCTGAAAACACAACAGAAACCCAAAGTCGGATCTGCGACGCTCATCTCCAAACTGTCGCCAAGAAGGACAAGGTGGCACCGAGCCAGAATGGCAGAACGCGGATCAGATGTTCCTCTGTTGCACGAACAAGGGAAAGCACCCGAAACTGATGTTTTAGCTTAGAGTAAGATCAGGTGCTGCTTTATGTGCTCACTAAAACATCTATTTTAAGGCAGAATTCCAGGCCATCACACACACACTGCTATCTATATACAGAGAGCAGGTTTTTAACCCTCTCGAGGCAGGCGTTGCCGATTTGCAACAGTTAAAAACTAACAACCTGATTACCCCACATACATATTTTATGAGGTTTTTTTTACTCAGAAGTACCACTGCAGGACTTGGTTGTGCATTAGCAATAAAAAGTTTAGTTTGAGCCTGAGTGGGTTAAAAGACAATGCGTCTTTATACATATTCACAAAAAGGGAAAAAAAAACTTCTCCGTTATTTAGGCTGATGATATGTATTCATAAATAAGCCCCAGCTGGATGCATATCTTTCTAAAAGGAGGGTTGGTTTTTTTTTTTTGGTTTGTTTTGAAGTGGATGCTCCTACTGCAGTGTTTTGCTATTTAAATATGCTCTGCACTTCACCGTCAAGATCCATCAAAGAAACAATGAGGAAGTGAACATTCATAAAGTTCCAATAATGTTTTGTAATGGAACATTACACTGTAATGAACAACCAAAAATGGTTCTTTATGGAGCCACTAAAGTGCTGTGAACCAGAGAAACGCAGCTCCTGCCATGTGCTATATTACTAATAGATCTGCTGACTGCAGTCACAGTCAGAACCATTAAGGATTTTAAATTGTTCGCTCAGAATGTAAAGAGTCTGTAGTGCACAATTTTGTTCAACTCTGAAGAGTCGTCTTCCTAAGAGTAGTGGGTAACTATTATCCTGCAGATCACCTGCCCCTGGAGAGGTGAGAGTCCTTTCACCTTGCACCTGCTGGCGTTTGGCACCACACGCCTCACACATTCCATCTCTGCATCTGGACTCCACCAGATGTTCTTGAATAATTTCTCATACAGGTGAAAGTTCCTTCCCTTCGCAGCTGAACCTCAGCTTCTTCTGCCTCTTTCTTCCAATTCGGGTACATCGAGACATGCTCATGCAATTTCCCCTCTGATATATATATATATATGTGTGTGTGTGTATTTTGCACTTGAAAGCCTTCGCTGCAATGAGGGGCGGTGAAAAGTTCGAGGGAGGGACACTAGAAAGGCCCCCTCTTTTTTCCCCACTCATTTCATTTGTCCCCATGCTGAAAAATAAGACTTTAACCTGATCCTGAAGGGTAGCATGCCTCAGATGCATCACAATGTCCAAAAAGCAGATGGCAGTCTAGCAGGGCAACAATTCTTTCTCTCAAAAGCTGAATAATACATGCATATCTTGCTATGATCCAGCGAATTCAATAGCCTATAGAAAAGGATTGCTCTCAACGTAAACCATTTTGCTAGAGGCCGTGCGCCTTCCTCAGGTCCGGTCTCCCATAAATAATTTGACTTCAACCTTCACATGCATAAAAATTGCAACTTGTTGGTTATGAAAGAGAACAGTGAGGATGCACTTTGAATGCCAATGTGGCGATGAATAAACAATGGCTCGCTGCTCCAGGAGCAATGCAGAGCTGCCAGGAGACATTGCCTAGAGTCCGCAGACTCTCTTAATGGTTTTTGCCAAAGACCGAGCCTTTCAGTCAGCTGTGAATGGGAGGCTGTTTTGATCTGGTGGGGAACACTTTAATAATTTCTAACAATGCAACAATTCCCCAGACACTTTGGACAACCTTGGCTGATTCCCTCTGATTATTCTACTGCCCTCAACTCTCTTTAAACCATGGCTTAAATGGGCTTTCTGTGGCTACAAGCTTAAGGTATATAAGTATAGTATCACACTCGCTTTTAAAGCTCGTCTTCTACAGCTAATTACGCTACTACAGCTAACTGGAAGAGCATATCTTTGTCAATAAATGAGCTCTTTACACATTTCTACATCACATCCAGGTATTTTTCTTTAACAACCTGCACAGTTATTCAAAAGCAATACAAGCAATAAAATAGTCAGGATCCTCTGCAGTGTTTCTGAGCAGATATGAGATGTCTGAGAAGCAAATCAAAGTCTGTGATCTCCCCTGAATGCAGTAGGAGCTTATGTTGTTTCTGCAGTGCTGCAGTGCCACCTGGTGGTGAGCACACGCCACTGTTAAAACTGCTCCAAGCTCTGTGACTCTCAGCCTGAGGATCAGAATAAGAAAGATGGAATAAATACATATTTATTTAAATAACTGCATTGTTTATTCACAGCATTTTAGAAATTGATTTATAACATCACATTTCTTGATTTCTTCACATCTCAGATCTTTTAAAAAAGTAGATAGTTAGTAGACTATTTGACTAACGACGCTTCATATTGTATTTCCATAATGCCTGCTTAACTGAACAGAAAAGCTTTGAAATTCCCCAGTTTGCTTAAGAACACTATTGACACAAAATGTTGTTTTGACTATTAAACCTGGAGGGATGAAGTTTCATGTTTCATAGTCTATTAGCTCAAATCCTGGAATGCTTTTTTTTTTAGTGCTCCAGTAGTTTCTTTCTCCAAACCCAGCCTGCTGATTCATAACGGAGTCACAGCTTATAACCCAAATTCCTGGGAAACTGACTTTACACATAAAATGTCAATTTGGAAGTCATTTATATGTCGTAAACCTTTTGTGACTCAGCAAAATCTTGTAAATGGCACCAAAACCAGACTTTGCTTTCAGTGAAAAACTAAAAGTATGAAAACAAGAAAAACAAAAAGGTCAGGAAGTGTTTAGCTAGAAAGACGTGAGCTTACCAGACCTCTGTAGCCTCACCCTCTAATGGATGCATTGTAGAGAAACACCTGTTACACTGGTGCACATCTACACATTTTGTTTTAGACTGGTTTTTTTGTGTTTGCCTGTCTCTTAGAAACAAAAACATAAGTGCCAAGTATGAACCGTAGGCCAATTTAGACCTCAAAAGCATTTTTTAAGGTAACAATTAGTGGTAAAAATTTACAAAAAGGCATATCTCGTAGCAAGCAGAATTGTTTTTCCAACACTGTAGAGACCCCTAGAAATTAATTAGTTTAGATGAAAGCCATTAAAGTGTGTTCTTCGACAGCACTGCGGCCTATTGTTGCATTGTGGGTAATGTAGGTGCCATGTATTGATAAATAGCACGAAGAAAGTAATATCTCTGGTTACTAAGCATCCATTTTTAGACATTAACACTAATGAGTAAGGGTTGAAGGTAAAGTAAAGCAAAAAGATGCATATACAGTATCTTAAGTCATGTCCTCTAAATATATCCACGAAATAAGAGTTTGACGCACTGTAATCATTGATAATATATCTTTATTTTTTTTCTTTACTCTCACTAAAATAACTCAATTAACATGTCTTAACAGAATATCCTCGTCTACATTAAGAATTTAAAAGAGCATCTTTAAATGAATAAAACATGTAAAACACCACACTGTTAAAAGTTCCCCATGAAGAGCGAAGAAACTTTCATTACGCGACCAAAGCACGATGCCGCACAAAATACACTTTCACCGAACCGCATGAGCTGACTCGCATGTACATCTCGAGCATATTTTGCCGCGGTGCGTTCGACCTTAACGAAAGAAAAGGAAAATACGAAATCAAAAATCATAGCACTCATTGTTATTTTGCAATACAC
Organism: Rhamphochromis sp. 'chilingali'; assembly: GCF_963969265.1. Taxonomy (NCBI): domain Eukaryota; kingdom Metazoa; phylum Chordata; class Actinopteri; order Cichliformes; family Cichlidae; genus Rhamphochromis; species Rhamphochromis sp. 'chilingali'. The sequence goes on from NC_137935.1 coordinate 13,397,930, forward strand.
AATGTGTGATAAAGAAAAAGAAGCGCAAAGTTAGAAAGCATGAGGTTATCTTCCGCTTTACCGACCCTCCCAAAAAGTGCTAATTTGGATTTTAAACAAAGATTCTGAGCAAGCTGCTTCTTACAGAAAAAAATAGATACGCTATATATCAAGAGGCTTCATGTATACCACGTTAAGACAATGTGTTTCGTACACAGTTATCCTTAAAAGTGCTTGTTGAAGTCTGAGCAGACCAGAATAAAAAACAAATGTACAGTACATTGGCCACATGTTAGATGTGTTATTTATAGAAATATACGTTTAAAATGACTGTTATTTTATACACATTCTAAACTTTAAAATCATATTCATAAAACCAGTTAATTTACCTTGTCATCCCTTGTTGTGTTGCTTAGACATTAAATAAAATCTCTTCTTTTTTAAACACATTTTCTTCTCGTCATGCGTCTTAGTGTTTACACTCTTTTCATTTAATACAAGGCCTGCATACGATTCATTTGTTGGCTTCTAGCTTCCCTGGAAGCCACTGGGAAAATATGAAACTACCACTAACGCTGGCAGTATGATCCCCAGCAGCAGCAGCCTCACTTCACACTTTTTGTAGCAGCTCCTGAAGGTTAAAATAAACACACTTTCAAAGCAACAGTCTGTTGGTCTGGCTGAGGATAAAGTGCTGTTCTCCTTTGGCCCCAATGTGGAATCAGATAAAAAAACAAAAAAAACAAAACAGTGGTCAGAATCACTCGTAGACCCCGGCTTCTGATCTCAGAGCAGCGTGATAAAAAGCCTCATGACCCAGAGCCTGGGACAACAGTCTGTGCCCGCGGGGCGACATGCAGCCCTGGCCAGGCAGATATCCTGCCACGGCTTTAACGGATCTTGTGGGTTTAGGCTTGGGTGCTGCGTAATACCCCTCCATGTGGTCATATTGTGTGGGCCTGACTTTAGTGCTCTGAGTCCTTCTGTTGGAAAAGGATCCCAGATGTTCGGGATCCATTTGGGATTTGGCGTGGTAATGGTAGTAGTGACGGTTTTCTCTGGTGCTCTGCGACCTCCCGGGTCTCCTGAGGATGCTGGGTTTCACCATACCAGAGTAGCTGTTGACAGCGTTGGTCATCATTAATCGATCCTGGTCGTGACCTCGCGTATGGCTTCTGTCGTTGTGCTCGACGGTCTTAAAGTTAGGACAGCCTCTTTCCGGGAGCGAGGGGACTTTGCGAAGCGGTGGCTGCTGAGAGGAACGCTCTTTGATGTGAATCCGCCTGGAAGGCCCCGAGTCCGCGCTTGAGCGGTGAACGCGCTGCCGCCTGGTGACCTCGGGGTCTACCGGTTGGGACCTCTGGGAAGTCGGGGATGTAAGCATAACATTTTGTCTTTCCATCTTGTCAGCGGAAAGGAGGCAGGCATTTCCAGGGTCTGACTTGCTTCTCGTGTGTGCGATGTCTCTACTTCTTGTGTCAGCAAGCGAGATGGGACTCTCGCAAGGAGACGCAGCTGGATATGTGTTTTTATGTCTGGATTTACTCTCCTGCATGACTGGTTGATATAAGAGTCTTTCAAAAACTTCTGCGTCTCTCGCCTCATAAACAACAGTGTCCCTGCTTTCTATGAAAAGCTCTCTGTTCACAGGGGGGACGCGCTGAGGAGAGTAGTTGTAGTAATCTGATTGTCCGCTTTCTCTTGTTGAACGCACGGTGTAAGACTTACTGTGTCGGATGCCGCTTTGCCGGCAGGGCTCTGCGTAATAGCGAGAGCCATCTGCAGGGTTCACATTTGAATAGGGACTGTAGTGGTAGTCAGCGTGTGTGTTCTCAAACTGCGGCCGCACAGGGTGAAGACCAGTCTGATTCAGCCTCTGATAAGGTGCTTCCTGGCCTGCTGTCTGCTCGACATAAAACATGGTGTCAGGGGGCAGGACTTCTGTCTCTGCCAACTCGTAATGACTAATCTGAGGGGCATGGAAGGAGCGAGCCCTCCGGATGGCCGGGTGCCCGACTACTCTATCGTCTGACCTCTGCCACTGGCCTTGTTGCCTGTGGCAGCCACTGATAAGGTGCTCATCTCTATGGTATCGTCTGTACTGAGGTGACAAAGGGTGCCTTAAACCTAAACTGCTGTAGCGGCCTTCGGAGGACTGCCTGTACAAGCCTTTTGGCCCAGAAAGGTGAACCGACAGAGCATCAGGCCGAGGGCAGTGAGGTGCAGGCATTCGTGCTGCCTGAACTGGTCGGTGATGATGATGATGATGATGATGATGATAATGTTGATTACTGTAGACATCCTCAAGCATGCCGAGCGGCGTCTCCTCTTCTGGGCTGTAATGATGCGTTAAGGAGGGCTGTAATGGACGCGGAAACACCTCCTTGATGGATGCGGGCATGGAGGTCTCTGCCAGAACGGAGCGGAAATTAAAAACGTTTATCGAGTCCGGGTTGACGTATCCAGGAGAAGCCGATGGGCTCTGAGGCGAGTAGACGGGCTGAGTGGGTGTTGACACTCCAACACTCTGATAGGTGTGCTCTGTTTGCGTGACATCGCTAAGCTCTTTTTTCTCTCTGCAGTCCCTCCTCTCAGCGCTGCCTTCATCCAAGCTCCCTGACCCAAGCGGACTGACATTAGGAGTGAAATTGCACATGCTTTCCTGTCCGTCGGTGACCTGTAGCGACTCTGAGCAGAGGTGCGGAGGCAGGAAATGAAGAGGATGAGAGTAGCAGTGGGTCTCCGCAGGGCTGTGCACCGATGTTTGCCACTGGGAAGCAGGGGAGACATTAGAGCCGCTGTACTCCTGGGGATATGCTTTGAGATCAAGGACTGAGGGCCGTGGTGGTCTGTCCTGGACGTGAGATGCTTCCGGTCTGTGAAGCGGATGCACAGGGACATTGCTTCTTCTTTGGGAGCCACTGCTGGCCTTTTGGGCAGTTTCAGCCAGAGCCAGAGCCAACTTGCGTGCAGCACTCGTCAAGGGAGGGTGAGGAGGGAGAACAGAGACTGAACTCATAAGTCTATCTGTTCCTGGGGAGGGATAAGACAAACAACGCTACAGTATGACAGGACAAACAAAGCTATGGTAAGACATGATGGGACAAGACACAAAAGCTTTCATAAGAAACTAAGAAAGGCATTCTTATTTAAATAACCGCTAACTTTACAGTATAAATCAAGTATGCAATGTGAAAGAGCAATGGCACTAACCTGGATCGGACATGTTCTGTGCAGACTGAGTGAGGTCTGTCACAGCTGATGCCTGGCTCGCTGTGCTGAGTGGGCTGCAGTGTTGATAGGACGCTTTGGGCCCTTTTCCATCTGCCAGTGGAGCGTCACTGTTATCCGCTGGGGTAGAAGAAACCTTCTGAGGTGGCAGAGACATGGATGCAGACTGAACATCTGCTTGCGTCTTAAATGATTTCTTCCTGAGTTTAGGGGAGAGCTGCTTGTAGCTAACCTTCCTCACACCTTTACTGAGCACTGGACTAATGTCTGGAGACTGTAGGCAGGCCAGGTTGTTGTTGTTAGGAGAAGAGATGAGCTCTGATTCACTGGAACAACCAACATTCTTCCTCCACTTGTTTGTATCTTTACCGTGTTGTGGTCCAGGGGTTGCTGAAGGTGGGCTGCACTGAAAAGACATGGGGTCAAAGTCTAAAATAGAGATGCCTGCAGCCGGTGGAGAAAGGTCGAGGTCATCCTCCTGGTGCGGAGGTGAAATGCCTGCTGCAGTACTGACACGGTCAGCACCAGCATGACTCTCGTGTGGCGGTTTTGTTTTGCGGTCGCGTTTACTGCCGCCGTTGTGGAGGTCGTCTTTACTGACGGCAGACATGGCCTCGCTAGTTGAACGAGGTCTGAGAGGACGGTAACTTGGAGGCTCCCCTGGGATGGAATAAATTATACTCATATTATATTTATACTGATTATTTAGTAGTATGTTGTACAAAAATATTATAAACCACTGGCAGCATGTTTGAAGTGTAAAAAATAGACAATATTAAACATTAATTACCTTGTAAATTTTGCAAAGAGGTGAGAGATTCTTCACTTTTGGTAGAGCGCAAAGTGCCACTATCTCCTCTTCCCCCTGCAAACATTTGATCAAATTAATATTCCTAATAAATTAATCAGCATCTCTAATAAATACATCAATCAGTACAAGAAAGCGATAAATTAAAATGCAAAAAAAGAAGCAATAAAGATTTGGGGTACAGAAGCTGCATGTTTTCTGGCTGCGCAACAGCAGCAGTGAGCTGACCTGGCAGTGCAATGCTCTTTATCTCGTTAGGCTCACTGGGGTGTCGCTTCAGTTTACGTTTGGACACAGAATGGGATTTTCCCAGGTGGAAAAAAGAGAGCCAGTTCCCCACTGGAGACTTCTTAGCCTTAGCAGGAGGCCGCTTGCTGCTGCAACACAGAAACGCATCATTTTCAATACTGGCGCTTGTTTCTAAAAGTACAAGAAGAAGAAATAACTGCTGTGAACAAAAACAAGACATTAGTAGTTACTATTTTTTCATTATATGATGTGATTAATTATCTAGTCTACAACCAGAGTGTTAGCGATGACTCACGATCAATCACAAATTGCATGATATTGTGAAGTATGAGAAGAGAGTGAAAGGTTTTCTTATCATTGGCTGTATTACACAAACGTATTAGAATTCAAATCCATTCAAAACTCAAAGAGGATCCTGCCACAGCCATAAACAGCGTGATCATCATGTCATAGAGTGGACCGGATTAGCACAATGATGATAGGAAACCCCCGTCTAACAGGATACACGTGGCAAAGTGAAAGTTCGAACTCTCCTGTCATTTGTTTTTTCAGCTTTTTTCATGTTGTTCAAGCATGTTTATTATCATGGAGGATCTCATGTTAATGACTTGAATGACTAAATTGTTTGAACTGATTCTTCAGCCCATCAGGAGCAAGAATTTGTAAGTGGTGTGCATGAAGGTCACACTGTGAAAATGGAAAAACCTTGTAAGTGACCTTATCCACACATTTCTTTTTTTATGTGTTACAATTTGTATTCAGCCAAATTGTTGTAAAACTTGAGTGAAGACCCATTACGTGATCATCGTTAAGTGCGATTAAACTGTGACCAATACTGTAAACGGACTGACAGATGACGGATGCCTCATCATGGCTCATCAGTCATCTGATTGGACTAAAAAAAATAAAAAAAGAGAGAAAATGCAAAATTTCCAAAAGTGAACTTGACATTTTCAGATACTTGTTTTGGCCGATTATTCATCTCATGGCATCTAATTAAAGAATAATTTAGTTATAAAGTTTGCAGCTTTGCTTTGTAAATGACTTTTAATTAAGTGCCAAATATGCTGCTCATCCATTAACTGTTATCAATAAACAGATCAGATCGGGTGTGACAACACGTGAGTCGCGGTTCGAGAAGCAGAAGGATTCCTTCACATATATCACAGAAGGCGGCCATATACCAACCTCTCTATCGGAAGCTCGATGACTGTGTGGAACTTGCCGAGGAGAGCTCCTGGTCCCTCTCCGACCTCGATGTAGTCACTGTGGGTGAGGCAGGGGGTGGTGGCCGGGGAGCTCAGATGTACCTGTGTGCGAGCCTGAGCTTCCTCTATAGACAGTAACTTAGTGGATGGGGAGCAGACCATCAGGGACTTTGGTCTGGATAAGGTGTTGTTACCTAAAGTTGAAATGTTCAGTGTGTTAGAGATGCATACAGGGTATATAATGTATACAAGAACTTTTATAATCCTTGACTGGGAAACAGTTTAAAAAAAAACACTTACCAGTCCTTTCCCTTATGATCGAATTAAGTTTGGGGCTGAAGAGAGCCTCAGTATTATTGAGGATGAATTCCACCACCACCGACTGGATACGCACCTCCATGAACGCGGCCGTGCCGCTAAAGCAGGCCGACTCGATCTGTCTGGACCTGAAACACAGCAAAGCACAGCGCAACCCATTTCACAGCTCTGTACCACTGAGACATGCCCCAGTTCACCGTCACAGAAAGGCTAGAATGAAACAGCAAAGCTAATGCTGTGACGCTATGATAGTCACCTGAGGAGGTTAGGTGCCCAGACGATAGCTAAGTTTTTTGTGTGCATGTTAGTGATGGAGCTGAAGGTGGCGAGTTGGGAGAGGTGCCTCATGAGGAACTCCAGTGTCCTGCAGAAAAAAAGTAAATTTTTAATCTAAGCTTTTTTCTTTTTAGACTTTAAAATTGACAACTTTAGCTTATTGTATCTGCTCAAACCCAACACAGTTATCCTTCCTATTACCAATAAAAAGATTTGAAACTGGTAGGATCAGTTTTTCAAATCTCAAGCTAAATAAAATAACTTTCAATTGCTGTGTTTGGTGAATATGTGAGACATTTTTGTAACTGAGATATCGGCTTGTGTAGAAAAACGGGATCTCACGGCTTCCACAAACCAAATCAGGCTCTCAGCAGGGTCCGACATGCTGTTTACAAAATCCCATTTCTACTTCAGACCACCAGGGTGCAGCAGCAGCGAGCTTGAAAGCTGACCTGTAATGTGGAGGAGGCAGCTGCTGGATGACATTGTGGATTTTGACCAGCCTCTCCTCATCTGTGGCTGCAGACACAGCCTCCTGTAAAAAGACAGAGGATAAAGCGCGCATGACTTCGAGACCGTTAATCACAGCCGAGGGAGTTTCCTCAACATCCCCGCTCTCGTTTTCCCCCTCTTTTTTTAAATATTCAAAGCAGCCACTGTTTTGTCTCGCTTAATCTGCTATTCGGGTTTTAACATGCACAACCCCCGCTGTTCCTAGAAAGCTCAGCGTGATGCACTGACCCCATTTTGAGCAGCACTTCAAAATGAGCAGAAATTTTGAAATGATTTCCTCTGTTCTTTTGTCAACACTGAATAACTAGAAATAGGTTCCTCGCAGCTTTTTTGCCCTACTTGTAATACTTGACACTGTTGCAATACCAGCTTCCTTTCTGATATCTATTCCCAGTGTAAACCCGTGCTGTGGTCCTTACCGAGAATCTGTCGTAGAGCTGGTAGGTGAGAAGAGGGTTGGGCAGCTCCCTGAAGTACAGTTTGCAGAGAGAGCCCACTGAGTGGATATCCTGTGTGTAGACGTCTCTGCTCAGGTCTGGGACCTGTTCAGAGTCAAACTCATGCCTACATGGAGACCAAAATAAAGAGAAAGCAGAACAGTGTGGGAGTCATCCTACTGCCCATCTGTCAATATATGAGAAAAACAAACAACAAAAACAGGACTATAAGCTCCTTTTGAGGCAGAAATCATTAATTTACCACATGATAATTATTATTACTATTTCAGTGTCTTTGTTTAAAAAAAAACTTCATTCTTGCATCTAATGCAGGAAATCTATTAATAAACTTGCTGATTATTATCAGAAAATCGTCGACTGCTTTTTTATCTCCTGTGTTTTCATAAATGTTGAAAGACTATTTCATGTGGTGTCAGTCAGTTTTAAGTGAGAAAAGACGTTTTGATTGGCTGCCAAACACCATCAGGTTCTGTGCCTAATTTATGTACTGATGGGGGATTGTTTCACAAATTCCTCCTGGCAAGCATAAACTAGATGAGAAGACCATTACAGCCGTTCAGAGCTGCACAGCTTGAAACAAATTGTGTTTGATGGATTCCAAGAGAAGCAGCTCAAAAAGAAAATAATATTTAATGAATCTCAGTATATTTCCAATTACTTATCATAATTCAGTCACCAAAAAAGCTTTTGAAAGAAAAAAGAAAATAAGCAAAAAGAAGAAAAAAAAAAAAGACACTGAAACCCCAGAGGGAACTCAGACTAGAGGGAATATTTTAGAAGGTAGATGCCAGTTTTGGAATTTGGTCCTTCCTGGGAATCCTCAGGAATTGTTTAGGGTTATATATCGATTTTGCAGCATGTGCGAAACAGGCACAAACCTCAGTTTCTGAATGTTGGAAGAGATCCCTGAGAGCCTGTAGATCCCATCCACCACTCCATGTTTCTCTATGAAGTCTGCACAACTCTTAACAACCTGGGGCACTGCAATAGACAAAAGATGGTCAGCGACATGCTTCATTCCTTTAGGATATCTGAAGTTGTCTATGCATTACCACATAAGAATAAAAAACCCCAAAACTCATTGTTCCTCTGATTAACAAATGGACTCTCCTCTCAAGCAGCCTGCCGTAGATCTTACAGAGGAGGCTGAAGAGTGTGATCCCCATGAAGCTGGAACACATTCTCCGGTCCACCTTCTTAAAAAGAGAAACCACTACCACAGTCTGCCAGTCCAGAGACATTGTCCTCAAGTTCAGTGCTTTGCTGCAAAAGCATGCCCACTAACACAGCCCTGAAACATCCGGTTACTTAAGAAATTCGAGAAGAATCTCATCCACCCCAGGAGCCTGGCCATCAGTGATGGGCAAGTCTTCCCCCTGGTCCCCAGTCTCTGATTCTTCTGTGGAAGCCATGCTACTGGGATCTAACTATTCCAGTGCACTACACTTACTGTAGACAATGTGAGTAGAGCCCTGCTCTCCCCTCCTGGAAAACCTGATGGTTTGCCACAATTGCCCCAAAGTCTACTAAAAGTTTTGCACCATGGTCTCAATAAACTCCTTTTTTGCTTCAGCTACAGCACAGCTGCACTCCATACAGCCTGCTGGTAGAAATGAGCTTCCCCCAGAGGGTCCATTGGATGAGTTAGGGAGGTGGTTGGGGAGAGGGAGGCCTGAACATATTTGCTTAGACAGCTGGCCCTGTGACCAATGACTCAGATAAGTGACAGAAAATGGCGGATGTAACAATAAAACATCCGTTTTGTCTTGATTCGGTGTACTGTGCATCTCTACATGTTATTACAAGCCAAGACTTTTACTAACCACTGCAGTCTGTTTACTGGGTTGGCCATCACTGACCACGGGCAGGTAACAGTGGTAAACGTCCAGCTTATCTCCGCATCATTCTCTGTTTCAACTCCAATAGTCACATTTAAATAGCTGCTTTTTTAGTGTGTTTTTGTGATAATCTGCTATTTTCGCACCTTAGACATGGATTACTTTGCAGTAAAGACTCAAACACGCTTATAGCTAGTGTCAAATTGAAAGTCGTCATTAAAAATATCCTTTCTTCAGGTGTTTTATAAGTTGAAGGTTTTCTATATCACGTTGCTTGTGTTACATTTTGCACACATTTTTGATGCCTCGATCGGTTCTTTCAAAAGCAATTTTTGAATGGGACGCCCTGACAAAAATCAATCATACCACGAAGTACTGCATGTGCAGCCAAAGCCCGAAAACCTGGATCGTATTTCTCTGTACCACAGCATGGCTCGTTGTGCTATGCAACAATTAAAAACATTTCACTGAGTCAATGTGTTGCAGTGGATAACAGGCTCATTCATCACTGTAAATACAAGGTACTGTGGTTTATCTTGAGCGAATCCAAAACACACAGTCCTGAGGCTGTTAAGACTCTTGAGTGAAGTGTTTACGCAGCATTTAAACATACATCACCCACCTTCAACAGGGAAAAACACTGTAATACAACTGGATTTTTTCCTATTTCAGCTGTTTTCTATGAATCATTACTCACTGGCTGAAGTGTTCCCACGAGGAAAGGTTACAAGTAGGCATCGCTTCATTGTAAGGAGTCACAACACAGGTGAAATTACATTATCCAGCGTGAAGAACAGATTTTACTACAATATTTAGCAAGAAATGTATGAAATTAAAGTAATACACATGATGAAAGTCACATGAGTATTGTCTACCTATTGACCCGAAGGCCTAAAAACCCAAAATACACAAAGCAGTTTTGGCAAATCTACAAAAATCTATAGAGCCACAGATTCACGAGGTAATCCCTGCTTTGGGATTAGTTCTTACCTTCCAGCAGTTTACACTGAAATGTGAACAGCCAGCAGGTAAAAATGATTCACTGTAAAATGAGAAATAAAAATCCATTTTACCCTCATGTCCTGAGTTGTGGAGATGTTCCCCCAGGTCACAGCCAAACACACGCTCTCGGAGGATGCCGCGCTGCCTGAGCTTCTGCGGCGGCGGTCGAGACTTCATAAAAGACCTCAGGAACGTTACCAGCTTTCCATGCTTCTTACACACTGATTAAGATGAAACACACAACCAACATACATATAACAGGCGAGTGAAATCAATCTGACTCATATCCTGGAAGCAAGTCTTAAATAAATCATCACGCACCGACACACACACACACACACACACTGAAAAGTACCTGGCTTTGGCACTGAGCTTTGAACACTGGGGGGAATCTTGTCATTTATCAGCTCAACACAGTCACAGGGGAAGAAACCAACCTGGAAGAAGAGAGAAGAGAGACTGAGAGGACTAAAGGGGAGAGACAGAAACTGTGATACGCTTGAATGTTAAAAGGACCAGAGGGGGTGTTTTATGCTGGAGCAGACTGTTATACGGCGAGGGTGCAGAAATAGGTCAGGAAGCATGAGACGCTGCCTCAGACGCTAAATCCTCAGCTATCAGCTGCAATAGTGTGGCTGGCATTGTTTGTGACAAACAGACACAAAACCTGTGAGTCTGTCTCGTTGCGTCTAGATCCTCATTGCAAAACGTGCTCCTGTTGGCAGCAACTACTTCTACTCTAGCAGGGACAACAACACATTTGATTACTTTGGTAAGGCATCCTGGAGTTGCAGGCCAAACCTATTATTAAATATATCCACAGACTTTGTATGGACATTGTAAATGGTTCATTTATTTGAAAGCATCAAATTTTTAAAAACATTTTCTGCTCTCCCATCTCCAATTTGCATAAAAATGTTGTGCGTCCAAAGTCTGAGGATATAACGATTGCTGTGAAATTTAGGCTTCATATGCTAATTACTTTGTATACATTGTATTTCTGGTTTGTTGAGCCACTCCCAGCGTGTTTTTCGTTCACACTTTGAAATCTGAAACTATATTTGAATATGAATATCTCATAAAGTATCCACAATAAAATGCCTGAAATGTTTTTATACATCAAACACAGCAAAATAATTAACAGTTATAAGAAAGGGATTAATAATTAACTTTCCTGTCATAAGTGTCGCGAGGCCAAATTGCCGTTTCCTCATGCCGAGATCGGTATCTCCAAGACCTTAACTCCCCATTCCAACAGTAAGTCTAAAGCCACAACTGCTGCAGGCAAGCAAGGACACACGCTAACTGCCAGAATATATATGAAAATGCTACATTGTTGCATTTTTAATGTCTCTCTGACTATATTTTAAACTTAATCTGGATTATCAGACTGCTCCGGGGCAGTAGGACTCGAAAATTAAAATACACAAAACATATTTTAAAAACATTATTTGCTTAGTTATAACTAGAGTACCATTTAGAAACTATTCAGATCTTTTTGGATCAGACACAAAATGTTTTTGAAACCAGAGAAAGTCGAGCAGAAGACCCATGATGATAGAATGACTCAAAAATATTAAAAGGTAAAACAGAACAGGGATGCAAAGTGGGACACCTCTGGTTCTCTTTAATTAAATTCAAGGTATTACCTGTTTTTACCTGTATTATTATACAGTAGAAAGAGGACATTTGTGCATTTATTATACCTGAAATCCATGTTTCCCTCGCCACCAGCCTGTGTCTTCTTTAGGCGGCATGTCGATGACTGAAACAATGTCCCCCACCTGGATCACAAAGCGTGTGATGATGAGTCTGATCACAGGTGAGTCCATTAAAAAGGAATCATGATGGAATCAGAAATCTGCATATGCTAAACACTCGGTCAAATAAAATCTAGCTAAAGAAGAAAAAACAAGTTAAACAAATGGGAGTGTGTTTCTCATAGATGTTTTATAATAGCTGGTACCTCAAAGGTTAGCTCGTCTGTGGCCTGGGCTGTGTACCGCTTGGTGACGTGGGCAGCGGCGATGGCGGGGACATTGATTGAAGCTTCTTCAGACACCAGCAGATGGTTCCCCTTGTTGTCGATCTAAAAATAAAAAGTGTTACAACAGAGACGTGTTAGCCCAGTTTTTCTTAAGCACAGGAAGCAGGGAACGGGAGCTCTGTCGCTGCAGTAAAAGTGACAGAGACAGGAAGCAGAAGAGAGGGAAAAAAATATTTTCTTTTTACCTCCAACTTGACTTAATATCAGTCGTTCCCTGTTAAAGCGGAGCCTGAACAATGCACAGCATGTAGCATAAGCTATTAAACTATTAAAGCATGTTTATAACCCCTCAATGTCCAAAATCGTCATTAAGGCTACAGGGGAGGGCATCAAATGTAATCTTTATAGGCGAATGAGCTACAGGAGACGCACTACTTCACAAAATACACTGACAACCGCAAGTTCTTTCATGCTTGTGTTGATATGATCTTGGAGCTCTGGTTTCTCTCACCATCAGAAATGTGGAGGGTTAATGCTACCAGTCTTGCCCAGGACACTCTAAATTCTGTTGTGCTATTGTGCTAATTCTTGATTAAAATAAAAAAACTTACGTTTTTCTGCAACAAAAGCAAAATGTCAGAACAAAAATCACCAAAAAGATAGTCAGATACCTCCATCCATGTTAATACCGGACCACAGTTGATCTTATTGTCAGCGATGTTAGAGAAGCGGGACAGGTAGGTTGCCAACATTGTGGCTACTGACTGGAAGGAAGCACATGATCAAGATTTGTAAAACACAAACTGTCTGTAACATTAAACAGATAACTTCAGGCAAATCTGTGATCTTATACGTTATGGACATAGATACCTCATCGGTGTCCTTCAGCGTGTCGTATCGCGGCAGCTCAGTGAGCTGGGAGTAACGACGGTCGTATATACACAAGTGCAGATGCTTGTCCAGCACCCGGAAGTCTTCATAAGACCTCTTCACCAGCCAGTTTCGACCCTGAGAGGACGAACAAATGATAAATGGAAATGGAAAGAAATATACGACATCGTGCGATCTAATCTCGTTCACAAAAGTAGCAAGTGATGTTACCTGGCAAGTGATCTGGACCAGAAAGACCAGCTCCTTGGAGTCCAGCCCAGCCTTTGGTCCTTCACTCTGCCCCTCTGCAAAGGCCAGCTACAGAGAGACAAAGAAGCTAACGCTGAGAAGGCTGTCGTGCTAAATAATTGATCAGTTTAATACAACAACCTCTCTGTATATGACCTGGTATACAAGGAGAACTTCATGTAAGGACCCATTTCTGCATGAAATAGTAAAACCACTTTTACGCTGAACAGTGGAGTGAAAAAGTGTGATGAAAATCAAGCACCAAGGCACTGTGGGCAAATAATGCATTAATATAGGAGGATGTGAAGATTTTGTAAAAAAGGAATTCCGACAAATGATCTTTAAATGTGACTGACAGCCTTCGTGGTTAAGTTATTTGGCGGATAAGGAGGATATATATCATCTGCCAGCAGCACTTCACTATAAATCCTGCAGTATGAAATGTATAATAGATCAGCTGTTAGGATTTCAGAACTTGGAGGTGGTGTAGATTTAAAGAATATTTCTTTTTCTCTTCCTCCTCACTAATTTTTAATATGCCCCAAAACTGAAACGATCAAAGCTTCACTGTAGTTTGGGAATTTGTTGATAGACATTACTGTAACAGCGACTTCAAAGGCCTCGAAGCCAAGGGAAGTTCTGGTTATTTATATCTGTTAGCAACTCATCCAGATACACTGTTATACAACACGCAGCGACCCAGTTACTGCTCAGCAGTAATACAGCAAACCACAGTGACAACGAACGCAGTCTGAGAAATTTGTATCTAAATAATTCATGATGGAAGAGCTCTTGTACACTGTGAGAATCTGAAATACTAGTCCCGACCAAACAGCTAAATTAGGTACGGACGGGTCAACGAGCCAAAGAGATTATGATGAGAAGGATTATGGACTGAATCACAGACAAAAAAGTAGGTTTCAATTTAAAAGATTTGAATAAAAATAAAACAGCAAAAATCTCAAAGTTTTCACCGAAGGCATGCTTGAGCATCACTTCTTCCGTGACGCTCAAACCTCAGAGGCTCCTCTCTTCAAACTAGAGCATGCTAATGCACAAGCGTGACATTATTTCCTCACGAATATCAACCATCAGAAGCTCAGATGAATATATAGTCAACGCATGGTTATGTTACCTGCCACTAAGGCATCTCACATATTCCCCGCAGCTGGAGGAGGTGGCTCTCTCTTTGTGTGCAGCCGCAGTCCTGGACCTCAGCAAGCTCCTCCAACAAGCCAAATCTTAGCTCAGAGCAGCGGCTCAAACGCAGCTCGCCTATTTGCCGTCCCCTGCCGTTTTACCCAAAAAGCTCATTTCCAGTGCTTTGGATCATCGCGCGCTCATGCTCTGTTCTAAAAGCAGAATATATGAAAAGAGGATGCTCCCAACTGTGTGTGTGTGTGTGTGTGTATGTGTGTATATATGTGTGTGTGTGTGCGTTACCCCCCTTCCTGCATCCCTTTTTCGATCTCTTCCCCCTCCTCCCTCTCCTGCGCTCGGTCTCCATCACCCTCCTCCTCTCGCTCTCCCTCTGTCTCTCTCTCTCTCTCTCTTAACCCTCTTTCCTTTCTCCGGCAACAAAAGGGGGTTTGCCAGTAAAATGGGCTCAGCCGGCACACACAGATACACAAGCTCATCCATCATACAAAGGCACAAGACACAAAGATGACCCTTTGTCATTTCAAAACAATTCTCCTTCACTGCGCTCTCAAGGCGAGACTGCAGCTAACCTGGAGAGGGATCAATCAGGCAGGCTGCAGACAGAGGCAGTCTGCTGTCCTTGTGCTATTCTGCAATCATGATATATGAGACTTGATCAGCGCCTGGCTGCTGCACTATGTGGATGAAGAGACATGAGAAATGCATCACGGGACAAAGACTAATCTCTCAGATTAAGTCGAGGATTCATCACGTTGCATTGTGGCGTGCAATACACCCCACAGCAATGTCTCCACACACCCAAATTTCTATTTCAGCTTGACTCTGCCTTTTGTCTCCTTGTGGTGCTTTCCAAGGTCACTGGAACTGTGCTGCTTCCACTTCCCTCAACGCTGCTGATGCATCCATCACAATCATGGCAACCACAAGAGGATGCGCAACAGAGTCAGAGCATCCAAGAATCGAAGTCCCGTCCAGCCTGTTACACTGTAGCTGACTAATACTAGATGTAGGGATTCAGCCTTAAAGTATGTGTGCATACATGCATACACTGCTCTGGCAGCCTAAAGCTGACACTGGCAGCCTGTAGTTGGAGCAGCCTGTATCAGAGGTGACTGACGCACTCTGCTGGCAAGCAACCTGCACTACACCGAGATTAACCAGGCGACTAACAATCACTTCCACACATGGATGAGCAGCCACTAAGGCTTCACTGCTTCTTATTATCACTGCAGTGAACAAAGTCTTTCTTAAACCTAGAAAATTATCTATATGTCCAAATAATTTATTACGTGGTTAAAGGAAAGGAATCCCAATCACTGACTTCAGAGGCCTGTGTTATGAAGCCGGATTTAAGGTTTAGTCTGTGCTTTTAGGTTAACTCTTCCCCTGCATCAACTATAACTGCAGCCACACTCACACACGTAACATGTGATTTATCAGACTGAGATTTTAAATTTGTCTCATACAAAATCCTACAATTCCTGGATAGAATAGACTATTTGCTCTATTGTGACATTTAAGGAGAAAGAAGGCTAGAGCAGTAACTGTCCAGGAAAGGCAAACAAGGTTATCGATTCAGCTGCCACGCTGCGTTTAAAGAATGATTCCTTTCTGGAGCAATTCACTAAAACGGCCACTGAACTCGAGCCAAAGACACAATTACTAAACATAGAAACTCTGCTGCTGAAGTCACGGTGTAAGTATTTTCAGGTCTCACCTGAACATTGCCAAAATCAACTGTCTCATAGTGGAAATGGGCACACTCTGCCAATCTGGGAAAGTGACCTCTGGGAAAAGTCAGCCTGAAAAACAAAAACAAAAAAATATAGCAAACGCAGCAACTTATCAGTATTTAAAACACTGAAAAAGAGAAGAGCAAAGTTTATTGGCATAAAAGAAGAAGAAGAAGAAGGGTGAGGTTAGGTTTGCACATGATAACAGACTCACTTATCTGTCTGTGTCACACCCGTCATTTTATAGGTCCTCATTTCAGTGGCCTGAATAAGAGGCCTGGTTTACTGCCTATAATAGCAGCAACACTGTCTCCAGGAACACCTACTTCTTCATGTTCTTGACCTTCATGCTGGCTGTGCTGACGCAGGAACGCAGGATGGGCTCAGCCGGGTGCTCTGTGATGTCATCGCTCCTTGCCTGCCAAACGGAGACAGCACCCTTCGATAAATGTCAGTCAGTCACGGGACAGCTGATGGAGAACCATTTGCAGTGACCACAGTAATGATGTCGATCACATGAAAGAGTGAAGGTGCTACAACTGAAGTGCTACACACTAAAGGAGTGACTCTAAGCAGTACAATAAGTTTTATGCTACAGCATAGTATGCAAGGCTAATATGTTATATTACTATATGCTGTGGTGTATTGCATTCTTTGCTATCCTATAACTGTGTTATCATATATGTGTTCATGTTTTGTTGAAATGTCATTTACACTAATATTAGCAATTCCTGTAAGCATTAGGCCTTTTCTTTCCATGGATTCTGTTACTGTACTACGTTGTTATTGTGCTCCATAGAGCTAGAAAGCCATGCACATGAATGGACAGATATATATTCTAGTACATAATGAACAAATACTGCTTTATCTGACTTGTTATCAAGTCAGATGTTATCAAGTTCATTACTTTGAACCAAAAATGTACTTTATTCAGCATATTTCATACCACCATGATGTCAACAACTCAGAAAACTGGTGCAGCAAACTTGCTCACTTTGAGGCAGAGTTCATTGGAATTTTTCCAGTTAGAAATCAAGTTTTCAATAGTGAACGCATGAATGCAGTATAAGCTGTAATCTTGTTCTTCTTTAAGCTGTTCCCTTTAGGGGTCGACACAGCAGATCATCCCTAGCATCCTCTTCTGTCACACCAACCCTCTGCAT
Source organism: Rhamphochromis sp. 'chilingali' (assembly GCF_963969265.1). Lineage (NCBI taxonomy): Eukaryota > Metazoa > Chordata > Actinopteri > Cichliformes > Cichlidae > Rhamphochromis > Rhamphochromis sp. 'chilingali'. The sequence continues at coordinate 13,414,973 of NC_137935.1, forward strand.
GCCCTCCTTCACTACATCCATGAATCTTCTCTGCAGTCTTCCTCTTTTCCTCCTGTCTGGCAGCTCTATAATCCACTTTCTTTGTCTAATATATCCACCATCTCTCCTCTGCACATGTCCAAACTATTTCAGCCTTGCCTCTCTAACTTTGAGCCGTCCCTGTGATGTACTCATTTCTAATCCTGCCAACTCTGCAACCTCCACCTTGGCCTCCTGACTTTAGGTAAGTGCCACCGTCTCCAAACATGTATTATAGCAGGTTTCTCTACCACTGAGCAAACTTCCCCTAACACTCTTGCCACTATCCTTCCGTCACACTTGTCTCCACCCACTCCACGTGTACATAGCTTGAAAATCAAAATGCAAACTTGGAATTTTTTTTTTTTTTTTTTTTAAATACAGTATACATTAAAAAAAAAAAAAATGCACACATCATGTGACCACTTTGCCTAATAATCCCTCAGGAGGTAACCATGAGACAACGGGTATCTGGTGCCAGGACTTCCTGTTTTTTGTAGTCGTTATTGTTTAAGAATGTAGATACATTTTTAAAAAGCAAATAAGAAATAATAATCATACAGTCAGTAGTTTTTTGTTTTTTTTTTAAATTGCATTTTAAAATGCATCTATGTTCGGTTAATCAAACAGGAAGTATTGGCACAAGATACATGCTGTCCCACGGTAATGACACTACCCCACAGCCACCCACCTTTGCTCTTCACAGGACTGTTTCCCTGCTTGCAGTCTAACATTGACCAGATGTAAATGGTTAATACTGCTTTAAGCAGAAACCAGAACGCTTCCAGGAACAAGAATCTAGCAAGTCCCTTGCTAACAGATTCTGCATATTCATGTGCAGATATCAGAGTTAAGAGAGATTAATATGGATAGAGAGAGATAGAAACAGACAGATGGTAATTAACAAACAAAATTCACCAATTTTACATCTTAAAATCCCCCTTCAGATAGATAAAGAAGACAAACAGAGAGAAAAGATGACATCATGTGTCTGTGGCATGACACCGTCATCACACCTTTACCTCAGCTGCTATCAAGCATGTCATCTCAGTCTCTGGTGAGATATCCTTAAATGCAAATTTACATAACAGCTGACTTTCACATGTCCGCCATATGACCTCGGTGACAAGATGCTGTGAATAACCTCCAGAACCAGTGCAGCCTCATGGAAGAAGGGAGACATCCATCTCTGCTGGTGTTTATGTGTTTTCTTGTATAAGTGATGAGTCAGAGGCGTGTTTGTGTGTGCGTGTGTGTGTGTGTGTGTACCATGACAGTGGATGTCTCCTGTGGTTGTTTCTCCTCTAGAGGATTACTGTTAGTGGCTTGAGGTAAGGCATCGTCTTTGTCCAGCTCGGTAGACGGTAACACGTCACTACAGGAAGACACAGGCCAGGAATTTAAATAAAAGAGAGATAACATGTCACAGTATCAACTGCTGTGCCACGGAGACTTTAAAATAAGGCTTGTCACTTTTTTTTTAAAAATACACCAGAGGGAGCAAGTGAGGAGAAATTCATAAAGTGTGGCTTGGTCTCAAATCCTGACATTGCAACAGCATGGCCCAGAAAACATGTTGTACAAGCACTGCAAGGTTTAAATTGCATCACATATGATAACTGGGAAATATGTGAAAATACTAGTTTAATCCAATCAGGTCAAGGTGGAAACATATGTTGCACAAATATCCGTGATCCAGATTAATCTGAAAGCAAAACAAAACAAACTGTAGCACATTTGGGGTCTGTTGGATGCCCTTAGGAAAGCCAAGGTTGACTATTCAGTGAGCCATAAAGACAATTCACCCACAAGGGACTGCTTCACAAAACCGTCACTTGAAATGTGACTCAGTGTATTGAAGAGGGCAGGGTGAGGTTCCATTCAGCTCAACTTTTATGAGCAACAAAGCCAGGAGAGAGACAGAGCACGGTTTTGTCAGCGTAATTCAGCATGATGAGATCAGGACTCCAGGCCAGGAACACAGACACACAGTGTAATTTATGTGATCCACAGGGATACAGTGAATTGCATAAGAGAAGAAGAGATATGGTAAAGTCTGGACATGATGAAGCTTGAAACAGAGACAGTCTGTCTGTCTCTCTCTCTGGGGACAGGGTCATGTTTTAGCCTTAACGCTGTCCTGCTCTTACTTTCCTTCATGCAGCATCTCAAATGCAAAAACGCATGTAAATGAGCACACAAGCACATGATAGTTAGAGCTACGCACGCACACGTCTGTCTCCACACATTTTTATGTTTTTACATGATTCACATCAGCTGACATGATGTGAGAAAAAAAACAGAGCAACTCACCTCTCAAGGACGTCACTACTTCCTGGTTCTCCCTCTGGTCCTGAGGCAGCATTCTCAATCACCGCGGCAACCACGCATCCAGCCTCCATGATGCTGCTTTTCTGCAACTGTCCGCTGTAGAGAAACGTGAGTGGGAGGAGAGGGAGGGAGACAAAGCCAGAGTGGGTGGGTGAGCGTAAGAGTAGAGCATGGGAGAAGGAGTCCGATCCTATGAAGCCGCCAGACGTTAACACACTTGAGGCTGCAGCGTGCGCGACTCTCAAGGCTACAATTCACATAGCCCAGACTGTAATCTGCGATGACATCATGCTACAGTGCCAGGAGCTGCTTCAGGGATATAAAGAATGTCAGACGGCACATTCATGAGAGGATTTCATGAGAATATCAGCTTCTTTTCTTTCTTCCTTTTTTTTTTTTTTTATCATTTTTGCACTGACAGGAGTTAGCTGGAGAAAACATCCACCTTCAAGAAAATGTCAAGGCTGTCATGGCAGTTTCAGTATGAGCCCCGGGATAAAATTAGTTCACTTAGCATCATTATCTTTGCTCATAGATATCCACTCACTGGCTATTTTGTTTGGTGCAACTGTTAAGCTGCTAGTAAATGCAAATATCTTATCAGCTAATCACATGGCAACAACTCAATAAATTTTGGCACGTAGAAATGTTCAGAACAACCTGCTTAAGTTTAAACTGAGCATCCAAATTGTTAATAGAGATGATTCAAATCACTTTGAATATGGCATTGTTGTTGGTGGTCTGAGTATTTCAGAAACTGCTGATCCACTGGGATTTTCCAACAAAATCATCTGTAAGGTTTACAGAGATGGTCCATAACTGAGAAAATGTACAGTGAGCACAGTACTCTGGTTAAAAATGACTTCGTACATCAGAGGAGAATGGCCAAAATAGTTCACACTGATGGGAAGGTAATAGCAACTCAAATAATCAATCATTACAACCAAGCTATGTAAAAAAGCATCTCTGAATGGACAACATGTTGAACCTTGAAGCAGATGGGCTACAGCTGCTGAAAACCACGCCAGGTGTGACTCCAGTCACCTAAGAACAGGAAACTGAGGCTAGTGTCATAAAGGTGTGGGAGGTTTTTCCTGACAGACTTGGGGCTCCTTAGTGTTAACTGGCATGATTAGAAATGCTACAGCTTACATGAATATTGTTGCTGACCATGTCCATCCATTTGTGACCACAGTGTACTGATCCTCTGATTGCTGATTCCTTTAAAATGACAATGAGTATACTGCACAATCAAATAGAGCATCTATGGTGGAATGGGACGTTCACATCATGGATGTGCAGCCAACAAATTTGCAGCAACTGTGTAATGCTATCGTCTTAATATGGACTTCATCCATTATCTACTTCTAGTTATCTAGGGGCAGGGATAGCTCAGTAGGTAGAGCAGTGGCCCCATGATCGGAAGGTCGGGGGGTCGATTCCTCTGAACAGCCACCCTGAGGTACCCCTGAGCAAGGTACCGTCCCTACACACTGCTCCCCGGGCGCCCAATGGCTGCCCACTGCTTCACTGAGTGAATGGGTTAAATGCAGAGAGGAATTTCCCCACGGGGATCAATAAAGAACACTTTCTTCTTTCTTTCTTATCCCTATCAAAGCACCACCTCACATTGGGAGGTCATAGAGTATACCCTGTACTGACCTTCACTCTGTTGCAAGTCACAGACAACTAAATAAGGTTCATACTGGTGCTGTCCAGGTGCAATTTTGGTCTGGGGTTATTTCTTATGTGCTCGGCTTGGCTCCAAGTCACGGTCTGTAGCCTATCCCAGTTACCACAGGGCGAGAAGGGGGGTACACCCTGGACAGGTCGCCAGGCTGTCGGAGGACCAACACAGGAAACAGACGACCATTCATGCTCACATTCAATCCTACAGGCAACTTAGAATAACCAGTTAACCTAATCCCACCAACTGTATGTCTTTGGACTGTGGGAGGAAGCTGGAGTACCAGGAGAGAACCCACACAGACATGAGGAGAACATGCCAACTTCACACTCCAAAACTCAAATTTAAAAAGTTTTAAGTGTAAGAATGCGTAAGAATCATCATATTTGGAAAGGCTCATACCAATATGGCCCTGATCTATCTTACTGTCTAATGGAATCCAGTATCACTACTGACCTCCTTATGTACTGTAAACAAACAGAAGAAATGCCCTGATTAAGCAAACTCGGCACCACAATCTTCCCATAACTAGCTTCTAACCAATGTGGGTGTGCATTGTGAAACAGTGCATGTTAAAAGGGCGTGTGGGTGGAAAAAACAAGCCTCTTTTCACACCTCTGAGGTTCATCTCCAGCACTAAAAATCCCTCCATTTAACTCTAAGGCAGTTTTACCATCCCTAAGCAGCTCTGCTAATCAGCACAGAAATGTTTGGAGTAACAAGTAGATTCGTCAGCCCCAACTAACTGCTGCTGTAGTAGCAGTTTCCCACCAGCCCCTCTGGCCCAGAGCCTCACTGAGTTGCTGTTGACGGCCTTCTACAAAGCCTCCTGACTCAGCAGAATGTGAGCAGGCAGACAGGAATATGGGCCAGATCAGACTCCAATTCATCCACATCTCATACTGCATCTCCTCTCTAATAGACACTGTAACCTTGCCAAAGGAGAGCCAACGTACTATACAAGCAAGCAGCAAACTAATTTATTGTTTAGAAGTGTTGCATCAAGCACTGCTTCATAAGGGTCACCGGAGGGAATGTTTTTTGGAAAGTCATATAGAAGTGAAGACAGTATGCTGCCAATTAATGTGGCTCTAGAGGCACATGTAATAAAATTAGTGCCTCTATTTACAGCTTAAAAATCTAGGTTAACACAAAAAGATCCAAGCATTATCTCTTCATTGTTTACAATATTTCCTTTATCGTGCATTCCATGATTTTAAAAAAAATGTGTGCTACATGGTACAATACCTGACCTTGCTGATGGCACCGCATAAGACAGTGAATCAAGCATAGGAACATGCTGTACTGCACACTGCAGAGGAGGCAGGCTAGCTGTGTGCTTTAAAGCTGCCTGACAGAAACAGAAGCCTGACAACTTGTGGGGGATGAGCTGAAGATAGCCGACAGCAACATATGATTGAGGGCTATACCAAACACCTCTCAGCATCATGAAAATCACAACACATGGAGGAAAAAACAGGAGGACTATTTTGGAATTGCCCCAAATAGCTTGAGCTATAAAAAGATAAAGCTGTCACATCTGTAAAAAAAAGTCATTACTCTAGTTGATCTTGGCAATGAAACAGGTAGCACATATTGATGCAGCCGTACAGGTGAGAAAAACACCATCCCGCCAAACCAGGCATCAAACCCATGTAACTAAAACTGCAGAGCTGCTGTACGTCAAGCAGAAATCATCTTTCCACCACATCTCCATCAGTCATTTTCAATGTGTTAAGCAAACCTAATCCAGATGTACAAATAAAGAAACCCTCTACCTGTCACTTAAAAAAAAGAAAAAAAGTAGTGCTGCTCTGATGTCAGGAGACTGCAACAGAGAGTGTAAAAGGATGTCACCCCGGTATCTGATGGCCTAGATGGCATTTTAAGGAAAAACAGGGCAGCCTACACAGTCGTGCACACTTTTTATGAAACTGCTATCAGCATGTGTGCTGACAAGAAGAATGACTGCCTGTATATTTGTAGCTACAAACACACAGCAGATGTGTCTAAGTGAGTCACAGATACTTTATCACATATGAGAGGAGGCAGGAAGGCAAGCCAAGGAAGGAAGGAAGCTAAGAAGAAGGAGAGGGAATATGAAAATGTCTTTTTACCTTTCTCTGTAAAAATTGAATTTAACTGACACATATTAATGCAAAAATCGCTCCCATTCTGTGGACCTACAGTAAACAGTGTAATATGACCTAATCACACCTTCATTATGGAATTAGCAGAAGTCTAATGAAAGAGCAAAAAGAGTAACAATAAGGCTGCATTGTAATTATCACTGCTAGCTTGCAGAATGTTTGATTTTTACTTTTTAAATTTGATCCCTTACTGGCCAGATGATAAAACACACATTGTTGGAAGTTGCCTAAATAAATACTTCTGGCTACATGATAAGTGTAAATCTGCTACACTCTGTCCTGCTGTTTTCACCACATTTGGGTGTCTGTATTTCAGTGTTAGCTGGGCTGTGTGAAGCAGGTTTGCAGGCCTGTTGTGGTTAGAATGAGCCAAAATAGTAAAGATGGCAGGTCAGAAACCCAAAATGAGCTAGAAAAAAGCTGAAATTATCCGAGAAGCTGAGGTACACAACAAAGTGTGATGATAATCATAGATGGGGAGGAGGAGTCACCATGACACCACCCACTCATCTGTGAGCGGAGCATTTTGCCCGTCAACATCAGGGTCCTTTAAAACTACATTTCACATGTGAGGGGTGAATCCGAATAAGGAGAGAGGGCACGGCACACTCATAAACTTGTGACTTTAAATCACATGACAGCCAATCAGATACTCTGCTTTATAAACTATTTACTTTACATGGAACTATGATTACCAAAATGAACTTCGTGTTGGATTCAATAAGACTTGGAACTGGTGACTGGGACAATAAATATATTCGCAAAGTGTTTACTGAGGTCATGAATGGAAAAACAAGATGACTATATCATAGTTGCCAATAGTTGCTATTAGAAAGAAAGCAGGTTTAAGGCCCTTGAGCACTGGTTCTACTTTTCAGACCCAAATACGATGCCCATTTCTTATATACGGTCTATAGTGATAACTGTCTCTGGGTATGTGACCCTTTCACATACACATGGCCATGGTATCTGTGAAGTTTATTAAATACCGACTGTATCAGCTTAAACTGCACTTTTAATAAAATTCTTTTATTTTTTCTGCAGAACCCCCCAAAAGGCAAGTGGCTGGCCGATGGAGGAAACTTGGTTTCATGCTCTCATTCTGAGCTCTGGATTGCAGTCAACACAGGCAAGAGACGCAGAGGAGAAAGCCCTGTGGTTACCATGGTAACCGCTCTCCCGTCCATCGTGACTTGATGCTCCTCCAGACTGAGGATGAGGTAAGCACAAGGAGGCAAATGATGCCTCAGAGGAACCTTTGGCCAGAAGCTCCGACACATCACCAGAAAGTCTATTTGTTGCTTCTCTGCACGGCAGGACTGAGACAGCAGGTGAGGCACTGCTCTCTGATAATGCCGTTTAAAAAAAATAATAAAAAATCAACTGTAGTTACTGAAGCTTGGGCTCAAATCACTTCATAGAGGGAGGAGGAGGAGATGGTGGTGGCGAGCGGTCATTTGATCTTATAATCTCCTTGAAATCAAACCACAGTGAGATTAAATTTAGCTCGGCCTTTGCCCCGCAACCTCCAGAGTTACAGTGATCCCCGGTGCCAGGCAGAGAGCGGGGTGACCAGCAGGGCGATTAAGTTGTATGCAACAGAGCCAAATATTTAATCAACAAGCTGATCTGTCACTCTGGATGACAGTCTAACCCTTACAGTAAGATGAAGGTCTTTCCAGTATAAGCACGAGTGTTTACTTTGTCTAAAAAAAAGACATTTTACCATTTTACTGTGTAAGACAAAAAAAGAAAAAATGCAGGAATGCCAGAGGACAAGATCCCAGCTCCCTTTACAATCTAGTGCAATCTAATACAGCAATCCCTGCAACAGCTACAAACTTTGTAAAGCTCATGTTCAGCTGTCAGGGAGGTTTTGACTCAGCTCTGTGGAAATGCATTTATAAGGCTGTACTGTACAGTCGACTGGACCACATTACACAAAATACACATTACCATAGAATATGACTAATGCAATTATTACAGCGAGCCCACACACTCCAACACACATTTCTAAATAATATTTTCTACGATGAATCGTTTGTTTTACGACATCTCCAATGCATTTATCTCCTAACGCCAAATACAGTGTCTGTAAATAGCACGTTTTGTCCTACAGACATTACAAACATAATTGTTCCCGAGTGACAAACTGGACCCAGTGGATTCTGGGAGTTGTGTAAAATGTCATCAACTGGATAAAAATATAGTTCATTAGTACAGAATGTCAAATAGCTCAAAGTCTTTACTGGTGCATCTGCAGTCTTAAAAACAAAGCCATTTAAAATGTATATATATGATTACTCAAATGTTGTTAACATATTTCAGTTAACTGAGGGATTGATGGACTAACCATTCACTCAAAAATCTGCCTGTTTCTGTGTTTGACTAATGTAATTACATGTGATTTTGTTACATAAGTATAATGTAAAATTTTACATTTAATTGAATCTGGGCAAATGAAATTCACTTGATTGGTATACATTACATTTAACACATTAACAGTTCATTTAATATATTTCAGTAGCATCTCACTCAGAACTGTTGCTTTATGTTTGTTTCTACTCTACAGCTATTTTATACTCAAGCCTCCACCACACTTGCCATATCTTACATAATGAACACAGCCTCACAAATTACAATACAATTCTTAGCTTTCAAACACTAAAGATCTTTCTAACTAATAAATAAACACATGGCAGAAATTCGAATACAGGAAGTGCAGGTGTCACAACACTTATTGCAGGGCAAGTGTTGCACTGTTGCAGTAACACGGGTCTTGGTTACACTGTGTCCACGCACTGCACAACAGTGATTCACAGACACACACCAGCAACGAAATCCTCTTGACAGACAAAGTCAGTTTTAATTCCCTGTGATGCAATCATGCGCATATTGCAGTCCCGTAAACCGACTCCTGGGATCCACTGGGAAAACTTTACAGCCTGTGTACTCTGACCTGTTGGGCCTGACAGATCAGCGGTCAGCTGCGTGCGTAACACACGCGCACACATAAACACACGATCATTAGTCAACTCTAATGTCAAGAATCACATCAGCTTGGTGGGGGGGGGGGTCTAAAATACGCGCGATGGTCACACCTTCGGCGCAGTGGCGTGTCTAGAAAATTTTTGTTGGGGGGGCCAGGTAGGGGCACAGATTTGGAGAAGGGTGGCAGATGTAATTGGCAGATAATGTTTAAAAAAAATTCTACCAACCGTTAACCATAATTAAATAACCCTGTAAACCTAATAACTGAATGTGCTTTTAACTCTTATTAGAATGAGATTTTAAGCACTACGGTGCAAAGTTTTTAGATACTGCGTTGATAAAGTACAAGAGATACAATCAGTGCTTTGTCAGTGTTTACTCAGCATTCAAGGACAGCAATATTTGCATAGTATTTTTACTGACATATAGTGCACATATGTTTTGGGCAAAAACATTTTTTAATATTAAAATACGAACATTTGTAACAAATAATTGACAAATCAGCCAATTCCAATGTAAAACTTTATCTGCCTGTTAAAAAAAGAAGATAATCTTCTCACAAACTGGTGTTTGATTTTGAAAAAAGTGGGGAAACAACTGAAAAGACTAACATCCCCTTCCCTCATCCACCTGCTGGCCTCTGTGGAAGCCCCGCCATAGCCACCACCAAACAACTGAGTTATTTTTACACATCGACCTGCATCTGGCCAATCCACCACCTCTCATTGTTCATGCCGTTACAAAAAAAAATAAAAAATAAGTCACCGGGCATATCCCCGGTATGCCCGATGGCCAGTCCAGCTATGTTAACCTGCAACCAAATCTGCAGCTCCATACAGCAATGTTACGACTTGGATTATATATTATAACTCATAACTCTTATGTTAGCTGCCCTCAGTAGCATACTGTCTGAAATATTCGACGGCTGCAATAATTCTTTAAATGTTATTTTTTCCTTGGTATTCTAATTTCACCGAAGTTTACTAAACTCAACAAACTTAATATTACTTACCGGGACATTTATTCTGGCCTCATTTTCTTTCACCGAAAAATTGTTTCCTGCGGTGCCATCTTTCGTGCTTGGCTCTCCTACCTTTGCTAACGTGATGCACAAAGCGCAGAAGCCGATGCTGCATTCACTTACACTCGGATATCTGAGCTTCACCGTGAAAACATAATCGGACATTTGATATTTGATTGAATTTTATTGTTTTGCCTTTGGGGTGGCACCTGGGGTGGCCAGTCTGGTTGGGGGGGTGGCCTGTGCCCCCCCAGGCCACCCTGCTGGACACGCCACTGCTTCGGCGGTTGACAGCACATTAAACCCGGTGTGGTTATGTCTGCACAGCCAGTTACGATCCCTGCTCAAACAGCAGCCTACCTGTAACTGTACCCGCTGCTCCACTCTGCTGCCTCCTCTATGCTGCACAGCGCAGGGCTCCTCGACGAGGAAACATGTTGTCAGCATCGCACTGCAGAAATGCGCGGCTCGGACTCACACTCGGGCTACGGCTGATCATCTGAGGTAGACGTTTTGCGGAGAAAACCGTTGACCGGGTGCGGCATCGCTGAGGCAGTGTGGGAGTCTTTCCGGGAGCCGCGACCGGACTGACTGAAAGGCTGGGAAATCTGCACACTCGGTGCCGGGAGCGCGCGCTGCTGAACTGACCTCGTGCCCGCGCCTAGGATGTTTTAGCCTCAGGGCTTCCCAGACCTTTCAAAGTCAAGGACCCACATATGAGGCAGGCATGAGGGTATTGCAAGCGCTTGTTGGAGAAATATTCACCAGTCCGAAGAGCCCCGTCTGGCAAGTTGTGCTGCATTAGGTAATGCTCAGTAAGGAATTACATAACCCTGTAAAATAGGTGGGTGGTAACAGAGAGGAGTGAAACCTGGTGTGCAAGTCACTCATCCTAATACAGCATCTATTATGCTTGTCCACTGAAGGAGGTAATGTGAAATTCAGCTCTTCTGTTTTAGGCTGTGGGAGCACTGGGACCTTTTGATGACCTTTTATGGTCCTTGCAAACCTGTACTAAAATTTCTGGCCTACTGTAATTTTGAAAATCGATTATACAGCTAGCATAATTGATAGGATCTAATCCATCTTTTTAACAGAAGCTTCTATTTTCATGCACAGCCATTTTTGGCACCATTGAATAACATCATAATATACTGTGAACAGTTTGTGCTCTCTCTTTATTTATTTTTCTTCCAAAAGTAGCTGGCATATGATGGAGATGGACAAAATGTGGAAATTAATTTTGATTATAAATCTACTGCCTGGTAACTAGTTAGGATACCATACAAATTATTCAAGTCCTTCCTTTTCAGCAGCTTGAACGAATGCCTCGTCTAACCTGCACAAACATCAGCTCGGCTTAATTTACATAGAGTGCTGCATCCACAGCCACAATAATGTCACTGCTGCAAATAATCCACTGGAGACTGGAATATGTAATAACATCACCTGTGAAATAAAAATAATGGGGGAAAAAAACATTTGACTTAAAGTTGAGTAGAAGATGAAAAGGACAGATGTTATAGAAAGTGTGACAAATCAGTTGCTGTTTGAACCTATGCTATACATTTCATAGTTGTGAATAATAAATGAAGATAGTACTGTTAGGCCACCTGGGCAAACCCGCTGAAGTCGGTCCCTTTGGAGAACCTGACAGATGTGTGTTACTGCTGTCTGATGCTGCTGGTATGCAGCGTGGTGAACTCACAGGAAAGGCTCAAGCTGCTGTAAGAAGCCAATAAAACTTCAACTCCTGTTAAAGTTTTGTCAAAACCTGGGTTTTAGTCATTAGGCCCAGTGGTTAGCCTTGTTAATGTACCTCATAATGTTAACTTAGTAAAGTTATAACTTTTCCCAGGGTTTTATTTTCTAAGAGATGCCAAGTTTCAGAGCAAAGTGAATATGCAAAAACACCACACAGGTCCCGCACAAAATCCAACTCTGTTTTTCCTCAGTAAACCCTTTCCTAATGAATTTATGTTCTCTAGACCTGTTAATCAGGATGCAGCCGTTAGTGATGCATCCACAGCTTTAACATGTTTTTGGGAGTTGTCTGTGTTTTTGTCTTTGCACCCACTTGCTGTGTGTTTTCAGTTCACGTTCATCTTGTAATGTTTCACTCACATTCAAGTAACTATATTTTGTTCTAAAGGTCAAAAACATGGAGTAACTTTCAGATACTCTGCTGTTGTCCAGTCGCTCTGAATGTGATTTGAACAAAAAAACAAACAAACTGATGTTTAGTTTATTAGCTGGTTTCCTGGTGGAACCTTGTTTGTACAGTTACACCGTTTATGAATTTGTGCTAATTAATTAAGGCGATTTTGCCACCTTTCACCGATTAAAGCTGCTATACTTACCACCCCTGTCCCTCTCATATCCTGTACTTATGCCACATTAAAGGATTTACCAGACAAATCCAAAATGTATTTGGGTCTTATCATCTAACTCTGAGGCAGAAAACTGCCGATATGTAAACATGTTATTTAAAATGGTCTTTTTGTATTTTATTTTGGGCTATATCATTCATCATATCATAGTATCATTGTAATGAATATCTGATGCTCCCAGGCCTCGGGTAAACTGTGGTATTTACCACTATTAGGCAAATACTCAATGTTAAATAATGTTTATTCATTTCTTTAAATAAAAACACCCTCACATTTGCTTTATTGACTTACACAAAAAATGCCATAGTTTAAACAGCAGGAATAAGATACAAAGCAATTAACCCTGTCTATTCAGCAATCTTTGTGAAATGCAGGTGACGTCGTCTGTTTGACCAGCGGATTAGGTGAACTTTTATTTTCCTAAGGTGTATGCAGATGGCTTTGCATTTGTTTGCTTCCAAGCATGCCAGAGGGAATTTGAACAAAAGCACAAAGGTCAGTGTGACAGACCTCATCCTCTTTCAGGTTATTTGTCTTCCTTGTTCTGGCTCAGCCGCAGGACAATTCATTCCTCAAAGTCTGGGTGGGGATATTAATCATTGAACAACAAGCATGCATTTGAACAGAGTCTTTGATCTTCCTTGGTTGTGTCTGTCAGATCTAAGAGTACATTCACAGGATAACTTTTATTCTTTTTTTTAATTCAAGAAAAAAGGTCATTCGAAACCTGGCGCTCCTGTAATCATCCTGCTCATGTGTCCTAAAATAAAAAAAACAACAACAACAACAAAAAGGAAAAAAAACCCTGACCTGATTAAGCTGCTCATATCCCATCCTCACTCTCTGCCCAACACTTACACCCTGTGTCTAGCGTATGAACTACAGCATCTTCTTCACCGGTCACACAAAACCACAGAAAAAACAGGACCTCTTTTGATTTTTTTATTATATCAAAATACAAAAATTTGAGAGGAAAATTTCATATGGGACTAAACGTTTGAAATGATATGGTGACATGAACACAACACTGCTTTCATATTCTCACAGACATGCCATAGATAGAGCATAGAGCATGTGCTAAGCCCATGCCTACGTCATGACGAGCCACCGGGAGTGAGCCTGTGCGTTTTCCCTATAAAGGCTTGAGATGGCAACGACTGCCGCTGTACATCCAAGGCCAGTTGGTAACGGCCCAGGGTGGTTTTTACATCATAGTTCATTCAGGTTTCAGTTTTACTCAATAAAGAAACAAGATCCATGGCAGTTGAACATGAAGAGTGAGTAAGACATGATCTGAGACGAATTCACTGGAGAGCAGTGGCAAATGAGAAAAAAATGTAATACAAATATTATACATAAGGCTTTGGTACAGCACCATACAGTATGAGTTAATTGCTCACAAAAAGTTAAGTGAAGCATAAATACCTGATGCGGTGACAGAAAAGAAAGACAAGTCTAAAAAACTGACCAAAAACAAAACAGAAACATCAGGTCATTGTTGTTGTTTTTTTTTTTAAAAGAGAAAAAGTAAAAAGAAAAACAAAAAAAACAGACAAATGTTTTTGCTTTGAATTATTTACATATGAACATTATGGAGACAGATTATGCACATAAAAAAACAAAATAAAAACATATAATACAGCATGTAAACATGTGATGTACAGCACAGAGTTCAGTGGATGGAAGTGAAATGAAATGTAGTAAATTTTCTTCCTTTAATTAAGCACTACTTGGTTTGCTTGAGTATGAGCATTAGCTAAAACAGTCAACGATGTAGTGCTTATTGTAGCCTACGATAATAATACATTCTAGTTCTCAGTGCTGGTACACAAAAACAGAGAATATAGAAAATACTACATATTTCTATTTTCCGTCCAATAACAACCAGCTCGGATGTCCATGAATGATTGCTAAATAGGCGTTTTTGTATTGTCTCTACATGCAAGATTAATACAATTTAAAAAAACGAAAGGAAAAAACCAAATCTCTTCTAAGTATCATCCTACCAGCACCTAGTGATGCACTAAAAGCTGTAAGCAGAAAAATTGAGAGAAAACAAACGAATCAAAAAACAAACAGAAATGAGCTAACAGTACATCCAAAGCAGCCCTCTTAAACACTGTACATGTTTCTGTTGAAGATGCAAGGAAAACAAAAGAGAGGGAAAAAAAGCCCGGAAGACAACATCCATTCTTAAAAACCCACGAGGAAGAGGATGTATGAGCTTTCCCGATTCCTTTCTACGAGAGGGATAATTACAAATGTGGACTGGTGACTACCCATGGCTATACTGTACAGTACTAGTAGCAATTCTACCTTGAAAAAAGGTGGCGGTGTGACATGAGACGGTAGCGCCCCTGCAGTCGTGTGCTTGAAAAACAGTGCTGTTAACCAAAGACCTACAGGAAGTGTGTAGAAAAGATCCCCTCGTGATCTGATGCTCTTAGATTCCTTCTCATGTGTCCTGTGGCGTGTACTAATCTAAATTAGGTTATGTTTCTCCTTTTAGGCTGGGTTAATAGTCTCAATATCAGCACAAACATCGTTTAGAGAGGGTACCTTGGAAGCACAGACAGACATTGCAAACACGCTATAGAAAACAAGTCGTCTTGAGTTCATCTGAATGTCACAAGTCTCTATTATTTGAGGTTACACTACTAGTTTCCAGTATTGTCTATCACTGTCTTCACACCATGATACCGTTAACGAAAAGGGCCTAGAGTGTCTAGTTGCTCAAAAACACCAGGGGCCGACGGAGTCGCTTGTGGAAACAGGGAACGGAAAAAAAATCTTCAGACCTCTATTCTACAGCACCACAAAGTTAAACATAGCACCAAGTCGTAATGTTCAAAGCAACTATGCCCTAACACACGTTTCGTCATCGAACTAATGTAAACACAATTTCCTCCACAGCACGTGTTTTACAGGACTCTAGCATGTCCTCGACTCTTAGAAAAAAAGTTTATTTGCTTTGGACACGTGAAGGCGAAGAGATCTGGAGTGAATCTACAGGTGTGCTCGTGAACGGGCGAAATACAGGATTACTTTGTTCCAGAAATATTATAGTAGAGGGCAACACACTTCTGCTCCTAAAGCTTTTTCCAATGGGCATTCACGTACTATACATCAGAGAGAATACTAATCAACTTGTGCAGCCAGCGGGCTATGGCAATAACACACTGTACGGTACTAACATGAACCTTTCTTTTCTTCTCAGATAAAATAACGTCTGCTAAAGTATGACAAATTAGGCACCTTAAAATGTTTTAAAAACATTATCCACTTAAAGCCGTACTGTAAGCAAATACTTTTATATATAATCTAATTTCTTTTTCCGTGGGATCCTTTTCATACATCCTCATACAAGAACGTGTTCCTGTAAAACATGGTTTGCGTCATCTTTACAAATACAATACACACCATGTACAGTACATAACAAATATAGATTTTTTTTTTCCTCGTATCTTACACGAAACCAATTTCTGGCGCTCGCCTTCAGGCAAGCGCCGCTTTCTCGCTCGTCAAAAGATTTCGGCGAGCAGACGTGGAGTCGAGTCATTCGCGCGGATTTTTTTTTTTAGCTGGAAACCTTTGAGTCGTTATTAGGAGAAGAACTGTTTGATATGTCTCGGTGACAATACGATGATAACTGCTTTTCCTCTTCTGCAGATCAAAGCGGGGACTTGGCTCAGAAACCGTGTGGGACTGCATACAGGAATTTGGACTTGATGCGCCAACTGGTCACCTCACCAATCTCAGCTACACTAGAAGCAATAATGACGGGTCATTCAATGTTCTGTGACATTGGGACATTCATTTCCTGTACAGCAAAACATACATTCAGTATCGGTTAGTGTCGAAAAATCAACAAACACACAGAGAAGTAGCTAGCAAGTAATCTACAGTTGGTAAAGATAAACAGTCAAGGTGGCCGTCGTTTGAATATTTCCCATTGCTTGTTAACAGCTTTAGAAACAATCACATTCTCCTCTAAGAGCTACTGCTAAACATTAACATCCTCGCTGTACTGCTTGGTTATTTTTGCATCAAATCTTTTGCATGTACAGTGCAAAAATGTGTCGATTTATTTGCCTTTTCCCCCTCCTAATCTGACTGTGCGCATTTTTTAAAAAATTGTTTTTCATAGGTTTTAATCTGGTTCTATCCTATTATTTGGATATACACAGTTGAAGCACAAGCCCATGTTAAAAGAAAACAAAACAAGTGTTCATGCATCTTCCGTAGCGATTTCTCTCGTGAGTCCTTGGCAGAAAAAGTAAAACCACACACACACACACGCTATCGGACTCCCTCACTCCTACAGTGAGAGAAGCGTGAGAAGGCGAAGAAAAAGGCAGTTTATGTTCGAAAAAATAAGCAAACACAACAGATAAATACAAGGCAAAAACAAAAAGGCACCTCGAGCTGTGCCGCGTTCCACAAATGATTTCCTTAATAATGAAATACATACAGTACAGTTCACAATTTGTCACCCCCGTCCCTCTGACCCTTCAAGTCCAACCTCCGCTGAGCATCTGAGTCCCAAGTTAGTTTGAGCGATCTCGTGAAGGTTATGATCTTTGTCTTAACGCAGCGCCGCAGTGCTGTAAACACACTTGAACCATCGCGCAGTAAAATGAAGACGCCTTCCTCTAATTGTTGGCATCAGGTCACAAATCAAAACAAACACAATATGCTAGCTTTTACTGGTAATAAAAAGCTTCTAAAGTAGATAAAGTTAGGCCATATTATCCGTTTGAGAGAATGAGAGTGGCGTGTGATATAAACCTTTTTATCCATATGTAAAAAGGTCAAGTACGTACAGTATACCACAAGAATTACAGCAAATCTGCGTTTACTCTGAGGTATATTTGTGGTAAGAACCCTGTGTTTAAATACTGAATCTATTTGTATTGTAGGAAAGGTAGACTCATGTCCCTGCCCGAGGACGCACCAGGCTTAACAGTACGCTGTATCACTGAAAAACCTAAAGATATGGACCCCTCAATGACCAGTGAGTGAAAAATCTTGAACGTGTTGTGACATACTCAACCAACACATTTTTTTATTACTGTAGGAGGAAGCTTAATTCCCTTGTTTTACTATTTATATACATTATATATTTTCAGAGCATTTTCAAGTGAAATTCCTCAAAGACAAGTTGCAGTGACAACCCGGAAAAGCCATTGTTCTTGTCTTCCAACCCCGGAGTATTCAGCTCAATGTTTCCCACTCCCCGAAACGCAGATTAACTTTTTAAGGATTATAAGAAAGGTATTCGTTTGATATTTGGGTAGAGCAGGACGTGCTGAGGTGGGATTTCTCAGGGGTGGTCAGTTTAGTCGAGTCCAATGGCTTGTTGGGCACACGGGTCAGCGTAGAGTCCCATAATTTGGGCCCTCTGAGTCTGCACTGGCCAGAATGCCTGTCTGGTCCTCCTCGAACTGCCTGCGGCGCAGGAAGGAGGTCAAATAGAGATAGGGGTTCTTCTTGTTTTGCTTTTTCCTCTTTCTCGGGAGGTTAAGATCCTCTCCCTCTTGGGGTGTCTGAGATTGCTGCTGGGTCTGAGAGAGAGACGCACCTGAAAGAGAGGCAAAGGACTCATACACAGGACGGCCGTTTGATCGGTAATCTTTTGTGGCTGCTCTCCGATCGTCAGACAAACCTGTTCTCCTTCCGGAGGTTGTGTTGTTATTGTTGTTGGCAGCCACTCCCTTGGCTTTAGTAATACAGTGTTGTAGCAGTGCTGGTAAGCTCTCAGACCCGGCAGTATCGCTAGACGCACCTAGAGGTTCCCTGAGAAGATGAAAGACACAGCACACATTGTTCTGGATTAATCCAACAGTCGTGTTCGGTCACGTCTCAGAGAGAACAGACAAAATGGCACTTTCATTTCTATTTCCAGAAGGTGCTATCATATGATTTGATGAGCTCTTGAACTTCTACTGAGAGCCCTTTCACTAAGATGATGAATTTCCACTTTCTATCTGCGGTGATGGATGAGAAAAGTTAGATACAAAGAAAGAAAGAGAACGAAAAAGAGAAAGAAAGAATAGTTGACTTAAGGTGGCAGTGGAGTTGGTGAATTATTGGCTATACATTTGTTTTTCTTAAACAATCATTATGTTAAAGACCCACTCTGGGATTTATAATTAAAGTGTATTTGTTCTCAAATTCAATTCATTCAATCAGTTCATTTTCTTCTGATTTTGGTGGAATAACACTCTTTAAAATCTGGGATTTCATCGAGTCTTAGAGACAAAACTATAAAAGAAACGTGCTAAGTTTACAGCAAGCTTTCGCTTTAACATTTGGGTCTTTAAATAGTGACTGCTTCAGAAATGCGAGCAATATTGGCCTCTTTGCTGTATAAAACTCATAAAATGAAAATAATTTCTGGAACTTGACAGTTCCTGTACCAATGAAGTCGTCTAAAAAAATTGTACAAAATTCTCTATTAGCGCTATTTTTACTAGACCGTAGGTTCAGGGGTCGGCAACCTCTGACCGTCACCTGCGTCAGCACACAATCTCGTTTTCAAGTAGTGGCCCGTGAGACGGACAATGGTTCAGAAAATACAAACTACCAATCAAAATTTGGGGTCACTTTTTCAAACGTGTTCAGCTGTGGGCTGAAGAAATGTGTGCCTTAAATATAATGTGTAAGTGGCGGTTGCCCTGTTGCTAAACGTTACTAATAAAAGGGCTTCTTGTTATCTTGTTTTGGTGAATCAGCAAAAGACTTGCTGACATGGTAATGTGACTTTACAAGCACCATACAGTTCATGCTGAGAGGTCTTTAGGCTGCCATACAATCCTCCCCTGTCCCTCAGATATCTTCAAGTGCATGACACAGAAATGCTGATTTAGTAAGTGCAAATTGGGCTTAAATTGAAAGAAATTAATGGGTAAAATTACAGAAAAAGGTCTGGTAGCTCATTTCCCTGGAATTATAAAATGTAATGTAATAAAGTTTTTTTCTGTTAATTCACAGAAATTTCTATCCTGTAGCAAGAGTACTGACAGGGACTAGAAAGAGACAGGATATTTCTCCCATACTGGCTTCACTTCATTGGCTCCCTGTTAAACCCAGAGTCAAATTTAAAATAATTTTCATCACATACAACGTCTTGAATAATCAGGCCCAATCTTATCTTAAAGACCTTATGGTACCATTTCACCCGAATGCAGCACTGTGTTCTCCCACTGCTGGATTATTTGTGAGTATTTAAACACAGAATGGGGAGCAGAGCTTTCCGCTTCAAGGCCCTCTTCTGTGGAACCAGCTCGACTTAAAACATTTCTTTTTGATAAAACTTATAGTTACGGTTCGATCACACGACCCCAAATCCTTCTTTAGTTATGCTGCAATAGGTCTAGGTTGCTGAGGGCTTCCCATGATGCACTGACTGTTACTCCTCACTCACCCTTTTTTTCACTCACTATATGTTTATACACCACTCTGCATTAGTTATTATTAATCTATTTTTAATATTATTCCACATCATGTCTTTGTCCTGTCTTCCTCCCCCCACCCCGTCAGATGGCCGTCTTTCCCTGAGCCTGCCTCTACTGGATGCTTCTTCCTGTTGAAAGGGAGTTTTCCCTGATGTTGCAATTTGGGGCTATATAAATAAAAGTGAATTGAGTTTTCTCTGTTATTTAAATGTTTATTTATTCCTTAGTTGCTTTAGTACAGTATGAATGGACATGGGAAGATCTTTGTCAATAGGAAAAGCCAGTTAGAAGTTCAAAATCTATACACTCCTTTACATTCTCAAGAGGGCCAAATTGGAGTCTTTAACGGGCCGATTCTGGCCCCCAGTCCTTATGCTTGACACCCCTGTTTTCAACTCAAAGTCAGAGAAGATGATTACATAAAAGAGGCTTTAATTAATTCCTTTAACACTTGCCTCTGTCCACACTAACTGTTGCTTACTTAATTACTGGGAAAATTTCTGTATTTTACTTATTAGTCAGCTGCATCGCAGCTATGGCTATAATTTTGCAACCCAAACTGTGCATATAATATTATAAAATTGTAGATGAGGTCAAACTTATCATCATAAAAAAAGGTTGCCAACCCCTGCAGTCCATTTATGTACTCTGCATTTCTCTGATTGCTCTGCATCCTAACATGAAAGTTCTGCACATTTCAAAAAACCAGAAACCAGAAAACACACAGGAAGGTGTTCCTGAAACCTTGAGAACTATTTTCATTTCATGAGTGATGCATGCGAAGTTGAATGAAAATAATTAATTAATCAGCACAAAGTAATCACATCACGTTAAGGTATCCTCACTTCCAGTGGTCTGCTTAGAAGCAGTTTTACCTCGTACTGGAATACGCTTGTTGTACTTTTGTTGTCCATCTCTCTCATAGAAAGATGCAATAAAGTTAAATAAAAAAAAGTCCAATAACCTCACAAAAAGTTAAGCTTGTGTTCACGAGGCTCACTGTTGGCTCTTTGCCTTTCAAAGAACTGAATGCAAACAGCGTCGAACCTGACTTAATGCTTTCATTAAGTCAGGTTGTCGCGCCAAACATGTATTGTTTCAAAAGGCATGGGAACACAAAGCTTTAGAGATGCTGTCCATCATTTGTCACTGTGGAGAGAAAGATTGAGAGCCATTAGCAGAGAGGGGGAGACAAATCGGAGAATTGCAACAGTCCTGGACAGTTAGAGAACATTTCCATTATCATCACATAAACTGTGTGCCGAGGCAACAGTGTTAAAATATTGCTCATTTCCATAGACATAAACACTATACAGCACACTTTCAGAAACATGAACACTGCGTACAGAGGCTTCACCATGCTGACGGGAGGAGATGGCAGGTAGAGGAAATGGCCGTTAAAGAACAAGTCACATGACAGGAAGAGGAAATGGCCATTAAAAACAGTCACATGACAGAAAAAACGAAAGCACTCAGGACAACAAATGTGACAAAGAATTTAGTTTGAGAATTGTTGTTATTTGTTTGGTTGTAGAGAGAAGTTTAGAGAATGCATGCATGGCATTTTGCACATGGAACAAAACTTTAAAGGGGAATACTCCAGTCTATCATTCATGTGCGTCCTCTATTGATTCAAGGCTTTTTCTTTTTTTTTTTTTAGTGCAGGGAAACATGTCTGCGTTCAAACAATGAAAAGGACAAAATCAAATGCTTCTCCACAATCCAAAACCACTCCTCCTGCTTGCTCACAAGCCTAATTACTGTAGCCTACACCACAGCAGGCTTACTCTGCCTTGAAACTGTATTGACAAATGTGTCCTGCAGTCATTATTACCATTAGTTGCACTTCACTTGAATCCAGCACAGAGGCACAACCCAAAGCGATTCCCCTTTAAAGGAGAGAGTGATTAGAGCCCTCCCCCTGCTGACCCCTCCCCTCTCAGACATGGGTCCGACCCTTACCTATTGCGGCGTAGGGGACCGGGTCACAACAACGCTGCCCAGATAGCTGAGATCAATCAAAAACAAATCAGGTAAGACCCTTACCCTCTAAAAAGCAGCAGCCCTATAAGCTACTTTCCCTTAAAGGCCAGTGATAGTGCAGGAGCGAGTCTCTGCTGCATGGCTTTAGCTACCATGTGATTGTAGCTTCTAGGGTAGTGAGGTGGGTGTGAGGGGCCACAGGAGTGTGTGCAGTAAAGAAACTCTACGGGGTGTAGATGTGTTTAAATGTGGGTGTAAAGCATAACATTTCCTCCTTTATGTAGTAAATGTGCTCAGCCACTGATCTACCAATACTACGAGAAAAAAAATCTATTGTTCTATTTAAGCGGGTTAGTCGGTTTTTATCCTTACGGATGCCACTTTCTAATAATGCAGCCATTATATGTTATATGCCTTATAACTTGACACTAATTATTTTTGAATATATTAATTTAATGGTTAATAAATCACTCTGCAATACATCGGATTAAAGTGAACTATTTTGCCAAGTCATCTTCCTCAAAACACTTCGTTTGCCTCTTTAGCGCTCCAATTTTGGACCTTCTAGAAAAGTGGGAGTCCCAGGATATATTTAACATCTTACTTTTTATGATCAAGTGACAGACACAGAGCCTTCTATTTATGACTTTACTATTATAAATACAACTCATCCAACTGTATAACTATAGACCAGATGGTTTGTTATCCATCCTTATAAAGTATTGATAAGTTGAGATTATGGCTTCATTATTTGTTTATAAATTGTTTACTAATTCTTTTTAAAACAATCTTATTAGTTTATGAGCAAGAAGCGAAAGTTAATGAATAACATAACACAATGAGTATGTGTCAACTACTAAATGTGTACAAACTACCAACTGCTTTGTTTTACACTTTCTTTCCATCGCTAAGCTACAATATAGACTTTTACAATTTCAATCTTCTTCAACAAAGAAGAAAAGTGTTCTGCTACAAGCGGCTATAAGCTACTAGCTCTAATATTGGTTGAGTTATGAATAAGTAAGCAATTTATTATCCATGAATAAATAGTCTGGAAGGTGACAGAATAATGGTATAAATAATAAATGTAATTGTTCATTAAATGTACAGTAAATTGTTGAGGTTAAACCTATAAACACTAGTTTCATAAACCGACCCGATTTAATATAATTTATACTCAGTTTTTAAAATACTTTAACTCAAAGATTTTAGATTCAACATGGGAAACAGAAAAAATGGCTTTTAAAGTTGATTTAAGTTTGAATTATGATCAATATTTCATCGATTCTATTGATTACGAGCCATCAGTACTATATACAAAAATACATGATCTTAAAATCACACTGAGCTTTCACATGCTATTCAATGTTAATGTTTAGATCATTTTTAATGAACTGACACAATGTGTGCTAAATGCAATTACATGCCTTCTGCATATTAAAGTACAATATGCATCTTAATTACTTCTTAATGGAAACATCAAAGTGATACTGAGGATATTTAGCGAGCAGACGAAAAGTCTCCTCCTTAAAAAATGTGTGACTATTCTCTACTGCAATGGATCACCTACCCTGAGGCTGATATCTGGAGCTGGGAGGGCTCTGAGGGTAGCATCTCCTCCTCTGTCCTTCTCTGGGATGGCCTCTGCCCGAAAACATCCCTGCCCTCCGGAGGGGGAGAGGGGGATTGGGAGGGGTAACTGGCTGCAGTGGAGGCATAGGACATGTGGGCGTGGTAACTGGGGCTGGGTTGCTTGGCGCCCTGGCTCTGAGTAGGAGAGGCGGTCAGGGAGGACCTCCGAGAGAAACTGACAGTAGCCGAGGGCTGCAGGGTGATCTCAGGCATCTCCAGAGACCGAGAGGTGCGGAGGATGCTGGGGCGCGGAGGAGGCCTTACAAGAATATCTGGGGAACCCGGCTGGGTGCTAAGTGGGCTCTGGGAGAGTGGAGAGAGGCGGGAGGGTTGGAGTACTAGTGGGGGTAGGCTGGGGTCTGCCCGGCGCCCCGCCCTCGGGCTGAGCCAGGACTGAGGGCTACTACTGGGGGCTGTGCTTGGGCTCCCTGCACGGACTGCCGGGTCAGGGTAAGGCAACACTGGTACACCCACACCGTGGGCCGTGTGTCTGAGCTGGCCGAGACTCTGGGCCTGTTGCATAGCTAAACGCCTAACCGGAGGCCCTGGGGGCCTGTCTCTGCCTGGGGGAGCCACAGGAACCTCCAGCTGCAGGAGTCCGGGGCTTATTGGATCCTTTAGGTGTGGGAGGTGCAGGCGACTGGGAGGGAGAGAGTGAGGAGGATATGGGGGTGGGTCAGGGAGGTCCTGGGGGTGATGTAACGGATGGTGAGGTGGATATATGAACCGTGGACCTTCTAGACCCAGGAAGGGTAACTCATGAGGCTGCCAGCTTTCAGGTGAGCGAGAAGGAGGGCTGTGTGTGTGAGACAGAGAATGGCCAGAGGCAGTGTACTGATGGTGCTCCATCTCTCCACTCTCCTCGGGGATGGAGGGGTAACCAAAGGGCCCCTCGGCGGTGCCTGGGGGTGAGGATAGAGCGGAGCTACGTGGGCTGATGTCAGGCATGTAGAATGGTGGTGGAATCCCTGATTCAGCGCGGCTGCCTAGATACCCATAGAATGGGCCTTGGGGAAAGCCCCTGTAGCGGGAGGCCGGGGCCTGCCCTGAGGCGTGAAGTGCACTGCCCTCTGCAAAGCTCATACCTTCCATGGGCCTGTGTAGGCGGGGGCTGTAGGTGGGGGGCTGCGTTGACTCCAGGCTCGAGGACGTTGGGGAGAGCTGGGGCCGCAGCGTGGGCATGATGGGCGGCAGAGGCCCTGGGTCAAAATCATTCTCCTCATCGGACTGCCGGAACTCAGGGTACATGTCAGACTCCTCTGCGAAGGGGAAGCCCTGGATGCGGCGGGGAGGTGGGCTGGTCTCCATGACGAAGCGGCCATCGGGGCCACGGCTTATCAGCTCAATAGGCGTGGTGACCTCTGCCTCATGTTTGGACACACTGTATTTCTTGCTGGCTATGGCACGCTTGGTTTTCTTGTAGAAGGAGAGCTCTTTTTCTTTTTCTCTCTGAGGACTCGGGAGCTTCCTGACATACAGGCCCGGACCGTGGGAACCCTCCGACGAAAGAGAACGGGGCCGAGATGGAGGGGAGCTCTCTGGACTTATCTTCCCCGATGATAACCTGATAAAAAAAATAAAAATGCAGACACAGAATGCCGGCTTAATTTAACACATAACAGATGAAGCGGATAGTGGTAGGAGTATTTTAAAACAAATCCCCAAAAATCTCTGATACTTGAAATAAACTGATATGATTGCGGTTTGTAAACAGATGACACAGTAGAAAGCCAAAGCGCTCGATCAAGGCAGCCATAATGAACTTCATTACGGTATAATGGCCAGTTTATGGCGGCAGCAGACTCCTGATAGGGGCTGCAGCTAATGAACCAAAGAGTGACGGGATGAGAGAAAAGCCAACAACGCAACCATGACAACCGTATCACAGATCTACTGAGTCTACATCTTCTTGAGCAGACGTGAGACCAATTTCCATATGCTGCACCAAATGGTGATGTGTGGAAAGCAGATGACATCTAACCAGGCCTCATTTGCCCACACCAGGAGCAGCATACTCGACACTTACTGTACTGGGTCACTGAATGCATCGGGTAGACATCAATTAGAATGTGAGTGCATATACACAGTACTGTACTGTACATGCAGCTGAGCTAGTGCAATTTAATCCCTGTATGGTGCATGGAAGTCTGTGCATGCAAATAGTAGGCACCCCTACAACTACAAATAATCACTGTGAGCTAATCATTTCTATGCAATGCATTAACCATGCAGCCAAGCCAGTGCAGTGCAGCACACTCTGTATTTTGGTGCAGGCAGGCACTCACAGGGGGCTGGCCGGCGGGGGCAAGAAACTGCTCCTGGCAGGCTCGTCCCAGCAGGGCTCTACCCCTGGCAAGGGGGTGAGAGGAGGCCTGCGATGGGAAACAAACGACACGGGCCTGGTTCATCTTTAACTATGCTACTTGCTGGAAGGACTAAGTGTAAACTCCCTGAGCAGCCTGGACCATTTCATGAAAAAATAGAAAGAAGTAATCTGATACTGATGTTTTAGGTTTTAAAGTCACAAGCAAACATACATTTACTCTGCAATGGGATTTACACAGATTAGAGTCAGAAAGGAGCTTCTTTTGAGATTGAAATGCAGTCATACATGTACACAAGATATACAGACAGACAGGTACACACGTGTAGCTGATACTGTACAAAGAAACAGCATCATTAAACACTGAGAATCATGCAGAAAGCAGACAGTGTTAAAGAATACAGATGGATCAAAAATCAATACACATACTGCAGCTTGAGCACTCTGGGTAATGTGCTTAAAATGCAGACTTTGCTGCTTTGAACTCTCCTTAATTTTTCCCGTGATCCGCTAGAGGTTGCTACTGTTCATGTTCTTTTACACCTACCAAGAAGCCCAATCATGTCATCAATGGGGGTTTTTTTTTGGTTCATTTTCAAGACTTTCCTCAGATATACCATGTTAGATACTGACTTGTTGTTTAAAAGCACTGGAGAAAACATGCTGAGGGTAAAAATCAATTCTTCCCAGTAGGCTCCAAAAGGTATTTTCAGGTGACAGGTCAGAACTGAGTGTTATTTAATGTTAACGTGTATGACTTGTCACAGCATGCAAGGGTACAGATAGTTATAACAGGTGTAAGAGAGGACGAACAGTAGTGGCGACCTCTAGCAGACAGGAGAGGCTCTGGGGTAGCTTTACTTACGGCGACTCAATGCTTTTCCTGAAGTGTGTCACCGACAAGGGAGGATCTGAGAGGACAAACACATTTAAGTTTAGGATTTTCTCTAATGAACACCACAGGTAAAAGTCAGTCACAGGGATGAATTATGAGACAATGAGCTTCTGGGCGCAGACGATAAAGGACCCCCGCCCAGCAAAACAAAAAGCAAGACAGACTGAAAAAGACCAAAAACAACTGCAAACAATTTACTTCTTAGCTACTCTTTGTTGTCATTTTTTATCTCTTTGTGCTTGCTTTGTGTTTTTCTTTGTGCCTCTGAGCCCATTGATAAACCCATCCATGGTCAAACATGAACTTTTACCTAATCTATGTAAATTTAAGTGAAAGAGGAGACTAACCTGGTTTGCGCTTGAGTTTGCGACGGTGTTGCTTGTTGACAAAGCAAGCTGCTAGAGTGCTGAACAGTACCGCCGCTGCCAGAAAACAGATAGTTGCCACGACTCCTGCCACCACAGGTCGCGCCAAACCCTCATCGGGCAACTCTGGAGCAGGGAAGGGATCTGAGAGCATAAAAGGAGATATGGAGTAACAACTTAAAAATAGATTATTCATAAGGGCCGAGCACAAAGACACTCACCTGTGCTAGAAACTCCCACAACATTGCTGCTCTCGCTGATCAGGTCATCCATAACGGCCATTACTCGAAATTCATACCAGGACTCCTGTCAGAGAGATGCAGAGATGCGCTGCAATGCAGGGTATTGTGCTCAGACTATAAGGCATTGTCTTGCTGCACATGATATATTGAAAGCAGCTTCTTATTTATAACTGTTTGCATACCAAAGAGGAGCTACTTTTCCTTAATTGGATTGACAAAAAAGTACTACTTTTCTACTCCTTAGGATTCAACGTTACACAGCTAAATTTCCATATACTGACCTGAACAAGGTCTCTGGCTATGAGCTCGGTCTCAGTTGAAGGGATTAAGTCATCCAGAACCTCCCACCTCTCCCCAAGGCGAAACTCCATGATATAACGGTCGATGGGCGAGGAGTGGTTGGCTGGAGGGAGCCACGTGAGGAGGACACCGTGCTGCGTGCGATTGGCTGTGAGGCACCGTGGTGGAGTAAGAAGCACCAGTGGTTCTGGGGTACCCAGAGGAGAGCCTGTGAACCAACCATGCATTATGAAAATGTATTCAATGGGGGAAAAAAAATCAAACAAACAAAAAAAGTTACAGGGTGTTGCTCGTGCGATCGCATTTTTTTTTTTAAAGAGTTAGATAGGGTCCAGATAAAAACTCTGGATGGGCTCCATTCAGGGACCTCCATCAATGGAGCATCAGAGTACACTTTGGATGTAACGATTACCAAGAAATCAGAAATAGCAACACAAAGAGCATTGACTTTTCTTACATTTCTTAGGTTAATCAAAGCTGATTGGTTAACTCAAAATATTTCATTATAGGTCGTGGAGAAATGTATTAAACAGCAGAAGCCTACTGGTTTCCATCTGAGAGTGTGAATTAGGTCAGAACTTTGCAGACCTCATTTAACATTTGCTAAATGAAGGAAAACAGTTGGCAATGTGAGGCCGAATCAGGGCTCACGAGGCAAAAAGTACCCCCACCATCTGGGCCGGATTATCCAATGGGCATTATGTGCACATACCCAGGGGTATGTGCACATAATGTGAAAATAAATTAGAAGTATTTAGCTGAAGTGTATTTTATTTATGTTAGTTCTTTTTTAACTTGTAGTTCTAAATTGGAAGATTATTGTGATATTGAAATATAAAAATAAAATTACGTTCTATTATTTTTTCATCGCTCAAAATAAGCGTCACACTCGCTGAAGCCGGTGTACCCGCCGAAACGCCGTGCATTTATCGAGACTTTCAACCCCAGGTAGGCCAATTATGGCTCTTTGGATCCACATTATGTCAGCAGCTATTCTCCTCCGTGAACTATGTTAAAAACAAACACCGCTCACGCCTCACAGATGACAGCTTACAGTCCTGCGTAAAGATGAAAGTGACTTTGTAAAGCCCCGATTTGCACAGAAGCAGAAGTCCCATTGTAAACATACTACGGCAGACCCGACGATGTTTCCATGAACACGCTCTTTAGCATCTCTTTATTGACCACTTTTCACACACGGTTGCTGTACGCATACAGCCGGCTGTAGCTTTGCAGCTCACAGCCCGACACACACCAACACAACAGCAGAGAGAGCACAGATGTTAAGGCGCCTCCCCTGCAGCGGCGCTGCAGACCACGCCCCGCCACACACATTAACCAGGTAAAATACATATTTAGGCAGAATTTTGCAAATATCTACTTTTCATTTTTCAGCAGCATAGTGCTTTTTTTCCAAATATTTTTTAAAAGTCAGGTCAAGGCTCCAAAAGCCCAAAGGCGATATAACAGTTTTTGTTTGCTACATGGATCCTTTTAGTTCAGCTGGGTGTCTCTCCTTTTGTTATATTTCTTTAAGAGTTCAAAATGTGTGTTAATAACATAAATAAAATGTAATTTTCTCTGTAGCACTTCATGGATTTCATAAGCAACACACCTTAGTTGTACACACAAAGCATAAAGGTAAAAAACAATATATACAGTGTTATCTTCATTTTAGATTTCAAAAAGCATTTGTGGCTCCCAGTGTTTTCTTTTGCTTGGAAACCAAATCCCAATGGCTCTTTGGGTGTTAAGGTTGCAGACCGCTGGCTTAAACGAATAAATAGAAACAATTCCCTTAGAGTAATACTGTAGTCTTGTTATAATTTAACACTTTACTGCTTAGAAACTGATCACTTAATAAGGTAATATTGAAAAACACAACAAAACAAAGCAAAAACACTATATTTCAAGTCAAGATCCTCTTCAAACTAGCCCCATGTAGCTGAATTCACAAGCAGGCTGCTCCTTAGGCAAACATTTATTACACAAGATCAAAAATGCCTCTGGCTGACATCTATCAAAGGCTTTACCACCTGCGGCTTTTCTTCCATTTCCTGTCTGGCCATTCAAAGTGTCTGAAGGATCTCATGTTTAACATTATTAATTAACATCCATATTAGCTGTTTCCAGACTGTAATGACTATTACAGTCTGGAAATCTTCCTAAAAAACTTTGTGACACCAATTTGTTAACAGTTTAAATGTAAACAACACAAGTGTGTCTCTATCTTTCTTGTAACTTCCATTATTTCTGAATTAGATGATACGGATAAACTTACGGGTTCAATATACATTTCATTTCTACAATAAAACATACAAAGAGTCTCACTAAGTAACTATTGCATTTTGTACTGCAGAGTGTTTCTAATATAACATTAAAAGTAACTAAAATGCAGATTAGTGGGCAGTCATCATGTCCAACAACCTCTACCAACAAGGTAGCCTGCATTACATAATAAAGTAAGCTTAAGAACTGTAAAGTAGGGCTTAAATAAACCTACACAGCCACTGTGGCTGCATTTCTTCATTTAATTTGTTGCTCTGAGCTTTTGAAGGTGATGGAGATGAGCACATACAAACATACAAAATCACATTGGACTGTATCTCATCTGGAAATCTGAATACAGCATTCACATTTAAACAATAAAACTAAGCATAGGACAGGATGAGTTTAACCATCACTAGAGGGCAGTATATTCCACACTGTGTCTGGTTATAGTCTAAAATTAGAAATAGTGTCTCAGTGCAACTCAGCGGGTTGATTCTGAAGTCAAAAAGCAGCAAACATGGCTGGAACATCCTTTGATTAGCAGTACCCACCTGCAGTGGTGACTGTCACAACTTCACTGAATGGGCCCGTGCCCAGTTTGTTTTGAGCCAACACACTGAACTGGTACTCTGTCCCAGCCTCCAGCCCTGGCACCACCAACCAGGTCTGAGCACCAGAAACTGGCATCGAATGCCAGTCATGAGGACCGAAGTCTATTTTCTTTGACCTACGGACAGAGAAATAAAGCAGACAAAGAGAAACTTATGAAGGAGAAAATCTATAATGATTAATTAACTATAAACAGTCACATGACAAGCTGCATCTAATTTAAAGGCGACGCACCAAACAGAGTAACTTTTATAACGTTTTAGAGACTCGGATCAATCTAACATGCTTACGATTTATGAAACCTCCAGGCTCGACTCTTTGAAACACTGTAACGCGTAGGAGAAAAACTTTGGGAGAGGCAGCCTTTAATTTCAAGCTCTGAGCTGTTAGAACAGCCTGCCAGAGAAGTGGAGAGCAGCTGAAACAGTTCACATCATCAGCCCCATGAGGTGTAAGCAACTTTTCCTATTCCATAAATATATATGCCTGGTCTAGTTCAGTCAAAAAATGAGAATTTAATCTAATAATGCACAGAACAGTTCCTGATATGCATCGTTTTAAGGAAAACCTAAATATAAACTGGAAACCTGAATTTTTTCCTTTTTATAATAGTGTGAGATACATAATATTTGGATTTCCAGAGTCTTGGAAACTGGGGGAAATTTTTAAAATAAAAATGTAAAGAACATCAGATAAACATAAATTTGCCTTTTTTCTTAGACTCTTTTCCAAAAAAGTCTTAATATTTTTCCTGTTAGACTAAAAAAAACTATAAATGTCCTCTTTGTGCATAAAAAGATAAATATTATGTTAATTAAAGATACATTAATACATACTTTGTGTATTTCTCTACCATGTAAGTCTTGTGTAAGTCACAGCTATTTTATTGTGTTTTATTGTATTCATTGTGTCCACAATACTGCACTCCACTCAGCCATAATGTGTTTTGCTCGACATTAAAAAATGTGCTCAGTATGTAATTACAGTATCGCTTACAGAGGCACAACTGCAGACTGACTCACATATTCATGTCTGTGATGTCCTTGTCTTCATGTTTACAGTCAACAAATGTCTTTCCTGATACACCAGGATAAATGATTTGCACACAGGGAAAAATATTCTAAATTTTTGTGATGCCATCTGGTGTTCCTGCAGTGACACTCCATTAAGTTCTCAGTGCACACCATGAATTATGCACATCTATATCTATATACACTAAATACCTCAAGTCAAAAAAATCCCGCTGTGAGCGTCTGACTGAATTTGCGAAGAAGAGCTCCGACTAATCCGGACGTACGCGTCTACCTCCAGCTACCATCTGTTTCTGCATCTATGCAGACTGCTGGCATTGATTTAAAGTAAAGTGAGAGTACTCACACTGGACCATACCACACAGAGAATGTCTGTTCGAAGCCGCCATCATAACCTGGTTCCCAGGACACATTAGCAGAGGTTGTTAAGGGCAGTACATGGATATTGCCAGGAGCGTGTGGGCTGGTGCCTGAGTGATTTACAGAGACAGAGACAGAGTGGGAATAAATTCATAATGCACACATACTAATTTACTTATAATATAACATCTTACACCCACACATCACTTAATATCACTTGCAGTGATTAAGCTATAGAAATTCTGTAAATACTAATACTGTTTTGACATTTTATACATATAACTGTCTGTTCCTGAATTACTATGATTTGTGTTTTAGTCGAATAATGTAAATGACGCAAATTATTTATGCTATTTATGCTATTTTCACCCTCCAAATGTTGCTGTGTCATGCATCTGCCAGCTCTATGCAAATCATGTGATGCTGGCTGAGGTGGTGACCAGCGTAAGGTCAGGCAATTCAAGTGCAGCAGTGCTATCTGCAGCTCATCTCATCCCACCAAACAGGCCTAGCAGCTGTGCAGTGTGGCCTGAAGCCAGTTAGTTCTCACTGGGATAAAAGGGAGACCTGTGGGTGGTCGGAGGAGCACAGCTGTCTGCACCACCCTGCCACACCTGCCAGCTTAGTGCTGGTCACATGGAGGCGAGCTGAACGTTGCCAGCTGTGCAACACTGTGATGAATCCTTGGAAAATAGGCCAATGGACCACAGTGTCAGTCTTACTGATCTGCTCGCTTTCACCAGAGGAGAGTTCACAGAATTTATGATTTACCTGTACAGCTCTCACATCTGTTTTTGAAAAATATTAAACATTTCTTTGATAAACTACATTAATATTTTGATTTTTTTAAAAACTTTTTTATTAAACATTTTAGCTAGTTTTGAATTTGATGGCAGCAACACATCTAAAAAAGAGATGAGCTGAGATGGGGGCAACACATAGCTAGGAAACAGCTTAGACATGTTTTGCAGGTTGCTAATGGTTGGGTATAAAAGAGCATCTTAGAGAGTATAATATCATCAATAAACTCAGAGAATCTGGAGAAATCTCTGTGTGCAAGGCCAAAAATCTATATTGGATGCCCAATCAGACAGCAGTATATTACAAACAGGCATGATTCTGTCATGGAAATCACTGTGTGGGCTCAGAAATCACTCTTTGTGAGCACATTACCATCCATGTATGCAGATAAGAGCTCTATCATTCAGAGAGGAATCCACATGTGAACGTGATGCAGAAATGTCGCTGTCTTCTTTGGGACAAAGCTCATTTAAAATGAACTGAGGCAAAGTGGAAAACTGTTCAGATGACTTAAAATGTGAAATTCTTGTCAGAAAACATGGGAATTGCATCTTTCAGACTAAAGAGGAGATGAACCATCAGCTTGCACACACAGGTTTAAGGACATTTGCTTTTTCCAGTGAAGGTCTTGCATATTTCAGTAAAAGAAAACTAAACCAATTACTACATCTATTAGAACAGCATGACTTCATATATTCATGAGTAAATCATTACATTTTTAATATGATAAAAAAGACCCAGGACTGTTGAGCAGCTAGAATCTGATATCAGACAAGAATGGGACAACATTCCTCCCCAAAAACGTTCAACAGCTGCTCTCCTTAATGCTGGGAAGTTTATGGAGCATTGTTAAATGAAGGGCTGATGCTACACAGCGGAAAACAGCTAAACTGTTTTAAGATATGTCGCTGCCATCAAAGTCAATATACATTTTTTATTCAAATGGTACATTTTCTCAGTTTAAACATTTAAATGTGTTTTTAATGTAATATTGTGAATAAAATATGGCCTTTATCAGATTTACCAATCATTGCATTGTTTTTTTTTGCATTTTTTACAGCATTTTTTTTTTTATTGGGGTGATAGCATTAGAAAAGCTGAGCGGCCATCTTTGTCCCAGTGCCTCCTATCTATCTCTGCAGAAAATAATTTTTAACAATCATTATTTCATTTCATAATTTTATTTAAAAATGTAAACTTTTATGTTTTGATATTTTCTATATAAACTTTTATATATTATATTATTCATTACACACAGGATCTTGTGAATGATCATCATCTGTATAGTCAGCAGTCTTCCTCGTGACTGTGATTGTGTGCATGAACTAGAGAGAGATGTATTTATGGTGTCTGCTCAAATTTTAAATTAAATGATACTAGATTTGAGATTAAGGTGCAATCAACACAAATGAAACCAAAAAAAAAGTTTGAAATATTTCACTTTCAATGAAAGACAATAAGTTGTAACTAAGAAACTGTAAGTTCACCTTTTTGAATTTGATTTATGATAAACTGAACTTCTAACCAACAGTAGGTTTTCAAAGTCTAGACAAGAATCTGAAATTTAATTGCAAATCATCATAACTTCATTTGCCATATTAGTTATATATCGATGAAGCTACAGTATGCAGCCCACTTAAATGGCTGGGATTCCAGACATAAGGAAATTGTGACATCTTAAGTAAGTAAAAGGCATTGTCAGTGTTGCGAAATCAATTTGGATCAAAGAATACAACAAAAGGTACTTAAAGGTA
This sequence comes from Rhamphochromis sp. 'chilingali', assembly GCF_963969265.1. Taxonomy (NCBI): domain Eukaryota; kingdom Metazoa; phylum Chordata; class Actinopteri; order Cichliformes; family Cichlidae; genus Rhamphochromis; species Rhamphochromis sp. 'chilingali'. The sequence goes on from NC_137935.1 coordinate 13,449,584, forward strand.
AAATTGTTGAGATCAGTTTGAATGCTGCAACTTGATCGCAGAATACAAATAAAATAAGAAGATCCACAATGTAAGACTGGCTCTACCAATGCACATGAAGGCTTTCAGCAGCCTGTTTCAAACTTAATAACCCTGTTTGCCTTTGTCAACACTTCAGTCAGTCAATTCAAAGAGTAAAAAAGATGCCCTTGGTTCAATGACTAGACAGACAAAGGCTGCAGTGACAGTGTTTCAGCACATTGTACTTACACATTCAGGCTTTAAATTAACTGTATAAAGCCACTGCAGATAAGATTAGATTAAATTTTAATGATGGCCAAAGGGAAATTGGGTAAAGGCAAAGAGTTTGAGGGATGAGGGTGACATCTTCTTCATGCAAATCCCACAGCAAAGTGAACTCAACATAAGTAAGAAAGGTCAGTGGCTGAGGAAACTGAGAAAGCTGAGAGCGCTGTGCAGACTGTTTGTACCGATGACTAGGATACGCGTGCTGGCAGTGATGCTTGTGACCACATTTGTGGCTACACACTCCCATTCTCCATGGTCTTCTTTGCTGAGGGACACAAACTGTAAGCTGCCACTGGGTAGGATGTTGTGCTTACTCCTGCTTGGCTTCCCCACCTTCAATTGACATGAAAATTACAGTGGTACAATTAAACACAGCAAAAATGTCAAGAAGTTATAGGTGAAAACAAGCACATATTTTCAAGAGAATTTCGATGGCGTGTGTTTAGCTGTTTGGCACCTTTCTCCAGGTGATAGATGGTATATCAGGGTCTCCAGAAGCAGCACAGGGGATTACTAGCTCTCTCCCAGCCTCTTGACGGTACTCCCCCCCAGGCCTCACATTAAAGTAAGGGGGATCCTTGAGAAATCAAATCATAAACACTTACAAGTAAGTGTGCACAAGTTAGAAAAGAGAGACTATATAGAACTTAAACAGTGATCTACCTTTAGCACCAAAGTGGCAGGGGGGGACATGCCCATGGTACCCAGGGCGTTGTAAGGCACACAGGTGTAGGTGCCCAGGGAGTCTTCTGTGGCCTCCGCCACCCGGATACTTCCGTCTGGCATCAGGCTCCAACCGGGGTACTATAAGACAAGGGGGCATCTGAAATGCTTGATTTTAGGGGTTTTCCTGAACTCTCAGGGTCCCATTTAATGTTTTTGAACTGCACGAGAAAACAAAGATCCCCAAAGATTCTTTAAATCAGATGAATGGAAGTTAATGTTTATTTAATACAGACCTGCCCTCAACACTGGCAGCATTTTAGATAAAAGAAAAACAGAGCAAAGATAGAGAGCTCTGTGCACAAAGATGCTATATCCAGGTGGCACTTTGAAATGATAAAAAAATCATTTATGTACGCAGCTGCTGTACTGTGTATGCAAAAAAAAATCTTTACTTGTTAATTTATGCACCAACTGGCCACTTCATTAGTTACACTTGTTCAGCTGCTTGTTTGAGCAAGTAGAGCAAGCTTGTTCAGCAGAGCCCGACCGATATATTGGCGTGGAGAATATATCGGTCGATACTAGCTATATGCCGATGAATTCGCATCTGCATTTATAATGGCCGATATATGAAAATTTAAAAAGTAAAAGGTGGAAAAAACAAGCTTCAACCTTGTTATGAGTGTTTTTGTTGCAACGTTTGTCCAATATCGGCATCACTATCATCTTAACAATCTTATATCAGTCGGGTTCTACTAATATGGCAATGACATGGGAGCAACCCGGTCAGTTTAGGCATGTAGTCATAGTCGTGATGACCTGCTGAAGTCCCAAACAAGCACCAGAAAACGGAGAAGAATGACAATCTAAGAGACTTAGAAAGTGGCTTGCTTGCTGGTCTGAGACAGTCTGGACTGAGTATTTTAGATGCTGTGGATCTACTTGGTGTTTTCTTGGCACATTTTTGACCCCCTAATAGCAACTGAGCACCATTTAAATACCACGGCTTAGCTGAGTACTGCTGCTGACCTTGTCCATCCCTTTATGACCTGTATTATGATGACCAGCGGGATAATGCACCATCTCACAAAGCTCAAATAATAACAAGCTAGTTTCTTTCACGTGACACGGAGTTTGTTCTAATCAAATGGCTTCAACAGTCACGGGATCTCTGTCCAGTGTGTATGTGCACTGTGTGATGCTATCAGGTCAAAATGGACCAAAATCTTTGAGCAATGATTAAAAAGGCAGAAGGGGGTTCAAACCAGTAATACCAAGATGTAACCAATAAAGTAGCCAGTGAAGGGACACTGCAAGTAAGTAAAAACTAGCAACTAAAAATCCCATTTAAGCTAAACTACAGAAATATTATCAGCAAATGTACAAAAATGTTCAAATCAAAAATGCCCCGGTGAGTGACATTAGTAGATTGTTAATACTGCTGCTAATTTTATTATTATTATTGTTAGATTTGTCAGCGTGTACTGAGATAATGTTGAGAAACACAAGACAGAAGAACACATCTGCTACAAATATTTGTACTTTTCGCCTCATTGGGCTTCCAACAACTTACTCAAAGGAAACCATTTGTGAACCTTAAAAAGGGAAATGAGAGACATCGGAAACATGGCGAGATCCTAAATTAGACCCAAAATACAAACAACATCTGCTTTTTCAATAACGTCTCATATTATTCTTTGCTTCTATGAACGTCTCGATGCATGCTCAATAATCCACGTATGGAAATCTCGTACAGTTGAATTTGTTGGATGCAGTGTTTTCACTGGGAGACGTGTTTCATCACTCATCCAAGTGACTTTTTCAGCCTCTTTTCAGTGGGAGAAATGCTTCATCGCTCATCAAAGAGACTAGAAAAAGTCACTTTGATGAGCGATGAAACATTGCTCCCACTGAAAACACGGCAAACCCAATGAACAGAATCAACTTTCAACGTTTTAATGAATGTTCCAGTTCTGAAAAGTGAGCAGTTCTTAAGTAACAGTTCATGTGTCAGATATGAGGAAGCAGAAGTATAAAGCAGTAGTTTAATGGACCCCAAATGTGTATACAAGTACAGTATGTGACTAAATGCTCACAGTCACTTAACTATTGGCAAGAAACATAAGCAATAGTTGTGTCTTTTTGAATGCTTGTTTCCCAAAAGAAAACCAATTCGTAATTTAAAAAATCCACAGAGGGCTGTTAAATATAACACTTCAACACAACCTTCAAAGCAGTCCAGCAGTCCAACAACGTAATAACTCCTCAAACCTAATAAGATATTAGACTAGATGATACTTCTCTGAGTTTCTGTAAAATCTGTTTTTATTGGTTTTACAATAAAAATGGGGAAAAAAAGTCATCTTTACTGGACAATATTTGAGAAATATAATTTTCAGCATAATCAAAGACTCCCTTGTGCTAAACCGGTAAGATAATTATGACTTATTTTGCCACGAATCTCAACAAAAAAGCAGATCAGACTCACCTTCTCCACTCGGAGTGGGTATCCATCTTTCTCCCACTTCACTGATGTCACAGGTGGGTTTGCATCCACCGGGCAGCGGATGATGCCTGGCAGTTTCCGTGGGACGTAGATGACCGGGGGCATGTTGATCACTCGGGCAGGGTCTGGACAAATAAGGGTCGGGTGATAAATCGACAAACTATAAATAACTGTTAATTTCTGAAAATGCTTGATTCAACATGTTTTGATTAACAGAAAAATCAAACATGTTTATAAAGCTTCCCAGATTAGGAAGATTCACAGCTAGAAGTGTTAGCGTCTTATCAATTTTCTTAATGCCTATCACTGCCAAATTTAGGAACACATAAACAGAGGCAGGTAAAATCAGCATTAACATATTTTTAAAAGTGCAGCATGTGGCATTTCTGGCAAAACTAATATCTTCACAACTCGTTTTATATATCAGGACAAAAACATTTAAATTTCAAATAATTTACATGCAGATAAACAACAGCACATCACATATTCTATTCATTATTTTATATAAACTAAGCCAGGATGGAGACGCAAGGCGTGAAAAAACAAGTGCGCCCCATGATTCAGCAGCTTGTAGAAGTAATAACTTTTCTGTAGGACTTTATCGGTCTCTCACATCGCTGTGGAGGAATTTCAGTCCACTCGTCTTTACAACGTTGCTTCAGGTCATTGAGGTTTGCGGGTATTTGCTTTTGCTCGGCTCTCTTTAAGTTCTCACAACAGCATTTTAATGAGGTCGAGGTTTGGACTCTGACTGGACCGTTGCAGCATCTCGATTCTTTTCTTTTTCAGTCATTCGGTTGCTGCTGTGCTTGGGATCATTGTCCTGTAGCATGACCCAATTTCAGCCTTTTCAGCTTTAGCTGTCAGACAGACGGCCTCACATTTGACTCTTTGAATACTTTGGTATAAAGAGGAGTTTGTGGTGGATGCAATCAGTGCAAGGTGCTCAGGTCCTGTGGCTGCAAAATAAACCAGCCCTTCCTCGCTGCACCAACAGTCAGGACGAATATTTGTGCTGAATTGTTGCGATTGGTTTGCAAAGGACATTCCTCCAGACGTCTTGTGGTTAGTTCAGATGCAATTCTGCAAACCTATGATTTGGTTTGGTTTCTTCGAAACAAATCATGACACTGCTTTATATGTCATCTATAAGTGTTCACCTGAGGTTGCACTTAAATCATTTTAAGACCTGCTAAGGTCTGCTCCCAAACCATGAATCTACATCAACTACAACAAATAGTATTAAGATGCTGTTTCATAAATGCTTCACTTATAGCTGTTTCTGTTCATGTTTAAGAGATGAATTAAAACATCTCCGGAGCATTTTCAAGGACTGGGAAAAATCAGAGAAGTAGAAAAAAATCTCCTGACATGTAAGGAACATAAAAGAGGTGCTGAAAGGGGAATTAGTGGAAGAGAAGATTAGGCAGCAGCCAGCAAGAGAGTTCTCAACATAATCACTGCACATGCATGTGTGTGAGCAGCGTGCACAGGATGTGGTGAAGCATTACAGCCTCCAAAAGGTTTTTTAGTGTTCAATGCAAATTTTCTCGAGTACTATCGTTTCTTTTTTTAAGCCGAGTGAGTGAAATTTTGACATATTTCTGCACATACAGACTTGCTAAGTTACAGAAGATACTTGGCTTCGCATATAAAATCCAGAAAACATCCAGAAAACTATTGCACCACCGTTTAATTTCTGCTTTGCTAGTCCAAGAAGTTTTTTACTTTGAGTTAGGAGTGTTTTTCCTCTCTTCTGGGAGTGATTCTCAGCTGCTTCATACATAAAGCTGGAGTTTGTTTTACATGGACCATCAGGACATTGGTTTATCGCCTGCTGTATGTGAGGCTAGTGATGAAGTCAGTGCCTGCAGTGCTGTGAATCCCCCAGCTCCCTCTCATAGTGTAGCACAATAATCAATGACCAGCAGCAACTTGGGAGCAAATTAGCTCTGCACAGTGGACTTATGATGAAACGTCATGTGTGTGGGAGTGGGGTTCTTCTCTCATCACTCACAGCCACAATCAAAGGAGAGCTGGAAAAATTGAGTCTGAGGACGAGTTTGTCTCCATGTTTGTGCACAGGAATGAGGCTGGAGCCGGAATAGATTATAATCCAATTCCTAAATTCCAATGAGAGTGAGAAAATGGTCAAATCAAAACTCTGCTGCCTTTCTGCAACACCTGACCTTGAAATTCAAGAAGGTTACTTTGCATTACAGGAGCAGCGCAGCCAAATACTACAGCAGCCTCCAGCACGAGCAGACTCCATACTGCTGCTGCTGCTGCTGCTCCTCACATGGCTTGCTGTACTAGCTCCCCGCCCCTCCCCCTCCCACTTTGTCGTCATGGCAACACTCACACTGAACAGTCAGGTAGGCTGATGCTGAGGGCGAGATACCGAGACTGTTGCTCGGACTGCAGGTGTACTTCCCAGCATCCTCCGGCTTGACCCGGAAGATGATAAGGGTGCCGTCGATGAGAATGCGCACTCGGAGCTTCAGATCGCTGCAAGAAGACACAGACGTTTTATCACAGCGTGTTACTGAAGCACACCGACAGGACAGGGCACACATCTACAGAGCTGAATTACATCAAGGTGCCATAAGAGAGCAGCAGAGAGTCAAACAGAAGCCAGCTGAGAGGGGTCCAAAGAACACTCTGTACAAAACGAGAGACTCAAATAAATCTGCTAATTGTCATAACTGCCAAATGGTACGGCCCTCGTGGTTTCCCTTTCAATTAAAAAAAAAATGACAGAGCAGACAATATTAATTTATTTTTCTTTGTTTGTTTTAAACAGATACTCAGGACTCACTCAGTACTTTAATAATTAATTACTTTAAACTAAAAAAAAGCCTTTAAATAAAAAGTAAACGTAAAAAAGACCTGCAGGGCTTTGTTAATGGTTGATCATTTATTATACAGATGAGTTATCACATTTATTTAACGGGATGATATTAATACTTCTAGAAAAGAGCTGTTAAAGATTATTTTGTCAAATACTTAATTGGTAACTAACATATTTGTCACACTGAGCTTCGCAAATTGTTGTTGAGACTTGGTATCTGCTTCCTCCTGCCTTCAGCTTATTTGTACTTAATGAGAGTTTTGAGCATCTACAAAAAAGTTCTTTACAAAAACAAATGATCATCAGTATCAGTAAATATCAGCATCAGTAAATCAGTAAATTTCATTTAAATTAATAGCAACAAAAAAATGAGAAACCCCATATATAACAGTTACATAACTTTACATTAACATTAATGCTGACTATATATTATTTATTAGTAACTAAGAGAGCAGCCAAAGGGTATTTTCACTCATTTCTCCTTTTTTCTCCAACACCAAACAAGCAGCAAAAGTGAAAATGAGAATTAAACCAAGAGAACGCCAGAAGGTCACTGCCATAGCGGCTCATTTGGCTCACGATCCGTCACAGTTCACCGGTTAGGGTGAATACCCATTAGGCGATCACTGTGTGCAGGTTTCATTTAAGTTTAATCCAGAAGGAGTCCTTGTGAACTGTGAACGACAGGATGGACGATGGAAGTCTCACCCTGGTATAAATTCATCTGTCTTTCGGCTGGATGAGCTAAAAGATGTAAAAATCTCACTGGCCCTCTCTACAATAACACAGGCTGAACATTTGGCTCAGAACACATGACCGGATCTGTTCTGTTACACGCATGAGGGCATCAACAATTAACTATTAAAATTCATCATATGTAATCATATTTTATGTATAATCAGACTTTTGTGGAAATGTTACAGCTGTGAAATAAAAATGAGATGTTTTTCAAGCTGTTGTAGGTGCATAAACGCTAAAAACTGTTCATTTTAGCCAACAGCTAAGTGGTTGTAGCAATCGGCTAAAACGTGACATCACAAGATCTAATGTAGTCAAGAATCTTCATGGGCTGAAGGTGTAACTGTGAGCCAATTTTGGCTGCTCAAGTCCCGATCATGTAGGACTAGTTCACAGGCAAACAAACAGAGGATTTGTCTGCAGAGGAGCACACACCTGAGGCAGGGATAGCTAAGTCTATAAACACTTAGATCAAGTCCTTTACAACTTGCTGGTTTTGAAAGGGAAAAGATCACTAAGTCAAATTTCAGTACCATATGGCACATATAGCCAGAGTGTTTATATATATGCACATGTGATTAATCATGTGATCATTTGCTAGCTGTTCTTAAAGGCTATGGTTTGCTGTAAGCTGCTTAAATTAAACGTGTCTTACTTCTAACACTTGGCAATAGGCTCTTGTTGTGCAACCACTAAAAGTTTGATCAGTGCATAAATTCTGACTGTCTCATCATAAAGTCCCTCAACTAAATCTTTCCCATCCTGTAAAAAAAAAAAGAACGAAAAAAAAAATCAAGATTGACGTTACAAAAGCTGTTTAAAATTAGTATGGAAACTTCCTCTGTGAAAGTCCTTCAGACACTTGTTTTCACCGCCAGTCAAAACCCTATTCACTAGTTCTTCCTTCCCACTTGTTCTGTCTGTCACTTCCTCACTGCAAAAGCCTCTCAGACTCTAAACACCAGCTCTGGGGAGCCTGCAGAGGTCCTGGCTACGCTTCATATCATCACCGCATGAGAGGCATATGATGACACAAGGCCTGAGTCATGTGATGTTGTCACCAGAGCGCACTAACTCGCCTGGCACGTTCCAGACGGAACCCCGGCAGGCCCACTCTTACTGCCTCTGGGGTCACAGCAGGGCATGGCACACACAAACTAAATACCCTTGGACAGTCGCTCAAAACGCAGCACAGCAAAGGGCTCAGAGACCCGCAATGTCAATCACATCACAAAAGCTCAGGGATAAAGGCCTTATGCAGCTTGCATGGTGCTGATTTAAATCACTAAGTCTTAACCTCACACAAGTGCTTAACTAACAAGTTTCCCTACACTGAGAGCGAGAACAGCCACAGTACAGAAGTGAACTTGATCATAACTTTACTTCTTGAAGTAGACGTTGTCCTCTTCCCAAAACCAGGTGTAGGTGAGGTTGCCTGGATATGCCTCTGCTTGGCAGGTAAAGAGTGCATTCTGGGATATGTTTACAGTGACATTTTCTGGTGGTGAAACGATGTATGGAGGCCCTGAAAGAAACAGAAAAAAGTGTTAAAAGCGCTGAAGCAGGCAGTCTTTTTTTCAATCCGCCTTATGAATGTTAATTCAAAATTTCCGTCTTTTTACAGCTTTGGTTTTCATCTCCATTTCAGCTTTTCTAGCTGCTAAATGGACTCAGGCCCATTTCCAGAAAAAGAAATGGAAAGATGGCACTGTCTTTATCTAGGTATATACTGTGTAGGCTTTGCCAACGCCAAAGAAGGCATTTTACAATAATATTTAGTGCAGTGCTTGCAGTATACACTCATCAGCCGTTTTTATAGGTGTTCAACTGCTTGTCGATGTAAATATTTATAGCAACTTTGGGATGTGGAGGAGCACAAGACAGCCAAGGTGTATCTAATAAAGTGTCCAGTGAATACTTTCTAATAGTTTCAGCTGGTTTTTGACATCTTTTGTTTGTGGATGAACAGTCACTGTCTAGAAAGGTTTGTAGCAGATGTTTCATGTCGCTTCATAAGCTTGAACTAATACAGTAAAGCTGACAGTGGATGAAACAGCGAGCACAAAGATGCTAAAAAGCACAACTTCCTGTGGATTTGTTCTTTGCACCACATAAGATAAGATAACCTTTATTAGTCCCACGCGTGGGAAATTAGTTAACATATGTGGTGCCCAAAGCTCTTGTTTTATTTTTACTTAAAAAAAAATTATATTATTGAATGTTAGGCATATATCATCGCCTTCACCCCAACCCCAACATAATAATTTAATTCTTTAAAACCTAAACTTATTAATTTTTTTCAAAATTGATGAAATTTCATTTAAAAAAAATCTTATTTAGAGGCTTTCACACCAACTTTGTTCTTTCGGGTGCAAATCAGGGTGAGAAAAGGCACACACTAAGTAATATTTACAGCATATATCATCACAGTCTGATTTAAAATACAGTAAGCAGCCAGCTGTTGTAAACTTAATACTAGTCAGCATTCTGGTTTCGCATGCTTCACACTGTAACCTTTTTCATCTCCTGAAGTGCTCTAGATTTGCTCTTAGCGCTCAATAAAACAGCAGAAGCCATGAAAGGTAAGCTGTCTTTTATGAGAAGGCCCAGATACAAACCTCCTGTTTGTTCACTTCTGAGCATGCACAGCCTTTTACATCACTGTGCAGATGTTTCACATAACAATTAAAAACAGATCACCAGACTGAGAACCATGACTCCTCAGATGTCTCCTGGTTATTGCTCCGCGTCTGCGAAGTAATCGCGTCTCTTATTTCACGGTGTTATTCGTGGTAATATTCAAACAAACTACAGCATCAACCTTTTTTGTTTTTGTGGTTTTGGTCTTGTTATATTGCAAAAACACTGCAATGTCTACAAAACTACAATGAAAGATTTCTGTGCATTTATCATATACGCATATCATGACTGAGACTTCTTGCATAACGATAAGAGAGAACAGGTATCGAATTGGTACTTCCACCAGAGGCCTGAAGCCTTAATGCAGTTGTATCTCATGCACCACCAGTTAAGTCTTCAGTAAGTTACAAAACAATCACCATGTTTGCAGTGTGTGTGTGTGTGTGTGTGTGTGTGTGTGTGTGTGTGTGTGTGTGTGTGTGTGTGTGTGTGTGTGTGTGTGTGTGCGTGCCTCCATTTACTGTACTGCGAAGGAGTGGAGTTATTTCTCTGCTATGTTTGCACCTACAGAAGTCAAGCGTTAAAACACACCTTAAAAGCAAGATGCTCAGTTGCTTGTTAAATACACACTGTTAACTCCCCCAAGCCCCGCTGTATCAAGAGACCGAGAGAGGCTGCTATCACAACCATCTATCTGATCTGTGTCTAGCAGAGAGCCTGGTTAATGGACCGGAGACAGACAGTGACGCGCTCTTAGACAGATCCTGTTGTATACACATGGCTGTGCACACATTCACATACAGAGGCTGAGCTATTGACTGCCCGATACAGACTCAGAAGGTATGTTACATACATCAGTACCCCAGAGGAGTGCAGAGCTTTGCCTTTAAGTATAAATAATGGAACCTAACTACTATATCGATGCAATCAGAGTGGTATGCCTCCGGTAGAGACGGGGAAAGATTTTTCTTTTCAATGAAAAATCTGGCAAAATATCAAAACACATTCGGATTCGACTTTTATATTTGTAACTTGTATATCTGTTTTACTCATCCTGAGGAGACATCACCTTGAACCAACAGACGGGTAGTGTGGAGCACTTCTCCCTGGTCGCTGTGGGCTCGGCATGTGTACGCCCCTCTGTCATCTCTGGTGATGCCAAGGATGGTTAGTCTGCCATCGTGTACCTGCAAATGAATGGGCAGGAGAAAGAAATAAACATCCAGCCTTTATATGGCAAATTTAAAACTTAAAAGCCCTTGTTATGTTATAATTAGAATGATACCATATAGATGAATAGAAGTACAATTGTATAGTACCTCGAATGTATTCTGTTCAGATCATGTAGTTTGTTAAATTTTACTACAGGTCAAAGTTTCATGCAAAAAAAAAAGACTTAAAAGTCACAAGTGTGTCCTGATTTATTAGCTCCAGGTGTGATTCCTGCATATGGTCACCTTGGTAACGTCTAACTCAGTGTTACCGTACATCCCTGTGTGCAGGCACTGATGAGAACCAATAAGCGGCGAGGAAAAACACATTAACCAAACCTCATAAATTATGCAACAGGTGGCGAGAGGCTCTGTCCATTCATGTCACACACAGCTGTAGTCTGTCCATTCACACAGCTGAGCGGAGAATCTGCTATGCCTGCAGAATTATTGCTATTCATCTGTCTCTCAGATGCTTTATGGTACAAGCAGAGCAAACAAAGCAGAGCTTAACTTTTGCAAGGTTGTTGGGGAGCTGCATCGCCGTCATAACAATGTTAATGGCGAGATAACACCCTCGTGTGTGGCACACTTGGTTCTAGGAGTGTAAACTAACCACTGATTTAAGGTGAATTTATTGCTTTGTTGGTTCAATAATGACTGAAGGAATGAAACTGTCTTTATTTTAGTAGAAAAATAATGCTCTCTTTCCAATTCCAGTTCACCTCCTTCACATGCAATTTACTTTAAATGACCTTCTCTTATTCAAGGCTTATATAAAGGCTAAAATGAATTACATTAATCGTTAGCCGCATTCACTCTCTAAAATTGAAATCTTTGTGTGATTAGTGCAAAATTGTTCGGTGAGCCAAACTGAGCATGCTATATAAGAATGATTGCAGTCCAATCATCCAATCATCACCCATCATCCAATCTTCAGGTATTTTGGGATACCAGGTGAGAATTGGAGATCTGGTCTGAATTTATGTTTCTAAACTATCTATGCCATGGGGTATTGTAACCAGTAAGCCCTTCTGAAAATCTAAACTGTAACTAGTGCCATAACATGATGTATAGCTCCCTAGAAATGTGAATATGCAGCCCGGGCAGCTCATAACAACTGCGACTGGCCCACTCAGTACTCTCATTTCCTCGTAATTCTAATGCTAACTAGTGCATTGGCAGCAAAATCTATGTAGGCTCTACATAGATTCAATGCAGACATAAAAATTTTAAATGCAGCCAATTCCTAAGTGCTTTAACCTGCATTATTTTTTAAATGACCAATAGGAGGGTTGTAAATAAAACCTGTCTTTACATAGAGTTCTTTGGAAAAACAGCCTTTGGTTCCTTTGCTCTTTGTCTTGTTATGAAGCTTAATATCAACGGTGGCTACATCCATCTTTTACATACAGTCTATATTTGGACCGAACAGTGAAATAAACGTAGCTTGTGTTTTGCTAAAGCCTCAGGCACACAGGCCTAGAGACTGTTTGACAACTGTCTGTCAGCCAGTGGTTGTAAGAAAAATGTGTATTCTCCAACCAGTTGGCAGCTGTGGGAGGTTGCTAGCTATTGTTTGGTGAAAATGGCCACACAGTGGTACACAATTCAGCATGTTCTATGCAGACGATGAGCAACTACGGCAATCTGCCAACAAACCACATCCATGTGACATTTAAGAGGTATGTTTAGCCAACATTGAGGTCCCCCAACTTTTATTTTGAAACTATTTTTCAACCATTACTAGACATCAACAAAAGACCGCCATCTGACAGACATTCAGTGTTGAAATGTTTGCTGGAAACGTTCAGTCAGAGGCTGAGTGTAACACAAACAAAGACACTCATGCACAAAAGGTTATTTTTAGCTAGCTTGTCATTGCTAGCTATCAAGCATGTTTCGGGGACAGCGTGGTCTAGCATATTTTTAAATCCTGGCATTTGTTGTTGCACTGAATCTAAAAAAGCCAAAGAGTCTAAACCACTGTTAGATCAAATCACTAAACTCATACACACCACAAATGCAGCAGTGATGTTAACACACAGTAATCTTAACAGAATCTAAAGACATGCACTGGTCGTCATTCTGATCCAATACTTTCTGTGCCATAGCTGAACTCAATCCAAGGTGAGTGTGAGGAAAGTAAGCAGAATTCCAACTTCTGTCCTATGCACTTCACTCCAGTGAGAATGATATTTGGTTGGCTGCCACTGCCTTCCTGAGTTTTTTAAGTCTTCTTTTTCAGTTTCCTGGTTACTTAATAGATCTTTTTTTTCCGGGCTTTAAAAAAATGAGGAAAGTGAAGAAGGAGGAGAATGTGGAGGATGAGTGTTTCTGCTCCTCTCTAACCCCGTCTGTCACATTCCTCCCTTTCTCCATGACGTCTCCGTGGATCTGAGCATGTGGGTGAGCAAACATATCCTAATGCTCCCTATCGCACACACACACACACACACACACAGCTCTCCTCTCAGCACAGAAAGGAGCACTCCCGTATTTTAGGGGAGATGCAGCAAGAAACAGGTGAATGTACGAGGGGAGACGATAAATGCAAAGTGAGGTTATTAGAATTTGGCATTTGGCTCTCACTAAAGATTTTCCTTTTTAGTGCAACATTCATATTAGGGCTAATGTAATATTGATGCCGAAAAGGGGAGATTAATAATGCATCAGAATGTTGTCTAATCGTTTACTGAGGGAATGGTGTTAAAGAGAGGCGACTGATGGTGGGGCAAAAAAGGCGAAAATGAAAGGAAACGAGGCCTTTAACAGACACGCTTCTGTGCTGCTGTCACTTCCTTTGCTGTATGTTACACAGGCAGCTGTGAAAAGGTGATAGCGCCTGCAGCAGACTGCAATATCAGACACATACGAGAATGTGAAGGCATGAAAGCACCTTTGAAAAATCCTAAAAACAATTACAAGCAGTATGAAAAATTACCACCGTTGCTACACTTCTTAGACACGATCAGCAATCTGCTTGCATCTGTTACAGGCGTTTGTGCGTCTGGTGTGTGTGCGTTTTGTTTTAGCAATTAGCTGATGTTTGAGTCAGCCTCCCATATCTAACTTAACTTTTGCAAGACTAACTCCAGAGATGAATTTGCTGGGGGTCAGATGTGTAGGTGCAGGTAGTGCTTCTCATAGTATAGTGAGAGCAAGCGATCCTCCACTCCAGAGAAAGTGACACTTGCACCGCTCACTCAAGATCCAACATCCTATGGCTCTAATGCATCATCGCTCGTCGAAGCTTTTGCCACTTTTGAATCATCTGTCATGGAGCTGTGGGTTGACTGTCTTTGATTTGTTGCAACTAACACTACAAACCTGATTTAAATGTTTGCAAGCACTGAGGCAGTGCCAGAAGTATCCTTGCCATGACATCAGGCTGTCTGCATTTGGGAGTTTAAAAAAACAGTCAGGCATCACCAGACAACAAAGAGGGCTCAGAAATGTGAGGTGTGCCACTAAGCTGTGCTTAAAATTGTTCAGATTATGCAGGGTTTATTTTTATTTTTCCTAACGACATCACAGGGAAGACAGAACAGCCTGACTGTCAGTCATCCTGGAGCGATGACATAATTGTGTCCTAAATAGCCAAATATCTGCAGCTTTCCACTACTTGTACACCAAGTCTGTGGTGCAATGTTTTAAATGTACAAAAACGATGGGATGGTTCTGCTGTTTTTTCAGACTTCGGACAACACATCAGGTTTAGAGACTAAACCACAGCTCATGAAGCAGCTCGACAATAGAACAAACTGACATTAGCCCGAGTGAGACATAGTCCACAACATACTGTCAGTACAGATGGGCTCAGCGGATGATGCCATCTGTGCACAAACCCCACTTCTATTTTTGCACACAATCATAAATCGGAGTTATGTCCATGATATTTTCTTACCGAGTATTTTGCGTTGGTTGCAAGCTCCTCCCCCTCCCTCAGCCAGCTGATCATTGGTTTTGGATTTCCCTGGGCAGAGCAGCTTAGCGCAGTGCTTCCCCCTTCCTTCGCCTCCACGTATTGCGCCGGCGTCTCCGTGAATGAAGGTGGAGCTGGGGAGAACATAGGACAAGGAATTCTTGGTACCATCCCAGTATCCAGACAGAAAAATCTCAAAAGCTATTCTATGGACTGGCATAGGCCCTTTTCCCTCACTGCTTCTTAAGCACAATCATAGGTTTTCCTTACATTGATTGACTGGTGCAGTTGATTGATTGGATTGATTCAATGGTAACCACATGATGTGTTAAAAAGACCTTTGTAACATGTTACTTCTAACTTTTGAGACTGCCTTACCTCATAATCATCATCACATGTTAAATACTTTGGTTCATCACTAAATACCTGCATATTACTTTAACATAAGCCTCATAAGCCTTTATTTGGAGAAAGGTGGAAGAGACACACCAAATGACCAGGGGTGGAATCGCACCCGGTCCTCAGTAATACTCTTGCAGCACCTGTTTAATGTGTTTGGCTACACCATCAAGCAAAGTATCTCTATGGCTAAGAACAACCTTACTGAGGTAGCATGGCAGCTGACTTATAAGTGCAGTCCTTTTTTTCCCCCCTTTTCATTTTGGATAAGTTTGGAAAACTGTACTGTAGTTTGCAGTGCTGTTGAATTTGTGTTACACTCAGGGATTTCCCTAATAGCACAGCAAACTACAGGCTCCAAGATGACACAGAGTCATTGAATCAGCACCAAGATGGCTTCAGGCATTCTGCCATTGGGCTCTTCTGCACGGCTGTTGTATTGCAGGCACATGTAGTACAGCTTTCCATTTTAGGGGGTATCTGTTTACAGCTGGTTGGGCAGTAGGATCACAAGTGGACAGCCAGTGGACATTTCCATTGAATACGCAATTGTAGTAATTTGAAATCACTTTACATCCTTAAGCACCTTTAATATTACAAAGAAAACCCCAGCAATGGGCGAGCACTTGGTGACAGTGGGGAGGAAGAACTCCCTATCAACAAGAAGAGACTTCCAGCAGAAGCAGGTGCAGCAATCTGCTGTGAGCAATTCTAAAGTAAAGGGAATGAGAAGAATAGAGAGGATTCAAACAACAAACAGACAAAACTACAAAGCACAGGCTGGACTAGACAAAAGTTAACTCTCCGGATTCAACAAATGCGCCGGCTCATTTCAACTTCTGTCAAAAGTGTGGTTTTGTTGTAATAGTTTACAGTGGAAATGTGGATCTTATTGAGAGTTTGTTGCATGGAAGTCCTACACCAGAAAAACAGATCTGAAGGCAACAAAATAACCATGCTAATGTTGTGGAGACATCTTTGAGTCTCTTTGGGGCGATCGTGGCTCAAGAGTTGGGCGTTCGCCTTGTAATCGGAAGGTTGCCGGTTCGAGCCCCGGCTTGGACAGTCTCGGTCGTTGTGTCCTTGGGCAAGACATTTCACCCGTTGCCTACTGGTGGTGGTCAGAGGGCCCGGTGGCGCCAGTGTCCGGCAGCCTCGCCTCTGTCAGTGCGCCCCAGGGTGGCTGTGGCTACAATGTAGCTTACCATCACCAGTGTGTGAATGTGTGCGTGAATGGGTGGATGACTGGATATGTAAAGCGCTTTGGGGTCCTTAGGGACTAGAAAAGCGCTATATAACTACAGGCCATTTACCATTTGAGGCTTTTTAGATATTTAGATATTATAATACACATAATATGTGTGTTATTTTTTAGATAATCTCAATAGATATTTAGGATTCAGTTAAATGTTTTAGTTTGATATTGCAAAGCAGAATTTGCTAGCAGTGGTTGGCGCTGCTCTCCCAAAGTGCGGGATAGGGTTAGGGTTAGGGAGAGCGCATAGAAGTGTTTATCGTGTGTTTTCAATCTCCAGCTGACCCCACGTGACCCCAAGATTTTTGTCCACAGTTATTTTGACTGAGCAAGAACTAGCTAAGAAAACGCATCCAAAATGCGTCAAGCAAAGAAGAACATGTGTACGCATGATTCAACTGTTGAAGCTGTCAGGGCAAAGTCATTTGTGACTTTGAGACACGGGACACAAGCCAAAAAACCGACACACTGGTGACATATTTTCCCGTTGTGTTTTCGCTGGGCATCAGGACAAATTAGTGTTTACAGTACAAAAGATACAAGGCCAAATGTGTCCCACGTTGTTTGAGTGAGAATAATGAGTCTCGGCGGTCATTTACACTTGTATTTAGTGCTGTCCACTCATGAGCTAATTGTCCAAGACACATTTCAGAAATCTGAAGTAAATAGGGTCTAAGTCAAACAGGCATTCCTCAGATAGGACATGATGCAACACTTGCACAGTGGGACATGTACCAGGGTTGATAACAAGCTCCCCTGCAGGCTTCCTTCTTTTTGCTTTGTTTTTTTAATACAAAACCACTTTGTAACACTGCTGCATTTCCACCTGATGTATCCGAGCTTCGCTAAGAGTCACACGGGAGCTGTTCACCAGCTCCTGCAGGCCAATAAACTGTGGCTTCCTCAGCCAGCTGCTTTCAGTGGTTCAACATAATATTTTGATTATAAGTAGTGGCACAGTGTTTAGTTAAATAGGGGGAAAAAGGCACTGCTATACAAGTGGGTCACCGCTTGCCGCTGGGAGTGCTGCCATGCTTAGACTGCACACAAGCACCTGGCATGGAGTAAACAAATTGGCCAATTAGCACATTTAGACATCTGGCCGTCCATTTTGCCCTCTCGCTCCCTAACACTCATTACATTATATGATACAGCAGATTAATGGAGATTCTAATAAAATGCATGACTGATTTACGTATCATGCAGTTGATGGGTCGGCGGTTACATTAAACGGATCATGATGCATTATTTTAGTTAAGAGGCAACCCTGTGCCGCTGCTTCACTATGAGTTTCTGCATGTATAGTATGTCGCTGATTGTCACTGGTGGCTGCAATATGTATGCAGCCAAGTACGTTTACTCAAGAAAAGCAACTTTAAGCTCATAAACAGCGACATGCTTCGGTTCCAGGACATTTTGCGTTTCTGAAGAGGAGATCTCTCCTTTAAATTATACCAGTATTTCATAGAGAAATATAGAAATATTTATAATAATACAGCTGGTGTTTCCTCTTTCCTACTTCATCAGTCATCTCACAACAAGTCCAATTTATGTTGTGATCTTCTTGACCTGACTGACTTCGTTGGAAACCACTCAACAAAACCAGATATTGGTAAATAGTAGAAAAATGCTGATTGCACTCTAATGCAGCAGCATTAATAGCACAATGCTGCTGCATTACAAACATGGTGAACATTATCTGAATGTTGTGTCCTTAAGAAAGAAGAGAAAATCCAGCATAGACCTGGCACCAGATTTGAGAGAATAATCTGACTCTTCACTTAATCAATCCACTGTTCACTGAAATTAGCCATCAATAAGCCATTCTTAAGGATGGGAAAAACAGAAGACATTTCTGAGCTACGTCAAGTTACATGAGAACTGTGCTAAAAAATCTGTGAGAAAACATGATGATGAATCCAAATTTGAAATTTATGGTTCAACTTGCATAAATATATACAGAGCTTTTGCAGTCATCTGTAAAACACAGTGGAGACTCTCTCATGGTTTGGATTGCATTTCATCCAGTACTTTCAGGGTTTGATCCACCATGCAATATCATCTGAAAAACATCTGATTGCCTTGGCTTTATTTGTCACCATGAGAATGATCACAAACACAATGCCAATGCAGTAAAAGCATGCCGGGATAGAAAAAGACACAGTGGAAGACTGTGCCATGGATTGGCCTCCCCAGAGCCGGGTCTTCAACATTATTGAAGCAGTGCGAGATCATCTTGACAGAGAACGGAACAAAACGCAGCCAACATCCAAAGAAGAGCTTTGAATGTCCTTCAAGACGCCTGGAGAACTATTCCTGAAGACTACTTGAAGAAAAGGAAATTAGAACTGTACTGTTTTTGCTTCATATACTGCATTATCTATTTTCCTAGCAAAATATAAGGAAATGAGGGATGGCTCAAGATTTTTACATATAGAGTATGGGTGGATATATTTAGCAGGTAATATTTCTGCACTTTTACTCGTGAGACATTTAATTGTAACGTGGAAATTTTACAGCACTGGTACTTTCACTTAAGTGAATCACCTGAGTACTTGCTCCTCCACTGTAAGCGCTGTTATTAATTCTAATCCCAAAGCTTTTATCAAGGGAATAAGCACCAGCTGACAGGAAATAGGTGGCATACATGGTGGTGCTGGTGACAGCAGCAGGCACTTTGGTCAACTTGGGATTTGTTTCACACCGTCAGGTACAGCTCATCACAGAGGAAGTGTCACAATACTTGGGGAACCTGGGAGTTGCTCTACAAAAAAAGTAAGCTGAGCATTAAATCTGCGCCCTACTTACAGCATCTCTTCATCAATTATATACATTAAAAGATGTTTGGAGTTCCCAAACTCCCCCTGTTCTTCTCTGTAGGCCATGCAGCACATCAGCAGATGGCCTGGATGCTAAGAAGCAGGGTAAAGGCTGTTCTTTTTGAAGGCTTATTTACTCAAGACTGTGTTTGCGTCATTTTATTTCCTTGCTTGTTTTGGGGGGTTTTTTGTTTTCCTTTTCTTGTATCTGTTCCTAAGAGAATATGGAGAATTGGAGTACATATTTTCATTGATTTCACATCACGAGTCTCAAAGGTTTAAGTGTAAACTGCTGCAGAGAGAAGAAAGAGGCACTCGGTGACACTTTCCTCCCTCTTCTAATGTCAGCATACGTAAGTTACTCCACAGCGTCTCATGTGTAATTAAGAGGAGAAACAATGGGACTTACTTCCTCTCACTTCTTCACTGCCACAATCCCATCCATCTCTTTTCTTTAGGTGGACGTAGGTTATTTTGTAGATTAGATGATCATACTAACATAAACTCTTAACTTCAAAAACAAATGTGCGTTTATCTCGGTTTGTTGCTTTCCTCCTCAAACTTATAGAAAGAGCTGCGTGAGCACAAGGGTGCTTTTATGTCTGTCAGATTTGTTTTTAATTACAGTGAAAAACTGATGTGAGTCATCCACATTTGTCTTTTCTAGGCATGTTTTTGGAATACATCATAGCTTTTAGGAAATTTGATATTAACTCTGGAACAGGCTGTGCTGGAAGTTATCCCTACTTACTATACAGTCTAAATTTTATTTGAATGTCTGAATCATTAACTGTAATTCTGAGTAATAAATGGCTGTAAGACTAGTTTCTGTTCATTTAAATTAATACTAAAACGTTTGTGCATTTCCATCACAGTGAGACCTTTGTGACAAAAAAACATAATCATTCAAATCATCAACCAGTTGAATACGGACATTTTGAAACAACTAACAAATACAGTGAGCCTAAGGATAAAGCTTTCCTGTGCTTAGAGCCAGCGACAATATAGCAGCCTCGGTTATGATGAAAACTATGGAGACGAGTGAAAACGAGAAAAGTCCTGTTGTCAGGCGAATTTACAAATACGCTGGAAAATGATGTGAATACCTGACATTTGTTTGTTATATCAATCTGTTACACCTGCTTGTGTTTGCTAAGGCAAAATATGTCAAGTAAAGCTTCAGCTCATTCTGATTTATTCCAGTACCAGAGCACTTTATTTTCAGTTGCTCCCATAAGAGAAGACCCTGCAATACTTAATGCAATTAATGCAGATTATGAGAACCTGAGATTAATTTTCTTAACGATGGAAATGTGAATATTTTAAATTGAAGAAAAGTGAATCTTTGATTGTGTATGCTGCCAGTTAGACTTTTTAAAAAGAAATCAGTATTGGCCAAAATTCCTATCAGCATCCACAGGGCAACAATTACAACCTGTTAGGGTTGGGCGATATGTAAAAATTTTCCAATCGGCAATCGTCAGTCCAAGAATCGCCGATGGGTGATATATTCGCGCATGCGCAGACTTTTTGATGGGCGGAGCAATGTAATCATGCACGGACTGATTTGCACGTTTATGACACAGAAGAAGTCCAAACATGGACAAAGTAGTTGAAAAAAGCAAAACAAAAACGCTGTCAGCGTTAACGCGGCTTAAACGCGGTCATCACGATTAAAATTTTTAACGCTCTCAAACCATCTGGAGCGCAGAATGAACAAAATTTGGACAAACTGCCGAAATGCGTTGACAGAGACATTTCAGGGATTTTGCGCTTCACATGGGTTAATTGTTAATCGCGTAAGTCATGACGACGGCGCTGACAGCACTAAAAAAATATAAAGTCGCCAATTTGGGGTTTCTTTGGCTTTAAACCAGATGAAAAAGGTAAACCTAAGGATGTAACCAAAGCGGTGTGCCACTTGTGCAGACGTATAGTGCGAGCAAAGTACTGAAACACGGCTAACTTGCAAGCGCATGTACGTGTCCATCATCCGGCTAAGTTTGCTAGGCTGTCACCAGCTTCTGCAGCTCCATCAACAAGCATTTGGGCGCACTCTGAGGAGGCTGCATTTGCTCGCAGATGAAAGAGGGTGCTGTTAAAACAGCACTATTATTTTTTTTTCTCATGTTGACTGCTTCTATTAGCTCCTTCTATTAGACAAATATATCGTCGATAGTCGATATATTTGTCCAATCAGCTCGATATATTCGTCCGATCGAACCTTGCAGACAAGGTTCACTAAAGTCTTCACCCAAATTGTGTTCAAGGTCAAAATCAAATCTGTCATTTTATATATAATAACCTGCGAATTGTGATGGATTGTGAGCCAGATAAGCTGCTGCATCA
Source organism: Rhamphochromis sp. 'chilingali' (assembly GCF_963969265.1). Taxonomy (NCBI): domain Eukaryota; kingdom Metazoa; phylum Chordata; class Actinopteri; order Cichliformes; family Cichlidae; genus Rhamphochromis; species Rhamphochromis sp. 'chilingali'. Next base: position 13,471,231 of record NC_137935.1, read on the forward strand.
CTAACGTTCTGGTTAATACAAGCACACAGTTATACAAGAGTCATAATAGAGAAAAACATTTGTTAATTTTAGCTTATCATTTTTATCGGGGCATCTTATTCACCACACACACAGTATTTATTACATTTTGTACGCCCACCTCTAATTTAAATTTGCAAGCTGGGCTCCCGTAAAGTCTGGAGGGTGATTGTTCACCCCAGACTCACCATAGTGGACAGCACAGTGACTGACAAAGACAGATACACACGGGTAATAAATGGAGCTGACATTTGGGACCCAGTTGCATCGACCAAATGGGACCTAAATGCCAAGCCATCACTAACCCAGTGACATGGTGGCAAGGTCTGATTGTGTCTCTTTTTTCAAGTTTAAATATGCATGGATAAAATTAAAATCACATGACAATGATGGGGCACTTTCTTTTTGCTTTCTTAAAAAGCTTACTGATGCTTGAGGACTATGCTTCTTACAAAGGCAAGAAGAAGATGAGGGAGGGAGAAAACAGAGAGAGAGTAGCCTTAGTGTCTTTTTCGGGCACAAGGCCTTGCCATCTGACACCTGCCACTGAGTGGGCATGAATTCCCTCTCCGCTTGGCAGGAAGTTAAGGCCAGTCACAGGAACTCAAAGAAGCAGTATATGCAAATACTAACGGCCAAAGGAAATGAGTGCCCTTAGTGTCTGTGCCTAGGCCAGACGAAAATGGCACCTGCTTCCTTCACAGACCCCCATTTAAGGGACAACAGTAGCAAAAAGGCTTCATATGAACTCCCCTGTTAGATGTCTAGACGCTGAAACAGCTTTTGATTTTTTCATGAATGTCTGTCTGTTGTTTACATAACAAAACTCCAACTAAATATTTATACCAGCAAAACATGTCCATCTGTGAGTAGAGCTGTGCGTGCACTCTATCGAGAGCGGCATTGCATACATACATGAGGTCTTACAAAATGCAGACATATAAAATGCCAAATATACATGAGATTCGGGGATATTATTAGATGTGTTGAAGCCAGAGGAGCTCTGTTTCTGTTGGAAGGCCTGACAGGAGTAGAGACCAGCACACGAAGGAGGGGAGGGGGGCAGTTGAAAGTGAATATTGATGAAGCAGCTACAGAGATGCAGTATGCCTACACAACAAGACATTCATACGCACACGCCTACAGATGTTCACAAACTCCAAACACCACAAGAGTGCGCAGGTGACGCTCACTATGACCGATTCACCCTATCCGACATTAACCAGCAAACAGAGATTTCTTTCAGCCGCACACAAGCACGCGAAATGGGATGCTCTCGTGTCAGCTTTGAGTTAACGTCCGTTACATGGAGCACGCGTTAGAAAATCATTTGCAATGCCCGATGTGGCAAAACACAAATTCAAAGCAAAGCACCGATAATCACCATTTTTACAAAGTGATTATGCTGTGCACTGGACAGTATAAATGATCTTTTTTTTCATAGAGAATTTTGCACGCAGTGCAGTGTAATCACTATTCAAATACGAGAAAAGCATCTTGTAAAACATATGCATGATCAACTCAAATATGCATGACTTTCACACAGCTCTCAAGCTCGAAGTTCACAGACCAAAAATATACATGTGAATGAGCCTGACAGTACTTTGTCTCTAAAGTCTCTCTCTAACAGCACAGAGGATTACAGCTTTCTGAACTTAGAGTCCTGTGACGCTTTACCGCAAGAAATTCACCGCTTTCGGTTTCTCTTCCAAAAGTCTGCTTAGGAAACATTCCCTGACACATAAAATCAGTAACCAAAAAGCTAACAAAAGAATTGCGACTGATAGTACTCCACAATCTCGTCTCCTGCACGAGTGTGCCGCGGTTTCTTTATTGCATCTTTGCTGCGCCGTGCATCTGCAGCAAGCATCGACTGTAAAACAGGAGCTTACTGCGAATATCTTTCCGAAAAAGGCTGAAACGCACAGAGTACAAAGGCATCGCTGCGCAATGTGAAGACACACTTTGCACAGGAGTCTCTGCGCCGCTGGGGCATTCCTGAGAAATGCAAAGGTGCAGATTTTTTTTCCGCCTGGTCATCAGTTTGATAGCTCTCAGACTATCACAGACAATCCCTGCTGGAACCGCCTTAAACTAGACACAATCAATCCTCCTCTAACCAGACGCTCATCCCTTTTTTTCCTTGAGGCCTTTTATAAAGGAGCTACAGGAGTGACCTAAAACAGTGCCTGACTCAAATACACTAATAAATTTGAATTTTTCTGTAAATGAAAGATGAGTAAAAGAAGGAGGCCTGTGAGCAACTAAAAAAAGGTCCAGTTAGCATAAAAAAATGAATGAAATTAAATATTTAAAGCAAAATAAATAAATAGATTTTTTCTAATAACAATGTACCATTCCCACATCTTTAATTGAAATGCCAATGATAAATCTACGTGATTATCCTTATCATAAAAACACACGGAGCTTAAGCCGATCCTCTTTTCTTTTTCTTTTTTTTGTCTTCACAGACTCACACTTCCAGGTCAGAAGGTAGGCTGTTTGGCCAGATGACTCACCATTGACTGTGAGGTGCACCCAGCTGCCGTTGTGGAAGGTGTCGTACTGCTGCTCCAGCATCAGGACCCTGCACTCATACCAGCCCTGGTCCTCGGAGCGCACTGGGTCAATCTGCAGGGAGGCCTTCCCATGCAGAGAGGCTCTACCTGCAGACAGCAGGGAGGGAAAAAAGCAGAATTAACCACTTCAGTACTTTAAATGTATCTTTAGAGATACCACCATACACACACCCAAGAGCTTTGCTGGTCACCAAAAAGATCCATCATAGCAGCTGGGGGTTAAGTGCTTTATTTTAGGGCAGTGGCTGTAAGAGTGTGAGTTTTATTTCTGCTCTGACAGTAGTCCACAGCTCACAGTCGTATAACGCTTCTAAGCATGTTCCAGATGTTCAAAAAATAATATATAAAGATAAACTAAAGATTCATATATTTTCCTTTTCCTTGTAAGGGCGTCGTAAACTCAAGCCTTTTGATCCGCAAAGTCAGGTATGACAAACTGATTCATTTTTGAGGTCTTTTTCAAACTGCTTACTCGTATTCAGGCACTACATCAGACTGGAGCCTTTCCAAGCACTAGATGGAAGGAAGGAAAACACTGGCTGCCAGTCTCTTGTAGAGCTAACACAGACAGACAGTCCCAAACACTTACTGTACAGTCATACTTACGGGCAATTTAGAGCCTTCAATCAACCTGACTTCTAAGTCTCTGAACTCTAAGGAAACACACACAGATATAAACAGCACGCAGAGTCGATTTGAGAGCAGAATGGTTTTGATATTATGAGGGAATATGGACATTTTCCGTCTTGACAGAATGTCAAGCCCATAGCCCGCTTTAAAGAGGAGATGGTTATTTTAGTTTAATGTATGAGCGCAAACAGCTGTAAACAGCTGACCTAGATTCAACTGAAGATTTCTTCAGTCCTCTTAATACACAATTAAAAGAATACAGCCGTAATTATAATCAAAAGAAAAATTCTGACCAGTAGGCTTTTCCCATATTATGGGACCGATACTGGTTCGCAGGCACTGCAGTGAGTGCAAACAGCAGAGTGTATGTGCTTAAAGTGGCAGAGACACAAAAAAGACCTTAAAAGATGCCTATGGGCCAGATTTATTAAGAATGATGCTGGTAAATCAGTTTATGCGCTAACGTCACTCACAAAAATCTCTGAGATCCCACAGCTTGCATGCAATCTTGTCAATACCCTTTCTTTCTAAATAATGACACAAATGATTTTTATGCCAAATGTCACTGTATAGCAATCAGACAAACTACTAAGTGGACAAGAAGTTTTATTTGTTGCTAATAGGTGTTTGTGGAAGTCTTTTCTCTAAGCTTATTTAAAAAGCCAAACTTCTGTTTCATAGGGTTACAACAGAATCCCTATGAGTGTCCCCAACACACACACACACACACACACACACACACACACATACATATATATATATATATATATATATATATATATATATATATATATATATATATATATATATATATATAAATTCCCAAAATGTAAAACTAGTTCTTTAACTTATTAAATGTCACAACTTTTACGAGCATCCACATGGGCCGAAGTATTATGATTTATCCTTAGAACTGCCAGTCACACCTTTAGCTGAATTTTAATACAGCGTTTGGTGTCGCTGTGGGAAAAGACCAGCTTTCCACTTCACATAAATGATCTTTCTTACGAAACTTCTCCATCCCCAACTCTTTTTACTTCAAGGCTGAGGATAAATTGGAATTCTAAAAGGAGGAAATCACAAGGGATGAGAGACATTCAGGAAGCCAGGCATGGTGAAATCTTCAGCTGCTAAGCTGTCTGTCTTCAAGCCTCCAGCCCGCTGCTCACATGGCTGCATCTGACAGCCCGACAGACTAAAACATTCGAATCTCCTCTGTCTGACGAGTGTTTGGAAATGGAGCATTTTTCCCAACTTTGATGTGTAGATGTTCTGTAAGCACTGTTTCCTCTTACTTCAGACTAAATGTCAGGCAAATCTATCGATGCTGAGGGCGGGCTGAATTGCTCTACCGGTACAAAAATGCAATAGATAGATACCCAACCCTGTGATTGCTGCCGTGGCTGGGGTAGAAAACTGACGGTTTTTTTGTTAGTGGAAAATCAATACAGTACAGAGGAAGCGAGAGAAGCGCGGACTGCAGTCTTGCAGTAAAAAGGTAGATCGTCTTTAAAAAGTCAGGGCTATTTTTGAAGTGCTGAGTGGGGTGGGTGGTGGCATGAAGGGTAGGGATCAGTCTCAGCTTCTATTTGTCAAGGAGTGAGAGGGTGCTGCTGTAAACAGAGTTAACAGCACTGTATCCACGTCAGAATGGGCCTCCTGGGTATACACCACTTACACAGTACAGGGTTCTGTCTGCTGTGAAAACAGAGGGGCCAACACCTTGTTCAGATCACATCACAGGCTATGTCAGATAGGAAAGCTTTGAAAAGTAAATACTGAAGATCCAAAGTGACAAAGTTGGCAAACACATTGAGAAAAGACACATTTTAAGTCAGCTGAGTTTCACATGTGAGTAAAAAGAATATGGCTAAAGGAAAACGTTGTTGTAGTAAGAGTACAAAAAAATTTGAATTCAGTCTTTCCCCATTATAGAGTGAAACGGCACATCGTGGTTAATTCAGTAATCTAAAGCCTGGTGCACATTGCTTTTGGGTTTGTCGCCGATGGTTGGTCACCAGCAAACATCCCCGTGGTTTGCTAGTAGACTGGTTGTCTAGGTAACGCTCTTATGTATTTACTACCCAGTCATTTGTCAGTCCTGCACTCTCATTGGTGGTCAGTTTAAAAAATTGAATTCAGGGCTCCCTATTTCACATTGACTGCAGTTATTTCATCCATCATTGCTTGAAGTCACTGAATATCATTGACTTTACATGCGCTCTTACTGCTAGGCGCTTGCCGTGCATTCCTTTGAAGCTGATAGTTGTTTACTTGAGAATATTTCAGTCACCGGTTGAGAAAAGATTATCTCAGGTTACGCACACTTTCTGTCACCAGCGGTTATTTTATTGTATATTGCATAAATTTTTTACACAACATCTTTTTTCCCATTTGCATTTGAACATGCAAACAATGGCACACATAAATCCAAAGCACCAACTTCATCAAAATCATAAAAAAACATATTGGGACCTTCTGATTTTCATGTTTTACCTGCTTTAAACCTGGCTTTTTATTGCACTTTTGCAAAACTTTGGAAGTGTTTTAGCTAGTATAGTTTTTAATTCCCTGAATCAGCTTAATTAGAAACCTTTTTTTTGTAGATTGTTGAGGGTTGAGCCAGAGTCCATGTTGTACCTTATGACTATTTCTCTTCCATTGAAAGTTTTCATTTTGTGAACAGTGCTGGGCTTGGAAGCAAGGGAGGCCGCCTGGTTTAGTTTCATGCTAAAGCTACCACACAGTCCAGACTTGAAGGTACATCGCCTTGAAGCTGGAGAAGGTTCTATGCTCTGGTTGCCTCGGTAACCCACTAAAATATTTACTACAAGTTCAAACGTCAGTTAACAGTGCTGTCGTGCTTTTATTGGATGTTGCTTCAGTCGCTCACCAGGAAGCTGAGATAAATGTATCTTGGGTCACGCCCGCTTCAAATCACCAGCGGTTATTTTGCTCGCGGCTGCTTGAAGTCACCAAATGTCATTCATTTCCTGTGATCTCAGCTCGCCGGATCGCTTGCAGCATGGACGCAGGTTTTCTCTTCGGATCAAGCACACCTTGCTGCTTTTTAACGTGAATGTGTGGTTATTTTACTTTTATTGCTTTACCACATTAAAACCAGCGTATTGCATGGCTGTCAGAAATTTCGATTTTGCTACATTTTTTGAATTATGTCATGCTAAAATATCCACTGTTGATGCATTACTACTAACAGGCTGCTCCTAACTCAGCCCTGAACAAGCAAAACCAAACTCTCTAAACAACTCCTCTTATTTTTAATATTAAGAAAAATGCAACACATTGCATCATCTCTGCATCCATCTGCAGATAACTGATTATTACATATCCGTATTATCCACATGCAAGCTGGGGCTAAACATGGTGGCAAAAGAGATATGATTCAGTTTTCCAACAGCTTGTCCCAAAGCGGCAGGATCTGACACTAAAACTTCACAAGCTGCACATCTGAATTATTGATTGTGTCTTTGCTACAGCAGGCACAAAAATAGATGTTCTTTAATGTTATAATTTCCATATAGCTGCAGGTCAAACTGGCAAACAAAATGATCCAGGATAGCAGAGAGATCTGTATAATTTTGCATTTTGCATCGAGTTAAAGAGGCAAAAAAACACACACACACAGCTGCAATGAAAACATCTCGTCTTAGATTTGAATGACACATAGAAATGATTGTGCTATAGGTCTCTTAACAGTCTTTAAAACCGGATAATTAACAAGACTGATAGGCCTAGACAAACCGATGCATTGAACCCGAATGGATTCCTGGAATCAAAAGTGCAATCATCAGAGTGAAAATATGCGCACAAGTAAGTACAGTATTCATGGATAATCTTCTCTGTTTTGGTAGCAGCTGTGTGATGGAATAATCACACATTTCCTCTATTCATCAACTTTATTCATACTGAGTGATAACGATTCATGGGAATAGCCCAGATGAGCTCTGAGACCACACGGGCCCATTAAGCGCCCAAAGGAGCATCTCATAAACTGCAGTCCAGTGTCATTATTACGCTGTCACCATGCACATGCAATCCCCAGAAACATTTTAATCTATGTAATGAGACTGGCTATATTCAAGTTGCATCTGTTCACTGGTAATTCCTCAACAGTGGACCTAATGCCACATGGCGAAGGCCCACTAGTCCAAGTGAGCACAGTGAAGTGTAGAAAAGTGCTGTTTGTTCACACAAAAAGCTGTTAGTCACGAGCCTAAACAGTGAAACGCTTCAGCAGCTGCAACGTCTACTGTAGCCACTGTATAATAAAAAGGGGCGCTCCCGAGACAGTGAGTCACTGCCATTAGGCTTCTTTGCCGTGAAGATCCTGCATTAAAAGCCCACCGGGAAGAATTCCAGTGATTGCTGTATTATTTACAGGCTTTACATGATTCATATAAATAAAAGCAGAAAACTCTTTCACGTCCACATTTAGGACACTCAAGCTGAGGAGGTAAATCCTCGGCTTCTTCGGGAAGTCACGTCTTCATTTATTTCACAGCCTATTACCAGGTCAGCCAGAAGCTTTGTGCTTCTAAAGAGGTGAGAAAAGGGAAGGGCTAAATCTGACCTCGTTCTGACAACTCACCATCTTATCACAGCCGCTGAGGCAACATCAGAAGAACCAATTTCCTGCTGTAAGCACTCAGCACAGAGCCTGCTGCAGACATACTGTCTTGACTTGTGTTACGCTGTGATGAATGTGAGGTAAACACATTTTGTACCCTAACCTTAAAGCAGCTATAATCAATAATTTTATATTAACAGAGGATCAAATGTAAAAGTGGTTGCCCGACTCTGCGGTTCAATTTCGACTCTGCGGAGCTCTGCGGCATCGTAGTTTTAATTTTACAGCGCACGGCTTTATTGTTTTTGTTCACTCTCACTGCTTTAGGACATCACTTTGGCCTCAACCGTCAGCTGAGTTTAGAAAAATCCCAGTGTTAAGTACTGTGCCGGCACCAGACAGCACACAGACACGGTTAAGACACAGGTAGTGATCATAGAAATGCATTTAACAGCCAGGTTATTCTTTCAGGAGCTGGTAGACCAAAAAACAAGCAAAGTAAAAACAGAATGATGCTCATGTTGCTCCCCGTCTGCACATCTGCTTAAATAAAAACAGACTTGCAATAAATCCCCCATTAAAAGGATGCAGCTTCACACATTAGGCACATTCATCTAAATCATTCTAAACTCCAGTTACATCTCTATAAAAGCAAAGATTGTTAGGGTTTACTAACATGAGATTACTTTTCTTTTTCTACATGTACATGTGGGGGCTTTTTTAATATACTTTACTGACTCTGTACTTTATGTGCTCTGTATATTTTATGAGTGTGTGGGAAGGCCTACATGTTCAATGCACTATTCAATTATTGTGAATGTTTTTTTCTGCTTTTCCTGCACAGCTCTGAACACCCAGTCATTCTCGAGCCGCATAAAAGCCTCGGTGCGCAATGAGCCACTCGCCTGATGCTCAAACAGCAGAAGTACGATTCTGAGGGGAAAACACTGTGGATCAAGCTGAAATTGCAGGTCAATCTTCTCAATGAAATACGACTGAGAGGTACACATGTGCACAGCACATTTGCACTACAATCTGTTTGAAACCGGCTGTCAGAAATGGTCCCGCTCTCAGCCAAAAGCTCATAATAAGGTCTGCAGCAGTGCAGGAAAATCTATATCCTGTGCAATCATAGAAATGTTTACCGAATGATTATAGTTATGCAGGACCCTTGGAGCTAAACATTTCAATGTTTCTGTACTAATATATCATTACTATAGCCATGAGCCACAAGATCGGGGGCTGACTTGACAGGTTGATCGAAGACATCTTTACCGAAACAAGGTGAAACAACTAAAACGAGGAAAAAATGAGATGTTTTGTTATCTTTTTTTGTCTTTATAGAATTACTGTGGCGTGTGGGGGAAGATTTATTTCAATGCAGAATTAAAGGAGAGGAAATAAGCAGAATCCACCTATCAACAACTCTAAAGTTCATTAATGACCATCTGAGAGGGGACAGTTGGGTTTATATGAGCAAAAACCTGAAGTTCAAGATAGATACATCACAATCAAGTGTGGATTATATCTAGATGTCAATGAAAAGAGTCTTAGAGGTGCTAGTAGGTAAATATATCTTAACCTATATTAACTATGATTTTGGCACCATTCACTGTTTGGTATGCACTCGAATTCGGTTCATATTACATACAGATAAACATGTGTGCTCGTCCCGCGGGGTGTTCTTCAATTTGACCGCTGTATGTAGCGTGAAATTATGTTGTCAACATTGTTTCTGCTGCAGTGTCAACAATAAAAAGTCTCAGATTCAGCGTGCTTGGCAGTTGATAAGATTTTGATCCTCACTTATCCCAGGAGGCATCCAAGTCCACATTAATTCAGAGGTTTTAGACTAAATCCATCATGGATAAAACTTATTACTCACAATGTTTCTGTATTTGTCTGCTCTCTGTAGCTGCATTACTTTATTTTAGCCAGACCTACAGTTGTCTTACCAGTGTATTCTGGATCCACATGAGGAGGGTAGAAGCGGAAGTTGATGAAGAAGGGAATAGACACTCCAAACCTGAACCACTCCACCACATAGGGGGGCTGCTGGCCGTCCAGGGGAGGGGACACGTCACACCCCAGGATCACGCTCTCTCCAGCGCGTGCCGTCACAAACCGGGGCTCCTCTCTCACTCCGTGGGCACCTGGAAGGAGAGGGAAGACGTTTTGTGGGCAAACACGTCATTTTCATGTTCATCGCAGCACAGCTGGTGCGTGACATGCAGGAGAACAAGAAACAGGAAAATCTTCATGCGCTGAAATCCTGCAGACTAAGCAGGAAAATCCCATTTCATTCAAGACTAATTTACAAACAATAATTGGGGTGGCGATTCAACACGATCGACTAAACTAATGGATTAAAAGTACATTTTATTCAAAGAGCGCTGTACTGTACAGTGAGGTGGTAGTGCACCGGTGACCGCGCACATGTGAAAACCCCTCATCCTATCGGCCTATCGTCATCTGTCACCTGCATCTGTTGGTTGAGTGTTTTGCGGCTGTGCCATACTGTACAATAAATGAGCTGCCAAGGGGTTCCATTGATCATAGCTGGCTGTTGCTCAGATGAGCTTTACTATGAGCACCACCAGGCTTGGCGTTTAGCCATGAATGTCCAGGCACGCTGCCGAGCGTTGACCTATCAGATGACTCAAAGGTCGGCATACCTGCCTCAGCAGAACGCTCACTCTGGGAATGGATTTTCTCCAGCTGCCACCCCTGCCTTTCATTGAGCTGGCTGTATCTCCACCGTCAGAGCAAGTATGACCACCCGCCCTCACCCAGGGGGAAAATCGCTTCAGGGATCAAGAGACATGCTGACGTTTCACTCCAGAGAAACACCAGCTGAATAACTTAACACTTTCATTAGCAGTAACGTTCGCATCATCAGGGATCATTTTTACTGAAGAACAAATATGTGACGACTTGGAGGTATTTTGGGCTCAAGCAGAGCTGCTGTTACACGCCGGGCGGGAGTGGGTGGCCATGCGTGTATGTTATGATGTTGGACCACCTTGTCACAATTGAAAATATGAACACATGCCTTTCACCTGTGCATAAAAAAAAAACAAAAAACAAATCTCTTCGCCCAGTTCCTCTACCAAAATTTTTTTTTTTTAAAAAATGAAGCTTTGACTCCACCCCTACAGGCCATATGCACCACTTAGTGATTGTGTTTACCAGCTTAATCTGCATTATCCTTTGACAGAGTTAATCCACTTTATTCGTTTCAGCCGGCACAGATTCTAGACTGAAACAGAGCAGATTTAATCAAATTACACTTTTTAAAGTGGAGATATGGTCTGCCAGTTACAGCCTTCAGTGCTGGAATCTGCTTTGCTACTGTGCCTCTTTAGTCACAAGGAAAAGCAGGCATACTGTGCAACACTAAGCTCTAATGAGCAGCATAAACCAACTGAAACAAGTGTGCATGACTGCCTATAACCATTCAAACATGGCCTATAACATAAAACTGGGGTGATGCAATTTTTAAAAACCTATAAAAGAAGTTATATAGGTAAGAAATAGCATAAGCACACCACTTTGTACCAGCTAGATCATGTTAGTAATAAAACATTATTCACTAAAATAAGTAAACTGTAGCATGTCAAAATGGACAAAGATTGCTAAGACTGAACACTGAAGGGAGCTAATGGTTGAAAAGTGCTTCTGTGGGCATAAAACCACCCTGCAAGTGATACAAGCCTTTTAATGAGCTTCTGTAGAAACCTGTCCAGTCCATATCAGCGCAACAAAATCAGAAATCTGCTATACTAATCCTTTCAGGCTCGCCAAAAGTCTGGAATTCACACCTGAACATGCTCCATTGCAGGCTCATTTATAACACTTTCACAACGATTATAATAACCCCCTCAACGCCCATCAGGTGATTGTGCTGGGGCATATCACACAACATTCAGCTGTTAAATTCTATTTAAAAAAGGATGAAAGAGTAATTCTAGTTCAGTGAATCCCAGAGTGCCTTAAAGCTCTCGGTTCAAAAAATGTAGAAAATAGACATACTGGCATTCTTGAAAACTGTTTGTCACCAAAACACTAAGAGCTGGACTGGTCCAGAAAATGCAGCCAAATACACTTTTTTTTAACCATATTTCTTGTACTGCTATAATTATTGGAGGGTGAATTATGATCATTATTTTCAGATCCATTTTTTTTTTCCCTTGGACTCTACTAGAGCAGCTTGGTGTGATTCACTGTTTAAAATAATTTTACACATAAAACATTGTCCGAAAGAAGCTGCTTTAGCTACCTGATTGGCTGCCCCTCACAAGCAGAAGACTTTAACAATAGATTGGGGCTTTCTATACTCACAGCCAGAGCTGTGTGCCTTAGACAGCCGTACAAAACAAGTGGCCTCTCTATGGCATCATACAAACTCGAGAGTAGAATTAAATTGTGTGTGTCCACAGGTTGACCTTTTGGGATTAGTTGCACATGCACTGACTTGATAAATGTTTAATCCTGCACACACCATTGGAACAGTAAAGGTCCTTATAATCCATGTTAGTAGATGGATTGTGTTACCTCCAAACAAAGACAGGCTAGTAGTTTCCTTGTGTTCCCAATCTAAACGGGTTAGTGACAATAGTGGCTGGACTACCAGAAGGACACTAACCTATCCATGAGGTCAAAAAAAGCGCAGAACAACATCTGAAGAACTTCAGTCCTCACTTGCCTTAGCTAAGGTCTGTGTTCATGACTCAATAATAAGAAAGAGACTCTGCAAGTTACTCTGCAACCACTACTGATCAAAACCCCCCACAAAGGCTTATTAACATTTACCAGAAAACATCTTGATTTGATTTGATTTTCTCAAGACTCTGGGTAAAATATTCTGTGAACTGCTTAGACCTAAGTTTAACTTTTTGGAAAGTTTGAGCCTCCTTACATAAAACTAATACAATACCAACAGCCAAACATGATGGTGGTAGTGTGTTGGTGATGGCTTTGGTGTTTTAGGACCTGTATGACTTGATATAGTTTTGAAGGAATCGTGAATTCTACTCTTAAACAGAAAATTGTGAAGGAGAAGATTTGACCATCTTTTTGTGCCCTAAATTTCAGGTGGACCCTTGTTACGCAGAAGAACTGAAACACATCAGCAAGTTCAAAACTAAATGAAGCTTTCAGAGCGGCCTAATCAAAGCGGAGACTTTGGTGCTTTGGCATGCCCTTAAACAGGCCGTCCATGCTTAAAAACCCCTTAATATAGCTGAATTTTGCAGAGAGGAATGGGCCAAAATTCCTCTAGTGATGTTAAAGACTCATGCCAGTTATGAATGCTTGACTGCAATTCTTACTGCCAAGAGTGGCACAACCAGTTATTAGTGTGAAATTACGTTTTTCATAAAAGGCTAGGCAGGTTTGGATAACTTTTTTCCCTTAATCAATGTAATCGTTGTCTAAAAACTGCATTTTGTATTTACTCAGGTTATCTTTGTCTAATAGTAAATTTTCTTAGATGACGAACGATAAAAGTGTAACAAACCTAGCCAAAGACTTAACTTTGGGTGATCATAAAATAATATTTTGCTTTCTTTTTGGGGGGGTGAACGCAGTGAGTGTTTCGGGTGTAAAACAGTGTCCAGCATTTGTACTTCGAGGCTTTCAGAGGAAAAAAAACACAAGTTCCTATCCATAATGAAGCACAGTGGATACATTGTTTGGTTTGAGTAAGTAGAGTCACTTGACATAAAGCACACACTCAAACCCGGTGGAACAGCAGTGCATGCTGCTGAAATCCATTGTTTTCTCTGCAGACAGTTGAGGTTGCAGGAGTTTAGCAGCTCAGATTTCTAACTCACATTATTTTTGGATCTATGTGGCAGAGAGAGCATGCCTTGGACACAGAACAGGCTTTCAGGGCTTGAGATAATATATGGCAGGGCCAATAATTCTCAAGTTCTTTTATGAGATCCTCATGAGGGAACAATCAGCACAGGCTTGGTCACCACTTTCATTTCCTTAATGGAGACACAGCGACCCAATAGGGTTTATATAGGGGCTTATTCAGGGGAAATATTTATGCGCTCAACAACTCATAAATGTGATACAAGGGTCCATGCTTAAGATCTTTCAAATAAAGAGTGCTGTAGATATAAAGGAATCAATGCAGTTAGGATGGTTGCAACTAGTTATTGCTTTGGCATTGTAAATGTCAGCTGAACCCAAGTTGTACAGTGAAACTATTCAAAGAGGTAGAAATCTGTTGAGTAAGATCTGCATAAATCAGACACCTAATAAATCCTGCAGACTATTATGTTTTACGTTTCTGTCCTCAGCCTGAAGTGGATTTACTGCTAAGATCATGAATTTCTGAAGGGTAACAATTCAGTTACCTGTCAAGATATATCCGCTATACGGGCAGTAGTTGAGGAACAAAAGCAAAATACAGAGGGAGTAAGTCGGAGTATGAACTAGATACTAGTTTTGACTTTGACTTTTCTATATCCTCAAATCATTTTGTCAATGAATCATTTGGGTAACAAAATGTTAGAAGATATTGAAATATGCCCGTTTGGACATTTCCAACATTTATTTTTTTTTCCCCAAACCTCAAGCCAACAGCAACAAAATCCAGTTGACTGAATCAACCTCTTTGTGTCTTGTAACCCCTTAAAGAGACAATTAACACCAAAATCAAACACAAGTTCTTCCTCTGGCCAGTAGTTCAACAACAAAAAAAGGATTCATTCATTTATTTTTCCAAATTTCACTCGCCAAAAAAGACAACATGCAGGTAGCTAACAATATAGCTCAGGTGAGTAGTTATGCCAATAATTGTAGCTTTTTTTCATAAGCACAAGACTCTCATTATTGGTAAATGCAAACATTTCCTCCTGCAGAGGGACACAGTCAGTGGTTCTGATGTGGTATGAAGAAAATAGTATAGTATGAAAATGTTCATAACGAGGCTTGAGGATTTTTTTACACTGTCGCTGTATCTATTGCACTTTTAGCAGCACAAGGTGAGTACCATATATATATATATATATATATATATATATATATATATATATATATATATATATATATATATATATATATATATATATATATATATATATGTGTGTGTGTGTGTGTGTGTGTGTGTGTGTGTGTGTGTGTGTGTGTGTGTATGTATATATACACACCCCCAGGTTATTATCTTAAAATTTTGCATTATTAAGTCGCAATTTTGAGATATATAATGAATATTGACCCAAAACTTTGACTTATGGATAGCAAAAAATATCTTTTCAATGCTGGAAACAAGCTTTCACATGATTCAGCAATGTAATAAACACCATAAATCAATAAAATAGCGGCTGTTGGTCAACCAGACCAGCACGTGAATCATCGCAACAGAACAGCAGTGGCACGCAGGGTCAAATCTGCCACAGATTTAAACTCAAAGCATTTTTCAAATGGCAGTGGGTTAAAATGGCTCTTCACACAAAAAGAACACTACAGTGTACTTTCAGTAATGGTCCCAGATTTGTAACGTGAATAGCCTCTCAAGGCAATTTTGGGCAACAATCAGGCAGAGAGGAGTTGCGAAAATGTTTTGATAGTAATAAGGCCCAATAACACAAAATATGAAAATAAAGGGAGTTCAGTGAGAGACAATTTTTGATTAACTCTGCTCAGATTTCTGATCTAGGCTGCCTAAACCTTGTTTTTGAAACTGGAGCAATATTTCAGGCAGTAAAACTAAAATCTAATACTTACCTCGTGCTTGGATTTGATTCAGCACATGAGCGAGGATAACCATTGCTCACTGCAGTCAGAGATTTTGTAAGGGATACATCAAACGTTAAAATGCTGTGTGGGTGGGTGGGTGCATGTGTGCGTGCTTCTCAGTGATGGGGAGCTGAATGGCGCTTTATGCTGGACAGAGCTCCTGATGTGGAGGATGTAATGGAATATAGACTGGACAGAGGCTGGAGAGAGAATCTCAAGGACATGCAGCCACTGGGCTGGAGGGGCCACTGACAGGGCGGTAATTGAATGCCAGCCTGCATGTGCTGAAGGTCACATCAGCAAATAGCCTGAGTCTGTGTGTGCCTATACATATCTGTGTTACTGCGCTAATCTGGGCCTGCACAATTAAAACATGCAGCACCTAAACTACAACAGAATACAAACTATTCCACTCAAGGAAAGATGCAGCAGAAAGTAAAAAAAACAACTTTTTTTTAAAGAATTAACAAAAATACTTTAAAACTTCAATGGATTATAATTGGTGTCAGTATAATAATGAGTAACATAAACTACATTTAAGTTGCTTATTTAAAACCTTCTTATTTGAGAGGAATTTCAAAAATGCACAGATAAACAGAGTGTAGGTGTATGGGTTGTGTATAGAAAAGCCTATAATCTGATGTGTAAAAGAGGATTTAATCAGACTTTGTTAATTGATTACCAAAGGTCAGATATAGTATATGGATTAAGGCCTTTATCTCAGAAGAATAACACAAGTCAGAATAGGAAATAACTATTTAGGAAATATTTGCTGAAAATAAAACACTACTATATATTGTAAATAATAATGTAAAAATATAATAAAATAATGACATTGATGGAAACAAAGAATGTATTACAGAGAAATGTGCAACATGGGAACAAATTATTTGGAAATTATTATAAAGAAACAGGAAACTTTGGTCCAAAATATTATACTGTATTAGCAAAGAAAAAGCAAGGCGTTTATTTGTAGTTAGCATGCTATATTTATCTATATAGCTGCCTACACTACAATTATAACTATAGCAGTGCATATAAGAGTATAATTATATTAGCAGCTTTCATTGTCACAAAGTCTAATTTAAAAAGTAAGGAAGAGCACCGGTAAGTCACTAACATTTTATGACTGGTAGCAATGCACTGAATTAAGGATCCAAAACTCTTAATGTAATAGACTGGTACGACCCGAGTTCATCACTACACACATGCAGTATTAGCTCGACAGTCATAATTTCATGGGTACTGACATATGTTTTGGTATCAAAAGTGAAAGTGAAAGGAAAAATGGAAGATGGGGTGGGGGATTCGGGGTAATCAGTGATTTGAAAGTTAGCTTTAGCAGAACACAGATCAAGGGTTAAAACAGGGATGGAAGGAAGTGTAGTAAAAACGAAAAACAAAACAGGAAAGGACAATGGCTTTACAAGATGACCGTGTGAGTCATGAGATGAGATGGAAATGCTCTAAAATCAAAAAATGTCATTGTGTGATGTCTGTGAAGGTTCATTGTGTGATTTAAAAAGTTGTGTTGGACTGAGTTAATTTTTGCCAGTAATATCTAAAACTTCCAAGTTACTGTGGAATAAACTAAAGGTTGTGTGTGCAAGACCTTTAAATCCTATATGGTACAAACATTTCAAATAAAGATGTGTGTCATGAAACGAACTTGTGAATTATTGGCAGTTTTCCTTGCTAGTTTTTGCTTCAGTTATTGTACCACTTAAACCATGAATACTCAAAGTTTCATATTGAGTAAATGTAGAAAAGAATTTATGCATCAAACCAGGGCAGAAAGATGTGTGTTTGGGTTCAGAGTTGAACAATCTTCTATAAGTGGTGCAAATTTAGCAAAAAAAACTTATTTCTATTGTGTGCCAAGATTTGCTGTTTTATGTTTCAAAATCCAAGTTTCTGTGTATTGTGTTACCATCTTGGTGTTATATAGTTTTATATAGTTTTGACCACTCTGAAAAAATAACTGTGCAAAGCAATAACATATCTTTTGTTGTTGACTACTTTCCTGAAGTCTTTTTTGTTAACTGTATCTCCTGGCGATTCTGTTGGTGATTTTAGTCTGTCTTTATGGGTTGGATGGGGACACTGACACAATGTACAGGTTCATTTTCATTGAAATCTGAGTCGATGTTGGATGATTCATGCTAGCAACTAGAGCTGGGCGATATGAGATTTTTTCATATCACGATATGTTTTTTTCATTTCAGGCGATAACGATATCTATCACGATATAAGCCAAATAACTATATTTGTAAGATTTAAATGTGCCGTTGCTCACAAGTAAAATGTGAAATAATCAGCAGCTTGTTTTTATTTAAATATTTATTTCCCATAATAAGTTCAACAGGGTAGATGTACTTAAGGAACATGAGACTTTTTCAGATAAATAAAGGCAAATATTACAAACTACACAAAAGGCAGCCGCTAAAGCGTTTAAGTTTCAAAATAGAACAAACGAAACAGACTACTAAATTGTCAATTCCACTTAGAAACAAAATATTAATTCTAAAAATAAATCTTAGTTTGTTTTACAGAAGAACAGACAAAATTGACTAACTTTTGTCAATATCAAATAAACTGAGAACTAAAAGGAAATTCTCAATCTCTCCTTGTTGTATAGCTTAGCTTTTCAAACAGTTTTAACAGTTACTTTAGTCTGACAAAAGCCGAATGATGAATTAGCGCTTCCAGTCAGAGACTGAGGCTACGTCCACACGTACACGGGTATTTTTGAAAACTGAGATTTTCCATTTTCGTTTTAAAAAATAATCCCGTCCACACATAAAGGCAGAAATGAAGGAAAACGCTGCTATGAACATGCCAAAGCAGCAGGTGGCGCTAGATTCCTAACCGTGCAGAAATGTTGGCCAATCAGAAGTCTAGAAGCCTCGGTGGGAAAAAGTAAACAAAGCTGGGGCATAGAAGCCGAACCGAGTCGTATGTGTGGAGGGACAGTAACTGTGTATATGTAAGTATTTAAACACTGCAGAGAGTACAATTAACAGTAACAGTATTGTAGAAATTCATTTCACCGAAACAATAACGTGGCGCAGTGTGACGCATGCACCAGTTTATTGTATTTCCAGACTTGCTTTCGGCACAATTTACAGTGCACGCTACTCTGTTTTTTGTCAGACTTGAAATAGCCGAAATACCTTCACACTACGGAACTTCTATGGCTCTTCCGTTCGACAATCTCTCCGGCGTTGGAACCATCATCTGTTTTCTCTTCGGTCACGCTCGGTTGATTTTTCTAGTCGGCACACTCATTTCCTCCATTACGCGCTGGCTCCATTACCCGCTGGCTGCTCCCAAACAAACACACGTGCGGCTTGGCACTTGTGCTGTACGTAACAAGTCACGCGACGTGACGCTGCGGCTGTGATTGGTTCGGCTCTGTGCTACTTAATTTGGATTGGCTGACCTTTTTTTTTTTTTTTAAGAGGACAAGAGCGGCGAAGTCTATCGCGATAGTTTAATTTCTCTATCGAGTAAAAGTTATATCGCGATACATATCGTTATCGTTCTATCGCCCAGCTCTACTAGCAACCACTGCACTTTTTTTGGCCTTCAAACATTGAGTACAGATTAGTTTATAGTCTCTCTGCAAGCGGCTGAATAAGTCAGCTGTGTTGCTTGGATATGATTTGTTCGTGGTTAATATCACTTTCACTAAATCCAAAGCAGTTCCTAATAACGAATGATAATCCGCTTCGAAGGACAAACTCTTAACCTTCTACGGTGCCAGAAATTTGAATTGTTTGGTGTAGTTGTCTTTTAACATGTTGGTGTCTCTCCAGACTCGACTTCAAGCTGAGGGGTGCAGGGACCAGCTGTGATTGGCACATACAGACATGTTGTCAGGCAGTGATTTATGGAACGCTTGCTTTGCGTTCTGTCGGCAGAGCACGCATTTTCAGTATCACTCAATCAGTTTCATTTAATTGTGTCAAGCTATTGCGACTCATTGTGATTACATTTCAAGTGATTGTGGAACCCCAAGAACTGCACACAGAAAATCCTGGATTTAGACGAACCTGTAGTTTCCACATTGTTCTACGCACTTTGGTTCTTCAGTGAAGTGTAGGGATGTCCCGATGCCAGAAATGTAGTAGAAGTAATGCCACTCAATAAACAATTTGATACCATAATTAAGAAATAAAGATTATCGTTTAAATAACTGACATGGTACACAGCAAATTCAAAAGTGTTAAATGTTTTGGTGTTAATAGTCTTCTTGCAAAAGTAGAGTTAATTTTACTCTAAGCAGAGTCACATTCTTTTAATGTAACTCTGAGGTGTAAAATGATAGTAGTTAAAATCGAGTGTTAAAAATGAGTGTTTCTCTGTCAAATCTGGAGGTGTTACAATGGAAACATTAACTCTTGACCTCTTAACTCTGAACTCCTACAGGGGCTATGACACCAACAGAGTAAATTCACAGACTCCGCCCCCAGCACGGCTCCAATCGAAGCTGAAGTGAAGCCGTTTCAGAACATTTTGCTCTACATATTTGAGTTGTTTGCCATGCTTGGTAAGTCATTTTTTCAAAGATTGTTTCAATTATTTCTATTAGTTTTTACTTCTGTGGCTCTTTGGAGTTGAGACAAAGCTGTGTGAAAGGCATTAGCCATGTTGCTCGCTGATAGCATAATATTCTGTTTTAGCTAGCTGAAAGGTATTGTTTGCGGGCAAATACCACAGCCTTGAAAAAAAGCTTGCATGTGAATTTTCAGTCAAACTTTTGGTCAAATACACCTAAAACAATGTCTAGAATGTGAAATGTTGGTATAATGGTGCTACTTGAAGCCTGAAAACGATCGCCCATAAAAAAATTTAAAAAAACGAGCAAACAGCAGTAGCAGACGTCCTGACTGGATTCTACGTTAGCATAGATCCCTCCAGAGTTTTGTGCACACGGTTTAGGTGAAAATGAAAAAGGTTGAGGTTTTACATTTAGTTCAGTATTACCTGTTGCCTGTGTCCTTGGCTTTTGGGAAAATACTTTACACAAGTAATGGCTCAAAGAGGATTCCTTTTTTTTTTTACTGTGCTGCAATTGTTTACTGGATTATTTGTGCCATTAATTAGTGTCAACTAATTTTTATTCGATCTCCGCACAGGATATGCTTGTGAAGATGGAATATGGGGGAGAGCAGAAGTGCGTTGAAGTTCCACAAAGGGATGAATGAAGGACATGCATATTGTATTGAAGAAATAAGTGATGAGAATGCTGTTATTTGCATTTACCATGTCAGACCTTTTGATAAACAAAATTCTAATGAAAGTGAGAACATGTATACTGTTACATCTTTCAGAAAATGTTTTGAAATTGTGGTGCACAGTTCAGAATAAATGTTTTTCAAAAACCATTGCGTCTTTTTAGTAAATGTTTATTTCCAAAATAAATTTCTAGAAGTTCAGAACAGTAAAATTCCCGCTTTTTAGAATGAATTAGAAGATAACTCTTACGTAGTTAAACTAAAATACTCTTTGAGAGTTAATATATAAACTCTTAACACCAAGTGTTAAATTATCAACTCCAGACAGATTTGGTGTTTAACACTAAATCAGAGTTAACGTACCAACTCTCCAAAAAGAGTTAAATTAACACTCTCTGGTGTGGACCCATATAGACACTTTAATAGTGTTGAAATCAAATCCGACAGTGTTAATTTGGACATGCTGGATTTGCTGTGTAGTGGTGGACTGCTTATTTCAAAATTTAACATTATATTTTGTTGAATGGACACAGATTAAAATGTTAAGATGGTTTGGATGCCATTTTTACCACATCATGTCTCCATGCTTTCCTATGTGCTGTACTCTCTTAAGCCTTTGATCATTTAATTTCAAAGATTCATACTCTGTTTACTGTATACCATCCTGCTAATAAACTCCACTGCATAAAACATCTAAAACAGAATTTTGAATTTCTTCCTTTCTTCTACCAACTTTTCCACCTCAGATGGGAATAAAAACGTCTCTGTCAGTTAAATATCTGTGAGCTTTTTAAGTTCCTGCTTGTTTTTTTGATTTTGGGGAAATCTAAAAAGGCACATAAATTAAAGCTGCACCTTGTGTCTACTCTGTTCTTCGGTACAGGAACAATCTGATATAGATCTCTTCATTATTTAGTCCTCTTTAATGTCTAGGTTCCCTTCCACTGACAAGCAATGCTCAGTCAGGGATGCGATAGATGTGCTGACACCTGAACGTGCAGCAAGAGGAGAAAGAAGATGGATGTGTGAAATGAGCTTGGCTTGCCAAAGGCACAAAGGGCAAACCAACATCACTGGGCGCTGCTCTGGCAGAGCTGCACATTATAGGGGATCTCTGGCAGTAGCTGTAAGCCAGAGAAACCATTCAGTCATTTTTAAAGTCTCTCACAGTAATTTTTAGATGATTTATAAATGTTTAAAAAAAAACACACTGCAGCTAATAACACATATTAGAGAGTTCACATGGCTTGTCTAATTAAAGCTGCGCACAAGACTGCATCAGTAAACCATATGTAACCACGACACACAGCTTCTATATTCCATATGAGCTGCTCGTACATCAACTGCACATATCGTCCTATCCTCTCATTCACTCGCTCCCTCTCTCACAAGCTTGCTTCCTCTTTCACTGACTGTCACACTCAAGCTGCAGTTCAGCACGATGTAAGTGTGGAATCCACATCTATCGCTGGACATATGCATATGCATGTGAATGTTTCTCCTGAATACACACATTTAAGATGTAAGACATGTGACTAACTCTTAGGAGGAGTATGTCTTGTAAATGACCTAGAAGGATAGGAACTGTTGTATTATCATCATTCAGTATCTGCAGTTGTGTTCCTGCCTTACTTTGTTCCGTAAACTACAGTTAAACTGTGTTTCAGTCCTTTTCATACATATTAACACATACAATTTGTCAAATCTCATTTGATAACAATAAGAAAACAGTATTTGTTTTGTTAAAATGCACACCAGTTAGCCACAAATTTCAAACTACCGACAGCCAAAGTGAATGCCACTGATCACCTCTTCACAATGCAATGTTCTACTGTGAGACTTTAGTTTGCTATTTATATGGGGACTACTTTACTGCTGATCTAACCTAGCAGACCAGCACAACCCTCATTGTTAAAGCACTCCCTGATGGCAACAGCCTCCCCAAACAGGGAAGTGGATGTAGCTACAGGGCTTGATTAGCACAAAAACACAATCTGACTGAACATCTGCAGGATCCATAGAGACCCCACTGTGCAACCCACAGAACCCAAAGGATCCACTGCCAACATCCCAGTGCCAAGACGCCCCACTCCCAGAAGTCCATGGTGGTGCTACCACTGGGATCTGCTCAATATTATGCACTGATCTATATAATAAACATTCAAAAAACAAATATGGTAAGTTATTTATAAAGGAACCTGCACATTCATTAACATGAAGTTCATCGTGCAAATATGCCAGATTCAACCATACAAGCTCATTTTTAGCTGTAGTACCAAGTTAAGTTGCAAAAGCATGTAAGCTTAGACACAAAGAGACAGAAACATGAATGATAAAAGGAAACCATAACCATATAAACACAAGAATGCAATCAATAAAACACAGGCAGTAAAAACAGAGACTTTCAGTGACAGCACTTTAGATTATGACAGCATGTTTGAGTATCCAGCAAGAGTTAAGAGATGCATCTACTATATCAGGTATGTCCTGCTCAGTAAGAAAACACTGACTGCCCAAAATGCCCCCTTTTTTTTGCAATCCACCCTAAATAATGAAGCGCTTTACAAGCGGCGTTCTGTTCTGTCTCATACTCCTTTACCGTATCTGTGCAATCCTATTTATGTTACATCAGATGGACAAGATATGTTGATATAACGCAGTGTCGTCCACCACCACAGCTCTACTAACACCCTCAGCATAAAGTAGAGTTATCACCTTTCTGATAATGTCAACAAAACCTGAAAATGAAGAAGCTTTTGTAGATGCAGAATTTATGGGAGAGCCGCTGCGTTGGTTCAGAATTGATCGGACAAATGCTGCTAATAGGATTCTCACTGACTGTATATGGCATATAGATTATCTGTAAAATGATGCCTGAACTACTGAAGAGTGACTATAGAGACTGTTGAACAAAGTCTGTCAGAGAAACAAACAGGTCAGCCTGCAGCTGGGATGCTTCTTCAGTGGGGACTTTAAGGGTTCAGTATTGTAAGACCTAATCAAATAAATTAAACCTAATTTGACCTCAACTAAAGGAAACAATGAAAACTGATTTCTGTTATATGTAGTTCACTGTGTATAATCAAGTAACTGACCATGTTCATGAAGAGGACTCCGCTCTGCCTCCTTTAATGAAGCGCCTTGGTGTTATCTGCTCAGTCCAGCCCAGTCTGTCTGGATCTTTATCTACAACTCCCAACACCGAAAGCTAACATGGTCAGGGACTTGTCTTCGCATTCAGCGCCTGCTACTCGAACATATACGGCTGATTCTGATCAGAATATGGTTCTTTTTTTTATCAGTCACTGAACTCAGTCCAAAAAGTCCTCATGAATAAATGACAACAACCTTCTAAGTCATGCCCAATCCAAGGTTAACATATATTTTAACATAGTATTTGCCTGTACTTTCTGAAACAGGAAAAGCATCCATCCCTGAGACTTTTCATATCAATATACGAACACCACAGTGTATCCAGTTTCCTCATTATTTGTATTGTTCAACAAAAACCCCAATGTTTTTTCCTTTGATTCTAAAATAAAGACATCATCAGAGATCTTTGTGGAAAAGCAACAGACCTCAAGTTCTCTCACTGGTTGTTTCACTGTTAAAGGCTTCAACAAACAACAATTAACATTAACATTTAAACTGTTAATCAACCAATTACTTACCTCATCAAACATAATAAACAGTGCAAAACATTTTAATTTTATATTTTCAAATATAACATAGGTTTTCCAAAAAAAATGTTCATTTCTATAAAGCAAAACTAGAAGTGAATAAGAAATTAACTCATACATTTTATTGCTAATAGTTTGAGGATTTCTTCATCATAAGTCATCAGATCAGTAACAGAATAGGAGCATTTGCATGTAAAATATATGAAATATGGATAAAATAAACCGGGCTTTCTGTTATCCATTGTATGCAAATGCTCGACTACTCCGCCTAGGCTGCACTGTCGAGTTCAGATCCACTGAGCGCAGCGCAAGCTAGCAAGACAGAAGCTAAGCTCATTGCAACATGGCAACTGCCTCAGTGCTACCCGAAATTGAACCTCCCCCACCCTCATTCAGATCTGGCGTTTGGAACTATCTTCTATCTATCCTGATGGTAAGCGCGTCATGGACAAAAGCAAAACAGTATGTCGGATGTGCCACGCAATGCTCAATTGGTGGGAACTAGTGCGTTAGCGCAGTTTGCTTGTTAACGTGTTGACGCCGTCCAGCCCCACGCACGGGGCGATCCGTGGTAACTCGTTAACGGAGATTTGTAATAAACTCTCTTTTCCAAAGATGAGTGATTTCTCGATCAGATAGATGTATTTTTAAATTATTTTGTTGTTTCAGCAACATTAAATTTAAAAACTGTACTTTTGAGTTAAAATATATATTTATAATTTTAATAAATGACAAATTAAAAAGGCATGAACATTTTTTTGTATCGAAAAAATATCGAACCGTGACACCAAAGTATCGAACCGAACCAGCCAAAGCAGAGCGAGAGCAGCATGTCAGCCTAGGATCATGATTTAGTATCTAAAAACAAAGCTTTGTCAACAACCTCCAAAAAAGCACAAAACTTTGCAAAATATGCAAAAAATAAAATATGCCCACTAAAGGTGAAAGCAAAAACTTGAGAGGATATCTGGTGAAAAAATGCTAACGCTAAGCTAGCTAAGAACCCAGAGTGAAAGCTGAGTGAATGCCGACCCAAACAACCAGACCCTTAACTTCAACAGGTAACAAGCAGATGAGCAGTCGGGCTACCTGTTCACGTTTCGAAAGCAGAAACATTCGCTTTTTTGTGCCGGTTTACATTCTTATCAATTCCCATCCCCAGCTCCTGAAGACTTACAATGTTGTTACTTTAGTTACCGTTAAACCAAAGTAACTAAGGTACTGTGAAGGAAAAACACTTCTGAAACACGTTATATTACCATTTGCTTCCATTTGACTAATGGAAAATGCATTTCCTTACACGAATAAATGTTTCTGTCTGTAAGATGCACGCATCAGTGAAACACTGTTCAGTATTTTTTCTATATTGTCAGAAATAGCGCTATCACAAGTTTGCTTGAAATATCATGATAGAATTTTGAAGCTGTATCACCCACACCTAACTGAATTAGTGACCCACTTATTGTTCATTTCCTCTCAGTTTAAATCCCTGATTAATCTTTAAGTACATTTTTTGATCGACTGCCTTTTTAATCAAATTCACATTTTATTTACTTTTTAGCCACATGTGAAGAAATGCCGACTTGACAACTTGTACATATCACTAAACCTGACATACTGAGGCACATTATATTATTCTTATCACTGCAAGCAGTGAACTGCTACATGCTTCGAGAGAGATGAGGCTGCAGGTGTCAGTCCATCCAACGAGAACCACATATTCTGAAAAACTGGCTTTCCCAGAATGCTGCAGGCTTTGTTTGGAGACTCCGCTGGGACTGGACTGGCTGAAGGAGGAGTAGAGAAGGGAGGGGGCATCAGCAGAAAGAGCTGGCACATGCCCAGTACTGAAAGTCTGCCATCCACAGCTTGAGCACGGCCCCTCTCCTAAGCTTACTAAGCTTTACTCTCACGACAGCGAGCGACAACGTAAGGCGCAGAGAAAAACTGAGAGAGTGAGAGAAAGAGTTTGTACAGTATGTCTGCAGAAAAACGATTGGTTGGACAGAATCAGGAGGGGATCACTGCAGAACTGTTTGGCAGACATATAAAGCAAAGTCACACTGGACAAATATTTCAAGTTTAAACTGATATGAAATGAATAATAAGTGATTAATCAATGCTTCTTAATTCTTAACTGAGAACCCAAAACTGAAAAAAGGTTTATGTACTTATAACTTTATGCTCAACTTGACAAGAGGAAAGAAAAATCAAGGACTTCACATGACTTGAACTAGCCAGTTTGTGTGGGCCAGAAGCTACTGTCTCTATTACCAATCAACTTAATTCAGTCAGGCGATTAAATAATGGAAAGCTTCTTATTCTGAGAAACTAAACTGTTGGGCTCATAGTATCAACAAATATAATGAAAACCTAAAAAGAAGTGATGGGAGAAAAAAACCTTTAACCACGTTATGAGTGTTGATGTTTCATAGTTTGCCCACTACAACTTCCCCGTTGGCCACATATGTGTTTGGAGGGCCACAAACACAGGAGCAGCTGATCTGATCAGAGTCACTGAGAGAGTGTAAACTATTAAATAAATAACTACACACAACAAATGTTAGCGAAATCTGTTTATGTTTTGTGTGTCTGAAAGAAGTTTGCTGCATGTTTTTATTATGATGTACATGTGATATATCAGCCGGGTCACGTGACAGTTTGTGAAACAGTCACAAAAAATGAATCCAATTTTTTGTGTTCATGCACACGAGCTGTTATGAGTATGAATTTGTAAGCAAAGCATTTAAATAGGAAATGTATTTCATGTCAAAAACATGGCGTTTTTTGTAGAGAAAGCAGGAAGTTGTCACTGTGGCAACCAGGAAAAAAGACACGGCAGCCAGTATTTTAACCTACATCATGATAATTTTGTAAATCTATCTCAGTAGTTTCTAATAAAGTAACTTAATTGAAATTTATAATGCATTTAAAAAACAAAACTGAAGCTGTGACATGTATGAGTTGTATTTGGGCCTCTGGTATGCAAGTCAAGATGACTTATTTCTCTTCCACCCCGTTCCACCCTAAGTAGCTGGATTTTTTTGCTCCCTTTTAATCAGTACATTTCAAAAGTGATGTTCAGGGGCACAAAGAAAAAATGGAAAATTCATGTCCTCCAGCACGAATCAATAGATAGAAGGTCATGACTATATTATGAACTGCTGTGAGTCCAGACTGTATACATATGTATTTATTTATGTTCTTAACTCATTTTATGATGTGAATTATTGGCCTCTTGGCTAAGTGCAGTTTCCAAACTATATTTTCCCTGGAGGATAGTAAAGACTATCAAATCCAAACTACTGACAACAAAGAAAATCTGAAATCTTTAATTAAATTGGCTTTTGGGTCCAGTGAGGCCATGGTGTCAATGCCAAAGAGCTCTAATGCAGATGCACTGGCACCCAGTCCCTAAAGTAATTTTGGTTATTCCAGCTTGTTTTCCCCCAGTGAACTGTGTGCTCATTAAGTGCAGATTGTCTGACACAGAAGTCAGACAATCATGGAAATTGGATGCATAAAATATCAAAATCAGGTTTCAACAAATCAAAACCAGAAAAAAACAATTCAACAGTCATTATCTGATTTTGCATGTGTGTGTGCAGGTGTTTGTCACATTCATTAAGTAAAAACAGTTTTAATTCTCAATTAAAAGTGAAGAAAAAAATCAAACATGGATCATATTAAATCTCTAATCACATTAAACCATAAATTAAATCTAAACCAAATTTAACTCTTTATTTGTTGTGTTTTTAGTCATTTTAAATAAATTGTGAAACTATCACCAGATTAGCCTTGCTTACCTAAACCTAATTTTTGACTGCTGTTCACAAAGATTAGATCTTATAGAAAAATCACAGTTCCTATTCAGTCAACACATAAAACATCATTAAACCCAACTGTAGAGGAAGTTTAAAGAAAGAAGCCACAGTGGATGTCAGACAAATTAAAACTCTGCTGTCAAAACAGTATTTCAACCATATCACGAACTGCAGCCTCACTTAATGTCCCAGACAGTTCTAGCATCCAGACAAAAACCGAAGGCAGACCCATTTATCTGAACGACAATCTGAATCAGGACCCACAGACGCAGTAGGAGGGTTTTCAGACGGTGCCTCGGTGCTTCAGGGAGCCCTCAGATATGTGAGTGACATTTCTGACACCTTCATAAATCCCATCTGCATCTGTATATCCAGCTCATTTAAGAGCAAGCATGCCAAGCCATGGCTCATGAGGGAGTTCCGGATCCAGTGAAACATCAAGGAGGTGGTTCACAAGAAGACAAATACAGATGAATACCATCTGGCCAAAAGTCAGCTCGACAAACTCTTAAAAAACAGAGAGTCCCAGCAGAGGACCAGGGAGGAGATCAGTAAGCCATCAGTGACTCTGAAAATAGTCCTTCAAGTGTACCACTTCCCAACAATGGCCAATGACAATTAATTACTTCTGTATTGCCGTCAGTGTCCCTCACGCTTCACCTTCATTGGTTGCCAAGTCACTGTTGACTTTGCTGAGCTAACCTCAGCTGTCCCTCACCATATGCCGTCTCCCCAATGGACACTTGGCAAAAATAAAAAATAAGAAATGTCTAGTTCCTGTGACTGATTGTTCACCGAATCAGAAAAATATGTTGAAACTGTTGATTACATTTGGTGAAGAGGTCATAAAGAGGACGCTGAAGCTTAACTATAAATAATGTCTCTGTTTGCTTTTGGAGACACAGAAACAACAAGTAACAGTCCTTAAATCCTACTAAACACCTTCTTTCTGTGGTGTGTCGCTACTTGGGGCAAAAGAAAAAGAGTAACAAATGTTGGAAATAATCAGTAACAAATGAGTAGTTACCGTTGTGTGTGGCTCAGTTAATGGTGCAGGTTAATGAGGACTTGAGGGGAGCTACTAATTAAAAAACAAGAATGACTACAAACTGATGATTACCTAGTGGTTCACTAATATGCTACTTTTTGAGATAGCCGTTAGATGATCAAATAAGATAGATCATAAAATATTAGTTTGCATGATAATTGAATGAGTTTGAAGTCTTATCAGAAACTTTCCTACACTTTACAATAATTCCATTCAATGATTCTTGATTCTTCTTGAGTCTTCTTGATTTTTTTTGTTTTATTCACATAGTGCAAAAATCACAAGAGTAGCCTCAAGGTGCTTTATATTGTAAGGTAAGGACCCTACAATAATACAGAGAAAAGCCCAACAATCAAACAACCACCTATGAATATACACTTGGTAACAGTGGGAAGGAAAAAGTTCCCTTTTAACAGGAAGAGACCTCCTGCAGAATACTTTGAGGAGTGGTTTTACAACTCTTGAAAATGACAATACAAAGTAATCCTTACCTAAATGACAGCAGTAGACTCAATTAACGAATTATGGGACTACTTTCTTATAACTCAGTGCTGCTTTACTCGAGAGTCCGGGTCACACTCCAGGAATCACGTCTCTTTCAGATGGAAATCCAAATTTTTGCCAAGAACTGTTTAAGACTTATCAACCCATGAAGGATCAGAACCTATTCAGAAGGGTTTCTAAACTACTCATTGTAATTTTATAAGCTCTGTGCATGCCTCACAGTGTATTACAGCAAACACGTTTGCAGATGATGCCTCGTCTACATCTCAAAATGCACTTTAAGTCCCTATAAAGGAGGCGTAAAGCCTGTGCAAAACCCTGTTGTACCATTAACACAACTTAGTGTTTTAAGACAATTCTAGTCCAAAAATCAGTTTTATTGTCACTGCAGGTGTATCAGTATATTATATTTTGATTTTCTTTCTGAGGCTATCCTGTATGTCTATCCTGTATGTGTTCAATTAGAACTTTCTTTCCTAAAATTCTTATCTTGTAGCGTTTATCCAAATATCTAAATGTGATTTATTTTAATACATTATCAAATATTAACATACAATCTCATCTGAAAGTTACATTGTGTAAAATCTTACCTCTATATGTTTTTATCCCTCCCAATTTAGGTGCACAATCCTAGCTACAGTAGCCACTGTAGGACAAAAAACTCTGGTCACCATTCATCTATAGTGAGTGTAGGCTGTCAGTCTGCTGTTTACCCTGTCAATATGTGTCTACAACCATTTCTGGTGGAGGAGGCTGTAAAACTTAAAAGGAGTCCAATACGAGTTGATGAGTCAGTGAAGCTCACTTCTCTCAAATGACAGTCATACTGAGGTGCTGAGGCTGAGAACTTTTCTGTCAGTTAGTGCTGCTGCTTTTGTGGTATTAGCTGCTGTTAGCCTCCGTTAGCCTCCGTTAGCCTCCGTTTGCTGCTCTTAGCCTCTGTTAGCCTCTGTTACAACATTCATTAAAGTGGATTTAACATCGTTGGACTTGGACACTTAGTGAATGAATTCTCATACAATGTGAGAATGTAATCAAACTATCTCAACCAGTATATTCAAGAAGGCGGGGGATCACAGCCACTACATCAAACCAATGTCTGCTCCTATGCATTTTTAATTGATTAAGTCTAGGTTTATGAGAATTTAATTTATTTTTGGAAGACACAATCCCACAGTCAATGTATATTAATAAGTAAAAAAAAAGAATATTTTTCCCCATTAAATAACCTGAAAAACAACTGAATGTAGCTTAAAAAAATTAATTATATAAATTTGATAGTATACGAAAGAATAATAATTATATCTCATTACACAAAACATTCTCCATTTATGCAATAAAATATATATGTGCAACTATTTCTGAGACAAGTCACCAGACATCATGAATCTAAGTTTGAAACATGTCATCATTTTGCTGCAGGCTCACGGTCATTTATTAATCCCTAACACTGAGCAAAGTGCACATACAACAAAAACCCAGCCATGGAAAATGAGCCAAGTCTCAGCTCATCTGAGATCCAACTTTGATTCTCTTTCTTTGGAGCAAGTAAGTTTCTGGCCATTTGTTTTGTCCATTGGAATATAAAAATTGGACCTGAAGCCTCCATACATGGAAGCAATGATCAAGAATAAATGACATAATCTGCAGTGGCAAATCCATCAAACTTTATGAAAAATATAACATTTTAATAGCAGGGTAGTTGTTTCACCTTACCTACAGTGCATATGCTAAGCTAGGCTAAATAGCGGCAGGGTGTAGATTCTCAATTAATGGACACACATGAAAGTAGTAATGTTCTTCCAAATAATTAGCTGCCAGAGTAAATACTGATGTTAATGTTTTAGCAGTATGCTACATTTTCAACTATTTTCAACTGTACCTATACTGATACTTAACACGTCGTTTCTTGTTCTCTATTAACCAAAAATTACATCAAAACACTTCATTTATTGCCAGAAATCCTTAAACTCTGAGCACAGGTCAGTGTGCGCTGTAGTTCACGAACAGTCAAGAAAAGGCACAGTTGGTGTTTTCATGCTTTGTCAGTGATTTTTCGTGGTAGCAGGCTACAATCAGATGGTATATTTAGGGTCCCTGTAATATTTGAAGTAGACCGCCTCTCATTTGTAGTCACTAATAGCCTATGTCGTGATTTGTGATTCTCTCATGCAGCCTGTGAGGCTTAAATCACCTTCTGTGCAGTGACTATATCAGACAACACCTTTGAATCGATATGATTAAGATCCCCATCTATGTAAGGCAGATGATGAGTGTTTAAAAAAAACCCTCTGAGCGGTTTCTCTTCCTAAATCAAACTCGTTTCACTACATTGGCTCAAGATTTCATATTGGGCTTATCTTGGCCTTGGCTGACATCACAGGAGGAGTCAGACCTGTGAGCAGACCAGTTTTGACTGGGTATGTGGGGGTCATTGGGATAAGTACTAGGGGACAACTTGGCAGATGTCTCCCTCCTCTGGACACAAGTGGAAAAGCAAGGTTAAGTAAGTACATGGGTCAATACAGAGTGCTGGTAAAAATAAATAAATAAATATGAACAAAAGGGAGATTGTGCAGGTTGTAACTGCAGGAATGACTAGTTTACGAAGCTCTTAGATCAGCACAAGGCGAGTCTTGCAGCCTGGGTGCTTAGTGCATCACATACAGCACCGTGACCCCCCTCCCTCCCTCCCTCCATCCATGTGCAATGTGAAATTCAGCATACGAATCCCATGCATGCTGCAGCGGGCTCTATCAAATCCAAGAGTGCATTTTATCTGACACGTGATGCATTATTTAGTTACTTTTCCATCTTGAGGGCTGAGACGGTCACACCCCTCTCTGGAGAACTCAAATGGGACTGCTTGCTATGATAGCCTACAATGCACACATTTCCCCTCAGCAGCAGCAGCAGGGACGTTATCTTCCAATCTGCTCGCTGCTTTATCACCCAAATGAGCCTCACATATTTCACATACACGGGCCAAACCCACCAGCCACATTAATAGAGCTATCTTTGCCGTGATCAGTCATCGTGGACACATGGATGTGTTATCAGAATTAGGCTATCTCATTTCAGGTAACCATGTAAATGAGCCAGGCCGTTTTCAAGGCAATTTTTGTTTTCCTGACAGCCTTTAACCAGGGCTAAACTTTCACGTGACATATGAGATATGCAGCCATTTGTTAGAATCAAATTGCCCCACAGTTCATATGACCTAACATACAGAAGAAGAAGGAGGGAGGGGGGGGGGGGGGGGGGGGGGGAGGAGGCAAAAAAAAATCTCTTGCGATCAGAACAAGCAGCACCAAGAGCACGCGAAGACAGCAGAAATCAAAAGCTATGTGCGGCACAAGATATATTGCACTTCAACTCACCTTGAGCGGCCGTTCCTCTGGTGCTGAATACACTTGCTATCAGAGTGGCCACATACCAAATCATAGTACTATTGCCGACCAGCTATTACCACGCAAAGTGCCCCGTTCAACCAATCTCTCATATTCGACCTTGCACCTCGTGGTCTCTTAGCACAAGCCCCTTTTCATATCCTATTTTCTTTCCTCGTGGCGTTTCCCTTCATCCCTTCCCTCCCCCGTCCTTCCATCCGCATCCTCTCCCGAAGAGACAGAGCACCTGCACCGTTTGTAGTAGACGGAGCCGTTTTACGAGCGCATAGTGAAACCAAGTGTGAGAATGCAGCCACAGGTCCGCCTCTCCTGTCACTGGATTGGCTGCTGATTGAGTCTTTGGGGCGTGTATTGGTTCTCCTTACGCCCCGCACCCGAATGACAGGAGAATCGGCCGTGCGCCGATTCAAGGTGAGTTGGAGCGTGCCGTAGTAGTGGAACCGCAGTATCATGCGCATTGACAAGAGAGCCCGTGTCCACATCTTTGAACACCTCTCCTAAAGTGTCCCCACGTGCACCATCACCGCACGCCATCCATTCATCCACCCACTTTCCTTTTGCATTATTCCTCATATCAATACTGGCAACCTCCCCCCCCCAATCCCGCTACATAGGTTGCAGGTTGACTGTGTGTGTAATGAAAATGGGGGACGCTGGTGGAGCTGTGTGACTCATCTGTGGCTCCTCCACAGCCGTCGGTAGCTGTCATGTCGCTGTTGCCGGTTTAAAACACTCGTTTTTTTTAGGGGTTTGGGGGGTTTCGCTACTGTGCCGTGTCTGGCTTTATTTGCTGGGTGTGGCGACACATGCGAGAGCGTTTTCCACTATTTTTTCCTCGATGGCCGCGAGCGTGAGGATGCAGCTCCATCATGCTGCCCACTGCGTACACATGGTTGCCACTGATAAGGGTGCCTCAGATTCACCCCCTCTGTTTTTCTACATGCATGACCACAGAGGATTCAGAACGCCTGTGCGTCTCTGGCTGCTCCACATCAGCTCAGATCGCGCACAAACTACACTCCTTACACGCTCCTGCCGCCGCTGCCTTGTTACTGAAGATAAACATGTGGGTGATCTATCATTTTAGCAAAGTCTTGCAGCCGAATTTGTCTCATTTTTGCCTCGACATTTCTGTCTGTCTTGTCTGTCTGTCTCACCCCTCCCTCCTTTTTTTCTTTTTTTGCTCCTGCGTGAAATCAAAGAAAAATCTACAAATGTGACCAAAAAAAAAAATCAAAGACACCCCCCCCCCCCCCCCCTTTTTTTTTTTTTTTTTTTTTGTCTGGAAACCATGCAGTGAAATGATATTGTCATAACGCATTTGAATATTTTAGCACACATTTGAAATCCACTATAGGGCTCAGGTTTTACTGGGATTAAACCTCAAGCATTAAGCCTCCTCCACATAAACTCGGGCATATGTGTTAAATGCAGTAGCATTTAAAAGGGACAGGCATACTGAAGTATCATACAGAACACAGTCTCTAACTCATCTTCGAGATGAGTTGCACTTTATCTCAGATGTGGGACATTTTGATGGAATATTCAAACAAAAGATAATTGCCCATTCTTTGATTTGGTGATGGTGGTGCTGCACTAATGTCACCTTAAATTCTCATAAAGGTGTCAGGTTCAGGTGTGGTTACTTTCAAGACCAAAGCTGTGATCCACGCATCCTCTTCAGGGTGGTAGTGTGGCTGGAGCCCATCGCAGCTGCAACAGGGCGAGAGGCAGGGTACGCCTTGGACAGGTCACCCGTCTGTTGCAGGGCTAACACATGGAGGCAGAAAACCATTTGCACTCACATCACATCTATTGGCAACTTCAAATTACTAGTTAACCTAACCCCACTACCTTCATCTCTATAGACTGAAGGAGAGAACCTGTGCAATATGCAAACTCCAAATAGAAAGGCCCCAGCCAGAGGGTGGATTTGAACCCATGCAGGACCTTCTTGCTGTGAGGCAACTGTGCTAACCACAGCTCCACCATGCCGCTTGCCATCATTCAGATAATCTTATGAAACCTTCCACTTATTGTTATGCTGTAAGCAAGCATTTACCCCCATTCAGATTCTTTTTCTTTCACCCGCTCTATGTTACTTGCTTCCAGCCTTCGCATGGGCTCACACAAGATGAGGGGTTAAGGATTTATAAGACAGGAAGTAAGTAAAATAATAATTTATATTGAATATACCTTTATTGTGAAATTCCACAGAGCTTTGCAGTACCAAGCCTCTAAAAAGTGTTCAAATGAATCAAACTTCGTGCAAATATGAGGTAGAGGTAGCATCTGCTCCTCCCTCACAGCAAGCTGTAGCATGCTGCATATATGTTTCGGTGCAGCTCTTATAGGTGTGAGACCCAGTGCAGGATGCTAAAGAAAGCCTCCCTGAGCTCATGTTGTGCCAGTAAGAGAACAGCCTGAATGCTGCTGCTGCTGCTGCTGCTGGAAGGAAGGCTTTACTCAGCAGCAGGCTCAATGGCATATACAATGCAAGTTGTGAGTCATAAATTATGAGTCCTAATTATCAATAGCAGTGTGGCAGGAAGCTCTTGTTTAGTCATGCCCCTACATTTAAACTCCGCAGAGAGAGCTGCACGGAAGAAGTGTTAGCAATGCAGCTCGAGCCATTTGGAAGGTGGAGCATCCGTCAGATTCTCACAATTGCTGCCGGTGGAGTTGTGCAGCGTTGTGCTGTGGCTGCTGCATGGCAAAACAAGGTCATATTACCGCCAGACCCCCCTTCCCTCTCCAACCCTCACCTAAAGTTACAGAAGTGCTGACACAACACCAGGACACATTATAGGCCTATACCTTGAATATCCCGAGCCTTTGATGAGCCTGTTTCCACGGGGACAAACATGACATTTGCTTCAAAAGACCACAGGAGAGCCTTTTTTGTTGTTGTTGTAATTTCTATGGAGAACTTGATTTTCTATAACGAATGGCAAAGAAAAGATAAGAGTTAGGATAATCTCTTATGTAACACCACTTCTATTAGTTTTACAGCTCCAATCGAGGAGGCTGAGGATAGTTATTACCAAATGGAGCAAGGGAACATAAAAAAGTCTATATTTTTAAATATAGTGCGAACCAGTCGTGCTGTCTGGAAAATAATTTCAGGGATTTTTTTTGTGGAAAACAGTAATTTCTTTTAATGAAGGCATCATTAATCAGATTTCGGTTTCACCACATCCTTGCTGCAGAATGCTTTAAAGTGTATCAGTACAATTTTGGTGCAGCATTTCTGATTTTGATCATTCAAGGTCACGTTGCTGCATGTTGCATCTGCTGGATTTCTACATGTAAGGGAGGCTTATTACGTGGGGTTTTTTTGTGCTTGAATAAAAGATTATATCACTCCACTACCACCAAGTCCTGTACACTTGCTTATTTTTAGGGTGATCATCCGGTGGGATCATCTCAATCTGTCGCCACTGTGAGCAGACAAGTTTTTTTTTCCATGTCCTCCACAAGATTACTCTAAAAACTGGAAAAGAATACAGTTATAGTGTCCTTAATCCACAATTTTCAAACAAAACCCACAGCAAATCCTGGCTCTGTTCCTTTATTGTAGTGTGTTTAAAATCCAGTGCAATATGCATAGGCTCAAATGCTCCCACAGACTCGGATGCTTTAGTGACAGAGACATATGGGTGTGTACACTGAGGGCCCCATCCAGCATCAGTCAGTCAGGCTGCAGCTCGCTAACCTGCTTGCACCAAGCAAGATGTCAAGGACGTCGACTGCTGAGCAGATGTTCTGCTGCATGTCTGTTTATGGTGTTTTTAAAAGCTCTGTAGGTCACAATCATTTCAGACTGTTTCTAAGAATAATTCACACTTTTGGCCATTAGTGGTCAGCAGTGTTTTACACAACAGAATAGCCCTGCTTTTCAACTTTTATTTTTAGTTGCTGGTTTATTTTTGGACCAGCTCTTTATCCTCTCGAGGATACTTGAGGGTGCATGGGAGTTTGCCCAACCAGTCTACATGTGTTTTGTGGACTTGGAGAAGGCATTCGACCGTGTCCCTCGGGGTGTCCTGTGGGAGGTGTTGCGGGAGTATGGGGTGTCTGGCCCATTGCTACGGGCCATTCGATCCCTATACAACCGTTGCAAGAGCTTGGTTCGCATTGCCGGCAATAAGTTGGACTCGTTCCTGGTGGGTGATGGGCTCCGCCAGGGCTGCCCTTTGTCTCCGGTTCTGTTCATAATTTTTATGGACAGGATTTCTAGGCACAGCCAAGTGGCGGAGGGCTTTCGCTTTGGTGGCCTCAGAATCTCATCTCTGATTTTTGCGGATGATGTGGTTCTGTTGGCTTCATCGGGTGAGGGCCTCCAGCTCGCACTGGAACGGTTCGCAGCCGAGTGTGAAGCAGCGGGAATGAGGATCAGCACCTCCAAATCTGAGGCCATGGTTCTCAGCCGGAAAAGGGTGGAGTGCCCACTCCGGGTCGGGGATGAGTTCCTGCCCCAAGTGGAGGAGTTCAAGTATCTCGGGGTCTTGTTCGCGAGTGATGGGAGAAGGGAGCCTGAGATCGACAGACGGATTGGGGCTGCAGCTGCAGTAATGCGGACGCTGCACCGGTCCGTCGTGGTGAAGAGGGAGCTGAGTGTAAAAGCAAAGCTCTCAATTTACCGGTCGATCTACGTCCCTACCCTCACCTATGGCCACGAGCTGTGGGTAGTGACCGAAAGAATGAGATCGCGGATACAAGCGGCAGAAATGAGCTTCCTCCGAAGGGTGGCTGGCCTCTCCCTTAGAGATAGGGTGAGAAGTTCAGCCATCCGGGAGGGGCTCAGAGTAGAGCCGCTGCTGCTCCACATCGAAAGGAGCCAGCTGAGGTGGTTCGGGCATCTGACAAGGATGCCCCCTGGGCGCCTCCTGGGTGAGGTGTTCCAGGCATGTCCCACCGGGAGGAGGCCCTGGGGCAGACCCAGGACACGCTGGAGAGATTATATCTCTCGGCTGGCCTGGGAACGCCTTGGTATTCCCCCGGATAAGCTGGAGGAGGTGGCTGGGGAGAGGGAGGTCTGGGCCTCTTTGCTTAGGCTGCTGCCCCCGCGACCCGGCCTCGGATAAAGTGGATGAAGATGGATGGATGGATGGACGGATGGTTTATTTTTGTGTTTGTGCAAAAAAAAATGTGGCATTAATTTTTCAAAATATGAATCAGCTCTCACTATGAGTTTTACAAGTTCAGAGTATTGATTAGCTTGTAGTTCACTTTCCCTTTCATATGTCTGACGAAACAGTCATTATCAATAGATGGTGTGTTGCATTACCTCATAGTGCTCCTACTACAGGATGGGCCATTTATATGGATACACCGTAATAACATGGGAATGGTTGGTGATATTAAAGTCCTGTTTGTGGCACATTAGTATATGTGAGGGGGCAAACTCCTCAAGATTGGTGGTGACCATGGTGGCCATTTAGAAGTCGGCCATCTTGGATACAACTTTTGTTTCTTCAATAGGAAGAGGGCCACGTGACACATCAAACTTATTGGTAATGTCACAAGAAAAACAATGGTGTGCTTGGTTTCAACGTAACTTTATTCTTTCATGAGTTATTTACAAGTTTCTGACCACTTATAAAATGTGTTCAATGTGCTGCCCATTGTGTTGGATTGTCAATGCAACCCTCTTCTCCCACTCTTCACACACTGATAGCAACACCGCAGGAGAAATGCCAGCACAGGCATCCAGTATCCGTAGTTTCAGGTGCTGCACATCTCGTATCTTCACACCATAGACAATTGCCTTCAGATGACCCCAAAGATAAAAGTCTAAGGGGGTCAGATCGGGAGACCTTGGGGACCATTCAACTGGCCCACGACGACCAATCCACTTTCCAGGAAACTGTTCATCTAGGAATGCTCGGACCTGGCACCCATAATGTGGTGGTGCAGATTCTTGCTGGAAAAACTCAGGGAACGTGCCAGCTTCAGTGCATAAAGAGGGAAACACATCATCATGTAGCAATTTCAAATATCCAGTGGCCTTGAGGTTTCCATTGATGAAGAATGGACCCACTATCGTTGTACCCCATATATCACACCAAACCATCACTTTTGTTGTTCCAACAGTCTTGGAGGGATCCATCCAATGTGGGTTAGTGTCAGACCAATAGCGGTGGTTTTGTTTGTTAACTTCACCATTCACATAAAAGTTTGCCTCATCACTGAACAAAATCTTCTGTATGAACTGAGGGTCCTGTTCCAATTTTTGTTTTGCCCATTCTGCAAATTCTGTGCGCTGATCTGGGTCATCCTCGTTGAGATGCTGCAGTAGCTGGAGTTTGTAAGGGTGCCATTTGTGAGTAGCTAATATCTGCCGAAGGGATGTTCAACTAATGCCACTCTCAGTGACATGCGGCGAGTGCAACGCTGTGGGCTCTTGCTGAATGAAGCTAGGACAGCCACTGATGTTTCTTCATTAGTGACAGTTTTCTTGCGTCCACATTTTGGCAACACTGAACCAGTTTCACAAAACTGAGCAAGCAGTTTGCTAACTGTAGCATGGGAGACGGGTGGTTTCGTAGGGTGTCTTGCATTGAAATCTGCTGCAATGATCCGGTTACTGTGTTCACCAGATATCAACACAATTTCGATCGGCTCCTCACGTGTTAACCTCTTCGACATGTCAATGGCTGTGAACAAAGAGAAACTTGTAAATAACTCATGAAAGAATAAAGTTACGTTGAAACCAAGCACACCATTGTTTTTCTTGTGACATTACCAATAAGTTTGATGTGTCACATGGCCCTCTTCCTATTGAAAAAACAAAAGTTGTATCCAAGATGGCCGACTTCTAAATGGCCACCATGGTCACCACCAATCTTGAGGAGTTTGCCCCCTCACATATACTAATGTGCCACAAACAGGATTTTAATATCACCAACCATTCCCATTTTATTATGGTGTATCCATATAAATGGCCCATCCTGTAGTTTTAATAATAATGATGATCCATCTGGGACAGAAACAGAAAACATGTATACATATACAAATTTCTGTCATATGATAGACAAAATGACTTTTTGACATGCGTGAGTCAGTCTGGAAGAATTGCCTTTAGCTCAGTGTCTTCTTACTGTTTCACTTACATTTCAAGCACAAATGCCTCAAATTAGCCTGTCAAATGTCAAATATTCAGTCTGTGGGACTTTTTTTGATGGGATAAAGCAGGGAATCTGGGAAATAATAGTACACTATACTTTGATATTTGTTCTAGAGCAAGGAATTATATCAGATGTTATATATAGATTGACACCTGGTGATTGTGGAGGCTCTTTCAGTACAGTGAACTAATTTTCATGTTGAAGAATCTAGTTTGAGATAATTTGAGCTTTGTGGCACGGTACCATATCCTGCTGGAAGCATCCATCAAAAGAAGAGAACACTGTGGTCACAAAGGGATGGACATGGTCAGCAAGAATATTCAGTCGGGTTGTGGTGTTTGGACAATGCTCAGCTGGTAGTAAGAGGCCCAGAGTGTGCAAAGAAAATATCCACCAGTCCATTACAACATCACCATCCTGAACTGTTGAGCACAGATCAATGCTTTCATGTTTATGCCAAATTCTCACCCTGAAATCATGACTCATGACTCAAGACTCAGAGAATGTCCCATTTTGGTGAGCCTGTGTGAATTGTGACCTCATTTCCTGTTCTAGCTGACAGGAATTACACCCAGTGTGGATTTCTGCTGCTCTAGTCCAATTAGTTCATCGGTTTAATGTGTTGTACAGTCAGAGATGCTCTTCTGCTTGGCTGTAACAAGTGGGTTTTTTGAGTCACTGTTCCATAGACTTAACCAGTCCAGACTAATCAACCAGACATTTTCACCCAGACAGCTGGATATTTTCTCTTTTCCAGGCCATTCTCTATAAACTCTAAAGATGGTTATATGGGAAAATCCCAGTAGTTCAACATTTTCTAAAATACTCCTACCGGCCTGTCTGCAACTGTTTCACCTTCAGACTAACTTAAATCACTTTTCTTTCCCATTCTGAAGCTCAGCTTGAACTTCAATGTTGACCATATCTGCACCTTCAAAATGCATCAAGTTGCCATGACACTAATTAAGAGAAAGAATAAAAGGTGGAGGATGGCTGCGAAGTGGCCTGCAGATGTGCTGCAACTGTATAAGCATGTATAAGGATAATTAGCTTAATTAGTGTGCCATACCTGAAATTAACTAAGGGCATCAGCTGAGCTCTCAGCTCATGTGGGCTGGCATTGAGATCAGCTGATCTACTGTGCTGAGCTTGACTTTGTGGACTGTGTGAATTAACATGTGGGCCATTTGGATTTAGTGCGAGGCAAAGAAATAATCCTTAAGTAAGCCTTGTAGTGTCTCAGAAAAATCTCATATAACTTTTATAACCCAGAGAAA
Organism: Rhamphochromis sp. 'chilingali'; assembly: GCF_963969265.1. Lineage (NCBI taxonomy): Eukaryota > Metazoa > Chordata > Actinopteri > Cichliformes > Cichlidae > Rhamphochromis > Rhamphochromis sp. 'chilingali'. Next base: position 13,512,911 of record NC_137935.1, read on the forward strand.
AAATAAAGTGAATTATTTTCGAACAATTTTTTTTTCAGTTTTTTGCCCGACGCAGACACACTGCAGCATTTCACAGAAATTATTGTATCAATGAGAACAATTAAAAGTAGGCGTAAATGCTAAACATAACCTTTAAAAACAGGATCCAAAAACAATTTGATATCTTTGTGTCCTTTGTCTCTGTTTGTCTATGAAGCAGCAGATGTGACTGACAAATCCATTGTGTTGGCAGGAGGGCTTAGGGCCTCAAAGTCACTTTGATTCTCTGCAGTGCTCCTCAGATGAGAATCACTTGTCATGTTCAGTGGTCATCAGTAGAGTCTGTGAACAGCCCGCCCAAATTGTGTATCTGTGGGGAAAATACGGCAGTAGCGAAGCGCCACGCTTTGCTTTTCTCAGCGCACCGAATCACAGCACTATCCTTCACATGTGTCTTTCAGCTTAGCTCAGAAGGTTAAATAATTTAATTTTAACGTTTTTTTCAGTCTTGATTTGCAGTGAGTCTATATAACTACCCGCACGCAGCATCTCCACACCCATCAAAAGCCCTGCACTCAGCTTTTTGATGACAGTTATATTAAAACACATTTAGCTAAGTGTAGTTGCCATGGTTTTGCATGTTTGTAAAGGTGTACAGTGCTTCCAGAAATAGCTCCTCTTAATGAAAACACACCCAGCTATTATCATTATAAAGCAAAAGACCAGGGTGTGGAAGAAAAGCAGAAATTTGAAGTTCAACCTAAAATCAATAAGCCTCTAAACATCTGTGTTTTTTCTCCTGTGCATCGCACTATTTTCCAGCTCATTTGTGAAATCTATAAATACCACAGTGCAAAAAGAGCTGTAGATGCAGCGCTGTCTAATTCTACACTCTTGATCTGTGCAGCATCACGGTGCCATTTAGCCTCTCTGAATGTGATCAGCTTCACTGTGGGCGAGGCTCAGTTGATGAAGGAGTTCAAGCTGTTGTGGCCAACGGCGGGAATCTCTGCACGTGAGCAAAACACAATGAACACAAAGAACTCGCCTACTGCTTTTGACTTTTCTCATAACTTTTGTAAAGTTAATCCCATTTGCAACCAGCAGACAAACTTTACAGTGCTACAAGCTGAACAGTGCAGTCTGTTCCCAGTGTTTAATACTGCTATGGTTTATTCCTTTTTTTACAGAAGAATTTAAACTATTACCCATCACTAGCTGAAACAATTCAGTGAACTTTTTGTTTTTAAAAAAGTACTGTAAGCACAGATGTGTAGAAGTATTCAAGTATATGCAAAATATGGAGTTATTCAGTATTTATTCTAAAGACATCTCTCTACCACACAACTTTTCATTTAATTTTCTTGAAAAACCTCAGTGAGAAAACAAAAACTCAGCTAAATCTTTTGTTCCTTGAGGATCAGGCTACAAGACATCATTCACATCACATTCAGCATCATCTTGACAAATGTGGCCTGGAGTGTAAAGCAGATAATGTACGTTCACTTTGACACACTCAGTAAAGTTACTGGATGAAAGGGGTCAGTGGCTTCAGAGAATTGGTTCAAGAATCTGTTACTGTTCTGCACAACAGTTAAAATAAGCTTTATATCCTCACAGGTGATTTTAGAGCTTTAGTCAACTTCTGCCTTTTTCTAATGACAACGATCATACAAATGCAATGAAGGCACAGCTGATTTGATTGATTTTCAAGATTTTACATCTGCAAACCTTTAACAACACTGGGGCTATCTTGTATTTTCCTTATCCTGATCACATGATTCATATGTGAAATCAATATCACAAAAGGTAACCTGTTATTCTGTCCTTCTTATATCATAAATGGTACATTTCAATGTGTGGTTAAACAAATCCATAAAAATTAACATGGAAAATTCCTTCAGTAAATTGTACTGTACTTTTACACATTATGTTTTTTGTTTTGTTTTGCTTTTACAGGGGAAGCAGATGTAAAATAAGAAGCTATTTTATTTTAAGTTTGTAATTTCAGTTTCATAACCTGATCTATAATTCAGCTCTTCTATTGGCTGAGATATTGAAATTTTATACAGAGATCATTTGTAATTTCTAATGAATGACATTAGAAAACTGCAGCTTTAGAGAAAGTGCAGATAAATAATGCATCCCTCCATTTTCCTCCACTTATCCAGTTCAGGGTTGCAGTTGGGTTGGAGCCTTTCCTGGCTGTCATGGATAGAGCGGCAGGGTACGCCCTGGGCAGGTCACTGATCTAATGCAGAGAGACCGACAACCAGTTTACATCTACGGTATATTTTTGAATCACCAGTTGATCTAAGCTGCATGTCTCTGGATTGTGGGGAAAAAACTGGAGCAGCTGTAGGAAACCCACACAGAAATGCCCCTGGCTTCTTGCTGTGTGGTAACTAATCATGCTATAAAGGGCACAAATAAACAGTTATCAGGATATCCATAAAGGTCACAATGAGCTGAAGCATTAAGATTATATAGAGATAATTTAATTTAAGTGAATAGTTACATAATGCCGCAGAAGGACGCTGAATCCCTCCTTAACGAACCCATTTGCCTCCTTCAATCTGACATGATGTGAAACTTTAACCTCCCAAACATTTGTTCCTTTTCCTGCCTTTTCTATCTGGTCATTGTGTCTGGGACTTTGAGCTGCACCTTAAAGTCCCACCGACTCTTCTGGCTGCAGCTTTTTAATGAAAGCTCCATCCGAATGTGTGTCAGCTGCAATCAGAAAAATGTTACATTTAAAATGAAAGATCAAAAGCAGCGCAAGCTACACAGCCTCAGGAATCTCGCAGTTTTAAAAAGCACAATGCAGCTTAAATGTACTTACATTATACAGTTAGAACAGGAACAATATGCAGCAGAAATATTTGGAAGAGAAAAAGACACACACACACACACACACACACACACACACACACACACACACACACACACACACACACACACACACTAATGATGGCTGCATGGAGGGGGATGGCAGGCTTTATGGGAATCTTTAAAGAGCAGGTTTCTGACTCTCACAGAAGGTTACTTAGAGATTAGAATATCCATCAAAGAAAGTGTGACAGTTATGACCAATATAAAGCCAGAGATAGTCTACATTAGCATTTCTTTAAATCCCTTAAGATGTGGAGTGCCTTCATCTATCCAACATATGTATCATTTGTTTTCAGTGTGAAAAGCATGAGAAACAGCAGTATGTAAAAGTACTGGGCACTGAACTGCATATAAGGCATTTATATACACAATATAATAAGTGTATAAGGTCTAAAGTTTGGATATGGATGGCCATTATCTTGAGCAGGTTTATAATGATGCGTCTCTGCACGGCATAACAGCGCGTTACTGCCGTTGTGCAAGACAGCGACCTGGTATGTTCTTTCACTTCTGCCCTGATTTTTTTAAATGAAATAAACAGAAAGTATCTGCTGTGAATAACCTGCAGAACTCTCTCGCTGCAGAACACAGCTCGCTGTGTATTTCGCAGTAACTGACTGATGAATCCGGCAGTTTAGAGATGATACGCTGCAAGTGAAATATGTGACTGCTTTGGCAAAGAAGGGCAAATGTTTCGGTCATGAGCAAGTCTTTTAAAACACCTGAATAATCTCTCCATGGTTGGTCCAGTCGAAAGAGTCAGAAGATGCCCTACTTACCTTCGTCTCATGACTGCTAAGATTTCAGAAATAAATCACATGACTCTGAAGGGAACGTTTAAAATTGCAACTAAAACCAGGAAAAGAGATCACACCACGCTGAGAATTGCCACGTGGGCTTTTAATTTTGTAAGAGATTGATTTTAAGATTGTTACTGAATGGTTTTATAGCTTTTCCAAGCCAGAATCAAGACTATATTTTAAGCTGTGTTCAAGTTTAAATCTCTAGCAAGAAAAGTACAATTACAGCTATTTTACCATGTTTCCTGTATCTCTGTTTTTATTGTTTTCTAATATTAAGGCACATTGTAACACTGGTTTTAGAAGCTGCTATAAGGAAGCTGTTATTATATACAGTATTTACACTTGAGGGACTAAAGTGCCTCCATTTGACTAACCATTTAAGTCTTGTAAGAAAAAATAGAAATCATGGACAAAGTAGTAAACAGTAAAATACATTATAGAATAGAATAGAATAGAATAGAATTCAACTTTATTGTCATTGCACATGCACAGGTACAGGGCAACGAAATGCAGTTTGCATCCATCCAGAAGTGCTTTAGTGATATAGATATATTACAATATATATTAGCAATAATATAGATATGTGAGTATATTACAGAAATGGGTCTATTATGGTATGTTATAATGTACACGGTATGAAGTATGTTGTGAATATTCTATAACTATAAGTATGTACAGGCTGTAGTGAGTACAAGCTATGTACAGGATATGAACAGGATATAAATATGAAAAACTATACAGAATATGAAATAAATAACTTTACAGAAATCTGAGATATACAGCTATACAGAAATGGGAACTATGCAAGTTGTAAACAGTTGTAGGATTAAAGATTATCGAATGTACAGAATGATTATTTACACAGAGCTATACAGTAGTGCAGTTAAGATGTACTGCATGCAGATTAATGCGGATCAACCATTATTAAAGGTTATAGTGCATGGCACATTGACTAAGGGGACTAACTAAAAAGATGTGATGTTTCTTGTGCTTTATTTCTGTTGCATTGAATCTAGTGGAGTTGTAGCTGAGAGATGCAGACAACAGTCAATAACAAAAGGCTTATTGTAGTTCAGAATTTTGTCTCTTATTCACAAAGGCCAAGGTTGGTCAATTTGGCCTCACAGATGAAGAGTCTTTACAGAATTTTCGCTGTACTACAAATAAAATATAAAAACCCTGAGGCTTCAGAGTATAATCAAAATGTTTAAACTCCAGAATGTGTTTATCAGGCGTTTATCCATTCAGCAGCAGCAGTTTCTGTTTTTCATGATATACTGCAAAATGTCAAAACTCACAGGAAGGAGCGCAAAGCACGAACTAGAGAAAGAAATTTGCTCCTTTAATTCACTGTAGGTTTTACCTGCTGATATGCTTTAATATCCTGCGCTTATTTCAACCCCTTAAATAGCTTAGTTGGTGTTAGACCTGCCTATCAAGCTTGCACGAAGAGGGCTTGCGGGTTTGAGACTGGAAAGACTGGGTGGATATTAAATCCAACTGCAGTGCATTATTCATAGCTTGGAAGATATATAATCACTGTGCAAATGATGCACGATGGCTCAAGCAAACAGCCACCGCCTTGTACAACAGCTACATAGCACAGATGCAGGTGCCAATGAGCAACACCTGTAATATGACTCACTGTCACACTGTGATGCTCTGGCTAATTTGGCTCTTTAATTAGTTGAAGCATGGCACATATTTTTTGCATTTCACTCAGAAAAATGAAGTCTTCACATTTTTTCTCAAAAAGGAAGATGACAAACCTGGATATTTCTTTGTAAAACAATCAAAATGTACAGTTTTGTCTGAGCTGCAACAAAAGGGCAGCCACGAAGAGCTTGTCAACAGAGGAACCATTGCCTAGCAACACTACCAACAGTGAAAGCAGGGCAGCATGGTCTGATGGAGCATGAGTATTCAAAGAGGGCAACAAGTTCATCTGTAATATGTTGCCTTTTTATGTCTTTTTTTTCTTTCTTTCTTTTTCTTGTAGTGGGTGAACTACACGGTTGTATTCAGTGGGCTAAACCTTAACTGCATCAGAAGAGTTTCACATCATGTGACTGTGAAATTGTGGAAATGCAAAATATAATATATGCATACCTAATTATAGACCTTATGTCTACATACATGCTGTTGATCTTTGGATGAGTGAGATGTATTGGCAGATTATTATTTCTGGTTTCACACTGCCATCTACTGCTTTTTCCAGGAATCCAAGAAGCTGATATTTGTCAAAACAATTATAGGAAATACAACTCTATAAAAATCATATTAATAGAATCTTTATAGGACACTTTGATGTCGGGAATATAAAACAATTTATAGAGGACGCTGCAATCTTTTGAAATTGAAATAAAGATAAAAAAGCACAAGGTTCTTTCTTAATAAATGTTGCATCATCAGTGATTTTTGTTATATTTGTTTTGGTGAGGATTCCTTTGGGGGGGGGGGGGGGGGGGGGGGGATCCTCTGCCTTTATGCCCTTGTCGTGTTGATTAATTATTGCCGAAGACCTCAGCGGGGTCTTACAGGCAACTGTTTTCAGATAGATAGATAGATAGATAGATAGATAGATAGATAGATAGATAGATAGATAGATAGATAGATAGATAGATAGATAGATAGATAGATAGATAGATAGATAGATAGATAGATAGATAGATAGATAGATAGAACGTTTTCTCAGACTGTTTGCAGATCACTACTGCATGCATAGAAATCTCATTCTAACTGTCAAGCATGGTGGTGGAGCGATCATGATTTGGGCTTGTTTTGCTCCCACAGAACCAGACCATCTAGTCATGAACTCTGTATATTCAGTCCGGCCTTCTGCCTGGCAGCTAAAGCTTGGGCACAATTTGGGTCATGCAACAGGACAGTGATCCCAAGCACAGAAGAAGATCTAAAAGAGAATGGCCCAAAAACAAAAGAACCAAGGTGCTGCAATCAAATGCTGTGGTTGGACCTTAAGAGAGCTGTGCATAAACAAATGCCCATAAACCTCAAAGAACTGAAGCAATGTTGTAATGAAGAGTGTGCCAAAGTTCCTCCACAAGTCCCTTTAGGCCTGTAAAAACTCTCTTTTTCACATGTATGCGTCTCAGGTTTCCATCATAACGGTTCTTTAAAAATGTAAAAAATGTGTCATGGAAGCTAAATGAAAGTGTGAGAAGTCAAACTGATAGTTGACGCTATAGTGGATGGACCTTTAAATGACTTTATTTTATTTCTCATTCCAGTTTCGATGTCTATTCCATGCATAAAACAGAAGAATCAGTTCACTGTATTCAAATATCCAGACGACATACTCAACATACTCTTAACATTGAAACTGATTGTCATAAATATACTCACACCTACTGTATCAAGGAAATTAAATAGAGAAATTATTTTTTTTTCATAGAAATAAATCAGTTTCTCATCCACTTTTGATGATCAAAACACTGACCTACATCCATCTTAAATCATCCTGATTATGCATTTCTCACCATTTTATCTTATATGAAAAAGAGGGACAGTCCTCCCGAGCATACAGAAGAGAGCAGCGTTACATGTTTATTTACAAGACTCTGATGCAATGATTGCCTTGTTCCCTCTCCTCTCTGATTCAGTTCAAACACCAATTACAGTGTCAGCTCACTGGAGACTTTAGCATGAGTTGTACTTCTTATTCACACTGAACTGGGGAGAACAAAACAAAGCATCATCCGTAAAAGATTATATCCAGTCTGTTAATCTGCATCGGCATCCTTTTCTTCTGATCATGTATATAATGCGTCTGTCTGTCAGCGTGAGCAAGAGATCTCAAAATGCTGCTTGATTTTCAGCTGTTATATGTTTCTTTTAATAAAGGGGAAAAAATCTTCCCTATTATGGTCTTTTAAGGTCCCAAAAAGTAAAATAACCACTAGAGGGTGTAGGTCGCCACTTTCCCACGAGAACATACGGTCAGAATTGTGCGTGTGTGTGGAGGAGGAGGTGGAGGGCATGTTTGGCACCGCCTACCGCCTGTCAGACTTCGTTCAGGGCGCAACCCCACACAGCAGCCCTTGTAGCTATGGAAACTCGTCGATGGCAACATCCACCAGTCTTTTGTGCCCTCATCCTCCTCTTACCTCTCAGAGGTGCTGAGTGTGTGCAGCTGTAACCGATAAATGATACGCTGCAAGATGGCGATTGCGCGACTCGTAGCCTGTTTTGTGCTTTACAGCAGCCTAGGTGAGTTTTCCCCCGCTTATTCACAAAGCTATTATCATATCGGAGTCGGCGAGGTGCGACTACAGTCAAGTTAAATCCGAGCTGTAGCGGTTCTGTCAGCGCTACGAGCCGACAAGGACGTTTTTTAACGTTAGCTTGACGTGTAAACGGGCTGGGAAATGTCAGGAAAACGTTTTTGTTGTGTTTTGTGGCGTTTTAACAGTCTGTTCATTATCGATTGAAGATTGTATTTGATTGTTTTACGCTTGAGCAAACCTCACATCCGAGCTGGAAAATGACGTAGTTGTCAGAGCACCCTTGACGTTTTGAATTTTTTTTTTTTTACGTGATTTTAAAAACGTGTAACCTAGCCTAGAAATCATACATATTGCACGCTCACTTGTCGACTAATTTCTAAAGAAATTTCCAGAATACAAACAATGCAAACGTTACTTTAGTATAAAAAGACGGCAGCCACATGGTGGAGACCTGTGGTACACAGAAACACGGGCCTGTGAATAATATATATTTAAAATGCTTTGTCTTTTTGGTTGTTGCATATATGTATATGCATCATATACATTTGAGGCTGCTTGAATTTCATTTTATTGTAGTTTGACCTCTCCTGATCACGTGGTGATTGATCGATAGTGATGGTGAGTGGGGTGCCATGAGTGAGGCAGGTCGAGGGCAGCGGTGACAAGATGATGTGCAGCAGCAACAGCTAGAGATTTGTGGCGATCAGCTGATGCTGGATGGTTGCGTCGGCTAATTGGCTGCGGGTGGGTGCACCACTAAGTGTTGAACTTTTCACCCAGGTGCTCTGCAAGCAGTAAATCAAATGACTAAGCGGAGATGACAGGCAGAGGTTCATTTGTTATGCTCTCAAGTTTTGGTTGTAAAAACTCCGAGCTGTGTGTGAATGTAGCTCACGATTTGGTTTATGTTCTGACCTTGAGCTTTAGGGTGCTGTCATGTTTGAATAATGAAAATGAATCGTTATTCAAACGTTTTGCATTTAGCATATTGTGATTCATGCTGCATATAACTGGAACGCACTGATGTGTAAAGCTGAATTATTTTAAGTTAAGGTAAAAATAGATGCCTTCTTGTGATTCTGATGTGCAGAAAATTGGATGTAATTCTTACATTGTTAATTTTTTTTTCCTTTATGCTGCAAGAAAATTGAAAAGTTAAAAAAAAGAAATGCTATTTCTGAGATTTTCCGGACTCAGAATTGGGCTTTGGACATTATGAATGAGACTTTGCATCAAAAATAAAAATCTGTAATCATTTGCTCATCAGCCACTTTGTTAGGTACAACAGGTAACTCAAATAGCTATTTAGCCAGTCACATGGCACAGTCTATTTATGCATGTAGAAATGGTCAAGACAACATGCTGAAGTTTAAACTGAACTGCGACATCATTGTTGATGGCTGACGGGTTTGTCTGAGTATTTCAGAAACTGTTGATCCACTGGAAATCTCCCATGAAACCACCTCTGGGGTTTACTATAAAAGATAAGATATCCAGTAAGCAGCAGTTCTCTGGTTGAAAATGCTTTGTTGATGCCAGAGGTCAGAGGAGAATGGCCAAACTGCTTTGAGTTGATAAGAAGATAAATATAAGTAAGTAATGAGGACACGCAGAAGAGCATTCTGAATGCAAAACATGTTGAACCTCAAAGCAGATGGACTACAGCAGCAGAAGATCACACCATGTGCCACCCCTGTCAGCTAAGAACAGGAAACAGATGTGCTCACCAAAACTGTACAGGAGAAGCTTGGAAAAATGTTTACTGATTTGATCTGATGATGGTAGAGTCTGAATTTGGTGTAAGCAACCAGGAAGCATGGATCCATCCTTATATCACTATTCAGGCTGCTGCTGTTGGTGTAATGGTGTTGGAGATGTTTTCTGGGCTCAGTTTTGGCTGCTTAATACCAAGTTTGTGTGATTTAAATGCCTCAGCCTGCCTGTGTAGTTTTAACAATGTCCACCCTTCATGACCACAGTGTACTCATCTTCTCAAACCGGCTTCTTGAACATGACAATGACTTCACCATACTTAAATGGCCTCTGCACTCACCAGATATCAAGAGCTTGTCTCAATGAATGCCTTTGGCATGTGGCGGAACGGGAGGTACAGATCACGGCAACTGCGTGATGCTATCATGTCAGCATGGTCCAAAATATCTGATTCCCCCACCTTGTTGAACATATGCCTTGAAGAATTAAAGCATTCCTAAAAGTAAAAAAGGTCCAACCTGGTATGAGCAAAGCGTACCTAATGAATTGGCCGTTGAGTTTTTGTGTTAGGATTTCATTAAATGCTAATTGTCTTGAATGATTGTTCAGGAGCAATTGATACATTTTTCTGTCAATAGATGATAAAAAACTGCTAGAGTCCCATTTCCCACACACCACAAAAATGTATTCAAATTGCTTTTTCCAAGTTCATAAAGTTTACAATCATATATTCACATATGAGAGGCAGGAACCAGAGGATATCTGGTATTTTAGTGTTTAACACACGCTCTATCAAATATGAACATTGTTGGCGTTGCTGTTTTATGTAATTTAAGCTGCGTTGTTATAGGTTGCGAAAAATGAGTTATATTTTATCGGCCTTGTGCTTTATTGGGACTTCATTTATATTTCATCTGTCTGAGGTGCTGCAGTCATTGTGTCACGTGCGTAGCTTGAATGAACAGTTTATTTCCTCCCAGTTCTTATAACAACATAACCAACTTAATCAAATCTGCTTGAGCGTTGAGTTGTTCTGTTACGCAGTCACTCCAGTATGCTGTAAATCCCAGTGGGCCTCCTCGCTCCATCCACTGTCTTCGGCATATTTGCTGCGACTGCACTGGAATGTCTGGGAAAAAGCTTTTTATAGATTCACTGGATCAACAACTTTTTGTTGCAGGGACAGGGATGGGTGGTTGTTTTCATATTTAGAGCGTAAGAGGATTGCTGAATGTGGCTATTTAAAAGCCAGTTTCTCTCAGAACTGACTATAGACCTACTTTGTCTTTGCATTAGAATGACAGAGGGATTAAAAATGAGCCCCTGTTTGCTTTCCAGCAAGCGCTGAGATTATTTTCATAATTCAGAAACATTGTCTTCTCTTCAGCCTGCACCGTGTCACGGGGGAAGGGAGGCTACCAAACATTGTTGTCTGCGTGCTTTTATTTTAAGCTCGCATTAGTAATTAGTTATACATTGTCATGTTAATTGACTGTGGTTACTCTTTCCCACGTCCTACATTTTGCATTATTTGGAAGAGAGATGAGAAAAACCTTTAATAACATCCTGTTAACGCCGTTCCTGCTTGTACAACCGGTGCGCACTGATTCTAGATTTTGTTCGCCCCAGATAATAAAGGCTAAAAACTTGTTTTTCTCCATGGTTTTTGTTCAGATGAACACGGGAGATGTATCCTCTAAGGAGATTTTGTCAGCGTTACAACATACTTATGAAAACAGATGAACTCGAGCAGATCTGTTTCCTGTAAACTTTGAAAAGCACATCACACACGGCCGTGTTGCAACCCATAACACTGCGAAAGCAGTTGTTTTCTCTTACGTGATACTTTGAGTCTGCAGTGTGATTGCAGCTGCAGATTTAATTAAACGTTCCAGTATTTGAAAGAGCTTTTGTTTTTCTTTCTTTCTTTCTTTTTTTCAAAAATATCGTTCCTCAAAACGAGTACCTCGCAGATCTGGAAGAAGCAGTTCAAAGGGCATTTTGAAGGGTCAGTACGTGTGTATGTCGAGGGAGCTTCAGTTGGACGGGCCTTCGTCGCGTCTCTCGGGATGTCCAGTCACTGCTGTGGTAAAAATAGCCCTTGATGTACAGGGTGGGAAAGTCAGCAGCAGAGACGGAAGCTGAGACCTGCGAGTCAGATCTCATCACTGTCCGCAGCTGTGCTTATAAGAGCGGATGCTTTGGTTGGACCCATGTTTTCATCACTTGAAGGCTATATGCTCGCTCTCCCTTTGGCTCCCAGTCACAATGTACAACTCAGGGACGCCCGTGTCCTAACAAGGCTGCTCAAATCCCTCGGAGTTAGTCAGAGTGCACGCTGCCTCGGGAAAACAGGAGGGATGTCTTGTCGTATTCAGGGGCGGCTCAGATTATTATTGTCTAATTTCAGCCTCTATTTGAAACCCTAACTACTGCCCCCACTGGGAGCGTGATTGCCTTCATTACTCAGCATGGGTGCTGTTCGTTGTGCGTGTACTCAGTAATTACTGCATTTGGAACAAAAAAATGTTGACTATAGGGTACCAAGGGAAGGTAGAAACCTACTTATTTAGCCTTAGCAAAGACTGTTGAATTATTTGTGTTTGCCGAGCAGTAATTTTCACATTTCCTTAATTCGATGTCACACTGCACACCCGTCTCGTCCCCAGATTCACGTATTTTCCACTTAAATTGGCATTCGGCGGACCCAAATTGAACAAAACTTGTGAATTACGCCTCTCGCCGTTATAATCTGACATTTGCAAAATAACACTGATTGCTTTCAGCGTTTCGCTCAAGCACTGAACTTAAAATAAGCGCGTCTCATGTGTTGTGTTTGTGCCAGAGGGAAACGAAGATGGTTGATTAAGTATGGTTCAAATGTGAGCTCATTCCCGCTGTGAAGTTATTCTTGTGCTTCTGATTTGATTTGTTTGGGGATCTTGATAAATGATTTATTTTGCAACCTCAGTATGAATTAGTATTATGATTTAGCAAAGGAGCTAGCCCTGAAAAAATACAAAAAAATGTACATGTACTTCTAGTAATATAATATACTATATACTAGATGTACATTATAATAATATAATGTAATTCTAGTAATATTTTAGTGTGTATGGTTTTTAAACGATGTGTAAAAGTGGATGAACTGCGCACCCCTTCTCTAAACCAGTATTTTTTTTCTTCAGTGAGTAAACGCTTTAATAGTACACTGCACCAAATACTGAAATGACTTGGGGGCTTTCTGGTCTACTGGGTGACACATCATTGACCATTTCCAGCTATTCCTCAGGGGCGCATCGTCATCCATAATATCTAACATAACTAGTGATGCAAACTATCTCTGCAGCTGTGTTTTTGTCAGAAATCAATATAAAGATATCATCTCTAACTCCCCCTTTTTTAATAGTTAATGTCCCCAGAATGGTTTCCAGTGTAACGGTCGCTTAAAAAAAGAAATTAAAAACTTGCATTCAGTTCAATTAAATTGTATTTATATAGCACCAAATCACAACAGCAGTCACCTGTTGTAAGGTAAAGACTCCACAATAATACAGAGGAAACCCCAACAATTAAACAACACTCTTTGATCGAGCATGTGACTGTGGAAAGAGAGAACAGGAAGAAAACTCTGTTATGTGTGTCTTATTATGATCAACTAATATAACCATATGTGCATTAACTACACTCACTTCTAATGGCTAAAGGACATCCCTGTTGCTGGTGATGAGCTGGGGGGTAAACATTTGGAGGGCCAACCACACTCAAACTTGCAGCCAGTTAAAAATCGCTGGTTAACCTGGTAACGTGACATGCAGGTGAGGGTACTGTGCAAGAGAAGCACACACAGAAGATGGGAACAGCAGGCTGTGCATAAAATTTGAACATAAGCTCCAGGCTGGAAAAGTGAGGCCAGAGGAAAATCTGCTTCAAATCTGCTTCCATTCTTTCTCCGGGTTTTTCTCCTGGTTGCAAAAAGAAAGTAAAATTACTGGACTTCACTGACCTATGACCTCAGTAAACACTTTCCTGAATGTTCTGTGTTAGTTTCACATCCTTTTGAAAACAAAAGAACAAGTTAGGCTTGCTTTTGCAGTTACCAAGTTGCTACTAGGGATGCATGCGACTACTTGATTACACATTAAAATGTTCTGCCTCTTGCTAGTTGGTACCAAAGATACTAGTTAGCTAAGTTACTTATTTGGTTTTTATTAATAAGCAGTGGCAGCTCCATCCCGGTGAGAAATGTTGTGACGCCACCAGCCACAAACCAGGGCTGTGGTTTGTTGGTACTGTGACATTAAGTACTGTGACTATTATATATGGCACAGTGTCCAACAGATTTACATTTAAAACTCAACTTGATTATCAAGACATGTGATTAGCGGCTTCAAATAGCTCTCAAATACATGTGCAGTTATTGTATGGCTAATATTTAACCTCATCACTTCACTTCAGTTCTGAATGTTCTCTGAGGGTTGACTTTTTCTCTTGTTTAAATAACTAGCAAATTAGTTACCAGGAGCATCCTTAGTTACTACTGCATGTGAGTGTGTAGCTTGAGACTACAACATAGGAATTCAGTGAGGTTACAGTGGCAACATCCATCTTCTATATACAGTTAATGTTTGGAGCCTTTCTGTTATAAAACAAGCAGTGTGAAATAAAGTCAATATAGCAACTGTCATGTTTGCTAATGGCTAAAGCCTGTGTGTCATTTACTTGGTCTGAGCCGGCTGTGCTGCAGTACTAAACACAAATCGTTTTATTCTGTCCTGCAACTTATTACAAGAGCATTGCTGATCCTTAGTAACTGAGCTAAAGTGACTTTGGCTCTTGTCTGCACGCTTACTTACATTGTCTGCTGCATTCTCGGTCTGGATTTCATCTTGCGCAGGATTAAAGCTGACAACAACAGCAACAACAAAAAATGGGTCATTATCCAAATATTTACAGAGTCCTTCGTGTCAAATCTCTGTTTTCTTTCATTATCATTTACAACTAGCCCTGGTCTCTTCCATCGACTCATCATAAGTCACGTTATTATCCAATTAAACGCCACAAATAATTCAAGTTAAATGTTAATGACAGTATATTTCTACAAGGAGTTCATTAACACCTGGAGGCGTCTTAAAAATGCATCCACCTTTGTGCTTAACGACAATAAATGTCCTTAAGACCCTCCAGGGGTTAAAAATATGTGGCACACTTATGTCAGCTATATTTGTCGGTCTAATCCAGTGTTTATTAGGCAACATGCCCGGTTTATAATGTCTGCTAATGAAAATGCTCGCGTTACTCAGCGTTTACTGCCTGTGTTTTTTTTTCTCCACAGGTCACATTCCATCATCACTTGGGGTAATCCTCCGGACCACGGACAAGATTGTTTGGGCAAATGAGTTTGAGCGTGAGTTGCTCGAAAATCACACTAACCTATTTAACCAAAGTACCGTTTCTTTTTTCCAGATTTAGCCTGCCTCTCTCTCATGCTGTCATGCGTTCTGTTTTCTTCCCAGCCATCGAACTGACCTGCTTAATAGAGTCCATCTCGACAAACAACCCAAGGATCGAGTGGAAAAAGATTAAAAATGGTGTTCCCAGTTATGTGTACTTTCAAAACAAGATAGCAGGTAAACCTCTTGGAAACTGTCTTTTAGAGAAACCAGTAGAGCACAGTGTTTCAAAGCAAAGTCGCAGCACTCAAAGCTTAGCTGAGTGAATGCTACCTTGAAAGACCTTGGCTCAGAATTCTGTTTTTAAGCCGTGAAGTCACGCTGTGTATTTGAATGAGCAATTGTAAAGTGTTTTTCACCCCCCCATCTCTCTCTCTTTCTGTCGTTCTCCAAAAGGGGACTTGGAGAGCAGAGCTCAGCTCAGAGAGCCGGCCAACATTCTGATCTTCAACGCCACTCGATCAGACACAGCAGAGTACCGCTGCGAGGTGGCCGCCATCGATGATCAAAGGGACTTTGATGAAATACTTATTAGTCTTGCAGTAAGAGGTATGGAGAGCAGAGCTAAAAGTCACTGCATGTCTATATCGTCAACCCTCTAAAGTTCTAATCACACTTTGTTCTTATAATCGAATAGATATTAAGATTATGTGGCAGTTTATACATTTTACACTCAATTTACTTCTGAAATATAAAGCTACATCATGATTGCTGTCACTGTGAGGTTGCCATGCATCTAACCGTTGCCTTTGAGGTGCTGGTAGATTAAGCTAGTGGCCTGCTGGGACAGCAATCACAACCATTTAACACCCACTTACATAAATCACTCGGGATATCTGGGGCTTGTGGCGACGTTATAACAATTCCAACTTTAACCTTACGTATCACTTGATGACAGTTCTCTTTGTCACCATACAGTGGCTGAGAACACACTTCACCTCAGGGAGTCGCAGACTTGTCTTTAGACACGGAGCCTGTTGCAGACCCTGGCCTGCACACAGAGAAACACAAAAAACGAGTGCCAGCAGTGTTTGCTGTATGTGGCATAACCACTGCCTGTATATAAATTGTGCACCACTATGGACTTTATGGACAATAACCCTGTGTGTCTGAAAAGTGAAGCCAGTGTGGATGCTCTTTAAACCTGCATTCTTTATAGTGACCAGCAGGTGGCAACACCTCTGGTTGCAAACAGATTGTGTGGGAGTCAATGAGGAAATCACCCACTTGGTCTTTGAGCTCAGTCAACAGTTTCCTGATTAATTTTATGGACGTATTTGCTACTTTTAAATCCTGGCCAGCAAAGTATGTTGTTACAGATGAAATGATGAAATGTTATCCTTTAGCCATTTAGTAAGTAAAAGTATCGCTTTCAGCAGTGTGTAAATGCTACACAACATTCAGCAGCCTGATGTGAATCTGTGCTTTTTGTGTGTAGTGAAACCTGTTGTACCACGGTGCAGCGTGCCAGAGGCCGTCACAGTGGGAACATCAACAGAGCTGCGATGTCTGGAAAATGAGGGCTTTCCCGCTCCTCAGTACCGTTGGTTTCACAACAATGAAGAGCTTCCACAGGATCCCAAAAACAGCGCAAAGTTTGCCAACTCTTCCTACAGCATCAACCCCGACACCGGAGGCCTGGTACAAAAATGACAAGCATCCTGTTGTTGCTACATTTATGGCTTTATCATTTCAGTTCCTATTGTCTGTGCAAAATATCTCTTGAGGCACGGCAGCACTCAGTATTTACTATTATTATTGTTAAATGAACAGATGTAAACTTCTTCTCCCTGCCTGTCTGTTCTGTTTGTAGACAGGACTCATTAGTGCCGGGTATTCTCTGTCAGAGCTTATCTAATGTAAATGTTACCCGCTTAATCTAAATAAAACCTTAAGCATTATATGACTAAGAGCAGGATTAACCCTCGTGTGTAAAAAGAGCCAGTAAGAACACTTATCCAAAACCTGGCATATGGAACAAGGATAATGTTGCATTTAAAGCCAAACTGATGTGTTTCCAGGTAAAAGTTTAACATCTGGCAGAAATTTAACCATGTTATAAAACATAGAGCGATGCCCTTTAATCTAAAATCTTACAGCAGTATTAAAAGCAGCCCGTAAATCCATCTGAAGGCCAAAATGTCGCTATATTCAACCACAGCCAGACATCCTATTGTTGACAGTTCGTCTGCGTGTCAGTGCACTGACAGTTTTCTAAAAATGTCTCCACAGAAATTTCGAAGGGTCAGGAAGGAGGACGCGGGGGAGTACTACTGCCAGGCAAAGAATGATGCGGGGCATGCACAGTGTCCCACGCAAATAATGGAAGTCTGTGAGTGACATTCACACCAGCCAAGCAGGTCTTTTGACAGCACTTTAAGCCAAAAGCAAAATCAGACACGTTCACTCTCAAGTTTCAAGTTAACACGGCAAAGAGAAAAAGTGTGAAATAACAGAAGGAAGCTAAAACATATGAACACAGACAGGACAAGACAGGCGCGACTTCACATGTAGGAATGAAATAAACTTTATCTCAAAGCAAACATCAATATTTTTCATTAATTTTACCCCAAGCACCACTGTTCCCACTAAATATTATATAAACTATTTGAAGGCCAAGCATACTTTGTGCTTATAACTGCCATTTGAAGGCAGCTAAGGGAAACTAATTCCCTCTGCTGAGCGTCATCCCTTTGCAACGAACTGGATGCAGGAAAGCTCCGGCTGTCCAGGTCAGTCTGATCCCAGCACCTCGCTGGGAAGCAACAGTTTCAGACACCCACGCCCCTGATATGCTAACATGCCCATGACAGCGTATTCTGCAGCCAGAACATGAAGCAGAAAGGATCAAGCAGCTGTCCACACAGTTAAAGTGTTTTTGCACACTATAGGCATTCATTTTGTTGTAGGAGTTGTTCATTTTTGAACATTTGAACATTTTTATAGAAAAAATAATGGAAAAAACAAACAAAAGACATTCACCATAATTCATGTAAAAAATCTAATTCGTTATTTTTATCACATTTATTATTAAATGTCAAAATTTGTTACTGTACATCATCTGAATTCTTCTTATTTAATGTGATAAGCAGACAAAGTTTGTTTTTATTTGTTTCATTGTTTGGTATCTTGAGTTGGTGTATTTAATGAACATGAAATTCTTCTTATTTTCATCGAAGCCAATAACAATTAAGTGAGGATTTTAGGAGTGTGGCAATTACACAAGATATACATAAAAATGAAAATGCAGCAATGATATAAGTCATGGTTAAAGGCTATCGATATGCCTCAGGCCACGTAACTCTCTCAAGAGCACTTCTCTGTGCCCTGTTGCAGATGACGTTGACATCCTGGGGATTTTCCTCAAGGTGTTTGGTGCTGTGGTTGCGTTCTTATGCTTGGCGGTTTCCATTTGTCATTCCTTCAGACGTGGATGCTTCCACAAAAAAGGCCACAATGAAAATAAGTGAGTACAGTCTGCAGCTCTGATGAAAGGATACAAAATCCTGACTTTTTTTCTTTTAATGCATTCTGTTTCACTTTATTTCAGCTACAACTGGCCTGCACAGAATAGCAGTGTTGAGTATGGAGACGCGGATGAGGTAAACTTACAAAGCACACCGCATTCGTTGGAAGTCAAATCCAAAAAAAAGAAAATCTAAGGTAACTTCCTACTTCCTGTTTTTCATAGGGTCATTTCCGCCACAAGTCTTCCTTCGTTATTTGACAGCCGACACAGAGGACGCGATGTAACCACGACGAAGTAAACTTGCAACAATGATGCTCCACTTGGTAAAGTTTGGAGTCTAACATGGCACATTATTCTCTGATGCACATCAAAATCAAATCAGCCGACTTGCCAAAGTAATTTTAATATCATTTTGTGGCACTTGGTTGAGTTTTGCAATGCCACAGATTTTTTTGTTGTTGTTTATTAATATTAAATTCCATGAAAATATTTGGTTTTTACATATTTTTCTCATTTTATACTCAACATAAAGCTACTGTACAATAAAACGATTTCAAAGCTGTGGAGGTCGATGTTTATATCACAGTGTCATCACAAAGGTTACTGTAAACTACATTCCCTCACTGTTTTTGGACAAATCCTCTTTTATAGCTCTTCAATTTTTTACAGTGGACGTAAATTGTTTACTTCATCCTTGTTCTTAGTTTGTTTCACATGCAGAGGACGAAACATGTTTTTGTACATACTGTAGTTAAACAGGCAATAAGTAGCAGGCTGCAAAAGGCTCATGAGCTGACTAGAAGGCACAATTTAATAGCCTATGACTATATTTACAAATGAAAACAAACATGTACAAGTACAGAATAAAGTGTGAATTTTAACACCATATATTCCAATATGCTGCAAACTCAATATGTACTATAAAGGTGGTGTTGATGATTTCTTGGAGTGCTGTTTCTGTGTATAAGTGACCTTTTGTGCTTTACTAATTATTTTGTGAGTATTGGACATATTGTCCAGGTTTGACTCAGTATTATAAATGTACATACATGCATATACTTTTTGGAGCTTTTCATTTGAATGCGTAGCACTCCATACCTTATTGTAAATATTGCAATAAACTGTTTATTGGAAATACATTTACAGTATTCACTGTTCAGTGTGTATCTGCAGTGTTGAGCCTGTCAGTAACAACAGTGTGTCATTTTAGACATTAGTGTCAAAGATGTGTGTAACAACTCAGGAACTGTTGTACAATCTCCACTGTTCATTTGATATTAATGTTATACGTTAATGTTATTTTGTTACTATTAAATATATTTCAGCTGAATTTTTGGAGTCTCAAATGTTTTGGTGGATTTTGTCCAGATGATTAAAGTGAAATATAGAGATACACAGACAAACAAGGTTTCTGTGTAGTGAGGGGGAAATCACGCACAAACACAAACATAGCTTGTCCATGTTGACTCAATCCAGAAATGTTTTTTGTGGTCCTCCTATTGCAGCTCTCTCTGGAAGAGACTCTCCTGCCTGGCAGCACAATCTCACCCTTGCCGCTTTAACTTTGTTTCCAAACCTCTCAACCTGAACTCAATCCCTCTGATACTCATTTTAATCCTGTGCCTCCTGGTAAATCAGCGAAAATCTTCACCATCTCCGGCTCAACCTCCTGTGTTGTTTTTACGGCCGCCGTCTCACTACCATCACAACACATGACAACACACAAATTATATATGCAAGTCAAAAAATCCAGAGTGGAGGAAAATTAGTGCAGGTATTACAGTAAAATGAAAAAGCTTTTTGAAATCAGTTGGCTCATAGTTTTGTAGACATCCAGAGTTTCATTGAAGCGCCAATCAACGCTTCATTAGGCAAGTTGTAATTATTATTATTCCAGTTTTTCTGAATTGCTAAAACACATTTGCTGAAACCTCCACCCATTTTCTCAAAACCTTAAACAGAACTACATTCACAAAACCTCAGATTCTTCTGTCAGAATCAAACTATCACTTCAAAATCAGTTTTTACACAACAAGTAAAAATATATTCACCACAGAATATTCGTTAGACACTACATCAGATAATTGAAGATACGGCATTCAGGGCATGTAGTTAACAGGAAATATTTAAGTGTATTTAACAAATGACCATAATTAGAATGATATGAAGTGCTGAATGTAGATAACAAAAATGAATTAATTAAAAATAAAACTAAATTAAAAGCACATTTCTGTAATTCACAGATTCATTCAACATCATCATGTCTTTGTGTGGGGCCAGTCCAGAGGACTTCATCCACATCATCCACATCACAGGCAATATTCTCCCATGCCAGGCAACATAAGAAAAACCTTCTTGAGTGCAGAAACCAGCATTGACTAGACTCCAAAGTTGTCCCATCACAGGTGTGTTCTATTGCCTCCAGTAAAGTTTCCCCAGTGTAGGGCTGCCGGTCATAGACCTTCCACCTCCACGCAGAGAAAAACTCTTCTGTTGGATTCAGGATGGGGCTGTAAGGTGGAAGGGAAATGTTTATAAAGCGCTGGTTGTTTGTGAACCATTCATGTATCAGGACAGCACAGTGAAAGTTCACATTGTCCCAAACAATGACATATACAGGTTGCACTGCTTGTTGATCCAGCTGTTCACGTGCAACCATGAAATCCTGTAGATGACCCAGAAATGTAAGGAGATGTGCAGTGTTATATGGCCCCAGGTTTGCATGACAGTGGAGAGGCCCGCAGTTACTTTGCCACCATGCTGGCCAGGGACTTCAATAATGGCATGTTGACCAATTATGTTCCTGCCTCTCCACCTCCTTTTTGCCAGATTGAATCCTGCTTCATCTATGAAATTATATTCATGGGTCCTTTTCATGAAATCCAATTCAAATCCTCTACAGTAGTGTACTATAAGTTATACAGAAAGATGAAATAGTGTATTTACAGTATACACATTTCATTTATATACATTACAATATAGCATAATAGTAAGTCTATGGGCATAGAATTCTAAGCGTCGCTGCTGAAAGTGTGTGTAGATCGCACATACTGATGACGTAGAACTCTTGTGTAGTGAGTTGCTGCGTGCGAAAGATGACAGCTGTGTTGGAGTTGTGTTCACATTTTGCCTCCAGTGCCAGTGTAAATATAATAGCATTCATACATACTACATACGCTGTACATAATAATAATAATAATAATAATAATAATAATAATAATAATAATAATAATAATTATTATTATTATTATTATTATTATTATTGTTATTGTTATTATTATTAACTTCTGATAATTTAAGTATTTTCATAATTTTTGCTAATGGTTTGAAAGTGCTTATAAATGTTTATATTGTTTGCATGAGTGTAGTATTGTAATGCAATTTATTTATATTTCTTTTCCTTTTAACACTTGCAGGTCTTAAACACGCTGTAGTTCAAGCATAATCGCTAGTGCCTAGCGACTTCCGCGCCTTTCTTTCCGCTTTTACTGTGAAAAAACGCCACCCGGAAGTAGTTCAGCTAACGCAGGTAAAGAAAGCTGGTGTTACATCCTGGTCGTTTGACAGCGTTCGTCGTTTTATCCCCAGAAAACAAACATGTAAGATACATTTACGCGGCGAGCTCTGTGTGAACAGCAGACCCATCCGTCGCTGCTTCGGGCTGTTTATCGGTGAGATCCAGGCTCAGCAACGGAGAGCAGAAAAAAAGAAAACGGCTATTCACAATACTGTGTGTTTTAGCATCGAAGCGCTAATTTGCTTGACATGTAGCTCGTGTGGAGGTTTCTGTGACATATCTTGAGACTTTTTAATGTCAGTCGGTGTAATTCGTGCTACGAGAAGCAGCCAAGCTCGCGCACTCCGCAGGCCTTAGCGTGCACTTGTTTTCTACTTTGAAACGTTAGCAGGTTCGGTGCAGCGTGCTAACAAGTCAGTTAACTCGCACTTAGATAAGATAAAGAGTTAGCGAGGACGCAGCATTATAATGAGTTTCTTTAGTTTTGGTCAAAGCGCAGAAATCGATGTTGTCCTGAATGACGCCGAAACGAGGAAGAAGGTTGAACACAAAACTGAAGATGGGAAGAAAGACAAATATTTTCTTTTCTACGACGGCGAGACTGTCAGTGGAAAGGTGAATGTGACGCTGAAGAACCCCGGAAAGAGGCTGGAGCACCACGGCATCAAAATTGAATTTGTGGGACAAATAGGTATGTAAAAATAGCAGCGAGTGATAGACTGTGGGGTGAAGAAACATGGAGGCATCCCTCAACAGTGAAACAAACAGATGCTTCAGTTTTCAACTTTATATTAGACATGAAAGGAAACACAGGGGGCCGGATATTAAACCTGTGTAGACCTGTTTCAGATCACCTGTAAGCTGCACTCTAGTGTCCTTAATCTGCTGCAGCTGGACTGTTAAAAGTTCCAGCAGTGAAATTGTAAGCAACACAGACAATCCCTGCTTGAGTGTTACATTTGTGAAAGAGCTGTGTGAAAACTTGGACACATAAATAGATTTTAAGAAGTGAAATTCACATGTTAAAGTAAAATTCACATGGTATGGCTTTCTGGCCACTAAAATCAATTACGAGTTCAAGAGCTCAGTTGTATCCAAAATCGTGCACAGTATAGTTTTTTTTTTTTTTTAATACTATCTTTCCTCTTGTTCTAGAGTTGTATTACGACAGAGGAAACCATCATGAATTTGTTTCCCTGGTGAAAGATCTCGCAAGACCTGGTGAAATAACTCAGTCCCAGACCTTTGACTTTGAGTTCACTCATGTTGAGAAACCTTACGAGTCCTACACAGGCCAGAATGTCAAGCTAAGGTAAGTTTGATCCTTCACTGTCGTTTTGTCAGCAGTACAGTGAGCGCGTTACTTGTTAACCTGCCTGTCATGTGGTTGCACTTAAACTGAGCAGTTTTCAAGCTTGATGTTGCCCACATTTGACTTGCAGTACATGCACGCTGCTCAGACCAATGACGGTGGAAGTGAGTAACGTTAAATCATTACAGTGTCAACAATCGAGGGGTGAAAAGTGAACTGTGACGACTTAATATGTGTTGCAAATGTTGGACAAGGGCTAGACTGTGAATGCTTGAAGACAGCTGCAGATCTTTTGGGGTATTCTTTGTATGCAGTGATAAGTACCTATCAAAACGTATCCAAGGTGAATGGGTAATAGGGTTGGACTCTGTTAATTGAATGAACAGAAAACGCTTTAAACTTGACTTGAAGGTGTCAGACTAGTCAGATTGACCATGGTGAGCCCTGTCCACCACCAAAGGTTCCTACAGATGAATGCGACAGCGTCATAGCTGGAAGGGCACTGGGAGAAGGTAGGCTTTTACCAGTGTAAGAGGTGGCAGCATTATGAATATGCATTTCAGTGTTGCAACCAGACATCTGGTTGAGTCTTTGTCATGAGGTGGAGCAGTAAACGATAGGATAGGCAGGTGGATTTGACATTATGGTCAATTAGTGTGTAGTTGTGAATTTCTACTAAGGAGGAAATGGCACTTTTTTCATTGCTTGTGTGCTTTATTTTCAGATATTTTCTTCGTGCCACGGTGATAAGAAGACTAAATGACATCACTAAAGAGATGGACATTGTGGTCCACACACTGAGCACCTATCCTGAGCTCAACTCCTCCATTAAAATGGAAGTTGGAATTGAGGACTGCCTCCACATCGAGTTTGAGTATAACAAATCCAAGTAAGGCTTGCAGGGCTGCAGCAAACCACTATCATTCACTTTTTTCCCTTGTTATGCTGTGTTTAAGAGTGAAATAGTTTTATACAGTATCAGCAAAACCATCTCTTTTTAAGTGAAAGATGCATTTATTTATTTAGAAACTGAACCAGTAGCTGAAACAATGATTGATTTATTATCAGTTTAAATGAAAAGCATGTACTGAACATTGTGCTTGTTAGTGACTAAACTGTAGATCTCATTCGCAGTTGTCGCCTGTGCTTTTCTTTTCTTTTTCTCCAGGTACCATCTGAAAGATGTAATTGTGGGAAAAATCTATTTTCTGCTGGTGAGAATTAAGATTAAACACATGGAGATTGACATCATCAAACGTGAGACAACAGGCACAGGCCCAAGCGTTTACCACGAAAATGACACTATTGCCAAGTACGAGATCATGGATGGAGCGCCGGTCAGAGGTAAACAAAAGTTATTCACAGTTTCAACAAGTCACACAATGCAAACACTGCTCAGCCTCTGAGAGTGTGTTTAACATTGCAGGAGAGTCCATCCCCATCCGATTATTTCTGGCTGGATATGATCTGACCCCCACCATGCGAGACATCAACAAGAAGTTCTCGGTGCGCTACTACCTGAACCTGGTTTTGATTGACGAGGAGGAGAGACGTTACTTCAAACAGCAGGTACGACTGGAAGCAAAACATCAGACAGCGTTTTTACATTTTTCTGAATCTTCTACTTCACTAGTTTAAAACTATCCATGTGAATGTGATTTTTAGTGCTTATTAGTCTATATGAAGGGCAGCTCTCAAACAGTATCCAGCTGGTGGATGTGGGCACAGCTGCAGATGCTCTGCCTGGCTGACATTAGTGCAGCTGTGGCTGGATGTGGTTCTGATTTTGACTGCCTCTGTATTTCGATTGTGTCAGAGTGAAAGGACAGTGTGGCTTCAAGAGGAGGCTCAGCCTCCAACTACCACTGTAGGCACACAAAGCCGCCTGCATGTAGTCAATCAGTGCTACATCCTGTTGTGTCACAGCCGTAACTGTAATAACTGAAGTGTGCCTACAGCCAGGATGTAATGGCAGCTGAACCCTGTTTCACTAAGAAAGCTGGCGAACATCCTCCTGTTGTTTGCTTTCTAAATGTGGGGGTACAGGCTATGATAGAGCTGTGAGTGTGTAGCGATTCTGACTGTAGTTACAGCTAGCGCTACTGAATAATCAGAGGTGGGAACTGAGAGCAGGTTCCAACTGGTTCTGTTCTGAATTGTACTCCATCCAAAGCTTATGCCCCCCAGCTTATCAGTGCCTTTTATTAGTGCTGGCATGTTTTATTTATTTATGTCTTTTTTTTCATGGCAGTGGAGCTGAAGAGATAATAGACCTGCTGCACTGGCACTAAAAACCCCCCCAAAAAACGAAATCCTATGTAGGTGAAAATCGATCAATAATCAATAAAGAATCTGCTTGAAACCTCGAAACTGAACACCATCAGTAAAACCTTATCAATAGCAATTCTTAAACACAGGTGCTATTGTGGAGCTCTGCTTTTTTTCTGTGTTAGATAGTGAAAATGTTGCACTAGAAAACAAGTCTGACAGCGAATAAGAAGTAGTGGTGCTTTTATTGGTTGATGTCCCACTGACTGGTTCTAAAAGGCTAAAATCATTTATCAGTCACATTTGAGAGCTAGGAAAACTCTGTGCTCAGTTTGGTACCTTTTCTTTCATTTACAGGTCATGGGCTGAGGTGTTCTTCATGTCATCACCTTACATTTGTCTTTGATTTCTCTCCCCTCCAGGAAATCACACTGTGGAGAAAAGGGGACGTGGTGAGGAAAAGCATGTCTCACCAGGCTGCCATCGCCTCTCAGAGGTTCGAAGGATCAGCCGCTTCAGAGAGCGCACTGGAACAGGCTGCAAAAGAGGAGAGCGGGTAGAGCTGCAGCTCTCCTCTCACGGGACTCACAAAGGGTCTGCACTGGGGTGGTGGGGGGTACATGTGAACTGTACAACATCTGGAGAGGCAGCTGCTTTACTTGTAGCTGCTGCTTCTAGTAAAGAAAGAAGGGAGACCGACATACGGTAAAACTGTGTGAACTATGAAACAGTTTGCATGAGGCATTCAAATGGGCTTCAGGCTGCTGGTCCTATCCTTCCTCATTAATGCATTTTTTTTGGGGGGGGGGGTTCTTTTTGGGAATCAAAGTAAACCCATGTCTTATTGTTCGCTGGGTAAAACCATGTGAAATTGAATTTTTAAGCCTTCTGTTTGTTACGTTCTAACACTTTTGGGATCAATTGATTTCTAATCTCATAATTATTTCAAACGAATGCTCATCAAGTGCATCTCCAACATTCCACGTTTAATGAATGCATTCCTAACATTGTTCTAAGATCAAGAAATCCAAGATAACTTTGCACTGCTTTACCTTGCTGAACACATTTTTCTGTGTTTGTGTGTTTGCACAAAAAAAGGATGGAAGTGGAAACTCTAATCTCTCGCTGCTGTTTGAGTGAGAGAGCTAAAGTATTAATCCACACGTTTGTTTTTAAACCTGTAAATAAGGCCAGTTAAACCTGTTATCCTGTTTCCAGCTCGTGTACACAGACTATCTAGTACACAGTGCTACAAAATGACGTTTCATGTCCATAAGCTTTACCTCAGCATTCCAGTGGTGTTAGGAAAGGATGTCAAAGTGTTTGTCTTGAGGTCTGATAGTATGAAGTCTTCTGTATCCTCTTTATTAGAGACTTAAAAGTTGTGCCTACGTGTATCAAGCTAATTGAATCCTCCTGCCTCTAACATAATTTTAGTCTTTTAACCAGAGAAAGTTACAGTAGAACTATCTTTTGCAAAATGCTACTCGATTACTCCTTGTTCCCAAAAGTCTAATAAATTGATGCCAAATGAATTTAATTCTCTGTGGTTTTGTTGTGAAAATGAATGAATGTGTTGACTTAATGAACCTGAGCATTCATTAAAATGTACTTACAGCTAATGTAGTTTTATTTAACATTCAACTGCTATAGAGTAGTGAGCAGATCTGCAACAGAGTGACTGAGGGGAGGGGGGGGGATCAAGGTGCTGCAGTGGCCCCATCAAACTCCAGACTTTAACCTCTCTAAGAGCTGTGCATAAATGACTGCCTGCAAACCTAAATAAACTGAAGCAATGCTGTAAAGAAGAGTGAGCCAAAATCCCTCTACAATGTGAGAGACTAATACAGGGATACAGACAATAATCAGTTTATTGGTGCTGAAGGTGGTTTTACAAGCTACTGAATGATATGATATACTTCAGTTTTTCACATACACATCATGACTGTACAGTTTGATTTTTAAGTTCTCATGAGTTGCAAAATTAGTAGATTTTTATTTTGAATTTCTCATAGGAAAATGTCCTTCCATCCATTCTCTTCCACTTTTTCTCATCAGGGCTGGATCTATCCCAACTATCATAGGGCAAGAGTCAGGGTATACCCCGGACAGGTCACCAGTCTGATGCAGGGCAATTTAGAACAACAAATTAATCTAACCCTACCAACTGCATGTCTTTAAAACATGGGGTGGGGCAGGGTAGGGTTAGGTTAAACCAGAGACCTTATGCAAACATGGGGAGAACATACAAACCACGCACAGAAGCCCTGGCTAGATGTTGGAGGCGAACTCAGGACCTTCTGAGGCAACGGTGCAAGCAAGCCACAGCAACTTCTGCTGGACCACATATTCATTATAAGGACATTTCCACAAAAGACTTTGTCTGTATATCGGTTTTATCTGTTTTATAACAGGTTTCTACGTTCTGGTGGGTTCTTAGGAGATCCGTGTCAAAATTATAAGTTTTATCTTAACAACAGTAACATCAGGTGAAAGAGGACATGCATGCATGTGCTTTGAGGTGTAATTTAAACACGTAAAGAGAAAGGTCTCAACTAAAGACGAGGCTTAAAACTTAAAGGTGATGTTATCCTAATGTGACAACCAGAGCAAAGGAGACAATGTTTCATAAAACTATGACTGTGGAAAAGACCACAGAAGATATCAACACACTGATTCAGTCATTAGCGCTCTGGAGCTTTGTGACCTGAGCCCTGGGCCACACTTCATGAGTGGAAACACACAGTGTGCCCCAGGGCTCAGGTTCCAAAGCAGGCTGGGCTTTTTCAGCCACTGCTGTTCGAAGTAGCTATTTTGCATCAGCATACACAATTATTCAAGTAAATCAATTGGAAATAGTTAATAAAAACTATTTAAATAACAGTGATGTCAGTTAGGAGATAAATGGTGCTACACCATCTGACTGACTCTGACATATAATACGGGAGTTGTTGTTGTGGCATCGGGCTGCAGCAACAGCATTAATACTTCCAAACCAGCATCTCATCAGAGGTTATATAAGGTACTTTTCAGCATTCAGCACATTAAATTCATTTAATGTGGGTCCCCCACAGTCTACAAAAAGGAAAATTTACCAAGAGCCCTTTGCATGTTGTTGTTGTTTTTTTTTTTTTGCAATTAAGCAAATACCTGGAAGGCCATGCCACATAGGCTGTTTGCGGGTTTTATTTTCCCACTCACTCTGTCATCACCGGGCAGCAGTTGAGCACACAATGTTAAGTTATTCCCATGTGATAAAACGAGCGTTGAAAGGGTATCAGGAGTCGTAAAATATGCTGCCGTTTATAAATTATGAATTAAATAACGTCAATAAAATGATGCTTGACGCTACTCTGAGAGCAAAGGCCAGCCATAATTAATGCTGCTTCTGTTTATACTTTATAAAGAGGCACTGCTTTCCATCCAGTTCCAAGAAACTCAAGTCATAACCACATGTTTGTGTTTTCACAGATTGAATCTGGACTATGATGTCTAATAAAAATATTTAATATCTTTAATAAACGTTAACAGTTACAGTGAAGCAATGGTACTTGTGATGATTTTGCTGCGTTGTGAAGTCAATCCTTACAGTGGCTCTTTGTCCTCCAGACTCAAGATGAAGTCAAACTCCTCTGCGAAGAAAGAAACAGTGTTCACAGCTATTTCTCTTTTATTTGTTTATTTATTTACTTTTTTCTTTCCGCTTCTGTCATACCGGTGTTGAGAGGCTGCACAGAGAGCCTAGCCCTTGTAAAAAGCGCCATGTCCTTGAGGGGCCCCCCCTTAGCGCGATGCTGCAGGTGGTGCTTTTTAAGCTCCGACAGAGGAAGAAAACGCTTCATCATCCTTTGATACTGGACGTCTACCTGAGGGAGAAGAGAACGAGCTCAGCCTTCACGCTTGAGTCTTATCATTAACTGCGCTTAATGCGTTCAGCTTACCATGCTCCACTTGGGGTCGTCTGGTTTGCTGGTTGCATCATAATGCACATCTTTCCTGTCAAACTGAGTGTGGTCCACATAAGCTTCCTTCACAACCTAGAAAGAGGAAATGAAGCTGAACATCGGGCCCGTCTCGAGCTTTACCTAAATATAGAAGAGCGACTCACTTTCATGAGTCCTGCTATCCCCGGCTCCTTGCAGTTGCTGTGGTAAAAGAAAGCCAGCTGCCCCTCTTTCATCTGCCTCATGAAATTGCGTGCCTGCAGAAGATAAGCATAGCAAATTCAAAAATAATTTGCACAGTGGTGCAGTGAGCAGAGACAGAAAAGCCCTTTCAGGAGTAGCAGCGCATTGCTCCTTTTTTCAGATAAACATCTTCTTTTTGCAGGACTCTGTGCTGCAACTCTACCTGATAATTACGAACGCCATCCCAGCAGCTGGTCTGATCAGGCAGAGCCTTCAGGTCCTCGATGCCAAACTGCAGAGTGAACAGGAAGCATCAGACAAGTGAGACCAGCTCACACTTTAAAATGCGCTGACAAAGCTGGTGCTGCTCCATACCTTTACGTCGATGCCATTCTCAAAGCGGCTCTCGGGCTCAGACTTCATCAGCCAGCGACTGTACTGTGGAGAACCAGAAGACGCCGAGCTCTCGTCAGTTTTTCCACCAGAAGTTGCAGCTTTCCTCTTCTTCAAAGCTGGGGACACTGGCTCCCTGTCATCATCTTTGCCTGTGGTTTGGAAGCACTCTTTAGTTAAAACTGTGTTTACACGCACTCTTCGAGGGGTTGAATGTCACAATAATTTGGTGTTTTTAATGATTTCTTTGAACCGTTCTTTTTCCAGGGTGGAGTGATTGTACAGCATAAATCTGTGATGACTTTAAAAAACAAGAACAAGCGCTTAAGTTATAATAATAAGCGGCACTGGAGGTTCTGCAATGTTGTTATTTCTTTGGCAGCACCCATTGGATTGACCAATACTCAGAACAATGGAAAAATCGAAGGAACTTAGTAAACATCTAATAAATAGAATTGTAGATTAACACAAGTTGGGAATGTCTCTTAGAAATGCAGATTCCAAAATAATCAGTGCAAACACAACTTTCCGGGGTTCTAGAAGAAGACCCACACTGTCACCCTCGCATGAGCAGAAATTGGTTCAGATGTTCAGGAACAACTAAAGGACCAAAAAGGTTCAAGCCTAGCATGAACGGGAAACTAATGGAACAACAGGAAAACTGTCTACAGTGAAGTTAGTTTTACAGTGCCATGGACTAACTGTCAAGCATGGTGGTGGTAGCATCATGGGCACAAAGTAGATGGAATAATGAAGGAGGAGAACTATGTCCAAATTGTTCAACTTCACCTCAAATCAACCTGGACACAATTGAGTGTTTCAATCAGACAATGATGCCAAACACATGTGAAATCTGGTTTTGTAATTGATAAAGCAGGTTAACATTAAGCTTCTGGGATGGCCTTCCCAAAGCCCCAACCTAAACCCTATTGAACATTTTTGGACTATTTGAATGAACCCTACCAATTCTTCAAAAAAAAGAGTGGTCAAACATGCAGCCAGAATTATGCATGAAGTTTGTTGATGCCCACCCAAAGTGTGTGGTTGACGTGCAGCTTGCTAAAGGACAGTCAACCAAATATTAGTGGGGGTGTTTGAATGCACTTGACTCATTATATAAAATTGAGACTAAATTCAAAATAAATTCACACTTGTGCACCCAATGGTTTTGGTTAATTAATTAAAGATGTAGCTATAAAATATTCTACCCTGGAAAATCCTTAGAAATCCTGAAATTACTCTGAGATTCATGCTCAGGATGAGTGTATTAACCTTCTAATATCAGACAGGTGATTTTCTTCTGTGATTTGATTTACCTACCTGAACCTGTATTCCTTTTACTGACTCTGGCCTTTTTCTTTGGTGGCATCTCTTTGACTCTGTAAAGATCCACAAAAGGTTTGGATGGTTTGTTTCTGTAAAGCTTGTGAGGGCAAAAACACAAGAAGTTTTAGGTATAACTTGTACTCTGGTAGCTCTCCCACCAAGAACTCAGACAATCAGCATTTTTTCCTTTTTATCCACTAATGATTTCCATCCCTTATATTTATATCCATTTATACTTTTCTAAAGTTCATACAAAGTGTTGTTAACTGAAGAACATTAGGTTGGGTCAGTGTCTTGTCTCTTTATGTAATCCCAAACGGACTACTCTAAAAATCATTCAAAATGAGTCCAAGATCACATAAATTTGGCTTTATTTACCGGTAGTTGCGTCCAGCCGCAATTAATGTTGGTAAGCACAGCAGTCTTCCAATGAGCCGTGATTATCTTCTTCATGTAGGAAGCTTTAATTTGAGAAGTGTTACTAACATATATTTTTAATAACCACAGTTTACATCAGTAGTGGCAGACTGAAGGTTAGAAACACCTCAACTTAAATAACACAACCACAAATTGTATTTGGTGTGACTCAAGTGCTTGCTGTAACTAAAGAAAAACATACTGCACTAGTTAACAATATTAATGCTGGTATTATTAAATGTTTTCTGAATAAGTGCTCTTATTTACATGTGTAAACTGCTTAGACACTAACAAGCAGCAGAAACACAGAAGCATCAGGAATGCGTGCAAACTAGACGTAACGTACTGTCCGGAGATAAACTCGGTAATAATCAGTCATGGAGTCGTACCTTCAGCTCCGCACAGCTCCAGCCATCAATCCCGCGGAAAAAACTGCAACACGTGACCTAAAAACCGTATAGGTGCACTCGATTTATTCTCCAGCCACTGCCGTGTGTCCGCTGTAGAAGCACTGCCGCCATATTGGTACGGGGAACACGTGACTATTTTCAGGCCTTTTGGTTTATTAGGAATTAAATTAATCGGATTTTATTGTCTATTTATTTTTCGTTTGCCTGTTTACTTCAGTTTTTATGACAATAACACCCCTTTATTTTTATTATTATTATTATTATTATTATTAATAACATATTATTATTATTATTATTATAACCTACAAATAAACAGGGTGTAAGTTAAGTCAAAGTCAACTTTATTGTAAGTTTTCAGTGTGTACAGGATACACATGGAAACGACTAAAGTGAATCCAAAATAAAATAAATAGTCTGAGAATATGTGATAAAGAAAGTAAATATGAGGTTACAAAGTGTTATGTTATGTGTTAAAGCCTACAGAATTGTTGGTATTAATGTATAAAGGTTAAAAGGATTCTCAAAGCTATATACATTTATTCATTTATGCAAGCTTCACAATTTTATGGAAGCTTGTTTCCAAAATAAGTTTTGCCAGGCAGAGTGTAAATTGTAAAATTTTTTAATTAACTTGAGATGTTATTGATTTATTAAGACAAAATATTAACTTCTCAAGTTGAATTCTGAGATGTGAACCTGAAATATTCACTTACAGATGGCAAAATAAGTGAATACGTTAACAAAAGAAAAAAATAAAAAATAAATCAGTGGTAGACACAAGCTTCCATCATTTACATTTCACAATTTAAATATCATTATTTAAAAAGATATACAATTAAAAAATAATGTTATGGACCCTACACTGTAGTGTAATAATCAAACTGGTCATGTCATACATCTGAATAAATAACAGCAAATAAATGCCGTGGTAGTTCAAAAACTTTTTCATAAGCATAATATCAATACTCACTTGTGTTATCTAGCATAAATGAATTACTTCATGTGATTAAACAAATCAAAGTAAAATTTCTAAACATGTATAAATGTTTAAAATATTTACTTTCAACATTTCGTTTAATTGAAACGAACCCCGTTTCAATATGGCACCTTTAAATGCGTAATACAAGCCGGAAGTGCGACTACAAACTACAATAACCAGCAGTCCCGCTGCCGAGTGACTCACCACTGTAGAGGTAAACATGGCTGCTGTAGGAGCTCTGTCGAGAATAGCCCGGCTGGGCTCCAGAATATGTAAAAATCGTGTAACATTAAGCGGAAACTCACAGAGAAGAGGAATAGCCGCATGCATCGACCGTAAGTACCAGAAAACGAGATCTACTAGCTTTAAGTAATACAAGTAGCTCTAAAAACTCTGTTTCTTTCATTTACCTCATTGGACCTGAAGCAATGAAATGAACCAGCGAT
The DNA here is from genome assembly GCF_963969265.1 of Rhamphochromis sp. 'chilingali'. Lineage (NCBI taxonomy): Eukaryota > Metazoa > Chordata > Actinopteri > Cichliformes > Cichlidae > Rhamphochromis > Rhamphochromis sp. 'chilingali'. The sequence continues at coordinate 13,546,662 of NC_137935.1, forward strand.
ATGTTAAGTAGTCACACAGCTTTGTAGCAAACAAACGTGACTGCTGATTAAGATTTTTAAAAAAAGAAGCTTATGCTACACATATTCAGCGCTTTTATTTACTTATTTATCGCAGCCGACTGTCATTGGTTGGTTTGTTAGATCTCAGTTCCAGTCGGAAGGCAGAGAAAGCTGCACGCCTCTCCTTAGCACCGCCCCTCTCTTTCGGATTATTCAACACCTAGATGTTATTTAAATCATCGTGGCTGTTATGTTGTAATGTGTTAGGTATAACAGGACATAATACTCTATGATATTAGATGTTTTTCAGTTCAGTTCAATTCTATTTTATTTATATAGCACCATATCACAACACCATTTGCCTCAAGGCACTTTGTATTGTAAGGTAAGGATCCTACAATAATACAAAGAAAACAGAAAAAACCCAGCACTCATATGACCTCTTGTGAGCAAGCGCTTTGGCAGCACTAGGAAGGAAAAACTAGAAGGAGGACGAAACCTCCAGCAGAACCAGACTCGGGGAGGGGCGTCCATCTGCCACAGCTGGCTGGGGTTGAGGGACAAAGACAGGACAAAGACTGTGGAAGAGAGCTAGAGATTAATATAGGTTTATAAATACATAGTGAGTAAAAAAGGTGACTATTTATATACTCTAAATTAATCTCTGTTTAACAATATGCTGTAGACACTTATGAGGGAATTCTTAGCCTGGGTTCAACGTGACCTGAGCCAGACTGTGAAGACATGAAATATGAACAGTATGTAATGGTTAAAAGCACACAGAGCAGTTTCTGTATTTAATGTCCTCCGCTCTTTGTCTGCAGCTTCCCACGGACTCACAGATGAACAGAAGGAGTTTCAAAAAGTGGCCTTTGACTTTGCAGCCAATGAAATGGCCCCACACATGGCAGAGTGGGACCAAAAGGTATGAGCTAGGAGGCTTAAAACACTGTTATTAATCAAACGTGAAAGCAACAGATGTGAGGGGTTCAAAACCATGTTTGCTCATATAAAGGCAATCTTTTGTATCAATCCAAAGTCCTGATCAGGAGAAAAAAAAAGTAAAAATAAGTATTAGGCAATAAGTAACTAGTAACAGCACTAGGCAGGGTGTGCTAATGGTTAGATGTTTCTTCCCCACTCAGGAAATCTTTCCAGTGGAGACCATGCGTAAAGCGGCCCAGCTGGGTTTCGGTGGGATTTACGTTCAGCCAGATGTTGGAGGATCTGGCCTTTCTCGGCTGGACACGTCGATCATCTTTGAGGCTTTGTCCACGGGATGTGTGAGCACCACAGCCTACATCAGCATCCACAAGTATGAATAATAAGATTATTTTGGTTGGGAGCATTTTTAAAAGACGCCATATTTACAGCAGGTGTCAGTTTGTCTGGATTATACATACAGGAAGATGGGTACACTGTGGCCATGAAGGGATGAACGTGGTCGGTAACAATACTCAGGTTCACTTTAGCATTTAAATAATTGGTACTTCAGCAGGCTGAACTGTTAATACAAGGCAGGATGGATCCATGCTTTCATGTTGTTCATGTCAAATGTTGAAGCTGAAATCGAGACTCAACAGACCAGGCAACATATCTCTAGTATCCAATTTTGGTGAACTCGTGCGAATCCTAGCCTCAGTTTGCTGTACTTAGCTGACAGGAGTGGTACTCTGTGTACTCAGACCAGCACGTATTCTACCAACACCATCATTAAATCACATTTCTTCCAATCTGATGCTCAGTTTGAACATCACTGGGTCGACTCGACTGTGTCTTCATGTCTAAATGCACTGAGTTGCTGTCATGTGATTGGCTGATCAGATATTTGTGTTAACAAACAGTTGAAGTGGTATGCCTAACAAAGTGGCCAGAGAGTGTATGTTATTTATTTATTTGCATGTTAATCTCCTCTGTCCTCCTTATCTTTGCAGCATGTGTGCCTGGATGATAGACAGCTATGGCAATAAAGAGCAAAGGGAAAAGTTTTGTCCTGATCTCTGTTCTATGGAGAAGTTTGCCTCCTATTGTCTCACTGAACCAGGTGAGTCTGCATGCGAAAAGACAGCAGAGTTCTTTGTGTAAAATTATTCACAGCTGTCTATGTGAGAAATTCGTTTCACATGTATGTTGTTCTTCCACACATGTGAGTACTTTAGTTAAAGTTCAACCTGCGATCTTTGTTTTAGGCAGCGGCAGCGATGCTGCTTCTCTTCTGACCTCTGCTCAGCGGAAAGGCGACCATTACGTCTTGAATGGCTCAAAGGTAACTCAGACCTGTCTGTACGCTCATGTCATTTAAGGTCTGTAGAAATGCAAGCTCCTCTAATTTATTCGGCACTTTTTAGGCCTTCATCAGTGGAGGAGGAGACACAGATGTCTACGTCGTGATGTGCAGAACTGGAGGTAAAGGACCTAAAGGTATCTCATGTCTGGTGGTGGAGAAGGGAACCCCCGGCCTCAGTTTTGGCAAAAAAGAAAAAAAAGTACGACTTCACAGTTGCGCCACTTTGGTGTTCAACCACTAGATGGCAGAATTGAGCCAATCAGCTGTTAAAAACAATCTGTCCTCCAGGTGGGCTGGAACTCTCAGCCGACCAGGGCCGTGATATTTGAGGACTGTGCGGTTCCAGTGGCGAACCGGCTCGGTGAGGAAGGACAGGGCTTCAACTTCGCAATGAAAGGCCTGAATGGAGGCAGAATTAATATTGGTAAGGAGGAAAACACCACCCAAGTAGCCAAGCATCCAAAAACTGTGTCTTTTATACTTACAATCCAATGTAAATCTTTTTTTTTTTTTTAAAGCTAGAAGTAACAGTATGTAATCTGCATCATAATTGGGCTTCAACGAGCTTCGGGGGAAACAGATTTGTGCATAAATTGCGTGCAGCGTGCTTTTAAAGAAACCTTGAGTTGGTTAAGGCATGACGAATGGTTTCAGTAGATTTGGATTAACACACTTTTATAAATGAGCATGCCCTTGGTTATGACCAGTAGCAGTGGTTTGCTCAGTAATAACTCAGCTCAAACCGTCAGTATTTGTGGTCACACAGTATTTGGCATTGACATGAAGGCGTTTAAAACAAAGCCAAACAACTTACTCACTGGTTTTCCTCTAAATACTCTGCCGCCAGCTTCCTGTTCTCTTGGGGCGGCGCATGCTTCTGTGCAGCTGGCGAGGGATCACCTGTTAGTGCGCAAGCAGTTTGGAGAAACACTCTCAAACAACCAGGTAAGCAGGTTCCCCTGTTTTCAGTTTATTTAGTGAAAACTCAGTGAAACAGAATACTTGTCCTGCCACTGTTATTCACGCCCCCCCCCCCCCCCCCTCTCTTTTAATATGGTAGTTTCTTCAGTTCAAACTGGCAGAAATGGCCACCAAGTTGGTTGCGTCTCGCCTTTTGATACGTGAAGCAGCGCAGGCGTTGCAGGAGGACCGCCCCGATGCTGTTGCCATCTGCTCCATGGCCAAGCTCTTTGCCACAGACGAGTGCTTTAATGTGAGCAGTGCTAAGGAGGATTAACAGTATTTGGCTAAAAAGCATGAAATTAACTATATTAAGTGATCTTTTATGTTTTTTCCTGCTTGTATTCAACAGATCTGCAACCAGGCTCTTCAGATGCACGGTGGGTACGGTTACCTTAAAGACTACGCAGTGCAGCAGTTTGTCCGGGACATCAGAGTCCACCAGATCCTAGAAGGTGAGGTTTTTTCTCTCTCTTTAGCCTTTTTGTTTGTCTTTTGTCATATTTTAGTGTGGCTCCTTTGGTTTCATGTAAGGCAACTGTGATGCTGTTTTTCACCAGCTGTTTCCTGCTTTTGTTTCCCTTAAAGGAACCAATGAAGTGATGAGGATGATCATTTCCCGAAATCTGCTGTCGGAGTCGTGATAAAGCTCGTCCTCTGGATTTAAACTGACCATGTTGTTATGGTCTTCATATCTGGTTTGTTACAGTATGACTGGTGCTGCCCTGCACATCATAGTTTCAATGAATGTTTCCTGACTTGAGTGTATGTTCATCCACCCACCCTCCATCTAATAACCCTCGCAAATCAGCATCATTGTCATAAATAAACCCTTTAGACTCCATGTTTGAATGTGTACGCCACATCAGATGTAATGTAAGTTAGCACAACCAACTTCAGTGTAGTTTTTTCAATCCTTCTGTCACAAATCACCCTTGACACTCGTCTCCAACTGCTCCACCCTGCTGGCACTCCGTCTGTTGCTTTGAAGGGTTTACCCCAGGTAATTAAACTCATCCACCAGCGACGGAGAGATGACAGAGGAAAAAGTAATAAGAAAAAGTAACAGTTCATAAAATCCCAGCATCACTGTCCCTAAAGTGGTCTTTCAATCCTTATGTATATTCATGGTTATTGCAATTTTACTGTATTTCATCCTTTTCTTTGCTTTTTGCAGAATTACAGAAATATGTCACAGGTGCTGTGAAGGTTATATAATGAAATGTTACACTCCAAATAAAGCTTTCTTAAATTGGACTTCATTTGCAGTTTAGCACCTTTAGGTTTTTGTTTCCATTAAATATGGAACTGATCAATATTTAGTCAAATACTGCAGAACATTTTATTGAAAAACAAAATTCCATCAACAGTCAGAACTGCATTAAAAGTGCTACATGTAGTATTTCAACATCAGAACATCATTGCATCGTTATCTCCAGAGTTCAGTGTAATTGAAATCATGAAAACAAACAAGCAGAAAACATTGGTCAGATATCGAGGATGGACGCTTTCTTGAGCGGTCTCCACTACTGGCTCTGCCATATGTTTGCAGTAATCTTGTTATACTCAACAATTTTAAGCAAAATAGTCAGAAACCATCGCCTTTAACACTTATACTCACTACTTTGGTTACATTCCAGCTACCATAACAAGCAAAATCATCACGTTTTGAGTCCTTATCAGTCTTCAACCCACACTGAAACCGTTTCTTGATGTGAACATGAATGTGGGCCAGAAATGTGAAACTCTAGAAACTATTTTCAGTGTCTGAATTGTGTGTTTTTGCTCTGAACGAGTGCAGTTAGCCTGAGAAAAGTGAACTTTACACATCCAGGTAAAATAACATAAAAATGAAATTAGAAAAATCTCTTTACAATGAAGTTGTAGAAATCATAGAAATGTAGCCAAAACATTGCACGACAATCGCAAGTAAACCATCCTGCTTGCTACGGTTTACAATATCACTGTATGCTGCTACGTAAAATCAACACTTCTTTTCGTTCTAAGCATGGAAATAAAAATATATTTCTCTTTAATGAGCCTGATCGCAGCATTTAAAAGAAAACTGAAATGAAGAACGCTGCACTGGTTCGTCAACAAACCGAAGGAAGAGTTTGTTCCAGTGAAGCACGTTTTTTTCCTTCTCTCTCAACCTATCAGGCCTTCACCGAGAAAGGGCGCTTCATTGCGAGGGATTCTCTGTCCTTTGCTTCCCACGCCGTTACACCAGTGATCCAGCCTGGCTTTGAGCAGGCACCATGACAGCAACAGCTCCCATGCGTGTCAGAGTGGAGGAACTAACTTGTGGGGACACAGTGGGTGGAGGTGCCATCTGAGGCTGCGCCCCCTCAGTTCTTTTGGGGTTGGTGACCGCAGGGCTCCTGAGAACCTGCGAAGGAGCCCCGTTTGCACTCGGAGGCCGCCTGTGTTTACGCGACGGCGTGCCTCCGATGTTGTAGCCAGGAAGCCCTTGTAAGGTATTGGCTTCTCCAGGGCGCAGCTGGTAGGCGTTGATCACTGAGCTCGCGTCTGAAGCTGATATCGGGGAGTACGGATAGTGGAAGTTGGGCTGATGGGGGTCTCGTGGTTGAGGGCTGGTGGCTATGGAGGATAACGTGCCATTCTTGGACATACCATCTGAGCCTGTGTTGCTCTTTGCCCATGACACTCGCTTTGGTGCCTGAGCGTCCTCCCTGCGGTAAAAAGCAAGGAAAGAGGGTGAAAGAAAAATCATTAAAAAGGAGACAGAAAACAAAACAGAAGTGAAGTGCTTCAAGTAAAACGATAACGGACACTGCAGCTGCAATACTGTCAACAAAACACATTGAGTGACAGTATTTTATACTCACGTGATCTCCTAACAATCAAGCGCTTGTAAACTACTGATTTAGTGTAAACGATGCTCTACTTACACAGTATCAGTTACAAAGGTTAAATGTTCAAAAATGCACAAAAACTAGGATAGCATGAAAACACAGATAACACATACTTGCTGAATCACTGCTTTGCATTACTGTAAACGGACTCTTAGAAGCAGAAGGCTTGTTTGGTTTTTTTTGGAAAATTTGTGGGTACATTACACCGTGAGGTGGAGGGCACACATTATGGCGCTTACCATATCTTAGTGCAGGGGTTCTGGTTGGATGATGTGCAACACTGCACATTTCACACTGAGCAAAAGTCAATTTAAAGCCCTGCTCCAAACAACTGGATTCAAAATAATGAGAAAAAACAGGATCTACCCTCTTCGACTCCAAATGGCCTCTTTAGGATGAATAGGATGACTTTACTGTCACGTCGTGCTCAGAGACGACACACTCTACTTTCCATTTGTATCATCATCATTTTTTGGACACAGAAATTACATCTCACTACTCCACATTTCTGACAGCTGTCAAGAAATACATGATGTACACATAGACTGTATAAAGCCTTAGCTCCGGTGATATAAGCCTTTTAATGGTAAACTTCTGTTTGAAGACATGAGATGAGCATTTTAACCTTTATGTGGTGTTTTTAAACTGGAGAAGGGAAACTGGATGCTTATTGGCCAATGACTTGTTGATCACAAGTGATTAACCAATGAGAAAATCCAGGCTAATCCTCCTTTTGGATTACATGGAATGACCAAAATTTACAAAACTGACATAATTTTACTGTTCAACATGTCCTAAAACAAGGGAATAACATATTAAACTCATCAGCAATTTGTTTAATGATGTTTTTATTAGAATATAATAAGCCACGCATGGCGTCACTGTGATCTTGTAGAGGCATAAAAGAGGATTTAATGTGACAAAGTGCCCACTCTACAGACAGTGAAACTCACTTGATTTCATTGGCTATCTCCTCCTCTGTGTCCCCTCTCCTCCTCAGTATGAATATGAGAAACAGCACCATGGCCACCAGTCCCACCACTGACCCCAGAGTAGCTGCTGTAATCACACCTGCGTTGGAAGCTGAGAAACGTAACAAAGATGGAGTGGTGATTTCCCAAACACACTTTTAAATACTCTGGGGTGAAGGAGAATAAAAACAGAGTTCATGCTGTGTACATACAGGTGAAAACCTCCAGGTTAATGGAGCAGCTGTCGGAGCCGGCGGTGTTGCTGGCTCGACAGATGTACTTCCCTGACATGCTTTTAGTGAGGTTGCTCAGCCTGAGGGTACCGTGTCTCTCATCTGAAAAAAACAACTGTAGTTACACACTCTTCACAATCACATATTTATGTGATCTGAGCCAGGAAGAAGAAAAACGTCAAGGGAACTAAACACATGAACTTACTACAGTACGAAGTAACAGACTTACTATATATACACAATTACAATTGACTATAACTGGATTTATATTTATTAAAAATAAAAAGTTTGTTCGTTTGCAACTTAGTTTTCTCTTTTAAACTTAAACATGGGATTCTTTCTATCAGTATCACAAGTATTATGTTAGTATCACTTTATTTATTTTTGTTGTTTTTTTATATCATGCTAAGACTAATGTATTCAACATATCATTGCAGTGTTAATACAGAATATAATTATTGGCTGGCCATTATTGGCTGGTTTCCATTACTTAGTGGAGGAAAAGAAATGTTACATTGCTGCAATCTAACAACACTAGTCTGTTGATGCTGGACATGAGTTTTTGTTTTCATATTTTCTCACACATGCAGTGAGAGCATGTGCATCATTCTCACAATCTGTTCCTCTTAGCACATCTGATCTTAAAATACTATGTTGCAGACATAGGCTGTCGAAAAATAAACAAGCTTCATGCTGGATTTATCACAGCAAATCCTCTGAAATCCAATCTGAGACGTCATATCGCAGCACGCCTTCATCTGATCTCATTTTGATTCATGGCGGCAACTGAGAGTAGGTGTGTTTGATTTTACTGGAAACCCTCCCCTGAAAAAGTGACTGTAAAGCATTGAGTCAGTCACAAAGGGCAAAAGAAGTAGATTTAGTGGAAAGGTGTGAGCAAAATCTTTAATAATTATTCCCAAACTGCTCTAATCCCAAAGTTTTGGTTGGGCAAAGGCTGGACTGAGCTTTGTTTTGTCTCTCCTGTTTCACTACTACAAGGAGGGCTAAGGTAGGCAGATGTAATAATTTCTAAATCTGTTGTGTTTTCAATAAATACAGAAGAAGAAGAAGCTGCTGACATATATCCTGCCCCTCTAGGTCTTAAAAAAACATTGAAATCAAAAGTAGAAATAAATTATGCCTATGCTTATTAAGCTTAAGACCAGCGTGTTAACATTATGCGTGAGAAATCAAAATAAACCCAAGAAAAACAGTTGTGGATAAGGGTGATATGCACCTGTCCTGCTGTGATTATTTAATCCCTGGGCCTAAAAAACAGCTGTGAAGGCCCCAACCTAATTGTGACAGATTAGCCGCGTATCAGCTGACTCGTTTGGAGCGATTTCAAGCCTGCACAGTGATCACAGATCCCCGTGGCAACAGAGCTGCAGGGATCTGATGTTACAGTAAGTGCGACTTCATGTCAAGATGGGACCATTACTCATGTTATGCTGCCATCACTGCAAGGTCAATGAGCAGCATTTGTCAAAGCCTTGACACATGACATGTGACTCATGGAAACTGGCAGACTTTGCAGCTAATAGTATAGTCAGCTACCTCACATGGCATATGTGCCCATCGAATGCAGGATTAGTTTGCACAGCAATGTAAGCAAACGTGTTTAGTTTGGATGTCAGTAAAGGGTATAACATTAATTCTGACCTAAAGGGCTAAACAGCCATAAGCTGATAAAATTTCGAGTAAGTAAGAAGCACAACTAAAACAGAAGCATAAAAGACACCTTTCCCTGTTTATTCACTCGTAAATCTATTAATTTCATGCCTATGTTTAAATGATATCCTTAGTATGAGGAGTGTCTCAAGAGTTTTTGGGCTGCAGTAACAATATTAAAACAGATACAGTATATAGGGCAAAAAAAAATAGGTTTTTACAATAACATAATTTATTCTGACATCTTTGCACTCTGCACCATAAATCTCCTTGACTTTAGGTGCCTCTTTTATGCTTGAATAAGTCATAGGTTAGTGTTAAATAGCTAAAAAGGTGGTCAAAATTATTTTTTTTTATAAAATTATAATATATATATATATATTTTATTAAACCCTTTATAAAGCCTGGAGAACTTAGAACATCTGACTCCTTGGAGGCAATTTTTTTTTTCTTTTTTAAATGAGTGTTGGCTTGAGACTTTTACACAGCATATATGCTGTAAAAAGCTACAGTGAACAGACAATATGTAATCATAATAATAATAATAATAACAGTAATATTAGTAATAATAATAATAGTTTTACTTAGCTAAATAAGTAAAACTATTACCAGCAGAAACTGTTAATTACTCGTATTGTAGCCTACTAATTTTATATTTTGCTATTAATAAACATTTATTTATAGCACACTAAACTGCAAATTGTATAGCATTGTTACAAAGTTTACATATCAAGTTAATGAGTTTAAACAGTTGAACAATTCCTTTGAGTTTTACAGTTACTTCAAACTAGCTGCTGAACAAATTTCTAGCACATCAAGCTAAAGCTAATTAGCTACTAGCTAGCTAGCAAACATTAACTATTTTTTAAATCAATGACTGTATAAGATTTTTTTCAATATATGGTTTAAACATTGCTTGCTGTGTTTTTTTTTTTAAGTTTAAACTTTATTGTGTGATATTTAGGTCCTCTTGGATTAAGTCAGTTATTCTGTGTGCTAACTCGCTAACCATGAAAGCTAAAAAGTGACTGAAAGGGTTACAGATATTTTTATCCATATCTGCAAGAAAATCATATTCATGTTTTTCACATGTGAAATATTCATATATAAGTAATAAAATATGAAAGCATATTAAATTTATACAATTTGGGGTTATTATTGACTATATTCATATTTATTTATTAACCCACATCATAGCTTAACTACACAATAATAAATTAACATAATCTTATAGTACACAATTAAAAACTGCAATGGGATGACAGCTAAATCTAACACAACATACTGCAAAGATTTAAAGGACAAAGTCAACCCTTCCGCTTAATATTAATGAGGCTTGGAAGTTTAAAAGTCCTTGTCATGAGGGGTTAAAGTGGGATTTGGCAGGTGGGGAACACCAAGATCAAGTCTTAGTTTTAAGAATCACTTAGAAAAAGGGCACATAAGACATTGTTTTGTAAGCTCCAGTAGGTTTGTCCTTGTGTACAACCTGTGATCTGCTGACCTGGGTTTCTACTCTAATATTCATTGCTCTGTCTGATGATGCAACCAACTGAATTCAACAATATCTAAAGCAGATGTTACACAGGCTATATGGCCGATTTCCAACCCCCTAACTAGATACAATAAAGCTAGTATAAAAGGTTTATACCTTGATGTCTGCTACCTTTGATGTAATCTGGTAACATTGCCCTAGCTGTAACCAGTCAAGCGCACTGCATTACTGTAAACTAACCAGTGTACCCTGCACAGTATATTCTTAAAATTTAAATGACTTAAATTTGTTTTTGCAAGACATTTCACAAAAACATAATTTAGCAACACATCACCTATAGATCCAAAATTTTAATTAAGCACTCTAAAATGAATCAGAAAATTACACATAAATTTTAACTTACTAGTCCATAAAAATGTCACACGCTGAGCAATGATTACTTTTGAAAATAACCTTTGATCTTCCTTTCCTTTCTTCCCTTTCTTTCTCTGTCAATGTCACACATTAACATTTTTCCCCCTGGGAAATACAGAAACTGTCCACTTTTTGAAAAACTGCACGGAAACAGTTGTGTGTGTTTGGTGACATTTGTTAAGTTGATTAAAATGTTGCATTTAAAACTACCTGCCATTTAAAAAAAATGTTACTCTGTTATGCTTACTTCAGTAGCTACCCAGTTGCTAAGTACCACAACAAATTTACTTCTGCACCATGAACGCATCACAGCAACAATAAAAAGAGGGATGTGTTGAAAGTGTAAGTGGGCCTTGGGATGTCAGTTTTTTTCTTGTTACTGAGTAAGTACCACCAAGCTGCCCCTGGCAGCCACCACAGCCTGCAGCACATGAAGAATGAACTCATTCAATAGTGATATACAGTGCTGCCCCATTCCCGATTTTCCTCTTTTTTTCTGTTTGTCACACTTGAGTGTTTCAGATCATCAAACAAATGTAAATATTAGACAAAGATAACACAAGTTAACACAAAATCCTGTTTTTAAATGAAAGCCTTTATTATTAAGTGAAAAAAATGACCCTGTGTGAAAAAGTAAATGGCCCCTAAACCTAATAACTGGTTGGCCCACCCTTAGCAGCAACAACTGCAATCAAGCGTTTGCAATAACTGAGTTTACAGCACTGTGGAGGAATTCTGGCAGAATCATCTTTGCAGAATTGTTGTAATTCAGCCACACTGGAGAGTTTTCGAGCATGAACCACCTTTTTAAGGTCATGCCACATGCTAGAATCGAATTCTAGGCCACTCCGAAGGCTTCATTTCTGGTGGTGTTTTTTGGATCATTGTCCTGCTGCAGAACCAAAGTGTGCTTGAGGTCAGAAGCAGATGGCCCGGCAGTCTCCTTTTCTGCTTTTTCTGAAATGTGGTGTTACTTTTACACTAGATGTAATGGGACACACATGTCCCAAACTGTTCAAATTTTGTCTTGTCAGTCCACAGAGCATCTTCCCAAATGTTTTGGGGATCATCAAGATGTTTTCTTCCAAAACTGAGTTGAGCCATTATGTTCCTTTTGCTCAGCAGAGGTTTTCGTCTTGGAACTTGGCCTTGTAGGTCATTTTTGCCCAGTCTCTTTCTTACTGAAGAGTCATGAACACCTGACCATAACTCAGCCAAGTGAGGCCTGCAGTTCTTTGGGTGTTGTTCTGGGGTCTTTTTAAAGTCTTGGATGAGTCGTCCTTGTGCTCTTAGGGTACTGTTCCATGTTTTCACCATTTGTAGATAATGGCTCTCACTGTAGTACCACAGCTTTAGAAATGGCTTTATAAACTTTACCAGACTAAGAGATCTCAATTACATTATTTCTTATTTTTTCACACAGGGCCATGTAGATTTAGATAATTATTTTTTTGCCTAAATAATAAACAGCTTCATGTAGAAAATGCATTTTTTCTTTACCTGCATTATATTTGTATAATATTTACATTTCTTTGATGATCTGAAACATTTAAGTTTGACAAACACACCAAAAAAAACAGGAAATCTGGAAAGGGGAAAAGATTTGTTCACCACTGTACAATAACCTGTCTGTCAGATTTAATTACTCGTGCTGTTCCAGATTGTTCCAGCCCACTTTAACCCCTGCTTGTCATGGAAATAGTCAGGAAAGATTACAGCATAAAACACTGGTTCACAATTCCAAATGGTTAAAATAAAGACAACTGAGTGGTTTTATAATTAATATTTATAGAGTTTGAATCTAGTCTTTTTATTTTAAATTTTTGAAAATACTATTATAAGCATTATTACAAATGGGGTTGATTTGTCTTTTCCTTTAAAGCTTTCTTAGAGCTTAAGGAGTGCCATGTTGACTCTACAAACATAATTATTCTTGCAGGTAGAGGTGAGAAAGAGTATGGGGAATAACTGAAAAACGTATGACTGAAAGCCCTTACCCATGAACCCAAGGACAAGCATGGTCTGGGGGCAGGCTCTCCACTCTTTCAATTATTTTTTTACAAAAAGATGAAAAAGAGAGTGAGCTTAAATGAAAGGTAGAGAGGGAATGGTAGAAATTGAAGGGAGGGGTAGCAAGATGTGCTGCACTCTCTGTCCCAAATCCAACTTATGCTTCTTAGAGGGGCTGATCAAGTAATGACATGGGGCTTGTTAGATTAGGTACCTAGGCCAACAGGAAATGAGAAGTGCGGCGAGAGGATCAGCAGAGAGAGAGGAAAAAACAGAGAGGGAGAGAGAGAGAGAGACTGCTAAAAGGGATAAGCAGTGATGGGCAGAGTAAAGTTCAAGTGTCACAGAGTTGGCATATATCAGTGTGCATAAAAAGATGCGCGCAGGGTTGGAGCTCGAGTGTTGAAAGCATGTGAGAGGATGCATAATCAGAGGGAGTAGTTTTCATGTTATGAGTTTGAGGACTTAAAGAGATGAAGGCCAGAGATCAGAACAGTTAAGTCAATACTCAATCAATCAGCCAAAGTCCTACTGCTCAGAAACAGATGGCGTCTTTTTTTTCTTTGTGAAAAATAATGCAAGAAATTCCTGTTTTCTCTCTTGCGCTTGTGCAGCACGTTGAAAGGAGAATGCTACGTGTCTCATTCAGTAAAGAGGATTTCACACTGTGCGTCATGCCACGATCGAGGATCTTCCTCTGAAGTCCATTTGAAACATTTACAGCTGCAGTCAAAATTATTCAACCCCTTTATCCTGCTGGTGTAAACAATAAAACTCAAGGGAATCATTTATTTATTCACTATACTGTAGTGAACAAAGACAAAACAGCTTCAAATAATTAAACTTTGACAGGGTCAATCTGTTCAGTTGGGAATCATGAATCACTGTGAATCCATTTCACCTGCTGTGGTTCAGATGAAAGTGACAACAGGTGTGCTGGAGAGGATCACAACAGTGGAATGGTTTTGCATGTGGTAGCCACAGACCATTACTCTCTCTTTATACACTCTGAATGACTTTTCTGCAATTTTGCTTTTTCTTAGTAATCTTGCTGCTACTTTTGCATGAGACAGTACCTGCAGTCCATTCAGGTTGCACATGTAGTCCAGCTTGTCCAGGAGAGCACATCCCCATTCATGTGTACCATTGCAAGAAGCTTTGCTGTGTCTCCCAGAACAGCCTCAAGAGTGTGGAGGAGATACTAGGAAATGGATACAAGGAGGAGAGCTGCATTACTGGTATCTGCTCCTTTGTACGAGGAGTAGCAGGAGGTGATAGATGATAGGGATCGGCATCCTTTAGTGCAGCATGTGTTCACAGACTGACATCACGCAGCCGAACACTAGAACTGGCAGGTCGATCACTGGTGCCCCATTCATTTCACAGATGATGTTGGAAGCATTATAATATTCGCCACAGCGTCTTCCGACTCTTTCACACCATCCATATCTGCTCAGTGTGAACCTATTGTCATATTTTGAGAGAAAAGTCCTACCAGTTCTGCTGTTCTTTGGCAGATGCACAGAGGACAGGTTCTTCTAAAGAACATTTGGGACTAATGCTGCCCTCACGCAGTCTGATTCTGACAGTTTGGTCAGAAACATGCACATACGCGGCCCATTGGAGGTCATTCTGTAGTAGGGCTGGGCGATATGACCCAAAATTCATATCTCGATATTTTTTAGCTGGATGGCGATATAAGATATATATCTCGATATATTTTTTTAAAGCCATAAAGTAAGAACAAAAAGAGAGTTCTTAGTCAAAGCTGTGTCCCAGATGTCACACAGGCACTTTTATTAACATAGAGCAGATGTACATAAAATTTACTCAAAAATAAATTATGAGCATTTATTAAATAATAATGCTCCATAAATAAAAGAAAACAATGTTGTTTTTGTGCATAACAAAAAGCTCACAATTGTGCAGTCAAAATGTAAACTAATAGACGCTGAGCACAATAACAAAGACAGATTTCACAGCTGCTCTGTTCCCAACTTGTACTGCGTGACTGACAGCCTGGAGTTTGAAATCCGCTTCGCAACCACGTCTCTTAACAGGTGCCATTTATAGTCCTTATACACAGTTGGGTAATATTACGTTGAAGCACAGTACGTATCACTCCGCGAGGCTCAGCCGTAATGCTCCGACAATCCATCAAGCGGTGCAGCTCCGTAGCTTACTAAAATCGTACTAAAACATTTTTTGACAGATTGCTGAGCGCCGTGTTCCACATAAAATCGGTTCGCGGCCATCAAGCACAACCAGAATTCATACATAAGGCGCGCTGTCAACTTTTGAGAAAATGAAAGGATTTTAGTCCGTGCAGCCCCTCTGGGCTGCATGGCGTTAGCGTGGTTAGCTCGTTAGCGTGGTTAGCTAGCTAACACGTTGACGCCGTCCAGCCCCACGCACGGGGCGATGCGCAGTAACTCGTTAACGGAGATTTGCCGTGTCCATCTTGTCGCTTCCTGCAGGTGAAGCGATGGGGGACGAGGAGTTGTGTTCAGTGAAGGAGAGGCGAGGCTGAGTAACATTGCGTAAAGACGAAAGTGGACGAAAGAGAGGCAAACCTGCGGCTCCACAAGTATAATTATAACGTAACATAGACTATATCGATATAAAGGATATTGTCACATCTTATATCTCGTATAAAAATATATCGATATTTTTTAAAAACTCGATATATCGCCCAGCTCTATTCTGTAGGGCTCTGTCAGCGGTCCTTCTGTTCCTCCTGGCACAAAGGAGCATATACCAGTCCTCCTGGTTGATGCACTTCTACGGCTCTGTCTATGTCCTCATGTAATGACTGATAGACTGTCATGGGAGATGCAAATAACTCTGTTGGCCAGTAGTGAAGAGGGCACCAACACAAAACAAAACTAGAGCAAACTCAATCAGGAGGGATAAGGAGAGAGCAACAATCTGTGGCCACTACAAGTAAAACCCTCTTTCATTTGCACTAAATGTATTCATAATGATCTATCAGTCCTAACTGGACAGACTGATATGCCCGAGGTTTAACGGACTGTGTGCAATACTGTGACGATCAAGCAGTGCATTTTGCTATAATGATTAATATACATTTCTGATAGTTTCTGACAAACGTTCCTGTCTTTTGTGTTCTGCTCCTAATATTCTCATATTCACTAATATTGAATTCACTAATATTCCTTTCCTTTTGTGCTGCAGCTGTTTTGCTTAAATCTCACTGATGATTTTAAAAGGGATTTAAATCTGGGGACATGTTTCCTGAACCAGTGTTTTAACATTTAGAAGTGCTGGGGTCACCCCCTTCCCAGAAAAACTCATCATTAAGAAAGTACAGCTTTCTTCCAACGATCTAAGATGCTTTGCTCTGTAACAGAGTACCAAATCTCCACGTCTTATGGTCTTTTTGGCAGGCTTTGACCATGTGTTCCAATTCACTTTCATCACTTCAATAAAACAATTCTCTGAACTCAGCAGGATTATGTGATTTGGTTCTTGCATATTCAAGTTGTCATCTATGTGTTTTTTGTGGATAAACTGAGACGAGCAAGGTTTCTGTTATTTCTGTTAGTGGGTTATTTTTTTCCTAGTTGTTATTTTTAAATGTGTGATTTTGCTAAACTTTGAAACTTGATTAACTAAGTATGTGACCATAATAACAACTGGTGGCCCTTTTTTAAAAGATACAGTTAGTTCCATAATTAAAGACAACATTTTTGTACTTTTGCCTCTTCAGAGGATTTAAAATCAAACGCTTAAGATGTGACGGAAGTGCAGACTTTCCGCTTTAATTTAAAGGGTTGCACAACAAATTTAGCATGAACTTTTCAGGAATTACAGCCATTTTTATACATAGTCTACTATTTTCAGAGGCTTAAAATAGTTCCATCAATTCCATCAAGCGGTTTTATGGCTGATTTCTTGTTATTTCATGAAACAAAGCAGATGTAATATGTGAAGTTTCAAGGTCTTGAATTTATATCTTATAGCTTTTCATGGTGATTTTAAACATGAGGCCCAAAGAGATTTCAGGAAAAGTGGGAGAGGCTGAAAAAAACAGAATAAACCCATCAGACAGCGAAAGCTTCAGGAGTGACTAAATAACAATCTGGTACAATCTTAAGAAAGAAAGAAGAAACAAATTGATCAGCTCACCAAGACCAAAAGGCCCATAGACTACAGAAAACAACTAAAGTGGATGATGACAGAATTATTTCCATGGTTGAAAACAGAAAAAAACCCCTCTTTGATCAGATCAAACCAAGATTAACTTGTACCAGAATGACAGGAAAATAAAAATATGGAAAAGGCGAGAAACAGTTTATGATCCAAAGCATGCCACATGATCTGTCAAACATGGTGGAGACAAGGTTATATCGTGGGCATGTAAGGTGGACAGTGGAACTGGGTCACTATTGTTTTTTGATGATGTGACTGCTGCTACACTCTCTGCTCAAATTCAGCCAAATGCTGCAAAACTGATCAGGCAGTAAAGTGCAAATGGATGATGACCAAAAGCAAACTGCAAAAGCATCCCAAGAGTATCTCAAGGCAACGAAATTGGGTATAGAAAATAAATGTGAGGCTGAGAGGTGCAAACAAGCAACAACTGAAGGTGGCAGCAGTAACGGCTTAGCAGAGCATCTTAAGGGAGGAAACACAGCTTCTGATCCTCTGAAAATGGGAGACTATAAAAAATATCTGTAATTCCTCAACAGTTAATTCAAAGTTTTTGTTAAATAGCTGACTTATTGATTATGATTTATAATGATATTATTTTGAAAGTCTCAGGATAACATTAAACCCAAGCAGAGGCTATTTTTCTTTGGTCTTGTTTAGTTCCTGTTCTCAGGCTTCAAACAACCCAAACACCTTGGTGTGATGGCTGAGAGGCAAAATACTGGGGAAAAGGGCATCAAAGCACTTGCTCTTCCCTTCTTGTCTTTGACTGCTGCACAGTTTCTATAAGGCTATGAATTCCTCTGGTCTTTCATTTTTGACACAGCATGAAAACGCATATAGAGATTTACAGTCAGAAAATTAAGCGGAATATGGAAAGTGACCTGGTCCAACATACTGGAAGAGTTTCCGCTATCCTATTGTATTCTCAGTATGATAACTCTTTCTGGAAATTAGTTTGAATAACTCTTCCTGTTGTGAAACACTAAGTTAATGAATAATAGAAATAAAAACACTTTTGCTCAGGTATTACCATGTTTACCTCTGAGACATTCATCTTTAATGGGAGACATTCTGAACCCATGTTGCTGAGGTAAAGCCAAAGTGAAACCAGCTTCTTTAAGGATGGCTTTGTTCCATCAGTTGCATCAGTGAAACACCACAGCAAACTAGCAACAACAGCAGGAACCTGAAATGATCGGTGTGCTTTTTCCTGCCACAGTATGACGCCTGTGAAACAGGTCCTTACAGTCTTTGTATAATCACCAGAGCACACTGCTCGATGGGGACTTTTTTTTCAGTGCTGATGCAAAACCTGGGCAAACATAACCTGAAAGGATGAACATGACATCAAGTGAGCAAATATGGAGTGGGTGGAGAGTTGTTTTTGCAGGCAGGAGGGGGCACGAGTAATTTAAGTTTAGGCATTGCGTGCTGGGAAAATACTTACTCTGCATTGGAGAGAAGAAGACCTCAGACATGGGTGCAGCCTTGGTCCATTTGTACTGAGGGACAGGCTTTCCATGACTGGACTTACAGCTCAGAGTCACATTGCCCTTCACCACTGGGTTCCCTGTCATGGTGCACACTGGGGGAGAAGGAGGGACTGGGCAGAGGGACAGATAATGTTAGTGATTTAAAACATGCGCGATAAGAAGCTACACCAGCAGCCCCATTTAGTGAACTTCTATGGTAGTTGTAATGCAGCGCCAGCGATGTGGAAATGTCTCAGGGCAGTAACCACGCCGCAAAAAAAAAGTACGTTTCAATCTGCTGCTGGAGGATGACATAACAACCTGAGAGCCCAGCGAATCCCTAAACAGCAGATGAGTTTTATGTGGACAGTGCTTTCTCATATAAATATATGATTTTTGACAGACTGGTCTAATCCTAAATCCTTTAAAATATGCTTAGCATTTACTTCGCCTGAACTTCCAAATCCGAGGAAGTGTGTGAGCTGCACTGCAGACTTTCTGATTACATCTAACCTTTGAAATTCCTCTGACACTGCGGACGATTACCTTTGACATTAAGGCTCATCTCCCCAGAAATGCCAGGAGCTCCGGGGATGATGACAATACACGTGTAGCGACCAGAGTCGGATTCCTGGGTGTTATTGATGTAGATGGAGAGGTTGGCCGAGGGCATGGCCACACTGAAGCCCACTCTTTTTGTGAACTCGTTCTGACCGTGTCCGACCTCACCTGAGCTAAAGTTTATCACCTGCACGGAGAGAACACGTCCACAGAAACACAGACATCACTACATCGATATGGATTATTTCATTCAAATGAACATTTTTTTGAATTCTGCCTGATATTAAGATGTGCAGATTACCATGTCCTTCATAAAGATAATCCTGGCATCTACAGATGGTGGATGTTGAATTTTAGCCTGATTTTCTGTTTGAGATAATCTCACAGGCATCGGAAACTGTTTAGATAATATTAATCATATAAACACACACAAACATAGTGCATGTGCAGGCATGTGCAAGTTCACTAGCGGCGTGTGCTATGTAAGAGAGGTACAGCACAATGTAGGGCTCAAGTGTCATTAGAGGCATATTGTCCTTCCTAACGCCCTCCCCTTCTTCCTTCCACTATGAATTAGACAGTGGCTTTAGAAAAAATCCTAATCTCTACATATCAACATGTTTTACAAATCTCTATGGGTGAGTCAGAATGTAACATTGTCATGCAATGCAACATTACTCTCTTCCTCTTGCTTAAATTAAACAATAAGAAGATCTAAACACAGCTTTAAATACAGTCTTTAAACTGATATTGTATGATAAAAAATAATCTACGCAAAGTAGTTCAGTTTGTTGTTTGAGCTCTAATAGTTTTTGCATTAGATGTAAAGCTTCTGTAGCGCTTGCCAGAGAACCAACCAGCAAACCGTACTTTACTCTAATCCCTTTAAAGAGGCTCTCGGTTGTCTTTGCACCAGAGGTCAGAGCAGCTATTCAGCACAACGTTACACTGCTTCGGCTGTTCCCTTCTCACCTGCTTGGACTCGTTCCCAGAGAAGTACCAAATGAAAGAGTTTTTGGAAATGTCTGCGCTGGGGCTGTACCACGCTTGTAACACCACCATCTGGCCTTGTACCACCTCCATCTCTTTTCTGGGGAACTCCACCTTCTTTGTGTCACCTGGAACCAAAACAGTGATAACAAGGGTTTAAAAAGCACTTCTTATCATGACCTCGACGGAGCAGCTGAACAGCAGCCTTGACTGCTTTTTGCAGAAAGCCAGGTTGCTATGGCAACACAATAAGTCAGTTTAACTTTTGCGTTTGTTTTATTCGACTTATTTCTGGGGATTAGATTGAATCCATTTTTTGCAGGGCTCCAACAAGAGATCATTATTTTGCAGTCATGGAAGATATCAAAGATATTCACATAATAATATTAGGGAGAGAGAAGCAGCACTGACTTTCACTGATATAAGAAGCTGAAGCAATAATTTTTAATAATACTTTGGTATAAAAATCACCCTGATTCTATTTTAAGTTGTCTGAATATCAATAATCCGTTTTCTTTTGTTTTTGTTCTGTAAATGTCTGCCATCATCATGGCCATGTAAGAGATATTAGTTGAGTGATTTTAACCATCTTTTTTCGCAGCAATTGTTTTGATCTGCAATATGAAAAGAACTACTCAGGAAACCAGAACATCAGAGACGTAGCAGCTCATCCATCTCATGATCCTTCACAATTCCCAGGTTATTGCCCGTCATATGACAAATGTGAGTTGACCTTGAACACAACTTGTGTATTTTTAAGTAAGTTTCACTAAAATCTGGCCACGACTAGAACAGGAGGACTAGTAAACGGTGGCATAAGTGGCGTATGCTCATCGTTCTTTAAACTGGATGAACCAAAATTAGCGGCATAAAAACTTTTGAACAGCACAAAAACAATAACTAAAATTGTCAAATGACTTAATGGCTTCATTGTAACATCTTCATATGTAGTAAAAACTCAATGATAACATTGCAGAAGGTGGAGATTACTACTCTAGTTTCTCTGATCTGAGCACTCTTGACAATTTTAATTTAAATCAGTATCTCTTAAGTTATTATCTATGGCAAAACAAGCGGACATTAGTGCTGCCAAATCAACAAAGATCTAAATCACCACACACCCAGCCTCTAAATTCTCAAATTTAGCCTTCATAAAAGATTTACACTACAGTAGATTAAGTCTCTACTGTTCTGCATGGGAAACGAGCAAATGGTGAAGGAGAAAAACAAACTTAACCCTTCGTATCAATACATGAAAATTGTAACTCTTTATTTTTATTGGAGGATATTAACGCTTTTCTTTTCACTCGTTTGATCCCCCCCCCCCCCCCCCCCTCCCAGCAATGTTTCATTGTTAAGATGCAAATTAAAACGCTATATTTGGTTCTTCATCTGCATCTGATACAGGTTTAAGAGGTAAAGAAAGTAGAATTTTGGCTTATCTCAAACTAATTTCATCAACCAAAAGTCATATTTACAAGTGTCCACTATCTCACTACTGTTAACATTCGGATGAAGCTGATGTGGTTGGAAAATGCTTCCTCTTAAACTCTTAAATACATTTGCACATAGAAAAGAAACCAAAGACGAAACGACGGAGGTGGAATGATGATAATGAAGCAGTCATGGTGATATGAAGACAGGTTGTGGGAAACGATAACACAAAAGAGATCTTTTTGAACTCACAGGGTGCCCAGTCACCCGAACCAGACACCTGAAGCTGGATCAACTGATCAACCCAGCAGCTGGTCTCCGTCTGAGTCTCCAGTTTGGAGCTTGCTTTAAAAACTAAAGCCAAGGACGTGAAAAAGACCCACTGCTGCTATATCCTTTAAATGCTGCAAATGAAACAGTGAAAAGTGTCCCTCCTGCGCTCAAATGGATGGCAGGGCGTAGCAGAGAGGAATGGGAGGCAGCGTTATGATCCATAGACATCCAGCTGAGATCCCCACATCTGTTCATGCAGACACGCCTTCCTTCTCTCCCACAGTGAAGCCATGCAGGGGCAGGAGAATTAGTCAGAGGGTGGTGGTGTGGGCACAGATGGAAAGGAGGAAAGTGTGTGTGCATGTATAAAGCACCAAAAAATGAAACAGAACTTGTTTTTGGGGTTTTTTCACATGCACTTTTTCCTGCAGTGACTCAGTGCTTTCTTTTTCCTCCTGGGACAATGTGACCCCGCAAGTGTGGTGCTCCTATCCCTTAATTTCTCAATCTCTGAATCTGGTAAGTCCTTCTGACTAATCCCTCAACAATCTCAGACTCAATCCTCTCACCTCATGTGAGCAAAAGAGCTCAGCTGTACACAGATATGATGTAACACACGATCATTTCTCCCACCAATACCAGGGTCACGATCATCACAGCAACATGTAGGCTTTTCAATTACAAAACTGTGGGGTGGTTACGGGGTTAGGGTGACCTCAGCTGAACCTGTTTGCAAATGATGCAATCAGAAACATTAGATAGAAGAAAATTATCTAAAAAATATTTTTCAAGGCAGAAAGCAACTTGACTCCTGCATCCAACCCTAACACCTCTTATGTCGGGTGGATTTTTTGGATTGCGATCACGTGGTGCACATGAGGGGCAGTGCAGTTTGATCTCCCTTTGGGTGAATGTGCAAATACACAGGCGTGAGGCACGCTTACAATTAGTAGATGTAGCAGAGCTGCTCATTCATACTCAAACTGAAGCTCATCATCTGTTGGCATCTAATCGCATAAATATTGAATGCTAAAATGCGGACACAGTGTTGGTTGTAGATAAAAGGGACGTCACCAACTGAGGGGAGATCTACCCTGCTTTTATTTTTCATCAACACATGTAAAGATGTCAAAAGCTGTGATTTATACTGTGACATGTAAACGAAAGGAAAACATTCTTCCTGTTTGTTCCTCATTTGCTCGTGCCAGCCATGTTGAGGAGTAAAGCCATCTATTGGGCATGTGTGCATGAGATTAATATCTTTATCGCCATCATCATCACCACCGCCATGCCCATATCAGCCGTCAGATCAGCCTGTTTTTGATTGGTAATGTACAGCAGCCCAGGGTGCAGCGAAATCATCTATTTTCAGATCTGAAACATAGATTTTTCCCTCGCAAATCCTGTTAGCTCTCTGATTTCATTTCCACCAGCTATCGTCTTTACTGTCATGCCCATCAATAAAGCAATATGTACATGCTGCAACAATTGTGTAATATTATTGCATAAATGGTCTTGTTTGTGATGCAGCTGTGTGGCGTATCTCCGACTTCTCTAAATGGTCACATGCTCAGTGTATGCTGATCAAAATACAGCGTGTACAAAAGGCCCAATTAGAGAGGACCAGCTTTTTTCTGCAGGTCGCTTTTCGCTATGAATTGCTGCAGAGAGCTTGCAGAAGCAGTGCATGCAAACAGCATTTCTGAATGATACACGGAGATTTTGTGATGAAGCGCGATAATAACCTGTAGTCTTCTAAGTCCAGACTATTCTTGTGCTTCTTTGAGCAGGTTTATCCTCAGAACTGTGTCATTCAATTGTTTATTAAATGAAGTAAAATCTTCACTAATCCGTGCCTGTCTCCATCTGGGATGAGTCTGTGTGTGTGTATGTGCGTATGTGTGTGTGTGTTTGTCTGTATGTGTATGTCAGTAGACTCAGATACAAAGGCTGTTCAACATGTGGATATGGATATAAATCAACTTAAATCCCTCACCAGAGGTAAAAAATCTGGAAAAGCTACTAATAAAAGAGGATACTGGAGGAAATGAGACTAGGTAGCCTCAGCTAACCTTGCCCTAATTATATTTTCCTAAAGGCTATTGTTCAGCCTAGCCACGCTTTGATTCTGCTAATAGGATTCTTTCCTTTATGAATAAACAACATTTAAAAAAATATATAATATTATTATTTTTCCTGAGGGGCATCTTGGTGGATTCTCAGCTGCAAAAGCATTTCAGATGGCAACGAAACTGTACTAACAAAACAGAATAGAACAACAAGCCCAGTCAACCATATCACGCATGCTGGAGCTGGAGCACAATTAGGAGACCAAATGTGTTTCCTGTAGTACCGACAGTCGTCCATAGGGGGAAGCACTTTCATATGAAACCAGAGATCCTCTGATGGTAGCTAAAACCCCAGTGGAAACCATCATTTCGCCAGAGCAGCTAAATTTAAGTCCCAGCAGATGAATAAATAACTGTAAACAGATGCAACGCAGTAAGTAAGTAATCACAGACTTATATAAAAATGAAATGTTGAAAAAGCAGCCTCGGCAAGTGTCTAAAAATACACAAACTAGTGCCTCACTTACTCAGATATGTGTAATTAGCATGTCTAACAGGGCATCCAAACCTAGTTTTGCTGTGTTATGATCAAATGAAGGATTAAAAGTCGCCCCCCCGCCTTCCACCTCCAAGCCCTCAGGTAGCCATGTAGGCCTGTGTGAAGATAAACTGATCCTCTTTAACCAGCCTTACTCTATCTCTCCGAGTAATCTCTGCTTCCACCCATGTCTTTCCCTCATGTGAGTCTCTCTCTGGAGCTAAAGGTTTAGCTGAGGCTGATATTAACTCTTGATTTCCACCTCTTCCCCCCCCTTTTTTCATAATCAAAACAGCAGAGCGGGGCTTTAGCTGTAAAATGACCTAACAAACAATATATTTGAATTTTAATTAGACGGTAAACACAATCTCACATTTTCATGACCTTTTTTAATCACTATTCCAATGTTATTAACCATTCAATGAGCTTTTATGCTGTAGGTTACATTCACCAACTCACACAAGCACATTTTTAAACCACCTATTTAATGTGTACAACTCTTATCTATAGAAAACTGGAGGAGTCAGTCAGAACCACTGACCTTCTTACATATTTAGTTTAATCTGTTATTTCTTTCATTTACATTCATTAAAACCATAAAACCACTGAAAATGCCCTGAAGCAACACAAAACAGAAAATCGAAGGTCATATGGTGCTGAATCTGCGAGCACTTCATGTATGTAAATGAAGAGGAGGCAAGTGAATAAATGAAATTGGGAGAAGTAGAAGGCAAAGAAGGTGGATGATTTTAAAGACCTGGGGTCAAGCATCCTAAGTGAGAGACAAGCGTATAAGAGAGGTGAAGAAGAGAGTGCAGGCAGAGAGGTGTGGGTGGAGATGAATGTCAAGAGTGATTTGTGACAGACTGAGAGAACCAGGAATGAAAGGGAAGGTTTACAAGATAGTAGTGAGACCTGCTGTGATGTATGGTTTAGATACGGCGGTGATAAAAAAAAATGGAAAAAACAGGAGGCTGAGCTGGAGATGGAAGAGTTGAAGATGTTAAGATTTCCACTGGGAATGATCGGCATGGACAGGACTAAAAATGAGTACATCAGAAGGACAGCTCAAGTTGAGCAGTTGGGAGACAAGTTACAGAGGCAAGGGTGAGAAAGTTTGGACATGTGCAGAGGAGAAATAATGGATTTATGAGACAAAGGATGTTGAAGACGGAGCTGCCAGGCAGGAGGAAAAGACGAAGGCCACTTCAGTCCATCTAAAGATTGACTGGATTGAATCCAATAGAAGGTGTTGTGGATAGGCGTAGTTTTGGGTCACGTGGTGTCAGTAATAGTGATTGCTATATCACCTGTTCACGGCCCGAGGGAAATTTTGTGAATGAGTGGGTGATGGGGGAAGTCGACTTTTGCTGACCGCTCAAGCTTGGAATGTTTTTGATCACTATTTTTCTACGGATTTTAAGGATTTGATAACAAATAAAGGAGAACTTTGACTAACGTTTTAAACAGCGAGCGTGTCAACATTATTCCCCTATTCAGCTGCTCGGCGACTCAAAGGCTTGACAGTCGCCAATAGAAGGCATGCAGATGACTAGTGTGGCCAAAGAGGATGCTAGGGATGCTTTATTGGTACAGTTATGGCCCCGTCATATCAACTGGGCATTTTTTAAACACCACAGCATACCTATTCATCTTCTGATGGCTGCTTCCAGCAAGATAACATAGTATGTCACAAAGCTCAAATCATCTCCAAGTGGTGTACTGAACATGATAATGAGTTCACTGTACTCAAACGGCCTCCACAGTCACCAGATCTCAATCCAATAGAGTTACTTTGGGAACAGGAGATCTGCAGTAACTGTGTGATGCTGTCATGTCAATATGGACCAAAATCTGAGGAATGTCTCCAGCACATGGTTGAATCTGCTTGTGGTGAGGCGTGGTCGGTGGTGCCGTACGGACGCACCTGCACGGCATCCGCAATCATGCCCGCCTGTTAAAACACGGGGACGGGAGCGGGTCAGGAGCAGTGGAGGCGCCGCTCCAGCCAGTGGTGGACAAGGTGCCAGAGGGTCCGTGCCCGCTGGAGGTGGAGGAGCCGCTCCAGCCAGAGATGGAGGTGTACGAGGGTCCGCTCCAGCTGGGAGCGGTGGAAGAACCATGTGGGGAGACGGAGGTCCCCGCGCCAGTGGAGCCTGCTCGATCCGGGTGCGAGGTTGAGGCACGGACTGCCCCGGAGCAACGGATGCTGGTCCAGCCGCCCGAGAGCAGGGGCTCACGACTGTGTCTGCAGGGTCGTGCCGGCTTGTCAGGTGGCCGGCCTCCGGACCAGCGTCGCTGCCACCACTGGAGGTGTGGCCGGCCCCCGGAAGAGACACACAGCCCTGTGGTGAGGCGTGGTCGGTGGTGCCGTGCGGACGCACCTCCATGGCATCCGCAATCACACCCGCCTGTTAAAACATGGGGACTCATGGGTTAGTGAAGGATTGTGTTGTGGTGTGATGTGCGGCTGCCAGCCTGTGAGCTGCAGCTGGCGCGAATAAAAATGGCCCAAAGCAACAACCCGTGGTCCCGCCGTGCCTTATTCACACCACACAGCTCTATGGAGAATTAAACGGCAAAAGGGGCCCAACCTGATACTAGTAAGGCATAGTAATAAGTGTCTAGTGAGTGTATACAGTAATCTAAGGGAAGTGTCCAAATTCCATTATAATTTCTTATTATATTATGTGATACATATTGCCATCATTCTCCCACAAATGATTATCTGAAAAGGAGCGGCTGTAATATGGTTAGTTTGAAATCTGTGAAGTGACTTTCAGTAATTTTCAGAATTTAATCCAGAACAGCGTTTGGAAAGTCTTCAAGAGTCATATTCCTATTTTATTTATACCCACAGTGAAGAGTCAACAAGATCTTAGTCAGTAGACCTTCTCTATACACTCAGCTGAAAAGGACAACTGTAAGACACCAAAAGCCAGTTGACTAAACATCTCAAAGACTGTTTGTGTGTGTTACTCAGATTTGCCATAGTGGAGGTGATATAACCACAGGTGTTTCTCAGAAACAGAAAAATACATAATAACAACTCCTTTTATACCTGATACTACCTGAAAAGAGAAAACAAGATTAAAATGAGTCTTTCATTTTTATGTATGCAGTTTTATGTTACTGTACATATATTATACTAATAATATACCAAGCAAAACCTTCTGGAAAACTGCTTAAAAATCATGTTTTGGGGAATAAACAAACACAAGTATCTTAATCAAAAGCCACATGAAAAAATCAGTGACAGCTGACAAATTTCCATCATTTCCCAATGTATAGCGTGATATATTTTACGCCACATGTTTAATTAAAATGGAGATCATATGTTTGCACTCACAGCTGGTCTGAACATAAATAATTAAAAACACCAGACTCATTTTGCTCATTACAATCTTTCATCACACTGGCTGATTAACAGATCTCAATGACCTTGAGCTTTACTTTTATCGAGAAATTCAGCAAGTGAGAAAGCCATTGCAAAGTGATTTTCCAGATTTTTTTTTTAAAGTCAAACAAGGACAAACATGAACAAAGATTAAAGCGGAGCCAGAAAAAAATGGGTTATTCTCTGATTTTGTCTTTTGACAGACAGGACCAGCAGGAATGTAGGACAACAAAATAGCCTTGTTGGTGTAAAACTGCATACTGGACTGACCCTACAGGCTTCAAGCAGATGGTGCTTCAATAATAAATATTTGGGGAAGGCTCCTTTAAATTGGATTACATTAGTGTAATCTCTGCAGCTATTTTAAACCATTTTGAGTGTGCTATCTCATCACAGTAGCTTTAATCCCTCTTAACTTTTGATTGTGTTTAAATTGATTCTCCTCGCACACATGGCTCCCAACTCCCACAACCTCCCTCTGGTTCTCACAGCAAGTTCTCACACAGTCGTTTTACTCTCACATGCAAAAGCAGACACATGTGTAGTCATGCACACACACAAATATACACACACACATGCAAAACTGAAGACTGTTTTTACAGTATCACCTTGAGGTCGTAGCAGAAGCAGCGGCCCACTCACATTAGAAAGGTGGCAGCTGAGAACATGCAGCATTGTTTCCCACTGGACTAAATTTAGTTTGAGTGAATGTGGAAATATTCGGGTGAAAGTAAACATTAACACAGGCCTAGAAACCAGTCTGTCACAATCTGGCAACCAAACTGGTCAAACTGCCCCCACTGGATCAGGAAAACCTTTTTGCAATTGCTTTGGTAGCCAACAATAACTGCATCCTCTACTTTGAGTGAAACTTTGAAAAGTATGATGAAAACCAGAAACAGAGACTAGGTACCTTAAAAGGAAATGCTGCACTTTTTGTTGGCTACAGCGCTGCAGGGCTTTTACTTAAGGTCTATGTTTTCTGTTTCTGATAATCAGGCAACCACAACAATCTGATAGTGACCAAAACAATGAAAAGAAGGATTTTGATGCAGTGTGCGCTTTGCTATCACTTTCACTTAGCGAGGTTTCTGGTTTTTCCTAACTAGTTCTCGAACAAATTCCACATGATATCACATGAGAAACCTCTACATACTGATTGTGGCCCATGTACACAGAAATAATACTGTCCACTATGATTAAAGTATCCACTGTAATTAGAGCATTAACCATATATTTAAAGCAGGCGGAAGCTAAGCTAGGCTAGGCTAAGCTAAGCTAACTGCCAGGCTGACCAAAGAGTTAAAATGGTATTAAAGTTTTCTGGTTAACTTTAACCCAACCTAATGTTAAGTTAAAGTTTAAGTGATTATCACCATCTTTTTATGTTATCTTGTGGTATGCGCCATCTCATGTAAAGCTGTTGAACTGAGGATTAAACTGGGTTTGACTTTAAAAGATTAAATTGTAAATTTAAATCAGTCAGAAAAACCACAGTTACGTTTATTTTAATCCAAATTATTGAGCGCTATTTTCCACTTTTAAGAGGGACGAAAAGTCTGCGTTATGACATTAGAGTGACAGGCGGTGGAGCATCAGTCATTCTACAACTTATGGCAGACCCGAGTTCAACAAGTCACAGATTTTTACATACCATTTTTAAATATGTTCTTAATTCAAAGAATGTGGCTCTGGATCATTTCTCATTATGGTTATCAAGAAAAACCTACGTAACTATATTCCCGCCACCACACTGTCATACTTGTATGTTTCCCAGTTTGGCTGGTAATTGACTCGACGGGGTAAAAGACATCTGTGGCGTTATGATTTCTATTAATGACTTTTTCTATTTTAACTTTTGACTCAGTAACTGCCGAGTTCCAAACCTGCTCTGGCATTAACGTCAGCACAAAAACTTTAAAAAGCTCCTGTAGGTGTAATGTGTAGTTGGCCAAGGAATTTGATCCATTTAGTGTAGCAAGCTGTACGTAATAACGTAGCCAGTGGGTGTCAGTATCAGTTGAAAAAAGACTCCTTTAAACATAAACATGAGAAGCAATAAAAACCGGAGAGCCATGACCCTTCATGTCCTCTCTGACACTGCATTCTGCCAACACAAAGGTAAATACGAGGATCAGTTGCCTCTAAAGCACTGAGGCAAACGCTGCGTGATATATTGTACGCTTAAATCATCTAAAATGAGATTACTACCATTACAACCTTTGATAATAATCATTATTCACAAAGCTCGCATCAGTGAAAACTAAATAGAGATCAGTAAATTTTCACCGTACTACTTCTCTTCTTTCCCCTCCTCTCTTAAGGAGTGTAACAACAGGTCAGTCAGAGAACCGTTGCACACGCTTGGCTTTTTGTCCTTTGACTCTTATCCTGAAAGCCCTACATGTCTTCTTACAGCCCTGACATACAGAAAATTTAACCGCAATGCTCTTTTTTGTGAACACAGCGCAATACAAGAAACTGGGAAGCAGAGGAACAGTTTTCTATAGTCAGAGAAAGAAGGAGGGTGCAGTGGGCTGAGGCTTTGATCACATGCAAATACCGCTCACACAGGGGATATAGGTGTTTATGTGGGAAAACAAAGACTTCTATTGTAGGACAACTTCTGTGACTTATGCAAGTTGAACTGAAAAAAAGGGTAACATCTGTACATGTTGGCATTAATGTATCACTTGTATAAATGTTCCAAACTGGTAAAAAAAATTAGCTGAATATGACCACAGTAGCTGTTGTGGTGACTTGGTTTGTCTGATTTGAATTAGCAGATGCCAGCCAGAAGCCTTTTCATCCCAGCTGTCCATCTCGAGTCCCGCAGTGCACTTCCTAACCCCTCTTCCAGCCAGCTCTTGGGTCCTCGTGGCAGGGAATGAAAGGCAAGCTGAGAGCTTAAATGGGTCTGCAATGTTACACCACAACAGAGCCCATAACCACCATGCTACCCCTCACACCATCTCGGCTCTTTGAAGAAGATATTTATAAACCATTAGTGTGGCAGCAGGGTGAGGCTTGGCTGTTCTATCTCCCAGATCTGTCATGTGTTACCATGCACAAGGCGAGCTGTGCTGACAAGAGTGACAGGGTGAGGGCTGAAAGGGCCTCTGCTGAACAAGTCCAGGGTCGAACATGACGGCTAAGGCCCCCTCTTGCCACTTTACTGCCTGTGGGACACGGGGAGGGCTTAATGCAGTCAGACTGTAATTAAGAAGCTGAGTGATCTGATTTCAGATTTCCACTGAGCACTCGGCTGAGAGGAATTACAGGATGAGGCTCATAATCTGTATACAACATCAGATGCCTCACAAGTTCATCACAGGAGGACGTGCAGGGTGAGAAGTAAATTAGATGCTGCTTTCACTTTCTGGAGACTGGAACAGTCGTCTTTCTCGTGTCTGTTTATTAAGGAACAGTTTGAGTTTTTTAGCACTAACACTATTTAGATGAATCTCTTCGTATCAGCTTAAATACAGATGTGTCAATATGGTCACTTATAGATGTAGCTGATGTATTTACAGGTTATTACAGGTTTACAGTTAGTAATGATCACAGAATTTCTTGACAAAGCATAATAAGCCTATGCTACAGTGGTTCCTCAGAGACCCCAGACACCAAAGGTCTGTGTTTAAAATTCTCCCAGATTTTAAGATGTCAACCTGAAAGCAGGATTTAAGACTCAGAAGGCCATGGTATAAACAGAAAAAAAGATGTCCTGAATTCAACTTTTACCAGACAGACTTAGGGCAAGTGTCAAATCTTAACCACAGGGTTTTTTTTGAAGTGCAATCCAATCGATATATGTGACTTTGAAGTTCCTAATCAATGTGATCAGCAGGATGGAGCCTTTTAACTGATGCACAGACCACATCTGCCTTCACATCTTCTGCCTTTAATATGTGCCTTTAACAGACGTGTAAAGCACGCATTTAACAAATGTTGTGGCTATCAGCCACACAGGCCTAGAGACCAGTTGGCAACTCACTGTCAATCTTCAGTTGCTAAGGAAAAAAGCCGACTGGCAAGTGGTTGTTTTCTGTTGCTAGGTGAAATCAGCCACAAAGAAGGTACTGCACCAGAATCCTCCTTTTGTTGATAGTAGATTGCTGAATTCACTGTTGTTTGCATGAAAGATGTAAACTTATCTCCAAAAAGTGGTTAACTACAACCAAACGCTAGTGAAATTTGAAAAAGTTCAACACAAGTTTTTTTAAAATGTCGTACCACTTCCACCATAAGGTTTCAAAAGGTGCAACTCTTACTTTGAAGGCAAACAGTCTTTGTTTCCTGTTTGCATTGCACTTTTTCATGTTTTACTGCCACTCGGTGAGTAACTGCCAAGTCTTTGCAGACAAGGGTCGCACAATTCATATTAATCGCAATAACAATTTCAGCTTCCCACAAGTGAAGATGATCGAGTGACACTGAAAATATGCACGCCACCAAAAGAAGACAAAGCAAAAGCAAAAGCAAACCAAGCGCTCCCTCAATCAATGTACGACCACGTATCTGCAGATGTCAATGAACCTTGTAGTTTTCTGGACTAGTTTGAATGAGTAACTGTCATGGTCCGTGACTCAGTGATTTTGTGTTTAGTGTATTTATTGATGTTGTTATTATTATTATTATTATTTGTGGACTGTTTTGGGATGGTTTGTATTTTGGGGTTTTGGATACTGGGTTTCTGGGCTTGTGCTCCCTCTGTTGGCCCCTGGTGTTAGTGTTCCCCTGTCTCGTCAGGTTAATCAGGTCCAGCTGTGTCTCCCACCTGTGTGTGATTTCCCAGTGACCCTCTGTGTATTTATAGTGTGTGCCTGCCTGTATTCCTCGTCTGTATTCATCCTCTGTGTTCATTCCCTGTGATTCTTGCATTCCTTCATTTCCTGTTTTATTGTGAAGGTCTTCGTTCCATGTTCAGGGATTCCCTCAGTCCAGTGTCGTGTTCTCCCTCATTCCTAACTGTGTATTTCTATGTGTTAGTTCAGGTTTCAAGCTTCACAGTTTAGATTAGTTTTGCATTTCTTTGACAGTCCAGCCATAAATCTGAGTTCTTGTGTTAAATCCTGCCTGGCGAGTCTGCTTTTCGGTCCAATCCTGCCTGCTCCACACACAGTTTATGGCATTATGTCTGAAAATCTGACAAACCAAAGTCCAGTATTCTCGCTTATTTTAGCTCTGGCTCTTTAGATCATTATAGTGAACTGCTATATTCATTTTCTAAATACTAATCTTAGTTCTTTGTAGGTACCATGTAGTGTACTGTAGTGACCAAAACAGTTGTGCCACATAAAATGAGCTAAAGCCAATTAAGCTCTCTAAAACTGGGAAGCTGGGAAAACATTTCTTTGATCCATCAATACTATGCAAATATTATTTATTTCAGTTTTGACCTGTACATTTGGTGGAAAAAATGAAAGTAATTTCATATCATACGAAACCTTTAATAAAAAAAAATCCAACCTCTGTAAAATCGCTAAACTATCACACCACACAACTATCCTTTTGAGGATAAAAGTCCCATTTGAAATATGCTAATACGCCCTATATCTCAATGTCTATCTTTACCTTAAGCATATAAATGAAGTGATCAATAATTAACACCTGATGGACATGCCATTACATAGGCTGAATCTATATTTTAAAAAATCCTAATTATAGCATGCTATTTTAACATGTATCTAGGAGATAGGTAATATAAATCACTTCATGCATTCCCGTAGAGCACACATGAGTCAAAGTTTGAAGTAGTTTATTATTTCACAACAAAAGTGTGTATAAAGTCTGTAGCTTTTAACAACGAACTGGACTTGAATATATAATGAAATCATTATATAAAGCTTCAAAGAGACAGGCATCAAGAAGAGACAGGATCAGATGGTCGGTAGTGATGACCCTGTTGGGCATCATCCCTTTCCATACATATCCAACTGTCTGAATTATGCAGATGAATACAGCTGACACTTTCGCCCACCTACCCACATGTTCACCTACAGAATCGCTGAAGGGTCTGGCCAAAGGTGAGCGTAGCAACAGGAAAAGACTCTAATCTAACTAACACGAGCAAAGTTTTTTGTCTTTCATTCTGTTCTCTCATAATTTTGAGCAATCAATCATATTAGACTCATTACCTGGTAACAGAAAGCTAAAAAAGGGGTAAATGTTGTGAAAAGACCTATATTAACCTAAAACCTGATCTGTTCCTAAAACAAAGCAATTTGTTCTGTACCTGGACCTGTCCAAATGAAAAATGAAGCTTAAGAATATAAAACTCTTGATTTCTGAGTGAAAATGCTGTGAATAATATCCCTTCTAGTGCTATGTTTAAAATAGCCCAACAAAGCAGCATTACCAGTATACTGTGAATGGCTGTGCAGTGTGGCACAGTCTGCCTACAAAGAGATACAGCAATTTGATAAATGGATTGGTCCTTATATAGTGCTGTTCTATTCTACTGGAGCACTCAAAGCGCTTTATACAACATGCCTCATTTCCCCATTCACACACATTCAGACAAGCTTTGTTTTCTATGCCTAAGTGCTTTTCTATCTAACATTCGCGCTCTGATGAACACATGAAAGAGCAACAATAGGTTCAGTATTTTGCCCAAGGATACTTTGGCATGCAGACTGGAGCAGCCAGGGATGGAACCACCAACCTGTTAATTAGTAGATGACCTGGTCTACTGCCTCAGCTTCCTCAGCAAGAACTTGGATAGAACTTGGATAGAACATGAAAGTACATTAGCCAGTCATACCAATGGTAATGTCCATCAGTGTCTAATTTACAGCTAAATATCTTGTTATTCATCAATTGTAGTGTACAACAATTGTTTTAAGTGAATTCTCTACCCCCAGTATTCTCCACCCCATCTACCTCCTTAAGTATTTCACAGGAGAGGAAAATGTGGTTTCCTTGAAATGTAATTAAGAACAGTCTTTACTTGAGTGGGAACAATACTTCTCAGAAACAGTGCTTTCATAACATAAAAATAAAATATTATAGTCAGTTGTTTGAGTTCACAGGGTATTGCAGGCAGTACTGCCGTGTGACGTGACTCATTATCATCTGTTTGACATCCTCATCAATCACAGGCACAATTACCTTGGCCCCTGTAATTTGTACAGCTAATTCAAATCTTGCTTTACTTCCCTGCTGTGCATTACTGTACTAATGTGACACAGTATTGATCCCCGTAGAGACATTTTCTCTTCAAGGAATGGCCTAAGTGCAGGGTCAGTAATGGGAGAGCAGCCCTGCTGCTGGTAAAGATGCTGTCATGTTAAACCCGGAGCCTGTGGTTGAATGAGAGTTAACACACTCCAGTCCTTATGCTTGACCTTATTTAGGGCAATTTTTTTGTTTGTTTGTTTAGCCACTTAAGGCTGACCTATCCCATATGGAAAAGATATATATAAATCTTATAAAGTTTGTATCTGTCTTGTGTGAAACTTGTATGAAAAGCATATAAGAGTGAAAACAGATATAAGATCCCTTGAAAAATTATATAATGAAACTTGTATGTTTTGGATACTTACTAAAACAATGTATGAAAGTAATGAGAAAGTGGTCACTTTCATGAGTAATCACATATAGGTTTTTACTATTTCTTTTCCATATGGGATGACTCATTCAAGCATGCAAAACGCATAACTCTAGGGATGAACTAGTGTTGTCTCTGGTGTGTACATAACTTAATAAAGAACCGATTTTAAATATCTTTAAGCACTTTGTTTCCAGCAGCATGTTACAAAAATCACTAATTCCCATTTCCTTAGTTGAATCTATGAAAAATGTCAAAGATAACATAGTTTTACAGATATAATTGTATTTTTGCACCAACAAAGTGATTCCCAAAGAGCTATTAGCTAAGAAATTTTCAGAGCTCAGCATGATGTCCAGTGTGTTCTTAAATATTTGAGAACAGAAAAAAAATCTACAACACCTATTTCCCATTTTCCTAACAAAATATACAGAAATGAGGGGTGGCTTTTGACTTTTTTGCATGCTATTGTAGATTTATGTTGCTTTTTTTCACTAGCTGCCTGCTTCAGGCCACATTAACTCAGGCAATTACCATACAAAGAGCCCAAAAGGTGTCTTTGATTAATTATTAATCCCTCAATTAACCGGCTGTCACATTGGCTATGTGGCTGGCAGAGTTAAACTCCAAAAGCACCAAGTAAAACTCTAAATAGCTTTTTTGCAGACTAACAAAAATACAAAGATAAGCAGGTCAGGTCAATCCAAACTCAAAATTCTTCCTAGAAAACACAGGAGAATGGAGAACAAAGGAAGACTCAGATAATATTTATACACCAGTAAAGTAAGGAGATGAGAAACACCAGGGAACAAAGCTGAATGAAATCTGACAAACTAACTAAGGGAAAGCAAAACTAAAAACACACAAAGACAAGGGCCTATCAAAATAAAACAGGAAGTAACAAACAATGAGACCAGGACTAAGACATGGGCTAAGAGATTTAGAAAAAATAAGACAGGACTGACTTCCACAGGAGATGCTCAGAACAAGACAGAGACAAAACTAGGACACAAAGGGAACTAACAATATCACACAAGAAACCATGAACCACAAACATAGATAGAGGCCTAAGAGGCACTTGGAAAAAACTAACTCAAGACTAAACAGTACAATGTTTGAAGTAGAATCATCTCTTGATTCAGAACAAAGACTCATGAGACCACAACAACGTTTCTCCCACAAAACGCTACGTCCAGATGAACAGAATCAACTTCTGGAGAACTGTTTTTTCACTATTTCCTTAAAGTCAGTCAGCTGGTTAGCAAACATTCAGCAGACTGCTAGGGGTGAATAGTCCAAGATTGTCAAGTCTTCACATGTCCTTTAATTTGACAGCAATCTGAAGTCAAATTACCGACACAGAAAGATTACCAGCGTGTGACAGCAGGACATACTGAGTGATTAAATTCAAAGACCTGAAAAAGGCTTTTATTTCAACCACCAACAGATCCACAGAAAATCACAAATAGATCCATAAGCACACACGCACAGAAAAATTGCTGCAGCATGGTAGACATTATAATTCAGCCATAACCTCAGCCTTTCTATTTCCAGGAGAATTAAATGATTTTTTGCACACACATAGAAAAAAGACAGTACACAACACGGAGGCAAAGTCGACGTCGACTTGCACTCAACACAATTAAGAACAGCAGTAATTTAAGGGAGGTGAGAGGACTGTAATCAGCTTGGATTATATCAAAGTGTAAAAGGATTCGATGGCCCCCACACCCTGACATGATAGATTAAGCGAGAGAAGCTTTTAAAGCCTCTCGGGGGTCTGGCTGTGAATGGATTATAAACTGTGCTTTTGTACGTGTGCTCCCTCCTTTTTTGGGATTAGATGGAGAACAGTTGCTCCCTTGAGATTCTCGGTGTGGTGTCTCTGTGTTATGGTCAAAGACATGAAAGAGATTTATTGTGGTGTTTGTGTAATCCTCCTGAGCTTCTTTGCTTTTCGCTGAAACAAAGTTGATAAATAAAAAGCTGGTGCCTCAGTACATGCCAGCTGGCATTCATTCAAATGTGAGGATTAAATCAAAACTGGTGAAATTATTGTAAAGTGCACCTAAATTGTAATGTATAGTGAAACAGGATTCAGTTCCTCTGTCATACCTCAACAAGTGTGATGCAGAAATGCAGAAAGAGAGCAGGATACATTTCTGGCTTTTGGCCCCAGACGCCTCCTCTCAGCTGGATGTGTCTACTATGCGTCACCCAGTAAGTGTCCATGGGGCATCCTGCCTCCTTTCATTGTGTTTTAATGTCAAGAGTTAGACTTTTTAGGCATTTTGTATAGATTTAAGTGTGAATACAGAGACCATGATCTCCTGCATGTACTTTATCTGTGTTTGGTTTTAAAATGATTTTCAGTAGCATTCACGGCATGCATTTCCTCAACCCAAACTTTGTGAGTATATTATATATATCATTTATTTTCTTCTCCTTATCAACTCAGTGTCACATGGAGGTGAAGACTGTCCCTCCATGGTATCATAGGGAGACAAGCAGGGTACAACCCGGACAGGTTGGCAATGTGTTAGAGGGTCAACACATCAGGAGAAAGAAACGTTCACACTCAGGATCAATTTAGAATTGCCCACTGACCTAACCCCTGTGGGAGGGAACCAGAGTACCCAGAGCGAACATGCAAACTCCACACAGATCAGTGGATTTGAAACCAGGACCTGCTTGTTGGTAGATGACAGTGCTAACCACTATATTCCTGTATTATTTTAACAAAATGCACAACTGTCAGAAACCCAAAACTACTATAACATACTGAAGCCTTTACTTTGTTGTATTCATGCAGGTGAATAATCACAGAGGAGAAGATGAATGGTGGAAGAAGTCCTGTATTACATAATTTCTTTTACAAAAAGTCTGACCCACTGTTTCTAGAGTTATGTGTTCCTGCCACTTTGCCTTAAAATGACCTTAAAATACCTTTGACCTTAAAATATGTTAAGTTACCGTTCTTTTTTTATGCAAAACCTCTGATACTGGTTTTTTGGACACATTCGTGCAGTGCTATATGAATAGCACTTGTTGCCCTTTCACCTCCGCAGCCTCATGTCCACCCTCTGCTCTGAGACCCCTTTCCCAGCCTTGCCTTTCTGCAGCAGCTTTACAGATAATCAATCACTGTTTCTTAGACCAGGTCACTAAGCTGCCTCTCCACACTCTAATCTTATTATCAGGCCAAGCTGGCTTTAGCAGGGAGGGAGATGGGATTGACAAAAGTTGTACACAAAAGACACATTGTAGCATGCATGAACACTCTCCTTTGAATTGAGAGTCAATTATAGTAGAAAAAGGAGAAAAGGAGAGGCACTGACTCCTGTAAGATTATGCACAGATCGATAATCTTTTTCTGTAAAAGATGGAGAGAAATCAATATTGCATGGCACAATATCGCTCTATTTTTCTGTATAACACAGCATAATTGCTTTTACACCAGGTATTAACACATTTCAATCTCTTTTATCAAAGGTTGCCTGTATGAAATTGTCCAGAAAGAGACTGCAATTAATTCCCACCCACACCTGAGGGGACGTGACTCGTGGCTCTCCACTGACCTTGTCTTATGTGAATTTTCCTCCATGTTGATTCCATGTGCTACAAAAACCAACAACGACAACAAAAGCTGAAGTGTTATGGGATGCATCATCAACAGATTATGGAACTCAGAAATTAGTTTTCACAAGACGCTGAACTGAAAACCTACAACTTCCATGACAAAAAATTCAATAGTGTGGGACAAAAAGCATGAGCAGAAATTTCTGTATTTCTGAGAATGTGACCAAAAACATTTTTACAGTGTGAAATTTGAAGTATAGTGGAAATGTGCATATTTCATAAAAATATAAAGTTATCGTGCATAGACTGCATATAAACGATGGAAGCCCATAAGCTGGATGTAGCCCATTGGTTAATAGAAAATGTACTT
This sequence comes from Rhamphochromis sp. 'chilingali', assembly GCF_963969265.1. Taxonomy (NCBI): domain Eukaryota; kingdom Metazoa; phylum Chordata; class Actinopteri; order Cichliformes; family Cichlidae; genus Rhamphochromis; species Rhamphochromis sp. 'chilingali'. The sequence continues at coordinate 13,585,993 of NC_137935.1, forward strand.
GTCAATTACAAACTAAGCCCCCCTAATGCTAGATTTTTAAAAACATATTTAATATGACTGAAAACTAGAGACTGAGACCATAAACTCATCAACAATGTTTTTCTGAGAAAATGATGCTGTCACACAACTTCACTTCTAACTTTTTTTACAACGTAATTTTGTTCTGCTGAAAATAAAAACAACAAAAACAGAGGTTTAACAAACTTCAATAAATACATTAGCTAACTATGTAGCTGCATTCTTCACATTAGCTTCTCTAAGAGATAACTAAGGTACTTTCGACTGCTTCTTTTTTTTCCAAGCGGTCGCCACTGCTAACTTGGGTTTTAGTTACTGACTATGGTATGGGAAGGTACATGCATATTATCTCTGAAGAAAGTACAAAGTTACTCAGAAATTATTCACATATTTCACTTATCTTAACTGCACTACTGTATAATTCTGTATAAAGAATCATTCTGTACAATATGATAATCATAATTCTACAACTGTTTACAACTGTTTATAGCTTGCATAGTTCATATTTCTGTATAGTTTTCAAATTTATATCCTGTACATAGCTTGTACACTCACTACAGCCTGTACATACTTATAGCATATTCATAACATACCTTCATACCGTGCACATTGCAACATACCCATAATAGACCCATATTTTGTACCCTCATACCTATAACAGACCCATTTCTGTAATATATCTATATTATGGCTAAAGCACTTTCTGGATGGATGCAAACTGCATTTTGTTTCCTTGTACTTGTGACATGTGCAATGACAATAAAGTTGAATTCTATTCTATTCTATTCTAATGCCTCTCCAGCATCATCATTGTAGAATGGTCTACACGTGTAATTTGCTTATATGTAGCAGTCTTCTTTGTTGTTTGTGTAACCGTAACATTTGCAGCTAAACCTTTTTCACAGCTGCAAATTCTGTGTGAGCTTTTAGGGAGAAGAATCTGATTTATAGCTTCTGTGGTATCCTTTACTAGACCTACTTTTATCACTGATGAACTGCAGACATGCTGTAAATGTGATAAGCATGTTTTAAAGGTTAAGAGTTTCCATTTCTTTGTCATCAGATCATCAGACACTCACAGACCTTATTCTGTCTTGACTAAATAATATAAAAATACACCTTGGAGCCTGTTTATTTCTGATTTCCATCACGATCCTTATTTGGGTAAGGGGTTAAGAAAACGGACGGATGGAAAGCAAAAGAAGGGAATGCATGATGATTTTGAATGAACGTGAGGTGTGACTGAGAGTCCTTAATGAATAGTGTGATTTCATTTGTACTCCTTGTATCATTGTAAATAGTTTAGTAATTAGAAATTGTGAATAATTATCCACTGTATGTATTGAGAGCTGCAGCAGGTAATAAAGAGTTAGAAGCCTGTTCTGATGTAACCTTTTTCCTCTTCTTTGTTGGATTGGAGCATAGGTTAGTGTACTGTCTTTTGTTTACCTTTTGTTTTCGATTAGAGAACAGCAGGGAACACTAGGACCTTTTTTTTCGTTAGTCTTGTGTTGCTGACCCTTCCTTGCTTAGAACATTATATGTCTAGGTTATCCCTAGGCTGAGAATGTAACAAATTATTTAGCCTTTTATTACATTTTAATATGTATATATATATATATATATATATATATATATATATATATATATATATATATATATATACATATATATATATTAGGGGTGCAACGATATTTGTATCGATATTGAACCGTTCGATACAGTGCTTTCGGTTCGGTACGCATATGTATCGAACAACACAACATTTGTAATTTATTTTATCAATTTTCCTTCTGACGATGCTGTCTGTGTTGAGCGCTCAGTGAATCTGTGTTCGACTACTCCGCCTAGGCTGCACTGTCGAGCGCAGATCCACTGAGCGCTCAACACAGACAGCATAGTCAGAAGGAAGAGCGCAGGGCAAGCTAGCGAGACAGAAGTTAAGCTCTCCTTGCAACAGGCAAGTTGAACCTCATTCAGATCTGGCGTTTGGAATTATTTTGGTTTTCATGTGACGTATGACCCTGAAGGTAAGCGAGTCATGGACTAAAGTAAAACAGTATGTTGGATGTGCCATGCAATGCTCAATTACATTGGTGTGAACTAGTGTGTTAGCGCAGTTAGCTCGTTAACGTGTTGGCCGTCTAGTCCCATGCACGGAGCGATCGGCGGTAGCTCGTTAACGGAGATTTGCCGTGTTGTGGCGTTAAGGTCATTTCAACGAGATTAACCTGAAAGCACTAGTGGGAACACAACGAATATGACTGCACATTTACGCCGACATCATCCTAGTGCAAAGACAAGTGGAAGCAGACAAAAAAAAGCAAGCATGCTACTAACTTTAGCCGAGCCATTTAGACAGCTGTTAGCACATGATTCTCCTTATGCTGCTGAGAATATAGCCCAGAAGAAGCGGATAGTATAGCTTTTATTTTGGAAAGAGCCATTTCTCTGTAATAAACTCTCTTTTCCAAAGATGAGTGATTCCTCAATCAGATACAGGGCTTGCAATATCGCTAGCCCGACGTCCCGGAGCTAGCGATTTTTTCAGTCGGGCTACCAAAATCTATCTCTGCCCTGCCCGTTGGGCTATTGTAGGAAAAATATATGTCAATGCTTTTGCATTCTTTCAGAAATGTAGCTGGGTAATTATGTCATTGGCATCGGTGAGCCACTGTCAATATGTGACATATTGAAGTCGCGTTTGAATTTGCGCTTGTTTTTTTGCTTTCACTTTGCAATCGTGCGAACTGTGTATAGAGAGCGACAGCACTGATCTGTGAGTGATGATAATTTGTGCACCAATTCCTCTGACATCGTCTTATTAATCGTTAGCTTACTATGCAAACTATGCAAATCGAATTTCCCAGAGGAACCCACCCGAGGGATTAATAAAGTTCTATCTAATCTAAAAAACATGACAAGTGAAATCTCCCGCAGCAAGCTTAAACATGTGAGAGGTTGATCGCGCAGAGAATCGCTGAGCTTATGTGAGTGCATGTGTAAAAGCATTTCAGTTCTGCTGAGCCAAATAAGACAGGTCAGGGTGAAGAAGTGACAGCCAAAGAAAAGCTTACCACAAAACGGAGAAGTTATGACAAATCAGACTATAAGGCAAAAAGAAAGTGCAGCTTTATGGTTTCATGGACAAAAGAACTTCTGTGGCTGCAATATGATGAGCTAAATAACCAGGGCTGCACATAAGTGGTCCGCAGGTGCGCATTCGCTGTCAAAATAAAAAACACGCACAAGGGTTAGGGTTAAATTTAAAAACTGTACTTTTGAGTTAAAATATATATTTATAATTTTAATAAATGACAAATTAAAAATGCATGAACATTTTTTTGTATCGAAAAAATATCGAACCGTGACACCAAAGTATCGAACCGAATCGTGAATTTTGTGTATCGTTGCACCCCTAATAAATATATATATATATATATATATATATATATATATATATATATATATATATATATATATATATATATATATATATATATATATATCTGAGTCAGTAAATAATGATGAACTCTTGACCCTCTTGAACAAAATGATAATAAAGTTTAACTACAAAATGTTACGTTCCACAACTTTCTTTTTAAGTTCCATGTCTTCAATATAGAAACGCTTTGAAAGCTGAATGTCCTTTAATGCTGTAGCTCTACTTCTGTGACTGCAGCCGTCACACTAATGTTCTCATTTGGAGGCAGTGAAGATGTACAAGTGCGCTGATTAGAAGATCAAAATGCACGGCGGTCATCTCCACTAGAAGATTTCAAAGAAAACTCCAGCAGGACCTCTGAACGTATTTTGTTCGTCTTTTGGGTAATTAGTCACTTTTCAGTGCGGGGAGGAATAGATGAATAATGAAATAAAGCCGTAAATGCCACAAAACCAGGAAATGTTTCGGCTGGCACCATTGATTTATCACAAATTGCATATGAGTCAAGGCTGTGTGAAAACAGAGCAGTGTTATTTTAGAGCTAATAAATTGCTTTTTTTTGCCTGAACATAGAATATAAATGCATCTCTGTGAGGAAATTATTCGTAGCGGCTCACAATTATTCTCACAAGCTCTTAAAAGGAGCTGTTAATCCCTGCTTTGTTTTCAGTCATCTTTAAATGATACAAAAAGAGGGTGTGCGTTTCAAGGTGACGCCGCTCTAATAGCACAAAGCCAAAAAGCTAAAAACAGATGCGGAAAATAACCTTTTATCTTCTTTAGTTTGAAGGCTTATTTTCAACAAGCTGTAAGTACAATAAAAGTCACGACAGCTATATTTACAAAACAGTTTACAAGAGAGTTTTGGGGTTATCATAGTAAAAATGTGTTCAGGTCTAATGGTATGTCAGCAATAAGCAGTTTTTATAAGTAAGTGCTTATAAGGCAAGGAAATCTCAACTATAGCATTATTATGTTCATGCCAAAAACTGTGCACAAGATAGAACATAATCATGAGGAAATAATTAAATTTCACAGTTGTTGGTATTCATTGCCACTCATGCAATTAAATTTAAGTTCAACAACCTCCGCACGCAGAACTCAGCAGCAAAGTGCACAAAACAGCCACGCAGCTCTGCTCTCTGAGATGAATAGGGCTGGGTGTCATCACTGATTTCTAGAATCGATTCGATTCCGATTCACTTTTATCAAAGGTTGCCTGTATGAAATTGTTCAGAAAGAGACTGCAATTAATTCCCACCCAGACCTGAGGGGACGTGACTCGTGGCTCTCCACTGGCTTTGCCTTATGTTTTACTTACTTCTTTTCGGAAGTAAGTAAAAGGAAAAACAACAGCGTCCGACAGCGCTGTAAACAACTGTAGACTTGTGCTTAACAAGCAAGCGACTAATGCAGAAAACAGATTTTTAGACGGGAAACTGTTCTTGAAGTACACTGAGAGAGAGAGAGAGAGAGAGAGAGAGAGAGAGCTGTGCATGAAGTGGGATTTTATCATGGTGGAAGCAAAACAGCGAAAGTAAGAGGGAATTCAAGACGATGTTTATGTGAAGCGTAGCTTGGATCTTCTTTTGCTGCTGGTTCAGTTAAATAGTTTGGAGAGAGATAAAAACCTGCAGCTTCAGAATCAGCGCAAAAAGGGCGTAAACACAAAGCGCGGACCCGCCGAAACATCGGAATCAGCGAGCTGTGAGCTGTCCGTGCCGTCGGGTGAGAAAGGCGACAGCTCACTGATTCTGATCCGCATTTTGTGTTTACGTCTTTGTGCAGAATCCGTGTACCTGCTCTCATTTACTGTTTTAGCTGTAACTGAGATTCTGGCGTAAAGTAAATTTATATTAAAAAAATCGATTCAGGATTTTAATGAATCGATATCACGTTATCCAAGCTAGAATCGATTTTAATCGATAAATCGATAATCAAAACCCACTCCTAGAGATGAATTCTGCTCGCTCGAATCAATCAGCTTTTAAAAGTTTGGGGGGCAGAGCCCAATGAAAGAAAGGGCCCAGTCTGATTGGTCACTTTCGAAAAACGGTGACGCTACACCCTCTGTGATGCACTTTAGGAGCAGCATAAATGCTGTTTTATGGTGTATTTGTTTACAATTTAGAAAATGAAGTTTTCCGACCCAACTGTTCGCAGTCACTTTTTGCAGTGTAGCAGCAGAAGTACTGTCTATAATCACTGGATTACTCTAATGCTGCAGAAATCTTAAAAACTCTAAGACAAACACACACACAACCTCATAACAAAGAGCACATGTGAGGCCTAAGAAAAGTAAAAATGAGCTTTTCATAGGCAATTAAGCAAGCTTAATTTTCTAAAATGTGGACATACAACCACAAATAAAACTGAAATTTTAATATGTTTCATTATTATAAATTATTTGATACTGTGCAACAGACTAAGGGGACAGGACTACAGAGGAGTCTGAACTTTAGTTTTTAATATTTCTTTCAACTTGCTTAAACCACAGAGGTGGTGGTGTCACTGTAGGTTAATTTATTGATATTTTGTACTAAGGATTGGTTTCACCTTTTATCAACCTACCAAGTATCTTGTTATTTCAGAATAACTTCAGATCATATGATCAGATGTCTTTGTCCAAACATTTAAGCAGCGCTTACATAAAGCAAGTCACGAAACATGTCTGCTTGAAAAATGAAGTGACTGCTGAACATTCAAGGCAGTCAAAGAGAGCGCAGGGAAAAGACGTGTAGCACATGGGCTGGAGTGGAATCGATCCCTCAGTACATGGGGCGAGTATAGTTAGAGATGATTTTCCCTTTACTATGGCTGAAACGATTAATCCTTCCAGCAGAGCGGGTCAACACACAGATGAAGGCAGGAAGTTGTAAATGCACATCAAACTGAACCTGCACACCTCTATAAGAGTTTTTGGATTCAATGAGCCTGCTTGTGTGTATGTTCACCAATAAATAATTAAACAGTGCCTGAAATGTCTATGAAACAAATATTGTCACTTTCTGTTTGCCTATGATGAAATCCCACCTATGTCTATTTACACCCTGCACACACTTGATAGTTTATTGGGTTATTAAGGTCAGGCTCTAACCACTGCTATTATTTCATTTTATTTGATGGAGATTTTCTTCTGGACTGCTGAAGGCTACCAGCGTACTCATTCAAAATTACTCAGTTCAGCTCCTGGGTTGTTTTGGTGTGAATGGATCTGGTTGGTTTGAAAATGTCACTAGTCACTGTAAGAGCTTTGTAACGCAGCGTGCTCTTTTAAAGAGATCAAAGGATAGATTATATTTATCTTGTACTTCTCTTAATGGAGATTCAAAACCAGTCAAAAAGACTACGAATGGACAGCGAATGTGGTTGTTTCTGTTCTGCAGCTGCAGCTACTGAACACACTGGAGGGCAGTTCTCGGGGCTGAAAAATTTCTCCTGTGTCTCACAGGTGTCAGAATCATTTCTGCCTTTCTGGGGGCAGACTTGATACCTGAGGAGGTTCATGACTTCACCTTCCCATCTGAAATGAAGCATATTTGATGTCTAAGCTATGCCGGTAAAGGTGCCATGGTTACTGGGCTTATCAGGTTGGAGCAGGCTTCTTAGAAGCAGCTGTGTTCGCCAGATCAATTTAGAAGACCAACCAACCCCTGGGCTTGAAATAGAAATGAGTAAATTCCCCCTCTGAAAAAAATCTATACAGGTTAGACTCTATAGATTCTAATATATGTAATTTAATGCATGACTCCCTGCTGCCACTTTGCTGACAGAGTCACAGGAGAGAGCTAAACAAAGCAGGTCATGTTTTTAGGCTAGTGTAATTTTAGGCCCGCTTGATATTATCCTACGTTTCACAGTTGCATGACTATTTCAGAACAGCTACAAAGCTGATACTGAACTGAAATGTTTTTATTAGTAATTTAGAATGTTCTAGTTCCAAACTTCTTTTAACTGAAAAATTCTCATTAGGCAATAAATGCAAAATCTTAATCATTAAAGCTGTGTCGGCATAAAGTTAAGCCTCAAAGCAGCCGATTTAACTTCAGTGGGCTTTCAGGAGCCACTTCAGGGTAAATGTGACTCAATATGATCTTAAAGAGACGCATATTGGAATACATCAGGGGTACATGTGAGGTGCTGTCCTGAAGTTTTCTGTAAAAGATGTTCAGTGTGAGACTACAGTTCAAACAGAACAACCTGGGGACACAAAAGCCATTGTGTGATGGCTTAGCCTCTAGGGACAGCTGGCAGTGCTTCAGAGCTTTGAGGCAACCGTCAGACATGTTGAAAGAAACCTCCTGTTCTCTTTATAAGCTAATAAACACTACTGAAAGAAGGCTTCTGGAAAAAAGTGCATATCTTGCACATATCAAATTAGTAGGGGTGCAACGATACACAAAATTCACGGTTCGGTTCGGTTCGATACTTTGGTGTCACGGTTCGATATTTTTTCGATATAAAAAAATGTTCATGCCTTTTTAATTTGTCATTTATTAAAATTATAAATATATATTTTAACTCAAAAGTACAGTTTTTAAATTTAACCCTAACCCTTGTGCGTGTTTTTTATTTTGACAGCGAATGCGCACCTGCGGACCACTTATGTGCAGCCCTGGTTATTTAGCTCGTCATATTGCAGCCACAGAAATTCTTTTGTCCATGAAACCATAAAGCTGCACTTTCTTTTTGCCTTATAGTGTGATTTGTCATAACTTCTCCGTTTTGTGGTAAGCTTTTCTTTGGCTGTCACTTCTTCACCCTGACCTGTCTTATTTGGCTCAGCAGAACTAAAATATATATCTGTCTGTGAAGGTTCTCAGTCATCCAGGTCATCGTAGTCAAATATAAATCCTGCTGCTTTTACACACGGACTCACATAAGCTCAGCGATTCTCTGCGCGATCAACCTCTCACATGTTTAAGCTGCGGGAGATTTCACTTGTCATGTTTGCATAGTAAGCTAACAATTAATAAGACGATGTCAGAGGAATTGGTGCACAAATTATCATCACTCACAGATCAGTGCTGTCGCTCTCTATACACAGTTCGCACGATTGCAAAGTGAAAGCAAAAAAACAAGCGCAAATTCAAACGCGATTTCAATATGTCACATATTGACAGTGGCTCACCGATGCCAATGACATAATTACCCAGCTACATTTCTGAAAGAATGCAAAAGCATTGACATATATTTTTCCTTCTTACAATAGCCCGACGGGCAGGGAAGAGATAGATTTTGGTAGCCCGACTGAAAAAATCGCTAGCCCCAGGACGTCGGGCTAGCGATATTGCGAGCCCTGTATCTGATTGAGGAATCATGCATCTTTGGAAAAGAGAGTTTATTACAGAGAAATGGCTCTTTCCAAAATAAAAGCTATACTATCCGCTTCTTCTGGGTTATATTCTCAGCAGCATAAGGAGAATCATGTGCTAACAGCTGTCTAAATGACTCGGCTAAAGTTAGTAGCATGCTTGCTTTTTTTTGTCTGCTTCCACTTGTCTTTGCACTAGGATGATGTCGGCGTAAATGTGCAGTCATATTCGTTGTGTTCCCACTAGTGCTTTCAGGTTAATCTCGTTGAAATGACCTTAACACCACAACATGGCAAATCTCCGTTAACGAGCTACCGCCGATCGCCCCGTGCATGGGGCTAGACGGCCAACACGTTAACGAGCTAACTGCGCTAACACACTAGTTCCCACCCATGTAATTGAGCATTGCATGGCACATCCAACATACTGTTTTACTTTAGTCCATGACTCGCTTACCTTCAGGGTCATACGTCACATGAAAACCAAAATAATTCCAAACGCCAGATCTGAATGAGGGTGGGGGAGGTGCCCTGCGCTCTTCCTTCTGACTATGCTGTCTGTGTGGAGCGCTCAGTGGATCTGCGCTCGACAGTGCAGCCTAGGCGGAGTAGTCGAACGCAGATTCACTGAGCGCTCCACACAGACAGCATCGTCAGAAGGAAAGTTGATAAAATAAATTACAAATGTTGTGTTGTTCGATACATATGCGTACCGAACCGAAAGCACTGTATCGAACGGTTCAATATCGATACGAATATCGTTGCACCCCTACAAATTAGGATAGGTTATTTGTGCATTGACGGCTCGCAAAAAGGGAATGATTCAGTTGTGTGCAATGATGTAGTAGTAGTCTAGTACATTCTTCTTGTTACGTATGTTGTCCTGAAACACCCATATAACATTATTTGACCTTACATAATGGTATATGAGTAGTTTACTGACTGGGTTACATACCGTACTGACGTATCAACCATCAAAAGCTCCTTACTCTGCATTCTTTATCAATGAATAAGCAGCAGAGCTGTGGCACAAATCATTAGTAAAAGAGCTGAAACACTGTGTGTCTGCAGATAGTCCCACAGAACGCACCAAGCACCATCCACTGAACAACAGCAGATAATTGACTCAGAAATTAATACTGATATGGCTGCTGTGAACATGGCTGACATTTACAAAAAAAAAAAAAAAGGGAGGGGGGGGTTCAATTAAAATACTTTTCCTACTGAGGAGAATCTATTCCCTTGAATCTTGACCTAGACTCACTAACAACAGCCTTAACTGGGAGGGAAGTCCAAGCAAAGTAACGTTTCAATTCACTGAACTTCTATTAACTGCAGCAGTTTGACGCTGAATGCAAATCCTTTTTCATTTGAGCTAAATGTCGACAACAGAAATAAGTGCACTGCAGGTCTGCTCCTCACTAACGGTGAAAATTAACAAGCAGTGTTTTTTCCCCTGGAGCAGAATAAAGATTACTTATGTGATGCTGTAATAAGGAATCTCTTCTGGTCAGTCTTACAGGCCCTCCTGATGGTGCCGAGGAGAAATCCCTCTTATCAAACCTTCCTGATCACACTAATGAAACCTAGCGAGGCTTATAGACAGGAGTGTTACTTCAAGTAAAGTCATTACGCTGCCTCTGACTTCAATTCTCAGTCATCCCAAAGAGCCAATTATTCTAGGGTTTGACAGATCACTGAGATTATAATCTACTGTTTGGCTTTATATTCTGCTTGCTAGGTTGTTCCTATTTTGAGCATAACCAGCCTGAGGTACTAATTCTAATGGCAATTGCTTCACCATCCCTGGAAGCACAAAACACAGTGAAAATTTTATCCACAACCTAAATTGATGTTAGAGCTGCACTAAACACTTGAGGGCTAGAAAGCAAAGTGAGGATTTATGGAAACAACAACGCCTGTTTTACGAGGATTTACTCTAACATACACAGAGAGCAGGTCAAGGACCATGATCTTAAAACTAAAACATTTTGTTTATGCTGATATTTTTCAAATGAGTATTTTTAGGTTGTTAGTTTATTTTGTGTTAATTTGTTTTTGTTTTCTTTGCAGTAATATAAGGCTGACGATTTCTGGTAAAAATCATAAAGAACCCACACTTCCTGCTGTACTAAGTAGGAATACTATTGCAACAACAGGGTAAAACTAACCTGTCTCACAACGGATTAACCCCGCTCACGTTCCTTGTTAGAGGGTTAACAATCCAATAGTTGGTGAACATTTGAGCTTTGGAAGTGAGGCAAGGAGCCTCAGTGCAAAGTGGAAACTAACAGGATGATTTAAGATTCAAATCAGCTGCCCACCACTTAATATTTAAAGTAAAAAGAGGATTCTGGAACCACAGGCCAATCACTATATAATATGAACAGGAAGCTGCTCTATCGGTGCGTGATTATGGCTAAAAGGATGATCATAACCACTTTAATAAATACCGAGTTAACAATTATTTCTGAGGATTCTTCTGAAAAATATAAATAAAATATTTGACCAAAACTTTTCGAAAAAATAAAATACACACGATATTGCTTTTATTTTTACACTCTTCTTCATTCCTGTATATTTTAGCATTTTTTGCAGATAAATGCATCCCCTAAAAGTCCTTTTATTACATTAATTGTACCTGCATGACGGATATGAATAAAACTCAAAGCAAAGTACTCGGCAGCTGTGGGATCCCTCTCTATTTCCTCTCCAGTGTATGCACACAGCACAAGAATAGACACCACTGTTAGGGGATAACACATGTTTATCCAATAAATTGACAAGTTTCCATAAGTCTTTATTACTTTTACTGTTTATTGGACACTTGTAATGCAATGCCAGATGGGATGCACCTTCATTGGTGATTCCAGTGTCTTTGTGAGCCAGACGGATTTGCAGACTTGCTGCACAGCCTCACTTTGTAGATGTTAGAGCTAACGTTTGATAATTCCCATGACCAACCACTGCTTGATGATCATGATACTCCAGTTAGTGGTGCGTTTTCATGTGGTTGAATAGGTTAACTGTCTTCCTCTGTGGTGTAAACAAAACTCTAGAGCACTTTCTGCATATGATATGTTCTCTGTTAACATCACTTTGACTTCTGCTGTGTATGTGTGTGACTGTCTGTTATCTGTAGTATGTAACTGCACTCTATCATGCTCACAGCTGTTCGCAGTGCAGGGAACATCTGTGATTGACACATGCAGGCACATCGTCGGGCAGCGATTTATCTTGTCAGTGCTTTTCAATATTGGAAGGTGACAGACTGCTCAGATGGTTCAGCGAACAAACCAGCAGGCTGTTCAGGTCAGAGTGTGTGACATATTTTAAAAAAATACAAACTTGGAGCCACAGCACGGAGCTTGCTGCCCAAAATCTACACACAGACAGACTTCTATAGGTTTTTACTCATGACTCTCTGACTGACACGTCTCCTTTTTATACGTAATTTCTGCTTTAACTTTGATAACCCTGAACTTTGCAAATAAGTAATAAGAGAATATTGGAGTACCATGGGCATATCCCGCATGCATGATTGTCACAGGAGCAGCACACTGTCAGCTGCTGTGTAATGTTAAAAACCTCCAAGAGTTTAAAACACACTTAATGCACCTATCTGACTTCTGTTGTATAAAGGTCTGTTAAATTTTGTTGTGTTACTAAAATGATGACTACGATCACTGGGATTAAGGCTCAACTCTGCCAGCCCTGTGCTGCTAGAAGGGAGCCCGCTCAGGGTTACACATGTTTCTGTTATACAGTGCACTTCATTTTCACACTAAACCACATATGTTTAACTTTACGGTGATGCTACAAAATCCCACACACACTAAACATCACACTTTTCAGTGAAAAAGAGGAACGCTTTCCTTCAAGAACGCATTACATGAACAAGCGTAACATTACAGAGGCGCAGCGTAATGCAGGTTTAATTTGTAAGGCGGAATAACAGCAGCCTGTGAGTTGCCTCGCTATGGTGGGATTGACCTCTGGAACCTTCTTTAGCCTCACATAGCCACGCCCGTAGGGTGCAATGCCAGGTTACACCTCAAACCAGATGACAGCGTTAATCTGGCCACAACGAACTTCCCCTCCATCTGCCGAGACGATCGAGCAACAACAGAAAAGGCACAAAGGACGCTCTCCTCAGACAAAAACCCTGCTGCTTTCACACGGACCACACAGCAGCTTTACAGGGCTGTCACCACAATTTTAAAATTAATGTATTACCGACACCAAAAACATCCAGTTTAATTTTGCTTTACTATGATAGTCAAACCGGACTATAATCTTCAAGCATCTTAGTGCAAAACTCATCTCCTGCCATCAGACAGGCCATTTCCTACCTCCACTACCAAGTCAAGAGAAAAAAAGGTATCATTTCTTAACAAACGAGCGGTTTTAAAGATAAAAAAAAATCAATCTTTTAATAAAAGCAAAGATTTTAAAATGCTGAAGAAGTTAAAAAGGTTTTTTTTTTTTATGTTCAAATGGTTAAAAGAAGATACAAACAATAACATTTCAAAATCCTTTCAGTGTTTGTGTTGAATTGCAGAAACTGCCCGGAAATTAATTCCAGTAGCTTAAGGCAGCTTTCTCAAGCTATGAACAGTAGCATTAATGGCTTGCTTTGTCTCAGACCTCAACATAAACGGCCCTTTTCAAATCAAATGTCACAGCACACAATGCATAATAGCTTTGTGTTGTGCATGTGTTCACACTCGGAGCAAAAGTCTTATTTAAAGAGAAAATATACCTCATTGGTGTGTGTTGTTTACCCAGGGTGCACCTGGTCTGAATCATCACGACCTTCGCCTACGCCTGGGGTGTAAATGACACACTCCTCCAAGATACATCATTTATGGCCAACGATCTGCAGGGAGACCAACGGCTAGAACAAACGCAATGCACCTCATTTGGATATTTTTTACTCTGCAGAACTGTGATTCAGAAGCTGTGACGCATCTGAGGTGAGACCAAAGAGCAAAGTGACGATATAATTGGCAAAGGGGTGAGACTGAAATGAGTCCTGCAAGTCTCATCTCCCCTGGTGGGTGAACCGGACTGGTCACCAGTGGAAACATCATTAGTCTCTTAAAAATGGAGCATGGACGGCAAGCCCACCTGTAAAACTTTACCACTAGATCTCTCTGTGCTTCTTTTTTGCCTCACTGTCTACACAACTACACAAACACACAATATTAACATCCCTTCCTTAATATTTTTTAGGACTCCCTTATGCTGCAAAGACAGCTCTGACCTCTCCGGGCACGGACACGAGTAATGACACAAAAGAAACAAAAGGTCTTGCTGTGTATGCGCTCTTATTACAAAGCAAAGGTTTACTGTTGCCGTAGAACCGGTATCTTAATGTGCTTTACATATTCTGTGTGAATTAGAGCTGTGCAATATGACAATATATAAAAGATGATGAAATGAAAACCTTTTCATCTCTGTCGTTCATGCTCTATCCTTTATTTCATGGTGTTGCAAAATACACTGTTTACTGCAATATGTTTTCCTCGTTTGGTGACGGTGCTCAATCTTATGCAGCAACACATGGATGCAGGCACACATGTGAATATCAACTCAGTGAGTACAGGTGAGACAAAACTAGGAAGCTCTGAATAACAGAAGGATCAGTAAAGACAAATCAAGGCGCTTGTTCCTAAATGAGGGGTTACCTCTGTAGTATGGATGGTTACATAAAGTCTAATGTGGACTATAAAACTGCACTGTACACGCCAGTCTCGAAAAGAGATGGGAGAAACACCCTTCAGCTATGTTACGAGTGCTGATGTTCCATCATCTGCCCACGAGATGGACAGAAACGTGTTTAAAATCCCACAAACTACCAGCTAATGCGAACAGTCACACAGAGGACGAGCAAGTAAATAAATACCCAGTCAACACACATATGTGGGGCCCAAATAGGGAGTAGCAGGGCTAATATTTGGGGCTTACTTGGGAAACCCAACTGGGGTCCAGCTAATTTTGTCCTCAGTTTCCATGGTGGCCCAAAGTGTGTTTCCCCAGATGGGTTTATGCTGGGTCCCGAATAAGCCCCAAATCAGGCCCAGTCAAAAAAAATATGTGGGGCCCAGATGGGTAGAAGCAGGTCTGATGGTTGGGGCCCACTTGGGTTACCCACCTGGGACCCAGCTAATTTTGTCCTCAGTTTCCATGGTGGCCCCAAATGTGTTTGCCCAGATGGATTAATGATGGGACCCGGATGGGCCCCAAATCAGGCCCAGTCAACAAATGAGTCTGGGGCCCAGATGGGTAGAAGCAGGTCTGATGGTTGGGGCCCACTTGGGTTACCCACCTGGCACCCAGCTACTTTTAATAATAATGATGCATTTTATTTGAGGGCACCTTTCAGAAACTCAAGGTCACCTTACAAAGAACAAAATTAATAAAAGGAACAATAGTCATAAAATATATAAAATAAGTTAAAATTGCAAAACAGAGCTTGACAAAATCAGCACTAAAGCGAATAAGCCAGTTTAAACAGCTGTGTCTTAAATACGGAAAGGGAGTCAATATTTCTTATGGCTGGAGGAAGAGAGTTCCAGAGCCGGGGAGCAGAGCAACTGAAAGCTCTGTTCCCCATAGTAATAAGGCGTTTCCATGATGGCCTATAGTTATAACTATAGGGCTGTGCGATATGACCAAAATCTCATATCCCAGTATAAGACATTTATCGTCCCGACAACGATATATATCAAAAATTTTTTACATTTTCTGTAAATTCTGTGAATCTCAGGCAACTCGACTTGCACGAACTGTTTTCAGCTGGGCGTTGCGATGAAAAATATTGCCGTAAACAGTTTATTTTGCGACACAATGAAACAAACAATAGCGTAAAATTAAAAAAATATATTTTGGGCGCTATATTTGAATATCTGATTTTTTGATCACCAAATATCGGTATTGGTATTGGAATTAAAAACCCCAATATCAGCCAAGCTCATGTCTTATATTACCCAGATGAGATTTTCGTCCTCTACACAGGCCTAGTTTGAGTCTTTTCACTTTCAAGGGATCTATACATAGATTTTTTTATTGCTTTGTTGCCTTAATTTGAAAAACAAAAAATGCTCATAAATATCTGTTAAAGTCAAAGATGGAAAACTGAGCTCCTGAATGTAGGTATTATTCCACTCTTCAATGTTGAAGTTACTGCCTTAAAGGTTCTAAAACGTAGCAGCACAATGCTGAGCGTTACTGGACTGTAAGAGTGTGCTGTGGATAGCAAATCACTAATGCAGTCAGTGTACCAAACATCAAAGCAAGTCATTCAGCAAGCAAAATGCTGATTAGTTTGTGAGCATAATGGTTAACGTTGTGTGCCATATTTTTCTTTCTGATGTGGGGGAAATGTGGGCTACTTATTTCATGTGCATCAGCTAAAATGTGCATGGCTAAAATGTGACAGTTTCATTACAGCAGCGCAAACACAACCAGCAAACTGTAAGAAACCACTGCAAGCATTATATAAACAACTATTTTTGCACCAGGATGAGGCTTTCTGGTCTGTTACCGGGTGCAAAAATCTGTTCCGCATCAGTGTTTTCAAAGTTCCACATCCATCATGGTTAACTCAAAGCAAATTCAGACTGCTTTGATGACCTGCCTCAAAGTCACATTAGCTCAGTGATCCAGCACGCAAAGCTCCAATCAACACCTGTCAACCTCCACTACTGCAACTGTCGACAGAGGGAACTTGGATGTTTTGATAGATCCATGTTGGTATGAAGTCCAGCATGCAGCAGCTGTTGCGTGCAGCAACATAAAACACTGCTCACCACTGTCCTCTTTATTGTTTGGCAAGCGTGAGCCAATTAATTTGACCTAGTTTTACATGAGAGAATTCTTTAGGTAGCTTTGGCTCCTTCTGCCTCCAATCAGTGTCTCTCCCCACTGCAGGGGTCTTTCTGTGAGTTTGTGCTATACAGAGTGGACTCTGGTCAATTAGGCTTCCTCATCCAACGCCCACACTAAGGTATGTGTCAGCCTAACAAATGTAACTGTGCATGAAACTGGTGCCAATTTACCAGTTTGTGCCAGAAAAGATCAATTTGGTTCAATGAAGCGGCTCCGAAGATGCACGGCATCAGGATGTTTTCTGAGGAGCTGACGACGAGGCATGATTGCAAAAGCATTCAAATGTAATGTTTCCAGCAAAAAGCCTGGAAAAAAAAGAATTTCCTATTAAAAAAAGAAACTCACAACATTTAAAGACCCCTTCAAATGAAAACCAAGTTTTTAATTCTCCTAACATTTTAAATGCTAAACAACATTATGAATGAGGTAAGGAGTAAATGCCATTGCTCAGCATATCTCTTTGGAACACAGTGTATTTCTAAGAGTCTGTGATGGAAGAAGCACACTCGGAGGCAGGAATGATCTTTTGTGGTGCAGTGAGATTTTGCAGACACATGACTACTATCCACATGGCATTAACTTGTCTGCCATTTTGAATGTGTAACAATCGTAAAGACAATGTAGAGTAAAGTGAATAAGGCGCCTGTCGCACATGTCTGGACACTGATCTATGACCATCTGACCGTGTGAAAACTACCAGCTCTAAGGGTAAAATTAGTACTGCCAGACTGATTGCAAGTGGTTGCTGGAGTTCGATGGCAGTTGCAAGGAAAAATAATTGCTAAAAATCCAATCACACAGGCCTACAGGCTGGTCAGTGACCTGCTGGCAACCACCCGTCACTAGGGAAAAACATCTTTCCCAACCAGATGGCAAAAACCTTGTGATTTCTTTCGTTGCTAGCATATTGCTGCTGACATAGTTTGACTGCATGTCTACAAACACTGTCCAGTCCAGCCACTCTCACAGCTGTAGCGAAACTGTGGAAAGTGCAACACAAACTGAAGACTGTTCATCTTCAAAGTAAAAGCCTTTTGAAATACGTTGTATCCATTGCTTTCCATTGATAGGGTTTCTAAGCAGAAAGACAAAATCAAATTTACTCACGATGTTTAAAAGAGATTTGAAAACTACTGCAAACAGTGCTAATCTCCCCTCTGTTTTTGGCACACTCCAAAATCCCCCCCCCCCCCCCCCCCCCCCCCCCCCTTATAAAACAATTTGGAATCCCCCGTTTCCTGTTTGATAGTGTGGGCCTTCAACATGGTGGCCATGGGCTGTGAACGACAAACCTTCCTTACAAACATTTCAGCAGTACTGGCAATAAAAATGATTCTACTTGAATAATATGATTTTGATCTGCAGCACGACCAAAATCATTGTGACCATGTGGTATGAACTTTTAATCTTTTGAAACGGTTTCTTTGATGACTGCAACTCACAGTTGTTGTGTTTAGAGTGACTGCTATCATATCATGTCTACCAACAGTCTGACTGAATGGGGTCAAGCTGGCAATTTCAGGCAATCTGTTTATAATAATACAGCAACTAACTGTAAAAAATCGGGGGGGAAATCACATATTTGCTGCTGTTTACACAGAAATTCACAGTAACTACTTACCATTCTGAATCTAAATGGAACCTTCACAATAGTGATGTTGCTAAAGGACATAGACACTCAGCAACCGTGCCTTTATTTAGGAAAACCAAATGCAACCAGCTGAGTTGAGTGTCTTACTATAAAGAGTAGCGCTGCAGGCGAATTGTGCTATCGGCACAGACTCCAAAGAGTTGGCAGTCTGTCTGTGTTTATAACTTAGTCTGAGATCATTTGCACGCATTCGGCAATCTGTGTATCAAATTAGGCATCAACAATTGTGTAACTCGACTGGTATTGTGGTACTGACTACTAATGCCTGATGCAGTCCCATTCTTGCATATTGTTTATTTCCTGCTTCTACAGTGTGGTAAACTATGAGGGGATATTGGGCTTATGTTTTTCCTGCAATGATGAACCGACAACAACAATTTTATGTGTATGTGATGCTTTGGCTTTCTGAACTGCTTAAAAAGAACCAAACATGACTGCGTTTTGTTCATAAGATAATTGACATGTTAAATGAATAAGTTCAACAGTTCTTGAAGTCTTCACTTTCATATGAGTTTCCTGCTGGGAGTGACACAAACACCCTGATATCTACAAATGCTTTGACTTTGACATCAAGAAGACTGAGACACTTCTTTGCCATTCTGCGGTGGTCTCTGAGGGCTTCCAAATCTTTGCACTGACAGTTAATACTCATGCAGCAGCCTTGCCAGGAATGCTGTTTGTTCCAAGCTGGACCACAACTGACTAATTTCTTGTTTAGTTAATCATGCAATACATAATCAGAATTACGCTAAGCTCTGGGAGTTAGTCTCTGAAAAGGGATATAACTGGCTCGCAATCATCAGCTTACACCAACGACATAAACCAGACGTCAGTGAAGACAATCGGCTGAGGACATGACTTTCTTTTAATAGCAAAACCAAAGAGAAAGACATTCAAATTAGAAGGGAGCGATGGTGCCACGTCAAGTCACCTTGTCACGGTCCTCAGGCCAATCTGAAATATCTAATGGGCAAGAGTAGTGCATTTCTGCATGAATACACCGAATGGTACAACCAAGATGTGATTTACTGCTGCTAATGGGTACAAACGATTGTTCAGAATCTGCCTCAAATCATCAAAAATAAAATGGGTGCCCAAAGGAAGCATATTAACAGATTTATTTAAGCGTTTAGTGACCAATTAGCTACGGGTCTTCTCATGCAAGGCCAATAAAGCTGCTGCATTTCATCAGTACAAACAGAGTCTTCTCTGCTCTTCTAAAGTCAGGACGGGCAGACGTTTTCCTGACAGGCAGGACGGGTTTGACAGGCTGCTTAGCTGCTGTCCAAGACGTAAAAAGGAATCCATCGATCAAATCCAAAAAGCTATTTGATCATCAGAACAAGAAGCGGTTGAAGTCTCTCATCAGCGAGGCACAAACTGAATTCATTCATTTCATCCCATTAAAAGCAGTTGCACAAATCAAAGCGCGGCAGACGTAATGTCACGCTACAGTAGCTCCAATGCAGAAGCCCACACAGATTTGAACTCAGGTGTCCTCTAACTGCTTGAGAACAACACTGATGTTTTTATTAAGCGATTACAGCATTGAATGTAAGTTAAGATTGATATAAAGTTCCAGTATTGTCTTTCCTGATGCTGCTTTTAAGTCAAAACCCCCAGTTTGAACCAAACAAATCCTGACATAAAGGAGACAAGCTGTAACAATCTCTGATTTCCACACTGGGAGAAAGCAAACATCTGGTAGGAAATGATGCAGCGGCACGGTTGACAGGAATAAGATCGGCCAAGTCAGAAAAACCTAAAGGGTGTTTTGGAGTAGAGCCTGGATGGTGTATTGGAGTGTGTATTCACAGAAGGAAATTAATAATATTTTAGCACATCAGTGTGTGTGTGTGTGTGTGTGTGTGTGTGTGTGTGTGTGTGTGTGTGTGTGTGTGTGTGTGTGTGTGTGTGTGTGTGTGTGTGTGTGTGTGTGTGTTTGTGCTTGTTTTGGCTCTAGGGTTTAGAGCTAAATGAAATGACTGCAGTCCAAACTGATAAAAGCTAAATATGATTTAAACTTGTCTGCATCAAATTGCTGTTCAAAAAGCATTAACATTTTTATTTGCAATGCTTCAGTCTGTCAGTCACTATCTATGATTTATTTAAACGTTTGCGCATTAACTGCATGCACACAAAGCAGTAACAGGGGCCAAACTGTGCAGGACATTAAACCTGTATGACCAGTATTCTTAGGTAAGCCTTCTTAATTTGACAGCTGGGATTTCTCTGACTAGAATTTTCAAAAATGACATCCGGCTCCTTCAGGTAGACTCAAGCTTTTATGTTATTTTTAACCTCACAGGGGACAATAACGATGGGGGGGGGGGGGGGGGGGGGAGAGAAAAAAGGCAGCAACGTTTGAGTTCCTTGAAATTCATTTCTGAGCATTCAACCATGCAACAACATTATGCCCTCTTAAAATGAGGAGTACTCTGCTGTGTGCTTAAAAGGGAACCTCTGGTATAAAAACACACACACTCACTCACACACACACACACGCACACACACACGCACACACACATAAGCAGTTGCAGCCACAGCGATATAAATTACATATTTAATGAAAAGTCCCTGCTTCTAAATTCAAAATTTAAGGTAGGAGGGGGAAAGAGGTTTCAGCTTTCCAAGACGCGTAATTAGGACTGAAGCAGGTTATTCGCTGTTTGTTACTGCCAATAAGTCTGAATCTGAGCAATGAATAAACGCCTTTAAATCCCACTCGGCTTCGAGGCAGAAGTGTATAGAGGTCGTGCATGTTCAGTTAAAAAAGTATTTTATTCAATGGAGTTTGACTCTTTGCTTAATTCATTGACAATTCAATATTAAAGCAAATTCTTCCATCAGTGATAAGTTGGTTATTTGCTCTCAGATGTTTATAAAAGTGAAGAAAAACATAGTTTTGTCGCCACTGACATGCTGTGAGGTTTAGGGAGCGTGAGTGGATTAATTACCCTACCTTGAATGATCCACAATAACATCAGCATGGCTTGGAGTCTTGTCTTTATCCCCATGGTGCCACATCCACCGGCTGCTCCCAGCAGCTTTTCTAAAGCTGGCACCAAAACACTCCTCGCACTTCCCTTTCCACAAGTGCTGCCCAGTTATCTTCAGGTAACAATTAATTGTCCGTTACACAAACATGCGAGGCGACGTCTGCAAACGAAGCACCCTCTCCTCTTCCCATCCCTATCATTAACAGCGGCTGACATCGCGGAGCGCACCGGCGTCTCCCCCGCTCCTGCGCTCCACGGATGTCAGGAGAGAAGAAAACATTCAAACTGTTCCACTTCCGTCTGTTTCTCTGCTGCTGTGCTGAGTCCGCTTTATGGAGGGATTACTTCTGCCGCACGTCTGTGCTGAAGTGTGTCGCTCCTTTTTGTCCTGATCCCACAGTAAACTGTAGGCGCTTTTTTCACCTGCTGGAACTGCTCGGTGCCGCCCCCTGTCAGCAACGGTTACGCACTGTTTCCAAACTTTAAGCAGCTCGTCTTAGGACGCACACCAATCAGTGCTGCACCTTACAGTTTTCTACGCCCAGAGACTCCACTCATACTCTCATACGTTAAATAATAACCGCTGTTGTAACTGTTGTAACTGTAAGTAATTCTCAGAAATTCTCCACTTGCCAAAAATGTTGTGTGTATTTACCTCTTTATTTTTATGGTGTTGTATTATTCTGTGGCTTATGGGTAAGCACAGGCCTTCTTTCAGCACCTCACTGATACCAGGTTGGACCCAGAACTGCCTTAATTCTTCACAGCACAGATTCAACGAGGAGACAGAGATTTTAGTCCATTTTGACATAGATGCTGCAGATTTTTCAGCTCCACATCTAGGATGTGAGTTTCCTGTTCCACCACTTCCCAGCGGTGCTCTGTTAGACTGAGATCTGGTGAGTGTGGAGGCCATTTGAGTACAGTGAACTCATTTTCATGTTCAAGAAAACAGTTTGAGATGATCCGGGCTAAATGACAATGGTGTGTTCCTGAAAGCATCTATCAGAGGATGGGTACACTGTAGTCATAAATGGTCAGCGGCAATACTCAGGTGTTTAAATGATGCTGAGCCTGTCCTCTGAATATTATAGCTAGAACTGAGACTCATCATATAAGGAAACATTTTTCCAGTCTTGTTGTTTAATTTTGCTGAGCCCAAGTGAACAGGCTTCCTGTTCTAAGATGGGTTGCTGTAGCCCATCTGCTTCAAGGTTTGGCATGTTGTGCATTCTGGCATGCTTTTGTCCATACCTTGGCTGTAACAAGTAGTTATTTGAATAACTGTTGCCTTCCTATCAATTTGAAGCAGTCTGGTCATTCTCTGATGCCAAACAAGATATTCTCACCGGTTATGTCATGTTCAAAGTTGCTTAAATCACATATTTACCTCCCATTCTGATGCTCGCTTTGAACTTCAGGTCCTCCTGAACATGCCTAACTCCACTGAGTTGCTGCCATGTATTTAGCTGATTAGATATTTGGATTAATGAGCCACTGAACACGTGTACCTATCAAAAACGTCCGATTGGTGTCTGTGCAAACATACAATTCACCCCACTGAATATCAAGCCAGACTAAATTAACTACTAGCCTCAGAAATTCTTGGTGTGACGATGACTGACGAAACTGATCACACTCTCACCACTGAGGGATCTTATCTTGAGTGCAGTGACAGCTGAAAACCACCACATCAAGCCTCAAGTCATATTTTATGAACTATACAGCGTATTATTCTTTCATATCACCAAAAGCCACAATGACACTCAAGGAATATGTTGGACTGAAAAGAATCAAACCAGCCTAAAAAAATAAGGTCATATACACTATAATGTTTTCTTCCTTAACAGTCTGTTAAAAGATTTAAAAGCGGGTTTGCAAAAGCAACGAGAAATGTCAAACTTTAATGAAAGAGGGATTGTCTGCATTTGTTTCATCCAGTTTCCCCCGTAAATGGACCGAAAACTTTCTCTGCCCTGCACAGGATAAAAATGCAGAAAACCGACACGCTGTCGCAAAAGCAGAAACATTAGGAAACAAACTGCACAAGCCGCATGGCCTTCATGGCCCCCCGTCTGAGTGAAAGTCTGTATTTGACAGGTGTGGTCAGACGTGTGCTTTGCCACACTCGAAACTGCAGAAGCGTGGCCTCACACACACTGACACATGCTGGTAAATCTCTGCAGCGAGGTCAGAAGTCCAACAACTACAATGTTTCACAATGGTATGAAGGGGTAATTCATGAAATTACAACAAAATGCCTGCGTAAATCAGCGTTATCTCTGGTTAGGTTGCTACAAATTTATTTCCTATTTAGACATGTAGCAGATGTGAATTGACTTGGAGTTACTCTATATTAATCTGACAGCCGTTCACTGTGCCTGCAGGTGCATAGTGGGGGTTTAAAACTCTTTCAATAAAAACAGATTAATACAGCAGTGAGCGTGAACCTAAACAGTAAAGCTACATCAGAGAAGAAGAGTGAGTTCACTACGAGCAACATTTTTCCCGTTAGCCATAGACTGATTTGATATAAACATGTTGATTACAGCAGTTGCAAGTAAATCCTAACAAGTTCTGGTGGCACGCCTGGTCTTGTAACACTGAAAAAATAATAATGTCCTCACAGGAACTTTTACACAGATCCATTTAAATGTAATTCCCACTCATTCATCATGTATTATTTCATGCATTACAAGGTCTAATTCAGAGCAGAATCGCGTGTCACAGGTGAGTGTTGCACAAAGTCTACCCAGCCACTTCTACAGGAGTAATGTAATGTGGTCACAGACCCAAGCTGTTCTCTCAATAAATGCATTACCAGGTGAAATATTCATGCAGGTGGGTCAATGTGTTGCATTTTTAATGGAATATAATGGATTTATTACATGATATTAAGCTCTGTGATATCACTCCATCATCTTAGCATGCACCAAGGTTCACCAGTAAACACGCTTGATGGGCGGCACAGCTCATTCAAAGGCTGAAACATGTTTGTGTTGTTTTGGTTTTTAATTTATTTTCGTCTGTCATACAGGAAGTTAGACACCTGATTTATTTATGTGCTTCTCATATTGCAGAGTCTGTTGTCCTCCCTCTGTTGGCTCTACTGAAAACCCTTTGTGAGTGCCATCTTATCCATACAGAATACACACGTACAGTACGATTCAGTGCTATTCAGCCTGACACAGAAGTCTATTTAAAATGTGTTGGTGGCCTCATCCCATGATTCACTGAGCGTTTCTTCTTCTTTCACCTTTATTCCACCTACTGTTTATATTTACATACCACTCTGCATTTAATCAGTAGTTATTATTAATCTCCTACTCCTATTGCTACTACCTGTAACTAGTTCTGCTGGCAGTTTCTTCCTGTTTAAGGGGAGTTTTTCCTTCCAGCTATCGCCAAAGGAGTTGCTCATAAGGGGTCTTGAGGGGGTCTCTAAGATTGTTGGGGTTTTTGACTGCACCTTGAGGCAGGTGTTGTGATTTGGCAGCATTATAAATAAAACTGAATTGAACTGAGATTAATTCAACTAAAGTTTTTATTTTTGTTGATGTAGTAGTTACGATATTAAGATATTTACAAACTGGTTTTACACCAGCCTGAGTTGAGTATTAACTGCAGACTTTTATGTTCACGTTGTGTGTCAGTGAGTGGGAAAGATGTAGAAATCATAGACGCATCAGAAAAAATCGATGTAGCTGTCATGTGTGAGTAATTGATTCTGGTGTGAAAGAAGCACTGGTACGAAACTGCACAGCTTGCATGTTAAAGCATACAGTTCCCCTTCAATGAGCAACATTTCCAGTGGGTCAGATACATTTTAGACCTTAATTCAGCAAAAATGTTGGACGACTCCCACACCTGTGCTTCCATGCAGTGTGTGCACGTGATAAATGGCTGCACAAAAGACCCTGAAATGACAGAATCTAATCTTGGCTGGCGTTTAGTCCGAGAAATATTTCTATGGTTGATTTGTGTCTCTTTCTGTGGCTATCTATATGAGGAAATTTCCTCCCGACAGTTTCCCTCAATGTGTCCATTGTTAAGACTGTCAGAGGTGCTGCTATCTCGCTGCCAGGTTGAGAAAACGGGCTTAGCCTTGACTGTACACTTCTAGATCGCATGACTGGACATCTTTGCACTTTGCTCTCCTCGGAGACTGTAAAACACTATATGATGGATTGCTTGGATTTCTACAAAGTGTTCAGGGCAGCTGAGTCTTTTGTGCCACCCAGTGGAGAACACCCAGAACACAGGAGCAGCGCCTCTGTGTGTTTACTCATCGCCTCTACCTTTTTTGGCTGGAGGAAAAAATAAAAGCATGGACAGGTCAGCAGTCCCTCACAGGGCTTATACAGATTGACAGACAATCTTTCAGGCTCATGTTTGTACCTGTTGGCAGTTTTTAGTGTCAGGTCCTGACCTGAATGTCTGTGGACAAACACCCAGAGGAAATCCACGTGACAGCACGCTGAGAACATGTCCTCTTAGAAAAGGCCACAGCAGGGATTCCGCCTATTGACTTTATTGTTAATTCACAGTCTTTGACCACTGAAACTTCACTTTATATCCTACTCACAGAAGAAGACTTTAATGCCATGAAGTATTTTTAACAGAAATCAGTGGGCTGAAGGTGCTGTTCTTGATTTTATTTTGATCTTTGGTTTAATCATATTTCATTCTAACAGGGTTTGGTGTCTATTAAGATTACAGTGCTGTGTCAGTAAGAGTGGGTGGTTTTATTTTATTTCAACCAGAGCAAATCAAATCTCAGCTTTAATATAGATCTCATTCCCAGGCTAATACATAGTCTGTCACTGTCAATAAAGCAGATAGAAGTCTTGCATATAAAACTTCACCTAACACAAAAGTATAAGCATCAAATATAATTCAGCTACCTAATGCAAACATGTAGAAGTGCTGTATATATTACCGGAATATTATTACTATTAGTGATCAGTAAAAAATTTTGTCCACAATAAATAGCTTTAAAATTAAAAATGTAATATAGTAATAATAACAATGCTATAAAATGTGGTAGAGCAGAAGCATAAATATCCTGCCTCCCACTTTTTGACCTTATCATTTAAATGTTGCAGCGGAAACTGAGACTCATCATTTTCATGTTTCTATTGTCCAATCTATTGTGACTCATTGATAACTGTAGCCTCAGTTTCCTGTACTTGGCTAATACATGTGGCACCCAGTGTGGTCCCCTGATGCTTTAAAGGTTCATTATGCTTTTTCAATCAGAGATACTCTTCTGCATCTACGTTTGTTGTAACAAGTTTGGGCTAATATTGCCTTTCTATCAGCTTGAAGCAGTCTTGCCATTTTCCACTGATCTCTGGCATCCACAAGGCATTTTTGCACAAAGAACTGCCACTCACTGGAAATTTCCTCTTTTCTGGACCATTCTCTGTAAAGTCTAGAAAATCCCACTAGATTAGCAGTTTTGGAAATATTTAGAGCAGCCTGGCACCAACGACCATGTTCAAATTCACTTAAATCAACTTCTTCCACATTCTGTTGCTCGATTTGAACTTTAAACACGTCTAAATGTTTTGAGTTGCTGCCACATGACTAGATGATTGCATATTTCTATTGAGAAACAGATGAACAGGCATACTTAATGAAGTGACCAATGAATGCATTTAATATAAATTATTGTAAAATGCAAAGTAAGTTTTTGCTGAAGGAGCCTGAACCTTCCACATTATGAAAAACCTAAAATAATGTTAGCTAGTTAGCATTATTTATCACAGACTTCAAATTTTTATATTAAAAACGGAATCTGATCTCCATCAGCTAAAATTAAAACGCTCTCTGGCATCGCTCTTTTTTCTAAAGTGCAAAACTGAAAAGTTGTTTATCTCACCTCAACACTTTGTGGCCTTGATGTGATTTGTAGAAATAGTTATGACTGATGAAAGCAAGCATTTCATTGGTGGCAGATCTGAAGAATAAGAGTCTGAAACCAACACTGGTTTCTCAAACCTGCCAATTTCTGTAAGTGTGTATGTACTAAATAAAGTTAGCATTAGAGCTAAATGCTAACATTATCATGACAACATGCACAGTGCTGTTGCTAACACTAACTCAAATATTAAAGCACGCAAAGAAGCATTTACATATTTCAGGACTAAAACACCCAGTTAAGGCTGTTTAATGAGCTAAGTGTATAAAATAGGACAGAAGACAGCAGTGTTTCCATCTGATAAAACAGTGCATCCACAGTGTAAATAAAAGGCTCTCTTGCCTTTGAATATTTTTATTTAAAATGAGCATATATAGCATTTGGACAATTGACATTTGGGGAGCAGGAAATGTGCATTTTAAGTTCCTCGAATAGCATCTGAAATAATTCAAGCCCTGTGAAAGAGTCTAATGTTTCTATAGCATTTCATGCTCCACATTAACACCGGCCTCAAATCAGAGAGAAAACAAATATGCAAATGCTTTCTAGATCCACACATAATCAAATTTACAGTTTAGTATCGCTGATAATACATTTGTTCTTTACCCCTCTGCGATCCTGTTGACTTATTGTGTTATGCTGTGTCTAGGGTTGCCAACTCCCTGAAAAATAAATAAGGGACACCTCGTGGCCAGGGCCGGGCGACCCAGTTGTCTTCACCCTTCCCAGTGTGGTGAATTTTCTAGCTCTTTTTTTGTGTGTGAAATTATTTTTTTTAACCCTTTGACTTGAATTTGATTTAAGTAGATGTGTATTCTTTGTGATATGAACACATGTGAAACAAATGATCATTTAGCCATTTATTTTTAGCTCAAAATGACAACATTAACACAGTAAAACAGGTCTCTTTCTTAAACAGAAGCCTGTCATGCTTAACTTTTGAGAATATAAGTAAATCTTTCTTTAAAAGAACTCTGTCCTGCTTAACTTAAAATAATAGAAAACAATAGAAAGAAAAACATTCTTGTAACAGTGCACATTTAGTGCATTTAGTACAATCGGCTTCAGTTGAAATATTATTTCAGCTTTTCTGATGCTAATCAGCTGCTCCTGTTTGTAAACCCGCTTGTTCCCATGATTACGCATCTTAACTCATCATCATTCATCTATGTATTACTTTTATGTATTAGTCATCTATTTGTTGTAATCATCTATCCTTGCAGTTGTTTATTACACAAAATAAATTATATTATCACACTTCTGGCCACATAGCGCTGATATTCACTGCACATGCCCATATTAACTTTTTCCAGCCAGGTGTTTTCCTTTTCCCATTCTTCCCTTTGTCTGAGGGGAACAAACATTGCTGCTCTAATGCTGGGCTTACACCGTGCGGTTTTAGGCCCATTTTGAGACTATTTTTGAGTGATCGGACCGATTTTGGCCTTCATCGTGCATCGTGTAGTATACGTGGGGTAACGAGAAGTGATTAACACCTCACGACCAGCTCCCGATCATCAATCGCTCGTGAGGTTCTCACCAGCCGCTCACACTGCTCGCGCGCAAACACGTAAACGTCGGTGAAAAACACGTTGCAGCACGGCTGTGCAGCGTGTGATCTGGACACAAGTCATGGAGGCACAACTTGTAGAACTTTGGAAAGCTCATCCGAGCCTTTTCGATGTGGCATCACAAAATTATCACGACCACAACAACCGTGAAAATAGTTGGATTTACACTGCTGCTCAATCACAGCTGCCTGATCAATGTTTTTCATTAGCAATTTAGCAAAGTTGATGGTGGTGGTGTGTCTGTGTGAGTGTAAGACGGAGAGAGAGAGTGACAGATTTTCTGTTATAACCTTCATGTTATGGAGGCACAGTGTGAGCACTCAGGTCGCATCAGAGCATCGGGCCGTATAGTGTGAGACCTGCATCGTGACCTATGAACTTCTAACCCCTGCGAGTCAATCGTGCAGTTTGAGCAGGAGCTGAATAACGTGACTGAAAAAATCGCACAGTGTTTGCCCAGCTTTAGGTGTACTGTCGTCCGAGACTTGCACCGCCGTGTCGGCGTTTGTTTCCCTGTTGGCCATGCTTCTTGTTGTGGTCATCTGTTGTCTTCCGGTATTTTCTCCGTAAGCGACCTTTCCTCGACCAATGAGATGAGCGGTAATCTGAATTGTCATACTCGAATTGTCATAAGTGTGCTGTCAGCTCATTGGTCACAAAGCAGGAGAGGGGCTGGGAATTATGTTTTCAAACAAAGCGTTAATTCCATTAAAAGTTATAGACTACTTTTGATTCTCACTGTATTACGGGATAAAGTGCGTCCCTTATTAGCTCAATACGGGACGTGAACTTTTGTTTCTAAATACGGGACGATTCCGTATTTTAAGGGACGGTTGGCAACCCTAGCTGTGTCACATTCACTGCATGTCGTGGCTTAATTTCTATTTCCCCAACTAAAACGGGATCTTACAGATCTTTGAACATTTCCGTGGAGCAGCTTTGGCCTCCTTATATGTCCTGATAGAGAAGCGGCTTTTCATTGATAACTGCTTTTCTGACAACCCTCTGCCCATGCTGCAATTTTATTTGAAAATGAATAAATAAAGATAATGATAATAGCTTTTTGAGGGATGTGATATTTCGAAGAATGGCATTAAATCCACCTACACTAGATCTTTGTATACACAGACAATGGTTACTTCAATGACCTTTTCAACAGCCAGGCCTTCATAAAATGAAAGCAACACTTTAATTTGTGCTGCATAGGTAACTTTTAACATCTCCCCACACTAAAAGCAGAGACATTTAAGAAACATTACTTTATACTGTGCCTCCAATCAGCCTAATTGTTATGCTCGTCAGCAATAGTCCACACTTTCTTTAGCTAGCAGCTGCTTTTTCATCCTCTTTCTGTCCTGACCATGTATGTACCTGCCTTTTTCTGTTTGTTGAGCCACTTAAGATTGACCTATGATTCATTCAAGAAAAAAAAGGTCCTAACTCGAGGGATAAACGGGTATTGTGGTAAACATAACAGGCATCTTAGCACAAAACCAATATATCTTTAGGCAGGTTGTTACCAGCAGCCTGTGGCAAAAACTACATCATTTGTTCTCTGATTCCCAAAAAGCTATTATCTGAAAACCTGCTATATTTTTAGACAACAGGACAAGTGGAGGACAAACGAATAAGTGTCCATAGTAAATGAACAGCATCTGAAAACTATTTTAATTCAGGAACAGGAAAATAACACCTGACACAGGACCTGAGAGATGCATCTGACCTTATCAGATACATTGTCAGTGGAAGGCTGGCTGTCAAGAAGCCACTTATAAAGAAGGAAAACAGGACGAAAACACTGATGTATGCCAAATATTTCATGGATCAGTCATGGATTGACCTCCCTAGAAATTACAAGAAAGCTTGCCTGAGAGTGTTCAGGTTGTGCTGAAGAATAAAGGTGGTCATACCAAATATTTCAAGCTTGTTAGGATTGTAAAAGCTCAGTTTTTTTCCTTAAATACTGTATTTCTGTGCTTTTTTACACATTTTTTAAAAATAAACTGCTCCACTTATTTCCCATTTTCCAAGCAAATATTAAAAAAAACAAAGAGTGGCACAGCTCTGTACATTTGCATACAAAGACTAACTCCTCCTTTGTTCCCGATAACATGCTGGAAACATCAGAGTGTAGAGATGACAGGAGTTTGAGGAATTCTCACTGTTAGAGCTATTAGTTTACTGTGGACATCGACTGCTTCCCTCCTACATTTCCATTAAAAATGTATGAGTCACAGTGACAAGCTCATATTGTGCAGCCTGGACACAGCACTCTAACAGAAGCTGTGTGTGTGTGTTTGTGTGTGTGAAGCTGGATGTCTGCCACAGGTTTTCTGATATGAACCCTGAGTATAATAGGCCCTCTATCATTTATCACTCTTTACCGTCACTACAGAGAAGATTAGATTTTGACGAGCATACAGAATATACAAAATGACCTTGTTTGAGCCGGAGACATGCATCTAAGTTTTGTTTTTGTGTTTTTTTTCCCTCCAAAGGGAGATAATACAGTTCTACTTGTGCAGCACAGTGTCTCACATTCCCAACCCTTCTCTGTAAGTTTGAATGTGCAATTTACATTAATTGTAGTCAGAAGTAAGTCTACTGTAATGTGAGTCAGGAAAGTCATGCTGTGAAAGTGCACCATCCTTGTTCAGTTTCTCTCCAAAGGCTGAAAACATTCTGATTTAATCTTAATAGGCAATTTGCTTCATGCTAGCAGTGCATCTGTTTGAGCTCTCCCTGTGATGCCGCACGTGTCAGAGAGCCTGAAATAAAACAAATGCTCCTATCTGAGACTCGCCTTCCTAACACTGAACCCAAATCTGTTCCTTCAAAGTATTTCCTTCAGACTAGATTAAACTCCAGGGGTAACAAAAACAGCACATAAAGACATTCCTAATATGAGAACTGCCCTCTGAGCTTTGTCAATTGTACTCTGAGTCAATTAAAATGTCTGTCCTTTACAGCAGCCCCTTCTTAATAACTTCTATCTGAAAGTTGCTGGCAGTGAGCTGAGATAGATAGAAAAAAGTGCACTCGCTGTACATGTCGATACAATACTGGGCAAAATGACACATTTCAGTACAGATGCTGCTTGTGCAATGGGAGGAGAAGTCTCTGAAAGAGCCCAATTTTCTGTTTTTTCTTTTGTGAAAAAATAAAAGAGTGATTGTTTGAGGAAAGAAGGAGACACGCTGTCACAGTATCAAAAACCTGGGCTTATTATGTGTCATTATTTTCTCAATTAGACTATTACATACCTAATCATTTGGTCTATAACATTGTGTCATAAAATGGTTAAAGGAATCTGTGCAGCTTCTGAGTATCATGAGATAAAAAACTACATGTTTAAATGTTTTGTTTTGTTTGACCAAAACCCAAATAACTACACTGTAAAAAAATTGTAATATAAAAGTGTTTTTACTGTGTATTTTACAGTTTTATATTGTTTTTTTAAGAATATCATTAAATTTACATAAATAGACTGTGATTTTACATTTCAAGTGTAAATTAACGTAAAATCACTGTAAATGTAATAAAACATAATTTTCTTGTTTTTAAAATGTATTTGTCTGTACATATGCATATTTAGATTGTCAAAATACATTCACAAATGTATCATAATTTCACAAATATTTGTCTGTTATTTGAAAGATTGAACTGTTAAATTCAAATGTAATGCTATGGAAAAATATATAAAATCAAATTTTTTTTTACATCAAATAATTATTATTATCATTGTTATTTAGGGAGATCGTGGCTCAAGAGTTGGCAGTTCGCCTTGTAATCAGAAGGTTGCCGGTTCGAGCCCCGGCTTGGACAGTCTGGGTCGTTGTGTCCTTGGGCAAGACACTTCACCTACCACCTACTGGTGATGGCCAGAGGGGCCGATGGTGCGATATGGCAGCCTTGCCTCTGTCAGTCTGCCCCAGGGCAGCTGTGGCTACAACTGTATCTTGCCTCCACCAGTGTGTGAATGTGAGAGTGAATGAATAGTGGCATTGTAAAGCGCTTTGAGGGTCTCAAAAAGCACTATATAAATGCAATCCATTATTATTTAAACCAACTGTATATTTCTGTACATTTAAGTATTATTATTCATATTGCTGCATTCATTGACCTTGTTTATAGGTAATTTCATTGTTTGATCACATTAAAATGTTCCTACTTTAATATTTAAAAGCACTTGAAAAAGGCAAAATCCCATGTACAATTAGGGCAACAAACTGTATTGTCATTACTGAAAATAACCGTATTTTTATGAGAAAGTTATTTTCTGTTATTTTCTGGTATTAAAATAACACCCAGCTGCTGGAATATTACTGTTTTTTTAGGATTTTTTTTTTTACAGTGTACAGTTTACTGTTGCACAAATGAAGAACAGCTATAGATGCTCTGGAAGCCGTTTTGTTTCCTGTATTTACAACTAAAAATTGCCTTTGTTAGCACTTTGTTTGCTGCACATTCATGATCTCTCCTGTGGACCTTATCCTAAAGGTGCTCTATTAGATTGAAGCCTGGTGACTGTGTAGGTCATTTGAGTACACTGAACTCACTGTCATGTTCAAGAAATCAGTCTGAGATTATCTGACCTTTGTGACTTAGTGTGTTATCCTGCTGGAAGCAGCCATCAGAAGATGGCGACAGCAGCAATACTCAGGTAGGTTGTAGATACTTAGTTAGTACTAAGAAGCCAGAAAACATCCCTTACACCAATACTTCTATAACATTATTCAGCCAGAGAACAGCTCCTCATGGGTATTTTCTCCTTTTGAGAGTAATGTCTGTAATCCTTAGAGATGATTGGGTGGGAAGATTCCAATATCTCTCAATCCAGCCTATTAAATCCCATTTCCTCCCAATTCTGATTCTCAGTTTGAGCTTCAAAATGTTGTTGTCTAAATGCTCTGACATGCTGCCGTGTGATTGGCTGATTTTATATTAGTTAACAAACAGATGAATAGGTGTAACTAATGAAGTGGCTAGTAGATGTAAGACCAACTAAATTTCAGTGCATTATTTGTTTCCAGTATGCTGCAATGCATGTTTGATTCTTTATACTAGGAACTGCTGAGCAGAACCTTCGTTGGCCTATAATGAAATAAATCAAAATTCAATATGTCAACACTTTGCTTTTCCCCCAGTTTTTCAAGCGATTTTTGCACATCTATCCACTCGGATGTTACGTTGCGCATGTGCTGTTGTAAAAAAAGTTTCTGTTTGGTGGTTCTTCCTTGTAGGTGATGTTTGTGTATCATAACCGTACAGCAGAAAAGTGCCCCACAGTGTATTACCTAAGCCATCCTGCAGTTCCTTTATAGATGTTTTCATGATCTTGCAGATTTTGGCATCCACAGCTCACATTGTTTTTGCTTTCTCTGTGACATTTCAAACATTGGAAATTTCATGTTGAAAGCACTGCGGTGACTTTTAATATCCTCTCCCTGAATTATAGGGATCGGTTTTTCAGATCCTTGGTCAGTTAGCACATGGTTATCGACTGTTACCACAAGCTTTGAAAAATCTGCTCCTTCTTAATGATAATTCATGACCTGCTTTACTACCTGCTTTTAATTGCTAATGAATTAAATTAAAATTTGTTTTTTAATATATGCTTGCTGCAGGGTTTCTATGTAGTTCTTTTTCACTCATCAAAAGTAAATTGATCTGATGGCCAAGCTTCTGTGATTATTGAACTGTAAGAAATATTCTGATATAAATCATGCAAATTAATGTGATACAAAAATGCCAAATGCAATGCAAGCTTAAAGCAATAAAAGTAACAAACCCCCCCAATAATGATAAAATGTACATAACTCTCAAAAACCAAAGAAAACTAACTGTTAAAATTACATCTTCAAATTTTTATAACATTTTTATGGCTTCACATTCACATTACTGTTACATTACTAAAACATGGATATATTTAAGATCCATTGTTCATAATTTTGTTCCCAAAATGATAGAATTGTAAGTAATTCTATCAGTTTACTTTGAATAAGTCAGTTTCTCCATTTTCTAATTAAGTGATAATGAAAATCTGTTGGTAGCATCTCTGCTGTTGTTTCCTGCATGCACGCATGCTGATATTTATTGATGCCTCTGGGTTTTGTGAGCAGATTATTAATTTCCCAATAATGAGATATTCTTAGAAGGGACATTTGACAACTAGTGCAAGCATGGAAACCAATCAGAGCTGTAGCAGTGCTGGTACCTCGGTGAGATTATGCAGCCTCCGTGTCAAAGAAAACAGGTGCACTTATGAATTGAGGCCAGCAGAGGACTCCCCTGAGCCTCTGCTGGAATCAGCTGCTGCTTAGTGTGCACTCTGAAAAGACCCTTTCCTCCCTTTTGTTGTTTATTCTTTCACTCCTTCGTGAGCCTTGTTGCACAAGGTCATTGTTGGCTTCACACAACTGCTGCAGAAAACACACAAAAAAGAAAAACAGAGAAAAACATGTCCACGCACAGCACATGGTGTGTGTTTTATATCTGGCAAATGTATTACATATTACATATGTGATACACTGACAGTATTATCACTGTGAAACATGGTGGAGAAGCAAGACTTGAGGCCCGTGATGCAATCTGGCAGATGAGATAAATGGGCTCTCAAATATAAGTGGCAATTACATGAGAGTTCTATTTGTACCAAGCAATCAGTGGCTGAAGATCTGGAAACTGAGAACACTTTTTTCCCTTCATTTCTGCAAATATCAGATTCAGTAGATACTGTTAAGTGGAGCTCATCGAATCTAGTCTGCGTTTCACAATCCCGTAAAACAAGTTACATTTTAATTGCTTTTCCATAAAACATGATTTCCCCTAAAACAACAGGAAAAAACTTACACTGCAAACTGCTGTCTGAGCCCCTGAATATGTATATAACAAAAAGCTCAGAACCACGTATGTTATCGTATGTTATGGCGGGACGTTTGTGACAGAAATGAGGCGCTGATGATGTGAATTTTAAGCTGTAAATATGCATGCATGGATGTATGGATTACAGCTTGTGTAGCAACAGAGATAAGACAAGGAGATGGAGCCAATTTTCTGCCTGGAAAAGAAAGATATAAATGCAGACATTTTTATTTTTACTTGACAAAAATAGACCAATTTTTGACTACTACTTACATTATTTTGGTCTGTATACATTCAGTTTATTTGCCTATATATTCCAACTACTATAGCTTCTCTCCCAGCGTCCCTTTGCTCTGTAAGCAGATCCAATCAATGAATTGAAACATGCCAAAAACAAACCTTTTTCTCCAGCAAGTTTCTGCTGTTAATCAACCTGCTGACCTGTAATCTTCTGACTTGGAGACATCCCAAGGTTGGTTTTTCGTGTTACTTATTTAAAAAAAATAACTTCAACACATCATAATTTGTGTTTAAGAGATACTTCTGGAGTGATAAACACGAACTGTTCTCACCTTTACCTTGAAACGATCAACCGAATGAATAAACTACTGAGAATTCACTTGACTCATTCTGGTAAAAGACGCAGATTTACTCCCCACCGTATATTCTTGGGTAAAGGTTAAATTTAAAGGTTGATTTTTTTTTTGTAGTTAGAAGAAAACATTCACAATGAAAGCAAGTTTGTTTTCGGTACATCTTTGTTGCATCTTTGCATAATAATAAACACAGTACTAACCACGATGAAAGTTAATTTGATTGAGCCCCCTGTAAAAACTGAGAGATGGATGTGCTTAGAGTGATTCAAAGCTCCAAGAGGAGCAGCTACAAGTTCTTCCTGATGTATATTTACAGCCTTTAATCAATGTGATGTTATGCAGTCATATACAAAAGAAGCTTTCACAGGACTCGACGCGGTTCTTAGAAAAGTTTCTCTCTGATTCAGTTGCTTGTAGAACCACGTTTAGCACCAATAATCTGAAGTAATTGTGTTCTGTGTGATTTCATCAGTCTCTCACATCGTTGCAGAGGAATTTTCGCCCACTCTTCTTTATAAAGTTGCTTCAGTTCATTGAAGATTGTTGGTATTCGTTTATGCACAGCTCTCGCACGACAACATTTCAATCAGGCTCAGGTCTTTGATCATGGGTCATTGCAGGAACGTGATTTTCATCCATTCTGTTGTAGATTTACTGCCCGTGCATGTGATCGTTGTTGCTGTTGGACAGGCTCACATTTGACTCTTGAGGAGCTCATGGTTGACTCAATGACTGCGAGGTGCCCAGATCCTGTGTCTGCAAAACAAACCCTCCAAAGGACCTTGTTCCAGACGTCTTGTGGTTTGTTCAGTGACTTTGCAAATCTAATCTAACGGTTTCTCCTGCCAACCCATGTGAACAAGTCATACTTCCGCAGTCTTTTTCTTTTCGTGCTGTTGTTTTAAGATTTATCTCTTGGGATTTCTGCAGTTTGTCTGAGCGTCACATGGGTGAATTTTCTGGGACATCCACTCTTGGAAAAGTAGCATTCACTTACACCTGAATGCTAGAGATCAGCAAACTCCCAAAACCTCTGCGTTTATACAGGTGCTCACACTTCAAGTCAAGTGATTAGCTGGCAGATTTTGGCTGCCTCTGACACTCTTAATTCCTATGGAAGCAGTAGATCTGCACTTAGCTTTTTCCCCACAGAGTCCTGGGAAAGCCTTCTTTTTTAAACAGGACTGTGGTTGTTAAATCCGCCCCATCACGTGACACAAGCTGTGTTGAAATCAATTTTCGTAAGTTCAAACAACTAACAAAATTCAGTAAATAGATGAATCAAATAATCCGATAAATCAAATAAACCGGAAATTAAATACGACTGAGGCTTGAGCAAACAAACCATCTTAATGAAGCTGAAAGAACCAACAAAACTACACTGTCAGTGCTTCGTTTAATTAAGCCAGAAGAATGGCACAACATCAAATTTTCACGCAGCTTTTTTGCTCATGTTTTTTATGTTTAGCTGATAAGTTGCATCTTTTAGTAAAACTAACGTCCAACAGATTCTAATGTGGATCCCCAGTAAATCAAAATTATGAGCTGGTAACCGAATCTCCTCCTAATATGAAAGTCATTAAAGGAGCAGTAATGAATTAATAAGTAAGACTTATGAGCTGGTAATTCGACTTTATTTGTTTTCATAAAGACTAACTTTTAATCTATTTAGGCATTATAAGAGTTCTGATGGAGAAGATGTGACTACTGGGAAAGACAATTATTTAAAGTGAAGGCAGCACACTGCAAATTATTGATCTCTGCAGTGCCTGTCTGTCATTCTGTCTGAAGTGCATGAATGATGGCTTGGGATTAAAAATACATGTTAAATGAGCAGATAGAAGCTGTAACATTCATCACACAGTGCACTGTACTGTAAGCAGCCGCATGCAGGCTCCTTTTATATAAGCTTATCAGATGCAGCAGGAGCCAGGGCTCCTCCAGGGCTCTTCCAGCCACGTGCTCAGTTCAAACCACTCTAAAACAATATAATGTGACAGCACCATTTAAGAGCGTGACAAAGGGGGAGCCACGTTGCCATGTATTGCTCCCTCTGCTGGTCAGGGTCGCAGCAGATTTAAGAAGACAAAAAAAAGCTCTTGAGTCAAATGTTGGTGCAGTAGTAGCTGCTTACCTTTGCACTCTGGTGCATTGAATGTAAATGACTTTCTGCTGTTGGCCCCGTGCTGCTGTGACACTCAGCCTATAAATAAACTCTACAGTCCCCCCGGCTATTTTCTCACACACACATACAGCACACACACATACACACACCGGGGAAACAAAACCCCTGCTCCTGTGACTAATGAAATCTGCTGACAAGATATCTTAGCAGGTCAGCAGCTAGAGGACCCTCGATCATGTAAAAAGAGATAAGAGGAGCTTAATTAGTGGCAGCGAATGGGATCCAAACATCCTGAGAGGGATGTCAGCTTTTATCAGCAAGATTCGAGACTTTTCTTTTTTTTTTGGTAAGTGCTGTGGCTGCTGCGAAAGTGAAACAGTATGGAGTTTGTCATAATGAGATGGAGCCAGACGGTGATCAGAGCCACATAAGGTCAGAGCCGGGGGGGTGGTGAGAGGCCGACAGCTGAATCTCACATTCTTCACCGCAGTCAGACAGACTGCCACATCCCACCATCTGTACCTCCCTGTACTGTCAGCACACACATATACACACATATACTCACACATATACACACACACCTACAGCAAAAGGGAAAAAAAGACCAAGTGTCACCTTAAATCCTGCTTAATCCTAAAAGGGGAAAAAAGATACTGAGTAGAAAGAAAAGAAAAGACCCCCTTGTTGAGTGTTACAAGGATTAACACGCACATATATACACACACAATCTTGGGAAATCTATCTATCTATCTATCTATCTATCTATCTATCTATCTATCTATCTATCTATCTATCTATCTATCTATCTATCTATCTATCTATCTATTAGGGGTGCAACGATACTCGTATCGATATTGAACCGTTCGATACAGTGCTTTCAGTTCGGTACGCATATGTATCGAACAATACAACATTTTTAATTTATTTCATCAACTTTCCTTCTGACGATGCTGTCTGTGTTGAGAGCTCAGTGGATCTCCGTTCGACTACTCTGCCTAGGCTGCACTGTCGAGCGCAGATCCACTGAGCACAGCGCAAGCTAGCAAGACAGAAGCTAAGCTCATTGCAACATGGCAAATTGAACCTCCCCCACCCTCATTCAGATCTGGCCTTTGGAACTATTTTGGTCTTCATGTGAAGTATGACCCTTACGGAGCCCCGCAGGGGACATAGGAGAAAAAGAAAATTAAGACGGACTTTTGCGAGATCTCGCAAAACTAACTCGGGATCTTGCAAAAGTTTTGCGAGATCTCGCAAAACAAACTCGGGATCTCGCAAAAGTTGAATTCCAACAATGGCGGCAGCTACTTAGTTGTAATATTACTCTTTCTGGGTCACAAAATACACTTTTAAGATATTTTGAGGCATGAATGTAGTTGTGTAAACGTCAGATATCTGCTCGGTTTACAAGACATCAC
This sequence comes from Rhamphochromis sp. 'chilingali', assembly GCF_963969265.1. Taxonomy (NCBI): domain Eukaryota; kingdom Metazoa; phylum Chordata; class Actinopteri; order Cichliformes; family Cichlidae; genus Rhamphochromis; species Rhamphochromis sp. 'chilingali'. Next base: position 13,625,810 of record NC_137935.1, read on the forward strand.
ATATTTGCAAAAGTGCTCCGACGTTTTCGGAGATCTGACACCCACCATCTTGAAGCTAACGGGAGGTTGAGACCTACTACAGCCGGGAGGAACACCGCTCTCCCGGCACATCGTGCCTTGACCTCCCGGTTGGCCTCCGAAGAATGCGAGATCCCGAGTTTGTTTTGCGAGATCTCGCAAAAGTCCGTCTTAATTTTTTTCTTAATTTTTTTTTCTCCCATGTCCCTTGCGGGGCTCCATAGACCCTGAAGGTAAGCGCGTCATGGACAAAAGTAAAACAGTATGTTGGATGTGCCACGCAATGCTCAATTTGTGGGAACTAGTGCGTTAGCGCAGTTAGCTTGTTAACGTGTTGACGCCGTCCAGCCCCATGCACGGGGCGATCCGCGGTAGCTCGTTAACTGAGATTTGCCGTGTTGTGGCATTAACGTCATTTCAGATTAACGCTGACAGAACTAGTGGGAACAAAATTAATATGACTGCACATTTACGCCGACATCATCTTAGTGCAAAGACAAGTGGAAGCAGACAAAAACAACAAGCACGCATGCTACAAACTTTACCCGAGTCGTTTAGACAGCCGTTAGCACATGAGTCTCCTTATGGGGACATGATATGTTTAATATGCTGCTGAGAATATAGCCCAGAAGAAGAGTATAGTATAGCTTTTATTTTGGAAAGAGCCATTTCTCTGTAATAAACTCTCTTTTCCAAAGATGAGGGATTTCTCGATCAGATAGATTTATTATTTTATCCCTTTGTTGTTTCAGCAACATTAAATTTAAAAACTGTACTTTTGAGTTAAAATATATATTTATAATTTTAATAAATGACAAATTAAAAAAGCATGAACATTTTTTGTATCGAAAAAATATCGAACCTTGACACCAAAGTATCGAACCGAAACAAACCGTGAATTTTGTGTATCGTTGCACCCCTACTATCTATCTATCTATCTATCTATCTATCTATCTATCTATCTATCTATCTATCTATCTATCTATCTATCTATCTGTCTGTCTGTCTGTCTGTCTGTCTGTCTGTCTGTCTGTCTAACTGTATATGAGTGTGTTAGAACAACAAGTTCTTCAAAACTTAAGCTAATAAAATAATCTTACATTAATCTTACATTAACTTTGACTTTAAAAACTCATAATTAACACCTGGCACCATTGTAAAAGTTCCCATCAAGTTCTCCCCATACTTTTTGAGTTTTTGACGCTGTCTGCGTGACTCCTTTTTTGTTTTACAGTTTTTCTCGATTGGTTTGGCTCATTTCTTGAAACCGAGATGACATTCTCAAAATAACATGGACAAATCTCCAAACCACCTTGCAATTGTTCACAACAGAATGTCATTTCTCATTGGTTTTATCAAATTGCAAATGCTTTAGTACATGTCTCAAGTGACTCTGTGCTTCTTTTCAAATGATTATGTACAAGTAGCTACAGTTAGCACAATGAGCCCACATTTAGCACATTTTCCAAATAAATAGATCTTGGTGATCTAAACTGATTAGTTGATTTTTCAGTGAAATGGTCACTCACTCCAAAACATATCAGCATGGTTTCAGTGTATAAGTCATCATATGCACAATTGTCTGTTCAACTGTCAAAATTAGTCAGAGATATAATACCATGAAAGTATGTCTTGGAACATTTGATAAAGTTACGACAGTACTTGACAATCAATCAGGTGAAAGTAGAACTAACGAAGGAGCAGTTTCCCACATCTCAGATGACCATGAAACAGATTTACGGGGTACCATTTGAGAGAAACTGACGGAGTGAAAGGGCTGCGGTACCAGTATGTGCATGTAAGTCAACTACTGGTTGTCTATCATTGTAACACTATTACAGTAAGACATGGTTACCACTGTTTTTTTGTTTTGCGTTATCCTTTTTACCTTCAGAATCCAGCTTTGTGTGACTAGAGCATTTTGCCTAGAAATTGTCTTCAGTTGTCCACTCCCTGTTTTTACAGTACTTTAGATCCTCCCTGCAGTATCTGTCTCTACTTGACTGATTAGATTTATTTCTATTCTATTGTAGAGAATAATGGCATTAGAAGGCAACGAAACCCCTCACATCCTAGTGTTCGTTGATGAAGCTGGCTTCAACCTGGCCAAAGGTCGAAGGCGTGGCCGTAACATCATTGGCCACCGAGCCACTGTGGATGTCCCAGGCCAGCGAGGAGCAAATATAACAATGTGTGCCGCCATATCAGAAAGAGGTGTGGCCACACACATTCCCAGTTTAGGGCCCTACAATACGCAAAAGCTCCTCAATTTTTTGGACCACCTTTATACTGATCTGATCCCAGAAAATGAGAGGTGAAGAAGGACCTCAGCTACCACATTATGTCTGTCACGGCTGCCGAGGCGAGCCGTGTGGAGTTGGAAGAAGGACCCAAGATGCAGGCAGTGGATGAGATACCGGTGGTTTTATTTACAGAGGTGTAGTGGCAAACAAACAGTGGGGCATAACAAATAACTAAAGACACCTAAACTGGGAGAACTAAAAATAACAGACCTGGGAGCATATGATAACGGGATGAGAAGCAGAGAGACGCAGACGACGAACAGGACACCGTGGAATACAGGGTAACAGACTGACAGGGCGTTACACAGACGAACCGGCAACAGGCAGGAGAACACACAGGGCTTAAATACACACACCAGTAATCAGGGGATGAGAGACAGGAGGGCAAGATAAGATAAGATAGAACTTTATTAATCCCTCGGGTGGGTTCCTCTGGGAAATTCGATTTCCAAAAAAGCACAGCACCGACAGAAGTTACAGAGTTATACACACACACATATATATAAATACAGAGACAATATAAATAAAATATACGAAGGGGATAAATAGAATAAATAGGAATAAAAATAAAAATACAAGTGAATTGCACATTTCAAGTATTGAGTCTATTGCACCGTTGACTATTTACAAAAGTATTGCACAAAAGGTATTGTACAGTGAGGTGAAGAGGCACTACAGCTTAGTTGTTCCCTCCTTTGTCCTCCTGTTTCCCCTCCCTCTCCCCACCAGAGAGGAGTTAAACAGTCTGATGGCGTGTGGGACAAAGGAGTTTTTAAGTCTGTTAGTTCTTGTCTTTGGGAGAAGCAACCTGTCACTGAACAGACTCTTCTGATTGTTTATGGCCGTGTGCAGAGGATGCCTGGCATTGTCCATAATGTCCATCAGTTTCTTTAATGTCCTTTTCTCTGCCACTGTCACCAGAGTGTCCAGCTTCATGCCGACCACAGAGCCAGCCCTCCTGATCAGTTTCTCCAGCCTGGATGAGTCCTTCTTTGCTGTGCTGCTCCCCCAGCACACCACAGCATAGAAAAGTACTCCAGCAACCACCGACTGGTAAAACATCCTCAGGAGCTTCCTGCAGATGTTAAAAGACCTCAGCCTCCTGAGGAAGTACAGTCGGCTTTGGGCTTTTTTATACAGGTGCTCTGTGTTGCATGACCAGTCCAGTTTATTGTCCACCCACAGCCCGAGGTACTTGTACTTGTTGACCACCTCCACCTCCTCCCCCTCTATCTGAACCGGCAGTGGACCTGCTCTAGACCTCCCGAAGTCCAACACAGCTGGGAGGAATCTGAGCTGACGGGACAGGGGAAACGTAAACTGAGCACACTCACATATGACACAGACCTTCACAATAAAACAGGAAACTCAGACACATGGAACCAGACAAGACATTGAACTAAACAGACAGATTCACAAACAGATGGGGTGACACCATAGACAGACAGATACAGACGCGGACTCAGAGGCAGACTGAATATAACACATAGAACTTAAACAATCATCATCAAGAAAATGATAACGAACTAAAAGCGCTGGGTCACCGACCCAGGACCATGACAGTGTCATTGTGTGGGATAATGTGAACTTCCACCACGACCCACGCATCAGAACCTGGTTCACCACCCATCCCCGGATGCTGATGGAGTTTCTTCCACCTTACTCTCCTTTCCTAAATCCAATTGAGGGTTTTTTTTTCAGCTTGGAGGTGGAGGGTGTATGAGCATCAGGCTCAAGACCAGAGGGCCCTGCTGCATGCAATGGATGCTGCATGTGAGGACATCACAGGGGATCAATGTAGGGGATGGTTGAGACCTTCACGCCGTTTCTTCCCTCGCTGCATCGCAAGGGAAAATATCCGTTACGATATGGATGAGAATTTATGGCCTGACAGTGAGCAGCGCGTCGCTGGCCAGGGGGATGAGGATGGTGGCCAGGAAGGAGAGGGTGACAATGGCGACCACTGAAAATATTACTGTACTATAGTTCTGAAACCTTATTTACAGTATGGTAGGCTAGAGTTCTTTTTGTTTTTTTTTGTTTTTTGTTTGTGTTTATAACTGTTCACATTTACAGAATCCTGTATATGTTTTCTTTTCACAGTATGTTCTCTAATGTTAACATTTCTTTGTACGGATAAGTATGTTTACAGTTTCCTTGAGTATGAGTGGTTTACTGGAGGCTGATTTTACTGTAACATCTTTTAGTTTTATTCATAGTGGTATTCTGTTGCTAGACCTGTGCCTCAGTGACAGAACGTCTAAGCATTTTGACTTGCAGTGCTTAAACAATGCCAAAGGTATAATGCATTTTGGGGGCATTGACTATTTATATGAGAAGGATATTTAGTTTTGACACATGGATAAACTCTTTTGGGAGAGGTGTGAGCTTTTGCAGGGGATCCATGGTGTTGTGCTAAACCATCCAGGTTATTTTGACAAAAGCACTAAATGAATGCACATGTGCCAAGGCAATTGAGAAGGATCTGTGCTATTTTGACTGTACTGACCTTTTATATGGGAAAGGAATCTGCTTTTGAAGCATGGACGAAGAGTTTGGGGAAGGATATTTGATTTTGCTAGTGAGCTATACTGTTGGGCAGAACTGTAAGACTGTTTGGCCAAATGACCTTATGGTTTTGAGATTGTCATCTCGGTTTCAAGAAATGACCCAAACCAATCGAGAAAAACTGTAATATCAGTGGTCACACATAATTCATTCAAATTTTCTTTTTCACATTTTCCCCAAAATTTTGTTGTAATTACAACACATTCAAACAGAAACCCGGCCAGTGTCGAACCTTATTGTTGAATGAGCTCCACGACCTTCTGAACACAATAGGTGCAACACTCTCTCCCACAGCATCTGCTCCTTTAATTGAAATGTTTCAAAGCTGAGCTGATCAGCAGGCATGTACAAATAACTACAGCCTTGGCTGAATGTCTAATGACTATCACTGATTATTCACTAATGCGCTGAAAAACAAACTGATTCATAAGAACTCCGATTTAATGAAAGATGCACAAACAAGTAAAACAGGGGAGTTTCGGAAGTACTCCTGTATTATCTTTGCATGTTCACAAAGGAGAAAGGAAAACATCAAAGACACAACTCTAACTACATCTAAGCAGAATGTTGTTAATCGGGTCAGCATTATTTACTGATGACTTCTCTGAGGTTTTCCACGGAAAATAAGATCTTTATTTCCACCTGATACCTCCAGGACTCTGGCCACTCTCTTGTTGAGATGCCTCTGTGTTATACCTACTTCGCCATTGTGGCCCTTAATAAGGTCCACACTTCCACAGAAGCAGAGATCGAATCTATTGTGGGGCCCCTCTTTGTCTCCTGCCATGCAACAGACATCTGGACCCCCTCTTCTGTTGCACAATTTCCAGTCCTATTGAAAGGGACAAAGGAAAGCAGGCATCAAGCATCCAAAAGTCACTCTCAATCATGCTGGACTTTCACAACCTGACATGAGCACAATGAGGTGGAGGGAGATGAAGCAACAGCACCGAGGAATGGGTCTGGGCCCCGCCCCAAGGGAGCTGTTTGTGTCCAGAGCTCCCTGAGAGAAAGACCCCGGCCAAACTCTAGAGGCTACAGCAGGGCCAGATTGTGGAAGAGTGGGTGTGAAACAGCAGCTGCTGAACAAATCTCGACATGAGGGAGTGGATGACAAACAGCAAGACTGAGATGATGTGAAGTGGAGAGGACGCAGGACATGTTAGCACACACGGTTGACGCTCTCTGTCATCATTATCAGCCTCAGCAGCAGCGACAGTGATGATGAAAGTGAGAGAGTGATTATGGCTGTGCTGAGGTGTTGGAGTGATTACGGATAAACAATGGCAGTTGTCGCGAATTCAGATTGTTACTTCTATGTCGGAAGCACCTCTCATTAGGGGCTTTATAGCAAAAGGGGAAAATGCACAAGCAAGCATGAGGAACAAGTTTCATCTTTGTGAGCCTCCAGAAACTGAGACTCATGTATGTGAAGTGTCAAGAAAAAGGAACTAATAAAGTGAATACAACAACTAGTGGCTAAAAATGACTCAAATATCAATTTAATAGGTGATAATAGAAATGAAAAAACTCAATTTAAGTTTTAATCATTAAAAACTTTACCTCACTGACACTGTTTTGGTGTCACTTTAAAGGAAAACAGAGCCTTTTACTTGAATAAATTTAGCTTTTATTGAGGTTGAGGAAACTTAAAATAGCATTGTGCAGAGCATGGAGTCACAAATCAGTGTTCCTGAGCAAGACTCTGAATCCCAAAATGCTTTTATGTCCATGTCTGCCCAGACTCTTATAACATCTGTAGTGATGACTGATAAATAATTAAGTTAATGTTAGGCGGCATGGTGCAGTGGTGTGGTTAGAGCACGGTCTGGGCTTGAATCCACCTGGTGCTGAGCCTCTTCTGTGTGGATTTTTCATGTTCTGCCGGTACCTTGTTCTCCCACGCTTCCTCCCACAGTCCAAAAATATCCATGTTAGGTTACAGGCTGATTCTAAATTGTCTGTAGGTGTAAATGGTTGTCTGTCTCTCTGTGTTTGCCCTGTAATAGACTACCATCTGGTCCAGGTTGTATCCCTGGATGGAAGTTGATGGAAAACAAAAGTGCCAAAATTAGAAACATCCTGAATCAGATTTATGAAAAACTATTCTACTGTATTTAGGGCTATTGTCCTAAAAGCTCCCTGAAAAGCCTTAAGTTGATTCAACACACTGAAGTACACAGAGTACTAATGGAAGCTAGAAAGAGAGATCATATTTCTCTCTTATTATTGTCTCGTCATTGGCTCCCAGTTAAGCCCAGATTTAACTTGAAAATCCTTTTCCCCGCATACAAAATCTTAGATGATCAGACAGTATCATATCTTAAAGACCTCAGAGTATCATATGGTCCCAACAGAGCGCTTCCTTCTCAGAGAGCAGGCTTCTTGCGGTTCCTAGTTTCTAAAAGTAGAACAAACTACCAGGCTCCTCTCTCCAGCTCCCAGTTTGGGTTCAGGAGACAGACACCCTGTCTACTACTAAAATGATGTCTGGATGGCCGGATCAGGTGGCCATGAAACATCCCTTGGTTATTCTGCTGTAGTCTCTGCTTCTGCTGAGGACCCATGACGCTCTGAGTATTTTCCTCCACTTTCCGCTTATTATTTTCACAACTTCATGTCAGTAACTGCTGTAGTCTGTCCTTTTTCTATTTATCATCTCTCTGTCATCAGCGAAATCTTTTCTCTTAATCTCAGACTGCTCCTGCACCCACTGTACCGTTTGGGCTTGATTTTCTTGGAGATTTCTTCCTGTGAAAAAGGACTTCTTCCTTCCCACTGTCCTCAAGTGCTAGCTCAGTAGAGATGGTCTGATTGGCGGTGTTTCTTCTGTAACATTGGTCTATATATGTCTTTATCTTTCAATATAAAGTGCTGCTCGATGACTGTGGCTGTGAACTAAAACTAAATAAATAAAACTGAATTTAACTTGTCCTGCTGTTACCAAGTTACCGCACGGATTAAATGACCAGAAAAGCGTCAACACTTCAGCACTTTATCCTGGGATGTTGATCTAAAAATGTCTGTAGTTTTTCATAGATTATTGAGCTGCAGCCAAAATTAATTTTTATTACTAAAGGAACTTTTGACCTGAATCACCAAAATTAAAGGAAGTTATATCTTCCAGGTCCAAGTATTTGTTTGTTACAAATTTGAGGACATTTTTATTCAGGCGTTAAAGAGATGGATGGACTCACAAGTCAAAAATGCAATGCAGTTCTGGCCAAGCTATGCTGATGCCAAGGCATTAAAAATCCCCATATTTGCCATGTAACTTATTCTACTGAGAGTTTAGATCTTGGAATCTGAACATTAAGTCTAGGATTTACCCTCTAACCCACTCGTTCTGGTTCTCAACCTTTTTGTGTGACCCTGAAATTGTAATGCTGCCCTACATTACAACCCAAGAGCATTTCTATTGGCTTACATTAATATTAGACATAAAACCACCTTTAAGATCTTCACATTATTAGCCATAATTAGTTTTCAGTATTTTTGTCATTAGCCAATATAGACATTAAAAGCACACCCTTTACCTGAAACACAAGTATCATTTCTAATAAAAGTGACTTCCACACTGACGCTTATACTACCACAGTTCATAATAAGACCAGCAGCTGTGCCCCTTCTGCAAGTTTTATTTCACGCTCCCGTCCTGTGAGTACACTTTGAGAGCGCAGATGTCGTGTCTGTCTCTTTAAAACACAGACTCCTGGAGGTTGGCGAGGATTGTTGCGGATCTGGGAGTGCGCAGCTCGGCTCGGCATGTTCAGCGCTTCATATTCGCTCAAACTGACGCTGCAACCCGCAAGTGCCCGACTCTGAGCAGAGGAAGAGGAGAGGAATTGTTTTATTTATGACCGGGCTAAATATAGTTAAGCCCCCCCACCCCCTCTTTTTTATTTTATTTATTTTGTTTTTTTTTGTTTTGTTTTCGGCAGCAGCAGAGGGAGCATCTTAGGAAGAAGTCGCTGTGCGTGTGAGCGACCATGCGGACACTAAGAAGTGATGCTGCTGAGTTTTGTTATTAGGTTTCTCCTCCCGGGCGGTGCTGATGCTGATGCTGATCCTGCTGCTGTCATGGGTTCCTGGGAGTGACATCAAAGTTTTTTTTCGGGCTGATCTCAAACGTTTGAATATTCCAGCTGAGACTTCGTTTTCAAAGCCATCAGCTCGGCCAGTTTTCTTTAGTAAAATCCGTTTTTTCTTTTCTTTTCTTTTCTTTTCTTTTTTCCATGACTGGAGTTTTGGTTTAACTGATCATTTTGACGCTGAGTCCCTCAAGAGAGCTGCAGACTCCGGCGGATTTGGCACCGGGAGAGTGAGGAGATGAACGTTGCCAATTTACTACTAGTGACTGTCTCCTTCGTCAGCGTTTCTTCAGGTAAAACGATGTTAATTCTACAAAAGTCTCGTATAACTGGCTCTTTCTCACACGCACACGTGCACGCGCACTAACAGCTCATATGGCGTGACTGCCTCCTAGTTGTGCTTGGCTTTTCTTATCGTGTTTTCTGTCCCTCCAGATGGGTGTAGATGTTGTGTTTAGCTTCATTTCAAACACCCCTACAGCTGTGGGAACTGAACACATCCTCCCCAACAACAGATGGATTTTAAACTGGAAATGTCACATGTGCATTCATTTTTATTTCATTATTTTAATACCACCGATGAATGCCAGCAAGACTCTCATGTTCTCAGTGTCCCCTTGGTCCCTGAAGTGGCCACACAGCGAAACCATTAGACCACAGCAGAGGTCAAAAGAAGCTCCACTCAAGCAAAAGCGAAACCATTAAACTCTCACTTTTAATCCAGCTGTGAGCGCAGAAATTGTGAGGGGTAGTGCAATAGGCTGACAAGCCACCACCCTCCAGGCGTGCTTATAGAGGCGCACACACATTACCAAAGATGCTTTTAAAAGATCATTTTTGATTACCTTTGACAAAAGGATTATATTTTAATCGTTGCTCTAGTAACAGCTTAAATTTCCAAGCCTTAATCCAAAGCATAAATAAAAGCAGGGCTCAGAAAAAAAAAAACAATTCATGAGAGTGCAGATGTTTTGTTTTGTTTTTTCATTCTCAATGGGGCTAAAAAAATTTAATGTTAAGGAAATTAAATTTCGACTCAGTGGACATGAAAGGAAATAAATCTCTCTTGATTAAATGATGTATTTACATTTTAGACCAAAGCCTCATTAATACTGGATTTGCACAGCCAGTGGAAACACTGATATTTTAGAGTTCAAAGAAAGATTAAAAAAAATACACAGACAGTTCTGGAATTATTTAAACTAGACCTCCAAAGGGATCCAGTGGTGCTGCTGTAGAACTTTTTGTTGTATAGTTTACTTGGATGGCTTCACTGACAGTTTGTGACACTGATGTTATTCAGGATTATATTAGATTTAATAACTGGACTCAAAGATGGTTAATCCTGAAAACAGTCCTCAGAAAACTTTTAGAGTTAATGATAGAAACATTTAAAACCCTTGTGTACAGTTGCAACAATGTCTACACATATCCCCAAAATTACGTGCAGAGAAAATGCTTCACAGGAAACTTTTTGTTGCTTTTTTGACAAAAATGATTATTAAGCCTTTAAAGTAACACATTCAGTTTGGTTTACAACATCTGTTTGAATCATTATGACGTCACAGGCCTAGAGACTGGTTGGCAACCTCCAGTTACAAAGAAGAAGAAGAAAAAATACGTGTTCTTATTTAGTGATTGGTTGCTGAAGGTTACTGACTGTAGCAAAAGGGCGTGCTGCATCAAAATCCTCCAAACAATTGCTTTGGTTACTAGCAAACTGCCACATTCATTAGTTAGCATGGAAGAAGCTAACTTATTTGCAAAGACTTGCTTTGAAGGCAAATGTTTTCCGTCTCTTGGTTGGTGACTGTTTGCAAACAAGTCGTCATCTTCCCTGCAAGCACAAAATTCCTCTTTGCAACCAATTTCACCTCGCCATTTATAGCAACCACTCACCTGTCTATACATTTTTAACTAATCACCTGTTGTTTTGTTTAGTTCTGACCAACTCTGGGGGGTAAAGGATTTGTCTTCTGCTGCTAAACTGTGCTTGCACGCTTGTTTATGCTGGCAAGTTATAGCACCCAGGGGTTTTACTCGCATTGCTGGTAAATGTTAAAGTTTTGGGCCATAAAACCAAGCGCAGCTCTATTTTACAATGTCTTCAGTCATAAACAAAAAAAATTGCTTCAAACCCTGAGCTCTTTAACCCCAGTAACTTTGCTTGCAACCCACATTGCTTCATTATTGTAAACTGGAACCACCTCTGAACATTAAAGGTACTTCTCAACACCCACACCATCTGCCCACATCTATTGATCTGGAGTGGGTATTTCCTCTTGTCCCGCCTCTACGATACAGCGTGTTCCCATATGTATTTTCATAAAAGCATTCGTGAAAAGGATTCGAACAGGCTTCATGACTCCTGCTTGAACCGCGCTCAGACAAAAACACCACCGGTACACACAGCCTAGCAGTTTTTCACAAAGCCTCCGTGTGATTGCGAACAACAATGGCCTGCCTCACAATGTGCATGTAATTCAGCCCAGCAGCTCGCCTCTCACGCAGACATGCAAACCAAACCTCAATTAATAGACTTCAATACGTCTCATTGAAATTTCTGTTATCTCGAGCTGTATTCAGACTCAGCTGTTGTGGTGCTTGCTGCAGAACTAATCGATGCTAAACAATCCTTAGCTGGTGATTTGTGTCCGCTCCGATCCCTGCGGTCATTACTTAGCGACAAATGTGGCTCAGGGCTGACTAAAGCTTCCTATAGTACTTCTTGATAAAAAGAACACAGATGATGAAACCACTGCAGAGGGGAGGTAGTCGTCTAATGTGCCACAGCCTCGAGTCATGTTGCCGGATGCTGATGATGTCCCACTTCTGGTACAGTGGCTGATGACATCATTTAGAGTTTAGATGATGGAAGAGGAGGACGGTTGCTAAACAAAGGCTTCAGTTCTCAGTCTGATGCCAGAAGAAAATCAAACCCGACTCATCGGCTTTGAAATGTAGTCTGCTGTGACATGTTATCACCCTCCCGCAGAGATTACTTGGCAATGTCACAAGAACTCCTTGAACGTTTTGGCCCTTTTAAGTATGTAAATGAATTGAAATGAGAAAAAAAAGAAAAGAAAAAGACATGAGTGAATTTCAGCAGACAGCCACGAGCCCCAACTACAAGCTGCCAGCCTTCTGCTGCTGTCTCACTTTAACTTTCGTGTAAAGTTCGCCTCTGAGCTTTCTGCAGGTTGTGTTTCTGTTTTTGTTTTTCCCACCAGATATAAAGCTGTGAGCTGAGACAGGTCCAGGTGTTTTCGTGTGTGTGTGTTTAACTCCGAGCCTGGGTGTTGATAAAAGGCTCTGAGATATGAAGCAAAACAGGACGTCCCCTCGGTGTCTCTGTTGTTTTCACACATTAGCATGACTGCAGTACACTTCTGCCCCTGGGGAGGATGCGGGGTTAATATTTGTAAATACTAATTAATGAAAGCAGCCCCCAGCCTTATGAAACACCACAGCTAGGAGCCAAGAAACGCCAGATATAGCCCGAATAACCAGCTTGTAAAATGCAATCGTGATCTCCCTCTCAGCTCCTACCCGGCTTACTTTGCGTGTTAGATGAGGCAGAGATGTAGGAGACGCCTTGAGCAAACATGTGGGCGTGTGTCAGAGAGAGAGAATTAGGACCAATGCAATAACTTGTCTATCAGATCTGCCTGTGGCATTAATGAGCTTTCATTAAACTGTGGTTGCACGCTTTCTCTGGATTTCTTTCTCGGTTTTTTGTTTTTTCCTTTTCTTTGTGTATAAAAGGCATCAGTTGCAGTTATTACAATTATTCCATCTAATCATCATGGATGATTCATCACGGATCATCAGTTCATAACGAGTTAAATCTGTATCAGCTCTAAATCTGCTTAGATTTTTTTTAATACCACTGAAAAGAAAACAAAAAATCCTGCATGAATTTATGTTGTGTGTTGCAGATACTGGACATGATAACACTCACAAACCACTTTTTTAGGTACGCCTGTTTAACTGCTCAGTAATATAAATATCCAATCAGCCAATCACATGGCAGAAACTGTGCATTTAGGCACAGCTTAAGATGTCCTGCAGTATAGTTCTGTTTATATGGCATCAAGTAACAACAACAGTCACCTCAAGGCACTTTATATTGTAAGGTAAAGAGAAAATCCCAACTATCAAATGATCAGAATGGGGAAGAAATGTGATTTAAGTGACTTTGAAGGTGGCATGTTTCTAGGTGCCAGACATGCTGGCCTGAGTATTTCAGAAACAACCGTCTCGAGGGTTTACAGAGGATGGTCAGAAAAAGAGAAAATATCCAGCGAGCGGCAGTTCTCTGGGTGAAAATGCCTTATTGATGTTAGAGGTCAGAAGCGAATGGCCAGACTGCTTTGAGCTGCTGGGAAGACAACAGCAAGTCAAATAACCACTCGTTACAACCAAGGCAGACGAGGAGCGTCTCCGAACGCACAACATGACAACCCTTGAAGCATGTGGGCTATATTGCTAACCCCAAGAACTTCCAACAGCTCAAGTAAAACCAGGTTACTTGAATGTATGGTGCTATTGTGGTTATTGCTAAAATTAGCCTGTTTTATCATATTTACTTAAGGTAGAACTTAATTAATATTCTGAGAAATGACACTTTGACACCCCGAAGGGTTCAGGTTTCAGGTCAGTGCGTACATGTGTCGTAAATGTTTCGCAGCTGCACTGGGCTGTCTTTTTCAGGAAAACAAAGCTTTAAGCTCCACTGTCAGCAGTGTTACTTTGTAATACGTCAGTAATGGCATTACATTTCTGTTTAATGCACTAATGTCAGGCAACACTGCTCCTAAATTAAGTAATCATATTACAGTTACTCCATCCATTTTTTTGCCTGGTTACCAGAAAAGCAGTTTCAGCAGAGATGCTCAGACCCCCGCACCAGAGGGACATAATCTCTCCAGCATGATAAAAACCTAATGTGCCTTTATGTGTACACACACATGCACATAACCTTTAATTTTCTGTGCATAGGTACAAACATTACAAACTGTACTCTGACTTTTTCCACATATACAAGTTGTTTTTATAGGCCAGAAGCCTGGGGTGGGGGAAGTCATAAGGTCAACAAAAGTCCAGTCTGCAATGTCTCAAGATTTTCTCCATCACTAAAGAAAATCTTCTCATCCAAGCAATAACACGACGCACAGTGAGATAAATGTGCGCACCTCTGACATTGCGAGACAAAATCTTTGTTGCCGTCATCCGCAAGCAAACACAGAGAACTTCATCTTACGGAGCTTTTTCAAAAGCTGCTGTTCATGTGTGGACAAAAAAGCCAGGCTGTAATCCACCATCCACTTCTGCAAAAACTGCATCAAAGCTTCCCAAACACCAAGCTACTGACAGAAAACCCCCGATGCAAAGTGATGCTCCACATTTGAGCGTGCCAGTGCCATAACCCGAAGCTTGGTTTTTGAAAGGGTAACAAAAGCTACGATGAACCGGCTTACAGCACCACACCTGGTTTAACATGAGTGGTGGTGGTTTGTGGGCTTGTTTTTGCTGACTTTGCTGTTGGTTTGTGGTGACTTTAAAGAAGGATCAATTTTGAATGGATTTATGCTGATCCGTGGCCATATATAACATCAAAGTGTCTGAGACTTCCGTGGCAGTGCAAGATAATGTCACAAGTAGTGAAACAAATTACTCTCTACAGGCAGTAAATAACTTTTATGCAAAACCGCAATGTTCTTTTTAAAAAAATAAATAAATAACAAAACTGAGACTGAATATTGGACCCTAAGTGTAAATAGGCACACTTTTCAATATTTTTAAGAGCTGATTATAAATAAATGACCATAAGGATACTGATACGGCCGATATTTATTGAAGCGTTTCATTTAAGAGCGAAAATATCTTTTTTCATGTTGAAGTGTAAACATGTATCAGATGGAATTTACTGCATTTCTCTCTGTAAAGCACCTCTTGCTCTGATACATTTGTGTGTTTACCGGTTAGCCTTGAGAGTATTACAGAGTGTGATAACCTTGCAGGGGGGCGGCACACTCTCGTTTAAATAAAGCTCCCGTCATATTGGACGTCAGCTCAAGGTTGACTGCCATTCACGCTTATGGCTCAACTTACCTCCGCATTGCCCTTCATGCTTGCAGAAGTTAACATGTTTAAAAGCTTCTCATTGATTCGTCCGCAGCGATGAAACGCGTTTAGTGGCTACAGGGGGCCTAACAAGGTTTTGTTTTCTGCTTTAACTTACAATTGAGGGTTGCTGGATCAACATGCACGTTAAATTGGATATTTCACCAGTGTGGAGCTGATATCTGCCGGTGTCCTGTTGATTTTAGCTGTACTTTCTGCTGAGAGCTTTAACCCTCGGTTCTTTAAAATAGCTGCTCTCATAAATGGGAGTCTGTGCACTAAATGCTGCAACAGACTCATGTCAAAGCTTTGCATTTTCTGTGCTTATTTTAAAAGTCTGCCATACAGCGTGCTTAGCCAGTGCACTTTCTAACTTGTTCATCTCTTGTAAATTAAGTCATTTCACACCAGGATGCGCCAAATTAAAAATTTTCACACAAATCAAGTCACACTCTAAATTCCCCTATGCACTCGGAGATCTCCGAGGACCTGCTGGCTCCAATGTGCCGTGTTTATGATCCGACTAAAAACATACCTTCTCTGAGGTCCCCATTATCAGCGGTGACATTTATTTTTCCACGACACAAACAGGTTGACAGAGTTTCTTTTTTTTGCCGAAAGGTGCTTTCAACCGCCGCACCGCAATCTTCTTGTCACGAGGCAAACGTTGCTGTGAAAGTATTATTTCTCACAAAGAAAATGTGCTGCTGTCATGCTCATAGCGGCGTAGACTTTTCACTGATTGCACACTTGTCGCGGGAGCAGGTTGCTGCTTGTCACTTTGGCCACCTGAAGCTGTTTTGCTGTTATTTTTCTGCTTTGACGAGACTATTTTGTCTGTAACACATCAGCATGGTGCCACGCTGATTCTGTTATCTGTAGTAAGTGCCCGTTGACTCTTATTAATAATACCAAAGCTGGCTTTGGTTGGAAAACGTTGCCTCTAATGCACTTTAAGACACAGCTGGGCTGAGTTTCCCAAAATGAAAGCACTGAATTTGATTTCAGGATTTTGAAAAGTATCCTATTCAAATATGAGAAAACGAAGACAAAGATTTGTCACAGTGACATTTGGCTATTCAAATCAACTGAATGGGGCGAGGGCACAGTGAGTACAAGGACAGCTCAACATTGCAGAATAGAGAGCTTTAACTACGGTATTATACACTCACAATAAAGGGATTAAAATGACCCCTGTTAACAGTTGATAGCATTATTAATGGCAGACGGATGGCTTTATGCAGTAGGCGAAATGATGAGGTAATCGCTGAGATTAGCTGGTATTACTGTAAATATACATAATGTCATTTGTCTGTATTAATCTGACTTCTTATCTGTTCTTCTTGGAGACATAATTGTAGATATTCACAGAAATAAACGGCTCCAAGAGTTTTTGTTATTAGCAAAGCTTTATTTAGTTTAGATAATATTAGATGAGACTTCATCACCCTGAAGGAGCTTTGTCTTGAACACAAAATTAGAGATACATAGGGCACTCATTCAACATCAAAATGTCCTCTGCAAGAGAGGTCCCGTGTGCATCTGTTCCCATGCCACGATCCATCAAAATGACAAATATTATACACATAAGCGTGTCCCACAGAGGAAAAAACGTGTTCCACTCAAACTGCATTAAAGAAAGCATTAAAGCTGCACCGATATATTATTGATGTGAAGAGTGGATGTGCAAAAGGGTCACTCTTAGTGAGAAACCCACTGAGAATCACCAGCCAACAGCACACTTCCTCTCAACATGTTCAGCTCATTGTTTAGCTCTCCTGTCCACAGTGTTGTACAGTTCATATCAGCCAACAGTTTTTTTACCAAAAATGCTCTTTTTCATAAACCTGCCAAGTACCGTACTGAGTGATTGATGCTGCTAGCAACTAGCTGCAGAACAAAACGGGGCATCTTGTAGCTGATGAGCCAGTGCGCGATTTCACTCCAGAGGTGGTGAACAAAAACGGAGCATAAAGGATGTTTTGACTTGTGTCTGTCAAGTGAGCTTTGTTCTATAACTTCAGGATTTATTAAGAGTTACTTGTCACATGTTAAAGTTGCATATACCAACATTAGATGTCATTTTCCTTGCTCTCTCTAATTTTCCAATACAGTTTGAGTTTGCTTTGAAAGTGCACAGAGTTCATCCGTCCATGTTTGATTAAATTGAAGGTCTGTCTTTTATTAAAGATTTGCCTTCAACAATAATTGAACAGTAAACAGTAGAATTTAATAGTTCGTGTTAGCAGAGACGGGTCTTCCAGCGGAATCTGCATGAATATTGAAGATACTTATATTGTCTAGACGGAGGAATAATCACACGTGGGGGATCGGCTTTTCACCGGAACAACACTTAGTTTTTATTATTGAACTCTCGCGTGCACTCTGCAGCATAACAGGAAGCATCCTTTCAAAATAAAATCACAACAGATGACAACGAGGGCATACCTATTAACTAGCTCAACAGTTCGTTTCACTAAATTTGTGGATGATGAGCTTGATGACTCAGTTGCAGCACACATGAGGTTGTCAAGTCTTTAAAAAAAAGTCATGCTGATGTCCTAATGATGTCATGGCGAAGTCATGGAGACATTGAATATGAAAGAAACCAGGCTTCCAGGAAACACAAACAAGAGGCTATACTATGATTTGTGGCTATATATATATATATATATATATATATATATATATATATATGTGTCGGATGGTAACAAAGAGAGGGAAGGTAGTCAGAACTGAGGGGATTGAACTACCAGAAGGCAACATTGCAGACATAGAGGACAGTTACAAGTACCTGGGGATCCCGCAGGCGAATGGGAACCATGAAGAGGCCGCTAGAAAGGCTGCAACCACCAAGTACCTGCAGAGGGTCAGGCAAGTCCTGAGGAGTCAGCTGAATGGTAAGAACAAGATCCGGGCCATCAACACGTACGCCCTGCCCGTGATCAGGTACCCTGCTGGGGTAATAGGCTGGCCAAAGGAGGAGATAGAAGCCACTGACATAAAGACAAGAAAGCTCCTGACCATGCATGGAGGGTTTCACCCCAAGTCCAGCACCCTGAGGCTGTACGCTAAGCGGAAGGAAGGGGGCCGGGGACTGGTGAGTGTCAGCACCACAGTCCAGGATGAGACAAGGAACATCCAAGAATACATTGGGAAGATGGCCCCAACTGACCGAGTGCTCAGTGAATACCTCAGGCAGCAGAAACCCAAGAAAGAGGAGGGAGACGAGGAACCATCATGGAAGGACAGGCCCCTGCACGGTATGTACCACCGGCAGATAGAGGAGGTGGCTGATATCCAGAAATCCTACCAGTGGCTGGACAAAGCTGGACTGAAAGACAGCACAGAGGCACTAATCATGGCAGCACAAGAACAAGCTCTGAGTACAAGATCCATAGAGGCTGGGGTCTATCACACCAGGCAAGACCCCAGGTGCAGGCTGTGTAAAGATGCCCCAGAGACAATCCAGCACATAACAGCAGGGTGCAAGATGCTAGCAGGCAAGGCATACATGGAACGCCATAACCAAGTGGCCGGCATAGTGTACAGGAACATCTGTGCCGAGTATAACCTAGAAGTCCCGAGGTCAAAATGGGAGATGCCCCCAAGGGTGGTGGAGAATGACCGAGCTAAGATCCTGTGGGACTTCCAGATACAGACGGACAAAATGGTGGTGGCTAACCAACCGGACATAGTGGTGGTAGACAAACAGAAGAAGACGGCCGTAGTGATCGATGTAGCGGTTCCGAATGACAGCAATATCAGGAAGAAGGAACACGAGAAGCTGGAGAAATACCAAGGGCTCAGAGAAGAGCTCGAGAGGATGTGGAGGGTGAAGGTAACGGTGGTCCCCGTGGTAATCGGAGCACTAGGTGCGGTGACTCCCAAGCTAGGCGAGTGGCTCCAGCAGATCCCGGGAATAACATCGGAGATCTCTGTCCAGAAGAGCGCAGTCCTGGGAACAGCTAAGATACTGCGCAGGACCCTCAAGCTCCCAGGCCTCTGGTAGAGGACCCGAGCTTGAATGATAAACCGCCCGCAGGGGCGTGCTGGGTGTTCTTTTATATATATATATATATATATATATATATATATATATATATATATATATATATATATATATATATATATATATATATATATCCTTTGAAATGGCTCTTAATCTAATCAGAATCCATTGTTTCCATAATGATGGAAATCTGGCCGGTCGTTTCAGTCGCACGTACACTCTACCAGCTTGACTTGGAGAGATGCTGTGCTCTATGGGCCCAAAATTACGGAAGCGTGAGGAACACGGAGGAAGCTTGGAATTTATTTTTTGATATATGCACCACTGAGCAACTCGTGTTCAAATAACTGAGGCACCATCTTGTCATCAATGCAACATGCACCTGAACCCGTGGATGTGGAAAGGTGGAATCTATTCAAATATGCTTGCACTACGCGGTGCCGGTTTAAGGGTTTTGTTTTGCTTTTTTTTTTTTTTTTAAACAAGAGTTACTCATTAAAAGTGCCTCAGCAGTAGAGCTTGGCCTTTTACTGCTTTGACCTTTACTTTATGATTTATATTTCCACCTCAGTTGAAATGCAGCACTGAGCTCCTGGGACCTCTTTTAAGAAGTCTGGTCTCTCTCAAGTACATGTATACATAGTGCTTTTTAAAAATAAAATAAAATGCAGTTATCACTCAAGAGGAAGTGAGCACAGAGTGATGTAACTGTATTACATGATCTGGGATTAGAAATCCTTTATGTGCTTGCAAACAAGGTTCAACACCAGGACATCGCTGGGCTGCAGATCCTCCCTTTATCAAATATTGTTCCAATGTCTCAGTTTCAATATAATATATATTATCCTGTGTATAATATAACAATATAATATATGTAAACAAAGTGTGTTTTCGCATCAGTACTCAGTAAAGGTGCCATATCTTATTTTAATGGCTCTGCTAGCATTCATCCACATCCGCATTAGTGTTTTGAGCTGTCCTGGTTTGTGACCCTGGCGCTGCGAGTGCTCGGATCGCGCTTTAGATGTTTACTTCAGGTTTGTGCCATAGCAGCGACTTCAGCCCATGAAAAAAACACAACAACCATAAATCTGCTTATAGCTAAAAGTGAGGATTTATCCTGAAGCCTCCTGATTTAAGTGTAATGTAGCAGCAGCATGTGTGTCATTAGGTTAGGTCCTGTCTGTTCCTCTCCAATGATAATGTAGGATTTCCATGCAGTCTAGATTATGTGCTAAGAATAATGCCTCAGAAAGAGCAGCACAATAATCAGTGGCACAGTGACCATTTCATTTTCTCTCTTTCTTTCTGCCTTTTTTTGTGGTTGGGGGAACTTGAGCGGCAGACCATCTGCTCCTCAGAACCGAACTAAAAGCGGCAGTCTTTTGAATTATTCATTTTTTAAAACGAAGCACATTGTTAGAGACATTTGGTCGTGGTCTAAAAGCTTACCTTGGGTCCTGAAGAAGTGTGACTTTCTCTCACAACCGAGCGAAGATAGTAATGGATCCCCCAGAGAGAAGGGGATATGGGAGTTATCTAAGTATGTCAGTCTGCGTAGCTTCTTCCTTTAACTTTAGTCTTTTTCCTTCAAATGCAACGACCTTGTCTTATACTCAACGTTCAGCCAGCTATCATCTCTACCACTATCATGCCTGACACAGAGATTGGCTATTACCATATCATATGGCTGATTGAATCCTCTGTGCTGCCGGTGGCTTTGCTGGTGGCTTTCTCTGCAGCGTATGTACACTGTGTCCTGCTGTTTAGAGAATATAGAAAGAGCAGATAGATGTCAAATTGATTTATTTATCTGAAACGCACAGGTTGTTGTTGTTGTGGGAAAATGTAGCATCTTACTTTGAACTTCAAACAGAGATTACTGATGATTTTCCCCTTCACCACACAAATTTATCAAGCATCTCCGAAAGAAGCTTTTTCTGTCCTTTCAAAAAGGTTTTGCTTTTGTCTGTCCTCTCACAAAGAAACTGTTTCCATGAATGACAGCAGGTCATCCCGATAGATAACATCTCACCTTCATCTCGGCTTCACAGGGTCTCGGCCGCGTTTTGAAGACAGCCCGCCGCGGATTGCGGAGGACCCCTCGGATTTGATTGTCTCCAAGGGGGAGCCTGCCACCCTCAACTGCAAGGCAGAGGGCCGCCCCATCCCCAGCATTGAATGGTACAAAGATGGTGAACGTGTGGAGACAGACAAAGATGACCCGCGTTCTCACCGCATGCTCCTGCCCAGCGGCTCCCTTTTCTTCTTGCGCATCGTGCACGGCCGACGGAGCAAACCAGACGAGGGCGTTTACACCTGTGTGGCCCGCAACTACCTGGGAGAGGCCATTAGTCGCAACGCTTCACTGGAAGTTGCCGGTAAGGCCTTGTGTTATTGATCATCGTGCTAACAGTGTTTGTGGTTCCTTTTGCATTATATCTTGATATGTATGTTATGTGTACACAGATGCCTCACAGTTGTGTCTCAGATCTTTTTGCAGCTGCTTGCCAACTTTGTGGAGGTTCACTGGAGAAGTGGTGCTTAAAAATAATGACATGAAATACACAGACAGTAGGAAGCGACTTCTAAAAATATTGAGGTGTAGCTAAAATCAGTGATAAGTAATGGCCTGTGGATTCGTCCTTATTTTTTGGCTACTTTGGCAACAGTGATGCAATTTGTCTTGAAGTCTGTGTGTGTTAGTTGTTTAATAGCACTTTTAGAAGAGGCAGGCATGCAATCATTTTGTGCCACATTAGGCAGCTTAGCTACTATCCATAAATATTAAGATATAACAATACACAACACATGAAAATAATTTCAGTTTTTGGAAGTGAAACTGTGGTATATAATGTAATGGGTGCAGCTGAGTGTGGATGCTGACCATAGTTAGTGGAGTTTGTGACATTTCATCTTTAATCAAACATCTGGATTTATTGAATGATGCATCTGTGGCTCCATTCTGCACTATTGTGTCGACCAAAATCTCCACAGATGCAAAACTGTTTATTACACATTTGCTAAAAAGAAGGCAAACTCAGTCACCCATTGCGGCTGATGAAGCTTCAGTCCCCCAACTCCGTACTCATCTGCAGAACAACACCCATCTTTGACAGCTCGTTCTTTGGCTGCAGCTTGCACTGTTTCTGCATAACTGCATAAAATGTGTTTTATTAGTGCTGTTATCAGTGAAAAATGTGCCTTCAAAAAATATTAGCAAATGTTATATTTGATAGTAGCAGTAGTACGGTTTTTCTTTATTGTATTTTTCATTTCATGATGTGTAAAATGTTTTCTGCCTGGGCTGCGGGCAGGTAAATTCATCTTTACGAAGCCACGCTGTTGTGATGTGAATTTCAGCATTGTCCTTAAAAGTTTTTGAAAAGATTTCCCTGGAAAAGACGTTGTCTTGATGAGTGCATCTGTTGTTCTAAAAGCTGTATCATTCCATCGCAAATCAGCAAATTTTTAGAATTTTCTCCAAGTTGCGCAAAAAATTCTATTCTCCAAAGATTAAACATTTATAATAAGCACTGTGAATTT
Source organism: Rhamphochromis sp. 'chilingali' (assembly GCF_963969265.1). NCBI lineage: Eukaryota > Metazoa > Chordata > Actinopteri > Cichliformes > Cichlidae > Rhamphochromis > Rhamphochromis sp. 'chilingali'. The sequence continues at coordinate 13,648,474 of NC_137935.1, forward strand.
CCAGCTCCACACCTCAAACACTCTTTAAGACATATTCTTTTGAAAAATGCTCAGTTGACCCACACCACAAGGCAAACATCTAAACATTTATAAGAGCCTGCACATTTCTGCAACCAATCTTTGGACACCTGAAGCCAAGATAAACTTGTACCTGAATGATGGGAAGAGAAAAGCATGAAGGAGGCAAACGGCTCATTATGCGAAGCATATCGCATCATCTGTCAAACATGATGGGGGAGACGTGACTGCACGGGTATGTATGGCTCCCAGTGGAACCGAGTCACCGGTGTTTATGGATGCTGTGACTGCTGATAGAAGCAGCAGGATGAATTCTGTAGTGTACAGGGATATACTCTCTGCTCAGATTCAGCCAAATGACCTTCATCCGAGATTAAGAACAACTATTATATTTTACATTTTTTTGAGTTTCTTCAGTTACTTTTGAGTCTCTGAAAAACAAAAGATTTTTTTTTAATCACTTGAATCAAAGTTGAAAGTTTGCGCTTCAATCAGATCTTGATTGCTTAATTTAGAACAGTGTAGTTGTGTACGGAGGCCAACATTACAAAAAAGTGCAATTATCTGCTCACTTACGGAGATGAATGTAACTGTTCAGGAGATGCATGGTTGTATGTTTGCCATGCTTCTTATACTCTGACACTATTGTGTCTACAGATCACTGTGAATGAGACTTTTGTCTGAGAGCCGAAGCGCCCAGAACCATCAAGGAGGTCATCACGTTTCTCACTCCTTTTTTTTGTGAGACCTCACCATTTAGAGGAATTAATCCAAAAAAAAAAAAAAAAAAAAATTACAATACGTATGATTATGTGTACAAACATTATAATTGTATGTGATAGAATTAGAGAAATTGGTACGTACTAAAGTCAGTCTCCTAATAAAGCATTTCTGGGTTGATAAATACTATTATAAAGGGTGTTTGTAGCCGATTTCAGCCTGGCATGGTTCCTGTAACGTGGCTTTGAATTGTGCTTCTGTTGGTTTTCAAAGTGCAAGGTCCCCGCAGCTTCTCAAACAATTGTGACTGAAATTAGCAGCACTGATTGGCCATTTTGGTAATTGCAAGCAAGCATACACCCAGCATGACCCATGGAGCCAAATTTTAGGAAATAATGCCAGGCTGACATAAATTATGCTTTGATAAAATAAGATCATTATGTTGCTATAGTTCAAGTCTACAAACTACTTAAGGAAAACCTGAGCCAAAAAAATAAAAAAATGTAGATAATCATTATTTGCTAATTACTCTCCCTGTGATTTTCTGTCTTAATGGATTTAACATTTAGTGAAGGAAATGCCAGAAAATTCCCCATTACAATTTCCTAAATCTAAGTTCACGTCTTCAAATGTCATTTCGTCAAACTCCTCATATTTGAGCAATCGGAAGTGGTGAAATATGAGGATTTTTACAGCCGATACAGAAGATAAGGCATTACTCATCTTTTCTGTTGGGGCTGCACTGATAAATGTTTATGTCGGCTGTACTGGACTTCTCTGTGGCAGTTAGATTGCCATCTCCTCACCTCAGAGTCAGTGTGTACAAACAAGATCAGGAGAGTATGCCTTTAAAGCTTTGTTATTTATTAGCTTGCTGCTGAGCAGTACAGAGTGTGAGCTTCCTCATCTGTTGGTGGAAGTGCACTGAAGTAGAAAAAAAGACTCCCTCATGGAGCCGTGTCTGTTATTTTTTCTCCCCCGTCCAGGACACGTGCCATTGTCTTCCCCCTCTCCTCGTTGCGCCGGCGTGGCTCGGCCCTGGGCTGAACTGCGGCTCTCTTTGGCACGAGAAAATGGATTAGTCAGTGGGTTGATTAGGGGAAGGAGCCTAACAGATTAGCAAGGTTGAATTGTCCTCGTTAAAAAACACAAAACAGCAATTTGAGCAAGGCCTTATCTGCCTCCATACTGAGGCTTCTTTTCCAGCAGTGTGTGTGTGTGAGCGCTCACGGCTGGCTGACCTCATCTGTGGCTTGGGTCCAAAAATAGGGACAGCCTCCTCAGATATCCTGCATATTGACAACCATAAGTGTCTGCAAGTAATGCAGATATCCAAGCTGGGAGGAGATATAAGGCTGTCATATTGCCTCTTTTGAGTTGCTGATAATAAATGTAGCTTTGTGTGCTGCTGATTACAGTGCAGTCATACTGGTGAAGGGATGATTCACCTGCAGGCACCGAGTGACTAACAGTATTAATAAGTGCCTGTTTTGCTCTAATCTCAGTGCCTGCAGCCTACCAGGGCATATGCTAGGACAGCATGATGGTGGTCTTGGATTCCCCCTCCCGTCTGTGTGAGGTTGTGCTGACTGTGGGGTAAATAGTGACCCAATTAGCACTGGCATCGGGGGCGGGGGGAGTCTGCAGTGTTAATGAGAGGCCAGTTTTAAGCTGGTGGCCTTGCAGAAATGTGTGTCGGTTGTGGCTCGGTGGCAGGAGTCTGAGAGACAACAGGTGGGAGGAGGAAGAGCTTAAACCTCCCACTGAGCAGAAATGAATACGGATGCATCTGTGTGAATGCTGCAGCTCAGAACAGGGAGCAGGAGTGCTGACACTAACCTGGTTTTCACCACATTAATTACTCATTTATTGCCGGTGAATGATGCATAATGCATTTGGCTGCATGACTAAGACTTTTATCTGTAGTGCACTAGCCACATGCCGTACTTTTGCTTGAACTACTTGGGCAAATTGTTCTTATTCCTCTGAACTGCAGGGTGTCATGGATAACTGTAGGGCTCGAAGACTTGTAGAAGCCCACGTGAATCATATTTGGAAACATTTTTGGAACGTAAGCCACATTTTTTCAGAGCACCACTGCTACAAATTAAATTCTAGCTGATCACAGAAAACTAAATTAGAGATGCTTAACATTGTGCCCATTGTTTCATCTTTCTGTTCATTCACACTGATACATTTAAATTCTTTCACAGAAGTATTTGTTTGCTGACACTGGGGTGAAGCACATTTCCATTTTATTATTTTTCCACATTTTTTCCGCTGTGGTTGGTTTCATTCATGCAATGCTTCTTCCCAGGGGAAACCATGGATGTGTTAAGAGAGCTGACTATGGGCGCGACCCAGTGGCAGGGTACATATCACATGGGCTAAAAAGCCCTTAGGAACAGAATTGCTGGTTCAGGGCCTAGCGGCTTCTAACTGCATGTCATTTCCCTGCTCTCTTGTCTGTCAGTCTCTGCTGTGCACGGTCAAATAAAGACTAAAGGCTGCCAAAAACATGTAAAATAATAAAAAAGACAGCTAATAATTTGCTGTCACTCACCAATTTGCATTTTATGTGGGCGACATTTCTTTCCAGAGTGTCACAAATTGAATAACTGAATTTAATTATTTCTTAGCATAACGCTCTTTAGATAGTTTAGTTTGAAGGTTGGTTTGAAATGGTTCAGGGACTGATATTTTGCCCATCTGTTCTGCAGTCAAATTAGGGAAGACTGTGGTTGGAGCCTGTGGTTGTGGCCAATGAACTTGTGATATTGTTACTTTTAAAATGATGGCTTTGAAGTTTGGGACCAGGTGTGCAATTACATGGAGTCAGGTGCTGTCTTCAGAACAACTTTGTGATCAAGTCAGTGTGCCATCAATTTGCAAATGAATGGGTTAAAGTTGGCATGAACTGTGAAAATCCAATGAAAATTGCAAATCCGTTGTTGTCTACATGCACAGAAATAGACCCTGTGCACGAAAAAATGCTAACTTCCCGTTTTAAGACTGGATGTAGGGTTGTACATTTCCGGTAGCTTTATTTTGCGGTCAATCACTACTGCGAAGATGGACTCCAAAATCATGTCCAAAACACGAAAACTGAAAGATCGCGTTAAGGTACGAAGAGCAGAGGTGGGAACACTCACCACTGCTGTGTCATAAAAAAAATCAAATGATCAATTTTGACGATTGAAGCGTGTACATCGATTGGTTGTTTACATCTGTTGCACACTTGGATTAAAATGAATTGAAACCAGTGTGGCTTTGTGAGTTCGCCTTTACTGCATCTGCAATTATATACATGGACATAGCACAACGTTACACACTTTTGCAGTCTCACACAACTCTTATAGGCGCACTGCCTTATGGGTAGTCTTTAAACTCAAATCACTAGTGATGGCCCGCTTGAAGCTGACGCTCCGGAGCGTGTGTCGAAAAAAACAACACACTGGTTCAGAAGCACTGTGTCGAGGCTTGCTTCGTTTGGCAAAAGTCACGTGACCAGTGACGTCCGAAGCTTCATTACGCACGTAACTGCTTCGGTACCTGATTCAAACAGAAATAAGGAAGTGAATCATCCACGGGATTCGTGGAGTGTGTTGATGGTGACAGATAGCGACGAGGTGATCATTCCACTGACAGATATGGAGCCAGCGAGGAAGAGAGGACGTTCTGGCGTGTGGGAATATTTTGAGTTGATTTTGCTCAGTTCATTTTATCTGCCGAAGTGAAAAACTTGAAATGTCCAAAATCATGTTTTCATAATGTAAATATCATTACAGCATATGACTTTAGGAACACTTCCATGTGAATTAAAGCTGATGAAGACTACAAAAATGTATTTGACACTATACGTACATTACATTGCTACACAGTTTAGAAAATCATTTTGTTTATTGTTTTTAGGTGATAGTCTGCAGGACCCAGGAATACCTGCATATCTACCAGCTTGCAGTGTAGTTCCTGCACTCCACAGCCTCTTCTGTTCCATGCAAGTGGATTTTCTCCAGGGCAGGAGAAACTATTTCTAAGAAAAGAAACAGACTCAGCCAGCGCACAGTAACACTAATCCTCTTTTTAAATGTAAATAACAAAAGGGCTACCTTACATTGATCATGTTTTTACTTTGCAAGTTCTTGATTAGGGGTGGGTTTTGATTATCGCCTTTCTGATTACAATCCATGCTAAATTGAATAAAGTGATATTGATTCATTAAAATCCCGTGTCGATTTGTAAATTAACGTTATTATGCCTGAAACGCCAGCATCTCAGGTTAAACCTCACAACATGTCGTCAAACACCATGCAGCTAAAACAGTAACTGGGAGCAGGTTTACGGATTCTGCATACAAACGTGAACACAGAGCGCGGACCCGACGCGTCAGAGTCAGATTTTGATGTGTCGTCAGGTCCGCGCTGTGTTTGCCTCTTTTTTTTCCCGCTGGCTTCTGCAGCTGCAGGTTTCATAACTCTCTGTTTACATCTCTAATTAAGTCTCACATGTGTCAGCTTTCTTTTAATAGATACGAAATTATGGATATATACTGTTAAATGATCAGACTTGTAATATTTCTGACTGGGGCAAAACTTTCCAGATTCCAATCAAATTGAATCGGATCCTGTATCGAATCAAAATGATTCTACAAATCAGTGACGATGCAGCCGTACTCAGCTTCCTAAGCATTTTCCCTTTCCAGTTCACAATCAATCCCACCCCTAGGTCAAAAATATGTATAGGACAATTGGCCTAATCTAATATTTTGTATGAACCTGTCAAGCTGTCCAGTGATTAAACGACAAGTAGATGGAGGCAGGACTTCACAGCAGGGGCATACTCCATAATGTGCTGTGCATTATCATATGTATATTATATATATTGCTCACTTATTGTATTTACCAACATCAAGGAGTTATGAGCAAAGAAAGGCCACCATAGTGCATGTTTAAATAGGGAAAGTTTATTGATCAAAATGTATTACGCAAATACGCATTACATTTTTTTCAGCCCCCCAATCGAGAAAACAAAACCAATTACATGTTCAAAGCAACGGAACGGTGGCCCAATATCAGAGAGAACTCCACTCTTGAGTGAGCAGTGATAATTGAGCAGTCCGTTTTATTTTGCAGATTCAAGCTGCTCTTCAAAATTTTCACCACCAGATGTCACCGGAGAGGACTGTGTTGAAAAGCTTCGAGTAATGAACCGTTTTTCAATACAAGCTTCAGTGCTTCGGAAAGCTTCATTTGGCCATCACTACAAATAACTAATATTTCTTACAGTGTAACAATGGAATAAACATAAACAAAAGATAGTGTGATCCACCAGTCTATATCTGCTGTGATTACAGCCCGGTACAGGTATAAATCCACAAAAGTGCCACGAGGTTTCCGCACAAACTAATGAATCAGATCTAGCTGCTGCTAATCGTTAGCATCACGGCTAATTCACATCGCTACCAATAACTTATACACTAATAACACATAGTGGGGATTAACGGCCAACTTTCCCACATTCTCTGCAACCCCGTGGACTCATCTGTAGATACATTTTAAGTTATTTACCATCTTGTATCTGCTTACCTACAATTATATACATGGACATAGCACAACGTTACACACTTTTGCAGTCTCACACAACGCTTATAGGCGCACTGCCTTATGGGTAGTGGCTGGCTTCTTTACTCCCGCTAGAGCTGCTCATTTTAGGGGATACTCCCTCTTGTGGTGTAACGGAGGAATAACTACGCTTCCTGAACTATGTCATTTTTGGAGACTGGGGCACACATTATTTTTCCACAATCAAAGAAAATACAGATTTGAACAATCAGACCATTTAACTAACTACAATATTGTCACTAAAGATTATGGGGGGTGTCTTGTTTTGTCCACAATGTCTTTCTTGTCCTTACACATCACTCAACATAAGCAGAATTGCGTTACAAAAATTAGAAGACACATTGTCCAGATTCAGAAGCACATCTCTGTATAGTGACAGTTCTTATGATTTAAACAGGCAAATGTTCAGTATTCAATCTACAGGTGAACAACAGTCAAATGTTTCTCCCGTTATGTCGATATCAGTTAGCCAAGAACACACTTAACACAGCATTTTTTTTAACAGCTCATTGTGTTCTGCGTCCTGATCAGCTGCAGACCACTGTCCATCTCCTCTGTGCCGTCTCTCCTGTACAGTACAGAATCGCTACATCGATCGCTGATTCATTGATTCATTAATGATTCATTGACGTTGAATTCTCTCGCAGCTGCTCTATTCCGTGTTCTGGAACTGAAAACAGGGTTTGATCTTTGGTTTCATTCTATAATACTGGACTTATTTTTCTACAAAGTTTTGAACTTTAGAGTTTTAAACAAGAGAGAAAAGTGTGAAAATGTTCATGCCTGTCTGAGAAAAGTGTATTAAGTGTGTAGTGAGGGACTTTACGGTCTTAAAACATCTAATTGTAAAAAATAAAGTTGGCTACTTTGCGGATTTCACCTATCGCTGGTTATTTTTAGAACATAACACCCGCGATAAACGAGGGACCACTGTATACAAACGCTGAGAAATATAAAATTTGAATCCTTTTTCTCTTTTGTTCTGAGGGGCGGGGGAAAATATCGACACATCGACGAACATCATCTACAGATATATTCGGTAAATGCCCAAGACATCTTGAGAAATGTAAATCGCCGCTTGATTCATCCATTTGGTTGATTTGTTTTGGAAAAACCGACCGTAAACAAGGAGCGAATATCACACCTGAAACGAAGCGCTCTACAGGAGTTTCCCCACTGGAAGTAGCTTATGCCAAGGTGCACATAATCTATTCACATTCCCTACTATGAGTACAAATTTGAAATAGAAATTCATAAATTCCTCAACAAATACTGAGTAGTTGCTACAGGATGGCAATTTAACTGAAAAATGATGTAGGCTTTACTTTCATATTGAGATTTTGCAGACATGTGACCACGTGACTAAATGAGTATTCTGCAGCTGGTTGCAACTGATGGGACAGAGACAGAGTGCACTGAAACATGTCCACTAGAGGGGAAAACATAACAACATTAGTGAAATCTATTTGCACTGAGATACAAACGTTTCTGTGTGAGCTGTGCTAAGAAGCTATCTTAGCAGGCTATGCTAGCAGTTAGAAACTAATGCTAGCAAATATCTATCGAACAATTGTGTAACAGCAGCAGTTCTGAAACCGAGGCTGAAATCTCCTTATAAATGTGTCGTTGTTCCAGTTTTTCATTTGTTAAAAAACCTTTCTATAACTAAGCTGTTAATACTTAGTTAAAGCATGCTAGTGTTGTATGTTTTAATGTTTAAACATTGTTTTGCTAATGAGTAAACTGGAAATGCAACAGGATAATGGATTTTAATCTCGATCCTATTTTGATCAGTTGATCAGTAAAAAGATTTTTCTCCATATTTAGCTCATCCGGTCGAGGCTCCATCCACCCACAGTTAATAAGAATTGCTACTTCTCCTGTAGCATTGGTCAGAATCTAATCAAACTTGCACATAGTGATCACTTAATAGGTATTCACCAAAATATTGCTCAAGGTCAAGGTAACATTTAGTTGCAGTAACTTGTGAATTATAATGGATTTTGAGCCTAGTACATCACTGACGTGTGTTCTGGTCCTTATTCAGCCTCTAATTTTAGAAGCAGCGTGTGAATGATGGCTCAGAAATGAAGGCATGTACTCCAACATGATTTGGAGAATCAGCTATAAGTGGTGTGCTCTTAAAATGTTAAAATAATTTCCCTGCTAGAACTACTAAAACCGAAGTTTGGATATACAATTAAAGACTTAGCTTTTCAATTTGACACCTTTTGAAAACTGTTCGGGGTCATTACCCCATTGTTGTTGTTGCAGTACTTTCCAGTAGAAGAAAAAGGCCTGATCACATTAGCTACTAGCCATTTTAAGCTGTAACAGGTTTTCTTTGCAGAGCTCATGTTTCCACAGAAACTCTAAGAAAGAGGTTTCTATAGTAGAACACTTGAAGTTGTGGCCCTCGGGCCTCCGGCCTCTGGGCCTGCGGCTCGGTTCACTCTGGCACAGCTGGCTGCTGGCAGAGCTGGCGGGCACGCCACTGCAGCCCCCTCTGGCTTCTGCTCCATGGCTACTGGGTGACCCCTCATCTGGGGCTCTTTCCAGGAGGGTGGCATGGATGCCCCTCCGGTGGTCCTCCTTGGGCTCTCACGCTCTGGGGCCTCTGGATGTCTGGAGGCTGGATCTCCTCCATGCCTGCACTGTTAAAAAAACGGTAATATTCCAGCAGCTGGGGCGCCAAAATACTACCGTAAAATAACAGAAAATAACTTTCCCATGAAAATATGGTTATTTTCAGTAATGAAAATAGAGTTTGTTGCGCTAATTTTACATGGGATTCTGCCTTTTCTGCCATATTGCACCATCAGCCCTTCTGGCCATCACCAGTAGGTGAAGAGTCTTGACCACGGACACAATACCGAGAGTGTCCGAGCCGGGGCTCGAACTGCCAACTCTTGAGCCACAATCGCCCTAAATAGCAATGATAATAATACTTATGTGATGTAACACAAGCTTATAGGAATCATGTTATATACTTTTCCATAGCATTACATTTGAATTCAACAGTTCGATCTTTCAAATAACGGACAAATATTTGTGAAATCATGATACATTTCTGAATGTATTTTAACAATCTAAATATGCATATGTACAAAAAATATATTTACAAAATGTTATGTTATGTTATGTTGATGTTATGTTATTGACATGTAAAATCACAGTCTACTTATGTAAATTTAATGATATTCTAGAAAGACAGTACAAAACTGTAAAATATACAGTAAGATACTTTGACATTACGGTACTATTTTTTGGAACAGTGTGCTTCATGCCCTGGGGGACAGGGCTATAGCTCCCTACATCCTCTAGCAGACCATTACATGGGGAAACCTTTTGAATACAAGCGCTCTGATCCACACAGGTGTGCACACGGGTGTTCACTGTTCATAGACATAAACTACACCTTTATTGGCTGCTATTTCCAAGCACATTATGTGCTGTCGGTCCTGCTTGCTACACAACAACATTCAATATTTAGTATTTACTGCTATTTACACTTAGCTAGATTAACGTGATGGTGTTGTGTTTAGTATGTTTCTCTGTTTTTTGGTTTTTTTGCTTGTTTTCTCTTCTTTTTCTCTCAACAGGTGATCCAGGAGATTTTTTTTCTCTTTCCCTTTTTAAGTGCCCTTTCTCACTGTCCCTCTTCCCTTCTGTTTTTCTTTTCCTTCATCTTTCAATCTCCCTTTCCTATCCCTCAGTCATGTCTGTCCCGTCTGTAACAACTGAAAATAAAATAAAATAAACAATAACAACAAAGGTTGATCAAATGGACCAATACGGCAAGGCCGTGATGATCCATTTGGCAAAGTAAATCCATTGGGTATCCTTGTTGGTCTTCAGACAACAATTCTGACGGCTAAAGAACCAAATGGGATAGGCAAAAAAAAAAAAGGAAAAAAAAGAAGAAGTTGTGGCCTTGATTCACACAAAAGAGATGAATATGTAAAGTGTAGCAGAAATGACTGCTGGCTTCACTGAACCATGAGATCTATCCATAATTCATTAAAATTATCTAAAAATTTAGAGTTCTGTCTTCAGGACTATTCCTATTTGATGCAAATTTGCTGTTTAAGTAATTATTTTTATATTATACTATGCATTTTTTGCACCTGTGGTCCAGAAGTTATGGTTTTTGTGTAGCTGCTGTTGCTCTCTTCCAGAGTACCTTGTAGTAAGGAACGTGCACAGCTGCGAAATGCCAACAGCAGTCATAATTCTGCCTTTTTTCCGTCTCTTTTCACCGTAGTGCTGCCAGTAACCGGCTGCCTTGCCTGCCTGTTGAAAAACCAGAATAATGAGACGGTAGGAGTGGACTGAAATCCATTCCCTTATTCTTCCAAAGCAGCTTTTTTTTGCTTAAAAAAGAAAGAAAGAAAGAAAAACAAGGTGGGGGGGGGGGGGGGGGGGGAGTAGTAGTTGTGCCTATTTAGAAATCATGAATGTGAATGTCTGGCTGTCTCGGCAAGGAGAAAGTCACATGGTGTGCCAGGATTAGAATAAAGTAGGACAAATAAAAAAATAAAACTTGCTTAAAAGGCTTTAGAGCCAGATGTTCCTCTTACTCCTGATGAGGGATTATGAAGGAATCAAAGTTCTGCTTGCATCTTGCTTCTTGGCTTCTCCTGCTTTCTGTTTTCCTTTCAGCATAAAGAATGTGCAGGTATTATCTCTGATGAATACAGTTTATAGAATATTTGTTTTTTGGTGCATGAAATCAGTCAGGCTAAATTTTAATATGCAGTTGTGCAAATATGAACCACTGGCATGATTTATATGAATCCTGTCAGGGATTACTAATATTGCAAAAATGTCTTCACTCAGTGCCGATTTGTAATTGAAACAGCATTGCATTTTTGGAAAATGGAAGGATTCATGACCAAGTCTTTGTCATAATGGCTGTTTGCCCTGGAGTGCCTTCTCATCACCCATCAACACCATCAGACAATGGGTGGATTAAAGCAATCTCTCTTCGCTGTAGGCAAAGTCTCCATTAGCTATGACAGGGCAGTATCACAGCAATGGGATTAGACCACCTCCCTAACGGCTTTTCTGCTCTCCGGAATAAAAGAACAATCGAAGTCAAGCAGCGGGTCGTCTGCAACTCTCCGAAATGTGCGCTTGCTGCTGACCTTTTACCCTTCTGTCCACCCTCCTACCTGTCAGCCATGAAAACACAGAGCTAGTTGTGCGTTCACACATCTGTCAAGGCCAATGCTGTCTACTGTGTCTACTTCCCACACTCGCTGTCACCTCATGTTTTGCACAAAACCTCTGCAGATTCCCCCCCCACTCTCCTGTCTGTCACACTCACGCGTCATGTGTTGCTTTTTTTCAGCCGCTGCGTATAAAGAATCCATGGACTGCTAGTCATCCATATACAATATGCAATACAAAGGCATTTTCATATGATTAATCGCTATTGTTCATGTTTCCAAAAAAACATTAACAGATGGCCTTTCTGCAGTGTTTAGCTCTCATCTGCTCAAGTCTATAATATCACTTAAAAATCAAGTGATGAATATTTTCGGGGAGATTAAGTCTCTTAATCTGTATATCCCTGAAATATTAAAGTAGTTGAAATGAACGGGCGCTCCTGGAATACTCAGCACATAAAAGAATATACCACCAAAAGTCATTTAGGTCTGCTTTTGTATTGTCTAAGCTCACAGAAAGTGCCTTGGGGAATATGAGGATTTGTCTGAGCAGAGGCAGGGTCAACTCTTAACTGCCCTGCAGTAACCACACTGCTTGTCTGAGCCCAGTGTGAATGGATAGAGGAGAGAGTGTGGGGCCTGGTTTGGAAGATTGCTTGCTAGACCCAGTCGCATTATGTCTGAGAAGTTATATTAGGGACAGCAGCCCCTCAGGAGATGCGGTTCATCTGTGTTTCTGAAGAAGTTTGTCGATTTCGTGGTGGGACCGTCATTGCATACAAACATCCATGGGAAACTGTTTGGCATGGCAGCCTTTAAAGTCAGAGCAAGGAAGGATCACATTAACTTGAACTTCAAAGAACATTTCGGAGCTTGTGTTGTAGTGTTTGGGGGTAATGATGGCAGAAATTCTGCTCTCTGGCATTCGTTTCGACCCTCAAATGTCCCACTTTCTGTGAGACTGTGCCTGGGGACTCTAGGACTTAAATGCTAAAGGTGTGTACGTGCATGGGCTTTCTGTGCGAACTCATGTCTGTGTGTGTGTGTGCGTGCATATGTACAGTTCAGGGATTAGCTCCTTGCCCATAACTTTTTCACTTCAGTCACTGTGGCAGTGAAACAAAGGCCTCAGTGCTCCTATCTCACCAGGCCTTGCAGACTGAAGTCTAAAAATAATGCAGCACTTTCAATTAGCCCTTCAGCTCTGCAAAGCATTTCAAATATGCAGCCAAGTGAGCAGCTTCAGGGTTATTTGATGAACAGACTGTTGTAAGAAATATCGTTTTTGGTTGTACTCCATCCATTTTAATATCTTAGAAAACCCAGACATATTCTGTGAGTAGTTTTCAATTCACGCTGATTGCTTTTAGTCAGTGGTGGGATTGGTAATTTGTTTATTGAACACAAATGAGCTCACTCGTACGCCTCAGAATTTGTTCAGTTTACTGCATTTTTAAGCAGTAGACTCAGACCAAAGGTTGTCATGATGCCAGTATTTCAAAGTCGTTGCTGATACCAAAGAAAATACTTGATACCATTGTCAATACCACATAGGAGTGGGAAAAAAGAATACCATCTTTGATCTGATTGCTCTTAGCAATACCAGAGGTACCAAGGTGAGGTGCTCCAACCTGAAGTTGTGCCTTTTTTCAGCTTCATGGACATGAATAATAACTTTTTATGTAATTGAACACAAATTTATAAGTAATGCATTTCAATAGGAAACATGTTTTGTGTCAGAAGCAGGTTTCCAGAAGCAGCCGAGAGATGATTGCATGGCAGCAAGGGAAAAAAAAGTTTTAAACGAAGTGAAAACGTATTGTATTTTTCTAAATCTAACCAAATCGTTTAACAGCTAAACTTAACCGAACTGCACATTTGTTAAAAAAAAAGTATGACTTGAACTTATGTAACAGGCATGAAAGCCAACAGAGCTTACTCCTCCACCAAACATCCAACCACTAAATGTGGACTCTTTTTTTTGCCTTTTAATGAGTACATATGAAACTATACTGATGTTCAGGGGACACAAAATAATTGGGAAATTCATGTTGAGGAACACGAAAAAAAATTCAAACAGCACAATTAAAAAACATAATGATCATGACTAGATCGCGACCTGCCACAGACCATGCCCTGCAGCAGGATATTGTGCCCAGGCCACACTGGCAGAGTGCTGCAGACCTTTCTGGATCAAGAGCAAAGCTAGTCCCTATATGCTTCCTATCCAAGATGCTGGGTTGGTGCACTAATAAGAGGCAGACACAACCAATGATCCACAGCCGTAAGCTGCACTCATCCAGGAATGAAGAGCGACAACAGAGCCAACTTGTAGGGCAGGGATAGCTCAGTAGGTAGAGTGGTCGCCCCATGATCGGAAGGTCGGGGGTTCGATTCCCCTTAACAGCTACCCTGAGGTACCCCTGAGCAAGGTACCGTCCCTACACACTGCTGCCCACTGCTTCACTGAGTGAATGGGTTAAATGCAGAGAGCAATTTCCCCACGGGGCTCAATAAAAGTACAATAATGTACACACTTTCTTCTTCTTGTACATACCTCATATTAAACACCATGTATATATTGTATCTACACATATGATAGTTTTGGTCTATATATAATATTGTGTTTCTTTCTTTGTGTTTGGTTTTGCTGAAGTTCCCAAATGTTGTGTTGGGAATTTTGTGGAGGGTATTTTTCTTTGTAGCAGATCTTTGGTCCGTGGATACATAAAGAGCTTCTGTACCGCATTGATTGACTGTGAATAATAATTAGTATATCACTGATGGTAAATGAGAAATTTGATGATTTCAAAGGGGTCAGAAGTCTTAATTTCCAAAAGACTTCTCACTTCAAATCTCGTAGCATGAAACAAAAAGAAATTGGGGGAAAAAAATGATTTCAGTCGGTAAAGAGGGTAAACTTCCTCTTTGTTTTCAATGAAATTTAGTTACAATACAGCCTGAGTTAAAGAGAGATGGGCAGAGAAGGTAAATGAATTGACTGTCTGGCACTTGACTAAGTATTGAATATTTATTGCTGATTACCCCAAGACAATCGTGCCTGTTGAACAAGAGTGAGAAATGATTTTCCGTCTTTAAACAGCTGCGATAAAGTGATTTCAAATGAGATTTTATTCAAGCCCAGTGGATCTGAATATTGATGCTGTATTAAAAGGCCAGGGCTACCATGTCAACACGGACCTGTCAGGCATGCTGGTGGATAATTAATGTTGCATAGATTTAGTCAGGTACTCAGAGTAATTGGCTGAGAATAAACTAAGTGCAAGTCGATTTAAGGTGGCTTACAGAAATGTCACAATTCTCAGTGACTAAAGACGCCACTAGCTTCCATATACCACTTTCTGCAGCTCAACAGTTTACAGTGAAAACCAGTTTTATTGGAAATTTAAAGTTCTGCCAATCTTAATTTTCACACAAGTGAAAAAAGCTGCAAGTCATTTCAGATTAAAGAAATTAATATTTTAATATAATTTCTTTTTTAAAAACACACATAATGATATTTCGTTAAGAAGCTGTTGAATAGCAAGGTATGCTTATTTTAGGTCCAGACTGAAACATATTTATTCTGCAAGTTAATAAACCAGAAGCAATCTATAAAAACACAGAGAAAAGCAACTTTTAGCTCTGCAAGTTTGTTTTGGCAGATCTTTACACTAGCTGCCCTTCATGACACAACCCCAAAGGGATTTGTGTCTTTTCTTCTTGAATTCTTGAATGACTTTTTGCTTGTTAAGTGAATGTGTGAACTACTACTACTATGGAGCCACTCATGCAAAAAATAACAGGAGTAGAAAAAGATTGCAAAAGTGTTATGCTATAATTCTGAACAAATGAAAAAAAAAAAACACCTTGAAAAGTATTAATTTAACAATCAAAGAGGCAAAATATTTTCAACCGAGATAAGAGGGTTTTAGTATTCTAATAGTGGGATTGCAAATACTTACAAATGACCAAAGGTTTTTGAAATAACCTCTAAAAAAGCAAGAGATTAGCTCTGATATGCAAGTGATGGCCACTGGGATATTATGTTCTCTTGACTTGCAGCAGGCAAACTTATTACTTAGTGTTTCCTCTACCATTGCATCAGAGTTAAGGATGTGTGACCCCCCTGACAACCACCAGTGGTTTACTCGTGGATGTCAACCACCTAATGAATGGAGACTTTAAACCTAATGAATATAACCAATGATGCTACCAGTGCTCGACACTCAACTTTAACTGTATGTTGACCAGTGATGGTTGACCAGTAACGCCGTTACTTTTTTTCAGTAACGAGTAATCTAACTAATTACTATTCCTATCGTTACAGTTAGTAACAAGAAAATGCTGTCCGTTACTGTTTTTCAACCGCATCTTATATCAGTTGCACGGAAGTAGCTGTAAGTAATCTGGGCGCTACAGCTTTAAGCTGCTGCGCGCGCTCCCGCGGACGGTAATCACGATCACTGTCTAGCACAACACCTGGAGCTAAGGGGGCAAAACAGTCGCATGAGTGCTGCTGTTTGACTGAGGAAGAATAAAGTAGTCGGCCAGTCACATGACCACTTAAAGACAAAGCAACAAGGTGATATATACCAGTTTTTAAATTGTGTTTTGAGATGTGAGAGATTTGTGACGTTTAGCGTGTTTGGAGTGTGTAGTTAATGTGTTGTCTTGTGTTGTTAGTGTGTAGTGTTGTAGATAGTTTTGTGTTGTGTGTCAGAACAATGAGGCAACTGCTGTCTCCAGGTAGAAACAGGAGGAGTGATACACTTTGCTGCTGTCAGACCTGCAGGCTGTGATGTTCTCCTTTACAGTGGACAGAAATTATTTTTTGGAGTGGCACAAATAATTTGTGTGGCATCTTATTGAATGCAGAACAGCTGATTGTTCTGTAAATAGTTTGAAATGGTTATTTTAAAAAGGGTAAAAAGTTAATGGATGCAAATAACTTTGTTTGCAAAACATGCATATGATTTTAAAATTGAAAATTTATATTTGTATTTAAAGTTATGAAATATGATTCATTAAACATGGTTGTGGTTGTTACAGTAAAAATATAACCTTTTCTACTCGGATTTTATGTTTTTTGTCTGATTTTAGATCAGTTGTGTTAGTACAGTGTGTCAAAATGAAAACTGTAAATTCAGACACGTGAGGTTGTGCTGAAAAGAATGATACCAAACAGGGCAAAGTAAATAGTTTTTAAAGGTAAAATGTGGAGGGAAAATCAAAAGTAGTGAAAAATGGCCAAGTATACCCTGGACCCCAGAGGGTTAAACGTTTTTTTTTTTTTAAAGTAACGCAATAGTTATTTTTCAAGTAATTAATTACTTTTAGAATATTGTAACTCAGTTACTAACTCAGTTATTTTTTGAAGACGTAACTAGTAACTATAATTACCTTTTCAAAGTAACTTGCCCAACACTGATGTTGACACTTATTTTGAAAAAGCTATAAGCAAGTTTTTATCAATTGTGACTCAAAGGCAGAGGTGAGTAATTAATTTTCCCAAGGGGCCTAATTGTAACATCGACTAGCAGTTTATAAATAGAACCAAATAATATTGAGCAGCATTGAATTCAGCTTATTAGTGCAGCCCTCCACAGCAGTGCCAGTTTCTCATGTGGCCCCTTGAGAAAATGATTTGGGAAAATTGGCCACCCCTACTCTAAGGTAAATTTGGGCTTTCATTGCTGGAGTGTTGGCTAAACTTGCCAAAATCAATAACCCTAACCCTAAGTGCAGGGCAGAGCCAGAAATAGCCCGATATTCAGAAGAAGGCTCTTATCATTGATGAGTCAGCCACAGCAGACATTCAGAGAACATCAGTTCTTAGCACTTGATTGGAGCAAGTGAACTCACATTTCTTTTTTTTACACTTGTTTTGCCTTGTAAAGACTTAAAAAAAAAAAAAAACCTTTCCAAATGTCTCGCTTGGCCAGCAGAGAGGTGTTAAATGATTTGTGTTTGGTCTGTTACAAAGGCAGTCATTGAGTGAAGATTGGCAGAAAAGCCCAAGATCTTTTATCTTTGCATCTCAGAAAGATCGATGAAATATTCATTACCGTGTAAAAGCAGACCGATTGATTATACTGGAATAATACACTTTGGTTCAGAAAGGATCCTGTAGGAGTGTGTCTATTGAAAATGCGAGCCTGTCAATTCAGTTCAATTGTACAGCAGGTCTCTTGAGAGTGTTCAGTTCGCAGCTCTCACTGAGGCTTTCATCTGTCAATCACAGCACAAGATTAGAAGATATCAGAGGTCGCTGTGTCAAAGTTCTGTCGTCATCCACAGGGTGGCGGGAGCTCAAACTTTAGAAATGACACGAGCGGAAAGGCTTTGCTCGGTCGGTGCTGATTTCTCTTGACTCAGAGATGTGCTGAAGATTTGTAAGATAGCTCTTGAATCAGAGACACAATCCTCTCGTTGATTCAGAGGCACTATTTCTTCTTTCTCTCCCCTGCACACGGGCTAAATTATGAATGTGCTGTTATTTGTTTACTCCATGTTGGAATGAGAGATGTGCATTATTCATCTGTTCTGACAGGAGAGACATCAGAGTAGGATGCAGGCTTTAAAACCAAGCACAGACTAACAAGGACAATGCTGGGGATGTAAGCAGTCAGGCACATGCAGACACAATAATTGACTTTCTCTATAAAAAAAAAAACGTGTTCAGAAAACTCTCAGCAGAAAGATGGTTCACCTGGGAGAAAGCAGCCTTAATTACTTCCAAGACAAATTGGTGCTTCATTTGTTGATACTGGTTATATGGCTGTGTGCCTGTTTGCTGATCTGTGAGTCTGATTTCCAGTCTTTGTTTTAAATACATTACTCATACAGGGCCTTCTGAAGCTAATTAGATTTCTTTGTGTTTTCTTTTTAGTCCTGAGAGATGATTTCCGGCAGGCCCCGAGTGACGTGGTGGTAGCTGCCGGTGAGCCTGCTGTGTTGGAGTGTGTACCTCCACGAGGTCACCCCGAGCCCACCGTGTCCTGGAAACGCAACAACGTCCGAGTCAGCACCAAAGATGAGCGCGTCACTGTAAGTTCAACAATCATTAGAAAAAACGTTCATTTTTTGCGAAAAATACAGCGATTTGTAAACCCGATAAACTCCACTGCATTAATCTTTACATCTCTGGATCATCTCAAAAATCAAGACCTCAGAGGTCAAAGTAGTCATAGCTGGTAACCTAAACCTAACCATATATTTGGGAGAAAGCCAAAATTTACTTTCTTTTGTAAATATTTTTTGATCTGTGTAAGTAAGAATGATGATTTTCTTTGTTCTCTGATTGCAAAGACTTTGGGGAGTGACTAAAGAAAACAAAATTTTAAGCTTGTGTGCCTAGGGTTAGAGTTCTGCCCATCACCAATGATGACTCAGACCTCAAACGGTTAACCAGTTTTAAGTTGGATGCAGTCTCACCTCTGGTAAAAATCTCACTCCAGAATGTTTTCAGTTGTCCTGCTAAACAAACAACCAAAAACATCATACCAACCTCCCTGGCAGAAGAGGTAGAGGAAGATGGATGTCTGTTTTTTGGATTTTGTCATCAGACAGTGATCACGAGGGGCTGCGCGGACATCTCAAAATTATGATGATTGAACATGTGCCCCAGGCGGTGGATTTCAGGTGGCCTTCAAAGCTAATAGATCCAATCTTTCCTGCATGTCCTGAGCCTGTCTCGGGGTCTCCTCCCTTTAGGACACGCTTCAACCACCTCATCTAATCAGATGCCTAAACCACTTTAACTGGCTCTTTTTGGAGGAGTAGCGGCTCTACCCTGAGCCTCTCCCAAATGACAGAGCTCCTAAATATTGGGGAGGAGGGATTGGTATACCCACGAGAAAGAAAGACGTACCTGTGGGCTGTCCTGTGGGCCACCAGCTGAAGGAGGAGTCATAGGAGTTTGGTGCTTTGTGGTAGAGCTGGGCGATATATCGAGTTTTTAAAACATATCGATATATTTTTATACGAGATATAAGATGTGACAATATCCTTTATATCGATATAGTCTATGTTACGTTATAATTATACTTGTGGAGCCGCAAGTTTGCCTCTCTTTCGTCCACTTTTGTCTCTACGCAACGTTACTCCGCCTCGCCTTCACTGAAGACAACTCCCCCTCCTACCCCATCGCTTCACGTGCAGGCAGCGACAAGACGGACACGGCAAATCTCCGTTAACGAGTTACTGCGCATCGCCCCATGCGTGGGGCTGGACGGCGTCAACGTGCTAACGAGCTAAACATGCTAACGAGCTAACCGCGCTAACGAGCTAACCGCGCTAACCCTAAAATCCTTTCATTCTCTCAAAAGTTGATAGCGCGCCTTATGTATGAATTCTGGTTGTGCTTGGTGGCCGCGAACCGATTTTATGTGGTACACGGCGTTCAGCAATCTGTCAAAAATGTTTGAGTACGACTTTGGTAAGCTACGGAGCTGCACCGCTTGATAGATTGTCGGCGCATTACGGCTACCGAGGAGCTTCGCGGAGTGATACGTACTGTGCATCAACGTAATATTACCGTATTGTGTGTGTATAAGGACCATAAATGGCACCTGTAAGAGACGTGGTTATGAAGCGGATTTCAAACTCCAGGCTATCAGTCACACAGTAAAACTTGGGAACAGAGCAGCTGTAAAATCTGTCTGTCTTTGTTATTACGCTCAGCGTCTTTTAGTTTACATTTTGACTGCACAATTGTGAGCTCTTTGTTTAGCACAAAAACAACCTTGTTTTCTTTTATTTATGGAGCATTATTATTTAATGAATGCTCATAATTTAATTTTGAGTAATTTTTCATGTACATCTGTGCTGTATGTTAATAAAAGTGCCTGTGTGACATCTGGGACACAGCTTTGACTAAGAACTCTTTTTGTTCTTACTTTATGGCTTAAAAAAAATATCGAGATATATATCTTATATCGCCATCCAGCTAAAAAATATCGAGATATGAATTTTGGGTCATATCGCCCAGCCCTACTTTGTGGATCAGGTGGCAGCCAGAGGCACAGTGATCGGATCCTTGTTACTTTCTTACTGATTCGTTTATTATAGACCTGCTGTAGTTTCCAATTCCTAACATCCATGATCAATAATTCTGGATATAAATCCAATGAAAACCAACATCGAACTGTGCTTAATAATGGCCATAGCCTTTATACATGAAGTGTGATAAATATTATTGGTCTGTGCTGTGAGGCTCAATTGTTGCCAAAAACTATTAAAAATACAATAGAGACCTACATTTGAAATGAACACGATCCCTGAAGTTTATTTTGAGTTAATCCCACATACTCTCTAGTGATGTGAGTACTTTGCAGTGCTCCAAATGCGTATGAATCCATCTCTGAAAATAGTTCACAAAGGTACAGTTTCACTTCTGACTGAGTCACACTTAATTAAAATCTGTCTTTCATTATTTTACTTAAAAAATTAAAAAAGCAATAAACATCTGTGATTTATTACAGAGTCACTACAGACTGCAAAGGTAGACTTTGAGTACCTGGGGTAGGAATAAGTTGAAATTTTAAGGTTAAAGAGGTGTTCAAAAAGGAAAATGACCAAACAAAATTAATTTAAACTTTAACGTGTACAACTGTGAGCAAAGACCTGTGTGGATAGATTCTGGTTTGTCTTTCTTTCCTCAGGACTGATAAATATTCCCTCAAATGGTCTAGAAAAACTCTGTTGTACAGGTGGGAGAGATATCAATTCAGACTGACAACAGTTTCTGTTGACTATCATTTAATGCGGACACCTTCGTACGCTGCAGAGCGTAAAGTGTCTCTGATTCTGCTGTCGCTTTTCTTCTGTCCTCTCATGTGTAAAAACAACAGCTGGACACAATCTCTGGTTGTTGAAAAATAGATTTGGAACTGTGAGAAGTCACAGGCGGATGAAAGATATTGTTTACGTCAGTAGCTCAAGCAGGAGCTTTAAACTGAACTTAATTTCAAGTAAATCTGTGCTGAGAACCTCAAGCATAAGAATGTAGGTAGAAAATAAACATCACAGCAACGTATACACGTACACCTACAGTGACTCATACAGTGTTTTGAATATGAGCGATTAATGATCTTTGCATCAGTGCAAACATAACTAAACGTGCCATTGTGTTTTTCAGATGCGTGGTGGCAAACTGATGATCTCTCACACCAGGAAGAGCGATGCAGGCATGTACGTCTGCGTGGGCAGTAACATGGTTGGAGAGAGGGACAGTGATCCTGCAGAGCTGGTGGTGTATGGTGAGGTTCAAACAGTTACGTAGTCAGTCCTTCGAAGAGCATAAAGTGGTCATGTTTAAAGGCATCTGTTGTCTAGCAGAGCGCCCCGTGTTGGTGCGAAGGCCTGTTAACCAGGTGGTCATGGAGGAAGAGACTGTTGACTTTCTATGTGAGGTCCACGGGGATCCTGCTCCTACTGTGCGATGGCGGCGAGAAGAAGGAGAGCTTCCCCGCGGGAGGTGAGCTGATGGGCATGACCGCAGACAAATAGAGAGACAGACTGTTGATGCACACACAGCCTGAGAGCACTCTTGTGTTAACACACGTGCCCCAGAAAACGTAAATATGTGCAGGAGCTGTTTATTAACTCATGTCTTTCTGTTACATATCACACCCGCATCACATCGCACTTCTGAGGCAGCAGCGCGCCTTCTCCCTCAGACTGATTCCACCTCGCAGCCATAATGAACACATCGAGAAATCATTCCTACCGTTCTCTATAAAACCGTATAACACCGTTCATTTTGTGACAGGTGATCACACCAGTCAGGCATAAGATCCCAAACAGATTTTTGTATTATGTCTTCATGCAGCTGTTTTCTCAGATTTATAGTGTTCATATTATTTATGAACACCTCTCTCTTACAAGTCATTCCTACTTTTACTCTCTTTAGCAATTTTGTTTTTAATCACTCTTTTTTTAATCTATCTATCTATCTATCTATCTATCTATCTATCTATCTATCTATCTATCTATCTATCTATCTATCTATCTATCTATCTATCTATCTATCTATCTATCTATCTAGACTAAATACATGACTATTTGGACAATTGCAATTTTTGTAACTATATCTGCACACCACCACAGTGGCTTTTAAATCAAACTATCAAGCTGTGATTGAACTGCAGGTTTTCAGCTTTGATTCAACAGGATTGACAAAAGTACTGAATTAAGTGTTTAGGAATTAAAACTTCTCCAGTTTTCAGAGGCTGGATCATTTACTGACAAGCATTTCCATGGCCACATGAGGCTGGCTCTGTTGTTATACCATCAAAAATTAAGCAGTTAAAAGTCCTGGAATTGATTCCAAGTAATGATATTGCATTTGGTATCTTTTCACTGGAACTATCATCATGAGAGCCAAAGAGATGTGTATCCAAGTGAAGGAAGGCAAAGTTTAAAAAAACCAAATAAATCAGAATAAGAGAGACAGCAAAAACTTTAGCAGTGGCCAGATCAACATTCTGCTACATTCTTTAAAAAAAACTGGCCACCTTAGAAATACTAAATGGACTGAAAGACCACAGATGGAACTGAAAAATTACTTCCCTGAAAATCCAACTAAATCAAAAGGTAGACTGTCCATGTCAAGTTTGCAATGAGATGCCTTTGTGAATGGAAATACAGAGAACAATAAACCACTGGTTACACTCAACAGGAAGAGCAGCAAGGCCAGATTAGACTCTGAAAAAATTATTTGGACAAATGAAGCCGAGATGTATCAGAATGACCGGACGAGAAAAGTATGAAGAAGCATACTTTGGCGGTCTGATCCAGCGTACCACATCATCTGTCAAACATGGTGGAGGCAGTGTTAAGGCATAGGCCCGTATACCTGCCAGTGGAAACATCACTAATGTTTACTGATGATGTGAGCGCTGCTAGAAGTAGCAGGATGAATTCTTACGTGTACAGAGATATACTTTCTGCTCAGATTCAGCCAAATGCTGCAAAACTGGTTGGGCCGCACTTCACAGTACAAATGAATACTAGTCTAAAGCATACTACAAAAACAGCCCAAGAGGTTCTCAAGCCAAAGAAATGGGATAATGTTCAATGGCTAAGTCAGCCATTTGATCCCAATCCAACACAGCGTGCTTTTCAGTTACTGAAGACAGAAACAAAGGCAGAAAGACCCACAAACAAGCAGCGAGTGTAGGCGGCTGCAGGAAAGGCCTGGCAGAGCATCTTAAGGGAGGAAACACAGCGTTTGGCGGTGACCATGAAATCTAGACTTTAGTTTGTCACATTAATTCTGAGCCTCTGAAAAAAGTGGATTTTGTGTAAAAACCAGTTTTAATTCTTGATCAGTTTGTGTTAAACGCCTTGAATTAGTGATGAAAGTCTGTACTTTAGTCACATCTTGTTTCAAAACTTCATAAAAAATGAAAAGACTGCAAGAATTTAATGGAGAGAAGTTTCATGCTTTCTTATGGTAATGGCGCTATAATAATCATTTTTAGCCAAAACTGATAAATAATTCTATTATTTTGAAACTTAACAGCTTAATGACTTAAACAGCAGAGATATGAACTTCACATGAAGAATTTTCACATTTTATGTAGATATAATTTTACTTACTTATTTTCAATTTAGTGAGTTAATGCAGTCCTGCTCCACAATGGCTGCTGGTGTTAGAGTCTTTTACAGATTACAGCTTAATTTGAAGCTTGTGATAGCAGCCACTAAAGGGATGTGTTACTGGAAATGGGGGAAAGCTAACTGGCTTTGACTATTTTCCAACAGTTTCACAAAACTGTGTCAAACATATGGCCCTTGATTTATTAATTATTATATTCTTATATTGAACATGACCTGCACACACTGGGGATTGTAGCAAAATGTGATAGTCGGTAATATTTCATAAATGAATAAATATTCATATTAAGTATGACAGGTCTGTGATTTTTCTGTGAATTGGGAAGTCTTACTTTAAACTTGGTGATCCCTGCATAAGCCTGGTGTAAGAGTCTTTATAGAGACATTTTAAAATGCTACTCATATACGTCTCATTAAACGTGTCCATATACTGTATTATCCATTAATGGGAGACCAAATGCTTAAATGTATGTCCTGAACAATTTTGGCAAAACCTGCACAAAAAGCAAAGTCACGGTGACTGCGGTGTAAGAGTTTATTTGTCCACTTGGCAACAGGATGATGAAGATTGTTGTTTCATGTTTGCAAAGAGCCTTTCTGTCTTTCATCTTTTTCCATTTCATGTCTTCCTTTGGTTGCTCACTGATCCATGAAATAAATGGAATTTAAGCAGATTTTACTCTTTGTGTTTCAGTAATTGTACGCCTTGCGTAGACAAAGAGAGCTACACTGTACATAATATAAATAATTCTGCTCTGTCTTTATATTTAATCTACTGCCCGTACAAAACCAAGTGAAAAATCCTTCGATGTGTTGAGGTAATCTCATTTCTTTCTAATTGATTTTCATCAGTTTCAGTCATTTTCCTGGAGCCTGTGACAATATCTAAAGCAGATAAGACACATTGTTCCACCGGTTTCAAGATAATGCCACCTGATAGCAAAGAAATCCTTCTAAGGACAAGAAATTCCATTACCCCAAACCACTGGCAGAATTTTTCACTTTGTGGAGATTATTATGGTTACTTATTTATTTATTTTGCTATGCATCCGCCAGATCTTTCATTAACTCGCTTTTTATTCACAGGTTTGAAATCCGCAACGGCAACAACCTCCGTTTGTTCCGCGTGAAAGAGCAGGATGAAGGGATGTATACCTGCACATCAGAGAACAGTGTGGGCAAGACGGAGGCTTCAGCCATGCTGCAGGTGCACGGTGAGAAGCACATCATGCATATTGTATACAAACTCACACACACACATATACACACTCACACACTTAGACATGCATAAAAAAGCTCTCAATTCAGGGCCATTTTCACGTATAAGGTAGAGTCACATGGCAGCTGCATCATGCAAAGCCTGTTCCCACTTGATGTCCAACGCTCACTGTGTTATATCAGTCCCTGTCCAGCGGTGCTGCCAGGAGCTTATGCTAAACCGTATGGATTACGCCATTTGACAGATGTTTGGTAGATGTGTGGGTTAACTCACTGCCAGAGAGCAGTCTCAATATTAATAAGACATGACTCCCCCACCTCCTCTCTTCCTGTCTCTTTATCTCCCTCCTCCCTCCTCGTCCTTTTCACTCACTCGGTGTCTTGGTTTAAATAGTCTCAGACGACTTTATCCGCTAATGCCTTTTTCAGTGTAAATGAAATCCGAACCAAGCGGTTTTCTGTTCACACTTTTCTGTTTTGTTTCTTTGTGCTTTTACATGCTATACTTTCCGTTTAGTTGCTCAGCGTTTCATCCATCTCATTAATTCTCCATCTCTCTCCGTTTCAAACTCTATCATCATTCCGGTCGGCCGGCTCTGTGAGTTCACTTTCCATCTAATTCTTCTCCACAGAAGGGCATTTATGTTGCTCATTTGTCTAGAAAAAAATATTTTCTGTATGACGTTCTTAATGGTTTTTAAAAGCAACTATAAATGCCTAATGGTGTAAATGAGTTCCTCCATTAGGTACTGACATGTTGACAACATGCCTGTTGCTGCAGTCAGGCATTAAGTAAGCCCCAGACACAGTGACTTAATGTACAGCAGATTAAGGACTCCTATCAAACACACATCTGCTGTGTTGAGAAGAGTGTAGCACCATAGTTTCTAAATCCTTCTCTCTTTTGCAGCTGGAGGAGTTCAAAATGCAGCTGAAAGGCTTTTAATTACAACTAAACTGAGGCTGAAATAACAACGTATTTGACCTCATCCATTATTACAGAGCACTTAAACTAATATTCTATCATTAGACTTAGTACTAGCAATATGTTTGGTGGAGGTGCATCAAGCTTTTGACCATCAAGATCACAATTACCTTGATATTTATTGTGCTTTTGTCAAGCGCCTAATTTGGGTCAAGTTTCAAAAACAGTGTTGCCTACATTTCCCACAATACTCCTCAAACTCCAACTTTTTTATGAATTTGTTTTTTTGTGTAAGCTTCTAATTTTGGCCTTTAGTCAAGATAAGACTGATGGCATCAATATGACATCATTAGGCTTATTTTCTCAATAAATCAGGTCCAGATCAAACTCACCTTCTTATTTCTGCTTTATAAAACCCCAGTAAAGGACACACAGTACTTGCAAAAGGTACCCTTCATGTCTTTATATTTAGCTTTGAAAGAGCCAGATTTTCCTGTAATATTTTGAAAGTGGTCTTGTGCATCAGTTCTCCAGGCTTTCTGAAGGTCATTCAAGGGTTTTCTTTGGACACTGGTTGATTTTTCAATCATTTTCAGCCCAGTCCTTGGAACTGACCAAGAAAGAAGCACCTTAACACTGACCTATGAATCATTTAAGTGCAGAAAAAGACATCAAACTCAAGGAAACCAACAACATGTCTGCACAGAGATTTTGAAGAACCGATTTTAAATAGTATCTTTAGGCACTTTGCTGCTTGCAACCTGCTGCAAAAACACATTACGTCTTGTCATGTCTTTATGTGAATTTAGGAAAAATGGCAAAGATAGCAAAGACTGACAGGCATAAAATAGAATTTTTGCACCAACAAGCTGGCTGGCAACACAGTGCTGGAGATTTAAAAATAGATTTAAACCAGTTGAACTATCATGTTTCAGCTAGACAACAGTAACACACAGTTAAATCTCTAATTGGGACATAAAGCCAAGAGCTCATATTCCCAATATCCTTTCTCCCAGACGGACTACTTTGCACCAGCTGCTAGACTTCTAACTAAAACAGGACTTACAGAATTAAACTGATATACATTGCAAATCTTATTCAAAATCTACATAAAATCTTTAAAATGGTTTAGAGTCACTTTAAGACTCCATGATAAAAAACAGCCACAAGTAGCGCCAAAGTGAATATGAAATAAATGAGAGCAATCTTGTGCTATATGTGACTAACGCATCAGATCTGCTGAAAGACATTATAACATCTGAAGAAAGAGAAAAAAAACTTCACAGAAAGATCATCACAACACTATAATGATAAAAGATGTTCTGCGGCTGGGAAAATGCTCTCGGTGAGAATATTAAGACACGACACAGATGACTCAGTTGTCTTGTGTATTGAGCCAAATATGCATTTGTGCGCCCTAATACAAGTGTGTGTGTGTGTGTTTGTGTGTGCAGCTACATATGCACCATATGCACTATGCAGAGATTTGTAGAGAGGATGCATCCAGGCTAGAGAAGCTTCCCATTTGGTGGGAAGTGAGAGCCAATTATTCAGGCGGGGGCAGAATGCAGTGGTCAGTGTAAATCTACAGAGGATGTGATGATGTGGATAACATGGTGATCTGACCCAAGCTGGAAATTGGCAGCTCTTCTCAGACCTTTCCCAAAATAACTCAGTAAATGTCATCAGAATGACGCTGGCTTTTGCTGCCATGATTTTCTTTCATCCCCCCCCCCCCCGCCCCCCATTTTTCTCTTTAAGAGGACATGGAGGTGATTTTTCTCATTAAGGACGAGAGGGTGATAATGATGAGTATGTAGCAACAGATCAAAAAACTCAGAAGGTCAAAGAAAAGACTCTTAAATCTCACTCGTTAACAGCTAACGAGCGCTTTATCGATCCAGCTCGGGGTTAACAGCGGTTTTGGAAAATAACTAAACCGAGAGACGTTCAGTATTTCAATATCATTACGTTTTATAGATCCACTTTATTATATTACTTTATTTTACTTCACTACATTTACTTGGCAACTGTTTGCTTCCTTCCTGCTTCATTAAGCAACTTAGGTCTTCAGAGAGTTCCTCTTTGGCAGTTTCTCATCCTGGCTTCCAAATCGAATATATATTTAAAACTGGTTCAAGCAGCTACAACTGCTTAGAAGCAGTTTGTTTGCTGCTGTGAAAATAATGTGCCGAATACAGCGAATCAGCAAGTATGCGCCCTTATGGATGGCACAAAGAGTAAGAAACTACCATTTTACTGTGTTTGCATTCCTAAGGGGGAAGTAAAGAAATATTGTTGCTATAGTGTTGGCGTCTTTAAAATGGTTTGCCATATTGGATTCAGAATGGTTCCTTCCCATTCAAATTAAATGAACACTTTCCCACTGATAAATTATAGAGGAGAAAATTGGGTTGGCTTTTCAGCAGAAAGGGAGCGTTCATAAAGCAGGCCATTTCATGCACAAGTATGACTTTTAATGGGTGGTCACACTCCTCCTTCTCTTCCAGTACCACCTCAGATTGCTACAAAGCCCCGAGACCAGATTGCCACCCAGGGGAGGAGCATCACCTTCCAATGTGGCACCACGGGAAACCCTCCACCTGCCATCTTCTGGCAGAAAGAGGGCAGCCAGGTAAGAGGCTGGAGCAAAGCACAAGGCGCTCTCTAATGCTAAATACTGCAGCAGCAGAGACATCCAGGACACCAAATGAGTGAATATAAATACATTTGCTCCCCTAACAAGCCCGGGCTTGCTCTTCATGAGCACTTGGCGCATTCTTTGTAAACTTTACTTCAAGTATTCTTTATCACATCAATAGTCAAGAGTTTCACACCTTCTTTGTTTAAAAGGCGAGAACGACTCACCACAATGTGAGCAGGTTTTTTTGTCTGATTTAATCTTACTTTTTCTGACACCTCTTTTTTAGAGTTGCCCACATTGATCAAGACACATTTTTCCAGGCGAAATAAGCGAGAGGCGAGCGAGATAATGCAGCACATTTGCATTTGGCTCAGAGATATGCGCAGAGACAAAGTGTTGGAAGACATTGCGTTGGCGAGAAATCTTTCTCCTGTTTGCGTGCCACTCTGGTTTTGGGTGAGTCGACAGGAGAGGGAAGAGAAAGTAGAAGAGACTGAAAGAGGGCTTCCAGGAAGCACACCAGGTGTGGAAATTGCTTCTTCAGGCCAGGATTGCAGACGAATGCTGCCCTCCTTCCACATTATTCCTGACCACAAATGCCATGTTGCTTAATGGCAGCTGGGTTCACTGACTCAGGAGTGGAGGAGAAGCTTCAGGTGTTTTCGGAAAGGTTCCACAGAGCAAACAGGAAGTTGAGCTACTGATTTTGTGAATAAGCTTCAGTCGGCAGGATAGGTTGATGCCTTGCTTGGCTGTTTGTAGGGCTTTTTGCTGTATATGTGGGATTATCTGTAGCCTTATAACCTCGGTCCCTCCACTGGAGTCTAAGCCTCTTAGAGGAAATGAAATGGATGGCTGAATGGATTGATGCATCCCTCCCCCTTGTTCCCATCCATCTCACTTACAGGAAAACAAGATGGGATAGCTATAAAATGTCAGTTTCACAGGCATCATCCCCCCCAAAAAAACAACACAACAACCAGAGTCTTTCAGGGTTTTTTCTTTTTTCAAATGTGAGATTATCATTAGAAGTTAATAGTTTGAGCCCCGGATTCGGGTGAAAACATGTAAAATAATGTGTCAAAACTAATTTGACAACAGTTTTACTTTAATGATTTATTAATTCTTTACACAATTCATCAACTAAAAGTAAGGATCCACAGCTCATCTCTGGGAGGATGTAATTAATGGAAGACGTACTAATTAGCAGTAAAAGTACAAGCAGAGCTGAGACTGATGGGAATGTCATTAGCTTTGCAGGTTTTTATTCATTAGGCACGGCGACAAATTTCATTTTGATCTTATGGTGGTGTTGCATGAGAAGTTACAGGATCACCAAATAATAATAACTAATCTGGAGCTGCACATGAATATCTGTAATATTTTTCAGGGACTTGAGTCCATGAGTTATTCGTTTAAGGTGGGATCATAAATTCATTTTGAATTCAATTTGATTCCGTTAATTCACAACAACAGTGGCTTCGAGGCACTTTATATTGTAAAAAAAAAAGGACTTATAATAATACAGAGAAAACACCAACAATCCGATGACCCCCCCTATGAGCAAACACTTGGTGACCATGGGAAGGTGAAGCTCTTAAATCTTACCTGACTTAAATGTGGCCAGTGCTCCACTTCAAGGTCACCTCCATCAGCACCTCTGGGACACTTTCAAATGTGCTGCTATTTTTAGAGTTCTCCAAAATCTAAAACGTGGAGCGATATAAGTCCTGATGTGTCCAAGCCTGAATGTGGTGCACAGGGTGAGGAGTGGGATCTCAGTGTGTGTGTGGTTTTTTTTTTACTTTTTTGGCAATGTTAGTGAGGTTGTCCTGGAGTGTATGAGAAGAACATTGGCAAAAGAAAAATCTGAACTGCAGTACATGCTTTTGTGCATGACTCAAAGAGAAAGAATGAAGCTTCCACAGACTGATCTAAAAATAAAACATATGCTTTTGATGAGTGGATTTCTGGGAATTTGTGATTGCGGCTGAACATAGCCTTTTAAATATGACGCTTTGGCTTTGTTTTTCAGTTTTATTTGCGTCCACATTAAAGTTTTCCTTAGACACAACCAGCCATTTCAAATAGCCAATTTGAGCTGCAGGAAATTGCGACTAAAATTGTTCTAGTCCTATTTCCTTTTCTATAAACTTACTCAAATAGCTGAGGTAAATGATTTGACAATAAAAACATTGATTTACTTTTTGCTGCATGCATTTTTCTGTTTAGATGTTGTTGTTCCCCGGCCAGCCGCCTTCCCAGTCTGGTCGTTACTCTGTTTCCATGAATGGAGAGCTGACCATCACAGATGTCCACCCTGAGGACTCGGGCTTTTATATCTGCCAGGCCATCAGTGTAGCAGGAAGTGTTCTGACCAAGGCACTGCTGGAGGTGGAGGGAGGTAAGACCTCAATAGGTACAGTTACTTTTAAACCTGAGGGGTTGATTCTTTGTTCTGCACCATCAGCTAATGAGGGGAAAACATATTAATTACTTAGTAGGTGCACAACAATGAGGCTCATGCAGACAGAGACAGTGCGCAGTTAGAGACCCCATGCTGGATGAGCAATGAATTGAAGGCTTAATGTTTTCCCACAGGCAGCTTGTAAGCACCAGATTTAAGCTTTCTTTTACTCCTTATACAGCCTATTGTTTTCTGCTTACTAAGCATCTTAAGTATTTTTACCCTTTGCTCTCCAGCTGCTGGCGACTTTATAAAGCCGTCCTTCCTGCAGACCTTTTATATGCCTTCCTAATGTTATCTGTCCATCTTGACTTTTCTGCACTGTGATCTAATTGGAACAAGGATATCACCCCTAACATAATACTCCGCCTCTTCTTCACTCAAACTGGCAGGTCCTTCAGGTCGTATCCCGCCAATCATTCGCCAAGGCCCAGCCAATCAGACCGTATCTCGGGGTGCAACGGCACAGCTCTATTGCCGTGTAAATGGAGGTACATCAGTCGAGATTTCATGGGAGAAGGACGGAGAGAGACTTCAGGGAAATACACCTCGACTGACCTTGATGGAAAATGGCACGTTGCAAATCGCAGACGTAAAGGTGTGTATGTGTTTGGGTGTGTGCGGATGAGGCATTTGTTGGAAAGGGCACGTAACAAGCGACTTCTGAAAGGCAGTTGCTCTTAAATGGAAGGAGCGGAAGGAAAGACGGAGTGTGCACGGAAAGATGGAAATTATATATAAAAAAAAAACTGTGGAGAATAAAATACCTGTGTGATCTCTGACCGTCTGTCACCTTCCCCGCAGCCCTCATAGTAACCCATTTCTTCCTCATTTCCATCAGCAATTCCATTTCTGTTTGTAAAATTAAAGTGAGTCTGAGTTAAAAAGACCAATCTCTCTAAGGCGGTGCGTATCTCTCCAGTGTAATTATGTGCTCATGCGGTGTGTAATTGTAATGTTAATGAAGGTGCTTGTTTGTAAATGCTAATGTGTTCTGCTTTGATGGAAGAGCAGTCAGAAACCCCTTTGTGCTATAACCCCACCTGGAGGTCAGCGAGCCTGTGCAGGACAGAGCAAAGGCAGCATCATTTACATTAATTGACTGGCGATAGATGATTCATCATCTAACCGGCTTTTAATTAAATCTCCTGGCTGGAATGTGCTTATTCACGTCCTCCTTCATCCTTTTTCTCAGCAGTGGTGCTCAGCTAACTTGGAGCATTAAGGTTTGGTCCGGTGCACCGCTGAGGCAGGGGAAATCTGCCATGCCAATGTGCTCAATGGAACAGAAGAGATGCATTAGTGTGGCATCAAGGGGTTGACAAAGGGGGGGGAAATGGGGACACGGAGATGATGAGTGAGGGACTAAATATATTTACCCTGCTGCTGCCCAACCCACCATCAATATTTTAGCTGTAGTTGGAGTCATCTGAAGAAGTTCACCTGCCCACAAGCTGTGCGGTCTGTCAGCCAGAGGTCAACACTGCGGTGGATGATCTCATACGGTCTGAGGATAGTTCCAGCAGACTGGCTCTCAGCCAGGACACGGCCAGAGCGAACAGCAAGCGTATCAGTGAAGCATGCGGGCACATACTGTACACTTCATAACATAAAAAGAAGGTCGGGTGGGGCGTAGTGTCGCTCGGTGACAGTTGCTTAATGTGGATGGAGTGTGCGTGGCTTGCATTTAATTGCACAAACATGGCTGCTTAATTGGGTCCAGTTTCACCTGGAGCTTAAAGGTATAAGTGCCAATTTTTACATTTTTTAAATATTTTTTAAAACGTGTTTTTGCTTTTTTGTAGCAAACCTTTAAATATGCCTTTTGAATAATTTATTGAAGCGTAGGAGCTTAAAGCTGAACAACAGTTGCAAGCAGGTCTAGCATTTTAAATTTGTCAGCGGCGGGCTTCTTGACATGAGGGGGACGTAAGGAAGATGGCAGCATAAACCTGCAGCTCCCGGTCAAAACTCGAAAGAGAACCAGAATTCGAATATTTCCACCGCTAAACCGTGTAATAAATGCCATGGAAGGTGGAAGAAGGTCAAAAAGACAAGGAAACATTAAGGATTTTGTGAAACAAGTGGAGCTGGTAAGAGGGGGCAACGCAGACATGTCCGAGAACAGCGTGCAAGGCGAGCAGATGGAAGGAGATGTAGCTAGCCACCCTCACGCAGACTTCCAGGACATCATTAAGGAAATTCACTCACTTAAAGCAGAGTTTAAAACCGAGTTTGCCACGTTTAAGAAAGACATCACACAAGAAATGAAGGACGAATTCGACAGCTTCAAGAAAGACATTAATACAAAGCTGGCAGAAACTGCGAACGAGCTAGCTAGCCATGAGACCAGACTCGAAGAAGCTGAGAAAAGACTGGAAGAGATGGAAAGGTGGAATTTGGCCGCAAAAGACGCTCTAATCCAGTCGCTTCAGCAACAACGGAATATTCAGACGAAACTGGCTGACTTGGAAGGCCGTAGCCGACGGAACAACATTCGCATTTTTGGCCTAAAAGAGGGCTCTGAAGGAAACTCTGTGCTGCAGTGTGTGGAGGACTTGTTGAGAGCTGAGCTTTCGCTCCCGCCGGATTCTGCTCTAAATATTCAGCGGGCGCACAGAGCTCTGGTGCCAAAACCCGGACCAGAAAAACCTCCGCGATCGGTGGTGGTTAATTTTCTTCAGTTCTCAACCAAGGAGATGGTGCTGAAGGCAGCGTGGAAGAAAAAGGTTGTACATCAGGATAAGCAGCTTTTCTTTGATCATGACTACGCTGCCGACGTGGTTCAAAAGAGGAAGGAATAAGCTGGAATTAAGAAAGCCTTAAAAGAGAGAGGAATTCGCTTCCAGACGCCTCTGACCAGAATCAGGATCCACTGGGAGAGCGGCGCCAGGACATATGACAGTGGCCGGGCGGCGGCAGAGGAGCTAAGGAGGAGAGGAATACAGGTGGAGGTGCCGCAGCGGAGCGGGGAAAGCACGATGCTGGAGGAGCGACTGCAAAATGCATTGGGATGGCAGCGATCTAACACCGAGAACTTATAAGTGAGGATACAAACATTTGAATCCGGTGGAAATGACTGAACAGTAGAACTCTGAAACTAAAGGTTCATTACTCTGTTACTTTTCAAGGCAAGGTAGACCGGAAAGTGGTAGGTTTTCTTTTCTTTTTTTTTCTTTTTTCTTAAGGAACCTATGTTGGATCTCACGGGGGCCCCTAATCTGAAAGGGATATACCCCACGAACCACAGGGACGCTGTGGGTAAGAAATACGTATTTTCAGTTTCTCTTAAGTTTCTTGTTATCTTGTTCCAAGTTCTTAGAGTTAGTGTGGGATGCTATGATAGTGATAAGCCAAAAATAAAGCAAAACTTAACAGTGAAAAGATGAGGAATATAACGCTGGTGTCAATGAATGTCAATGGGATGAATAACCCAATTAAAAGAAGCAAAGTGATACTCAAAATGAGAAAGCTTAATGCCAATGTAATATATCTACAGGAAACACATTTGTCGCAGGAAGAGCATGATAAATTGAAGAAATTTGGGTACAGAAATTCTTACTATAGTACTTGCAAGAAAAGTCGTAAAAGGGGGGTAGCAATACTTATTAAAAATTCAGTTAATTTTGAATGTTCTAAAGAAATTCGGGACAGTGAGGGGAGATACATTATTGTAAGAGGTAAACTAGAAGGGGAGGCGGTGACACTAATCAATCTCTATATTCCCCCTGAGAGCAACCAACAAAATGTGAAGACTCTACTTACTACAGTCATGTCAGAATCTGAAGGGACTGTGCTGTGTGCAGGAGACTTTAATGTGGTATTCGACCATAGAATTGATACAACAAGCACAAATAGAAGCAAAAACAGCCTGGCGAGAATGGTTAATACATTTATGAAGGAGCATGGAATGGTAGATGTATGGAGGGAACACCACCCACTGGATAAGGAGTATACACACTACTCAAAGACTCACAACACTTACTCAAGAATTGACTATGTCTTAATGAACAGATGGGATCTACACAGAGTAACTGAATGCACAATTGGAGTGGCAGATATTGCTGATCACTGTGCCATTCATTTAAAGCTAAATCTAAATAGTAGGCGTAGAAATACCTGTTGGAGGTTAAATCTGAGCTGTCTGAATAATAAAGAAACGAAAGACCAAATCAAGAAAGATATAAAGCAATACATAGAGGAAAACTCCACTGAAGAAATTAGCCCAACGGTGTTTTGGGATGCATTCAAAGCTGTGCTCAGAGGGAAGCTTATTGCTATAACTTCAAAACAACACCAAATGAGGAAGGCCCTGTACCTAAGCCAGGTGGAGGAATTGAAAAACACAGAAATATTATACCGAACAACTCGGAATGTTCAGCTCCAAGACAGAATTAAAACACTAAAAAAGGAAATTGACAATATATTGACTGAAGAAGTGGAAAAAAAACTTAGATTTTTGAAACAGGATTATTATGAGAATGGCCCAAAGGAAGCTAGACTGATAGCACGGCGTCTTAGACAGCAGCAAGCTGTTAATACAATTCACAAGATTAGAGACCCATCTACAAATAACTTGCAGTATACCCAGGAAGCAATAGAAGAAACATTTAAGAAATATTACGAAAACTTGTATAAACAACCATGTTCCTCAAATAAAGATAAGAAAACTGCTTTTCTTAACTTCCTAGACTTACCACGTATTGGTACGCAGCAAAACAGCAAACTGACTGCCCCCATCAGTCATGAAGAAATATCTAGAGCAATTTCCAGTCTGAAAGCTAATAAATCACCGGGGGCCGATGGGTTCCCCTCAGAGTGGTACAAGAACTTTAAGGAGGAGTTGATACCAATGCTTCAATCATCATTCAATCATACCCTTGCGGAGGGTGTAACACCTCCCTCATGGAGAGAGGCGATTATCTCAGTAATCCCTAAAGAGGGAAAAGACACCGAATATTGTAACAACTACAGACCCATATCGGTTCTTAATGTGGACTACAAAATATACACATCTATAATCGCTAAGCGATATGGAGCAATTATGACAGACTTAATTAATGAAGACCAAACTGGCTTTATCTCAGGACGTAGAACTCAAGATGGTATAAGAAGGACCCTCCAAATAGTTAACTCGATACAAACAAAAAAGAGCAGTGCGGCCCTAGTAAGCCTGGATGCAGAGAAGGCTTTCGACAGTGTAGATTGGAACTTCCTATATGCCGTGCTTGAAAGGTTTGGTTTTAATGACGGTGCTGTGATGTGTATCAAATCTATTTACCAATCTCCTACAGCTCGAATTAGAATCAATGGCAGCCTAACGGAGCAAATCTCTCTCGAGAGGGGTACCCGTCAGGGTTGTTGCCTCTCACCTCTTCTCTTCACTCTATATATTGAACCCCTGGCACAGGCCATCCGACAAAGTGAGGAGGTGAGAGGAATAAGTATTAAAGGGGAAGACCACATCATCAGCTTATTTGCAGATGATATCATACTCTACCTAGAAAATCCAAACCAAACTTTAATTCCAATGTTTAATGTAATTAATATCTTTGCTGAACATTCGGGGTACAAAATTAATGTGACCAAAACTCAGATACTGGCTTTCAACTATTTGCCATCTGAAGAGGTTAAAAATAAGTTTAGACTGAACTGGACTGCAAAACAAATGAAATACTTGGGTGTAACTGTGACTAAACAATTGAGTGACCTTTTTAAAACAAATTATGATAGGCTGACCACTCAGATTAAACACGATCTAAACCGATGGTCAACTCTTACACTAGACTTTAGTGCAAGAATCACAACAATAAAAATGAGTGTCCTCCCACGGTTATTGTACCTTTTCCAATCTCTGCCAGTTAAGATCCCAGTGGAAAAATTCAAGGACTGGGATAGGCTCATCTCTAGATTTGTATGGAATGGTAAAAGGCCTAGAATAAAATACACAACATTACAACTATCTAGGAAGCAAGGTGGTGTGGGACTCCCTAATCTAAAAGATTACTATCATGCGGCCCAAACCAGACCGGCGATAAAGTGGTGTGATCAGAACTTTAATGCTAAATGGAAAGATATTGAAATAAAAGTACGGGATGTCCCAGTCCAGACTTTTCTTGGAAATGAGCAACTTAAGAAAACCTTACAGCATTTCCTTGATCCTATAACATCCCACACTCTAGAGATATGGTTTGGCCTAGTTAAACAAAGTAAGTTGGAAAGGGAGGTTAAGATGTTAAACTGGGCTGCCTATGTTGTTGGTGATATACTAAGTGCTCACGACCCAGGATTCAGGAAGTGGGAACAAAAAGGAATAACAGCGATTTGTACAGTAATGAAAGATGGCCATTTGATGAGTTTCCAAGATTTAAAAGATCGGTATAGTCTAGAGAAAACCGATTTTTACCGGTACCTGCAACTCAGAGACTACTTTTCAAAGGAAATACGAAGTTCGCGTACGTCTTATGGCATCCTGAATTGTATAATTAAATCATACAGGGGCCTCCAATTCAAGGAGATTTCTGTACTATATAAAAATCTAAGAGAGAACACGGCAACATCAACTGAATACATAAAAAAGAAATGGGAGCAGGAAATAAAAACTGATATCTCAACTGAGGAATGGTTAGATATGTGTGAAACCCAGAACACAACGACTAACTCAAGATGCTGGAGAGAATTTGGGTGGAAACACCTTACTCGATTCTTTATTACACCAAAAATCAAAAGTAAACAGACTCAAGACAGTTTGCCATGCTGGAGAAGATGTGGTAACATGGAAGCACATCATACGCACGTGTTTTGGGAGTGCCTGAAACTGCATAATTTTTGGAAGAACGTGAGTCTTGTAATAGGCAATATCTTGGGCTACCAATTACCACACAATTTTAAAACTGTATATCTTGGGAATATTAGAGAGTATGTTCTGTACGACGACTTGTATTTGACAAAAATCCTATTGATAGCTGCAAAGAAAGCTATAACAAGAAACTGGTACAAACTGGATCCGCCTTCATCAAAAGACTGGTTAAATATTGTTGGAGAAATCTATGCAATGGAAAAAATGACTTACATTCTCAGATTAAAGGAAGATATTTTCGTTGCTAAGTGGGAGAAGTGGACATTGTATGGCACCAAGGAAAATTAATGAACGAACAAAACATTTAAGGTCTATGACTCTGTATATCTATTGATGCATGCCTGTATAAAAGTACATATATAAGCTGGAGTATGTATGCTGCTGAGCAAAGGCAGGCATGCATACGGTAGTTGATTAGAATTGGCACCCACACCTTTTGTTCGCTTTAGTTCTGTTTTGTTTTGACTGTGTGCTTGCATGGTTATTTCTCCTGTAATGCAAAACATGTCTATGTTTAAACTGTGACAAAACTATCAATAAAAATTACAGTGTCAAAAAAAAATTTGTCAGCGGCATTATCGTATTTTTATCTTAACAATAATTCAAATGTCTGTGCGTGCTGTGAGAAAGGCTGGCTCTTGTGACGGAGCTGAAATTTATTAAAATTATCACCTTATTCTGCAGCTGCACTCAACTCTGAAGATAATCTTTTTTTTGGGTGTCTTTCACTGTGTTAACTGTGCTGGTTGCGTCTCACTGCTCTCATCAGCATCTCGCACTCGTTGTCAGTGAAAATGCACCAAATGGCAGACACCTCCAAATAAGCGTTGATGTGCTACGTAACCGATGGTTGCAGACATCACAGAGAAGCGTGTTGTATGCGTTTATAATGTCATCGCTAATATAACGACACGTATGAGTTGTTTACTGCTCGCTTCTTATTTAAATGCTTTTGCAGGCTGAAGTGAGACACTTAATAGTTTCCTCACAAAAATGTCCAAAACAACTGATAGAAAGATCTGCATTTATATTTTGGTACTAATTAGACTCTAGCACAATTGCTGTAATGATTTCCAGCGGAGGGTCAGCTCACCTCGCAGAAAAACAGCACATTATGTGAGAAATACAGCATTAACAATGAAAGAATAATTATCTGGGTTTAAATGAAGCAGCCCTCTCAAGGACATTAATATTCTGTGTATAATTATAAAACTGCTCTTCACAGAGCATCGAATGGACATCATTATGAAATTTCAGTCAGGCAACTATCATTTGCAATAAATTATTGCATCAACTGAAAGAGCATATAAGTGGGCAGTTGGGGTCACCCAGGAAGTCCCGGAGACCGTGGTTTCTGCGGTTTTCGCTCATTCTTTAGTTTAGCTTTCAATCACTTTGGTTTTTGTTCGCTGTTTGGTCAGATTTAGGCACCATCCTCTTGATCAGACTTAGGAACTGTTTGTGTTAAAAGCTCTCTGCTTGTATCGCAGGACTGAAGCCAAAGAAGAAAAAAGACTGCAGCGGTTTTGACTATGTGGCAGCATTTAACATCGTAGGAGTTACAGTGATCACACTGCTCAGTAAAAACTCTTGCTAACATCTATTAATCCTAAATAAATACATCCTACATAAGATATCTTGTTATTCTGATGTCATCAGAATTTAATCACAGTCTTTTAATAGTTGATGTCGGACACAACACAGCATATAATGCTTCTTTTGGCTGCTCCCTTATTCACAAGGGGTCATCACAGCAGGTAGCTCAGCATGTTTGATTTGGCGGATTCTAATGACAGATGCCCTTCCCCACAAGGATTTGTGTCTCCGCCCAAAATCTGATCACAGATCTTTAACTTGGTTGGCAGATGCATAAAGCGCTACTGCACTGAGCCAATGCACAAGCAATATATAATTAATCACTGCTATTTTCATCACATAAGCAAATAAACACTATTACACCAATAACGATCACTGTAGCCATTATTTATGATCATTTTGTTGTGATGCAAAACTATTAATTGCTAAAGTTGTTCTAATTAAAGCTAAAGCTACTTTCAGCTGCTCCCTCATTTGTAAGGGGTCGCCACAGCGGGTAATTCTGCATGTTTGATTTGGCAGATTTTCCCGCCAGATGCTCGTCTTGATGCGGCCCCAAAGAGAGACACAGCAACACATTAACTAAAGTTGTTTAAACTCTCGATTTATTAGCTATTAAGAACTAATGCTTTCTCAAGTGAGAGATTGTTACTGACATAAAATGTTTAGCAAATTCAGTGTAAGGTATATGCCATCAAAATCATTCTTTTTATGTTTCTGTAATAGTTAGTCTGCCAGAACATACAAAATGACATTTTGCTAAAATATAATTACCATAATAATCTAATTATTTGGGGGGTTTTTTCAAAAAGGAGAAAATTATAGGAAAGCACATTGCTATTTATTGATTAAAATGCAAAATTACATTTATTCATTTTATTCATGAAAAGAAAAACTATATTTATAGTGGCTGAATGTTACTTTTGATTAATTTTTGACTTTGTTGGCTCAAATTTGGTAAATTAGATTCGAAATCGCATCAAAGTTAAAACTGTTTAAGTCTTTCCTTTTAAGCTGTGATGAGTTAGATAAAGAGAGGTCACTTGGAAAAAAATGAACATGATTTATTAAGATACAGAATTTGATTAACAAGCTGTGTGGCGATTAGACTCTGATAAACCATCACAGCAGGATGGTTTATCCGAACAATGATAGGAATTATGATAGGACTCCACTAGAGTATAGCTGAGGGTGAAGATGAAGATGGAGGCGTGGATGGGGCGCTGAGTGACCAGGGTGAGGTAGAGATGGGGGAGGAGGAGGTGGGCTGCAAGGGCCTGAAAGGCAGAGTGACAGAAGATCGCTGAGATTTAAAGTACGCTGACAGAGACATGATTGGCTCTTAAGAGACATGCAAGAAAATGATTGGACTAGATGGACTATAGCGATGCTGGCACTGAATTTGACACTGTGGGGAAGAGGAAGTGATGTAATAGACCCAGGAAAGCAGGCAGATGAGTGATTACTGATATTACTCACACATAAGCTTCATTATAATGTTACATTCCCCTAAAAAGGTAAAGTTACAAAAAAAGTGTTGATGAAAGAGAGATGAAGGCAAAATATGAAAGTAAAGCTTTTGATTAATAATTAAACAGACAGAGATGGACGAGCTGCTATCCAACTCAAAAGAAGAGAAACATAGCAAAGCCCAGGAGTCACTAAACAAAAGCACAAATTAAAAAGGTTAATGACCAACAACACAAACAGCTCACGAGCTTCAAAACCAAAAAAGCCTCTCTAGCACTGGAGCTCTCTTCTCTCTGGTCTTAAGTACTTTGGCTCAATAGCTGAGTAGAGTCAGTTGCACGAAAGTGGGTGGCATCTACTACTGAAGAAAGAACAAGACACAGCGCCAAGGTCAAAATCACAGCAGGCCCGTAGCAACAGTTAGAGCGTGCTGTCTGCAAGCTTCTCGCTCCCTGCAGTATTTACATGTAGCAACAGGGCAGAGATGAGTATGAATCACCCTTGGAGCTTACAGGTGGATGTTGGGGTGGTGAAGGGGTTGAAAGAGCAGGTAATGATGCGGGGTAGCAGCAGTGACACGCTACATTTACAGCTTAAACAAACCAATAAGGGAGGATGAGTTTGGTGTGTGATGTATGAAAAGCTGTGCAACTCAAGCTGCCTGAACTAGCTTGCAGGCTTAGCTTCTTTATTTTTGATTTACTTCACTACTGCTGTGGTGGATGCTATGGCTAGCTCATGCCTTATATAACTTCTTCTATGTATGAAACTGCTTTTTGACATGTCGTAAAAGTCTAGTGGAGTAGAAGCATAAAATGAAAATTAGCAGAAATTGCTGAAAAAGTGAAAGTGTTTGTGGCATTTATTGTGTTATTTTTTTTCAAGTCTGTCTCAAATGCTGACTGCTGTTTAACAGGACACGGACTCGGGTATGTACACGTGCGTGGTTTCCAGCACCACAGGAGAGTCGAGCTGGAGTGGGATTTTGACTGTCAGAGGTACTTAGACTGAAACTCGCCACAGTCTCTCTGTCTGTTACACTTCACACTCTGTCACTCCTCAACTACACCTCCTTTCCCAAGAAACTACTTAGTCTGCCAGTGTTCTTCATAGGAGCACAATCTGTAGCTTCCACAAGACAAAGTACAGTTTGAGATAAAATGTTAATCAAACTTAGCCCACTGATATGATGTAATTATGTTATTTTTGTGTGTGTGTGTTTCTGTAATGAAAGATGGAGGTTCTTCAGTGTCCAGAGCTTCTGAGTTCATCCAGCTTCCAGGACCTCCACAGAAGCCTGTCATAACAGAGGTGACCAAAAACACAGTCACCCTCACCTGGCAGTCCAATCCCCATGAAGGCGGGGCCGCTGTCACCTCCTACATTATCGAAGCCTTCAGGTGAGTTTTCAAAACAGGAGCATACTTTAGTTTTTCAGTCTTTTGTGGACTTGTCTCAGTTTATCTGAAATTTCTAGATCACAGCAAATACAGGCTAACTATCCATCCATCCATCCATCCATCCATCCATCAATCCCTCCACATTAAACTAAATGCAAAAACAAAGCTCTGGTCAAATGTAAAACACGACAAAGCTTTTTAAAAATGTGTTATAGTAGTAAAGCTTATT
Organism: Rhamphochromis sp. 'chilingali'; assembly: GCF_963969265.1. Taxonomy (NCBI): domain Eukaryota; kingdom Metazoa; phylum Chordata; class Actinopteri; order Cichliformes; family Cichlidae; genus Rhamphochromis; species Rhamphochromis sp. 'chilingali'. Next base: position 13,691,436 of record NC_137935.1, read on the forward strand.
AATAACTTTTTGCTTTGCTGTACATAGATTTAAACCCTTAATAATGGTGAATTTCCTCTGCTTAACCATTTCCACTCTCAGATCTTCTTCTTCTTGTCTCACAGACATTGTCTCTATTTGTACCCTTCACTAAATCTGGTCTGAAAAGAAACATGACTGACCAAAGTCTCTCATCATGGGTTAGATTTTCTAAAACCTCAAATCAGAGGAAAGGCAGAAATCTTTTTCACACTCAGTCCTCTTTGAAAAAAAAAAAAACTGCTGAAAGGTTTTTATGCTTTTTGATGATGTTGGGGTTTTTTGTCCAGTAATGGTCACATGTTGACTTGCTGAGGTCAGGTCTATATTGAGTCAGAATGTCATTAATAGAAGATGAAGAAAGACCATGAAAAACTACTGGTGCTACCAGACGCTTTAACAAGTGTAACTGGTGAAATGTGTTTTAAAGCTCTAAATCCTTATACTGGTAGCTTTGCCTCTGCACTCCACTATAATGGATTATAGTGGTAGAAATACAGACTTTCAGCTTTAATTCAAAAGGTTTCACAAAAACTGTTTAGTAGTTACAGACATTTTCATATATAGAGTCCCCAATTTTCAGAGGCACACGATTAACTGCACTGACGAGCAGTTTCGTGGCAAAGTGAGGCCTGTTCCCTTGTTACTTCGTGGCAAATGAAGTCATGTGAAGTTCATTAAAAGTGTAATTATATTTGTATTTTCTACATTTGGCTGTAATTTTGATTATGAGGCCTGAAGAGATTTTAGTGCAAGTTAAGGCTATTACTGGATGGAACCCCACCCCCACCCACCCAAAATAAACCAATTAGAGACAGCAAAAACTTTTGGAGTGCCCAAATCCACTTCTTTTTCTTACGGCTGCTTCCTTTCGAGGTTGTCACAGCAGATAATCTCCCTCCCTGTCCCCAACAGCGCTCTGCATGTCCGTTTTACTGCATGCATAACTCTTCTTTGTGGTCTTCCTCTTCCTCCTGCATGATAGCTCCATATGCAACATCCTTTGTCAAATATATCCATTATTCCCCTCTGCACATGTCCAAACCATCTGAGCATTGCCCCTCTAACTTTGTCTTCCAACCGCTGAGGTGAGCCGAGCTGTCCCTCTGATGTACTCACTTGTCATCCCAGTCACGCCTAAGAAAAATCAACTATGCCACCTCCAGCTTGGCCTCCTGTCTCCAAATCATACATCATAGACGGTCTTATTACCATCTTGTTAACCTTCCCTTTTACACTTGCTGCTATCCATCTGTCACAAATCACTAAAGACAGCTAAAATGAGTGATGACAGAATTATTTCCATGGTTAAGAAAAAACAAAAACAAATTACAAACACTTTCGATGTGGTAGCTTTATCATTGCTGACAACCAAAAGACGCCCTCATGAATGGAAATACAAAGTTTACAACAAGGTTCAAGCCAGAGGTTAGACTGAATATTTAAAAAGACTACAAACCTTTCTAAGAAATTCAAATGAACCAGAATGAGGGGAAAAGAAAAAAATTGCAAAAGAGAGAACAGGTCACGATCCGACGTGACATCACCTGTCAAACATAGTGGAGGCAATGTCATGGGCGTGTATGGCTAACAGTGAAACTGGATCACTGATGTTTATTGATTATGTGACTGCTGACCAAAGTAGCAGGATGAATACAGGTGATGGACACAGGGCTATACTCTGTGCTCAGATTCAGGCAAATTCAAATGGAGAAATGGAAAACTCTTCAATGGCAGAGAGACCCACAAACAAGGACAAACTGAAAGGAGCTGCAGTAGAACACATATTATTTTGGTTTTTGAATTTTATCTACTTAATTTATTTATTACCGTAATATACTGTCTTCCTGACTTAAAGTTAAACAGGCAGCCTCGACTTAACTTTCCACCCTTGATAAAGGTCTCACTGTCTGACTGACTCTTCCCAGATAATGAAGTCTTCTTCATTTAGACTCATTAGACTTTGGAAATGACTCATCTCTGCCTGAGGGAGAGACACTTCTGTTACCACATGTTGCAAAGTGAAACCCACCACATCAGTGTTTAGCCGCGGCTTTTCCGAGGAGAGCCATAGCAGCCCTAACAACCAACTAGAGTCCTGAGCGAGACAGGGAGAGTGAAAGAGGAGACAATTACTGCAGTGGTCAGCTTGGCAGCTCTGTCCTGTCCTGGGGCAATGGCAGGAGGGGATGTGAGCCGAGCTGGAAGTTCACTCATTATAGAAACAGGACGGGGGGTACAGAAAAAGTGTATAGACACAAACATGCACGCACACGAGCACGCATATATTTCTTTCTGTGCAGGCAGAAAGCTCAGTCTGGCACACTTGCACACAGAGCTGATAAAAATCCATTCAGTGCTACACGCTCCAACTCCAATGAGTTGTTTGTTTTTGTGGATCAGAAGGAACAAAGAAAGAAACACTTTTATGATTGCAGTATGCCTTTTTATACCAAACATAGCAAGAGTTATGTTTTTGATTTTAAAAGGGAGGCAGTCTAGATGGAGTATTTACTACATAAATGTAGCAGTTACATTTTCCTTTTTCACTGAAAACAAAACCACAAAAAAAGGTTAAAAAAAAAAAGAAATGGCAAAACTGTTTCTCTGGAGAACATTTGTTGAGAAAAAAGCCACAGAAGAAAGGAGAAAAAGCTGTGACCTGCTTGATGTAATTGCCTCGCCATTTCCTCCTCCATGGAGTTGAGGAAAATGTTAAACTGCACTCATGCTGCTTGATAGTGCCCGTACCTGCACAGCATAAAGCTGTTGTATCCTCGCCGGGCTCATTCAGTAGTCATCATTATAACCTGCTGCAATTAAAGACGGAATAAAACTTTGTTAGCAAGCTGAGAGAAGCAGCTATGAGGGTTTTTTTTTTCTTCCAATGAACAGAAACTCGTGAATCCAAGAAGCGACTGGTGATTTCTTTAATTTGTTTGCTCATTCAACAGAGGCTGCTGAAACATTTCTTGTTCACGTGCCTGCTGAGCGTCAAGCGAGAAGATTGATATCTGTTCATTTAATATGGGGCTGCAGCCAGAAGAAGATTAGCACTGATTTGCATTAAGACTGTGGTGTCAGTTTTCTATTTTAGTTTTCTTTTTAGGAGATTAGAAGAAATTATTCACTGTTTTCCATTTTAAATATCACAGAGGGAGGGGGGTTGGAGCCTATCCCAGCTGTCATTGGGTGATAGTCGGGGTACTCCCTGGGTAGTCTATCATAGGATTAAAATACAGACACAGACAACCCTTCACAGCCATACTTGCAGCCAAGTTTTATTCACCGATTAACCTAACACGTGTGTTATTTTACTGTGGGAGGAAGCTGGAGTAGGCAAGCACATGAAAACCACACAGATTCAAACACAGAACCGCTTTGCTGTGAGCCATCAGTGCTAACCACTGCAGCACTGTAAAGAAATGCACTTAAGATCCCATGTTGCCTTCAGAACTGCCTTAATTCTTCATGGCAGAGATTGAACACGGTGCTGGGAACATTCCTCTGAGATTTTGGTCCTTATTGACATGATAGCGTCACACAGTCACTGCGGAATAAATCTCCTGTTGGGTAGTGACAGTACTCAGGCAGGCTGTGGTGTTTAAACAATGTTCAGTTGGTACTAAGGGGCCACCAGCAGCAGCCTGAACCATTGATACAGTACAAGGCAGGATGATCAGTCCTGTCATGATGTTTATGTAAAATTCTGTCTCTACCATCCAAATGTTGCAGGAGAAACTGAGCCCCAGACAACACTTATCTACTCATTTTGTCCACTTTAATTTCCTGTTTTTTAGCAGTAGTGGAACCTGCTGTGGTCTTCTGCTGCTGCAGCTAATCTGCTTCGATGTTCAGAGAGGCACTTCTGCATGGTTGTAACAAGTGTTTATTTGAGTTAGTGTTGGCACCCTGGCTGTTATCCTGTGATCTCTGACATCAGCAAGATATTTTCGCGTAGAGAACTGCCGCTTACTAGATATTTTATCTTCTTCAGACCATTCCCTGAAAAACAATAGTAATCCCAGCTCGTCTGGCACCAACAAGCATACGATATTTAAGGTCACTTATATCACCTTTCTTCCTCATTCTCTTGTTTGGCTTGAACCTTAGCACATCATCTCGACCTTATCTCCATGCAGAACAGCTTTTACTTACTGCTTTGTGATTGGCTAATTGGATATTTTTAAGAATAGGTGTACTTAATAAAATAAGTGTATCTAAAGTATATCTAAAAAAAATAGATATGAAACTGCTTAAAAGAGATTTAACTTTTTTTTTTTGCATTTTTGTTATTTTTTTTCTTCTGACAAAATAATTTACCATTTAATTAAGAAGAGAAAAAAACAGCTATGGCTCATATTTATAGCTTTCTTTCTCCGGGTTATTTCTATTCTTGCTTTGAGATATCACACTTCATTTTCTTATGCTCGCAAGATTAAAAAATGTATTTACCCCTTAATGAGGGTGACTACCGTAACTGCAGTTGCCATATTTCCTAAGTATGCAAAATTCAGATCTCTCCTGACATCTCTCCTGGCTGCTCTACTTTCATCTGTCTGTGCAATTAGGGCATGAGCAGAAGAGCTGTGATCAAGCCTATTACCTTGTTATCTCATGGTAACACGACAGATAACGAGAGAGAAAAGAAGCATCTCTTGAAGCTGTTTATTGTAGTCCTCGCGCCAACTTTACATGCAGTTATCCGAACTCTTTCAGGCAGCAAACACGCTCCCGATAAAGACTTGACCTACCCTTTAAGTCATGTTCACACACTCTTGTTTTGATCTCAGTCGTTCACTCTGACAGTCAGATCTTCATCACAAGAAATTCAATTTTAAGATAGTCGTTTTCTTTGACGTTATCCGTCTTGCAGCCAATCAGTGGGCAGGACCTGGCAGACCGTAGCGGACCATGTGAAGCAGGAGAGGCACACTGTTGTCGGACTCTTCCCCAACACCGTTTATCTCTTTATCGTCAGAGCAGTCAACTCGTACGGCCTCAGCGACCCCAGTCCGATCTCCGAGCCTGTCAGGACACAGGGTGAGTTACATAAGATGAAAGACAAAAAAAATCCTTTTTTGATGTAATGGTTTTCATTAGATTCTTCACAGTTCAGTCTTGGTTTCAGTTTCCATGAGGCAGTATATTTTAGATACTGGATGTAGAGCTGAGGCAGAGATAATGTGCTACATGCTTTGGAAAAATAAAACTTGCTTTGCATGTGCAGTCTCAAAACTAATTGCTTTCTCAGTGTGATGCTCTTCTGCCGGGAGCAATGTTGAATTTCATCAAAAAGTTGTTCCCTGCTTTTGCTGAATTTCTGCTATTCAGCTGTTTTGTTTTCATGTTGCCAGGCTGGACTGATTAGATTTCTTTGCTGTCTTAGATGGGAGTCCGACTGAACAGGGAGTGGACCACAGACAGGTGCAGAGAGAGCTGGGAGAGGTGTCTGTCTACCTGCAGAAGCCGATGGTTCTGTCTCCTACGAGCGCCAAGATTTCTTGGAGTGTGAGATTAATACTGATGGGTTTCAAAGTCAGCTTGTAATGTGTGGAGGACAGGCTAATCTCCAAACATTAGCTTCAGAAACTCTGCTCAGCATTATATGACGCCAATAGATCAACGTGTAGAGAAACAGCTGGTTACGCTTCCCTGCTTTTGATAACTGATTTAAATGTGAGACCATGTTTTTGTGCTTTTTGTCTTCCACCTTCTTTAGGTTGCCCGTCAGTCACGGTACGTTCAGGGTTACCGTATATTTTATCGAACGATTGGCAGCTCCTGGCTGGTCCAAGATGTGGAGGCCACATCTGACTACAGTACCATCTTAGCAGATCTGCACAGTGGTACCGAGTATGAGGTCAAGATCCGGCCTTACTTCAATGAGTTACAAGGGCATGACAGCCTCATGGTTCTCCTGCGTACCTCGGAGGAGGGTAAGGAATGTGTATTAATAACCTAATCAGTAGCAAGTAATGCTAACTAGTAGTAAGCAAGTACAGTACTGTGCAAAAGTCTTAAGACACCCCACAGTTCTTTATGTTTGCACAGCAGCCAAACTCTATTGTACTTTTTCTAAGTGGTCTTGACTAATAATCCTTTCTCAAGGTCTTTCACAGTTTTTCTTTGGACATTAGCTGCTTTCTAACTCAGTCCAGTCCTTGTACCTGAGCATGTTCAGAGCTTATTAAGCCACTTATTCATTGACTCATTCAAGCATAAAAAAGGCACTGAACTCAAAGAATGAGCCATAACTTTGGAAAGAACCAATTTTTTACTGTATTTTCATGCACTTGGTTATTAGCGGCCTGTTGCAAAAACCTATACAGATCTACATCAGAGGGAGAGTATCTGAAAGCTATGTCCTTATGAGACTGAAAAAAATATCCAGACCTGACATAGGACCCAGAAAATGCATCTCAACCTTCAGTTGATCGCTGAAGCCTCGTCCCAAATGGTCTCAGTGGAAGGTTGGCTGTCAAAATGCCATTTTTAAGGAAGAGAAAAAATGAGAAAAGGCTGAGCTGTGCCAAATTACACAAGAACTGAAAACCAGCGGAGACGTCTTATGGAGCAAAGAATCCAAATTTACTTTTTTTTTTTTTTGTTCAAATCATCGGTTTATACAGAGGATGTCAGGAAAGAGGTTAATGTGGACAGAAATCTGTAGAGGCTCTGTCATTACTTGGGGCTGCATTTCAGCCAGTGATGTTGGGAATCTTGTCAAAATTGATGGAATTATGAACATGGATGGAAGTACCATCAGATTTTGATCTACATATCAATATCGTGTGGAAATTAAATCAGAAGACTACTTAATGAAATTAAAAGAAATCTTGCCTAACAGAGTTCAGGCTGTGTTGAAGAATAAAGGTCTTCATTCCAAATGTTGACTTTCAGGCTTGATACAATTTTACAAACTCTGTTTCTGTCTTATATTTTACTCAGTTGCTGCACCTGTTTTTCATTTTCCCAGCAAAAATGTTGAAAAAATTAGGAATGGCTCATGGCTTCCGGACAGTAGCATATGTGTTTAAACAAATTTGAGATACCAGTTAAATCCTGTTTTGTTTCTTTGTAGTCGATGTGAAGCAACAGCCAGCAGCTTAGCTTTGCATAGAAACTGGAAATAACAATAGTTAGCCTGGACTCAAAAACTCATAGATAGAGGTTTAATAAAAAGTGGTTAGTATTATGTTAGTTTAGGAGCTTTAGAGGTATGATTTTAACCATAATCTCTAGATCAAGCCGCTTGTGTCCAGCTTTTGTTGAGCAAGGTGAAGGACTGCTGCCAAGAAAGTAAAATAACATGTTTCCTTCCAAAACTGATTAAAGCTCTTTCATTTATTATGAACTATTTTTTATTTATAATATTTAGTCACATTTATCAATGTGGAGGGATTTATTAGTTACACAGTTTAAAGTGCTTTAGATGAGGCAAAGAAATCCTTTAAAAACAGTATTTTTCCAGTGGAGTTAGATTATCAGACAACAAAGGAATGAATGAGTTCTAATTAATTTAGCAAAAAATCTGAAATAACCTCCTAATTTTGAAAAATAAAGACACTGTTTAATTTTCTTATATAGAATGCTTATAAATAAGTAATTAAGGATTATTTTCTTTCAGGTTTTTCTAGTTTCTATAAATTATATCTGTTATTTGCAGGAAATTGTGCAGGAATTATGGACCTGTAAACACAGTCTTATCACAGCTCTGGTATGTATTAATAACTATAGTAACATCTCATTTTTTCTTATCTCTGTTTGCAGTTTTGTGTGCCCCTCCACAGGCTGTATCAGTGGTGCAGCTCACCAACAGCACCAGTATCAGCGTGTCCTGGGAGCCGCCGCCTCATAATATTCAGAGCGGCATAATTAGAGAGTACAAGGTGAGGCCGCATTTTACTGTTTGTCTTCTTCTCTGGTGTTTATTTCTGTTGTTAAGCTCGTCAGTAAAGCAAATTGTTCTTTCGATTTGCATCTGTGTGCAGGCATTACTCAGTGTTTCCTAGGTTTGGTTGTTTAGATGCTTGTGAAAAACACAGATTTTAATGAACAATTAGTAATTAGTCATTGCCTTTTATGTGTTGCCAGTACTTGCGATGCTGCTCGGTTTTGTGTCATCAGATTCTCGGCTGAACAGTCACCATCCCTGTCATCTGTTAGCTCTGTGAAAAAAAACAGAGTTCTCATTATCTGTCTCTTAGAATGAGCGCAACACTGATTACTAATCATCAGGCTGCTTATGCAGAGCGTGGAAAAAAACATCAAAATAGAACATGGAGTACTATTGTTTTGATTCCCTCTCGCTGTCTTGTGTCTACACGTAGACAGTTATGAGTCTGATCATGAGAATCCATATTCTTCTGAATGTGTGATGGATCATCAGCCAAAGGCAGGGATCATATTTAATCCCCTTAAATATTTCAATTTCTCAGAAATACACCCAATATTTTGTTCAAGCCCTCAAAGGCTGACGTAAGAAAATATTGCACGGTATTACCTGACACATTTTCATTGTAACTCCCAGTGTCTTCATCACAAATGCTCTATAGGAGATTTAGAATAAATAAAAGGTTTACTCAGTGTTGATGAATGTGGACAGGTGTGGGGATTATGGCAGAGGTGGTGCGAAGTCTTGGAAGGGAAGATTTTACATACTAAGCACTCCTTGTACCTGTTGCTTATATCCTATGGATAGTAGTCTTGTACCATTGTAGAGCAACTTTCATGTGCGAGTTGCCTAAATTGTGAGGACCTTAAACTTTGGTGTCACACAGGTCTGGTGTCTGGGCAGCGGCGTTGAGCAGGAGAACCAAATAAACCGAACCGTGGATGGAGCAGTCCTGTCCATCCTGCTGACGGGCCTGCTGCCTGAAGTCCGTTACACCGTGATGGTGGCTGCTGTCACCAGCCTGGGTGTGGGCGCTCAGAGTCCGCCTGTCAGCCTGCTTCTCAGTGAGTCAGTCAAACTGTTACAGTTACTACACACGCCGAAATATGCCAAGACGCACTCTGCAAGCTGACTTTACCACATGTAAAATGTGTATGTGGAGAGTTGACTGCGCTGCATGAATACGATTAAAGCTGGTGCATCACCAACACTAACTTTTGCAGGTGTTTGTCACGAATTTGAGTCAGTAGTTGTGATTGCATAATAAGTTTGCCATTTATTTTGTTTAGTTTTGTGTCTCTGTGGCTCTGCTTTTTAATTTACTTGGCTATATTAGTCACATAGTCAGAGAAGATGTGTTGCTTCCAAAGAACATGTTTTGCTTCCAGTGTTTCCTGAAATGTTTTTCTTTTACTTGTAACCCTTTTACAGAAAACATGGGAAACTTACCTATTTGAGTTATTGATGAAAGTTAGGTGAGATCTTCTCACTTCTTCTGTTGGATCTAACTTGGCTTATCAAAAAGTCTAAAAACACCAAAGGTGGAAAAACTAGCATGTCTTCTATGTCTTGTTTAATCCGTACCAACACAAGTTACAGTTTTATGATACAATCAAACTAGGGAAAGATAATTTACAACCCTAAAATAATTGCAACCATGTGTAGTGAACTTGGGACTCTCCACCAGAGCAACAGATTTTAAGCCCTATGGGAGTGTCCGACAAGAGGGTCATGGACCCTCTTGTCGGACACTCCCATAAAAAAAAAAAAAAAAAAAAAAAAAAAAAAAAAAAAAAATGACAAAGGATGAACTGAAGCTCTGCCATCACGTAATGTCGCATACTGCTGTTTCTGATGTCATTTAAAAAAAAAAAAAAAAAAAAAAAAAAAAAAAGAGGGTCATGGACCCCCTATTGATCCTCTACCTAATCACACGAGCCAAGGTGTTAAAACAGGTGTGGGTCACAGACAGCCAAGGTTTCGGGTGAATCCACTGTGAAACCTGGCCCCACCCTATTTCCTGAGGTCAAATGGCCCAGGATGTGAGTGGGCGTTAAGGCATCTGGGAAAGGATCTCAAAACTGGATTATAGATGGCAGACTAATTATATATGGCTAAGATAAACTGCTTGTAAGTTGTAACTTTCCACCTGTTGTTCCTTTGGGGCGTCTCCGGCACATCTCCTAATGTGTGTCTGTGCAGGCAGGAAGTATGTCCACAAATAAAATCAATATAACTTCCTTCACGTTTAACCAGTTTTCAAGTGCTTTAATGCCCCAATTTGATCCTAATCCCCTCGACTGTGCTGGCCCATTAAAAGAAGAATTTACTCAGTTTACTATTTAATCACCCTGAATGATATGTGAGGAAACAAAACCATTTAAAAAGCTTGTTTTTTTTCTACTCTGAAGTGACTGACAGCTCTCTGCTTTGGCTGTGTATCATGTGGCTCCATTAACTGGATCGCTTCTCTTTCAGCTCCCCCGCTTGAGAAGACTTCAACGACCGTGACTAAGGGCGATGACCTCAGCATAGCAGAGCAGATCACAAGCGTCATCCGCCAGCCAGCCTTCATCGCTGGGCTGGGTGTGGCTGCGTGGTTGGTGCTGATGGGCTTCAGCGGGTGGCTATACTGTCGCCACCGAAGGAGGAAGCAGCTGGGACACTATACCACATCCTTCGCATACACCCCAGCAGGTGAGGGGGGGAGGAGGGATTAACTATGACTTACTTACCTGCTTTAGGTAGAGAAAAAAAAGTAAAAAGCAGGAGAGGTTATCGTCACAGGACTCGAGATGATTTGATGAACCCTGTCACAGACGACTCATTATGTAACGGAGACATAAAAGAGAAAAAAAGACGCAAACCATCAGATTTTGTTTTCATCCAATGACAGTGACAAAGTTCTTAATAGACCTCCGGGGATATCTGGAGCAGTGATGAATGTTTTCAATTTTAGTTTGTACTTTGCAAAGCGATGCCTGCACTTTAATCGCATATTCAGTTAATTAAAATATATTTATTCCCACTGGGTAGTCTTCATGGCAGGAGCAAAGGGAAAAAAAGAAAAAAAAACCCTCAAGAGACACTCTGAAGCATATGTAAAAAGCTCAGCGCACACTTTACTTGATGCCCTTTGGCTCAGAAGCACACAGCACATCAGTTCTCAGTTCTTGTCTGACTTTGAGATGTATTTGCTCAATAATGGCTCAAGGCCTTAGGAGCAAATATGCAATTTAATTTTCGCATTAATATTTCATAATGTTGCATGTATGTCTTTCACTTTATGGTATGGATTTCTTTATTTAATTAAAAATGGATTTTAACCATCCCTAACTCCAGATACAGCAGCAGAAAAATGACATCTGCATTTTTATGTATTGCAGGCATACGCTATATAGATCTGCTGTGTTCCTCTTGGTGTATGTAGGTCAACAGTGCACCCTCATAAAATATCAATTCTAATCTGCTTTCTTAAACCCCCGTGTGGGATAAACTGTTTATTTGGTTATGGAGCATGATAATTCGGTCCAAAACATCTTTATCTTTCAGTGGCTCTTTGGGAAAAAAGGGGCTTAAAGCAAAAGCTTTATCTTCTTTGCTGTTTTCCAAATTTATAACTTTGCTCTTTTTTCCTCTTGCAGTTGGCTTCGCTCACAGTGAGGGATCAGGAATCATTAATGGAGGGTAAACTCTACGTTATGATTTGATTCATCAGATGATTAGTGTCACTGTGTGTTTCATAGAAGAAGTATTGATATAATCTCATCTTTCTTCCCAGGCCTGGCTTGTTGGGATCAAATATGGGCAACTACCCCTGGCTGGCAGACTCTTGGCCCACTCCAAACCTGACTCACAACAGCAAAGACTCGGTCAACTGCTGCTCTGGCAAACTGGATTCAGAGAGATATTACAACAGTAAGAGCTCTCTGATGTGAAATGCTAGAGTGCTGAATAAAAGATTGTCCTTGTTAATGTAACATAGTCATTTGCTGTGCAGCTGTTGGGATCATAAACTACCCAAACCAGTCAGAGAAGCACAGCGCGGCGTCCAACGACAGTCCTATCTACAGCACCATCAACACAACGGCTGAAGACGACCTCCTGGCGTACTACGACACCTACTCGAGCACGTCCTACAACAAGGGTCCAGACCCTTACAGCAGCAACCCAATACTGTCAAACAGTGGGTTTGGAGGTCTGGAGCAGGACCTGGATCATTGGACCATAAAGTCTGGTCACTCTGGATCTGAATACGCCAAGCTTCAGTACAGCAAGAAGAGCAATGGTAAGAATTTTGTGGAAGCGGAAAAGATCAAAAAATGTATCTTTGGACAGCTTAACTGGAAATGTCTGTCTGGCTCTTTATACGCAGTCATGAGAAAAATAATTTTCTGTAGTTGTGGTTATGGCATCATTATGCTTCTTGAAAATCTGTTGAGACGGTTAATGACCATTTGAAAATCACACATTCATTTAATTTTGCGGGAAAGAAAACACCTGTTCTGTTATTCAAAATGGATCATTTGTAACCACCTTAACCTTTTTAAGATGTTTTAATTACGAGATTGCACAGTAATGAGATCTTTTCTTGGACGATATAGAACGACATGATTACACGGGAAGGTCTGCATTCATCTTTTTTCATTTTCTGAACGCACTGCAGTTCCATAGTAATAAGTTAACTTCATAAAACTGTGTAGACTTGTGATTACGTGTAACAATCTGAGACGTTGCTTGTGTAATTACATTTATTAGAGCACTGCAACCTTAAAAAGGAAATATTAGTGAGCTGCCTTTTTTTTCTGTAGCTTGACATTGGCCAATAGTGCTTTGTTTTATAGATAGTTTATATGGCTGCCATAGTGCAATGTTTTCATCTCTTTTCTTATATGCAAGTGTTGTAACCACCTACAACACGTATACTTCCACCCACATGTGAAAGCTTGGGCAGCTTCATTAACTCACATATGATATATACAGGGAGTGCAGAATTATTAGGCAAATGAGTATTTTGTCCACATCATCCTCTTCATGCATGTTGTCTTACTCCAAGCTGTATAGGCTCGAAAGCCTACTACCAATTAAGCATATTAGGTGATGTGCATCTCTGTAATGAGAAGGGGTGTGGTCTAATGACATCAACACCCTATATCAGGTGTGCATAATTATTAGGCAACGTCCTTTCCTTTGACAAAATGGGTCAAAAGAAGGACTTGACAGGCTCAGAAAAGTCAAAAATAGTGAGATATCTTGCAGAGGGATGCAGCAGTCTCAAAATTGCAAAGCTTCTGAAGCGTGATCATCGAACAATCAAGCGTTTCATTCAAAATAGTCAACAGGGTCGAAAGAAGCGTGTGGAAAAACCAAGGCGCAAAATAACTGCCCATGAACTGAGAAAAGTCAAGCGTGCAGCTGCCAAGATGCCACTTGGCACCAGTTTGGCCATATTTCAGAGCTGCAACATCACTGGAGTGCCCAAAAGCACAAGGTGTGCAATACTCAGAGACATGGCCAAGGTAAGAAAGGCTGAAAGACGACCACCACTGAACAAGACACACAAGCTGAAACGTCAAGACTGGGCCAAGAAATATCTCAAGACTGGTTTTTCTAAGGTTTTATGGACTGATGAAATGAGAGTGAGTCTTGATGGGCCAGATGGATTAGGCCCGTGGCTGGATTGGTAAAGGGCAGAGAGCTCCAGCCCGACTCAGACGCCAGCAAGGTGGAGGTGGAGTACTGGTTTGGGCTGGTATCATCAAAGATGAGCTTGTGGGGCCTTTTCGGGTTGAGGATGGAGTCAAGCTCAACTCCCAGTCCTACTGCCAGTTTCTGGAAGACACCTTCTTCAAGCAGTGGTACAGGAAGAAGTCTGCATCCTTCAAGAAAAACATGATTTTCATGCAGGACAATGCTCCATCACACGCGTCCAAGTACTCCACAGCGTGGCTGGCAAGAAAGGGTATAAAAGAAGAAAAACTAATGACATGGCCACCTTGTTCACCTGATCTGAACCCCATTGAGAACCTGTGGTCCATCATCAAATGTGAGATTTACAAGGAGGGAAAACAGTACACCTCTCTGAACAGTGTCTGGGAGGCTGTGGTTGCTGCTGCACGCAATGTTGATGGTGAACAGATCAAAACACTGACAGAATCCATGGATGGCAGGCTTTTGAGTGTCCTTGCAAAGAAAGGTGGCTATATTGGTCGCTGATTTGTTTTTGTTTTGTTTTTGAATGTCAGAAATGTATATTTGTGAATGTGGAGATGTTATATTGGTTTCACTGGTAAAAATAAGTAATTGAAATGGGTATATATTTGTTTTTTGTTAAGTTGCCTAATAATTATGCACAGTAATAGTCACCTGCACACACAGATATCCCCCTAAAATAGCTAAAACTAAAAACAAACTAAAAACTACTTCCAAAAACATTCAGCTTTGATATTAATGAGTTTTTTGGGTTCATTGAGAACATGGTTGTTATTCAATAATAAAATTATTCCTCAAAAATACAACTTGCCTAATAATTCTGCACTCCCTGTACTTAAATGCCCTTTTATATCCAATATCCTGGGCTTTGAATTGGCTTATTGAAAGGTGCTTTGTGAATAAGCCTGCCATGCTCTGAAACTTTGAAACATACTGTGTGAATGGAAAGGTATGCGGAGGTTAAGTGCTTCATTCCTTTTGATATCCAGTGATTCTACAGAAGCTTAAGGTGCCCTTGAAGATATAAAATGGTCAGTAAAAGGAAAATTCTTTGAGGCGCTAACAGCTGTGGACACAGAAAGGACGTATTTAAAAACCTTTACTTAGCAAGCAGTTTGAGCTTTAGTGTGGAAACGAGTAACACAACGATTATGGCTCACACATTGTTTGGGGTTTTTTTTAGACAAACTGGTAAAGCAGAGGTCTACTGGGACATCATCCAAGTCAGGTCCTCTCACCTGGGTGGATGTCTTGTCTCTACCTCTTCCCACCAATAAAGATGGACACCATACAAAAACACACAAAGAAGATGAGCAGCACAGGTGAGACAAATCACTGCACTGTTAAATGTCAGGTTGTTGTTAAGGCCACTTCTTTACCCCCCTCCAAGAACAGTGGCATTTATTTTTGTGTGATCAGTCAGTTTATTTTTAGCATGGAGGCCTCTGCCTTCACCTATATGACAGAGGCAGTTAAGGCAGATGGATATCAAAACTGCCCTAGAACTGTGCTGTGACTGCCAAGCAAAACTTGAGTGAAGTTTGGAGTCTGGGGAGTTTTCACATTAACAGCTGTGTCTGCGGGCAGTGAGTAGATCGTGCTTTGGGGCTGCAGAAGGGAGCGTTCACTCTAACTAGTTCTGACAGATTAGATTGCGGACATATCGGAGGGCTGGTCTGACTGTGCGTGTCTTTCCTAACGACATTAGCCACCATCTGACAGGGTGGATTAGTACTTTGCCTTTTCAATGACACATCGTTCATTAAATTAGCCCTGACGGCATTGAAGTGACAACAGAAATTATGGAGGTGGCTCTGGTCTTCGGGAATGCTACACTGGTTCCCTTTTCCCACAAGGACTTGAAATTAGGTTATTATTTTTTTAATATATATTATTATTGAAGGGTCTTTAAGTTGCAGTATAAAGCGCCTTGAGGTGACTGTTGTTGTGATTTGGTGCTATATAAATAAAACTGAATTGATTTGAATATTTTTTATATATATAGTGGTGTTAGTGGTATTTCTGTGCACAGTTATTGGAAGTATCTCAACACCAGATGTTTGTTTTGACATGTTACAAGCTTGTGTGATCTAGCAGCTTGACATTTGTGTGTTTTAGTTTGCAGATTATCACAAAATCCTCATAGACGGAAAAATCAACAAGTAAACGCACGCATCTGTAGTAGCTGTAAGCGCAAAACACTAATTATATGTTTAAAGTCTAAAATCTTGGCTCATTTCAGCTTCTTTTCTCAACATGCTGGTCTGTGAAGCCTCTGCTATGAGGAAAAAAGTAAACAGTGAATTTAAAAAAAAATGTTGTTTTCCATAATTTGTTCAGTTTCTAACGATCCCACTTCAACAAAAGTAAGGCTGGCATTAAGTTCTAAATGAGCTGATATTTTACTTATAAGTTCAAACATACCGAATGTTTGAACTTAGTTGTCTGTGTGAATAAAATGCAGGTTCATGGGAGTAAAAAAACATTACATTGCTTTTGTTTTTCTGTCGCCACAGCAGGTAGCTTTACATCTCTGATTGTTTAATACTGTGCGGTACTTTGTAAAAGTCTTGAGTCACCCTTCCTTTCTAAAGTGCTGGCTTTCTGGAGGGTTTTCAAAGGTTTTTGGTTTTTTACCGTGGCGTGTTTCAGACTACTCCTTGTACCTGACCACTTTCAAAGCAACGTTTTTTGGTTGCTTGGTGCTTGCCACAACTCAAACGAGAACTTGAATGGACTAATGAACCCAAAGAAGAGAGGCACAACAGTGAGTGTCTACAGCCATCTTTAAAACATGGTGGACACTCTGTCATGGGTTGGAGCATTCCAGCCAGTGGTGTTGGAGATATTGTCAAAATTGATGGAATTATGAACACAGAAAATTATCATCAGCCTTTTATCAACCATCTAATACCATCCTGGCAAATTATAAAGAGATAAAGGGTGGCTCAAGACTTTTGCACAAAACCGTATGATACTTAAAATATTCAGTAAAACATGATTAGTTTAAACTGATGACACGGATTGGTGGTTAGTTCAGCCATTCACTCACATCTGGACTGTTGTTTATAAGCTAGTTTTTATATGTGGTAATTTCCTCAAAGATGCACACTCACTGCCTTCTCTTGTCCCTTAGCTCTGAGGAGGAGGACGATGACTGGTGTCCTCCTCTGCCAGCCAGAACCTACCTGATGGACACTTCCAGGGAGGAACTCCCCAGCCTGCCCTCTAAACCAGATGAGCTGTCCTACACTGCAACTTTGACATCTCCCCACCAGCAAGATGCATCCAAGCCTAATGACAGTCCACGGCTGCAGCATTTTGACCTCTTGGCACGTCACCACTTGGTCTCCCAGTCTAACCCCGATCTGTTTACCAACATGAAGGCCCAGGATGGCAGTGAGGTATACCGCACTAGCCAGTGGGTAGATGATTTCAAGGGGGAAAGCCTTGGTAAAGGTCAGTTTGAATTCAGCTTAATGCTTCACAGCATCCACACACAACCACATAGTGTCATGTATAATTTAGTTTATGATGTAACTAAACGGAGAGAATTTGTACACGAAAATCATGTTGCATTTATTCAGAGTGGCGCTCAGCGTTTCTTAGTTTTCCCTGTTCGTGTTCCTGAGGATGACATCAGTGTTCTTTCCCGTCAGGACAATTTCCTGTTACAGCTGCAGAGTCGAGCCCCACAGCCCCGGCGCACAGATCCAAGAGTAAGAAGAAAACGCCCAAGGATGGACCAAACAAGAGAGATCTGCAGAGTGAAGCAGGTATGATGTGCTCCACCGCATGCTTCTAATTTCTGTTTTAGGCTGGAAAAACGAATGAGGCATATTAACCACTCTGGCAGCTTGGCTCTCTGGAGTGCTCTGTTAGAGTGTTCGGTCACCAATTAAGACTGTGTATAAAAATGATCGTAGCCTCCAGATCTGAAAAGAGAAGCCAGTGAGGAAGTGGCTCAAATGTGAATTCTTTCTAGTGGCCAGCAGGGGGCGAGTCTCACAGGTTCAAAAAGAAGTCTGATTTTAGAGAACGGAAGTTGGTAACCTGTGGTTTACGTGCCTCATGCGGCTCTTTAGCCCTTCAGCTGCTGTTCCCACAAGCTTTGAAAAATAATTATGTAAAAAAAAAATTAATTTGGGGCTAAAATGGCTCTTTTGGCTCTTTTGCTGCTGAAGGTTGACGAGCTATATAGAAGTCCAAAGAACAGGGTACACTTAATTTATGGCCTCTGTATACATCTTTCTAAAGAGTTTATAGTCTTTAATGCAACGTGATGCCTTTGCCTACTGAACTTCAGCCTTTCAAATGTAAGTTCACAAATCAATTTGTGATGTTTTGTAGTTAACTGACTTAAATATCTCAACAGCTGCTGGCTGGACTGCCAAATTGACTTTGTTTGATTTTTTCCTGACCTTCATTTTCCCCAGAGACTGGATTCTAATTGCTTTGGTGAATATAAGGCACCATAGTCTATTCAGTTTTATAAGTTATCTAACTTATCACACCTTACAGTTAATTAACAAATATCATTATGCTAATATACTGCTTTAAGACTTTCAATACCTCGAACATTATACTTGGCGACCCCTCGGAAGGTCATCATTATTATTGTGAGCATAACAGCATTCTGGTGTTAGCACTTATCCCAGTAAAGCACCCCAGAGTGGCTAGCATGGCAGCAGACTTCATAATCAAGTGCAAGAATTCACTTTGGATTATTTCTGTTCTTTCTGATATTTGTAAATGTTTAGTAAAGCTTATTTATAAAGTAGTAACTTTTTGGCAAATATGATCGTTAATTTACTCCCTGAGAGTTTTAAATAATGCATTCTCTTCTGTGAATTTGGCTAATAGCACCATGTAAAATCGCCATTTGTAGTTAACTAATTTAACAAACAAGATATAATCAGTTAGCCTTAGAGGCACTGCTGCTGCTGCTTTAGAGCAGCACTAAGTTAACCATTCCCTACTGTTTCCAGTCTTTGTGCAAAGATTACTGTGTGCACTACTATGTTTAGCTTCATATATAATAAACAGACAGTGGTATCCTCTCATCTAACTCTTGGCAAGAAAGCAATTAAGCGTCTTTTCCCCAAAATGTCAAACTATTTCTTTAAAGTCAAAATACTCTGTTTATTTATTTTTTTAATCATCAATTATCAATCATGCGCAGAGCTCCCCCCTCCACCGGCTCCTCTCCGCACAGATGACTCCCTGCAGCTCTTGGCTGATGTGTTGAGCCGCAGTCGAGCAGACAAAGAGGGGAGTGACTCACCCACTCTACAGAAGAGGGGAGAACATTTCTCACCCGAAAGGAGAGGATCTACAAAGTGGTTATCGCAGGGTAAGCACATAATGCAGCATCCTGGAGCATCATTCAGCAAAAAGATAAAAGAGCAACATCTGTCTTTGCATCGCATGCCGCCTAGCTTCAACAGCTGGACCTCAACTGATATGTATTAATGTTATTGTGATGCTCCATGCAAATCCCTTTGGGCTGAGAAAGAAACAACTGCCACCGAATGTTTGCACACTTATCATCCCATAGTCAAGCAGCCTTGCTTTTAGTAGCAGGGGGTCTATTTGCACTGTGCTCCATCACTCTGGGTTTAACCTATATAAATACAGCTGTGACTTTGAGTTATCTGTTTGTCATCTGCAGATGAGAATGTAATCCCGTACGGACAGTCCAGCATCGTGCCCAACGTCCAGACGTCAAACTACGGGTCCCTTGGTGGAGGAGTGTTTCAGCAACCATCTAGTGCTGGTCTTAGGAGAAATGAGGTACACTGGGGCTGAAACCACTGAACAGACATAGCCTTTATAATGTGGTGCACAGTCCGTTCAACAGCAACCTGAGGGCAGGCTGAGACAGTGAATGGCAAAAGTTTACTGCAGGTTTTAGAGGAGAGATACAAATAGTTATCTAAAACTCAAAAAAGTACTGCAGTTTCTCAGTAAAATCTCTGAATCCAAAGTAGAAGTATATATCTATAAATGTGGTGATTTTTAAACAACCTAAAAAAGACCTACAGACAGGTGAATAGATACAGTTGAAATAATTCTATGCTTTACCAATGAGTATGCAACGCACTCATTCCCTGAAATCTGTCTTTTTCTAATTAAAGTCGCTATCTTTAGGCTTAAAAGTTTAGCCTGTTTGTTGTTTGCTCAGTCACAGCCCTAGAGACTGCGTGACTGAGCTCTGACAGCCACAGGTCACTAGGGAAAAAACCTCTCTGTGATTGCTCCCGTAGTTTGCATAGCTAACTAACTGTGAACAGCATGACACAAACTAAAAATGCAGAATGTTTGCCTTCAAAGTTACAGTTGCACTTTTTTTTAAAACATCGTGGTTGCATAGACAGAATAAAAGATGGATGTGGCTCCAGTGATGTCATCCTTGAGATTATCGTTTTTACCGATGTGACAAAGAGGAGTAGTCTGGCTGTGAAACTGCTTGCTCATTGGGTCAAACACAAGTTTCTTTCCAGTTTCACTGCCACTCAGTGTGCAGACGTGTGACTGTCTGCTAGCTACTAAAGAAATTACAAGAAGGTTTTTGGTTGCGGCTAATTTCACTTTGTGACTGCCAGCAATCACTGGCCAACAGAAATGAATCAGGGGACACACATTTTTCCCAAACGACCAAGAGGTTTGCCAACTGGTCTCTAGTCCTGTGTGAGTGAGGCCTTAATTGTAAGGAGTGTGGTGAAGTTGAAGTGCCCAAATATAATCCTCTTACTTTCTAGCCATCCCCCTGCCTGGTATGTCCACAGTCACTTTTCAAATCTCATTTTCGGAGCATGATTTGGTGCCTGTTATTGAGATATGATTCAATATATCTGGTGTATATATTTTTTTTCAGAGTCTTTGGGAATAAAATGTAATATAGTTGGGAACATTTAAGAAATACATCTAAAAAAAACACAATGTCATCTGAGTTATTGTTTTTGGGATTCCTCAAAGTATATTAATTTTAGCAATTTGTCTTTTTTAAACAGTTTTTTAAAGAATGAGCAGTTTTCATGCACTACCCACTAAACAACTGCAGATAAAATATCATATATAGCCTCAGCTTTCAAAAAGATCATTCAATCATTCAGGCTCGTGCTTGTTGTAAACTGTATTTAAATGATGCTGATCTGTGCAGTCATACACTGTTGTCCCATTAATCTTTGTTGTGTCTTTTCTTTCCAGAATCTCATGTAGACAGTCGCCGATTACGCCATGTGACACCGTCCATTTTTCCTCCCTGATTTCCCGTCTTTGCGAACCATCAATCTGTTGCCATGGTATCTGCTGAAAAACTGAAGACAAAAGGGAACGTGTCGAGGCTTGCCATCTGCCTTTTCACAAACTATTTCTATTCTTTTTTTTTTTAATCTTATTTTATTGGTTTAATCTTTATTTTTTGTGATTTCCGTTACTCCTCCTCTGTGTATATAGACATCTTTCCAATTTTTTTAAAAGATATGGTTAAATATATTACAAAAATCTGCAGATCTGCGGGAAAATATTGTATTTTTAACAAATTGTGGGGGTGGGTAGGGTTGAATCCAAGTATTACATTGTTGTACAGGTGATTATTGAATGTATCTTCTGTTTACTCCTGAACCATCAAACCATACTGATGGGAGACGTCACGAGGCAGATAATGTGCTAATAACCCATCATGTCGGTGTGCGTGCGCGTGCATGTGTGTTGTGTTTGTGTGTGCTACTGTTTTTTCTGTAATCTTTGTGTGACTGTGTACCGTGGTACTCCTGTAGATCACCGGTGTGTTCATTTTTAAACCGACCAATAAAGCATTTGTTAGAAAAACGTTTCCATCTATCTCTGAGTTATACTGAATGATGGTGATCTGTGCACACTCGGCCCTCTTTATGTGCACACATGAGTGAGCGTTGATTTAATGCCGTATTTTTGCTTTTCGATAACGATATCCACAGTCATCATTAAAGAGTCACCAAACTGTGTTTAACGGCCAAACTCATAATGAGTATTTGGTAGCGAAAGATCAAAATAAAAACCTTATTAAATCCAAGCGAGTCTGAGGGGTTCATATGAGACAAGAAATTTACCATGAAGTTAAAAAGCTATGCTAAATCAAGCATGTAAATTATTAATTAAACAGCACACATTTTCTAAATGTTTAAGTGGAATGAAATGTGTGCTTTCTTTTGTTCTTTCTCTCCAGGACGCAGGAGCTTTGCTGTGTGATACAATAGTATCCCGAGAAGACTGCTGCTGTGAATTGGCTTTGTGCAAATAAAATAAATTATTAACACCTGCAAAGCTTCTCCTCACCTGTATGTTGTGTTTTACTTAAATTAGTACATCTCAGCAGTACTAACACAGTAAACTGAGGTGGTAAACAGTAATATATGCACTAATCAATAAATAACAATACGCTTGCATTTAGTTTAAAGCCGCTAATATGGGAATGTTTGTGAATGTTTATCTTCAAGATTACCTTTTTGATCAAACTTATAGGTGGAGCTGGATTGTGGGACTCTCAACCATTCTTGGTACAGCCACTGTGGAAAAAAAAGAGGTTTGGGAGCACAATAACCACAATAACCAAAATTATTGCAGCGGTGTGAAATGAACTTGATCTCACTGCCTTTGAAATGGTTGATTGAAAAATGGGGATCAGGTTTGTGCGACTACTCTTAGTTGATGCCTTTAAATAACTGTGGAGCATCAAGATGATGACAGAACAGCAACAAGATTGCATGGGATCCATTTAACAGTTACATGAAATCTGTTTGTGGTATTATGGCAATTGACATCTGTTGCTGTCTACGTGCACAGAAATTTGCATTAATGTGAATTCTGCAAAGCAATGTAACTGCAAAGTAACACAGACCACTTATTTTTATGTAGTCTATGAATATTACCAATTAGGGACCAGCTGAGTCAAGTCCCCAATTGCCAATAGATAGGTTATGTTCATCGGTATAGTCTGACTCAGTGAATGTGTTGGCAATCCGTCTGCATTTATAAATAAGATGGCAATTAGTCGCAAACTTCTCCAATCTGCCTGAGAGCAACTGCAGTCGGTCCAAGTTAGACTGTAATTGTTTACACAGAGGTTGCTTCCCACCAGGCGACCTGTGCAACCTCCAATCAAAAATGATATCCCATGAGCATGCAACACCCTCAGCCTCTGGGTAAACAGTTGGTCACTGCAAGTATTTGCAAAATGCTGAAAGATTCAATGCAGTAACCAACAGCACCTGCCGACTTTTCCTAGTTCCTTGGAGGTTACTGCCCTACTTTTTCTCTAGTGTGACTAGGCCAGTAATTATGGCTGTAGGCTCAGGCCACTGGAGGAACTCCAGTGCACTGAGAATTTCTTAACTCCCTTTGTTTTCCCTATGAGGCTGCTGCATGTCATTAACATGTTGTGTGGTGTGCATTATTGTCCTGTTTGCTATATGTTGTCTCTTTATGCTTCTCTTACCTCTTCATTCAGTCAGTTCCTGTTAAAGGACAGTTCTTTCTCCCCACTGCTGCCAAGTGCTTGCTGACTGAATTCAATTGTTCTCAATTTAGCCTTGTTTATACACACCTAATACATAACAACAGTCCTCTCAAGGTTCCTTGGAAGTCTATAGATTGCTGGGCTGACCTTGTGAACGATAAAAATAAATTCGAACCAAACTGAAAGAAATCATCTTGGACTTTGTATGTTTAAATAATGATTGATAACGATTAAAGACACCCTGAATAATTTAAACACAACCATTTTGTAATGCAAGCAATGTGATCAGGAGAAGGTTTTAAAGAGCAGAGTGAGGAAAAAGGAAAATGGCGAAATGTCCCTGAGGTTTGAATGAACTTGGATATTGTTATATCATGCTCCCTGTAAAATGTCTAATACTACACTGTGTGTGATTTGATGCCTTCTACGGATTGCAGTATTCTGAAAATGCCTGTTTTTGAATGCGGTTTAATGAGCGGAGGAAGCCTTCATCTTTCTGTATGTCTCCTGAAACGTGACAGCAGCGAGATATAAAAGGCTTTTCCTCGTGTCTGCACCGTCAGCTGCTGCATGTGCCTCTTTTGTGCAGATCTTATTAGTGGAAGCACTACAGTGTTTTGGCAGGGAGACAGTGGATGGCGTGGAAAGCGAGTTGGACTCCATTGCCTTCGGCAAATACACGCTGGGTCCCACCAGGCTAGGATGATAATGGTAATCCGATGCAATTTGAATAGGTTATGCAATTTAGAAGGGTTCGACAAATTTATGCTTTTAGCCCTGTTGCGTGGATTAGGGTCTGTGTGGTTTGCTGACCCCTCCCACACGCACACAGGCTCAGTTTGTAAAAGAGACCACTTCACATGTATCTAAAAATGTACAACATTAGGTCGACAGTAGATTTGTCATTTTTAGCTGTAGAACGATACTTTCCCTTGTTGGAAATGTAGTTCTCTCTTCTCGTCTATATAAAAAAGTGCACATGCATGATAACTACAATATGAACAACTGGAAATTGGAGCACAAAGTGGCTGTGATGTACGAGCAAAAGTAACCCGTCTTGAATAGGGACTGAAGATGAATTTGAAGAAGCTTTCCCAGAGTAAGGTAAAAACAGTTTAAGTGTTTAGACCTGTTCATGCATCAATGTGTACACAACAGAGTGCTTTAGTTAACAATAGCGAACACTATTTTTTGTATAGGGGATTTTTAATATGTGAAGGGCAATAGTAAAAATCCAATCAATGTGGGATTAATTGTCATCTGCAGGCGCACATCATGTATTTGAAGTAAGGACCCAAAAGCGGACAGTAGGACTAAATTTAGCCAAAGCAAACCACATTTTAAGGCTGCACAAAATCAAACAAAACACAAAACAAAAGGCAAAGACTTTCACTAACACTAAACTGGGAAGAAACTAAACACTAAGGATGTGAAACATGAAACCTGAAGCTGAGAACGTGGAACATGGATGAGACACATTGGGGGAGAACTAACGATCTGGCAGAGGACAAGAGGAGACTGGGAAGAGACACTGAGTGATGAGAGCGAAAAAGACAGCTTAGCAACGAGACAAGACTGACTTCACAGGGAGGCATCAATGACTAACACAGGAAACAAGACACAAGAGGATGGGGAACAATGAGGGAGGAATTATTCTAACACAATGTATAACAGAAGAAGACTAAATATACCAAGGGGAGAACTACAAGAAACAATATACACATTACACAACCGTAGGATTCATAAGCAAACAAAACTAGAAAACCCACTAAACTCAAAACACTGGGTCACAGACCCGGGACTATGACATTAATACATTAACCTTACTTACTGTATGGAGCATTGGATACCCAAACTGCAATGTAAACCTAATATAGGTAGGTAAGTTAGTGTGCATTTAAGAGAAAATTAAGAGTACAGCACATTGGTATATTTCTGTAAGTCAAAATGCAGCTAATGAGTCAGTGTTTGGTGCAAGATTAAATAAAATGCACCACCTAGTGGTAATAACTGAGTCAAGCATGTGATGGCCTTTGACTCAGTTATTACTCAGTTACTATTATACTATTTACCTTTTCCTTTACATGGTTCCCAGTAAATGCTCGAGAACTTAAATGTGTGAATGCTTTTTGTGAAATTAGGATTAAATTCAGAGCAGGTCCACTTGTATTTATAGCAACTAAAAGTACAGACATATTAGCTTGTTGTCCTTTGAAGCTCATTGTCAAGGGGGATATGAAGATAACTGCTGCTGTGCTACTTGATTGAAGATGTCACAGCAGCAGACATGTTAGTACCAACACATTTAACATGGGTTCAACCTTTGAGTTTTATAGATTGCATTAAAACCTAAATTTGCTCTGAATAAACATAAATATGTTAAAAGGGGTTTGCGTAAACCATAATAAAATGATTGAAATGCAAACAATCCTCAAACAAAATATTTCATAAATGGATTTTATCCTATTCTTGTGCTACCAGTGGTCCTGTGCAGGCCAAGCTCACTAATGAACAATGCTGAACCAGGCTGCTGAACCAGGCTGCTGAATCCATTTTCATTGTGTACACCTGTGTGTGCTCTAAATGACCTTTATGGAAATAGCCAGTGACTCTGACTAAAGAAATTAAATAACCACCTTTACATAAACTCCACCCACTTATTTTCTTACACATTATGCTTAAATAAATTCCATCATTGTTCAGCATGACTCAAACTATTAACTACTGTTAATTAACTACTATTGTCATGTTTTTATAGCTCTGTTATGTGGGGTTAAACACGATTTGGATACACCAGATGGGACAGAGCTGAGATTGATATAAAATATGATTCAGTTTGAGGAAGTTAAATTGTTTAGATCTTTTTTATTATCTTATGTATTTTATCTTGTTTATTGTTAGAGAGATTGTGCTGAGTTTTTAAGAATTTAGGCGTCTCCTCATGGGCCTAAATCTACATGTACATATCACAGTGTGACAGTTTCCCTCCTGTCCTTATAAAAAAAGTTCAAAGGTTGTTTTTTTTTATTGTGTTGTGAATAAGAACTCTGCCTCCTGACATCTGACCCACGTTAACTCACGTTAACTCATGGACTGAACATACACACACACACACAATGGACAACTGTACCCTCAAACACACAATAATAACATGGACTGAACCACCACTCACAACCACTAGCACTTTATATAGCCTCTGTAGAAATTATCCACACCCTCACTTACCTTAACTGCACTACTGTATAGCCCTGTGTAAACAATCATTCTGTACATACGATAATTTTTAACCCTACAACTGTTTACAACTTGCATAGTTCCCATTTCTGTATAGCTGTATATCTCAGATTCCTGTAAAGTTATTTATTTCATATTCTGTATAGTTTTTCATATTTATATCCTGTTCATATCCTGTACATAGCTTGTACTCACTACAGCCTGTACATACTTATAGTTATAGAATATTCACAACATACTTCATACCGTGTACATTATAACATACCATAATAGACCCATTTCTGTAATATACTTACATATCTATATTATTGCTAATATACATTGTAATATATCTATATCACTAAGCACTTCTGGATGGATGCAAACTGCATTTCGTTGCCCTGTACCTGTGCATGTGCAATGACAATAAAGTTGAATTCTATTCTATTCTATTCTATTCTAAGTAACCGTACCAATAAATAATTAGTTGTGTGCTACGTTAACGTCTGCCTTCACTCTTTCCACATTGGACACTTGCTAGGTGTAACTCTTGTTTGTCTTTTCTGAACTGAGTGGTTTCTGTCATATTTCAGACCTGCCTCCAGAACAAAGTGACTCGGTGTGCATCACAAGTTATTAAGGGTGGCTACGCCTAACTGGAGAACCCACTGGAAAAAGCCTGAGACCTATTTTGCTTTTTGGCCTTCATTCGATACTGAGGCGTCAAAACACACCATCAACGATACAGGAAAGGAAGAGCTAAGACAAGAAATATGCCAGACTTGGAATGACTTTGCTTTGCTTTACTTATTTATTCCAAACTCTTGGAAAACAAACTCTTCATAATTGACCCTCTGATTGTGCTCCTGATTAGAAACTCATCTGTCCTGACTCTTTCAACAGTAACACCTTTTCGTATAGAATATGCTACACTATCAAGCAACCGAATGAAATATTAATTTCTGACACGCAACCCTCTCTTTTACAGCCCGCTCTTTCTGCCAGGTGCTACAGCAAAGATAAACCACTTGTGCTGCAGCTTCTTCACCCACATTATACAGTTTTATTAGCCACACTCATCACGCTTTCACGCCAACTGCATGCATATGGTCCAGCAATTTATTTTGTTTATTTCATCTATAATTAAATGAATTCCTCTGGGCTCGCTAGTGCTATATATATATATATATATATATATATATATATATATATATATATATATATATATATATATATATATATATATATATATATATATATATATGTGTGTGTGTGTATATAAATTTATTTAGATGATCATAATTTGTACTTTCAACATTTTAGTGGAACTAAAATGATGATGAGATGGTTGATTTATCATCTATGTTATGAGCCTTATAAAAGTTTTTGTGAGTTGTACAATTTGAATTTTATGAAAGTCTATATTGAAGAGAGAAAGAGCCCAATATTTATTAAAAACAAAACTTTAACATGTGAATAATGGGCAAAATGATTTACCAAAGTCACATTACATAATTCAACACTGCAGAGGATTCTGTTTCTACATTTTGCACTATGTTAAATAATCTCTCTTTCAACAGTACTATGGTTGAGCAGCGCAGGCCACGGGTTTGCTGTGTATGGTTGTGGAGCATTTTGAATTAAAAGCCCTGTGTCATCAGTATTGCCGAGATGTGCGCAGCGCTTTAACGGTTTTGTATTTTCAGCAGATTCCCTAAAACACAAAACTCATCCTCTGTGATTGGTTGTGGCTCAGCATGCTCCATTGTTCCGTCAGCCCGTTTGTTCGCTTGGTTTCCTATGCACAAACAAAACTTTCCTGCCATCCTGGGCAATATTGGGCTCCTCCGTGCTTTGACAACCCGAATTATTGGAATCTCTGACTTTTTCTAAGGGGAAAAAGAGGTATGTGATCAATATGGAAACACAGTGCAATTAACTGTATTTTGTATGGAATAAGAAAGTCCTTTTTAGTGTTGTTTGAATTAAGTTCAGTGGGTGAATCCTTGCTTCTCTTAAATTTCACTTCAATTAAATTTAAAACAGAGTGGAAAAGCCCACTTTATATAAAATATTTAAACAATATGCCATGTGTTACGGATGCACCACTGAATCTAGATGGAATAAAATTCCCGAGCTCGTGTGCATCATTTACATACTGTTCACTGTACCATGTTTGGCAGACTTGGGTATAATTTAACATAAATATATCTGGCTTTGAAAAATGTTTATCAGCCCTGCATGTGCTTTTAAAGATATAGACACTTCCTGATGCAGCAGAGTTAGAGGTTAATGATTTGTCAGATTGAGCCTGCTGCTTGTTCATGTCTTATAAGACGGTTCTTTTTTTCTTTTTCATATATATGCAATCAGATCTGTCGATAGCTCCAGCATCGCATTTGTGGCATGCCGCTGAATGTATTTAGATATTGTTTTATTCATGCCCACTGTTACTCCTCTCTGTAACAGGAAGTACTTGCTCTAATTGGTATAGCCGGGGCTCAGATGTGGTGGTGAGGCCTTGACCTGTTTTTTGTCTACGTGTCAGTCAGTGTTTTTTGGCAGGATGTACAGCTTCATGGGAGGTGGGTTGTTCTGTGCCGGAGTTGGAAACATACTCCTCATTGTCTCCACGGCAACTGACTACTGGATGCAGTATCGGCACTCCAGCAATTACATGCACCAGGGCCTGTGGCGGTACTGTGTGCCTGGGAAATGCATGACACATACAGACAGTATTGGTAAGACCTGCTGGTTGTCTTACACTGCATGTCTACAGACAGGCTTACCCTCATTAATACGTCTTAGTTGGCTCACAATTAGTCCAGAACCTTGATCAACACTGGAATACTTCCCCTCTCTTCTTTATGAGTATGGAGAACCAAAACTTCCAAAATAAAATAAAATAATATACTTTGGTGTTACAAAAAACGATGAAAAAAAAAAAAAATTTCTTTGTTATTTAATCAATATATTTTGTTAGTTCCAATTTTCACTATGGTTACTCCCTTTAGGTTCATGGGTAGGGATGACTGAAACTTAAAAACCCAATCTGAAAAAAAACAAAACCAAAATGTAAAAATAAAAATTAATTAATCAATAAAATGAATAAATGACTCACTGACTAAAAAATATCACAGTAGATGAAAAAATAATACATATAGCCATTAACTAATTGTAAAATGCCAAAACATTTATGCTTTAAATAGCACCAGCAATTATTTATCTCTAAAATTAAGTGGTTAATAACATTTATTAATGAATATAGATACATTCATTTTAAAAACATTTCCCCTTTCCTTTTTACCTCTGTTTGCATAAATATAAAATTATTTGACTTTGAAACCCACCCTGAGAAAACATCACATCTACACTTCTTTATGTGCACTCATAAAAGCGTGCACAGTCCAGACAAACTGCTTTATTTGTTGGCAAACATTTCTGAACCTAGTGTTGATCGACAAATAAAAAAACTCCCTGAACCCACAACATATTTTGATGTTTGGTAATAAAGTAGGAATGCGGGGAGTGATGTAAAAAGAGCATTAAAAATAAGGGAACTATTTCAAAATTGAAAATAATATAATAAAGACGCGAAAGGCTTGCATTGAATTATTTATTCATTTATTTCTGGCTTTGGCACTTTCAGTCCTCCATACAGGGGGACTGCGAAATTGTGCTTCCACCTCAAGTAGGTTGCGAGTCACACTAGTGGCACAGATGTTATTAGGAAATCTATTTTTGGTGGGGAGCCTGTGTGTGAGATTTCTTCATATGCTTTTATTTGCACCAGCAACACAACATAAAACAGCTTTCCATTTTCTCTCTTACTTCATCACATTTTTTGACATGCTCTAGATGGCAAGCTAGATCTGTCTCCTACATTAGGACAAGCACAAATACAGGCAACATATAACTTCACAAACTGAATGTGTAACAAAGAATAAACATACTTCTAAAGTCTGCATTTATTAAGTCTGGCCTGTCTCGCTCTGGCTCACAGCATACTGGGATGCCACCCGGGCCTTCATGATCCTTTCCCTGCTGGCTTGTTTCATTGGCATTGTGATTGGCGTCATGGCCTTCATCCACTACTCCTCCTTCGACGGGTTTGACAAAACATTTGCAGCTGGCATCCTCTTCTTTATCTCCTGTGAGCTCCTCACATGCAGTCATATAAAAGCTTTCCTGGTATAGCAGAGAATTAGCACCTCCGGTACTTACGCTATCTTTTTGTGCAGGCTTCTTTGTGTTGCTGGCGATGGCTGTGTACACAGGGGTGACGGTGAACTACTACGGCAAACGTTATGGCAGCTGGCGATTCTCCTGGTCCTATATAATGGGCTGGGTGGCAGTGGTGCTCACGTTCTTCTCAGGTTTGGATCTCATGATGCTTTAAGTGTTATGTGTTTTTTATTTTTAACTGAACTATTTACCCTACCCTGTTTCAGGTATCTTCTACATGTGTGCCTACCGGATGCACGAATGCCCAAGAAACTCTAACTCGCGCTGACCTGCCGAACACTTCAACATATGTTCTCACACGTGTACCAGCAATGGTCCATAACCTGCGACCAAGAGGAACCAACACACCCCCATGAACTTTCCAACATCTTAAGTAGTCACGACTAAGCAAAATAAATGAGAAAAATGTTGTTGCCTGTCTTGTCTCTGCTCTATTATTGTGCACACTATCAGGACCAGCAAATAAACTTTGATGGTAAACTACCCACAAAAACACAAAGGAAGCCTTGAAAAACTACAAGCATGTCTGCTTAGTCATCGGCTTTGATGCAGTTTCAGATTTAAACGTGCAGGCTGAAAGCCATGCCTGAGAAAACACTCCATAGTGCTGCTCAATTTCACAGAAAAGCTTTGAGGCAATAAATAAATGACTCGGAAATCATGAAAATATTTCATTTGGTTTAATTTAGCTAATCGTTGTGCAATAAACAACAGTTTTAGCTTCATATATCAACCCAGAAAAACACTGGGAATGCAAATGTGAACTAAACTCAAAGGAACTTCACTTCCAAGAGAAACTGTTAATCAATAAAGTCACAGTGCAGATACAGCCTTAAGCCTGGCATACAAAACAAAGTTAAAAAAAAAAGAAGAAGAAAAAAGTCAAAACAGTCAACAGAGAATGGAAGTTAATGGTTTTGAGTATTTACATAATACTGCGATAACATGAATGGTGTTACTCTCACACGAACGTTTCAAGAACAAAGGGAACAGGCTCATGCACATCTGTTCAAGCTGCGGCTTAGTCGACCTCCTCGATGGTGGGGCCGGAGGATCCTCCTCCTCCAGGAGCAGCACCACCCCCGGGGAAGCCGCCGGGCATGCCCCCTGGAACCCCACCTGCACTTTGGTACAGCTTGGTCATGATGGGGTTGCACAGCTTCTCCAGCTCTTTCTGCTGATGTTCAAACTCATCTTTTTCTGCCGTCTGTAGAGAAGTAACAAGAGGGAGTCAAATGCAAGTTTATTCTGAGCATTTGTTTTCAAGGTTTCTAATCACAGTTCAGCACAAACTCATACCTGGTTTCTATCCAGCCAGCTGATGACCTCGTTACATTTATCCAAAATCTTCTGTTTGTCTTCGTCGCTGATCTTGCCCTTTAGCTTCTCATCCTCCACAGCGGACTTCATGTTGAAGGCGTAAGACTCCAGACCGTTCTTGGCAGAGACCTTCTGTCTTTGCACGTCGTCCTCAGCTTTGTACTTCTCAGCTTCCTGGACCATGCGCTCGATGTCCTCTTTGCTCAAGCGACCTGAGTAGCAGAGCAATAAGATGGCTTAAATGCAAAGAACTCGATTTTCACAATCTGGATACAGTTCACTTCCTAGTTACCTTTGTCATTGGTGATTGTGATCTTGTTCTCCTTGCCGGTGCTCTTGTCGACTGCAGACACATTCATAATGCCGTTGGCGTCGATATCGAATGTCACCTCAATCTGTGGAACCCCACGTGGGGCTGGTGGGATTCCGGTGAGCTCAAATTTCCCCAAGAGGTTGTTGTCTTTTGTCATCGCTCTTTCACCCTCAAACACCTGATGACAAAACATCAAAAAAGCATTTTCAATGTTTCAGTCTTACATTTTAGTAAACAAATGGAAGAGGGGACTGAGGTTGTAGTTTTACCTGAATGAGCACACCAGGCTGGTTGTCTGAATAGGTGGTAAAGGTTTGGGTCTGCTTTGTGGGGATTGTGGTGTTTCTCTTGATCAGCACAGTCATGACTCCTCCAGCAGTCTCGATGCCCAGAGACAAGGGGGTCACATCCAGCAGCAGGAGATCCTGCACATTCTCAGATTTGTCACCTGCCAAGATGGCTGCCTGCACAGCTGCAGAAAAAAAAAGAAAAAAGAAAAGTGAAATCAAGTTTTAAAATGTTGCTCATTAGTAGCTCTGTAGTGCAAGACAGTTGTTGTTCTATTTCTAAGCACACAGGGGCCATACCTGCACCGTAGGCCACTGCCTCATCAGGGTTAATGCTCTTATTGAGTTCCTTCCCATTGAAGAAATCTTGCAAGAGCTTCTGGATCTTAGGAATACGAGTAGAACCCCCCACTAGCACAATGTCATGGATTTGGGCCTTATCCATCTTGGCATCACGGAGAGCCTTTTCCACAGGCTCCAGGGTTCCTCGGAACAGATCTGCGTTCAGCTCCTCAAACCGGGCTCTGGTAATGGAGGTGTAGAAATCGATGCCCTCATACAGAGAGTCAATTTCAATGCTAGCCTGAGTGCTGGATGACAGGGTGCGCTTGGCCCTCTCACATGCCGTGCGCAGACGACGCACCGCCCTCTTGTTGTCGCTAATGTCTTTTTTGTACTTGCGTTTGAACTCGGAGATGAAGTGGTTCACCATGCGGTTGTCAAAGTCTTCACCGCCCAAGTGAGTGTCACCCGCTGTGGACTTCACTTCAAAGATGCCGTCTTCAATTGTCAGGATCGAGACGTCAAATGTGCCGCCGCCCAGATCGAAGATGAGAACATTTCTCTCTGATCCAACCTAAAAATGTAGCATTTAATCGTAATTTGTAGATTGTGGATTTACTACATTTTTATTTTTTTTATTTAGACAAACTTTAGGGCTTTCTACAC
Organism: Rhamphochromis sp. 'chilingali'; assembly: GCF_963969265.1. Taxonomy (NCBI): domain Eukaryota; kingdom Metazoa; phylum Chordata; class Actinopteri; order Cichliformes; family Cichlidae; genus Rhamphochromis; species Rhamphochromis sp. 'chilingali'. The sequence goes on from NC_137935.1 coordinate 13,724,888, forward strand.
AACATCAAAAAACTCTAGCATACCTTTTTGTCCAGGCCATAGGCAATGGCAGCAGCGGTGGGCTCATTGATGATACGAAGGACATTAAGCCCAGAAATGGTCCCTGCATCTTTGGTGGCCTGGCGCTGAGAGTCGTTGAAGTAGGCAGGCACAGTCACTACGACACTTGTTACCGTCTGGAAATTTTAATAAGACTATCAATGAGAACTGTGATGAGCAGGGTTTTTTTAGTTGATTTTAAACCAGGAGGTATCTAGGCTGTAAAAGTAAACATGACACAAGCAGTGAAGTCTGCTGTTGACATTTCTGTGTCTTGCTGGGAAAGAGAGACTTAAAATAAAAGATTATAAATCTTTTTGCTCAGAAGTACCTTGCCAAGGTATGCTTCTGCAATCTCCTTCATTTTAAGCAGCACCATGGAGGAGATCTCCTCTGGGTAAAACGTCTTGGCCTCACCCTTGTATTCCACCTTTACTTTGGGTCGTGAAGCATCATTGATCACTGTAAAGGGCCAATGTTTCATGTCTGACTGGACAACGCTGTCATCAAACCGGCGTCCAATGAGACGTTTGGCATCTGGGAAGCAATAAAGGATTAATACGCAGAAACATCAAAGCTCATCTTCTATTCTTGAATTTTCTAGGGGGAAAAAAGCATACCAAATATTGTGTTGTTTGGGTTCAAGGCCACTTGGTTCTTGGCTGCATCCCCAATCAGCCTCTCTGTGTCAGTGAATGCAACATAGCTGGGTGTAGTCCTGTTTCCCTGGTCATTGGCAATGATTTCCACTTTGCCATGCTGAAAAACTCCTACACAGGAGTAGGTAGTGCCCAGGTCAATACCAACTGCTGGTCCCTTGGACATGGTTCCTGAGAATAAGATCATTATTTATAGTTGTTAATCACAGACTGGCACTAAAGTGACAGTGTGGATATGTGGCAGATGAGTAACTTAAGCTCTAAGCACTGGTGGGGTGGGGATACCATGATGCACTCTTGTAGTATGGGGTAACGAGGCTATTATCAGAGTCTGAGCTGTTCAAACAAATGGTTTCAGTGAAAGTTAAGTCCACCACACCTGTTACTAGGCCTCCTCCTTTCTGAGAACTTGGTATTAAGTGCCTTTATTACATTAACAAGGAACGACAGGAAAGCATGGGCCTCTTCCAAGAATAAGGTATTTGGACACCTATAATCAAAATCAAAATTTTTATCTCTGTGTTTTTAGTGTGCAGACTGCTGTTGGTCTAACAAGAATGCGCCATCCAAAATCACCTCTAGTGGCCATTACAAGACACTAATATTCTATATTCTGTTTTATAATCTCAAAAATATAAACTACAAAAGGGATTCTCTATCAATACATTTCTGAGTGAAACTATGTGGAAAATGTTGGGAAAACAGCTAAATAGGAAAAGCCATGTTTACTGTTGCTACAGTAGCAGATTACCAACACACTGTAATGATACCCTAATCTTAAACCACATGGGAGGTCATTATAACAAACTTTTCATGCCAGTGGGTGGCTGGGTTCCTCCTGTGGGGCATGCTGCCAGTAGTGGTGCAGCAGAAATGTGGAGACTGGCAGTTTGATAAGAGCCAGGGCTTTATGGCTTGGGTTAGCAAAAAGTAGAGCTGATTGATATATAAATATATTTGGACTGTGGTTAACAGTGGGTTGATTTTAGCTATGCTTTATTACAGTCCGCATGAACATTCCTATATTGATAAAGATAATGACGGGTAGGTTTTAGCTTGCATTCTTAATTTGCAAAATATGACAACTTATACAGGTGCTTGCTTTGGATAATGCAAAGCAACTTTATTTGCAAATTGCACTGACTCTTGTTTATACTGATGTGCTTCGCTAACACTGTTTATGGACACTGCATTGCATTTGTTTTGGGAGTGATGATGGGAAAGAGTGACTGTGCAGCAGCAAGTACATGCCAGTCTATCAGCAGCAGTGCGAGTGGGCGTGCCCTTTCATATTTCAGAAGCCTGCGAACTTTCTGGATCTTTCTTCCCACTTTATGTAACTTTAACGCATATTAGAAACTTCATCCCGACCGTTTTGAGTAAGACGGAACATGCAGCAGCAGTAGCAGTTTATACCTGTTGTTTGTCATTTTAACTGTCAAGCATCTTATCGGTTAAGCTACACTTAACATGCATACTTAAGGATGTGTGGCAGTAAGATAAACCTAATAACAAAACAACAGCAAAAAAAAGCACCAACTAGCTTAGATGTTACCTTAAAACACTGCAGCCGTTAATGATGTTAACGTGACGCTAACCACTTGACGTCAGCATGCCACACGCTTCTCCTCTCTATACTCACCTCTGTTGTTTTCCTACTGTGGCGCAGGTTGCCTTTGCCCTGAGTGACTGGGTGTGACGGGTCCTGATCCCCGGTATCAGTCAGTAGTGTGTGTGTATGTGTGTGGGAGCGGCCGGACCTCCTCAATATCATTCCCACTCCGAACTCTCTAGAACACAGGAGGAGCGATGCTGGCCAATCCTCTCCCGTCAGTTTCAACTGCCTCGACCAGCGGTCCAATTAAAAATACCGTCAGCAGATTTCCAAAGCAGTTGCTATCAGGAAAATACAGAGAATGAAAAAAAAAAAAACTAAAGTTGAAGTTTCGTTTCTAGCAATTACTAGCAAACTCACTGAGGAGAATGATCCAGCAGTGCCAGTTTCTGGATTATTCCACAGGTTCCCGCCTCAGGTACTCCTGAAGGAGTTATTTTGATTGAGTGAGTTACCTGATATGGCAAAAGTGACCTTGTAGGCAGCTTTTCCCGCTTTGTTCATTGTGGAAAATTTGCTAGATTTAAGCACACAAACTTGCTATCTGTAGTCTTTGTGTCATTATAAAATCTTTCGGCGTTACAAATATTTCTTGGATTCAGTTATACCTAATTCAGCCATTCACACCAACTGCTTAATTTCACTGCTTAATTTCACTGGTTGATTTTGCAGCATTTAACTTTTCAAAGCAAGCTTAATTTTTAGATCCTAAAAAACAGATCTGACCAGACCATTGCATTAAACTTGATTTAGACTTCTCAAGGAAAGCTGTCATTGACTCATGAGGAGGTACTCTTCAGGTTGTGTGGAAGGTTACAGCAAAGGGTTAAAAGGAGTTTCCAGTTACATCATAGGAAGCATAGTTTATTAGACATTAGGCAACAAGTGCACTTGTTGCTCAAAAAGCACACCAGTACTATATACACAAATTGTGAAATACTACCATTTTACCTCAGACGCACAGCTAGGCACTGCTCTGTAGTGGTGCGCTACTGCGATCTGATACTAAGCGAATACTTGGCCAGTATTGCCAATACCAATACGGATACTTCTTTTTTTTTTCTTTTTTTGTGTCCCGTTTGGATCTTTAGCCATCAGAATTGTTGTCTTAAGGCCAAGAAAGATGCCAAGCGGATTTATTCTACCAAGTGGATCATCATGGCCTTGCCATATTGGTCCATTTGATTGACCTTTATTATAATTATGAATTTATTTTATTTTCAGTTGCTACAAACGGGACAGACAATACGGATACTTCTAACTTATAAAAGTAGCTTATGTAGAGAACAATGTGTCATGACTTATGAGATGAATCATCATCAGTTTTTTTTAGATTCTATAGACATTTTAATGACCACTAAATAACAACAATAATAATTTCAGAATAATTATTTAACATAACAAACACAGCTTTTCATATATTTTGAAAGTGGGTTTTTGAAGACTTGGAATGTGAATGTGCCTGTCTCTGAATAACTTTGGGTCAACTTCTGTTGTTTAAATGTGCCGAAGGCTCTTAAAATATAGACATGACAGTCAATACAAAAAGGTTCTGAAATTTTTCATACTAAATTTTTGAGGTATATTTTTTCATTTCCCCATGATTCAGTCAGTTACATACTGAAATTAGAGGCTAGAAACAGAGTATCAATCCTATCGTGCTAGTATTGATATGATACCAATATCAGCTTTGGTATCAGTACTATCAATATTTTGATCAATCCATCCACCTGTACTGCTCCAGATGAATAGGCGCTCTGAAGTTATTTCTGCCTCCTCAGATGTGGTCCCCACTCTGCCACCAAGAGTTCAAACTACCCCACTGGCATACTGATATATGTATGAAATCTGCTGTGATACAGCTTCAACTCCTGGATGAAACAATGAATTTCCCCTGCTGCTGCATTCTCTTTTTCTTACTTTTCCTGTTTAGAAACATCAATACCTGCTCATCATCACTCTATGTCAACTTTGGGGGACAAATTTTCCCCCAAAGTACAATGTGTATATATGCTACATGACAAGGTCAACATTTCTTTCCCCTCTCATAACCACAGACACAGAACATGCAACACAATGCAACCTATACATACACCAGTACAATTACACAATACAGTAATACGATTATGCTTGCAGCTCATAATGTTTATTATATATATATATACATTTAGAATCAGAACATTACATAAACCTGAAGGAGTCAAATACATTTTAAAAATCTTTTGGCGTCTTTTTGGCACTGTATTTAAAGTTTTAATTGGTTTTGCACCTGCTGCCACAGGATCATTAAAGTCTGCTTCCCAATCATTCTAGACCTGCAGCCCAAGCTTATTTCAAAAGGGGCATCTTTGCTGACCTTGCACCAAGATTCTGGAATGATTTCCCAAGTGACCTCAGAAATACATCAACCTTGACTGCCTTTTTTTCCAAGCTTTTGAAAGCATTTGTTTTAGGAGTCTAGGCTGTGGTTGTGGTATTTTATGTAAATAGTATGCATGTGCATAGCAAGAATTTTTAATAATTAAAATATAATAGTTCCTAAAGTCCAGCTGCCACATAGTTCAGTTTCAATGTCCATAAGTGACAGGTGCCCCTTAAAATGTTGTCCTTAATTATTTTCCTGTCATCTTGAACATTTCAAGAGGACCATTCTCCTTGTTTTAGTTTAGTTTTACTTAACTAGAATAAGTTTGGTCTCAGTGCTGGAGTCCTTATCTGAACAGGAGGAGTGCACAACTTATCAGAGGGCCTTATTGTCTCCAGGGTCCTGGGCATGTGTCCACTTTGCCCACATAACAACACAGTGTCCTGTATCTAGTTTATATAAGCCAGTTACATAAGCCAAAAATATGTGGCTCGTTAATGGATGAGATTGTCACAGAAACCTGAACTTGATTACCTGATAGAAGAGCAATTAGCAATAGTTAAGAATAGTTAAGGTCTTGCATGAGCTCTTAAAAACAAAAACAAAATAACAAACCCTTCAAAGTATTGTATGTATTTAAGAGGGAGTTAGGAAGTTGAATTAAAGTAAAATACAAAGCACTAATAAACTACAATAATACTACTCATATCTGGTCTTCAGATCTGGTCACCCTACTGCAATGTTGGATTCAGCGAAAGAGCTGTCACTCAGTTCCACAGGCAGTTTTTCCACTTGACTTACACTCACACTATTAAATCCCCCGTTGCCCAAAAAGCCTTTTCCTAATAAACCACAATGAGAAACTCTGTCAGTAAAGTGCACACAGGACACCTTTGGCTTAAATGTTTTTATTCTGAGTCTGTGAGCTGAGCAGAAAATCCCTGTGGATACTATGACCCAAGACCAGATGGTCTTAAAACACAGCAGAAAACATAGAAACTAGAAGAAGTTCTGAGGTGATGTGTCATTTCATATTCAAGTTTTTTAAAGTTCTCATTAAAGGTAACCGTTTTTAAGTTTGTTAAGGGGGAGGTATTTATTTTTACACACAAATTTTGAAGTAGGTGACATCAAGTTAGTACTATTTAATCATTTGATTAAAAATCATCATAAAACTAAGTATTTTAAAACTATATTCACCTGGTGGGTAGAGTTTACAAATTATACATTTGCATAGAAAACATATGGTGACTTTACATTATCTTCCAGCTCTTAACAGTATATACAGTCATGGTAAGAAAAAAAAACAAGCACACCCATTCTCATTCATTTCTGAGGTTTTGAATTGAACATGCCAGGTTCTGGTTCAGTGACATGTCTGAAAATGAGGTAAAAACAAAACACGACATATAACATCATGTCATTCATTTATTTAACAAACCCTAATCCAAAATGCACAAGTAGTGTGTATAGAACCACCATCAGCCAGAATAATAACCAAACTACATTCTGATTTGTTGGTGTTCCAACCGACCAGACACAGTGGTGGGTAAGAAGGAGAGGAAGACCACAATTGTGATAAATTCCCAGCTGATAGCAATGTGAAGATGTTTTCTTTTTCAGACATTCTGTTGTAGATTTGGTCTGTGATTCAATTTCATTCAAGCTTTAGCTGTTGGACACATGGTCTCACCTTTGACTCTAGAATAATTTTCATTTGTTTTGAAAGTTTTTCATTTATGAATAATGTCTCTCACTGTAAAATTACCTTATAACTCTTCCTATACTGATGGAAAGCAACAGTTATCAACTAAGATCATTGCTGATGTCTTTCCTCATTGACATTGAGTCAACACACAACTGAATGCTTTAGTCCAAAGAAGTGCCAAAACACCTGCTTTTATAGAGGTGGTCGTACTTGCACATGCTCAATTAATCAAGTACATGTGATTCGCGGCATCTAGCTGCTACTTATTGTCTTAATTCGACTCTCTTAATGGAAGCAGAAAGAGTGTCCTTGTAGTTTTCCACTCACTGCTTCTGCATTTTGATTTATTTTCTGTTAAAAAAATAATGACAGTATAATATGGCATTTTGAATGTTAATCTGAGGTTGTATTTAACTAATTAACTAATGATAAAGACCAGGTGCTCTAAATGCTAATATTACATTTTGTTTTTCTTCTGGAAGAAGTTTATTTTTGTTTGTTTTTTAACATTGTAGTATGCTGTGGTACGATTAGTAAGTACAATTAGTAAGTACGATTAGTAAGTAAATATCAGAAAGTGAAAGAATGTTACTCTTTGCAGTCTGTGAAGTACAGACTGAACCAGAAAGCATTCGCTTAACCACGCCTCTATGTGCTATTGCTAAATAAGTATTAAGGACATAGCTGGAGGCTTCCTCTAAAGTACACAACCTGAACCAACACCCAAAATTTATGTGAGAACAGACACTGAGATCAGGGTGTAGTTCTTAAAAATGCACAAGTGGGTCACAGATAATCAAGCTTTATAAAAAAATAATGGTAAAAAAATCCTGGGGTTGGTTTACCAGTACAGTATGAGGTAGTGCTGTGCTCTGATATGACCTTTTAAACAAAAAAAGGACACCTCCTGTGTTACAAAAATGTTATGATACTGCTCAGGTGTTGCATATATTCATGGCTTTGCAATAAAGCAGGGAGTAACTGCAGTCAGTAGGTGTGGTACTAAACGATTCAATGCTTTTAGATTAATTTTACCCTATAAAGTTACAATTATAAAGAAAATATAGAAACTGTGAAACTGTCATTAAAAATAGAAGTAATCAATTTATTTGCATTTTGAAAATCATGTAAATCATGTCAAATCAGACGCATAATAAAAAATATAATTTTTTTTTCCATTTCTATATTTATACAATATAACCTCCAGGATGTATGTCATTGACTGTTTAGGGCACATCCTGCAACAAGCTACACAAAATTTATGCCTGTAACAAAGTGTATCCGTATGCTTCCATCAGTATCACAAGCATGGGATATAGAAGCTATACAAAAATAAGGTAATGTTACATATATATTTTACTTATATTTTCTATAACATAATTCAAGGTATGCACTGTTAGGGACAGTATACAATTCTTTGGGACAAGGTTAACAACTTCACACATAACACTGACAAAAAGAAAAATGATTATATTTTAGTGATCTGCATAGACATATTTTAAATTCAAAGTCCATGTGTTAAAAAGACATTCTAAGTAATTATAAGCATTACATTTAATTTATTTATTTATTTATTTTTTACCATAAATCTGAATGTTAAATAACAATTAGTGTGGACCCAGTGGACAAAAATACCTTGCTTGTTCCATTAAAGCAAAAACAAGCATGAAAAGCATGACAAATGTAGCGTTTTGTATTAGAGGAAATGGAAATGTGTTACAGCCCAAGTTGAAGTATAAATGCATTCTTATATAAAGTAAACACATTTTACAACAATTTAAATGTGATTATTGCAACCAAAGCCTGTGTGAACTTCATCACTGGGATCAACTTTATCAAGACCAGCTCATTTAAATTGGTATTATTTGCCTTAAAATGCAATTGTGTGACACCGGTAAACCCAGTTTTACCATCTGATAGTGGCTGACCCATTTAAGAAGACAATATGAAATGAAAGTAAATCAACTTTGACTTAGATTTTTAGAAATCTGTCAAGTTCCCAACAGCTAACACATAGTTTAAGCTGAAAGGTAAAGTGTGGACCAACAAGCGGACCATCAGTGAACATCCCAGGCTCTGATTGACCAGGTAATACTAGTAAATGTATGTACTACCCTGTCATATATGGATCCTACTGATCTGACCTGACTCACTACTCCTAAAATACTGTTCAGAATTTAATCTAACATACAATCAGTGATCACCTAAAGGGTCTTCATCCAAACTGCGCTTAAAGTCTGATGATCTGCATACTTGCACTGATACGTCCATGATAAGCTAGGTGTAGAATCTATGCGTCACACCTAAACGCACTATATGTGTCTTTGTTTGTTTTTCCCATAAAGCATGTATCCTCAGGTTACTAATCGCCAGGGATCCCTTGGCTGTGCTTCCGAAAATATTGTTTGCTCATTTTCAGTGTGTCCCTTTGTTGTATTTTTTTTTTTTAGTTTTTAGAGAATCAGATACAGATTAAGATTTGTTTCATAATCAAGTATCACAGCAATCATACTTTTATTACTGAAACTGAGCCCGTTTTACAGAAACAACTTGAGTGTCACAGACTTACAGACAATCGCACTCTTTTAGAACAACCTATTTTTGAGGACAGTTCCTATTGCAAATCTGCCACAGGCCTGAACCAGGTTAATAGTTTTTCCCAAGGGGTCCAGGTTTTCACCTAGCAATGCCTTGAGTAACACTGATGGTGTTGCTTGCAGACAAATGCTTTTTTTTTCACAACAAAGAAGAGATTATAACCGGCATTTGACATTAGATCCCTGTAAAGTAATCTTTCTCAGGTTGTCCCTTCATGTTGTATTATGGTGGTGTTCTTTGGGGACTCGGGAGTCCCTTTCGTGTCTTGATGCTTCACAAAAGACCTTGGTTTTCCTCTGAGATAGGTGTGTCTTTAAGTTAGAGACTGTACACAACAGTGCTGAACGTTCTATTTTCAGTTTAGCGCCTGAGGCCAAAACAAAAAACGACCCATTACAAAACTCTGACGACAGTTACTTCTGTTTTTATCACATTATAAGATCTCCACGAACTTGTGATCAAATCACTGATCATGGCTTTTCAGACACCTTTGAAAACAGAATGTTATTTGTTTGTATATGTTTCCTAGGCAACACGTACTCCGCTTATACCCAAGACAGCAATTAAGTGTTTTTCAAATCCATAAATGTATTAATTTAAAATAGATCATATATGTTACGTTATGTTAAACAGCACAGTTTAATGAGTCTTTATACAACATGTTGACACTCCTACCAAATCCTATAGTGCAGTTTGTTTTTTGGCTATGAAACTAAATATGATGTTTCACTTCAGATAAAAAAAAAGATGAAATTAATAAAATAACCAAATTAATATAACAAGAACACAAGGTGATACCATAGGTGATACTACAATTCCTTGGCATAAATGTCAACATTTTAATAAAGAAAGTGTATCGGATGATTTTAATTAATAGACTAACTTTATTATGTGGAACTTAAATTAAAGGGCAGCATAATATGCAATAGTGCCACTGCTAATGAAGTAAAAGTCTGACATTATGGTGCCTGAAGATGCAGTATTCCATTTGTTATTGTTGTCAAAATAAGCCAGAGCTCGATGTTCAATTCTACACAATCCTAAAAATACTTTGATGATATTTTCTTCAAGATCAAAATGTATTTTAAAAGAAGAAGCCAAAATGATTTGAAACAAAGAAGATATTCATGTTCAAGGCTCAGTGTTCAGGTTACACTATTGTCTTCCATCACCCGCCCCTGTGGGGACAACGGTATAAATAGGATCTGGAATCTGGAAGCTGAGAGGAAGAAGACCCCAGATGAAGGCTTATCGGTGAGTCTCACAATTAAAAAAAAAAAAAAAAAAAAAAAAATCTATTTATGAAAATTATTCAAATTAATGTGTCTGCATCAGGAAAAATATTTTTATGTATTAGCAGAGAAAAATATTAATTGTAAAAGTTAAACCTGAGAAATATTGAGTGTATTGTGAGTATTTTGAGATGTTTTTGTACTGAGACAGCATGATGAATGTGTCTATGCAGAATACAATTACTTTTTAATCATCTCAACTATGAATGTGCTATCAATTTGATGTTAATGAACTTGACTGAAAATTTATTCTGTTTTTCCTCTCAAGTGGCTGCTTACTGTGTGTTGTACAATAGCCTTAAGAAACTAATACCTCTGTAAGCTTTGCCCTGGAGGGAGGTTACCCTGTTGTTTTTGACACAGAAAAGAAATCTGTCCATTTTTGAAGAGTTTTTTTTTTCTTCCCAAAAACACTTTTTGTTAAAAGAAAATGGTGAATGCCTTATTCTCATTGTTTTGGTGTTTTCTCACAGGTCCACACTGAGAACAATGAAGCTGCTCCTTCTTCTATTCCAGCTTGGCCTAATTTTGAGGGCTGATGCTCAGACACCAGATGCTTGTGCTTTAAGTCCTACAAACAGAGCTCCAGGTTTGTATCATCATTTTCTGCAGCATGTTCTCCAGTTTAAAAAAACTCTTAAACTTCCAGTAATTTGTTCTAAATATTTTTATTTTTCCTCTCCTAGAGAACTCTGACATATCCGTGACCTGCGGCACTGAGAATATGGACTTGAGCATCTACCTTTGCCCGATATACAATGCTTTTTACAACGAGTCCCTGATGGTCCTCAATAATCAGATCACCAATTCTAGATGTTATGGGACAGCTGACTTCATTGCCGTCCCACCAAGATTAAGATTCAGCTTTCCCATAAATACAACCTCTCTATCTTTCTGCAATAATAATTTTGAGGTAACCTATGCAATAGCTTTTTGCTGCAGATTTATAATACATTTTTAAAATACATTTATTGTATGCTGTCAAGCTAAAAACTACTTCTCTGTCAACAGATAACCACTCAAGTTGGGACTGGGCAGTTTTCTGACTTTTCAAATGTCCAGTTCGTCAACATCTCTGGCACTGTTACTTCTATAGACCCCGCTGCGGGCACGATCACCTACAGGCCCCAGATCCTGTATAAGTTCTCCTGCAAATACCCCATGCAATATCTGCTCAACAACACAAACTTGGCTGTGTGAGTATGTAATGCCACATGCAAAAGATATGTGCACAAATGTATCTGTTATATTAAAAGCATAAAAAATAATAATAAAAAGAAATAAAAGCATAAGTATGATTGTCTTTTTTTTATCAACTACAGATCTGGTGTGACTCTGGCCATAAAAGACAACAATGGCACCTTTCTCAGCACACTGAGTATACAACTCTACAGAGTAAGACCCTTTAAAACTTTTGGAAGATTACCAAAAAACTTTTCAAACTCAGTTACTCAGTTACTTTTCTGTGGAACAGGATCAACAGTACCAACAGATCTTAACCATCCCAGAAACAGGACTTGACTTGAAGACGAAGATTTATGTTTCAGTGAAAGCCACCAATCTAACAAAGAAGTAAGCTTTAACTATTTACATTAGACTGGCTGCGTTAACAGAAAAGACCCATAAAAAAATCTCTGTCTGTCCCCAAAGGTTCAATGTGCTGCTGGACAGATGCTTTGCAACAACAAGTCCATATCCCACGCAAAGCACCTCTTATGATCTGTTTGTGGGGTGAGTTATACAAATGTAACCACAATTCATCTAATCATTGACATACACTGAAACTTTTAAAGCAAGCGAGCCCCTGAAACCTTCTCAAGTGCATGTATTTTGTTTCACTTTAGGTGTACACGGGATGCACAGACTGTGGTGGAACAAAACGGAGTGTCACATACTGCAAACTTCAACTTTGAGGCCTTCAGATTTGTGGAGCACAAAAATCGGACAGTTTCTGCTTTCTACCTGCACTGTGTCACCAGACTCTGTGAGACATCCACATGTAGCTCATTGCTGCCTGTGAGTGGAAGTGACTTGTTTTTACCAGACATCTTGAAAGAATTCATTTTTTTTGTATTACTAAGATAAATAAAATGTATTTTGTTTGTCTTTGTTTATTTTCGATAGAACTGTGGCACCCCCCGAATTAGGAGAAAGAGAGAGGTGGAGACCGTGTCGAGCAATGCTACAATCACCTCTCCCATCATAGTCGTGGGCAACCAGAAAACTGGTATGTGTTTAGAACAAATTGCAATAAAATATGTATTCTTGTGTTATTATCCTTTTATGCCGCTTAATAAAGATTATTTTTCACCTGATCAAATCTGCCAATACAGCTAGTGGATGAAAACAGAGGATTACATTAAATTACAATTAATAGATTAATATTTTTGCGCAATGTAAAAAAAAAAATTGTGCTGTCAGCATTAATCTCGTTAAAATGACGGTAACGCGGCAAATCTCCGTTAGCGAGTTAGCCCCGTGTCCGCGCTAACTCGCTAACGGAGATTTGCCGTGTTAATGCGGTTATGGCGTTAACGTCATTTTAACGAGATTAACGCTGACACAATTTTTTAAAAAATTATCAAAACTTAGTCTTTGATGGTAGATTTTGGTTACCCTGTCGAGTCTGAACCAAGTTATTTCTCCTCTGTTTTCAGGCTTTATGCTAAGCTGCCTGCATAGCCTGAATGCACCTAGCATCAGTTTATGAGATTTCTAGTGTGTTTTCAGTTTTCTAGTGTGACTTTTTTCAGAAAAGCAACTAAGCAATTCTTTTTCAACAGCACAATAAGCTTGAAATCTATCCATTTCTGACCATGACTTTTGATTCACTTTTACAGGAGAAGATCAAAATTCTGACGTATGACATTTCTGTGTTAGTGTGTACAAATTTATTCTGAAAGGGTTACTTATTCTGTCTGTAATAAGCAATGCTGACTCATTAGATATACAATGTTTTAATACCTTAATGCTTTTCTCTTTTCCTGTTCACAAAGGTGTGAATAATGGGGGCAGCTACAATGGGCCTCTGGTGGCTGTCATCATGTGTTTCGCCATATTTTCAGCACTGCCCTGACCGTTCACACTGGGATGTACATCGGGCGCAGAAAGAGAAAGTTCTAATATCTTCTGACTCAGAGTGGAGTCCTTTTACCGATCTCCCAAACTGCTAGTGCAGTATTTCATCATCTACAATGCATGGTCATTATACAGTAGATAATAAAACAGGTCATGGGGAACAATAGTAAGGAACAGTGCATGGTCTTTTTCATATTTCTATGTAGCTTTTCCATTTCACAAACATATTACATGGTGGTCGGTGGTTATCTAAGCATGCAACTTCAGTATAAATCATATAGTTTGTTAATGGGGAGATAAGGGCTCAGAATAATTTAAAATAACTGTGTATGGCAAATAAATGATTTGAACCAGGTTGTCAAGAGTCTTATTGATAAGGAATGATGGCACCTTGAAATCAATGACAATGAACTTTTAAATGATTTTTGAGTTGAGAATGGTGAAAAAAGTAGCTGCTCATGCTACATTGTTTGTTTTTTTCTTCTTTTTGCTGCCTGTTATTGCATAACAGACAGCAGAGGGAGCTAATATGTTGATGTTAAATAATAAATACTTGTTGACATTTATCAAGTTGCATATTTGTGTCGTCCTTATAGATCTAAACATCTTTCTATATCCCTGACTATTGTTATTATTATTATTATCTCCCAAATCGCTTCATTCACAATTTTAAGTGTGGAAGAAGGATACTGAGTATGTTTCTGAGAGAGTCATTTAAAACGGCGTATATTCACAGACCAGCAACAGCAGATATTTTGATGCCTCAGAACAGCAGATACAAGTCTTGTGCATAAAATACAAATAAAAGTAGAGACTTACTCCACCATTCATTTTGTTTTAACAGTCTTTTTGGGTTTCTGTCAACTCCAGAAACAAGTATATGGCATTGTAGCTGCTAAATGTTTGTTTATCAGGTAACTGTAGGCTTTGTGCAGCAAGCATAATGAGAGTTCTCTAGTTTAAAACCATTCTCAATCTTCCACCGACTTGATTGAAATCTTTTATTTTTCCTCTCCCAGAGAACTCAGATGTATCTGTGACCTGCGAGCCTGAGCACATAGACCTGAGCATCTACCTTTGCCCGATGTACAATGCTTTTTACAACGAGTCCTGGGTGGTCCTCAATAATCAGACAAATAATCCTAAATGTTATGGGACTGCTGACTTCACTGTTGACCCACCAAGATTAAGATTCAGCTTTCCAATAAATCAAATTCTCTCTCTTTCTGCGGTAATAATATTGAGGTAACCTATATAATAGTTTTTACTTCAGTTTTAATTTTTTAACAAATTTATTGAAAGCTGTCATGCTAAAACATATTTCTCCATCAACAGATAAGCAGTCATATTAGGAGTGGACAGTTTTCAGACTTCTCATATGTCCAGTACGTCACTGTCTTTGGCACTGTTACTTCTATAGACCGCGTTGCGGGCATGATCACCTACAGGCCCCAGATCCGGTACAATTTCTCCTGCACATACCGGATGAAATATCTGTTCAACAACACCAAACTGAGTGTGTGAGTATGCCATGTGACGCACAGAGTAATACCTGCAAACTGAATCTGTCATACTCTAAAATAATATGTTTATTTGGTTGAATGCAGATCTGGTGGGACTTCAAGTATAAAATCCAACGATGGTAGATTATTCAACATGCTGAGTCTGCAGCTCTACAAAGTAATCTTTAAAATCTTTTAGAATTAACTAGAATATTAAAAAAAATACTTTTAAAACTTCATTTTCTCTATTAATTTTCCCTGGAACAGGACAAACAGTACCAAGAGATCTTAACTATCCCAGAAACAGGACTTGAAGTGAAGACAAAGATTTATGTTGAAGTGAAAGCCATCAATCTAAAAGACAGGCAAGTTTTAAAATTTACATTAATAACTTTTTTTTTTAAATTGTCTTTTTTTTAAAAAAACTCTCTGTTTGTTCTCAAAGGTTCAATGTGCTGCTGGAATGATGCTTTGCAACAACAAGTCCAAGTCCAATGCAAAGCGGCCATTATGGCCTGTTTGTGTGGTGAGTGAGATAAATGTAATATGTACCCATTTACACACTGACACATTTCAAGCTTTCTCAAGTACATGTTTATTATTTTACTAGGTATACACGGGATGCGCAAACTATGGTGGAGATCAATGGGGTGTCGCAAAAGGCACTTTTCTCCTTTGAAGCCTTCAGATTGGTGGACAATGAGTATGAGACAGTTTCCACTTTCTATTTGCTTTGTGTCACCAGACTCTGTGAGGTGTCTAAACGTCGCTCGTTACTGTCTGTAAGTTCACTTCATAGACTTTGATCTTTAAAATATTATGTCTTTAACTTTTGCTCAGTTCTGTGAACATTTCCTTTACCTGTTTGAAGATTGTTTTGCAGTTTTTCATGTTTTTGACAGAAATTTGGATCTTCTGAGAGACTGTGCAAGAGAAAGGTCAACAAATACGTGTCAGAGAGCACTATAGTAACTTCACCTGCCATCCACGTGAGAAGCCAGAGGAGGAAAGCAATGACACTTGTGTTGAGTAGCATAGGTATGCTTTCGTACTTGGCAGTAAATAACAGCACAAACATAAAAGGAAACAAAGTAGAAGATAGACAGTATTATATATGTTAATATATACATTTACAATATTTTGGGGGTAAATTAACCCTCTGAAGGCTCAGTCGTGAGCATTCAGATTCATTCATTCAAGCTTCACATTATGAATCCATTCCAAACAGTCAGAATTAAATTAAAAAATTGTCATTTTTTAGACCCGTTAGGCTGCTGTATGTTTTCTTATCACAGTTGCATCCTTTTGATTCTAACTAATTCTAACAAATTTACACGATAACAGCAAGAATTCAAAGCTTTATAGCCACTCTGTTTCAAAACAGGCCAAAACCTCTGAATACACATTTTTGCTTCACTTCATAATTGTTCTGTTTTCTTAGTAATGCATTTTTTAAATGTATTTTTAGTTGTATAATTTTATAAATGCAAGAAAAACATTGTTAACACATTTATAATAGATTGTGTGCCCTGTATTGTTAGGCTCAAGCATGTTTTGAGGCTAATTTTCTTTCTCTTTTTTTTGCAGTTTTGTTTTTGGCTCTTTTGATTTTAGATCAAAAGTTTATTTTTCTTTTAAAAGCAAAATTAGCTTTAAAACGAACCAGTTAATTAACATTACTGGTGTTCTTTCCTTTAGATTTTTCTGTAGATCTGCCAGCTGACTCAGTCTTTGATGCTAAGAATCTGTGTTGAATGTGATGTGTGAAGTTGCACAACTCATAAAATGGTCATGTAGGTTTAATTGAAATGGATGAATTCATTGTTGAGGACTTTTAGATCACGACAAACATCAAACTGAGCACAGAGCAGAAGATATTTTCTGAACCGTTATGAGCTTGTTCCATGGAAAGTGCTCTGATTGGACAATTTGATGCACTTCATTTAATTAACCAGAAATTTCTAACACAAATTTAGAAAAAACATAACCACTAAATCACTCTGGTCCAGTATATTGAAACCAAAAAGAAAGGGAAAGGTCCAATTGCACAAGTTTATTTTAATATGTCATAAAATTGTACAAATTTTTTGTTACAATAGTACAAAAATCCAGGCATTCGTTTATAATGTTAATAATTACATGTATGTTTATTCACATGTGAAAAAGTTATGTTTGAATACTATTAGACCCTTAACCCTACAGTGAGGGCTTTGTTTGCTCTGCTCTGCCCTGTCGGAGGCACTTTGCTGCTATTGTTTGGTCCACTTGGCGTCTTAAATGGAAGCGTTTAGTGTAAATCAGTACCATGTTGTTCTGAATCGTGACCTTTTCCTCAAATAAAACAAAGCTCATCTGATGGGAGTGGTTACCTCTAATGGTGACAATACCTCCATTCGTAGTGCACATATCAAATGATGGGAAATGCATGCGATGTCCTTTGTTACTGAATACCAACGCAATTTCACATCTATGGGAGGAATACGTTTTGAAAGAAAAGTGTTAAATTGCTTGCAAAGAATTATACCTAAGAATCAGTGTCACTGCGTATTAAAGCTGTATGACCAAACATCTTTTAAAAAGTCTTTTAAGCTTTATATTAGTGTCTTTTATTTGTTGCCGGCTTGTGTTTGCATATGTTCATATCTGCACCGTATATACATGTGTATCTGTATTTACGTGTATATACAGTCTCTATTTACACATGTATCACCTTAGTTCAGTAACATTTTTTATGTGTTTTGTGGTAATAGCTCATTGGTTTAGCTGACCAAATCAGCTCCTTTAGACTCTGACCTCCTGCATCTGGAGCATTCGAGAAAATATCTAACTGCAAATCATCTTCAGCCAGTTTGCTTCACAGCTAAACTTGTAACGGTGATACATCATTACTTCCTGAATGTACCAGATGCTGGCCAATCAGCTTCTCCACCTTAACCAATCATAGGCGCATACTACAAAGCTAGTTGGACTTCTTTGCACTAGATCAACCTAAAACTACAGTGTTAGGTATCATCACAGTGGCATTGTCTCTTTGTTAACCTGAGCTTTCGGCTTCAGGGTCCGTGCGCATCCACATATTGTTTGATTCTTCCTCTGCATAAAATAGAACAGTTGAAATAGAGCTCTAATGCAGGGTGTATAGGTGCATCCTTTATGTTTTAAACAGTGAAGCATAAACGAGATAAGACATAAAACCATGACAGGAAGTAGAAGACATGCTAACAAGTACTCAGTTTTTTTTTTTTAGGTTTTAAAGATGATTTGGTGTAGGAAAAGTTGGTTTGATATCCGATATCCTGACATTTTGATGTGAATATGATCAAAAGAAGCTCCACATACAAGTTCTCAGAAACACTGTTAAACTCCAATCACATTTGATATCATAAAATATAGTTGGGCTTGAAAAACTATTTATTAGTTTATTTATTTGGCACAGCTTTAAAGACAACTCTCTCCTTATGTCTTGTCCTCAATTTGCATGTATGGTGAGAGGGATTTACAGGAACTGAAGATGTATGAACTGAGAAAAGAGGCGAGAGAAGTCTAGAAGTCATGCCTACATAGTCTTAGTTACTCTTTACCACCTCGGGCGCAGCCTTTTCTCTGAAAATCCACTCTTCTAACTGTATGTACCTGTAATGTTTTGCTTTGACAAAAGCCAACAAACCCCCCATGGGCCTCTTTCCCTTTAAATATGCAACATTTTTCAGTATAAAAATGCAAGTCCTGATGTTTTTTGTGTTTTTCCTCATACAGATTCTCCATTGTTGAAGCGCAAAAGGATCCCTGTAATGCTTGTAACTGTGTGCAGTGTCATCATAACTGTTTTGCTGTCCATTTGAAAAACAGTCATTCCATTATGTCCCCCAGTCATGAAGGAATATTGATTAAAAATATGTAATGCTGAAAAAAAGAAATGTCAGTTTGGTCAGCCATTATTTAGGCTCAATATTTACTGCAGTTTGAAGATAATAGTTCATATTTTATGCATTGGAAAAAAATATTTAGTGCAACTTTTTTAGCAGTTGGATTACATTGAATTCAATGTTAAATGTTCCATATTATAAACTGGGGTTGGAAAATAAGGAATATTATTTTAACTTTCTTGCTGTTAACAAAATGACAAAACAACAACAACAAAGGTTTACCTGCTGATGTGCATACTGCTCTGTACGCGTCTGTCCTGTATGTAGGTTTAGAATATTAACCCGTTTCAACATTTGCAGGTAATTTGTCAGAAACATCAAGAGAAGTTAAAGTTTATTGACGGTGGATCCAAAACAAAAGTTAATCTATGAACAAGTTAACCTGACATTTATTCAGCATGAGAAAATGTAACTTTGTTGCCAAACCACTCAACTTGAGCTGAGCCTCTGAAATACTCCTTTCCATGTCCTTCCCGGTCACTTTAAATGAATATCTTGACATCATCCCAGCCTCCTGTCTTTTTTATCAGTGCCACCGTCTCCAAACCATACATCATATCTGTCCTTCTGTCACAAATCACTGCTGATGCTCGTCTCCACCCACTCACCCAGTTCTGCTACTTCATTGTTACACCTGCTTCTGTCGCGTTCCTGGGTCTGTTGACCCAGCGTTTTGAGTTTTAGTTTATTTGGATGTTATGTTTAAGTTCTGTCGGGTAGCTAAGTTCATTTGTTTATTAGTTTCTCTTTGTGTTTTCTACCCCTGTATTTAAGTTTCCCTCTCCCTGTTTCATGCTGCGTGTCTTATGTTGTCAAGTTTATATTGTCTTGTCCGCGTCTCATGTTTCCTGTTTTATTTTGAAGGTCTGTGTCCTATGTCAGTGTAGTCAGCTTTGCTTCCTTTGTCTTGTTATGTCTAGTTATGACTAGTGTCAGCTGTTTCCCCATGTGTTTCCACTTCCCCTAATTACCCTTGTGTGTATTTAGTCTGTGTTTCTGTTCATTCTTTGTTAGGTTGTCTGTTGTTCACGCCTTGTTTGCCATGCCATGGTTCATGTTGTTTGTTTAGTTCTCCCAGTTTAGGTTAATCTTAGTTTTATTTCAGTTTGCCTTGCCCTTTGTTTGTACCTTTTTTTACCAGCCTCATTAAACAGCTCGCTTTTTGTTAATTCAAGTTTTGTTCCACGCTCTATTTTGTCTGCATTTTGGGTCCTCTGCGTCACTCCATACAGTCTGCCTCTGCCAGACCATGACAGCTTCCCTCTTATCGATGCGTATACCCTCTCTCGCTTCAACTGACCTTTATTCCTTGTTTCTCCAGCGCATACCTACACCTCTGTAGGACTCCACATCACATAAGCTAATTCTCTACATTTAAAGCTACTTTTAAAATCCCTACTACCACCTCTATACACCAACCTTTCCTTCTCTCTCACTGCCTCCAAGCACCCGCCACCCCACTCCTCCTCCTTTGGTTTTGTCCAACAGTAGCATAGAGTTTACACAAAATACCTTCACTGACAACCCTCCACATTTATCTGAGCCTGGGACCGGCAGTAGAAGTGCACTGGCTTGTTGTCATCTGTAACGGTTGTACAAAAACAGTTGAGATATTTCAGAGCTCAACAAAAAACACTAAGAAAAACCTGCTGTTAAATGTTAAATTTCTTATAATTTACTGAACAATTAAAAAAGACAGACTTGTTCAAATGATCTGTATTAAATGTCTTTTATTGCACTTGTGGTTAATATAATTAACACGGCACTTTAACAGTTCATCACACGTGAGATCTGTCTTTGGATTGAATTATATTTTTGAAAATACTGTCAATAATTGTTAGTCCAAGAAGCCATGTTTTCTGAAGACTCAGCTAAGTAAACAAAGGCTATATTGGCACTTCCAGGTGATATAACATTGATAACTTGTGGTATATACTAAGTGTAAGTTCTTCCAAATAACAATACAAATAAAAAATACCCAGTGTCTTATTAATGTTCGGCAAAAGACCAGGTGAAAGTGATGTTACTGTGTCGCATTAGAACAGAACAAACAACTTTAAGGTGCTGGAATTATAAAAATAATGTAGGCATTGGTCGATCCTCTTCTTAATTCTCATAGCTGTGTAAGAATATGAGTCTAAAAACAAAACTCACCCTCCAGAGGTTTCTCTAAGTGTTCATACCACCTTTATGCTGGGTGGCCCACAGGTTTCTGTAAAATTTCTGCCAAACTGATGACTCCAGTGTTTCACTCCGCTGCCTTTCATTTATTTTTAAACTTTGAAATGTAAAAGCAGTTTTACTTTATACTCGTCTGCAATCTCGTCACAGTTTGAGATATTTATTTGAAAGCGGTTTTTGCAGAGTTCAGCATTCTCAGCGGGAGTACGGCTTCCACCCATTCATTCGGGGTAGCCATCATGCGCTCCCACAGCGCCACCTCATAAGGACTCGAGTCCATCCAGTCCACCACTGCTCCGTAACTTCTGCCTACAGAGAGAGAGAGACAAAAAAAGCACAAAAAAAAAAAAAAAAAAAAAATCATCTTTCCAGCATGAAACTGTTAAATTTCTTAGAATAATTAGCTCTTATCTACATCATATAAAGCCTTTGTTTTCTTTCTACACACTTTGATCTAGAAACACTACTCACATTATGTCATTCTGTTTTTGAAAATTACATTCTGCACACTTTTATGTTTCGCAGACTATAAAGGCTGTGCATGCAACCAGCCAACAAGAATGATCAAAGCATTGAAGATTAAAGACATTTCACATATATATATACTAAAATGAGCAAGTCTTACTGCTTTCACTCATAATGTAAACATCAAAGCTCCAATAACTTCACAACAGAAGGCATGTTCAGTTTGTCGTTCAGTGCCACCTCAACTGGCAGCTGGAAACTTTGTCTATCCCATCTAACAGAGGTTGTCTTCATGATGTCTACACGACTGAAAGCACCGAGCTGATACCATGTGTCGCCAATACAATATTTGCATTTGCAGTGCTTGAACAGGTGTACCTAATGAAGCGGCCGCTGAGTGTATCTCATCAGGTTGCGTATTTTCATAAGTACTTCTTCCATCAGTAGCCTACCTGTTCCAGTCCCCAGCCTCAGGCCCCCCAGCAGGTTGCTTGCGAGCCTGTCTCGGTCCCACACAGTGAGCTCCACGCATGCCTCTGTTAGATCAGCCTCTCTGATGCCATCATACACCATCGTGTGGTTAAACACCGGATCCACCGTCCTCCGCAGCACACGCGTCTTCTGGCGACTTTTCCTGCTCGTGTCTGGCAGGACGAAGCTTCAAATGAGCGGGTAGAAGAAAACATGTCGTGACTAATACAGAAGAACCCCTTAAATAACTAACTTGAGATGAATCAGCTGTGCATACCACTTTACATATGGGTCGATGGTAGCCCTGATTAGAGGCAGGTTCTTGCATTCTTTCACCCAAATGTGAATCTCTCCAGTGCTGCAACTGTCTTTAGCTACACCTTTAAAGAAAATGACATTACATTTTTATGACTCTGGTATTTCTACACAAGTATAAGACTGAACTTAAAAACTAAAACATACTGCAGTAAGGGAGGTTAATACATAACATTTTATTACTGGATTTAAATGATGCTTTTCTTTCCTGCTTTTATTTAACTGGTAATCTAGGTTGATTCTTGCACACACTTTGTACAGTGATAGTCAGCTATAGTGCTGTGAAAAAGTATTTACTGTGCACGATTTCTTTGGTTTGTTACATATTTGTCATATTTGTTAAACGTTTCAGATCAAACACATTTTAAATATTAGACAAATATAACCCAAGGAAATACAAAATGCAGTTTTTACTCCTCTGCTGCAAAAGGCTGATGGGATATTGTCATCACCCTTCTGGGCGAGTTTACCAACCTACCTGGCAAAGTAATTACACCCCTAAATTTAATAACTAGTTCTGGCACCCGTGTCAGCAAGAACTGCAATCGAGCGTTTGTGATAACTGGTAATAAGCCTTTCATATCACTGTGGAGGAATTCAGGCTCGTTCGTCTTTGCAGAATTGTTTTAAGCAAGCCACAGTTGAAGGTTTTAAAGCATGAAAAGGCTTTTAAGGTCACACCAATCAGATTTAAGTCCAAACTTTGGCTAGGTCACTCAAAACAAAGAGTTCCTTAAGAACTCCACCTTTATACTCATACATGATTAAAAGTTCAAAATAATTCTTATTTATCGTTCACATTACATGGTTTGTTTGTTTTTAGATGGGCAGGTGTCAACTTTCATCATTTTAAGAAAAAACAGAAGCACTGTGAAAAATATCTCCATCCAGATTAAAAACATCAAGCATTTGGTGATGTAGAAATCTTGGCCAATCAGAAGCCAAGCGGAAGGCTTGAGTTTTACATTTGACTCAAGAGTGAGGTTCAACTTCTCCTAAACATCAGGGGAAACACTGACATCCATATTCTATTCATGCAACTGCAGATATTAAAATCTTTCCTTTAATAATAATAATGGATTGGATTGATATAGCGCTTTTCAAGGCACCCAAAGCGCTTTACAATACCACTATTCATTCACTCTCACATTCATACACTGGTGGAGGCAGCTACAGTTGTAGCCACAGCTGCCCTGGGGCAGACTGACAGAAGCAAGGCTGCCATATCGCGCCATCGGCCCCTCTGGCCAACACCAGTAGGCAAGTAGGGTAAAGTGTCTTGCCCAAAGACACAACGACCAGGACAGAGAGCCCAGGGATCGAACCGGCGACCTTCCGGTTACAGATGCGATTCCCAACCCCCTGAGCCACGGTCGCCCCTTTGTCTGCCACTGCAGGAAATCGCCTCATATAAAACAAATGATGTGTTGTGCAGTCTGATGTCAGAAAAGGAAAAAAGGCACATGCCTTTGACGTTATAGGACAAAATCTGTTTCCTCGCACAGAAGGAAATGCAGAGTATGAAAATCTTCAGCCAAAAAAAGTTTTTCAAAAGTCAAAATGCAAAGAAAAATACCCATGTATGTGAGGACAGGGTGTTACACAAGTCTTTTTTAACACGTCTCCCTTTAACCCGACTTTCTTCTGATTGGCTCTATGTCAGAATAACAGAAGCTTTGACAAACAGGTGAGAGAGGCTGCTGTGCTACTGTAAACAATACTGCTAATCTAATATAAAAAACAGAGGAGGATTACTTGCAGACCTTCGCTGTGGATGATCTGTGGCAGGAAACGTATGGCTAGTTTCATCTCTCCTCGGTCATTTGATGGCGCTAGCGTGGGCGTCGTCTAAGACACGGGAGACATTACATAAACACCCAAAAACGTCATCATGTGACAGCTGATATAACCAACTCAAACAAGACTCTGGAAAATAAATGAGCGGACGGACCACATTCTCCAGATAAACCGGCGTTATGCGATGAGAAAACAATGTCGCAGATAAAGAAGCCTTTGTGTGTGTTTATCTTTTTTTCTTACCCTGGCTTTCAGGGCTAAGTAGTTCATCTGGGTGTGGTCAAAGTCCCACTTAGACAGCTCCACGTCTACCTCGCCCAGGAAACTGTTCTTGCCAAACGTGTCATGATGCCAAACAGAAAGAATGAGTGTCTGGGTCCTGAGATACTCCATGCGAACTCTATACTGGGAGGATAGGAAAGAGCAGGGCGCTTTTATTTGCTGTCAGGCAAGATTTACGGTGTGGGAATATTTGTGTGTTGGTAAAATATCCACATATTCTTACTCTGAGGATCTCGTTAAAAGTCGGGTTTAACGTCTTCTTTTTTACCGATGTTTTCCTCTTTCCGAGATTAGCTTTATCGGGTGCCAGGTAGCTCTTGACATACCTTAAAAGGAAAGAAAACAAATCTTACAGAATATATGGAGGAAGTAGTCACAGTTAGTGGCCAAAAATGGGCTAAAATGAATAATAACTTTTGTGTGATATGGTGACAGAATATAGTAGAAATGGATAAATACAATAAGTTAAGAAAAAAAACAAACTTTCTTATACTTCAAGTTTCTAGTGAAAGCTGAGGAAACATCATGAACCACATGTACTGTTGTTCTGACCTTGCCACTTTGCTATATTGCAGGTAAATGCTAGTGCTATAGTGGCTACAGCCATCTCTTATATACAGTCAATACTCTGTATATGCCCCTCTTTATTATTTTACAGTGACTTAAAAGAAACCTGGAGTCCTTTTTTGGTGGGGACAGGTGAAAACATGATGCAGGAATATCACGTTTCCTTTCATTGGTTTATAATCTAGTATGGAAGTAGCACTCACGGATCTGAGCGGCCCCTTTTCGGGTCTACAGCAGCCAAGTCTCGGCACTCGGCCACAAAAATATGAAACTCTCTGAGCCGCTGGACGTAGTTGATGGAGAACTGGATGCTTCCCTGGACCTCCACATTCGCAAAGTCTGCACTGTACATGGTCATCACACTTCCACTTAGCTGAAAGCATACGCAAACATGAAGATAAACATTGTTTATTATAAAACAAAGCAGAAGACGGTCTGATGCATGCATGTTTGAGCTTTTGGTTATTGAGTTTTATTGTGCAGCAGGTACAGACGGAGAAGGAATGTGTGAGGTACAAACAGTGACCGGAGTTCTTGTTAGTGCACTTTTCTATACTTTGACCTGATCAGTGCTACAAACCTTAGCGCTGGAAAGTTGCTGTGAACTGCACTAAGGTGTGGGGAGGATTCAAATTTCTTTTAGAGCTATCAGTTTTCTCCTTTAAAATCATCTCTATGGATAAGCTTTAAAAAAAGCCCTACTTGACAAACCTCATATCTCACTCAGCATTTCAGTATTTGTTGCTCCAGGGCTCACTGGAGCTTCCTAAGGCCTGAGAAGTGGTAAAATCACAACAAAATTTAAATTTACGCTTGATTAAAAGTGTTCACTAATGAAGATTTGGCTGAAGACCAACTTTGTTTAGCTAATGCACATCTGCTCACGTCTGGTTAGCCTCCCACTGTTCAGCTGAGGTGCAGTGCACAGATGCTTGGCAGCTTTGGGATCTTTCTGATTCTGGCTGTCATCCCGACATGGGGGCAGTGGTGGTAGAAACATTTATTTATGTCAGTATCAATACAACTGGAGATATTCTACTTCACATAATATTCAAAGTATAAGAAAACTGATGATTAATGCTCATATTAAACAAAGTTTACAAAAGAATGAGGTCAGTGTATCACTGTAGGCCACGACATGTTGGCGGCTGTGCCAGCAATAGCATGAATGCTAAGTGGAATGCAGCCTTCAGTACACCTGTATTGTTAATTTAAAGCTTTTGTTGTGGAAAAAGGTTTCTCTAGTTCAGCTTAAAGCCAAGAAGCAGCGCAGTTAAAGTGAGAGATAAGTGAATGGGAAAAATGCGCATGCAAAGCGATGCATTCTGCTGTGTATAAACATACAGAAGACACAGACGGCCTGCCAGAAGAGATGGTGAGGTTAGACATTGAGCTGCCCATTATTAGTCTTTCTCGGGGGTAACTGTCCTCGCAGGTGGAGTCAGTGGTTTCGCCAGGATCCTACAACACAGACAGCAAACAAAGCTCTGTGCTCGAAGATGCAGTGCAGGCTTTTTTCTACAGGACTAAAAGATGCAAGAAGTCATTTTACCTCCTTCTGTAAGAATGAAGGAACTGATTTGCTCATCTTCTTCAGGTGGTCTGGATCCGAAAATAAGGCCGAGGAGGGTGATGCGATAACAGAAGCTAGAGCGTGGTTAGTTGGGAAGCAGAAGATTAAAATACTGATTAAATTTCCGCTATGATCGCAAGAAAATGTATATCCTCCGGAGACCCAGCCTAATTATGCATGTCCTCTGTAGTAGACACAAAAATCAGAGAAAAAGTTAAACTGAGAGATACTTTTTTCCCTTGGTTCTCAGAAGGATAAAATAAGATAAGTATTTGTCTTATCATGTCTCGCATAAAGTTCCTAATGTTGTAAATCTGCTCAACATTTGGCAATAAAATCCTTTCTGAAAGGAAAAAGGCAGTTTCTACCATCGTTAACGCGCCTGAGGTCAGAAGTTGAGTCCTGTCTTCTTTCTTGTCCTTGGAGAAACAGAATTACAGTCATCTCAAATTGTGTCTACAAATGGAAGATTCGGGCTTTAGCATTGAGAACATGCTCACGTGGTGATAATGATGCGGTGATATCCTCCATACTTTTAGCCAGATTTTTGGGCCGTGCTTCTGCTCGCCGCAGTGCTTTCCTTACAGGATTTTGGTCACAGTCATCATTTTCACCTGCAATCAGCGGAAAACGCTCTGATTAACTGATTAATGGTCTTGAAAGCTGAGAAAGCACCATGAAGCAAATTAAGGGCACTGATTAATGGCTGTCGTCTGGATCCTGGATGCGTGGAGGAAACTTTTAGACTTGACAAAAGGTATAAATAAGGTTTATCTATTCTTATTTGAATGATAAATAGTCTGAAATATTTTTAAACTGTTCTAGGAAAAAAAACCCAGAAGCATGTGAAAAATGGCAATCACAGTATCCCACTACAGTGTTTTTCGGTTAACGGCATTGCAATGCAAAGACAAGAGGCTAATCTGCTAATCTTTGACAGCTGATTATGAAACAGCTTTTGATCAGCTGATTATTGCAGCTCCATTTACTTTGAATCCACAAATGAAAATCGAAGTATTTGAAGTTTGAGGTTTACAATGAGGTAATAATGAAAATACAAAAGAAAAGAAATTAACCTTTAAACAATTCAAGGTTTGAGGTTTGAAGAATACTATATAGCACTATAAAACTACTGTTGGTGAAATGTTGTTTTGTTTTTGCTTTTTAATTAAGTTACCCAGCCCACAAATTAAACACAGACAGCTGACTGCAGGTACACAGTCTGTTTACTGAGATTTGCTGTTGCCAACACAGATAACCCGACACGGACACAATGTCAAGGACACAGCTGGATCCAAGCCATGATGACAAACTGTATCGGAGTGTACACACAGGAGTACGACCTACACAAAACAGCTGTTGAAAAAAATTAGATTGATATTTGCGATGAATGGGAGGGATGCTCGTTTATTTATTTTCTGGTTTATTTTATGCAAACTAATTCATTTCAATTTCTTTAAATGTTTCCAGCAACCCACTGGTACTATTTGCAGATGTCACCCATAGGTTGCTACAGATCACCTGACGCGAGGATAATCCATCTTCAAACAATCCCGGGCCACCTTGGATTTACTGTAATTTACATGAGCACACCTGGTCTGCGATGCGTCTCTCTGAAGCAGGGACTGCTGGTTGTATTCTACTTATAGACAGTCTCTGTCTGGGCTATTCAAATGACCCATTTCAAAAGGTAACGATATCACAAGGTCATAGCAGTTGCAGTGCACTGTTCAACCACTATTTTCTCAAGCATAACTGTAGCTGAAGGAAAGAAAAAAAAAAACACTTTATGACGACATGTATTTTAGAGAGAAGTTCTTGTTTTGAGTTGCAGTAGAAAGTAAAAACATCAGATTGAAAACTGGTGCTTACGATTTGAACTGTTTCTCGAGTTGGACCAGGTTTCTGACGTGCTGCTCACAGAGGACTCCTGGCCAGTGTCTGAGCTGCTGTAGTTTGCCCACAGGGGGCGTTGACTCATCTTGTTGACCTTCCTGCTGTATCGCTCCTCAGAGCTAACCGGTGTGCTGGCCCTCACCGGCCCAGTCAGATCCAGTTCATACCCAGATTTGCCCTCTGACCCCTCGTCCTTCACGGCCGGAGCGAGTGAGGTGTGGACGCTGGTCTTATCCGTCATCCCCAGGTAGTGCCGGTAGTCTCTAGGAACAAAGGCGCGTGCTCGTGGAGTCAGAGCCTCCGTTTCCTCTGATCGTCTCGGCACTATAGCTTTCTCAGGGTTCTGCCTTTGCTTTCTGCTCTGAGAGTGAACAGGGCTGACATCCATTTTCAGTTTGCTTTGATCTTTTTCATCGGGAATGCTCAAAGCGAACATGCTGGTGGCGCGGCGCATAGAATTACCCCGACTGCTCGAACAACCAAAGCTGTCTTTTCTGCTCTTAGGAATACGACTCTCTTTTCCTGAGCTGTTTTGTGGTTTTGAAGTTTTCTCCTCTCTGCTGGAATCTTTTGAGCTCTTTCTGGACAATCTTTGTTGGCCTGACTCAGTTGAGTTATAATTAGGTGGGTTGTTTTTGCCATCACCCAGTGCTCTGGACCCAGAGCCCGTCTGTCTGTCATGTGGCGACTTTGATCGATTCAGAGGAGGTGGAGATGATTTCATCACGGCTGGTCTTGTTTTCTCGACAGCAGAGGATAGTCTGTAAATCTCTGGATCAACAACCTTTACGTCCTGAGACGACAGCTGAGCACTTATTCCCTCTTTCCTTTTGGGGCTTTTGGGTTTGTCAAAGGAAAATGATCCCTTGGAGTCTGATGTGGCCTCATCCCAGAACTCGCGTAGAGTGTTAAACTGGGCCCGGCTTGTGCCGAGGCTCGGAGACAGCTTGTCTATTCTCTGATTCAGCGGCATAATAGAAAAATTTTGATGATTTTTGTCATAGTTTTCATCGTCACTGCCTGACTCATTGCCAATTGACCTCAGGTCATATTCTGATTTTGTGAATCTTTTATTCAGTTTCGCCTGATTTGCTCCACGAGCCACCTTACCATCTCCGAAAGCTCTAGGTTTGCCGGTATAAAACATGGGCTTGTTCCTCTCCTGCTCCCAGAAGGATTTGAGCTGCTTTATTCGCTCTGCAGTGCTTTCTTGGTTTTGCAACGCCTGCCTATTTAGATGAGGACTGTTAGTCCTGTCTTTATTGGATGAGTCCTCTTTTCTTTTTGGAGACATGCTCGAATGAATGCTTTTATCCTCACCTGAACCTCTTTGAATTTGTGCTTTTGTGGTGATCTGCACATCATTCCCAGGTTGCTTATAGTCCATGTACACATTGTTTCTGGTTAAACAGAGCTTCTCAGAATCCAGGCTGGCCCTTGTTAGAAGGTCTGTATCCAGCTGAGACACGGGGAGACTTTTTGAGAGCTCTTCTGGCAGCAGGACTTCTCTTGGTTCAGAAAAGCTGTCAGGTTTGATTAAAAAGATGCTCTCAGACTCTGGACTGATGGCCGTCCTTGCCGGTGCTCTTGTTGTGCAAAAAACCTCAGCATCTGAACCTCTTCTCTCACTGGACAGCAACATCAAATAATCTGACTTGTATGTTGAATCATCATTACCCTCTTGGGGCAAATTAATCACCAGATTGTCTGCTTGCTGGTGGTTATTTAAATGAACACTCTCTCCTACATCTGTAGTGATTAGCAGCTGCTGCTCTCTTTCATCACTTGGATTTGAAGCGTATTTATCATAAATCTCATTCCCGCTGTATATTCCAGGAACCAACGCCATATCAGACCTTTTCTCTGTCGTCAGCTGAGCAGATTTTTGACCTTTGTCGCCAGACGAGACCGACTTCCCAATGAGTATTTTAGGGCCTGTATTGCTTTTCTCCCAGAACGACTTCAGATGAGATATTTTAGGTGGTTGGCTTTCATCGGCATCGTCTTTCACATCTTGTGAATGCATTCTCTCTCTGGTACCCGTCTTCACCTCCTCTTGTGATTCAATCACTTCCTTGCTGCCTCTTCTGTCAGCGGCTCTAAGCTCTTTGTCATTGTTGATCTGTCTTTGTAAATGATTCCTCTTTGTTTCAAGCGTTTCCTTTTTCCTGTCACTTATCATATCCACAGCATCTTTCGACAATAAATCCTCAGCTCTTAATCTACTAACTTCCACATGTTTGTCAGGGCTCTTTGTAACCACTGGATCGTCTGAATTTAGCCAATCGCTGCTGTCCGTGCTGCGGCTGAACCACTCCAGCACCTTTGCAATGGATTCCTCATCCTCACCAGTGGGACTGGTGGCCTGAGTGGATAGCTTAAACACATTTGCATGATTTGACCTCTGGGTTTGCTGATGAGACTTATCAACGAAGTTGAGATCATAGGATACAGGGAGATCTGGATCTAAAAAGCAACGTGGGGAAATAGAATTAGATACTTGGCTCTACTTCAATAAGCGGCGGGATTACAACATCAATTTAATGAATAAATAAAACAGTATTGGTGTACAAGGTGTGACCAAAGAGCGCTACAACCCACTGAGGAAAAAGCATTTCTGACTTCAATTTCAGCTCTCTGCCCTTCAAGGTCTTCTCCTTGTTCACCTCTGGACTTATTCCAGCACTCCTGTGTTTTTAAAGTCACTCTACAGAAGTCAAGTTCACTGTGATGCTTGCTGGATCTCCTGAAGTTTTGACACATTAAGTTAAGTTTAAAGGCCCCCAAAGGTTCTGACCTTCAAATTTCTCATCTTTAAGTTGGTGGGAGCCGAATTTGTCTCTTTCTTTTATCTGTTATAAGCCGGTGCAATGTTCTCCTTCGGCTGCCCTGGTACATTACAGGAGAGTTCAACATTGACTCACTAAATTCACAGCACACAGTAGAGAAAATGTGAAAAACAAAGCAAAACACTGACTCTCTCTCAGATAAGCTCCTAATTTGATGTGTCGCCTTCAAGTTTAGACTCTCCTTCACCGGTGATGATCGCTGGCATGAATGTCGGGTTACCTTAAACCTGAATTTGAGGTTAAATTTCTGGTGAAATCACAGATGTGTGAGTGCATGAGGAGTGCTTGCGTACTGTAGGAGTGCTGGAAGCTTGCAGAGGCGGAAAATAAGATGACCCTGAAGGGGAAATGGACCTCATATAGCAGTATAACTTTGCGGTGTTGCTATATTGATGGCAGTGTGATTTCATATTTAGTCTAAAGTAAAACATTTTAACAACATTTTAAGAGGGTGATAAAACTTGCTGACCTTAGCAAACCCTCGATTTTTCATTCAGGCGATCGCCCCTTTTAATTGTGTCTTATATTTGTTTTATTGCCCAATACATTCAGATAATCTTATTTTCCTAATTATGGTTTAGAGCTCATTCTTGAATCTTAGTACTTAAATATTCAAATGGTGAATATTGTGTTTATTATACTTGCTACAAATCAGTATGTTAGATAGTCGTCCACAGTGGAGTTAAATTGGATTTGCTGGAATTACGATATATTATCTTCTGTTAAATTTTTGGACATTGGCTGAAGTGGGGAAAAAAAAAAGATTAATCGTCTGTCTGTAGCAGACAAACAGAGGAAAATACCAGAATGGAAGATACACTCGGGGTCACAAGATAAATAAAAGATGAAGAATGAAAAAACAATATTTCCCCCCAAAAAATGTCAGTTTTTCAGACTTTTCTCTGATTTTATTCATTTTTTTTAAACTTTCACCTCTTTTCATCTCCTCCAATCCTTGAAAGAGGAATACATGCCTGAAAGCCCTGCCCTGTCGTACCTTGTTACTGAACTTACCCACAATGTTTTGGGGCAAACTCAGCTCCTCCTGCCTCATCGCTGGCCCCACACGGCTGTTGTTTTCTTTGTCCTGAATGTTGGTGGTAGGCAGCGTGACAAAATTCAAAGGTGGAAGCTCTCTTTGAGGTTGGTCATCTCGTTCTTCACTCCTCTGCGATGGTCCCGTCTCAGTGGACGCATCACTTCTTGTGTATCTGGACACTCTGAAAATATACAGGTTGTGAGTTACAGTGGAAGGATGCAAACGTTTAATTACAGGTTCCCAGTATAAGTTTCCCACTGACCTGTCTCTTGTTATAGAAGCTGGGTTTCTCTGTCTTTCCAGACTTGAATTGGAGGAAACCTGAGAGTTGTCACACAGTGACTGCAAGGAGTTTTCATCTGCAGATGTGGATGACCGGGCTACCTGATTAGACACTGCACTTCTTTGAGGCATTTCATCTTGGCTCTTCAGGCCAGACTGATTAGAGCTCCCGCTGGATCCCCGCTGCAGCCTCCGTCGTGGTGTAGGAATAATCCCCGCTGACCCCGGCTGAGCATCCAACCCCAGGCCGTTGCTTTCAGACGGACTGAGAGGACGTCTGGAGAGAAAGGTCCTCTTCTTTGGCACTGGCCTAAAACCTACAGAGGAGCCCTCTGATGTCTGATTGGCCTCACCTGCTGGGTGATTCTTCAGTGGAGAGATGGGCTCTGAGGACAGAAAAGATAAGAGGCTCACTGCGGGATACCCTCAGATAGCCCCGCAAAGATCTGTATGTTCAAATTTCAGTTCAGACCTGTCTCCAGTGACTCCTGGTCTCGACTGGCTGACAGGTAATGATTATTTTCAGGAGGCTCAACAACAACAAGGGAAGCACGGTTAAAAGGGTTATGCCTCGGCTTGAAGACAGAAAAGAATGAAATGCGCTGTTAACTCTACAACAGGAAAAAAGAAATGGAAAAAAGAAAGTCCAGCCTGTTTTTCAACACGTACCATTCTCGGGGAACGAATCCCTGAACTTTGATTCTCTTTTTCTGCATCACTGGGAAAAAAGAATAAAAAAAAAAAGGGTGTATTTTTAATCTAATATGTAAACAACACCGTGCATGACTGGGACTCGCGACAGTAAAGAGTAATGACATTAAAGAAGCAAAAGATGTCTGCCCATCCAAACCACCCAAACATCAAAGGAGCAAACATATGAGACAACACTTGCGACATGTCTATGTTGTGGCTGAATTAAATTAATCTAATGCAATTCATTTAACTGCGTTTAAATCTCATGTGATGTAACGAAGCAATGGGAAATAAATGCACTGCAAACCAACACTGTCAGAGTGCAAATACCTGAGAGGGGCTAAGTCAAATATTGACTGCACTATAACAGAAGTGTGCTGAATGTGTGGCACAAAGTGACTTCACTACACAGTCAACTGTGTGACTAATCCAGTCTTATATTAACAAAAGGTCTTACAATAAAAAACAATCTTCTCATTCAAATTAGAACCACAGGATAGGACGATCCTGACATTTTTTTTTTGCATAACTTAATTTCAAACATAACAACAACATCTCGTTATGTCCCAATCGGAGTAATTGCTCTGAGAGTTTTATCGAGTTAAACACTTTGCCCAGAAGGTACAGTAGCCGCTGCCTGGCTATAAAACAGATGTATTCCTTGTCAGCACCACCTATGTTTACACAGGCTGAGTCACAAGACTCCAAGTACATATTCACACTGACAGGGTGACGAGAGAGATAAACAGAGCTGGTTCAGCCTCAAGTGATAATATCAGTGTCTGGTAGCGTTACATGTGAACGCATCCTTCGCGGTCTGTTTCTCGAGTCACAGTGAAGCTGGTACTGGTATCAGATCGATATTAGCACGGCAGGATCAATACTTGTAATTTTTTTATATACAGTTTGTTTTGGACATCATTGAATAGACCTCAAACATGAGAAATGCCTGAACCTTTTTGTGTTGACATAATAACATTTGCAGTATTGCACAGCACTATAGGAAACAACTGCTTACCTAATCTGCTGTGGCTGCTCTGCTTCCAGCTGTCTGGCAGGTTTCAGTGGAGGAACAATGTCTGAAGCTCGACTGCTCGCGACCTTGGGTCTGTCAAGTCTAAGAGAACCATCTGCAGGAGAGAGAGGTTTGGAAAAGTCTGTGAATAACAACACTGTCCAGGTTGATGAAGCAGAATAATTCTGATTTTCACCACACGTTGAGAGGGAATTCTTTCCTGGCCTCATTTCTGACCTCAGCACTCTGTATGTATTTACCTCCGAAAGGCTAAAACATTTAAATCCAGCAGATCAGTAAAATCTGTACTTGCCTCTGTTGTGATAACAGGGTGCTGTGGTCAAAAAGAGGAAAAGTTTTTTTCCCCTGAGCACGAAATGTGCATTTAAAACTCTTAGCGAACAGTGCAGAATGAGCAGACCTAAACTAGCCGCTTTTCCTTGTTTCATGGAAGCCAGAATGATTTCCGAGCCGTGGATCTTGTCCCTGTGTCTGCGTGACTTGGCCTCGTAAAACCACTCTCCTGTCAGGTACTTCAGTTTAGCGTCAGACTGGGAGGTATTGTTTACTATGTCCTCCAGTTTCCTGTTAGGATATAATAAAAAGAATAAAATAGACATACACAAAAGAGAAATGAAGTGAAAACGCTCAAGTGGAGAGGTTTTTTCTGTATAATTTCTAGTTCTTTTATGCAGTGTGTTAATCCTAGCTGAGTGGCACGTCTTGCTGAATGGCTACAGACACAAAAAAAAGCAAAAGCGAGACAATGCTCGCTTTCGGTTGCACTGAATGAAAAATCTGACACCATTTTAATTCACTTTGAGCAGGACTAACCTGCAAATATGGGGTGAAATACAAAGCCAAGAGCGCAGAAAGGACAGACAAACTCCCAAAAATCTTTTAAAGGTGTTCACAATGCAATCAACATAACACAAATTCTCTTTTGTGTTTTTAATCGTGTGAAGCATTTTTCAGATTTAAGCTTAAGCTAATGATAAGCTTCTGATTTTACTGTGCAGGAATTCGGAAAACATTTCCATCAACTTTAAATTGAATCAAAGAGGGAACAAAAAAATTCCTCCGCCTTGAGCTGACTGCTCCAACTCATCTTTCCTCCTTCACAGAGGAACTCGGTGGTCATGGGAAAAAAGGGTAGCACATTATTACAGACTGTTGGCTTAATCCTTTTACACTAGACTGGCCGAGACACAGTGAGCATTCAGCCCCCCGCTGATGGAAAAAGTCAGGCCGGCCAATTGCATTAAGGCCACAACAAAAAGCACGCTGTTTGATGGCATTCTCGATTTTTGAAAATGAAATCAAAACAGGGTACACAGCATCGGGGATTTTTGATAGTTTGCCCGCATGGTTGCAATTTGAAAGACGAAGTGTGCACTTTTGTTTCAGGACATGGGAGAGGCCAGAGAAGATGTGAGCTTCTTGTTTGTCTTCACACACCCTGAATATGCACAGTGAGGAAGTTCTGACCCCGCCCGAAGGTGCTAAGACGACAGGGAAACAGCAGATGTCAATTGTTTTAAAAGTCCTAAAAAGATATGACCAAATTAAACTTCTTTTCCCCATCACGTTCGACACTCTTGATGCATCTCCCATCACTGAGGCCTTTAAGGGTTTCTATTCCTGTCCATCAGACCAGCATGATCCTCTCCCACGTGTGGACTTGGCTGTAATCTAATTGCTCATCTCACATTGAGGTTTCTCAGCTACGGAGGCAGCGTCTGTGTCCAGCCAAGCTGTTACTGTGTTATTGGATTATGAGCAGACAAATATTATTTTGACGATCCGACAAAGGCCTCTTCTCACAGAACGGGTGACAGAGGGACTTGGGAGTTCTTATTAAATCAATAAAATGACATTAGCTCAACAACATGACATTAACTTAAGAGTCAGCCCAAAATGTCTCAGCGCATGTCAAGAACAGAGCCAAGCAGCGACACGCGAGTAAACAGTGGCTTAAAGGACGCCCAAAAATATGACTTCATATCGTCATACGTGACTGAGACTCAAATTTCAACCTGACTCTCTCCTCCTCTGCCTTCTTCAGTTCAGCATCCCTCTTCAGCACCGTCATGATCATCGCCTGCTCCTCCTCCGTCAGGTGGCTCAGGTCTATCATGGTTCCTTCTCCTGCTTTTCTCAGCGGACAGGTGTGGAAATGGTTGCTGGTTCTGTCAAAGTATACAGCAGTTAATTCAGATCCTGTAAAGTTCTCAAAGTTTAGAGCTGTACCCTTAACTCTTTACCCCTTGAAGGACTACCAGCAGTGACACCTAGAAGCTCTTCTCTGATCTAAGTGGTTTCTTTAATATTTCAGGTCTGCTTATAGAACAAAATGACTGGGTTTGCATTAGAAGTTAATGAGGGTGGTCACTGTCTATGCAGCTACCCCTCTATACAGCAGGCTTCTCATTAAGAGTGACGTGGAGCCCATTTTTTCCAATTTAAACCAGAAGCCGGTCCAGTATTTAAAGCAATGAAAATAATTCCATTAGAGGAGTTATTGTTAAAGCTGTAGCTCCTATATTTTCTACTTTACCCAAGTATATAGCTGCCTTAAGCTGCTTTAAACTTCTAGTGCACTGCTATGGTTCTATCATGTGACTGATGGAGGTTTAACAAGGTTTACACAGAAGGTTAAACCTACAAAACCATCAATATTAAAGATCAAATCAGGGGCTCCTGTTATTTTTTGGCTTGTATGTAGTTTCATAGTCACATCTTATAGAAGCTCACACAGTGAATTTCTGGATATTGAATATGGGAACTTTTTTGAAGAAGGAGGTCAGGTTGGAAAGTAAGCAGCTCCTTAACCACGGGAACAGCTGCTTACACACTGATGCTATTGATATAAGCAAGTCATATATATTAATGAGCCACAGGCACGTATTTACTGTTACTCTAATAAGTACCCAAATTATGTTTAGAGTAATAAGGGTGCCTGAGAAAAAAATATTCTATCAGTGGTGCTAAACTTTAGCTGGTGTGCTCTTTTTTATATAAAAAAAGTTTATCAAGCGAAAGAGATGCTGATACTTTAACACTAAACTTTGACATCTGGACAGTAACGCGAGGAATCGTCTGGTCTTTGTGCAGCTGATGATTCCTTCAGAGATAACCAGCAACAGGGCGGACGCAAAAGTTTTCTTTGGCTGAGCAAACTTAAGCACATGAACGTTTCATAGAGTAAAAAATGGTTTTAAATGAAGCACACCTGAGAAGTCTCATGTTAACCTATTAACGTGAGTGGCAGAGGTTTACCTTAAATCTCCAGAGTGTCACTTCCTTTCTTTCCACTTCAAACTCAACAAGTGTAAAACATCGTTTGTTTGTGTTTTATATTTGCCTACCTTACAGGACACCTGAGGACTTCTCACAGCCCGCTTCTGTCTTTCCCATCTTCATGTTTTACAAAAAAAGAGAATCACACGGGAAATAAAGTTCTTACCTCCTCCACAGGTCTCCTGCTGCTGGATGCGCCGGATCTCCGGACATGCGCGTGGGAGGGGGCGGACTCAGAGCGCGTGCATGGGGAGGATCTGATGAGCATGAGCTGCAGTTTTTAATTTGACTTTCAGTAACTATATAAATATTTATTTTTATTTAGTGAATGTCTGGGTGTTTCATGTCAAATTCAAGCTTTAATTTTAACTGATCTAACACTTAAATATAAATGAATTATGCAGTCAGTGGTGTAATGCCAGGTAGTGTCCAGCAGGTGTCTCCAGTTTACACACGTTGACATCATCGGTCTGTTTGACAAAAGGGTGTGAGCATCCTCACGGGCAGGCGAGGCTCTAGGACAGCCCAAACCTCAAATACAAGCTTACAGCAAGGCACTGTTTTCCCTTCCGCCTGCACTCTGAATGCTGTGAAATTATTTGGAGTAAGCAGACCATAAATATTCCCACGGTGACCCTGATGTGGTTTCAGGGCACAGCCACAGTTTCAACACCTGAGTCCTTCCTGGTTTCATGTTTTCAGCTTAGGAAGAGCACAAATAAAAACGGTTGGAAAGTGAACTGTGACATAAGCTGCACAAAAATCCTGTTATAGGTTTTATATTTGAATAGCTCATGAATTGTGCTGATTTTATTTAGGTCTAATACATTTTAGACTCTGACTTCTCTAGTCAGCAAATTAAACCTTAGTCTACGGAATATTTTTCCCTTTATCATTTAACCGTCTTGTGACCCCTACAGCAAAAAACAAAACAACTGTCCTGAACCAAAGACCTTAAAAATCTTTGGCAACTGGTTAGTAACCATGTGACTATGTTGTCTACTAAAGCAGGATGTCATCTGCTGGATAAGATCCTTCAGGTGAGTCTCTGATCTTAAAGATAAAGTAGACAGAAACCCATAAAGGAAACACTCTCCCCTCTGTTTTAAGTGCCTTCCATCAGAGCAGCTGAGGGTGTATACATGTGGTCTAAAAATCAGCCTCACGTAGGATCACTACTCAGCTTTCCTGTTTGATGGCCTTGTGTTTAACTCATCAAGCCCTCTCCCTCATCCCAAGCAGCAATTTACTGAATGGCCATTTGTTGACTGGCTTCAGAAGCAAGTTGATGTCCACAGACTTCTAATGAGCGTGTTTACAACCTGGAATAAAAAACCCATTATAGTCTCAATGTTAAATTCTCTTCTTCACAAAACCTTTAGAAGTGTGCATCTTTTTATAAACCTACTAAAATAGACTTTAGGAATTAATGATAACTACTAGGGACATGAGGGTTCACAGGACAGATGTTAATCTGCAGTGTTTAACCCTTAATCCTACAAGAAACCATATTCAGCAGACTCAGATTGGCCTCCCAGTTGAGATCAGGATATCCCACAAATAGTGATGTAGCATCCCAATCCTACTACAGCACGGGTGGGCAATTCATTTTCCCCAAAGCCACACCAATGAGTTCACAGAGATTCAAATTTATACTGAGCAGAACTGAGTTTAGTTTATCCATGTGGTCCTCCACACCATTCCTAGTGCATGCAGCCCCCTGGAAAAATAATCTCCCAACCCTGCAAGGTGTGATCAACATAAAAATTTAATGTCAAAAGCTACAAATTCTTTTAATATCTTCCAATTAGACTTAAGGGTTGAAAGACAGTCAAACTGGAGAGTAAATTTGTTTCTATTAGTATGTTACTATGATTTAAGTATAGACTGTATATGAAAGATTGATTGATTTTTTTGGAGCCAGATGTGAGCATATTGGATGAAAGGCCAGTGATACAACCATAAAGCGCTAACATGTGTTTTTGCTAATTAGAGCCAATTAAAATACCTGATTTTCACTCACTAAAGCCGAAAAACTTCTTGGAACACACTGCGCCCACACAAGATTCAGCACGTAATTTAGTGACAGCCTGTTGTGTGAAAACGTGCTATAATCCAGTGCTATCAGGTAAACCGCTTCAACTATTAACTAGCAAAACATAAACAAGAGTTTGTGGAAGCTGCTCTTTATTTGAAAAAGAAAAGAAAAGACTTCAGTCATTGTCTGCTACACGTTCTAATTACATAAAGAAAACATCTGCGGAGACAAACGCAGAGAATATCCTGAATCAAACTTAGGTAGAGTCAAATTTGATTGAATTGCTTTCATATTTCATACATCTTTCAACGTTTGCGTTCAAAGAACAGTCAGGTTTTATATACACAGAGCACCGATCAACAGTGCGTCTCCTCTGCCACCCTGCCCTCGGGATCTTTTATACAATTAATTTACAACTAATCTGCGACTCTTTTCCCCTCCACTGGACACGCCATCCGCCCTCCCACCCCCGCCCCCTCTCACTGAGGAACTGCAGTGTGGAAAGATGTGTGCAACATGAAGACAACTCGTTCACATTCAGAGTAAAGGCAGCCTTGATTACAGTCAGTGAGTCAATGGCATGCCAAGCTTAAAGCAAATGGAGCCCACCACCCAGTGCGACGCCTCAGATTCGTGGATGAAGTGTGTTATTTTTTTGTTTTTTTGTTTGTTTTTTTCCAACTAGTCAGAAAAACTGATCCATTGCAAAGTAAAACCCTAGGCACAGAATCAACTATATACTGTTAACTGACTTGTACTCTAACCCCTGCTCTTTAATTACAACGGGGACTGTGAAGTCCTTCACCTAGTAGAAAATTTTCTTAACACAAAAAGAATATTTAGTGCTCTATCATTCCGCTTAATAGGTGTCATTTATATAATAGCTATTTTTTTTTAACTCTATCTCTTAATGATAGTCTGAGATCCTTGTTTAATGCTGAAGCACTCCCACGTGTTCTGTAGTTTTTACATTATTATTATTTTTTCCCCCCAATCTTAAACCAATAATCATAAATAAATACAAACAACACACAAGGAATGTCTACTGTAAACACGGTAAAAAAGACAAAAACTAAACAGGTGTAAACGTCATTAGCATCACTACTTAGTGACAGTTAAATAACCGTAGGGAATAGATGACTGATGACTGGATCAAGAAAGGGAAGGACTGCTCTACTTTCCCTTCCACTCCCTCCCCTCTGAACATCAACCCTTTATATCCAACCACAGCATGTCCAAATACATCAACATTTAAGTTTCTCAGCACCCAAAACTATCTTTACAGATTACACTGTAAAACGGATAAGGAGTCCTCTTAAGGGGTGGGTGGGTTAGACAGCAGCATCACTCGACGTCTCGGACAAGTTATAGAATAATGGGTGTGAGCTATCGCCAAACGTCATCTGGACATTGTTAGCATGGTTTCTGACAGTCGCTGCACCATTGTGTGAATGTTTCTCTGAAGACTGCAACGAGGACAAAGTTTTGCTGCTTGGGTGCTTTCATCTTCCAAGAGTCACTTCCTTCAAATTACATGAACTGCATCTGCAAGAAAAGGTCATGCACAATGTTAGAAACTCACTAAAATGCCTGCAGACATAATCCAGTCCAGCAACTGTTAACAGTCAAAACCTTACACTGATATATCCTGGCAGTGATAACAAGTAAGAGAGGAGCATTCTCTCTTAGGTCCAGTCGCATAGGCCCTTAAGACCAGTTGATGACTGGCTGCTTGGGAAAACCCAAGTGGTTGCTGAAGTTTGCTAGGTGAAATCTGTTGAAAAGAGGGTGCTGCTCCAAAAAACCCCTCCTTGCGTCGATCACTGACAGATTGCCATGGTCATCTGTAGTTTGGATGGTAGATCCTGAGCTGTCAACTGCTCACCCAGTGGAAGTCAAACTGGGAAATGTGACAAACTGGAAACAGACCATTCACAACTTTTGCCTTACTGTTGAATCCAAGAGCAGCATCTTTCATCCAAACTGCAAGTAACCAAAGCAATCGAAAGGAGATTGGCAACCAGTTTCATCTTGCAACTAACAACAACCACTTGCCAAATGGTCGGGGGATGAATATTTCTTTATCCAGGTTGTTACTGATTAGTCTCTAGGCCTATGTGACTGGGACCTTAAATTAACCCAAAATCTTCATATCTAGGAGTCTTAACACTGTTAACCATGAACCAGCCTGTTCATGAGCACATTCGCCAACGACAGCACCATGAATACAAAGAGCATTCAAATTTATGCCGAAGTGTTTCTTAAGGGCAGGACTTGTTGTTTTTAGACTTCCAGAGTACAAAAACAAACAAAAAAGGTACAGAAATTGTTAGCAGCGTTGAACTTCTCCTAATTTAAGCTACAGTAGTTAACAGAATTAGGTCCACTATTAATTAGTGTGGTTACACTACAATAATAGAAACTTGATGGAAATTAGTCTGACAACTGTGAAATTCAGATTAGTGGCTAAATCCCACATAGTTGTTAATTTCTATTACGCTATCTGCTAACGCCATCATTTCAAACACAATGTTTGTTTCTCACATAAAATAAAACACTCTATTTGGATCATGATGATTAATTTAATTTCTCTAATACATGGATATAACATTAGCTTCATTAGCAGCTACTGCTTACGTAGGTTTCTGATAGCAAAATGAGACATTTATCATTAGTATATATATATGTTAGGTCAGAGCTTAGCAAACATGCTGTTAGTTCACCAATGTCTACACAGTTCAGAGAAAACAGGTTTGAGCAACATGTGGTGATAGTGGATGAACTAGGGGTTAGAATGAGTATGGCTAAATCTGTCAATAAGGCAAGCAATCTGAGCAACACCACGTTAACATTAGTAAAAAGCAATACATCTAATCAGATGGATTTATACTGAATACAAATTAAACAAATGGATAACTGGACATGCAAAGCATGCAGGTGCATCCACAAGCAAAGAGCATGATGTACCTAAAGAGATGCTCTACAAGAAATCCTTGAGAGAGAGGTGTGCAAACGGGTCCTGTCCAGGGGCTCGGAGAGGACTCTGGCTGGAAGGACTAGAGGCTGCAGAGGGCTATTTCAGGGAGAAATACAGGAGGTAGGAGGACCAGAGGAGAAGTCAGAGTCAGTACAGAGACTGAAGGAGGGATGAGATTAGTCTGGAGAAGCTGTGATGTATGAGAGAAGGGTTAATTAAAAAAAAAAGAAAAAAGGCTTTTTTTTTGGAACAGGGAGTCAAAACAAGGGAGATGATTCACAGTTTTTGTCCCATTCAGCTCTACAGAGTGAAGGGTTCATTTGTTAAAACTGTCATCATCCTCAGCAATATCACACTGACAACAAAACTTACAGTGACTAATCATGGTGCACATCACAGCACAATGGATACACCAGTTTACTCAACCTGATAACTGTGCAAACTTTACTGTGCATCAACCCGGAGCAAACTAACGTGCACCCACCTGAGCACTAGACACAGAGCTAAAGGGGTTGGGTGGCCTCATGACCGGCTGGGAGTACATCATGGTGGGCGGATTCATCATCCCCATAGAGCCCATTTGTGGAGGCTGCAGCAAGTTAAACATCAATTTCAGAGGGGTCAGTAGTGAGCACAAACAACACAATCACATCATCCTGAATCTCTCAGATCTATCTGCTGATGAAAACTGAATATTAATATTTATAGACTGAATTAAATAAAAACTACTGAGAACTCACCTCTCACTTTACTTATCAGCCTTGAGAATATTTACATCAGCAAACAATGAGTCACTTGACCCACTTTAAGTGCATTTAATTAATTCTCCAAGTGATAAAGAGCACGGGAAATATTTATCTAACAAGCTGATTTGACAACTTCCTGAATGGATATCCAGCTTATTTTTCTTTCACACTTCAAACGAAATGAGTTTTACAGATGCTTTACACGTACTTACCATGCCATATCCCATCATGCCTGTGGGTGTGGTGGCAGGGAAGGCCATGATCGACGGAGGCTGAGGAGACACAAACAGGTCAGGTAAGACAAGGCAAGGCAACAACATTAAATGTGACAGCCACGGTGACAGGGGTACAAAGGTCGCGACTCAACAGCTGGTCTAGCTCCTTTTTAATTACCTCCTCCTTGTCAGTGCACGCTGATTCTTTACTTTTCATATTGCAAAATATGGAGCGCAACAAATGGAAACCTTTGAGGCTTTGACAAAATTAAACGATGGTTACTTTATGAGCAGATAAAAACCTCTACTCCCACGACAATAACGTGCAGCAACTCTTTGTTTTCCAGCACTAATGTCTGCCATCTAAAGCCCTCCAGGGCTTGTTAAGCTCCACTGATTGTGCGAAACGTTCATTAAAAGAATCCTGAACAACATAGCTTTACACTGCTGTAATTTTGATTCACCTCAACAATGGGTTTGAAATAAAGCAATCAACATTTGATTGAAGTGCAGACTTTCAGCTTTAATTCAAGGAGCTTAACACAAGTATTGTATTAATGTGGCTGTGGTAAAGACCTGACGATGCATCTCAAGGGAGGAAACTCAGCATTTTGCTTGATTTAGCATCAAAGTATTTCAAATAATGCCCATATCTTTATGTTAATTTGTCCAATTACTCTGAACCTATTAAAAATGGACTTAATTCGTTAAAACCGTGATTAAAAGCTGAGGACTTGCCCTTCATATATATATATATATATATATATATATATATATATATATATATATATATATATATATATATATATATATATATATATATATATATATATATATATGTGTGTGTATCTGACTACAGACAGTTATAGACTGTTTAAAGCACCAGTACCTGTTCCAAGGTTCTGTTTATAGCTATGGATGTAAT
The DNA here is from genome assembly GCF_963969265.1 of Rhamphochromis sp. 'chilingali'. Classification (NCBI taxonomy): domain Eukaryota; kingdom Metazoa; phylum Chordata; class Actinopteri; order Cichliformes; family Cichlidae; genus Rhamphochromis; species Rhamphochromis sp. 'chilingali'. Next base: position 13,769,296 of record NC_137935.1, read on the forward strand.
TAGTAACAGATTTTGAGTTTATGTAAGAGAACCCAGATGTTCTGGTTTCATGTCAGCTCTCTATTTGACAGCAGAATAAGAGCAAAAAATCTGCAGTGAAAAGTTTGTTTGTGTCACCATGGAGACAGGGTTCCAGGTCGTAGTTGGCGCCGCCTTGGGCTGCCAGTTGGTGCCGCCGGTCATCCTCTTCTCCCCTGGCTGGCTCCAGTGGATGTCACTGCGGATTAACACAGCCAATGTTAGCGCCAGCCCTTAAGTGGCCCGAGAGCACAGAGCCGCTGAAGCGCACGTGCGCATACACACACACACACAGAGCGACGAAGCATCACTTACTTCTTCATCGTGCCATTTCCAATGCCGAGGTCTGAAAAAGGAAATACAACGAGCAGCTGTTAGCCTGCAAATGTTTCCCCCCCCTTTAATGAACACTTGCTTTAATTAGAGCAGCTAAAAGGAAAGCATCACACTCACTGCCCACAAGGTTGGCCAGGGAGGAGTCAAGGTCATCTGACACCAACTTCTCTGGCTGCTGATTGGACGGCTGGTTAGAGCCGGCAAGAGTCGGTTTCAGGATACCCCCAGTAATATCTGACAAGACAGAACAGAGGACTGGCTCAGAAAAGAAAAGATATTCGTCACAATGTAATAATGACAAAATCCGTCCGTAACAAACACTTAGAACTGGGGCTTATTTTCTTATTATAAATTCTATTTTTCATGAATTTTAATCCTTCTGTGCCAGCTGACACAGTATTACCTTTTTCGTTAATCTAGTAAACATAAAATTACTACAAATGCGACTAACGTACCTCCAGTGTTATTAAAAAAAAAAAAAAAAAAGACACTTTTATTCATTTGGATTTTTGTTTTCAGCCCTTTAGCTCAGTTTTTGGCTTCTACCTATTCCTGGAAAAAAAGATATGGCCACAGCTGACAACATCTGAAATCATTAAAGTTCCTGCAACACTTGTGTTATACCAGAACTAACAAGTATCCAGCAGCCGTGATCAGGGTCCCTTTATCCTCTTTTCCATGCACACCTTGGCGTCAGCTGCCAGCGGTATGGCACCAGCTAGTAGCTAATTAATATGATGTTTCTCTGCAGTTTGGTGTTGCCAGATAGCTTCAAGTGACATTTAGAGATTTTAAAAAAGAAAGAAAAGAAAACAGTTGCTTGTTTGGGCCAAAAACAGCGCTATGAGGGCAGAAAAGGGCGAACCAAAACAGTTTACAATGCCGATTACGAGTTCTGCAGTTTTCTCCCCCAAGCAAAACATATTATGTTAGCAGCATCTGCTTTAAAGAAATTAAAGTAACCACTAACAACGTGTGAAATAGTGGGTTTTTTCTTCTTGAGCGATTCAAAAAGAAAAAAACACCAATAAGTGCTAGAGGTGTGTGCCTGTTTCGGACTGAATATATAAATGAAAAGGATATAATGGTCTGTATGTTATGTGGTTTATTCCTTCTTATAAAACAAAGGTGCCATTTTTGTTTAGAGTGCATTGATAATCACTCTCTAATCCTTTCAGGGTTTTCTGGAAACTGTTTTCATTCTCTGTTCAAACAGATGATTTGAAGAGATTGAATTTGTTATTTCATCATTGAAATTCTGCACATTCAGTAAGTTATCAGTGTTTAAAACACTTCTTAAAATCAATTATACCCACCAAAATACTACGAGTGAAAATTTTTCTTAGCCTAACTCTGATTTGAGGTCTATCATCTGTCAGTTTCTTCACTATATGCAGTTTTTTGGCTGCTTGCAGACACACAGACAGTGTGGGGTAAAAATAACCCAGAAGAAAAACACCAGTATGTTCGTGCATTGGCGACTTGCAAGATGGGGCTGAGAGCTGCAGGTGTTTCAGCTGCATCTGACGTCAGGACCAGACACAGCTATCTAAAGCAAATAACATGACTTAGTGCAGTTCTAAATAGCAAGATTTCGCTGTTTTTCTTCAAGCAACTACAGCTAAAATAAATGGTAGAAAAAACAAAACATTAATGTGGTCCACTATCTTTCAGATATTTCCTCCCCCTTTTCGTGAGGAAAAAAAAAAAAAAAAAAACTTTCTTCAGCTAAGTGAAGGACTGTTTTTGATCCATCATCTGCAAACTATAATTAAGCACTGTCTGCCTTACTAAGAGACAAAAAGCTATGGTACTGGTATTGCCAGTTCACTTGAATGTGAAATCCTTACCATCAGAATTGAGGCTACTGCTGCCTGTGGCTTTGGCTCCAAAAACTGACTCAAAGTCCACTTGCAGTCCCCCCGCTGATGGCTGTGGAGGGGCCTGTGGTGTTGAGTATCCTTCAGAGAGATGAAAGAGAAGAGTGCTGTAGTTACACAGTTACAAGATGAGAAATACTCTAAAAACTGACCACGGCCTGGACCCAAGGTTTCTGCACCAGCACTTCTAACTACAGAAATTCTAGACATTTGAACACAGAGCAGAATAACACAGCTTCCTCTACAGGATGGAAAAAAAAAGCATTGATCTACTGATGAATGAGGCAGAGAGATGCCTTCAGTACTCTACCTCTGAATAGACCTGCTACAGAAGAGGGCTCAGTGGGGAAGGGAGCCTGATGTGGGAGGTGCTGGGCAATGGACACTGGACCACAGAAGGAGTCTGACACGCCACAGGAAGCAAGAAGAACACAAAGAAAAGAAAGACAGGAAGAAAGAAAGTATTTCAAGGCCAGGCCGAGAGACATGGAGGAAGTGACAGCAATATTACATAAAGAAAGACGAGAGCTAACATGTACAAAAGTTATTAAACTCTTAAGCAAAATTTGAGGTGGATATGTACCGCAGCAACCCAAAGGCAAGCATTAAAGGAATAGTTTGACATTTTGGAGATTAATACTAATTGATCAGACTAGCATATGTTACACTTAGCTTAACATGAAAACTGAAAATAGGTGGACACCTAAAGAAAATGGCTGGTGGTAGATCGGATCAGCTGGAGGAACATTATATTTTGATTGGCAGTTGTTCCTGTCAAGCAAGTAATGCAGCTGTGAGCATTCACAAAAGGTCACATGGCAGCTAGCTTGGTCAGACTTTGCTAAATAGCTTGCTTAATGTCAAACTGTTTTGCTGCTGATGAGAAGCATGAACCAGTGAATTATTATTATTTTTTTTTACACTGATTGAAAAGACCAATAGTTTCTGCATGTTTTGAAAACCCACATAAAAGAAATGGCTTTTAAATATTTAAGGAAAAAGTCTCAAAGCTCAAAATAACATTACACAAGGCTTTTGACTAAATCCTAGTCCTTTAACCAGGCAGAGAGTATCAACAAAACTGTGATACTGTAAAGAAGTACCAGAGTTTTGGTTGGCTCACGCTGCAGCCTGAGGGGATTTACAGTAGTATTATTTCTGAGTGACACACTGACTAAAAGAGTTCAAACTGTCCACATTTTGACATAAACTCAAGTGACTTTGAACGTGACATGGTTGTTAGTGCCGACAGGCTAGTCTGAGCATTTCACAAACTGCTGATCTGTTGCAATTTTCCCACACTATCTCTAGGGTTTACAGAGCACATCAGGTGCCACTCCTGCCAGCTAAGAACACAAATCTACAGTTTGCACAGCTTCACAAAAACTGAACAAGACTGGAAAAATGTTGCCTGGATTTGGAGTCTCGATTTTTGCTGCAATATTCAGTTGGTATGGTCAGAATTGAGCATAAACATGAAAGGATGGATCCATTCTGCCTTGTATCAACAGTTCAGGCTGGTAGTAGTGATGCAATTGTGTAGAGGATTTTTCCTGGCACACTTCAGGCCCCTTAACACCAACTGAGCATCATTTCATCACCTGCTGCTGACTACATCCACCCCTTTACAATCACAGTGTACCTGACTTCTGATTGCCGCTTCCACTAGCATAATGGGTTATAGCTCAAATGATCTCAAACTTGTTTCTTGAATAGTTAAGTTGGTTAATGAGTTAAGTGTATTCAAATGACCTCCATAGTCACCAGACCAACCCAACACAATATACTTAAGATGTGGTGGAACAAGAGAGCTGCATCATGGATGTGCTTCAATAAATTTGCAGCAACAGTGTGATGCTACCAGGTCAAAATGGCCCCAAATCACTAAGGAACAGCTCCAGAGCAACGCTGTCACAGTCACTGATCCAACCCAGCAACCTAACCAAACCTAACCCTAATTTAACAAATATTACCATTTGTTAAAATATTTTCCCAAAATGTCAGACCTTTCCTTTAACACAAGTTTCTGCCTATATTTCTACCATGGATGACAAAATAATGGCTCTTTGGGGGAGGGAGGGGGATTTGCATAGGATCCTATGTTTGCCAGGAAACATAGGCTGTGATGGGGAGCCATCATAGTACCTGAGATGGAGTGCTCTATCCGCACTGTGCGTTTGTAATTGGTTGAAACGGATGAGTTTGTGTCAATAAAGGGATTGTAACGATCTGGAGAATCAAAAATAGTGTTGGTAAAAGAAGAACATATTTCCACTTAAAGCTCTAAGGCATCTTTGCACTACAATGCAACACCAAACTTCATTAAAAGAGCCCAAACTACCTCCATAGCAGGACATGGAGGACCCTGTTTGGTACATGAGAGGCACAAAGAGGCTAAGAAGCTAACGTAATTTGAGCTTGAGCTTAGAACAGGAAGACAGGAAGAGAGAACTGAGATGTGTATAAGCAGACAGGTAATCAACATTCAAACTAAACCAGCAGAGGGAAAACATGCAGGCTAATCATGCTTATAAGAAGCTACACAGAAATGAACAAGCACGACAAGACTTCTGAGAAACAAAATGATTTGTTACCACCAAACACTTCATGACCAGATGTCCTAGAGGAAAAGCTAACACCGTCTGAAGACACGACAGGTAAGTGAGTGGCATCGACAACGAGTTTTGAGAGGAAAGGGTTAAGGTTTGGCATGGAATCATCTCCAGCTTCAGTAGACGTGAAAGGATCTATGCGGGCAGAAGAAAGAGAGAGAGAGACAGAAAAGCAAAAGACAGAAGAAAGTGAAGAGCAGAGGAAGATGTGGGATTCAGAGTCAGACAACAACAAGAGGAAAGCATGCAGAACAAATAAAGTCCAGAAGCAGATGTTGGTTGGAACGTGATGGGAGAGGCGACAGTTCACCTGCCCATGCTGTCGCTGCTGGAAGCCCTGTGGTGCCTGATTGCATGGAGGGCTGGAAAGTAGGCTGCAGGTCAAAAAGGTCGCTCTCCATCTTCACTGCACTGTGGACAGAAGAAAAAAGCCTGGTAAACAAATCCATAATACAGCCCCGGAAACTGCTTGATTATAGTGTTTATCCTGGTCTCTTCTGACAGATAACCATTTGGAGTTAATGGCCGAAAAGGCTGCTCTAGTGGGGAAGGGTTAATCTTTTTTGTTTCTAAATCAAATATTATGCTTTCATAGCTCTTGTCATATTTAAATGTACACATTGAGCAAAATCACTTTAATAAAACTTTTACTTTGTCATGTGGCTCCCTGATCCAGAAATACATCATCTTATACCACCAACCACCATTAGTATATTATTTTAATATAGAAGCATGTGTTTTCCAACCAGAAGTCTCTCCCTTAAGCTTTTCAGTGTAAATACACTCACTTGCTACTTTATTGGGTACACCTGCTCAGTTGCTCATTAACGCAAGTATATAATCAGTCAATTTCATGGCAGCAATTCAATTCATTGAGGCACGTAGACAAGGTCAAAACAACCTGCTGAAGTTCAAATCGAGCATTACAATATTTCAATGAGCGGCAGTTCCTGGGGCAAAAATGCCTCGTTGATGTTAGAGGTCAGAGGAAGAAGGCAGCAGTAACCTGAATAACCACTCACTACAACTACAGTATGCAGAAGAGCATCTCTGTGCACAGATGGGCTACAGGTAGTAGAAGACCACACCAAGTGCAATTGACGCTGTTCTTAAGCTAAGAACAGGAAACTGAGGCTAAAATTTGCATGTTTCAGAAGACTGAAAAACATTTGTTGTTCAGGAAGTCTTGATTTCTGTTGTAACATTCAGATGGTGAGGTCAGAATTAAGTGTAAACATGAAAGCATGCATTCATCCTGCCTTGGTTAAGTCAGGTGGTGGAGATGTAATGGTGTGGGGACATTTTCTTGGCACACTTTGTGCCTATTTGCACTAACGGAGTGTCACTTAAATGCCACCGCCTACCTGAATATTATTGTTGACCATGTCTGTCCCTTTATGACAACAGTGTACTCATTTTCTAATGGCTGCTTCTAGCGCCAATGTGATAATAAACTGACTACACCTCTGGGTTACAGACTGCAGCTGTAGAAGAGGAAGCATTATGAAGGGTGAAACGTACCCGTTATCCTTTCCCTGGGCACACGGTGAGATCATGTAATTTTTTGAATGATCACCAGTCTCAAACCCAAAATCAAGAAAACCAACAAAATACTTTTCAGCTGATTAATAAACTGCTTCAGCTATCTCACATGTACATCCTCTCATGTCATTACTAGCATGAGCATCTCATCGTGACTGTTTGATACCTTCTTCTGCAACGACAATGCCGGCAAAGGTTCCCTACATGTCCTAATTACTCACAATTTTATATGTTATAAATTAGTTACTGAAGCGCTTTCTTTTCAAGTACAAAATATAGATCTAAGCAGTACCCATTGGAGCAGCTGGGTGTAGAGAAGAGATCAATGGCTGGTGCTGTGCTGATAGTGCCCCCAGTGGTGGAGATTGGTGATGTATCAGTCGTGGCAAATGAAGGCCTCTTGGAGAGCTCTTTAAGCCTTTGTTCCTGATGAGTAATGAAGTCCAGTCAAAAAAAAAAAAAAAAAAAAAAAAAAAGCCAACGCTGGGGAGATTTAATGCATGCCACGTGAAATAATGTTTCATTTTTCGTTTCAAAAATGCATTAACCTTGAGAGCTTTGAGTCGAGCCTGTTCCTCCTCGAGAGCCGCCTGCTTCTCTCGCTCATCGACTTTAGTGAAAGACATCCCTGTGCTGGCCAGTGATGACACAGCATTGGACAGAGTGCTGGCCCTGCAGGGAAACAAATTCACACCAGATGCAGTGCAGCACAGATAAGTCAGTATGACTGATCTAATATAAATGTTGAGGTAGTTGCTGTGATCCAAGGCAAATATAAGAGGATTTATATACCTGCTGGCTGCAGTGGAATCTTTGACCTTTTTGCCCTCTAAAGAGGCCAAGTGTTGCTCTAGAGCTTCGAGAAGGCTACTAGGAGCCTGTCGTGACAGAGAACATAGAGTCAGTGACTTCCTGAGACAGAAAATGTAGTCTACATAGACATGAAGACCATAAAAGACAGTGGTGAGCAACCAAGATGGAGTACAAAACACCACACCATGAAAACTCAGGTGTAGACAGCCAATTTATGTCTTTGATCTGCACGTTTTTGGTAGCTTTGGGCTATTAGTTACCCACCACTGATCGATAACTACATTCCAGCCAAAGAGCTACTTTGGATGAGAGTAACATCTGTGTGGGATGACGTACAGCACCACAACACTTTCAGCAACCCGGCCGTTGTTGAAGTGGCGGTGTCTAAGCACAACGGGGCAGCCATTTTACAGGAGATGAGCTATGCTTGCTTACACCTCAATAACATGACCAAAAGTGAACAGAATTTTACCACAGCGAGTGTTTTTTCCTTCAACTGTTTTTCACCACGATGTAGGAGACAGAGTCAGAGCAGAGGCATGCAAAAAGACAACACTGAGGCAAGTCACGGACATAGAAGAAGAAGAGTGGAATGATAGTACTTACACAAACTGTGAACTAAAGTGGAAAGATAAGGGGAAAATACAGAATATAAAGGTGGTGACAGTGAGAGGAAAGGCTTCTTAGCTGCAGTTTTTCGGGGGTAAATTATTTATGTAAAACTGGTCCCCCAGAGACGAGCACAACAGTGTGCACAGTTTACTGTAAATTATGAAACATCTGCCACTATGCAGGCTTCAACTATAGTGTGAGGACTCCACACCTTTATTTACTGTCAGAAGAATTAGAAGAAGGTACTGGGGGCAAGAAGAAAAGAAGGAGATTCAGAAGAGGAAGAAAGAGGATAGGGAACTGGAAAAGAGGACCGCCTCCTCTGGCAGACATGCGCCCAAGAAGGAAATCATGCAAAGTGCCTAATTGTAAATAAAATGTGAGCCGAGTATACTATATTCTAGTCTAACAAGGACAATGCTGAATCAAAAAAAGAAAAAAAAAAGCAGTTAGAGCTGGCAGTAACAGAAAGAAAAGAAAAGTCTTCCTAATAAGAGTGGAAACCTCAGGTTTTCTGACGCTTACCTGTGAAAGGTCTGGAATGTCTCCTCGATCGATTCCCACCTGCTGTTAGAAAGAAAGAGCGAGTTGTGTTTGCTTCCCTGCACTCACGACAGCAGGAGCATTTGTGGAGATAAATGTAGTCTAATTTACCTCTGCTACTTTCAGGAATTCTGATATCCGGGTCATTCGAGTGAGGAACTTCTTGTAGATGTCCAGACCTTCTTTGCACTGAGTCTTCTTCATGTCAAAGTATTTCTCTGTTTGGTTATATATATAAAAAAGAAAAAAAACATTGTATTTACTTGTAATGGCCAACAACAGCACAGGATTTACAAAGACAAGGTGAGTCCGCAAAGGTCTTACCAAGCAGGTTGATAATGCCTTCATTATAAGCAGCAAAGAGCCGGATGGAGTCTTTGAAGAGCAGCATGAAGGCTGCATTGATGACTCCATTAGTCAGCTCGTTGGCATTGACCTGAGGGAAAGCAATCAGCCGAGACATTTATCTTTAAAGCTTCTGCACAGCGATTTGTTGCCACACAAAAAACAAAAAGTCTGCTTCTGAATTAGGGAAATACAGCAGTCTCGGTGCACTCTGCACACTCCAGATGAGCAGCTTCTTACTACACGAGCTGCAGAACCACGGGGGGGGGGGGGGCTTCACCTTAAACTCACATTGAAATCGAGAAGGGCGTCCATCTGGTTCTGAATAATGGGGATAGTCTTCAGCAGCTTCTCTGTGTTCATGGTCCTCATTACGCCGTCCACTCTGTGTGGACACACGCAGAGTCGGAGCAGGCGAGGGCAACGAGGAGAGGAGAGATGGGGAAGCAAACAGTGCAGATATTAAAACAGACTGACTTATGGGTTTACACTGATGATAGTGCTGCAAATAGTTACTGATAAATCTGTCAGCAGGCTCTAAAATGTCAAAAACAAAACAGAACAGGAAAATGTTGCTGTAATTTGTCACAGCTGAAGGGGAGATCAATCTGAAGCCTAGAGATTTTCAGTTAACCTCCTAAGACCCAAACTCTTCCATGGCATGCATTTTTAATTTCTCTTTGATATTTGGGCATATTGGGGCATATGAATGTAAAAACAAAGAATTACCAATTTTTTTTTTTTACCTTATTTTTGTTTTTAAGAAAAATAAGCGCCACATATGAGGATATTCGTTTAAAATTTTGATAGAACAGTAGCAGTAAAATGTCCTCGTAAGAGGATATCAGGCCCTTGTAGTGCAAAATTGAGTATTTTGGTCTATCCATCCATCCATTCGCTTCCGCTTATCCTTTTCAGGGGCGCTGGAGCCTATCCCAGCTGTCATAGGGCGAGAGGCGGGGTACACCTTGGACAGGTCGCCAGTCTGTCGCAGGGCTAACACACAGGGACAGACAACCATTCGCACTCACATTCACGCGCACATTCACACCTAGTGGTAATTTGGATTATCCGATTAACCTATCCCCACAAGCTGCATGTCTTTGGACGGTGGGAGGAAGCCGGAGTACCCGGAGGAAACCCACGCGAACACGGGGAGAACATGCAAACTCCTCACAGAAAGACTTGATGTTGGAATTGAACTCAGGACCTTCTTGCTGTGCGGCAACAGTGCTAACCACCTTGCCACCGTGCTTTTGGTCTAAATAACCCAAAATGTGATGTCCACATATGTGGACGCCAGGTCCTAGGAGGTTAAACATACACAGCTTCAAAAAGTTGTTTTAAAAAATTAAAAATTGAAATCTTTATACTGGAGAAGCCAGAACAAGCAGTACCATTTAGCACAAAGCTCTATTGTCCAGCAAACTGAGTGTCATGTTCCTCCATTACAACAACAAAAAGTATATACTAAACTTTATTTGGAAAACAAATTACAGACGAATTACAACAATTCTGTTAACTCTGCTGTGGAAGTATAAAAATGCTCAACAATTAATCTTTTGTGAATCAACTGATTAATTTATCATTTGCTATTTGACTCTATGTAATTTTTAAAAAATGGGTTATTACTATTAATTTGATACAAGTTCTGCTGAGACGGCTTAACAGTCAAAAATGCAAAAAAAGAGCCAATTTAGACAGTTTAGACAACGTATTTAAAGACCTCTCTGAGCCGTGAGTAACTGATCACTATATTTCACTATTTGATGAATTAAAACAACCCAGCTTTAGTCACAATGAGCATTATTATTTGCTTCAGATGTAAACATTCTTTCTTTAAACATATTTAAAGGGAAAGCAAGTTTACAGCTTTTATTGTAGAATAGGAAATCGGTTTCAGTGCTCACCCGCGTTTAACTTTTGTGAAGTCAAAGGCAACCTGTCTGTATGAAACTGCTTTCTCATTCAGGTATCGACTATACCTCCTGATGAATGTAGACATGTCATAGCCTGGAACGCAAGACAGGAGGTGACAAATAAGCATTTATCACAATTTACGTATTTTGTTGAAACTTCCACGATAAGAACAAAAAACGTTACCTTGTAATCCACTTTTGTCCAAGAAGTTACTGAGGTTGAAAAGTGTATTCCTTGAAGCCAAATACTGGACAAAACGCTGCAGGAGGCGTGACAACAGTTAAGGCAACATCACTAATTGGTGAAACAGACACTCAAATATTCTGCCATTAAAGTGGAACCAGTTCATTGGCTTGGATCGTAATGGGAATGGGATCAAGTGTCTCACCTCGTTACCGTAGACCATGAGGTGGTGTGTAGTGATGAGGGATTTAAACACAACCACCCAGCTGGTGTTGGTGGTCCTCTCAAACAGCGAGTCAGCCAGTTGGGGAATGTTCACGTTCATCTCGTTGGTGCAATGAATCAAATCTTAAAACAAAAGAGATTTCATACAGTTAAATTACAGTTTTTAATAACTGGAGGCTGTCCAGTGTTGTCTACTGCAGTCTGAATGAGGCATTTTACTGCTTTTTATGGCTTATCTGAAGCTCCACTGTTCTGACCTGTGGCCTGAGATCCCAACAGCTCCCATTTGTCCGCTGATTTAGATGCATATTATGCCAACAAACATTGAATAATGTTCATCAGGAATCCATTCCCAGTGTATCATTTTTTTTTGTCAGACAGGCCTTATGTTGAACCAGCAAACAGACCAACACCTGCCGCTGTCTACTGTGACAAATTAGAAACTAACAACAGATGCGCAAACTTAAAACTGGTCTCCGGTGTTCATCTAATTTCCATGTTTTCCAAAGCAGGTCACTGTGCTCACAGTAGTTCAACTTGTTCACCTGTTAACCCCAACGCTGGCAAATAATCCCAAAAATTGCGACACAGGCTAATTCACATTACTACGTTTTGTGCTGGCGATCAGTCGAGACAAAACTGAAAATGGTGAAGGAAGACTGTTCAAAATTATCTAAAAATGCTGTAAAGACCAACTATGTTACTGATGTTTTCTAATCTAACACAACACCATCAGCTTAACAGAAAACACCATTGATAATACTATAAAATACAATCAGCTAGGACACTGTAAATGATAAACTGTTAAGAAACTGTCCAACATATGTGGATAACAGAATTATCATTTGCCAAACAAATGTGACCAACAGCTCTAAAATCTGAGTATTTCCCATCTCGTTTAGTCATTTTACAGTTTAATTTCATATTGTTGGACATAAAATAGGTGAATATTTGATCACAAATCTCCAAGTCCAATACGTGCACCTAAAAAATTATACTGCGTTGTTGATCTCTGTATTATTAATGGCAGCTCTGGTGCTGTTTCCTCTAACATCTGCCAAGCTTTTTTCTGCTTCACATAAAGTCTATGCAGTTAATTAAACAATCACACCAGTAACTTACAGATCAGGTAGTAACAAAAGGTTCTTGTAGTCCTGAAGTCCTGCTATTATTCTATCCAAAATCCTCTGGAGCAGTGAGGTAAATTGGCCAAATAAGGGTATTTAAGAAAAGCGGTTTTCCACATAAAATCTGCATGATAATGACTAAATCATCATACTGTTGTTTGAGTACAATCAGGGATCACTGCAGCAGAAACCTGAAACTAATCTAGCTTATTACTGGCAGCAAACCACCCTTCTATCAGACCAGTATAAAGTGCAGGGCATAAGATGTTAACCATACATGTTCTGTCCCACTTCCTCTGATCATATGCTCTCCCCGCACCCATATGCTGGTTGAATGATACTACTCGAAGCAGCCGAGTACATCAGTGCTAATGACCCTGCCATTCACAGAAGCGATCAGACTGAAGAGGTAATTGGGCCTCCATTTCTGTCCTATATTTGACTTTTCAAAAGGCGGGGGACTCTAAGTAGGACAGGATAACCTTCCACAGAAGCAGCAGCAGAGAAGTTAGCATGGGTGGCTGAACTGCCCAGAGAAGAAAACGACGACAGAGAGGAGACGAGGCAGGAGGAGGAGGAAGAAGATGGGGGAGGAGGATGCACTGACAGCACTGTCATGTTATAATCAGCCTGCTAAATGTCCACAGTGGCTGACATGAACGATTTCTAAGTGAATCAATTCACAAGACACAAATGTATTCATGTAACTGTCATGACAATGAGTGATGCCACTGAACTGTGCATTAAAAATAAATCCGCATTTAGTCCTCATTATGCAGTTTAAATCCATGTAACGACAATCAATGCAGGATCAGCTAGAACGTGTTAAAAACAGGGCTTTATTTATAAGAATATTTATAATAGAGAATAATTATTTGCTGCTAGTTTATTTTATCTTGGGAAAAAAATTGAGAGAGAGAGACTATGCGAGCACAATGATATAAAAGAGTATTTTTATAACACTGATTTGTGCCTGTGACCCAGAAATCAGTCTTAGTGTGTCATCTTAAACATGCCTTTAGTCCTAAAATGCATCAGAGTGAGGACAGAGCAACTAAGAGAAAGGAGGCTTTCCATAGGAGCTATAAGACAGGATATAAATGATGAATTAGTTACTTATTGTGATAACTTAAAAAAACAACAATGACAAAAATGTAAATGTGTGTAAATTCTTCCACCATGTTTTGACTGATCATTGTGAACTTTTTAATACTGATCTGACATGTTTCATAAAATAAAGTTACATTTTGGCCCATTGACTCAGCGTCACTCGTTCCTCACCTCCACTACTCAAACTAAGCAGTCACTCAGGTACTAATAGCAATAACTAACAGAATTTATTGATTAACTGAATAACAAAATTAATTATCAACTACTCTGCAGATCCTCTGCACACTCTGCTATTGAATTCCCCATCTTTACTTAAATGTGACTTTAAAGTAAAGGTTGAGGTTTAAACTATGAGACACCTTTTTTCTTTTCTTTTTTTTTTAAAATTTCTGGCATTTTGTGGATCAAACTGTTAATGAGTCCATGAGTCTATGTTAATGATGTCTACTTAAAGCTGATTATGATTACCAGTCAGACAGTGTCACATAAGAGGTGGCTATCAGACTTTGGACTTTTATTTATGAAGCACCTGTATAGTTTTAATAGATTCAAAGTTCAGCTACACTACAAGCTACATTCATACACTTGATTTTTACTACTGTGCACTTTGAGCTCTTCTTCCATTCCACATACGCACATACTGCCGAGTGCATCAGAGTATTGAAAACTGACAAAACTGAACATTTGGTTGTCGTGTTTACTTTTTCCTTTGATAAAAGAAGTGCCGATTTCATTAACAATGATGCGGACTGTAGAAAAACTTCTATTACATCTGCATTAAACTGAATGATATTTGACATTTGAGAACTTCGACTTTCTTCTTACACTTGAAAACCTCCATTAAAAAAAGGTGTCTGCTATATCCAGATTTAAGGACAACCTAAAAAAATAAAACATTTACAGACTACAGCTTCTCAAATGTGTTTTCAGTCTCTACAATAGGCCGCATAAATGATCAGATTCCTATAATGTTCCCTCTGCATGCATCTGGAGCCTGAAACACTCGACTACACACACACACACACACACACCTTTACTGTCATTAGTCATGTGTTTTAAAACTTTGTGAAATATGTGAATCTGAAAGAATTCTGAGGATTATACAGATTAAAATTTACAGATATTAAGCTAACTGTAGCTTCTTTTACTCGTAACGCACTTTTTAAAAAGCACCACATGTATCGTTCTGGTGTGTCTCCAGTCATTCACAGTACTTTCAACTCTCTAGTGAAAGTAATCCTCCTAAACTTACTCAAAATGCAGAAAATTTGTGTCAAAATGGAGATTAAAAATTGAGAAAACATAAGTAAGCCTGCCAACCCAGACAACCGACCTTTCTTAAGTGTCAACATACAATAAGAGGGCCTTGTGGCATTATGTACGCACACACATACAGGTTGTCCTGTGTGTGCTGAGACGCATCTCAGTCACGCTGGATTTATGGCTTCTTGTTGGGATCAGTCCAACAGTGTATGACTCTGCCAACTTTCACTCATGTCACCTCAGGGGAGTCGTCTGAGCAGAACAACAGGTGTGGAACCTGCAGCTTTACCATCAACCCAAAATACTCACCACAGTTTTAGCTTCTTGAGTCCAAAAACCACTGTGCTGGGTTAGCAGCCTTGAACATGGTAGATAAATATACAATCCCCCCTCCCTCCACACACACACACTGAACTCTTATGAAGACACAGGGCCTTCATAAAACCATGTTCATTGCTTTAATTTCTGTGGATCAAAATGCAGAAAAATATTGCCGCTGCATCTTTAAGTACACACAAGCAGTGACCCCTCTGATGTACTCATAAGTCAGAGGAGGGTTTAAGCCCCTGTGCCTGCGTCAGGGTGCATATGTATTCTTGTCATAGATGTGTCATGTACTGTCCGTGTCCTTTAAGGTACTCCAGGCACAAACTGTGATTTTTCTTTTTTGCTCCTTCAGTGTCACCTCAGTGTATCAGCAGGTATCAAATTACTCACTCACTCCACTAAAGATGAGAGCATTCCTGGAAATGTTGTGCAAGGGCCCACAGCTTCCTGATATATTTTGTAAGGATTTTCTGTATGAAGCAGCAGTCACATAAGCGAATTACGGCTATAATTTCAAGCTATGAGTAAATATAGGAAGTAGTGGGAGCTAAAAGAAAAAAAAGCTAGGTTTACAGCAACTTATATGTAAAACGAAAAGGCTAAATTAACTGTAAGCATAAATAAAGGCTGTCAATCTTAAGATTCCGTAATTACGTTCAAAACTATTTCAAGAAGGCCTGTGGTCAGTGTTTAAACAATATAACTAATCTCCCTGTCATGAGCAAGCGCTAGCATCTTAGCCTACGTAGCCTGTGCTAAAGGCTTTGAGGCCTAATAGCTCAGCTATCGATATAGCTTAGCTTAGTTTCCACTGGGAAGAAAATTCAGTGGTGGTTTTACCCCAAAACCCGTGTGGTGTTTAAAGATACTCACAATCCAGATGTTTCTTTTTCGGGCCCATTATTTCGTGCGTGGTGGCCTTGCATACTGTTTTCGACACGGCGGATCCCGTTACACTGTGCTGGGCTGCAGTTATCCTGTCCGTAATGCTCTGCCCCGACATCTTCGCTTCCAGTCAGTGCAACAAAAGGCTGTCAAAATATGAGGCTCGTCTGGGTTTGCCTTCAGATATGAGCTCGTACGAAAACAATAACAACAGCAAAAAATTAATAAACCCTCCACCTCCTCCTACACCGCTACCTCACCGGACCCCCCCCCGCTTCACCCAGCTTGGTGGAAATGAAAATCAGAACTAAGGCTATGGCAGGCGCAGACCGAGGGAGGGCGGAATAATAAAGACAAGCGAAAAATGACAACAACAATAAAAAAAAAAATGTTCGGTAGTTTATGTATTGTTGTGCCGCTCGGCTCCGTCCAGAATCAGTCAGTTTTTAAGGATGCCGTGATTGCAAGGTCCACTCGCTGACTCACTCGACCCGGATCTCAGCCTCGCTCTCATCCCGATGTGGCACACCAGATCCCTGCGTCTCTCCGCTCGCCTGCCCGCCTGCCTGCCTCCGCCGCTCCTCCTTCTCCTCCGCCTCCTCCCGCCGATGTCGCCGCCGCCACCGTCGGTCGGCTTTACAAGCTAGGACTGAAAAAGAGACCACTGAGGAGGGGAAATGGCGGGCCTGCTTTCCTCTTTTCTGTTATGAAGTGGGGAAAAATACTTACACACGACACACTGTGCTGCAGATCCTGAGTCAGATTTGCCTCCTCAGACACGCCACTAGGTCCGCTGCCGTGCAGGTGTGTACAAACTGATCGCAGACCAGCTGAAATAAAGCAGATAGGTTCAGTCAGTGAGGCCTGGATGTCGAGATGAAGCCTGTATTTTGATTGAGGACAGGAGTGTGCAGTGAGAGTTGGACTTTTGTGTTTTCAATATGTACACACTTCAAAGGAATTACTAATACTGAGTTTGAAAAAATACATGTGATTTTAATTTATTTAAAAAAATTTAATGGCCAGTAGGATAAGCAGACCTCCCATTTACATACTTTTCCTGATTTAAACTTAAATGTAGTTTCCTGTTTCGTTTTGGTGTGAAAAGAAGAAGTGGATAGAATTTTATTTTCTCAGAAACTGTTATTATTCCCTGTAAATAATAACGATCAAGTTCCAGTGTGTAAAAATGTGTGATTGCATTAGCAAAAGTGTGGCTTTGGTTTGCTAGAGCAAGCATTTTCCCCAGGAATGGCTGTGAGGCACAATGAGCCCAAGGCTTCATGGTAGGTTGAACGGGTGGTTTATCTTACTCCAGAACACAGAGACTGAACAGTTTTAAACTTGTTATGATAACTTCCTCCAGTCCTTGAGAAATTCCCATTATCACTGCTGAGTGACAATCGCCTCATTTATCTGTCTGGTCAACGTGGACTTGTCGCTAAGGCTAGCCATCCTGTCTCCTTAACAGGGGTTTGTTATTTACACACATCCTCAACCTTTACAGTGAAACATACTGAACTAAATAACATCAGTAAATCATAACAGTAAGTAAGGTTGCAACATTATTAAGAAATGAAGAAAAATTCTACACAAATATCCAATCCAACTTTATTTATAGAGCACTTTAAAACAACATGGTTGACCAAAGTGCTTTCCATTAAAAAACAGTGATAAAAATTAAAAACCATACAAGATATTTAGTAGTTCACATGTAGTATTATTCAGTTCATTTTTATTTTATTTTCTGTGCCAATTCATAACAACAACCGCCCCAGGTGCTTTCATATTGAAAGGAAGAGTCCTCCAGAAGAACCAGGCTCAAGGAGGGACCACGCCATCTGCTGTGACTGGTTGATGGAGAGAAAGGAGAGTGGGAGGAGATGAGGACAGAACACAAACTGTGGGGGAGAGTAGATGAAAGTGAATGGCATGCAGATGTGCTATAACCAACAGGAATGAAAAGAGAGTTGTGGAGAAGTGCTCAGTGCATGATGGGAGGTCCCTCAGCAGCCTGAGCTTAAAGGAGCATAACTAGGGGATTGTTCTAGGCCACCTTATCCAGCCCTAACTATAAACTTTATCAGAAAGGAAAGTCTTAAGCTTAATCTTAAAAATAGAGAGGGTGTCTGTCTCCTGAACCCAAACTAAGAGCTGGTTCCATTTGGACAGGGGCCTGATAGCTGAAGGCTACCATGCTATTTTTGGAAACTTCAGTAAGCCTGCACACTGAGAGTGAAGTGTTTTCTTATGGGATAATACAGTCCTACAAGGTCTTTAAGATATGACACGGCCTGATCATTCAGGACTTTTGTATGTATCTCTCTTTCTACACCCTGTTAGTTCTCTCACTGTAGCATTTTGTAGTTATTGAGTAGTCACAAATGTGTGAACTAGTTTTTCAACATCCCTCTGAGACAGAGCTCTAATTTTGGTAGCAATATACAGATGAAAAAAGGCATTTGTGGATGTTTATTTGGTTTATGTTGAAGGACAAAAAAGGTCCCTAAAAGTAGCACTGTAGGCCCAGGTAATGTCATCAGTACAACACCTTCACTTTTATCACAAACCCTGACTCACTCTCCCTGCTTTCCTGTCTACTCTTCACTGTGCCATCTAATAAAGGCAAAAAGGCACTAGTAATAATATTTGTAGTAATAGTAGATGGATAATATAGATGATACAAAATTAACTAATAGTTTTGCCTTCATAAATAAAACTGACATAAATGACTGAGTACCATTTGCATAGCAGTGGAAATGTATACAGGGTTTAATAATAATATAATATGTATAATGTAAAAATTACTGGGTCTAGAATATAACCCTGTAGAACTGCAGGAATTGTGTGTGTGAAAGAGATTATCATTTACATGAACAAACTAGACTCTAACTACTGTTGTAACTTGTTGTGCCAATTTTGTACATCACTCTCAATCAATTAAATGTCAGAAATCACTTCACTATCTTAGGCCATAATGAGGATGGACTCTAGATCCTGGCCGAAATTCTTCAGCTAGAGCATTACTTTGCAAATAATCATATAGCTTACCACAACTCTTATAAGTGATCATTTTCAAAATAAAAGCAAGGAAATCAGTCTGTAATTAGCTAAGACACTTGGATCAAGTAAAGGGTTTGTAAATAATGTTTTAATTGGATTATAACCGTGTCATATGTAGCCTACTGATAAAGGTGAACTGATCATATTTAAAATTGTGGCAGTGGTTAATTGTAAGACTTCTGTGAGCAGTTGTTATGCCATCTCAGATAAAATAAGGAGAGCAGACAGGGGCTCCCCACCATTTTTCCTAATCTGGATACCAGCATATATGTCTTTCTCAATAAGTCCTTTTTTGAAATTTTGAATAGATAAAAAGGTTTGCTGTCATGACAAGCAGGCAGTTAATAGTGCATGCTGAAAGTACAGTGAAATTGCACAAAAGTGTCATTCAATAAAAGACTTCAACATTTATTAGATAATTAATTATTAATATTTTCATTTAAAGTTAAAAAGCTAAAAAAAAAAGGGTTACCCTGCATTCACTTTACTGACTTGAAAAATGTTCATAAACCAAAAACATTCACTGTTTTTACAACTAGGTTGATGTGTACAGAAGCTGTTCATTTTAGGTGTTTACACTGTTGAGTTTGGAAAGGAAACATTCATTCTGGTCCAGTAAAAATGTCAAAATCGTGACTTCAGACTTAATACTGTGTCTGTCTTTGAAATGAATTGGTCGGGTATTTTTTGTACACAGACGTAAAAATGGCAAACGTATATTTTTTGAATTACCTGAAATGTTTGATAACAGTGTACTGAGATGCCTCACGTAGTCTGAAAGACGCTAGTATTTTCATAACCTTTAATAAAGTGTCCTTACAAAAGAGTCAGTATTTTCTTTTAGGCAGTGTGACCTTTTTCCAGTGTGACTCTCATCATTCATTTATGATAAACAGATTGCTCACTCTGAGATAAACATGTAAATATGTTCCAGTGGTCAGAGGTTAACAGTAATTTCCTGCTGACCATAATCCTCACTGTCTTACATGTAAGTTCAGGTGTTTTCTTCTCTGGATGCTAGTTATAAGAGTTCAGACACCATGATACATGGCCCTGTTCATAGTACTTTTCTGTGAGATGGGTGGTGGGTTGAAGCATTGTCCTTTTATATAGTAAGATGTCAATGAGGAAACATTTCAGCCCTCAAGCATCAAAGCTATTTAAATTACTAAAATGAATAAGTGTGATAATTTAAGGCCCCATTATACTATAATGTTTCTATTTTTCACAGCACAGAAACTGCCCCCATAGAGATGGTAATTGACCTCAGACCTCACATACTAACGTAAGTCACTAATAAGGTTGCTGTCCTCATTTTAAGCACAACCTTTGACACAGCTGATAATGCACTCTTCACTGGGCAGGTTTTTCTGATAATGTTCTCAAATAATTCCAATGCTTCATCACTTGTAGAGATCAAGTATCAAACATACATGTCATTTTATGCGGTGTACCACTGGATAGAATTCTGGGCCCACTGCATTTTTCATTATACATGGCGGCTTTATGGCAGATAGTGCTGGGAATAGGGAAACATGGCTATTGCACTCTTACTTGGATATATAATCTTAAATCATCTTGGATCATCTTGGATCATCTTACATTTCTCACAGTCTGACACTTTACATTACAAAAACACATTTTAATTGACTTTTAATTAGTGTTTTGACTTTAATAAATTGATTTGTTGTGCTTTTCATCATTCCTCTGTACAGCTGTACCTGCTGGTGATTTAATCCATGTTCAGAGATGCAGAGGATAAGCATATTTTTTCAGTAATATCATATCAGCTTCCTGCTTCAATTACTTCCATGTTTGTTTGTTTCCATATACCTGTGACAGATATTGAAAAAAATGTTCTGATATGTTTAATTATGGTTTCCAATGATTTTTATTTAAAAAGGAGTTAACCCAACTTTTCTTTGATCTAAGTATGAAATATCTGCCTCAAGGTGTCTGCAGCAGTATATTTTGTTACTCTTGGCCTCTTAGCCATTGTTCAATATAATCCATTTTAATAGATTTAAAGTGATGTAGCTATTAAGTAATGTACAATAATCAAAACATAAACGTAAGTAAAATTTAAGATTTGTAATTGCTTTTAGCATTTGGGTTTGGATGTGCTGAGGTCTATCCTAAAGGCAGTCCTAGTCACATCAGAGGGCAACATGCTAACATGGACCACTCTCTGGGGCCTTGCAGGCCATTAAAGCTGGGTCATGTGGTCACTCTTGTCTCTTCCATCCATCCACTCTGATTCAACCTCATTTCCTGCAACAACTCCAAACACGACACACATGCACACTGTTTGTGTTTCTGTGATTTCCACAGTACCTCTTTGCTTTGTGTTGGAGTTTTAATAAACTAAGCAAATCTGTCACATCCTTTGAGCCACATTTTGACAGCAGGGTTTTTTTCCCATTAGACAGCCTGATTCAACATTAAACTGATGAGATTTTTTTTTTTTTGTTACAGACTTGATATTTCATGTGTTTATTGACATTATTTATTGAAATTCACTTGCAACGTTCTGCAAGAATGAATCTACTCAATCTACATTTGTAGACGGGAGATGAGAAATCGATCAAATGAGAAAAGAAAACCACAAATAGATGAATATAATAAAGGTAATAAAGGGGTTGCATCATTAGAGTTTGTTTGCTTCATGGAAATAGGACATTTTCATGTACCTCCTTCATACTGCACTTTATCTTGGTCCAGTCCAGTTCCATTTCTTTTGGATAACCAGAAGAATATTTAATAATCCTGAATGTCAATAATCACTGTTATTTACTCCCATTACTGCAGTCTAGAGCTCATTTTCAGCAATCTCCCTAAAATGTTGTTTATAGGAAGAGAGACTTCTGTCCAGATGCTCTGTGCCTCGAGAATCAACAATTCCCTCTGGCTTCTTTCACTGACATTTGGGATAAAAATATAAATCTTACTTTGATTAATGGAAATCTGGTCTTATCTTGCAGAAATATTGTGTTTGTTTTCATTTACTATTTAATGAATATGCTTAAAATGTTGAGAAGCCCATATATCAAACTCCATATCTAGCAATGATGCTGTAAAGTTGTCTATCAATGTTGCACCTATGAAAGCTGTAAGTTACCCTGAATGCTAAATACAAGAAATTAAATGTTTTTGGTAACTTATTTTACGTTTAAAAAAGTCAGAACCAAGACTGAGAGCTCTGTAGCACATATGTCATTCGAAGATAAATATATTTTCTAATCCAAATTCAGGTTCAAATTCAATTCTTAGGAGGCACAGGGCTGACAAAGAAGGAAGAAAGAAATCAGCATGAGAAATCGGATTATTTTATTAGAAATAAATATAGTGAAAAATGTGGAAAATTATTTAATGTGAGTAAGTGGTCAAGGTGACCGGGGCTGGTGCCACCCCATTCCCTATCTGGTCACACCTCTGTATAGATTATCCGTGTTGCTGTGAAAGACTAGACTCACAAAAATGATTTAGGAGGCACCAATGTTTTCTTGTTGATTGTAAGTATAGTATCACAGCTTGAGCAGTTAAGAATGTGGTTGCACAGATTATTACTATTATATTAAAACAGCAAAAAATCCCTGAATTTTCTTCAAAAGTGACTTAGTGGAGCTCTAAATGTGCTTAACTTTGTGTTTAGAAAAACAAATAAGTACATGTGTAGTTTCCAATTACCTGGGTTCTGAGTCTGTACATATACTATAAAAAAAAGTAATGTGCTTTTCTTTATGATCATTTTGTGTTGTATGCAAAGGAACTCTTTATAATATTCGACTTGTATTGTTTTGCTCATCTTTGCTTTTTTAACAAGTTTTTACCTGTAGTTGCTGTGCAAAATTATTATTATTATCATTACTATGTTCAGTACTACAGGACTGTGTTCCCACAACAACATAAAGCTAATGATATTTCTGGTTTACACTAGCAAAATCTTTAAATATGAGTACCTTTAATATATACACACTGTGCTGTGTTTAAAACATCTCCTGCTCTCCCCTACTTCTCATGTGTCTCAGTTACTCACTACTCTGGGCCTAATCATGCATGCCACTGATTACACAGAAACCTTTAAAATACTAAACGCAATCTTTTGACCAACTCACACAATAAAACTCATAACAACATAAAAATCTGATAATATCTGGAAACTGGGCATAACTAAAAAGGAGACTGGATAGTCCCTTTCACGCATTTTTATTCAAATGAGCATTTATCTATATGCAGTGCGCCACAGAGACCACTAGGGAGCAGCACAGAGCCATGATTCTGACCAAACATGAAGTCTGTAGTGTTGGTGTTTAAGGATTTTGTATGCCTGGTAAATGATGAATTGTTTTAACCACATAAAATTCAAATTTATGACTAATTAATGTGGCTGAACTTCATTAATACGTATAATAACAGGACGGATTACTTAGGTCTTCCCTTCAGTTTCACTGTGATGTATATCAATGTGCTTTATATTAATGACTGATTATGAAATAAGCTTGATGTTTAATCTGGAATATCTCCTGAATTAAATTATATTTTGGGGTATTTACAAGTGGAAACATAAATAAAAGACTAAAAAAGACCTGCGCTTTCCTCTGAGTGATATCCTTGACAAGGTCATGATGGTGGAAAGCAGTGCTCCTCACGTATTGTTCTCTAAATATGGGGCTGAGATTCATATGTAAACAATAATTCATCCTGGAGTTATCCCACCCCACTGGGGACTTTTCCCATTTTCAGCCAAACAAAGGAAACGGACAAAAGCCTCTGTAAACATATCCTCACATAAAAACTTGCCGTCAGTGAGATGACTTCCACAGACAAGCTCTTAATCATCTGTATTAGCAGAGAGTTATAAATAATCATTGGCTAGTTTCTTTCTTTCTTTTTTTCATCTGTACTATAAGTCACGTTTTTAATCATGCATTATGAACCTGTCCATCTGCTGTTGTCAAAAAATAAAGATTTTTCCTGGCTTTGGCAAACATTACTCACCGAGGATCAAATCGCAGCAGGGCCTTTGATGAAGGCTTCACTTTCCTGCCTGCGTTAAAACTGGAGCATCAGATTACAGCCGCACTCTCACAGGTTTTGTGCTTCAGCCCAGATTGTGTGATTTAGATGTCTGTTTGTTGAGTCTGGGTGTTTCAGGCTGATCAGATAGACGCGGCTCTATCAGGCAGATCTAAGTTTGGCAGGCGGTCCCGAGCCATTAAAAGTTTCTGGACATGGTGACCTGAAGAAATCATTCGCAAAGCTCATGAGGTCTGCACAGAAAATCGTGGTTTTATGGCAAGGATCAGAAAGTTCATTGATGTTTAACAAAGAATGATTTTGATGCCAGATTTGAAGAAAACCAGCAACCATGTATTTCCACACACTGGTGAGAGATATTTCGTTTAATCTTGCATCTTTAAGAAAGAATTGTACTGAACGCACAGTGTACTGGCTAAATAGGTCATCTGCTGGGTGGGATTTGTAACAAAACACAAAAAAAAGCAGGATACGTGGGCATCTGATCTTGTTTTGCTCAGAATTCATATTGTATTTCAGCACTACCTTATCAGAAAGGCAGGGGGGATAGCAAACATGTGCAGCAAGCTGTGTAGGGCTGTGAGTCTGGATCTGACACATAAAACCACAGAGCAGGATGTGCCTGAACCAGGTGACATACATTACATGTCTTAGACGACAGTAACAATATTAGGGGCAGGAAGGGAATAACAATCAAAGCATATAATGTTTCAATGAGCTCATGCAAAAAAAGATTGAATGAATAAATCTAATGCTTTGATATACAGTCAGTAAAAAAAACAAGTATACTCTTTATTTGTGTCAGGACAGTACAGCAAATCACTCTGGTCCTAAGCAGGTGTAAAAATAGGTAACTACAACACCCGATGAACTACAAAATATGACATATTACAACGTGTCATCATTTGTTTAATAAAAACTGAAACAAAATGCCAAAGCAGGGGATAAAAAGCTGAGGACACGCTTACTGTTTCCATATGAATTAAAAGGGTGCCAGGTGCTGGTAATTAAATGCAACTGATTAATTGCTCACCAGTGAATCTGAGCACCTCTATAAAAGCAGAAGTTTTGGTTTGTTGGTCTGGAGCATTCAGGTGTGGGCTAGCAAAATGCCAAGGAGGAAAGATATCAGCAGTGATCTTACAGCAGCGATCAATCAGGGAGTGGTTATAAGGTCATTACCAAACTATTTAAAGTCCATCATTCTACAAGTGAGAAAGATTATTCACAATCGGAAAACACTGAAGACTGTTGCCAATCTTGACAGCAGTGAACATCCCAGCAAACTGACCCCAAGGTCAGACCGTACAATGCTCAAAGAAAGTTCATGACAGTGCAATTCAAAAAAGACTGAACAAGTGTGGTTCGTTTGGAAGGGTTTCTAAAATAAAAAGCATGGCAGTAGAGCTTGGATTTGCAAAGCTATAGCTGAAGAAACCACAAGACTTCTGGAACAATGGACAGACAAGAAACACAAGTGGAGATGTTTGGATATAGTGTATCGAACCACGTTTAGTGAGAGCCAAATAGCAGATCGGGCACGATGGTGTAGGGGTGATTTAAGCGTGTTTTGAAGCTACAGAACCTGGGAATCGTGCAGCGATTGAGTCGACAATGAACACCTCTGTATACCAAAGTATTCTAGTGTCAAATGTGAGGCCATCTGTGTGACAGCTAAACCTTGGCTGAAAATGGGTCATGCAAAAGGCCAATGATCCCAAGCACAGCAGCAAATCTACACAAAGAATTGCTGAAAAAGAAAAGAATCAAGGTTTTGCAAACCTCGGTGAACTGAAGTCATGTTGTAAAGAAGAGTGGGCCAAAATTCCTCTACATCGATGTGAGAGACTGATAAAGTCAAACAGAAGCAAAAAAATATCATTGAAAGTTATTGCTGCTTCTACAAGCTATTGGATCATAGGGATGTATTTAGTTATTCACACAATGCATCTTAATTTTGTTTTTGTTTTTATTATGAGATATGAAACATATGAATTTCCCTCTGGGATCAATAAAGTTATTCTCATTCTTATTGTTATTAAAGAACTAGTTGCACAGTGTAATATGTCATGTTGCTCTCAGTTTGTATTTACTTTGATGATTTACTTTACCATGACTGTGTATGCATATTTCTTATTAAATGTAGTCTATTATAATTTTACCCAGACCATTAGATTGATACAAATCAAAAATAATACCTGGACAAAATATTTATTTTTCCACATAATCTTTTTTTTTTTTTTTTTTTTTTTTTGTGAAACTCAGTTTGTAGTAGTCAAGGATTTATTTAAAGGCTCTTAAAACTAAAAATGTAAAAACTACAATTAAAAATACTGCCAGAGCCAGTGAACAGTCAGAGAGTTTCAGAGTTGTGGACAGTGGGCAGAGAGGGGAGATCTGAGAAGCGAGAGCGGGGCTGACGTGCAGTGATTGCATGCATTGGTTTGCTTGGCCGGGAATTGAACACTTGATGCTCACGGCATTTGGGCTCAGGTGATATGACCACAGGTCAATCACACAGTTCTCTTTATTTAAACAAAACAATAAAATCATCCCTGGAGTAACATTGAAATGATCTATGTTACCACACGGTATGCCATCAACACAACTTCCCTTTCCACTTGTGATGCCAGGACATCCCAGATATCCCCACTCAGGACTCAGGCCACTAATGATAAATAATTTCGAATTTCTATAGCATTTTTCTACTCAGAGCACTCAAAGTACTTTTTTTCTTTTTTACCACAGGCCACATTCATGCTGCACTTTATCCTATGCCTTCAAGCACTTTCCAACTATCATGCACACTCCGTGGGCAACTTGGAGGCTAGAACACTTTGACATGCAGACCGGGTAGACTGGTGGATGTTGTTAGCATGAAAAGAGGGTATTGAAATGATTGATTTACCCATCGAAAAGCTTGTGACTAATATGCTTCCAAGAATTTGTATCCAAAATAATTTTTCAAAGTGTTTCTGAGACTCCAGGACAAGTAATGTCCTGTTTAGAACATTTCTGTTTCAGGGAACTGCACGAGCATGAATTTTATAAGCAACTTTCAGCAATCTTAAGCATGTGACTGTTTCAAGGCCCTTCAGACACCACTGAAGGTGCTTTAATTCCACATCTGTTTGTTTGTCATTACTCAGAGAAAGGAATGAGGACAGCAGGGTACAGAAAAGTTTATTTCTGCTCATCTAAAAAGCAATGAAACTATTTGCTTTGAGATATTTGGCCCTTTTTTTCCTCTACAGGAAAGACACAGATGGAAAAGAAATAATATGAATGAAAAATAGAAAATTGTTGTCACTTTGTTCATAAACTACAGCAAACCAGACTTACATTGATTGTCTGACAAACGAGTCACAAATTGGATTAAGTTTTAAGCAATTTCTTCTCTGTGCCTTGTTCATAGGTATTTTACAGTCTGCCAATAATCCAATATACCAACTTTCCTATTAACCAATTCCATGAATGCATCAAAACCGAGCATTCTGAAAAATAAAACATATTGTAAAGCTTATTGAGTTCCTTTATTTATATCCACATAAACATTAGGACAAAGTGAGCTGCATATTTGCACAGAGTGAAATGTTCCTCGATAACAGTGAAAATGGGCAGATCTGCTGCCAATACCCACTAAACACCAAATCCAATAATCAAAATATTTCCCAAAAAATGCTGTAGTTACAGCTGTCGTGAAAAATTATACATATTTTAAGTTGTTTTTCCATATTTGTGACCCATTTGTATAAATTCATGCTTTCCACAGGCTTGGACTGAGCTCAGCAGCATCACAGAAGGCTCAAGCAACACTCTCTTACACCTCTTTAAATTTGAGCAGATCATTTTAAAAGGTCAAGGAACTTCAGAAGAAGAAGTTTTTTTGTGTTATGCTACAAGTGCGACATAATAATGTTTTGTTAGATGGACTGCAGTAAAATCCAAGGTGAGTGGGTTATCTCGAGGCAGAGAAACACGGCATAAAAGCACATGCTAGGGTCCACTTTTTCCTTCTGCAATGCTGAAAGCACTGTGCCGTAGCTGTACCACTGAATGCCTTTACTCTAAGTGATGTCTTGTGCATCACAATTACCCACACACAGCCCTGCATCAGACCGTGAGTTGACTTTTATGTTGATGTGAATGTGGGCCGCAGCAGGAGCCGATGACAGCTTAATTCCTGAGCTGGACCCCCCCTGCTGAGGCTCGCCGTTTGTGTGATCTGACAGACAGAGATCAGACTGTGGAGAGATGAGTGGAAACCCTCTGAGTATGCTCAGGTTTCTTGGCATGGTGAAAAGATTTGTCCAGTCCATTCAGATCTGATGGAGTTTCCCATATTCTGCACCGCAGCTGGTTTTTGTCGAGGTATCTTTGTCATCTGTGCACACACAAGAGATACATGTGAGGCTGACGCTGTGTTTAGTTTAGGTACTCTGTGCCACTAGAGCTGCATGCCACAGAGTTGAACTTTTCTCTCATCGCTAACCAGGTGAAGAGGGGTTCCAGCCAATTACTTTGGAAAAGGCAGGAGACAGGTAAACAGGTGTGGAAAAATAATAGATGTGGGGGTGGACGGAGGGGGGGTTGTGGGGTTGGGGGGGTGGGATGAAATGAGCCGCAAAGAGGGGTGACCTCAGTTTAAAAGGGGTTGGGTAATGGAGGCATTAGACCAACATGAGCAACTGAGGTAAAAGGGTGCAGGGGGAGCAGAACAAGAAGGATTAGGGGACGTGGGGAAAGAAGGCTGAACTACTTTGATAGAGGTCAAACCGTGGAGCAGTCAGGAAACAACAGGCATTGTTTTTGAACATCTAATTTTGAGATAAGTGCTGTTTCTTAACACGTACCTGAGGAATGTGGCTAATGCAGTGGTGATCTTCTGAAGATGACAGCGGACAAACCTCTCTTAGGCGCGGAAATGACACGAATGGGTTTTATCTTCCTGCTCCTGAGTAACGCCGCGTCAGTCTCCACACAGTTTAATGGATACAACTGCGATGCCAACTACCACAGCAGGTTTCCAGGTGAGAATCCTCCCCAGCAGGTTCTCTCTTTGCCGTCCACACACGTCTGCCAACAGGTGTGGAACACGATAGATCTATGAGCAGCAAAAGTAGCAGCCACATTAAAATGAGCACAAATAGTTCTGGTAGGGTGAAGCTTTTTTTACTGATGGCGTTTCTAATAACGTTTATTTCCTTATTGAGAGTTAATATTGAGGACGATAAAGTTATATCTTTATATTTAGATAGATCATCAAAATACCTTTCTGCCTATCTAAGCTGGAAGCTTCATTTATAGTTAAAAAAAACATGTGAACCACATAAATAATTTAATGCATCGAATATTTTAATTACAATGTTTATGGCCCTATTATGACAAACATTTCCTGGATACAGACATTTTTACTAGATTGATTTACCTGACTGATTTTGCCTCCACAGAGCTCGGTTAGTAATTTCATACTTTAAAATTCCTGTACAAAAGTGAATAAAAGTGTTAATTAGAAAAATGTGTAACTTCTGCCTTGCATGAACCGGCATGTCTTGATTTTTATCTTGATTTCAAATATTACATTGCCAACTTTTCTCTCTGAACCTTCGTCTCCCGCCTTCCTCCAGGTGAAAGGGACATCAGCGTGTACTGCGGGGTTCAGACCATCACTTTGAAGATCAACTTCTGTCCTGTTCTCTTCTCCGGCTACACCGACGCAGATTTGGCCCTCAACGGCCATCACAGCGAAGCCCAGTGTCGCGGCTTCATCAACAACAACACTTTCCCCACAGCACTTCTGTTCAGCATCAGCCTCAGCACTTTGGAGGCCTGCGGCAACAGTCTGGTGGTAAAGAATACTCGAGCACTGCGCATGGCTTTATTCTAATCAATAATCAGCTTCATCATGTTGTGTATTGACGTTGGAGCAAAGTGACTGGCTGATGTTTCTCTCTGCAGGTCAGCACAGCCTATGGGCCCACTGCCTATGGGAACATGTCTCTTGTACAAATTGGGAATATATCAGGCTACATCGACACCCCTGACCCACCAACTATAATCAGCTATCTGCCTGGTTTGTTGTATAAATTCAGTTGCAGCTACCCGCTGGAGTACCTGGTCAATAACTCACAGCTGGCATCGTGAGTTTCTGCCAAAGCATCCATCAGTGTCCAAAAGAGAGCTGCACCTTGCAGGAGTTGCTTTGCAGAGTTAATCCTGAAAGGCTGGCTTTAAGATATATTCATTTAATTAGATTCACTTATAGCTTTCAAAAACGGTGCTAACAATTAAATTCCCAGTTTAAAAGCTTCAGTGACTTTGTGCCTCACAGTATTTTTTCAAACCATTAATTTTATTATTCACATCTATTATTCACATATATTATTCTCTGACATTCGTAAATCAGACAAGTATATAAATAAAAGCGCAGCTGATTTATAACTGTACTAAATCGAAACCTCTGCTCCCGAAATGTTATTTATTAAGCCAAGGCTCACAAAGGCTCCGTCTCTCCACAGATCCTCTGCAGCTGTGTCTGTCAAAGACAGCAACGGTACTTTTGTGAGCACGCTCAGTATGATCCTGTACAATGTGAGTACAAAGCAGCGCTGGAATAAAAATATATTTCCATTTCTAGCTTAAGAGGTGCAGAGGAATTCATATGAAACAAAATAGACATTAGAACTGGCACATGACTGGATGAGCATGTTTGGTTTGTTTTAGTGCCTCAGTTCGATGTTCATATAACATCTTTTAATGTCTTTTAATAATCAGTGCTGAGTATTTTCACTGTTTCCAACTAACTCCATGAAAACAACAAAAGTTGGTTTTCTGTAATAGCCCATGTATTTTTCCACCAACAACAATATTCCACAAAAGTTTTGCGATGTAATCCTGTTTAAAATCACACTGCTTAGAATACTCTGTACTTACTTTAAACAACATAATCACCGTGTTGCATATAATTGTGCTCCTTCTTTAACAATTAATGTCACATATGCTTGTTTGGCTACAGACCTGTGCAAAAATTGCTCTGGACAGCAGAAAAATAGCAAAACTATAGAATAACACCAGCTATGTAAAGACTGATTCAATGTCTTCATTTGCTTTATGCCACATTTTGAGAGAACAATCAACTTTTCTTTTTCTTTTTCTTTTTTCTCCAGGATTCAGCATACAATCAGCCTCTCTCTATCCCCATGGCTGGACTGGCTCTGAAAACCAGAGTATTTGCTGCTGTGAAAGCCACAAACTTAGACAAACGGTACCGCACAAAACCCAGCTATTCACTATTGAATTTCCATAATTTTCACGTCATAGATGTGCAAGACTCTTTACCATAACAAACCTATTACTGCAGCAGAAAGGATATTTTAAATATAGTTCTCCACAGCATCTTTCCCGCTATCATTTTTACAGATTTACTCCTCTTTTCTTTGCTTTGCCTACATTCATTATGCTATTATGTTATTATTCTTCATGAAGGCGCCAGGCTGCAGTTTTCTCATGTGCAGTTGGATCTCTATCCTCCATCCCATCTCACAGTTTTGTCTCTTTGCAGGTGGAACATTTTGATGGACTACTGTTACACAACCCCCTCAGGGAATCCTAATGATGAACTCCGCTATGACCTTTTCTTTGGGTAAATCTCGTGTTTTTTTTCTGCTTCAAGATAATGACTCGATACCACAAAAGGGAGTCATTACCTATTCAGGTTCTCCACATGGCTTATCCTCATTGAATGCCACGTTTTCTCTTCCTAAAGAGTTCTTAAGGGTACTCATAGACATTAAATCTAGCATTTCTGCTGGGTCTGCTTCCATACAGTTGCTATAAAGATCCCCAGACGACAGTTTTGGAGAACGGGAAGAGCCAGATGGGCCGTTTTTCCTTTGAGGTTTTCCGTTTTGTTAAACATAGGCACCAGAAGATGTCGACTGTGTTTTTGCACTGCGTCACCAAGCTTTGCCGGGCCGATGACTGCATCATGTTAATGCCTGTAAGAGTGAAAATCTCCGTTTGTGACTCACCACCTGTTTCCTCACCTCACTGAGGACTGAAATCTGACGATGTGATTGGCAGATCTGTGGGCGGCGGCGCAAAAGGGAAGAGGAGACCCCTGATTCCATGGCAGCAGCATCAGGGAACGCCATCCTCTCTGCCGGTCCAATCATCACCAGGAGTGGTATGAACTATAAACCCACTTTTACTGGAATAGTTTTGAGAGACATGCTGCTTTGCTTTCATGCTGAGAGTGCAGCAATCCAGTCAAAATAAGAAGCAACAGCCTGAAATGTCAAACTGCTAATTTAAAGCTGATTTCAATTAGGACTGCTGAAGTAAAAATGAATCCAATAAGCGCTTTAAAAATTGCTTTACAGATGAAACTCCCGTCAACAACTCCCAGCTCGGTAAGTGCCATTACGCAATGTTGTGAAACATAAAAGTGTTGTAAACTATCATGACAGCAGATTCCCTTTGAAATGACTGTTTACAGCAAACCCTCTTCTGTTCCTGCAAGGGAAAGACTCGGGCTCAGCTCGTGGTAAAAACCTCATCCGAGAGCTTGTTTTCAGTTTCTTTCCCTTTCCATCTTCCAGCCTCTGGAGATCTCTCCCATTCAATGAACCCAGTGACCAGTGCTCTGATCTCAGGTGTGGTCATCCTGAGTGTGGTCAGTGTGTGCTTCTTCCTGCTGTTGCTCCGCTTCCTGCTGAAGCCCCGCCCCCCCGCGACAACAGCAGCCTCAGGTGTTTGGAATCCAAGCTTTAAATAAAAATCTGCATGTTGTGCAACATGTGTATCATTTAAGGTGTTGTATATTTATTGCGTTCAATACCTCAGAATGTTTCATCTTTTGTGGGTTTGCATAATAATCGTGTTTAGAAAATGTTGCATTTAATGACTCCATATTTTTTCTCTTTCTTTCCATTTTTGTAACCAGTATATGTATCAAATCACAGATTAGAGACGCCATTGTTTTTTTGGTCTTTGTTTTCCTGTGAAATGTTATAGTATTCAAACCCTGTACAATATCAAAAGGAAATAGTGAGTGAATTCAAGCAGGTGGATTTCTTGATCTGTTTTTGAATTCAGCTTCCAGTTTCTGTTTGCATTCAAGTTTTAAATATACGTTTGTGGTGGATATAAATTCTGATTTTAAAATAAAAACAGTAAAACTAAAAAAAAAAAGACAAGTAAAATAATCATTTTAAGATTAAAAAAAAAGTGTCTACTTTATTTGGCCTGAGTGTTTGAGGTTTCGGTGCGCTCTAACCTGTTCCTAGGATTATGCTCTTCTGGACAGAGACCGGTGATGTTGCCCCTGGGATCTGCTGGAGACACTGTTCAAGTTTCTGGGTTACAGCTCCTAATACTCCTACTGGGACCACTCAGTCCCTGACACTTCTTTATTTTCTCATGCTCCCTCTAACTGCTGTTGCTATCTGCTGGAAATTCCACATGTATCAAAACTGTGGTTTATATATGTGTATGCATGTGTGTGTGTGTTCTGTGTGCGTTTGTGTCTGTGTTATGCATCTCCAATGATTAGCTGTTGATGTCTGATGTTGCCTGCAACTGAATATATGTAGCTTTGCTTTGTTTGAAAGTAAATAGATCACTTAAAGAGCACTTCTGAAGCTAAGAATTCACTCTGAAGTTTAAGAGACTTGTTTTTTCAAACGCACACTAACAGAAATTTTAAACCACAACCAGATAGATACAGATTACCTTTCGACAGGCTAGCTGCATTTTTTTTCAGTCTTAGCTCTTCTTGACTGTCATTTCACAAAATTGTCACCAAAGATATACAAAAGTGGTATTTACCTCCTCATCTCTCTACTTCTGTTGAACTACTTCTGTGATAAGCAACCCATCTATGATCAGCTGATAATAATGCAGGTTCACTCACTCACCTCTCTCAAAGCTCTGAGGATTTAAATTTATTTTAGTTTAAAACATTTCCTAAAACATTGATGAAGCCCGTGAAAATGAAACAACCTATTACATCTGAGGGATTAAGCATGTACGTCTGTGTATATGGACATTCTGACACTTTTCATGAGCAGTAAATTTATTACTAATTAGATAACTAGTTGACTATAGCCAATGCTGACCTTGGTCTGAACATCTGTGTATCCATGGGTTTGAACAATACAAACATAGAAAAAAAAAAGTATAAAAAATGTGTGTGTGTCTGTGTCGGGATTGTGTGTGTGTGTGGCAAAAAATGTGGCCTTGGATACAGTCAGAACAGCCACAAATGTGGTAATGAGTATTCACCTGTGTTTATAATAGAATTCAGTGGACATACTGATGGGCTTATTATGGTCTATCACTGATTTATCAGCACCAGTGTGCAGACATTGTATTATTTTTAAATAACGCAGGAAAATGCACTATGGGTATTTCAGAGAAAGTAAAATAATATGAATTTAAGACAGAATATAGCTGATCTATTTATATTAGATTTCTTTGAATTGGCCCCCCAAAAAACAGAATAATCAGGGTCTACCTTATTTGTCCATCACAAACGTGTCAGATACAGCGATCAAGGTCAAGCTCATAAATGGGTGTGGTCCTACCCTTGAGTACTTCCCAATAAATGAGCTAAAACTGGTGTAATCCAATCACACAATGATCTCTAGTTCACTGTTTCCTCCTTAATATCTTATGTTTTATAAATGTTGCTTATATGTGTGAAGTAAAGATAATATTTTTGATATACTGCAGGTCTCAACAGAATCTTTTCCACTATCACTTTTACATATTTACTTCTTTTTTCTTTGTTTTGCCTACATTCATTATGCCATTATGTTATTATTCTACATGAAGGCGCCAGTCTGCAGCGTTCTCATGTGCAGTTGGATCTCTATCCTTCATCCCATCTCACAGTTTTGTCTCTTTGCAGGTGCAGCATCTTGATGGATTACTGTTACACAGACCCCTCAGGGAATCCTAATGATGAACTCCGTTATGACCTTTTCTTTGGATAAATCCTGCCTTTTTCCCCCTTCAAGATAATGACTCGATAAACCACAAAAGGGAGTCATTATCTATTCAACTTCTCCACATGGCTTACCCTCATGAATGCTTCTTCTTTCTTCTTCATAAGGCATAAACCCATCAGCTTCTTTGCGACCACCTGCCTAATATTGTGTGGGTCCACCTCGCGCCTCCAGAACAGCTGTGATCCATCAGGGTATGGACACAGGACCGTTGGGGGTGTCCTGTGGTCATGGAACATGGGTCCTCCATAGAGACTTGTATCCCACAAGTCTCTATGGATTAGGTCTGGGGAGTTTGAAGACTAGGCTGGTGCTCTGAGTTCCTGTTTTTACGGTATAGCATCCTGATAAGGTAGGCTGCTGCTCTGGAGTGGTATCATTGCCTCACTCATAAGTGAGTGTTTTGGTGGGTAGTACATGGCAAAGTAATATTAATGTTTCAGAGCATAGTGTTGTAATGAGAGGGTCAGATTTGTGTGTTGTAGTAGTAGTAATCATCACTGTGGACACAAGTGCTTGTCCAATAGAAATATAAAGCTACAGTCAGTAGCCATTTAACTGAAGCTACAGACTGTGCTTTCGTTCAGCTGTTCATCCACCAGCACTTCCAGTTCTCTGATAGATCTAAACTTGTGTAAAAACTAAAACCAGGGGTTGACATATTTTAATTACCTGAAGTACATTTTAAAAACTTTAAAAAAACAGATAATCTCAGTTCTCCAGGCTTCTCGAAGGACATCCTGAGGTCTTCTTTGAACTCACTGTTGATCCTCTCTCCTGAGCTCATCTGTACATATTGATGATGATTTGAACTAAAATTTTCTAAATTGCACTCATCACTCCATAAGACCTGCTGTCACTGATTTTCAGTCCAGTTCTTCTGTAATTTTCTGTACTTTTCTCCCTTCTTGCCAGCCACTCTTCACACTGAGACCATTTCTTCAACAAACAGTAGATGGATCAATTTAGAAGCCAGATGCATCTTTCAGGTCCTGTGTCAGGTATTTGCTGGATTTTTTCCTATTTTTTAAGAACATGACTTTCAGATGTTGCTCATCTGCTGTAGTTAGTTTGTCAGGCCTGCCACTTCTTATTTTGTCCTCCAGTTTTCTCAGTTTTTTAAAGATACACTGCACACCATGCAGAGATGTGCCAACGGGTCTTTGGGAATCAAGTTGTTAGAGCAAAAACACTATTTTATCTCTGTCAAACTGTGTTATCTTTGGTATTTTTTGGAGCTTCGGCTAAAGGAATGGGAACAAATTATGTGTTTTTGTAACCACCTGCTAGTAACAAAGTGCCTTAAGACACAGTTTAAAATGAGTTGTTTACTAAGTTGTCTGTTATGTGTAGACACAACAGGTTCATCCCTTAGTTTGGTGCCTTTTTTATACTTGAATTAATAATAGGTTCATGAGGATATTCCATAATACTGGATGAAGAGAACAACAATTATTAATCAGAAATACTCAAATTCGCTAATCTAGTGAATTTTGACGTTTATTGATTTATACATAATTAGTTCAACCTACTTCCTGAAAATATTATGTTTTTTTCCTTCACATTTTTGCTCAAAGTTACATTTAAAACATCCCTGTATCTGTACAAAACTCAAAAGATGTTGCATGTGTGTATGTGGAGTGAAGTAGTGGAACAGAATGAGCACAGAACATGTCCCAGCATGACTCCGTTTAAAATGCAGTGCAAAGTTTTTGCAGGAGGAAGCAGGGCTTTCAGTGTATGTGTGTGTATATCTGTAAATACGTGCATCTCTTGATGTGTACTGAGGGTATAAAACCAAATACATGTAACAAATTTTAAGGTATGATTTAATAAAGCATACAGCACAAACAGGAAGAACAGGATTATATATTAATAGTGGGTTTAACCAATCATCCACTTTCTCTCCTTTTTGCACAGGTTGTTTATTAAGATTATTATGATAACATTTTTTGTATCTTTTGTTTAATTTTTTCTTGTTCTTGTATTATTTTAACATATTTAAAATAATTCCACAGCAATTAATACTCAGCAGGTTAGTTTTAAATGGCTTAACAACCACATGAAAATAATCAGGTACAGGGATTGAATTTAAAATGAGTGAAAAAGAAGCAAAAATCCAGAGAAAAACCTTGAAGGACCTTCAGAAAGCCTGGAAAACTATTGTTCAAGAACACTTTAAAAAACTAGTCTGGCTCCTTCGAACAAAATACTAAGAAATGAGGGGCGGCTCAGTATCTTTGCACAGTATACATGGTGCCATGTTCCTATGAAACTAGCAAAATAAAATAAATCTGTGGGGAATTTAAACAAGCATGTTAAGTTACTGGCAATGTTCCCTCTAATTTTTCATGTGTCTGAGTGAACACACAAACTCCCTGAGCAGTCCCTTGGACCACTGTGAGCAACATTAGATGTGAGCACTGTGGTCAGGCCAGCATCGAATCCATCCAAGTTACATGGTTTATTAAAATAATCAAATTACAGCATTTATGTTAGACTACTTTTAATTAACTGCTTTATCCCACTTATAATGAAAATTTAAAAAAATTCTTGTTCATGACTTATGTAGTATGTTAACACTGGAAGTAAAAATAACTTGAACTCCAATTTTGAAAACAAAGCTTTCTTTTTCTTTTTCTTTTCTTTTTTTAAATTTTATTTTATAAAGCTCTGACTTGTATTATGAGTCTGTAGTCTGGGAGAGAGTCCTGTAACTCTCTGTCTGCAAAATACAGCATATAATGACCAATGTTGGGCCATTAATTATATAGTTACTTCTTCAAAAAAGTAACAGAGTTTTGCAAGCAGGTTTTTTGCAGCTGTTGACCTAAAAAATGCAGCCAAGGGTTTTTTTTAAATAAACATTTTAAACTATTTACAGAACAATCAGCTGTTCTGCATCAAATTTGATGCCACACAAATTAATTCTGCCACTCCAAAAAATAATGTCTGTCCACTATGAGATAAAGGAGAACAACAGCCTGATACCTGCAGGCCTGACAACAGGAGATGTATCACTGCTGTAACACCTGTAACATTCATTTTTGGTGTTGTTTTTGCTCACAGGCGTTGAGTGCTTTTGAGCGTTTTCCTCATAAAACGCAGTTTTTACCGTTTCTTCCCGCAGTAAATATAAACAATGATAATATTCAGGAAGATAACCAAACATTGCATCTAATTTTATCATAACTTTGGTTTTACGTGGCCTATCAACACAATTTAAAAACTGGTATAAAGTCCACACTTTTTCCGGCAGTTGTTCCATCTGTCCTACCCTTCACGACTTCATGACTAAAAACAGGAATGTTCTTATTGTCTTCTTCGCTATTAGCATCTATCTGGGAATTTTCCTCATGTTGTGACCTTGCAGGTTTCCAGTCTCATGGAAATGAGCAAAATACAAGGTACTGCCAGGGCTCATTTGACGACCGCCAGAATTAATCTCTCAGATTTTTTGCAGTATTGATTTTCCTTTTCGGTGACCTACGTGAATGTCTGCTGGCAGCAGCGGAATCTCACGTGTCGTGCTCTGAGGCTGTGTTTGTGATCTGCACGGCTCAGCTGCATTCACCGCTCTTTATCACCCTAATCCCTCATTTCAACAGCCATTTTGTGATGTATTCAGCAACTACAATGTCTGCAGATAACTGTATGAGATGAGTAAATGCTATCATCCCCCTCTCAGTTTACCATCAGTGATAATTGATTAAGCCCACCTCCTAAAATGGAAATGAGGCTGAGATACGGCTTTGAATTTTGAAGCCAAGTTCAGGTGAGTCATGAGCGAATAAAATGTATTTAGAAAAGATCTGGGGAATATAAATAAGGGAGTGCACTGGCGAGAGGACGGCGAAGAAAGCAAAGAAAGACTCTTTTTGCATGTTTTTTTTTTTTTTTTTTTTTTTTTTTTAAATGACATCAGAAACAGCAGTATGCGACATTACGTGATGGCAGAGCTTCAGTTCATCCTTTGTCTTTTTTTTTTTTTTTTTTTTTTTTTTTTTAATAAATAGGACAGGGGGAATGAATGAGAGAAAGAGGGGGAGAGAAAGAAAGAAAACCAAAGGGGAGAAGAGACGGTGAGAAGGGGGGGGGAAGAGAGAGAAAAAAAAAAGAACTCCTGGGTCACCTGTATGGAGAAAAAAAAAAACAAACAAAAAAAACAAACAGAGGAGACAGCAAACAACAAAGAGCAACATAATAATAGAGAAAACAAAGCACCATCACAATAAACTAGCTAGTCATAGATATCAATATTTACTAAATAATAAACGATATTGTGCAGCACGCAAGATAGACAGCGCACAGTGTGCTTTGAGGCAGCAGCCAAGAAAGCTTTAGTCCGCGTCTGTGAATACCCATGTGTGCATACCTGTGTGGATCAGCATGCTTGCATTCCAAAGGTTTCTCCATGTAATGATCTGCTAGGGAGTGTGGGGGGGCCACAGCCCCGTCCTCCAGGGTGTGAAGCGGGTATGGAGGAGATCAAAACTCCAGACATCCAGAGGCCCCCAGAACACAAGAGACCATGGAAGACCAACAGAGGGGCAGCCGCGCCACTGTTTCCACTTTTTGCATGTTTAAGCAATAATATGTCCTTCCTGTCTGTGCAACGTGGTTTCCACACTAAATATACAGCATTGAACCAGAGACTGACAAAAGACACCCATCGATCATCTCGACTATGATCACAGGGTTCTCTTCCCAGGTGGCTCGCCTTACAAGATCTGATTTCTAAATGTCCTTTATTTATTTATTATTTATATTTTCCATTTAAGTTTTAAAAATGATTTTAAAGATGAAACACCCACAAAGCTGATAAATGTCTCTTACTTCTGTCTTATGACTGTCAACCTAACTGATGTGGGTGCTAATAATGACAACTCACGAGAATTTAAAGCGACTACAAAAGATCCTCTGTGACATTCTCCTCTAATTAAAGCTAATTCAGATAACACAGAAGAATACAGGTTCTCTTTTTTCTATTGTGTTTGAGATCCCAGCAGATCAGAAACCAAACATCTTTATTTTAGTTCCATACGAGGGAGCACAGGGCCTGTGCAAAGGAATACAGCCTTATGGACATTATTTAAACATGTAACTTTAAAGGCCAGTGCGCTGGGTTTCATCATTAGCCTCTAGGAAACGACCACAGAACCGGAGAAAGTGAACTGTTTGCACAAAATAATGCAATCCCTGGCTTTGACCTCGTTTCCGTTGAATCCCGAAGCAATGTTGGGACCACAAAACAGTCGACTACCAGCTATACACAGCTTTATACATTGTTATCATAAATAAGCAAGGAGATAGCAGGTGTAAGATCCAGGCAACGATGTCTATTTGATTGACAGCTGTGGATTAAGCATCTATTTTTAAGTGTGAATCACCTTTGTGCACTTACAGAGGTTTTCCAGATTGTGCTGGATATTCAGTGCATGAATTTGCTCTTTTCATATCATCTCTGTTTGCTGAAGCTTTTTCACAAAACTTCATAGAAGGCAGAGTGGTGAGATGGCTTTATTAATCCCCCTCGTCCCGATATCCCCGTGCACTTGTGGCAAAGGTGGCCTTAGCCAATCTGCAAGTAGATAAAATATAGTAGTAGATAAATAGTAGATAAAATATACATATACCTCCAGTAATGTCTTCTTGTCACAATTGGTAGAGTTCATTTAAATAGCAATTTTTCAATAGGACTGGGGTTGTAACTTTGGGAAGGCCATCCCTGAAGCTTTATGTTAGCGTGCTTTAGCCATTCCAAAACCAGTTTTGATGTGTGTTTGGGATCATCGTCCTGCTGGACAGCCAAGTTTCTACCATCTAGCTGTTAATTTGAGGAGAAGTTGAAGAGCTTTGAGGTAGTTCTCCTTCTTCAATATTCCATCCACAAACAGTCCCAGAGCATGATGCTGCTACCACCATGTTTGAAACAACTGATGCGGTGTTTCAAACAAGCCAGTTGTTATTGTGATCAAATAGCGCCACCTTTGTTGCATCTGACCATAAAATCTTTCTCCAGAAGGCATTTGGCTTGTCCATGTTGGCAGTTGCAAATTTCAGTAGTATCTATTTTGGAGCTATTTTTAGTGCTTGCAGAGGCTGCTGAACTTCACCTGGTTGTTTTGCCTCCTGAAGTGAATACGGCTTCTCATGAAAACCCATGTTACAAGTTCCCAACATTCCTTAAAACAGGCTCACCTCCTCCACTGATTTACCTATTTCACCAAGGAGCTTGATGCCATCACCAGCCTTCATCACCTGCCTGCCCACTCTCTGCCACCATGTTGTTTTACAGGACTTCCACCCACAGACCAGAGACTCAGCTCGGCTCGAGCCCGGACCTCTCTAAATAAGGCATCTTCTTTCTTTCATTCTCTGACAATGTTCGCATTTTGACCTGGGCCTGAAATAACCTTGCTCCTCCTCTCTCACAGATACAGGCTTCATGCTGCCCACTGGTTCAAATTCAAATTTATTTGTCACGTACACAGTCATACACAGTACGATATGTAGTGAAATGCTTGATTCTGCTTGGAAATGCTTGGTTCACCAAGTTAATTCACTCAATGTACAATAAACAGTTAAAAGAAATTATCAAAAGCCTGGAATTACTTTGATATTCATGCCTGCGAGTGGATGTAAACCTCTGACCACAACTGTATTTACACCACAGTGAAAGTTTACTAATCGTGAACCACATCCAGGACCATATGCTGGACACCTCGGTGACACCTCCTGTTCTAACATTCAGAATCAGAATACTTTATTGATCCCTAGAGGAAATTATGTTGGTTACAGTGCTCCAGTACAAACAGTAACAAAAACAGACAATACAAGGAGTAAGAAATAGCACAATATATACAATACATACATATCACTTACTAATAAATATCTGAATAAGAAAGAAGAGCGTGTGCAAAAAGGGTGTAGCTATTGCAGTATACAGTGTGTTAGGTGGATGAGTTGTACAGGGAGATGGCCACAGGCAAGAATGATTTCCTGTGTCGTTCAGTGGTGCTTTTTGGTAATCTCAGTCTCTCACTGAACGTGCTCCTGTGGCCAGCCAGCACGTCACGGAGTGGGTGGGAGGAATTATCCAACATCGTCTTTATCTTGGACAACATTTGCCTCTCCATCACCACCCTAAGAGAGGCCAGCTCTATCCCCACAACATTGCTGGCCTTGTGGATCAGTTCATTGAGTCTGTTAGCATCAGCAACCCTCAACCTGCTGCCCCGGCTTCCCCATCACAGAAGGAAATGCATTTGGAAGTAACTTCTTGGTGAGTATTGCATCAATGATGTGTCCTAGATTCAAGTCTTAAGGGATGGTGATCATGGAGCTTTCAAACCTGAACAGAGGAGAGTCGGAGCAGATTTAAGGATCTAAAAGGGTATGTGAGTGTTTTGGACTGTGCAAGAGCACTCCAGGAAGAAAAATTCAACCTGACACACACACACACACACACACACACACACACACACACACACACACACACACACACACACACGCACACACACACACACACACACGCACACACACACACACACACACACACACACACACACACGCAACTCAAGTCCTGACTTAATATAACAGATGCATGCACCCACCCAGCCAGTCACCCTCCTCTCTGATGAAAATGAGAAAGTTAAGAGAGCTGTTCTACTTCCTTGATGTGATTTCATCACTGCAGCTTGCTGTGTGAGAGATGTTGGCTAACATTTATTTTTAACCATTTTTTGAAAAAATCATGTTTCTATTAAATAATATAACGGGGGTGGATCCCTCAACCCAAGCATCAGACCACCTTTACACTGAAGACCGCAAGTATTACTACTCCTCTGCTTACCTGCTGGAATATATAATCAATAACAACCAGGTAGATGTGTAAGTGTACAGTTATAAGAACTGGGCTAAAAAAATGGTCTTCCTTCCTTGTAGGTCCTCTGTTTCTGTGAAAGACGACAATGGGAGCTTCATCGGCAGCCGCAGCATGTCCTTGTGCCGGGTGCCAACCTACACCTCTCACACA
The DNA here is from genome assembly GCF_963969265.1 of Rhamphochromis sp. 'chilingali'. Taxonomy (NCBI): domain Eukaryota; kingdom Metazoa; phylum Chordata; class Actinopteri; order Cichliformes; family Cichlidae; genus Rhamphochromis; species Rhamphochromis sp. 'chilingali'. The sequence goes on from NC_137935.1 coordinate 13,812,184, forward strand.
CTATACTGTTCTACCTGCGATAAACTGTAACTTTGGGAGATTAATGGCTTGCAGCAGTTCTTTTAATCTTCTCTTCCTTTTCGAGGGTATAAATTACACCACGCCACTTGTCATACCACCTCTGGGCATGGAACTAAAAACAATTGTGCACGTGCAGGTGGCTGCATCCACCATGACATTGCTGTAAGAACCTTAGAGCAACTCTGCAGCCTCTCTTTGTCTGATTTAGACCTGTGTTTATAAAACCTAGAAGTTAATTTACTGAAGTACTGCACTTCAGCACAGCTGTGAAATGCTTTACTTGAGTTATTCAGTTTTATTCTACTTTATACAACTTCTACATTTCACAGGGGAACACTGCATTGTTTACTCTCGCCATTGCACTTAGCTAACTTTTGTATTTTCAGAGTAATATTTTACTACTAGGGCAGCTGTAATTCAATATAAAGTGCATAGAATAAAGCCCAGTATGAATGTGTGCATGAATATGGCTTGTGAGCGAAGAAAAGCTTTGAGTGGTAATAAGACCATAAAAGCATAACATTATTATTACACTATTATTATGTTAGACTGAAGTGGATGGTGCGATTCCTTATAAAAGCCATTGTGTGGCTGTAGGAGCCCATTATAAGTGAAACGTTTTCTCTCTAAGCTGCTTCACTTGGATTCATTTAAGTAACCGTTTGAGGGCCAGACATATTTTAGAGGTAAAATAAGAAGAATAAGAGGTAAAACAAATATATGCAGTGACCCGTTGGCGGGAGAGTACCCCTCATGATGGTAGCAAATAGTCAAAACTACTAAATTGTGCAAATTTCATTTTGATAGATCAATAAATGTACTGAAATTGTCAGTGCTGGGGTTGCCACTCAAAAAAAGGAAAAAAAAAAAAGCATTTTATATTACTCGTTACTTTTTTCAAAGTTTATGCTGTACATTAATTACATACCTTAGAAAGTAAATTATTACTCTAACTGTTACATTACTCTTATAGTACTGTGTTGGGGTCACCATTCACTCAGCTTGAACATCATTCAGGGTTCTTGGCTAGCTTTTTGTTAGCATGCTGTCTGTGGAGATGCTCAGTGAGAGCTGAAGGTGTGTTAGCCATGTTATGCAGGTGCGTCTGTGTGTTGCCATTGCACTTTTATCTTTTCGTGCAGTAAAAATAAAACTAATATCCACATCTCCACTCCCCAAAAGCTGGAGATCACTCAACATTTTCCTCCATTAGAGAAACAAAGTGAAATCAGTTGATTGTGGCGGAAGCACAGAGAAAGGAAATATATTTGTTTGATTTTTTCTCTTTCTGTTTTCTCTGCACCTTTAGTGGGATTTGGAATGCCAACATTTTTGTTACTTTGTCGGTAATAGAGTGTTTTTACATTTTTTGCATTTTATGCGTCTTAATACTTTATTCAGCTCCGGAAATGTTGCTGCCAAGATTTCATAACTAAAGTAAACTAATAATAACTAATAATGAACAACAGCTCACAAGGGATCGCAAAATTACAATTAGCAGAAATGATTCATGCCTTAAATGAAAAAAAAAAAAGACTAAGTTTACATGACTTGAGAGGTACTTTCAGCTGCTCCCTTATTTCCCAGAGGTTCACTACTGCAGATGGATCCATATATTTGATTTGGCACACATTTTATACCGGATGCCCTTCCCGATACAAGCATCCCATTTATCTGGGCTGGGAACAAGCACTGGGAGTACACTATCTTCTAAGGATAGAAGGCTTGTGTTTCCTTCCAGTCTTAAACTGGGGATCCTTCATGTATAATAATAATAATAATAATAATAATGGATTGCATTTATATTTCGTTTTTCGGGGCTCTCAAAGTGCTTTAGAGTTCCACTATTCATTCACTCTCACATTCACACACTGGTGGAGGCAAGCTACAGTTGTAGCCACAGCTGCCCTGGGATAGACTGACAGAAGCAAGGCTGCCATATCGCACCATCGGCCCCGCTGGCCATCACCAGTAGGCGGCAGGTGAAGTGGCTTGCCCAAGGACACAAGTAACGACCAAGACTGTCCGAGCCGGGGCTCGAACCGGCAACCTTCCGGTTACAAGCCGAACTGCCAACTCTTTGAGCCACGATCGCCCTGCTGTGGTTGTGTTGTGTTGCTCACTACACTCAAAACGTACTCTACTTATTATTCTCTTCCAGCAAACACATCAAGAGACCTGATTATAAATATGTCTTTGACAATAAACATGCAGAAAAATATATTAGCTATAATGGCAACAGGGCAAAATACAGCAGTAATTTGAATACAACTGCAAAACATCATTATTCTGAGTGGTTCAAATCCAGTTATGTGCTAGGATTGCCCAATGCAAGTTAGCCAATCATTTTTTCAGTTTTCATTTTAATGTATGTTAATTCACTCAAAACATACCTCAGCAGGAACCTCTGCTTCTATCCTGCAGCCATTCAAGATTTACTAAGACTTTAACTTAATCTCTTTTAATTGTGCAGTTATCTTTAAGCCTTATTTAGCTGTAATTTTTTTTTCAAGCAGAAACAAAAGGCAAGACTGAAGGATTATTTATATCTTTCATTTACAGTAAGCGTTCAATTTCAGTTTTAGTATAGCCTGTATATAAAACAGGGACGTAGCCACTGTGGAACTCATTGGTGTGTGAAACTGAGTGGATAATTTTTTTCCATCTTGGTGTTTTGATAGTGGACAAGAAATCATTGTTTGGTATGGACTTGTCAATCTGTCATGTAACCAGCGTGAGGCAGGCAGAGAGTGGACAGAATGTAAAACTAAAAACCAGCTTTAAAAAAAATACAACAAAAGGCAAAATATAAAACCTAAGCGGGACAGGAACGGACAGACAGACTGCACCATGAGAGAGAACAGAGGGGGACGCAGACAATATTTAGACAGGGGGGTGATTAAGGGAAGAGGAGACACATGGGAACACAGCTGAACTGAATCATAACTAACGAGACAGGGGAAGCAAAAATAAAACAGGAAATAACACACACACACACACACTGAGACTCATACATGTGAACCTGACACTGGGACTGGGGATAAAAAGACATGGAGACACGAGAGACTTTCCTGGAATTCAGTCATGGCTCTAACATAAGAAAATATGCGTAAAAATGCTTTTTTATTCCCCATACTATCATGTTTAGTAATTGTCAGCAAGATCAGACATGAGAGTAACAGCTTCTGTTTCAGTAACAGCCGCTAACAGCAACAAAAACAGCATCGCTAACCAGCTGCTCAGGAATCAAAAGCTCAGTATATCACCTCAGTATCACTGTCACTAGACAGAAATGAGCTTTGTCGACTCATCAACCTCACACTGGACTCCTTTGACAAAGTTTTGCAGCTTTCCCAATAGTAAATTTACTCTGCTCAGGGAAGCAGTGAGCTAACAGCCTACTACAGATAACTGTGAAGTGTTTGAGTTTTTTTCAAGTGTTGACATTATTCAGACACTTTAACATATAATGAGTAAAAATAATGTATACTTTACAGTCAGTTTTGGCAGTGGCATAAAGTTTGTTTTACATGCACTTTTGATTCTTCAGTTTTTATTTGTTGTTTTTGCACATTTTTACGACGCGGTGAATAATAATCATGAGGGTTTCATAGGTTTTGACCTCTTTTATTGGCAAATTAAAAAAACAAACAAACTTTGTTTCAGCCGTGGTGCCATTCCCAAAACTTTTAGCCACACTATAGAAGAAACTTGCTGGCTGTCCACGACCATTATATGGTGGCCCTGAAAGGTTAAACGCACTTCAACACCAGCAAGTACAAAAATGCACAAACAAACACCAGAAAAACTCATAAAACGACTCACAAAACACAAATGAAGAGAGAAAAGCTGCAGAGGTGGCAAGCTAACAGTTAATGGCTAATAGCAATCTGCTTCTTAAAGGTGTCTCAGTCCTTTGCGTGTCTTTGTTTCGTTGTGTTTTTTGTGTTTTTGTAGCATTTTTCTCTTTGCTGGTGTTTTCTTGGTGCTGGTGCATTTGACCTCTCAGGGCCACCATACCATCATGGGCTACAAAGGGTTATGGCTTAGCCTACAAGGGGTCTTCATTCCTTCTGTTGCCTCTAACACTAACTATAATTTATTTATTTTATAGAATAAGACCTGAAACTACAGATTGAGACCGTGAACTCTTTAGCGGAGTCTTTATGAGTCTTGAAGTGAGTGTTTTTCTACACAGTCGCCTTATTTTTGCATCCAGAGGAGTCTCCCCCTGCTGGTTAGCAGATTTATTGGCCTCACTTGTTAGACTCAGAATATACATTTACATTTTTAATGCAATCTGTGGATGTTGGCAATGCATTCTGAAGAAGGTGAATAAGTTGTTTGAAAAAGAAAAGAGTCTCCAATCATTAGACTGTCTGAGGATCTCACCTGTAACCTGGAATCTCTGACCCAATTCTTTCTCTACAGATATCTTTTTCTTCTTGTTTGGTACAACGCCTCCATCTCCATCCTGTGGAACTGGCTCCCTTTTTGTAACTTGAATTTCTTTCATTCCTCTAAGATTTGATAATGAGCTGTGTTTCTGAGTCCAGCAGCTACTTAAAAATTTACACATGCCTTCAGGTTTTTTCTTCCTTCTGTGTAATAAGCAAAGCACAGCTACCTAAATCCTAAGGGAGCTGTAGTCTTAATTTTATCTCCCTCCCATTCATTAATACAGTGACTGTAGCTACCTGTGTTAGGTGTAATTGGGACACTTGCAAGCTTCACCTTTTATTGAAAGGTGCTCCATTGATGAGCTGACTACCACGCTGGAGAATGAAGATAGCCAGAAGGCTCGCTTCTGCTTCCCAGTGTTCCACTTCATTGAGCAACAGAATGAGACCATCTCCACCTGCTATCTGCACTGCACCACCCGACTCTGCGAGTGCACTTCCTGCAGCACCTTCAAGGTAGGAGGGTAGCGTATGAATTTCAAGCAGAAATCTCCAATTCAGGCCAGATCCCCAGCTCATATCTCCACATATGGCCTGATCCACAGCAATGCCAGAGGAAGAGGCGGAGCATGAGGAGCACAGGGAGCACAGTGGTCCAGGAGGGCATCGCCGAGCCGTCTGTGCTCACAGTGGCTATAAGAACCGTATGTTTGTCTTTCTTTTTCTGCAGATTTCAGACGGTGCATCTAAAAGCGATCCTCAAATACGCCACAGAGACATGAATAACATTCGGGTGGTAGAGCTCTGTATCATTAAAGGCTCAGTTTGACGTTTTGAGAAATGCTGTTCACCTCCTTGCTCAAAGTTTAATGAGAAGACATACTACGCTCACCCATTTTTTATGTTGAACTGAGCTAACGATCTGCACATACACTGTGACTGTACAAGTTTAACACTGGTATCGATACTCTGATCCGCCTCCAGCACTGAGGTGGATGCCTGTTGAGGGGCCTAAATGGAGAAAAAATAACAATGACTATAAAACAAAACACAGAAAATCATTCACAGAATTCATTATGAGCAAAGGAGAACAGATAAAAGGTTATAAAACCTATGATAAGGACGAATAGTCTGACTCCTACCTTCAATCAGTGTTTCGCTTTTGGCAAATGTGTAGTTTGAAACATGGCAAAAAAAGAATAGAAGCTCATTACACCTTTATGATATTTCTTCTGGTTTCCCTTTTCTCCTGTAATTTAATTTTTCTCTCCAATATTTTGATAATTATAATATTGTGTCTCTCATAATGAAATATTGATGTTTCCCATCTTTCTTGCAGCCATTCTCTCCAAAGAAGAGGCTAAGTGTGTTATATATTAACTCGACACCAATGAGAGCAGCTATTCACAAAGTTTTTTACTAATTAGATTCCTCCAGAAATGAAAGGACTTTCTTATCTGCAGCGAGTCATGTCATCGTCTCTTGTCTGCTGAAATAAAAGCACCCCACAATGGCGTCCCTCTCATTTGTGCACAGCGCTGTCTGGTGGACGGTCTGATGGAAAGGGCGCATCTTTTGCCCTGGGAATGGTCGCTGCTCTACTCACTGTGGCACGGCTGGTAGCCATTTTGATGGTGGCATCTTTTTTTTTTATTGAAAATTGAAGCGGCTGAGCTAGCAGCAGCACATAATATTGATGAACAGAGGTCAGTGCAGGGTAAACGACATGATGAGTTTGACAGGGTGACATTCACATACGAGTGGAGGTGTGTAATGTATATATGTAAGACTTAATCAAAGTGATTGATTGGAGCACTCGCTCAATCCTTCAGAGTATTTCGAGCTATGAAAGGTGAAGTCTGAGTAATTGTCAAAAGACAGAAAGAAGCTCAGCTGTCATCATTTTTGTGAAACATACTTGTTTGAGGAAGAGGGTGGAGTAATGAATGTAATATTTTTTGGTTCATCACTGAGTTTTAGCAGCATTGTTATCTGAATTCAACAAACCCTTCTTTTTTCCAGAGGCTTTAAGTTAAACTACTCAACTGGTCATTAACACAAATGTCGAATCAGCCAATCACATGGCAGCAACTTATGTAGACATCATCAAGATGACCTGCTGAAGTTCAAGGCTAGCAACAGAAGGAGGAAGAAAGGTGAGCGATTTTGAATGTGGCATGGTTGTTGGCACCAGATGGGTTGATCCAATATTTGAGGAGAATGACCCGACTGCTTCAAACTGATAGGAAGGTACAGTAACTCAAACAGCTCATTATAACCAGGATGTGCAAAAGAGCATCTCTGAATGTAGAAAAGATGGGCTGCAGCAGCAGAAGACCACACCTCGTGGCACTCCTGTCAGCTGAGAACAGGAACCTGAGGCTACAATTCACATGGGGACAGAAGACTGAAAACATGTTTCCAAGTCTAATTAGTTTTATTTCTGCTGTAACATTCAGATGGCAGGATCAGAATTTGGCCTAAAGATCATAAAAACTTGGATTCGTCCTGCCTTGCTTCAACGCCTGTGGCTGGTGGTGGTGTAATGATGTGGGGGATATTTTCTTGACACACTCTGGAATTCTTAGTACCAACTCAGCATCGTTTAAACGCCATCCCTTCATGACCGCAGTGTGTGCATCTTCTGCTGGCTGCTTTCTGCTCCCTGCACGATAATGTGTCATCTCACAGAACTCAAATCATGTCAAACTGGTTTCTTGAACATGACACTGAGTTCACTGTACTCGAATGGCTAGTCCCAATCCGGTAGAGCAACTTTGGGACATGGTGAAACTGGAGATTTGCATCATGAATATGTTGCTGACACATCTGCACCAACTGTGTGATGCTATCATGTTAATATGGACCAAAATATCTGAGGAATGTTTCCAGTACTTCATTGAATCTATGAGATAAGGAATTAAGGCAGCTCTAAAAGCAAAAGTGGGTCCAACCCAGTACTAGCAAGGTATACAGCGAGTATATCTTCAGCACACAGACATTTCCTGGCAACAAAGTGAATAAACATATTTTTCCATAATGTGAGGGGGGTCCTCTACTATTTATCTGGCATAGCAAAAAAACAGAAAAGGCGGCTATAAGTTAGCATTGCTACATTCCTGTCTCGCATTTAATTTGCCTTACTGTCAACATGCAAATAATCTTTGATTTAAACACTCGGCTTCTTGTTTATTTGGCGAGCAGTTCATAGATAAAAGTCTACACAACTGGAACACGGACGACACGCAGTGAACTGCACATGATGTATTTCTAATAATCTTCTAATTCCAAACCTGCGTGTGATGCTTTTACACTCAGCATAGATTCGCTCACGCAAGCCAGCTCTGATGCACTGCTAAATAAGTACAACGTTACATTCCAGACTACAAGGGATAATTAAATGATAAAAGTATCGCACAAAAGAGAAGAAGTGGGCATATATGGTTATTTATCAGCTGTTTCTATGGTGTATTCCTGAAAAAAATTAATTTAGTTATACTTGCAATACAGTATCTTCAGAAGGTGATTTGTTACTGATGTGTATATTTGAGTCAATTTTCCATGCATGGATTATTACTATTAAAGCTTACAGTGTTATCGGAGGCATACGATAGAAGTGCTGTGTTAGACTGCATCTTACGGTCTGCATGAAACAATTCCTGACATACAAGAAGGCTTTGGATGTCTTGAGTTCAAGGAAATGAAAAGGATTAATGCATTAAACTGAGTAAAACTGGCACACATACTTGTTGCTGTTTTATAACTGGAGGCATGTGGATCGTACACAAGAAACGAATCCCAGTATTTGAAATTTATGCTGTCAGGAATTTCCTTCGGTCTAACGTTTGATGTGCACAGAAGATAAAAGAAAGTTTGTTTTGAGGTTTGCAGGGTGATGCTTTTGTAATGGTCCACCACTAGAGGGTGTCTAATCACCATTTTTTTTCCTAATCTCTTTTTTTAAGGCTCTACTGTTTACTTGTCAACAGTGCCTTTAATTAATACATTTTGAGCACAGGAATATCCAGGATAGAGGATTTAGATCGGATTAGCCTTCGTAGATCCCCACAATCTTAACTTTTCGCCACATCTCTTAAAAATAAATTATTTTGGCTTTCAGAAAACCAGAGAAATCTACAGGCTCTCTGTTTTTCTGGCCATGATCGGCGAGAGATCGATTTCTGAAAAGTGAAACGTCTTCCCATGTACACCATAAAAAGAACAAGCAAAGCAATCAGCTGACTTGACAAACGATCTAATTAGGAGTTGCAGTATTGTTAAGTAGGCCATGACAAACCTCACGACAAGACGACCCACTTTGAAGCATGAGGGGGATAAATCAGCTGAGCTGGAAGGCAGTGCTCCATTACCACTGCAGTAACTGTATGTTCAGGATAAATCTCCCATTTATGAGTTCCCTGTAATTTAATTAAACCAACAGGGATAAACGTGTGCTCTGTTGCTCTCTAATGGTGTGGACATTAACCTTTGAATCCAGCTGCTTTGCCCTCTAAAATGTTAATAGCCGCGGGGGATGAGCAGCAGCTAGAAATCTGTATTGCACTTCCATATGTTGCTCATGACAATGCACATTTTAATCACCTTTTCTTTAAAGTCATGTTGCAGTGCATCTCTAAAGGGAGTGTTTTTTTGTTGTCTCTCATTCTTTTTGCTAGTTTTGTTTTTTTTAAATCTGTCTGCTGTGTCTGAGGATTTGGGCTCTTTATTATAGACCTTTGCGTTTTGGCCAGTTTTGTCCTCAGCTGAAAGAATAATTGTCCTGTCATTTCCATTCTAATTAATATGCATATGAGTCTGTCTGTAGGCTATACATTAGGCTTAGCAGACAGCGCAATCATAAAAAATTGATGGACCAGCTGCAATTTAGGACGAGAAGACTCGTGCAACATGAAGACTGCTGGAATATGATGACTTTGAATAAACAGTGTCAGAGTCTTGCTAATAGGATGATGTGATGCGTTAATGTGCTAACAGAAAATAAAACTGGATTTCTTTTCTTGTCAAGGCAGAAGAAATATAAAATACTTCAGCAAGATAACACCGGACTGCTGAGGAGGCGAAATCAAACTGGAAGGTCCAGCTGTTCCATTAACCTTTTGTAATGAAGCAGAAGAGATGTGAAACTTGGTGAAATGTAATGTCGAACGTTGAGAGGAAGAAGAACCGTGAGCGAACAGGACAGCAATCCTTCAGCAGTAAATCCTCTGTGTCTTTATATGAATTTTTCAACATCTGAAGAAATACAGTAATTGGGTTTCTTGCTGAGAACTTGATGAACTATTACTCGCATACCTGAACTAACAACCATGCTGGGGTTCCTCAGCGTAACAAAATCCACCTATCAGCTTCTCTAATTATACCTTTATGTCTTAATTTGGTTGTGTCATTAAAAATAGTCTTGCACACAATCTCTTGTAAAAACTTAATGGATTTTGTTACCTTTTGTTATCTTTGGAGCCATGCTAATCCCCATTTTCACCAGTCTTTGTGCTCGGCTTAAAGCTAAGCTAACTCTCTGGGCTTCAGCTTAGCAGTAGCTAACAGACAAATGTAACAGTGGTGTCAGTTTAACTGTTTGCACATTTTAGTGGGGTGGTCAACTGGCCTTAACGGAAGACTTTTTATGCAATCCCATTTTCCAAGATCCCACTGATAATTTGAAAACGGCACTAATATGAAGGAGCATGGTAACAGCCATAGCTGGAGGAAGGTGTTTCAGGTAGATGGTGCTATGGGGATGACACTATGTGTTATGGTGCAGGCAGGGTTGGGGTGGTTTGTCTCTTTCTAAAGTTTATCTCTGAAAGTCTCAGGTGGAGGGCTACCTTCCTAGACTGCCTGCTCCAGGCGATCTCATCAAGCTCTTGACATTTAGAGGTCAGAAGGCACTGCCGTTCTCCACCTGTTCCGTAAACCAGTTCACCTGGATTCCTACCATCCTGAGAAATTTTGCAATCACCACAGGCCAGTCTTGCCTCAACTGGTCAACTGTTCTGAGTACGTGCAAAGTAAAACGCTCACCTGCACTCCACCTGCCTGTTTGCTCTCCACCTTCCTGCCTGCTAGCCGTTTACATCTCCAGGGACTCTGTTCAAGAAACAGACAAATACACAGAGTTCACAAATATTGCAAGATGTTCAGCCAGTCTTAACTTCATTCTCTGGCAGGGCTCCTGGTTGCATTCCCGCTAAAAAAGTAGTCTTCTTGAGCCGGTGACCTGCTTTCCATAAACACTCCTGTTTCTCAGTAAACTTAGTAAAACTGCCATCAGCGTGTTGAGTCTGATTCCTGAGTCCAATTTGAGCTCTCTCTCAGCACTCTCAGCACCCATATAAATAGGAGCTTTATAAGTTATTTATGCTGTGAAATGTACATCAGCTATACATGCTTTCCTTTATGACTGTGGTCAAACACTTTGATGGTAAAAAAAATAAAATATTGGTCTTTGAAAACAATCATCTAACAAAACATTCAAATAGACACTTTGCACTCACAGGAAAGCCGATAACCATCCACACCTTTACCGTCGTAACTGACAGCGAAGACAGCTCAGCACCTCAGTCTTTAGCATAACACACCCAAACATTGTTATTTCAAGGCAAAACTGGTTGTTATCTGCCGATAACAAGCTCGCCACAAAAAACATTCATCACCAACTCTGCTCTAGCAGTTGTGAAATACAGATTTTTTCTAGAAGACGAGACAACGAGAGAAGGATTTCTGTACTCACAATCAAAGTGAGGATATTCTATCAGTGATAATAAGTAATTATGATGTAATGGTTATTTAAGGTGACTGTATGATGTTAGAGGCCGAAAAACTGGCATTACTCTAGTGCTGATACTCCAAAATTGCTCTTTTACTTTTTCACTCTTATGGAACTTTTCATTATGTTGGGCTAACAGTGAACTTTAGCTCGGTGCTCACTTGACAGCAAAGAAATGCATCACACGTGTGTATTGTAGGTGCTGCTGTTATGATGATACTGATGTTCTGCTGGGTTTGGGTGTTTTTCATGTACTTACTGAGAAGTTTTTACTGCCATTTACTTACTGTTTACAATGACTCCAGTGACTACATTGTAGTCAAAGGCATGACTAACCTAAGCAAACATTCAAACCAAACATTGTTCTAACAAACATGAACAACTATCAAGTTCTTGTTTCAGGACCCAAATTAATTTCTTCAGTTGCTTTCTTAAGATTATTGCACAATCACATTTTTATTTTTTACAGCCAGTCTTATCACTATGCATCAGTAATTAGCTTCAACTAAAGACAGACCTAGCTAGCATATGTCCCTGTTTCACAGGCCTAGAGACCAGTCAGCAATCCCCTGTCAACCTCTGGTCGATAAAACTGGTTGGCAAGTGGTTGCTGGAGGTTGGTGGAAATTTCTAGGCAACGTTGTTTGCAAAGAGGTATATGGTGCTGCTCTGACAACTTCTTTGCAACAGCTTTGACGTGCTAGCAATGTGCTGCTGGAAAATGTTGACCAAATACTCACTGAGTGGCAGTAAAACTTTGTGATGCAAACCAGAAATAGAGAACATTCACCTTCAAAGTAAAAGTTGCACCTTTTGGTGTGTGTGTAAGCCACAACTTTTACTTTGAAACTAAATATTTTCACAATATACAATTACCAGTTCATGCTGCACTTTTTTAGGTTTCACTAATACCCGACTAGTAGTTTAGCAAGTGTTTGCAGACAAGTTGGCATCTTTCATAGGCTTCAGTCACACTACAGCAACCTGCTAGTACCAGACCAATAACAAGAAGGTTTTTGATGCAGCACCTTCTTTGTATCTAGTTGTATTAAGTGAATGCCAGAAATCTTCGCCAGCCGCTGAATGTTCTCTGTTTGGAGTTTGTGTGACACTATACGGTTTTACTACCAGTTGGGGAGTAGTTGGCAACTATTTGCAGACAGGTCAGTGTGTTCCATGCAAAGTATGGACAATTACAGCCACAGACCAAAGAAATCACAAGAAGAGTGTTAGTGAAGCACCTCTACATCTATCCGATTTTATCAAGCAACCACAAGTATCCTCCAGCATCCAACTGTTTGTGGAATACATATTTTTTCCCAGCTAACAGTGGTTTCTAGCAAGTTGCTAACTTATTACTAGGCCTTGGTGAATTGAATAAGTCATTTAAAAGCTTTCAGAGTCAGATTTCTCCATTTCTTCTACTGTTATGTCTCATTTTGACAGCAGCTTCACATTTGATGAACAAATATATGCTGCTGTCATAGCTAGTTTCTCCCAAGTGAGGTCCCTTGCAAAGGCTCTTTCTCTCTTTTTCTTTTCAATCCTTTATTTCATCCAAGCTTGACTATTGCATTAGGGTTTTTTTTTAGAAACAGCAACTCTGTGCTTTCTTGTCTGCAACTTGTCTCCTGACAGGCACACATAGGCCAGCCCATACAACTCTTGTTTTAGCTTCTTTGCACCGGCTCTTGATAAGTTTTAGAATCAATTTTAAGATTTTATTCTTTGTTTTTAACTCGTGAAATAGACAGACACCTTCATACCTTTCTGACCTTCCAAGTACACTCCTAAAAGCTAATTGAGGTTAACTGACCAGATGCTCTGATTGTACCAAGAGGTAGATCAAAGCATTGAGGAGATCAGGCCTTTGCTGTAGCTGCTTCTAAAGTTCGGGACAGCCAGCCGCTTGAACGTAGGATCTCAACAACACTTTACATCTTCAAAACCCGTTTGAAAACTCATTTCTATTCTTTGGCATTTAAGCCAAACTGAGTCTTGACAGTTGTTTTTTTATCTGTCAGTTTTTTTGTGCTACTTTTATTGTTTTATTCTTTTAGTTCTACAGCACTTTGGTCAGCGCTTGTTTTTTAAAAAAAAAAGATGTGCATATAAATAAATTGACTTGACTTGACTCACATAATGACAACTTTCTCCTGGTTTACATTACTAAGCTTCAGGTAGTGAACAGACATGAAAATGACAGTCTTATCTAACAATGTATTGATACAATATGTAATAATATAATAATAAACAGTCTAACTCTCTGCAGTAAAGCAAATAGCTTGGTGAAGTGTATTCTTAAGGTATGTCTTTTATTTATTGGCTTATCTTTTTCATGGTTATTAATGAGTAGTTTTGCTGTTCGTGAGATTTAGTTTGAATTATTGTTGCAGGTTTTGTTTGTTTTGTTATTTTTTATGTTTATTCTTGCATTTCTGACTTTGGTTAGAATAGTTGTTCTGTTTTCATCTCACTCGTTCCAGTATTACTATACTATTACTACTTTCTTTTTTTTCATTTCAAATCCATCTCCGGAGTCTGTGTTTATGTCCTCCGCCTCTGCTACACTCCAAAACATGACATTTAGAGGTCTGTATATGCAGCAAGTTGTTGTATACATTTGACGGAGTAGTCTCCCTCTTTCTTTTGAGATTATGCTACACATCTTGCTATCTCCTGCTTAGCCTTAACAAATAATGTCACCAAATTATGATAAGGTGGTCTGACTTTTTTTCGCTGAGCAAGAATGTGAAGAATCCTTTGATGTTCAGTGGTATAATAAAACCAAGCAAACATGATGTCTTATATCAGCTAAAGTGTATTCTTCAGTGTAATAAAATGAGAATCTAAAAGATATTTCCTAAGATTTTACACAAAATCCAAACATATTTAAAGGTCTTTCCAAAAACGTCAGAGGCTTTAGGGAGCTGCATAAAATCTGATAAACTGATTCAAATCACTTGAGTCAGCATCAGCTGGGGTGAAGACTACAAGTCGAAAAAGAGGGAAAAAAATGTGAGGATGTGCAGTTAGAAAGAAGAGAGCTTACCAAGCCTCTGTAGACCTCTCCTCTTTTCTTGAGACTCGCAGCTCGAGGCTACATGTGCTACTACGAGTGTAACACGCATGGATCTGCTTGTGATTTAAACAAGAACCTGAGGTTTCTTCAGTCTGCAGCTAGTATTTATGTGATACAATGTGAATGCAGCATATGCCCAAGTGTAGCACAGCATCAGTGCAATGTGTCGGGTGTGTGTGGGTCAGTGGTAGTCCAATTAGTGCTGAGAGCCAGACCGGACACACTACTCACTCACTGTTGAGCCTTAAGGGGGTATTGTGGGATAAATCCAGCAACGATCTATGCTGGTGCCCATTTCACCATAAATGTTCTACAAGACCAGATTACTTCCAATCATCGATCGGTGCAAAATATGAGACAAAAAGATAAACCAAAAGCAGTGGGGAAAAGTCTCAGGCGTCATGAAGACAGTTTGATTGGCAGGTAGCTGGAAGCATTATATGTGATCTGTGAGCATGAAAGCTTAAGACTCTTATTAGCATTAATTTTCAAAAGTAAATGTAGAGCTTTAGAGACAGACTTATAAGTCTAGAAAGAAGTGCTTGACGGGTGTAAATTAGGGGATAGAGAGTAAACTTAGAGCCAATCACATTCCAGTTAGTTCAGCTCAGTTAAATGCCAACAATAAAATTAGTTGTGAGAACACATTCAAACGAGAACAAGAAAAGTGTGATTCACTCTTATTAAAATTAGTACCACAATATCTTTTCCGAATGTGTTTCAATCCGAGGATTTGACGAGCTTCTTCGGTTTAAATGAGCGCAATCAGAAACTCTGATTGCCAAAATGAGCAATGGAAAAAAGGTCATGACACAAAGTGGTGGTGATTGTTCACTCGAGCAACATATTTGGACGTTTTAAAGCTAAATGTAACGACTCTGCTATCCTTGAAAAACACTGGAAGCTGAAGAAGCATGTGCTGGCGACTTACCTTGCTTTTGCCTTCAGAGCTACCTCAGCTCTTCTTGAAACACATTCATCAAGGTGTTGGAAACATTACTCTGAGATTTTAGTCCATATTGACATGATAGTTGCTGCTGATTTGTTGGCTGCACATTCATGATGTGAATCTCCCATTCTACCCCAGAGGTGCTCTGTTGGACTGTTGAGACCATTTGAATTAAAAAATTATTGCCATGTACAGGCTCAAATCAAATCACTTTTATTGTCACATCACATGTGCAGGTACACTGGTACAGTACATGTGAGTGAAATTCTTGTGTGCGAGCTTCACAAGCAAGAGAGGTGTGCAAACATACAATACTATAAGAACAAGCAAAATATAAGAATGGCTAAATCTGAGAGTTATATGAATAAATATATGTACAATATAAGAGTGTATGCATATTACTGAATGTGTATACTAAATATGTATATCTACGTGTGTGTATATATGTATATATACATATTTTACAAATTAAATAGAGTAAACAATAAAAAAAAAAGTAAAATATACAGAGGTTGGTAGTTGGATATAGAGATTGAAAATGTGACGTCATTCAGGGGTAAACCCGCAAAGGATTCTGGGAACTCGTGGCAAGAGGTACTAGCGCACGCAGGCTTTCAATTGAAATCAGTCACACAGCGATAAAAAGAAACACAAAAATGGCAAGAAGCTGTTGTATTATTAACTGCAATAGCCGGTCGCATGACAGCCACGGGAAGCCGACGGGTAAAGAGATCGGTTGTTATCGGATTACGTCGTTGAAGAGAAATTGTTTGAGCCATGTTTCCGAAGTAACAAAGACACGACTGGATTGCAGCCATTCAAAGACAAAATATAACGTCCCAGAACACTCCAGCTCACAGGTTAGTCTGCTCCAAGCATTTACACAAAGGTCAGTCTGCTGTTGTAGTTAATGCGTCATTTTTCTTAACATAATTGGTGATATAGGTTACAAGCAAGTCTGGCGCTGAACAGAAATTGTCGCGCTATGCTCCTTTATTTATTGTGCATAAATAGTGAATTGTCCTGACACAATATTGCGTTTCGCTTCTGTTATTATGGTACATTGACAAAAACATATACTTTTATTCACAGGATAAAACAGGTTTTTTGTATCACTAATTGCCCAGTACGATTACAGCATACAGTATTATTGTCACTGCTACATTTCTGTGATGCTACCAGAAATTATTTCTACTACTAAATAATTACCATTGAGCTCAAAGGTCCTATTAATAAACGGTTAACGAATGTGTATTTATGGCGACGATTTGTGAGACTGGTAAACTTATGATACGTACGATGGTCTTTACTTTCTACACGGTGCATTTCAAGGTCCTGTACCCATCCGCCGGTAAACTGTACCTGGACTTGTTGCAGTGACCTGAAGTTACTAAACTTCACGAGTGTGTGCACTCACTCCAAGAACCGTATAATTATAAATATGAGCGTGGTGAAAGTTGGGCAGCACGCTAACGTCTTTTGTCCCTCTGTGTGCTCGTAAGGATCTAACACTTTCACTAGTTTGATTTTTTTCCTCGTATCTTTTCTTTAACTTTTCATTAAGTCTATCTTTGTATGGACCGGCATTGTTCTCCTTCGTTTTGTACATACCTTTTTGGGGGGGCAAAGAAAAAGCAAGAATTTATTGGAACCGAAGAATGAATGTTTTGCGGTGCTGCAAATGCTTGCATTTGATGCAGGTACTTGGATTGTTTTGCCACGAGTTACCGGCATGCAATGCGCGAAAGTCACGTGGTCTGTCAATCTCTATTGTGGAAAAAAAAGTGGTATTTATATACAGTATGGAGTGGATAATATTGAAGTTCCAGTAGTGAAGGTGAGGTGTCTATGACGTGTTCAGCAGTCTGATGGCCTGATGGAAAAAGCTGTCTCTCAGTCTGCTGGTACGGGACCGGATACTGCAGAACCTCCTTCCTGATGGAAGCAGTCTGAACAGTTTATGGCTGGGGTGACTGGAGTCCTTGATGATCCTCCCCGCTTTCCTCAGGCACCGCTTCCTGTAGATGTCCTGGAGGGAGGGAAGCTCACCTCCAATTATCCGTTCAGAGCACCGCAGGGCTCGCAAAATCGCTAGCCCGACGTCCTGGGGCTAGCGATTTTTCCAGTCGGGCTACCAAAATCTATCTCTGCCCTGCCCGTTGGGCTATTGTAGGAAGGAAAAATATATGTCAATGCTTTTGCATTCTTTCAGAAATGTAGCTGGGTAATTATGTCATTGGCATCGGTGAGCCACTGTCAATATGTGACATATTGAAATCGCGTTTGAATTTGTGCTTGTTTTTTGCTTTCACTTTGCAATCGCGCGAACTGTGTATAGAGAGCGACAGCACTGATTGGCGAGTGATGATAATTTGTGCACCAATTCCTCTGACATCGTCTTATCAATCATTAGCTTACTATGCAAACATGACAAGTGAAATCTCCCGCAGCAAGCTTAAACATGTGAGAGGTTGATCGCGCAGAGAATCGCTGAGCGTTATGTGTGTGTGTGTAAAAGCAGCAGGATATATATTTTAGTTCTGCTGAGCCAAATAAGACATGTCAGGGTGAAGAAGTGACAGCCAAAGAAAAGCTTACCACAAAACGGAAAAGTTATGACAAATCAGACTATAAGGCAAAAAGAAAGTGCAGCTTTATGGTTTCATGGACAAAAGAATTTCTGTGGCTGCAATATGACGAGCTATATAACCAGGGCTGCACATAAGTGGTCCGCAGGTGCGCATTCGCTGTCAAAAACAAAACAAACAAAAAAACGCGCACAAGATATGAAGTTGCAACGCGTGTTTGCGTACATAAGATTTTCTGGAGGAGGACAGACATTTGTTTAGAACTCTTAAAGATGTCGAAGAAGCTCCTTTAAGCAATTACTTTGGTGTTCCTCTACCTCCAAAGAAATGTCAGAAGGAGTCCGAACCACAAAAGAAGCACGTATTCTCGGAAAAGTAGTTGCAGGAGGTGAGCTGGCTTCAAAGAAATGATGAACGCACAGAGATGTGGTGCGGAATGTGCCGTGAAAATCCCACTCTAGCGGACAAAAACAGTGCCTTTTATATGGACGCAAACGCGCGTTGCAACTTCTTATCTGGTGCGCGTCTTTTATTTTGACAGCGAATGCGCACATGCGGACCACTTATCTGCACCCGTGTAAATAACATAATGTTCTGCCGGGTGTGTTGTTGGTTTTCTCTCGATTCCTGAGTCTACAAGCGCCTTTGTTACTGGGACCAGTCATTTTAAGAAAGGCCCCATTAGAACCCATGAGAAATGCAAGAAATGCATTATTGCTCAGTCTGCAATATCTTTCCCAGAACAAACACCAATTGCAAATAACATACTAAAAATAAACCTGAAAAATCTGTTTAGAACAGCGTACTATGTTGCAAAGAGTGAACTACCACTGGCACAATTTAGCAGTCTTTGCAAACTTCAAAAAGCAAATGTCCTAGATCTTGGTTCCACTTGTCTCTTACCCATGACTTCAGCGGAAATTTCAAATTCAGGATCTGACACAGACTGATTCATGTCCTACACAGTTCTTACAAGTTCATAGACATTTCTGTTCAATTAGAACCAAGTATTTGAGTTGATGATTGTAATTTTTATACAATGTTGTAATTTGTTTTTCAACAATTTTTTGATTAATGTTTTGTTTCCTTTACAATATTATGCTTTAATGTATAATATTGTAAAGTAAACAAAACAGGAAACAAAACATCAATCAAAAAATTGCTCTCTTTTTTTATTCGGGCTACTTACATTTATTTTGGGCTACCAAAAACTGAGGTCTGAAGCTGAGGTCATAAAGGTGTCACAATCTGGCGAGGGCAGACTGTATGAATTGATGAGAAGTACCCAAAACGCAGACTCCAAGGAACAGGGAACAAAACTTGAATGTTAACAGAAAGCGAGCCGTTTAATGAGGCTGGTAAAAGGTACAAACAAAAGGCAAGGCAAACTAAAGCAAAAATAACACAAACCTAAACTGGGGAATCTAAACCAGCAATATGAAAAAACCTGGACATGAAACCTAGAAACCTGGTGTAAAGAACATGGCGTGAACAACAGACAACCTGACAAGGAATGACAGAAGACACACGGACTAAATACACACAGGAGGATAATGAGGGAAACGGAAACAGCTAAAACACATGAACATAACGACGTCACAAGGGGAGAGTAAAACTAAAAACATTGAACATAGGAACTCAGGACCCCTTCAAAATAAAACAGGAAACATAATGAGACGCAGACATGACAACCTGAACTTGACAACGTAAGACACAGACGTGAAACACATGAAGGGCAAGGGAGACTTAACAGGGGTTGGAAGACACAAGGGGAATCTAATAACAAATGAAATAGAAAAAATAATGAGCTTAACCATATACTATAAACATCAAAATAAACTCAAACTCAAAACACTGGGTCATAAGACCCAGGATCGTGACAAAAGGGATGAAAACGGTCAGCAACAACATTCATTCTTCTAACAATGTTCAACTGGTACAAAGGGGCCTGAGTTGTTCCAAGAAAATATCCTCCACACCATTACACAACAAAAGTCTAAACTGTCAGTGATGAATTATTTCATGTAGTTTAGTCCAAATACTGACGCTACAGCTCAAATGTTGCATCAAAAATTGAGACTGCTCAGACAGGGCAGCGTTTTTCCAATCGACTGTCGTCCAGTTTTGGTAAACTTGTGCAAATTGTGACCTCAGTTTCTTGTTCTTAGCCAACAGGAGTGGCTCCCTCCACTGCTGTAGCCCAGCTGCTTCAAAGTTTGTTATGTTGTGCTCTTCTGCATACCACAGTTGTAATGAGTGGTTACTGTTGCTCTACCTAACAAATTAGCGGGTGAGTCTATATCCATAACCCTGAGTTGTTCCGTCTAAAAGAGCAGCACAGTTTTATTGTAAGTTAATACCAAAGATAATAAAGGTTATCTTATCTTATCTTATCTTATCTTATCTTATCTTAAGACACAGTCGTTACTACTGTAAGTGAACCAAAAAAAAAAGGGAGACAAACATGCAGGGTGTTTAGTATTTTAAGCAGATTTAATAGAAAGAAAAGGCCATAATATTTTCTTTTACTTAATTATGGATTCTTTTTCTTTCTATTGTTTGTTTTTTGTTTTGCTTTGGGTTCTTTTTTGGGCTCTGACATGTCACAAATAAATAGGCTGGGACATATCATGTACCACTATTTCAAAAATAATAGAAAATAGCTGTACACGTAATAATAATTGAATAATTGATGGATCTGTTTTGTCCTCACCAACTCCTGAAAAACATAAGTAGCTGCTGAATTCTCCACCATCACCAGTTCATAACCCCATCTTCTGTTTAGTCCCAGGCAGGGTTTTCAGAGCTTGTTTTGCTGAGAAGTCTGCAGATAAAAACATTATTACAGGAGTGACAGCAAATCCAACCAGATCGCTATATCTGAACAATAAAATGCGTTAAATTGCTCTGCAGAGCTGAAGAAGACCGCAGAGGGACAGATCTTTCATGCCATGCATTGTTACTTGATCCACTGAACTTTAAATACTATTGTCTGTGTCTTCAGCACCTCATTACTCAGTGCATCAGGTAAAATTACAAGAAGGTGCAGGTCTTTGGTGTGCTGACTGAAGACAAACAGATTAGCGGCTTTTGGTGTGCAAACAGCTAAAATATCACATCCCCATTGAAAAGGCTGAATGAAACTATTCTGAATGAGCGGATGCCATACCTGTTAAAATCCTCTCAAAGGTTTTTCGGGACTTCTAGATTATCAGCATATGCATCCTTTACACCTGGCGAGCACAAAAACAACACTGGCCGCCCATGAGAAGTATTAACCGATGCCTGTGCCCGACCACTCCAGACTCCCTAAAAGCATCAGAAAATTCGCTCTGTGAGTTCAGTTGAGTTGAGTTTAAAGCTCTCAGAGTTAGAGCCCATTATCTGTTATTTTCTTCCTTATTGCAATTTCAATTCAGAATCATTTCATTGCCTGCATTTGGATATACCATTGTTGTGTCTTGAATAAATTGCCCGAAAAGTGAAAAAGGCCAGCATCACCTTGTCCCACTTCATCTTAACTTATTTGTCAAGCTGTCCATCATCCTTTCAACAGGGGGGCTCCTTGTTAATGATTGATGCGGCACCTCTTAATGTGATGGATGAATCGCCTGCCGCGTGATGGGACGGGGGTGAGTCACCCACCCACGCTCCCCTCCCCCGCTGTCCACAAACCACTACTGCTTTCAATCTAGAGGGAGACGCACGCCTTGTGTCCATCCACGCAGGAACAAAGAGACATTCAATTTAAGTCCCATCAATAATGTACAGCCGAGGAGGGCCTTTAGCTAAAGAAGCCCCGTAAAAGCTGGGTCACTGTAATGGTGAAGCAATACTTTCTGACTGGTTTATTATCTCCGGATCCCTACGCTGAGTCGTGTACAGTATTATTTTATTTATTGTAGGCAGGATCCCTGTGATGTCTGAGAGCCCTCTTGAGCTGCTTTGTTTCTCTGGAGGCTGGAGCTTGGGTGCTGGAGAATATGTCAAAAGCAAGATAAGAAGAGTGCCACAGTTTTTGATTTATCACCCATGTCATATATTTGCACACGCTGCCAGTAAAAGGGAAATATGCATGCTTTAAGTAGAAGCTGGACATAAGCATGACTGTGTATAAAATGTGACACTTTGAGAGTTTTTTTTGTTGTTATATATTTATATTAAAACTATAAAGACACAGCGTGACAAGAGAGAAAAGACAATAAAAGAAACAGAAAATGGAGCACGAAACAATCCAGCCTAATAAAATAAAAATGACAGAAAAACAAGGCTGTAAAAACAAGCTGCAGACAAAAGAAGTTATCTCTGATCTCGTCATTACAGAGTTGAGTCTGACACTCGGAAACAGCCCACGTATGGCACTCAGACTATGCGCAGCGTCTAATGGCTAGGCCAAAGGTCAGGGTCATAGCTTGAGGATAAGCAGAGATGTGTTTGGAAGCCAATCAATATCCATCCTGAAATGGAAAAGGAAGCAACACCAGTTACTCTCTGGCTGGGTGTGATCGTCTTTCTGGCTGCCACTTCAAATTCTTGCTTAAATGCTTTTACACTAAAATGCTATGATATATTCAGAACGGGGTAAATGACTTTGCAAGGCTTTGTTTATGACCCAGTGTTCCCTAAATAATAAATGTGTTATAACACAATAATTATTAAAGTTGCTATTTTAAGAGGACAAATTCATGCAGGAACATCAAAGTCTTGAACTCTGTTGGCAGCAATCTGGTGTACCTTGTGAAA
Organism: Rhamphochromis sp. 'chilingali'; assembly: GCF_963969265.1. Taxonomy (NCBI): domain Eukaryota; kingdom Metazoa; phylum Chordata; class Actinopteri; order Cichliformes; family Cichlidae; genus Rhamphochromis; species Rhamphochromis sp. 'chilingali'. Next base: position 13,834,754 of record NC_137935.1, read on the forward strand.
TCGGAGACACTAGAAGACAGTTTTTAGCTAGTTGGAGGAATAAATGTCATCAGTGCAGCTGGCAGTATTAGTGCTAGCTGTCAGTAGCAGTAGACTTTAACTTGATATGAATTCTAGATCCATTGTTGCTTTACTGATAAAGGTCACATCATCTCAATCTTAGGATAATTGTCACATTCCATGCAAAAGAGTTTAGTATTACATGTAATCAAAGTCTAAAAGTCTAAGCATTTGCAAACTGCAGCAGCAAACACAAGAATGACAGGCAAAGGACTAATTTTCATCATTTTCAGGAAGTGCACTGTTTATGACAACACAAGCCCCTGAATATTCAGCCAGAAAACTAGTAACTATGTAGTGTAGATAATATGTAAATGTCGTAATCAAAGTCTCACAACTGAAACATCAGGAAATGTTAACATGTTTAAGTCGTGCAGATTTCGTATTTATCATTCTTAGCCTTAAAGTTTAACATGCTAGCATGCACTGATTAGCGTTATACACAAAATACAAGTGGCATGTTGTGGTTAGCACCATTGCCTCCACCATCCTGGTTGGGGTTGGGGCCCTAACATTTTTGAAAATGGATGAGTGGATAGATGGATGGACAAGTGCTTTAAGTTTTGCAATAGTAAAATAGTTACTGAAGCAAAGGTTGGCTTCATCTTTGGGGACCATAAATATGTGAATCACACTGAGCTGAAGTCATGAACAAAATCTAAAGACTGGACCATGTTCTTGGTAGAGCTATGTGGATAAAAAAGAACTAGCTTATGACATTTGTAACAATTATGATACAGATTGCTAAAAGCATGTTCACATTTCTCTATATTAGGCCTCAACATTCAGTTTTAAAGTTAGGAAAGACAGTAGGCATCGTTTCAGATGTGTCTTTGTTACTTGCATCAAAACATCCAGCTGTATCACCTCGGTAAGACTTGAAGGTGAGGCTACAGCTTTGACTCTTGTGGCTAAAGGATAACACATCACAGAAAACAGAAACTGACCGCAAAGAGCCCCCCTGCTGTGCCTTTTTTTCAACTGGAAAGAAGTAAAATTTCCAGTACCAATAGAGAAAATAAAACTACTTTAAAAGAGTTTGATAGCAGCACAAGGTTTTCCGGCTTTACTCACATGAATAGTGGTGTCAAAAGCCATAGGAAGGTGTAGAATGACCAAAGCAGGTGTTTTTCCTCTGTCACCTGCTAAAAGAATGTAATTTAGTGCTTTCATAAAGTTTAAAAGCCTGTCCAACACTTCTGCCAGCTGAATGCAATCAGCTGATTAGCAATTAGGTTTTCAAGGAGCATGAGTGAAGCTGGCCCTCGTCGTGCTTAAAGACTGAATGAGAGCTTTACACTGGCTCGACATTTGAGCATTGACCTGGAATAACCCTTCATAATAGGTTTCCTGGTGGCCAAAAGCAGCTGGAACCTTTTTTGTATGACATGGTTATTTTTCCCCTCATTTTTTTCTTTGTTACCATCAAAAGAATGAAATCATTCCCACAAGATGTTTTTGCACTGGGTAGTTAGGCTCAAGCAGCGGTCACACCTGTTCACATGAAGGAATCTGTAGCCCATTTTAGCCCCTCTGTCAGCCTGAGACCAGCTTAGAGGACAGAGGGCAGGGGACAAGCAGCACTTACACAAACAACTGCATCCCCCTCGAACAATACAAATGCCCTTCGACACTACTGGCTGAGATGGGCAGCTTTGCCCCCAATCCATCTGTGGCCACTGGGGAGCCTGTGGGGATCATGGTTCATAATTCATAGAAGCAGCCAGACATCCAGAGAGAGACAACCCTATGCTTGCCAGGATGAACCAGCCCCTTTTCATTATGCATTGGATCTCCGACTTCAAGACTCAGAAAGCAAACGTTGAATGCTCTGATTTTTCTTTTTTTTTTAGGCCTGTGCATGTGGGTTATTAGCTTAGTCAGATATGCACACACACACACAGTCCCTGTGCTGGCAGTGTATACAGAATATATAGTAATTGCATAAATTCCAGAGTGAAGTTGACTCTACTTAGTGTTTGCATAGGTCAGTGATTAAGCTAGAGAACTCTGGGGATGTGAAGCGGTGACAAACCAACTGCATGACAGGTTTTGATAAATCCTTTCACTGAAGTCTCACTCTTACCTCTCAGTTAAATCCTGCTGCTTTCTCACGAGTTAAGAGTGAAGGCGAATCATAATAGAAAGCTGAAGCCAGAATTAATTATTCTATTCCCTCCCCAGTCATGTCTCACATGAGCTTGTTATTGTTTTCCATGTTGCTCTTCTCCTCTAATGTCGCTCGTCTAAATGTTGAAGCAATTCAAGTAGATACATTTCTGCAACAGAAAGAAGTAGTTTGGGTGGTAGAATAACAGAACAACTACGGTTCAAAGCTTTGTAACTGAACCGGAAACCGACAGGTCCCAGTAGCATTTTCTTTTTTTTTCTGGTTTCATTACATTTGTGCTTGAGTTGTTTTCAGGTTTGGTCATTTTTCAAAGAAATCCTTAAAGAAAATTTTCTTCTTTGTACATTGTGCTCCCAGTGCATGTCACATGTTGCAGGGATGTGTTTGTTCATCGAGGCTGAATTTCTAGGATTTTTATTTTAGTTGCTACTCTTGTTACAAAGAAACGAATGTGCCCTCGAAAACCGAAAATCTCATAAGTTAAAGGACTAAATAAACAATAGTGTTTCTGGCAATGCCACTACAGTTATATTGTGGTAGATTATCCTGCCTCACAGCTTGTCAGAACAGAACTTGGTTGCTGGAAATTTTTTAAGCTGTAAATATAATTAAACTGCTAAGGGAATGTTAATTTTAGGGTCCAGAGCAAGAGACATAGCCATCATCCATGGACTGACTCAGGAAAGCACAGTCATGCATTTCTACATCATTGACAAGCAGCTATTTGTATGTTCAAGAAACAAAATTCCAGCTCTTCCCGCTTGCAGCACCACAAAAACTGTAACTTTGCAGTTTTTGTGTTTTCTGAAGCAGGATAAAAGTCTGTTACTCGGTTTTTATGTTCAAAGCTTGGGTCATACACTTGTGGGCAGTCCAGGAAACAGGAAAAGACAAAAGTAGCAAGCAAGAGGCAAGAGTCAAAAACCCCCATAAAAAGTCCAAGAAGGAGAATCTAGAGGGATACAGGAAAAACTGTATTTAAAAAACTGGCAGGGGGTCATAGATGATTGAATCATAAAGTCATGAAAAATGATGGAAAGTTTGGGTCCAACATGAAGTATCCTAATCTTCAGTTTTACATTTTTTACATTTGTCCTTTTTAGTTATATTAGTCCAGCATTTCTAATAATTAATAGGCGCCATCTCACATTTTATACTTTTTTTTTATGCCTCACTACTTCTCTCTTATTTAAATGTTATACACTGTGTGGGGTTAGTACAGCTGTAATTTCACTATGTTTGCATATTGACAATAAAGGTCATGAATGGTGAATAAATGCTGGGTGAGTAATTAGGACACAGAAAACAAACATAGAATAAAAACATTAATAGAAGGAGGGAGAAAAAAAACGTGCAAAATTAAAGCCAACATAAAACAGGAAATGAATTTATTCAGTTTTTGCAGGTCGTCGTAATTCATTCGAATTGGTAAAAAACACTGATTATACAGTGCAGTGTAAAAGCATTTGTGCCCTTCCTTTGCAATTTTTTAAATAATATTTGCATTTATTAAGCAAAAAAATGTTATCCAAACTTACCTGGCCCTTTGTGGAAAAAATAATATGACTCTAAACTTAATAACTGGTTGTTCCACCCTTGGCAGTAAAAACTGCAATCAAGAATTAGCAATAGCTCACACTAAGCCTTCACAGTGCTTGTGGAGGAATTTTGGCCCACTTTCCTTTGCAGATTTTTATAAAATTCATCTACACTTGAGGGTCCTCAAGCATAATTGGCCTGTTTAAGGTCATGCCAAAGCATCTCAATCAGATTTGAGTCTGGGCTTTGATTAGGCTACTCCAAAAACGCCTTTTTGTTTTCTTGAGCCGTTCAGAGGTGGACCTGTCAGTGTGTTTCTTTGAACTGATCACAGTCCTCTTCAGGATTTTCTGGTGGAGAACAGATTTCATGGATCAATGAGGCAGCAAAATAGCCCCAGACATCACACTACCATCACCATGTTTTACTGCTGGTATGATGTTCTTTTTACAAAATGTTGTGTTAGTTTTATGCCAGTTATATAAAATTTGACCCTCCAAAAACTTCAATCTCATCAGTCAACAGAATATTTTCTCAAAAGTTTTAAGATGTGCTTTTGGTAAATTGTGAGACAAGCCTTTGTGTTCTTTTTGGCCAGTAATGGTTTTCTGTCAAGTCTCTTTCTTATTACCTGATCGTGAACAATACCCTCAACTGCAGCATGTGAGGCCTGCAGTTCTTTAGTTGTTGGCGAGTCGAGTAGTGATAGCATCAGTGAGCTACCAGTGTACAGTAAACATGAACAGATTGCTTTGTGCTGATAATAGCACCATGCAATTCAGCTAGTAGATTTCATCAAAAGCTGAAAGTACCCAGCACTCATTCATGACCCATATCACTGGAAGCTGACACCTGCCACCTTCTGCTTCTGAGTGACAAGGGAATGACATACCTTCACAGAGCTTCCTGATAGTTATTTTCTTGAAATTTCAGGTTATTAACTTAACATTTCGAGTTATTTACAACTTTAGATACAGTTATGAAGCTATGGATGGCAAAAAATATATATATATATATGTGTATATATATATATATATATATATATATATATATATATATATATATATATATATATATATATATATATATATATATATATATATATATATATATATTTCAGTTTCAGAAACAAGCTTCCATACCTTCAGAGATGGTCTTGAAGTAATTCTGGTAGGCTGGCCACTTCTGGGAAGGTTCACCACTATTCCAAGATTTCACCATTTGTGGATAATGGATCTCAGTGTGGTTCATTTGAGTCCCAGAGCCTTAGAAATGTCTTTGTAACCCTTTCCAGACTGATAATAACGCTGTTTAATAGTAATGAGGCCTGGGTGGGGCTAGTGGAACCAAACTCAACTTTCCAGAAAATGTGATTAATCACAGTTAATTCATGAATTAATACTTTTTTCACATAGGGCCAGAGAGATTTTCATTGATTTCTTAATAAAGGGTAAAAATCATTTAACAACTGCATTTTGTATTTACTTATAAAATATTTAATATGAGTACTTGCAGAGGTCTCATCGAGTCAAGAAGACTTTAACTGCTACAACGTCCTCTCATCTCTGGTCAAATCTGGGTCTGGCATCCTTAGCTGGGAAGTTGGGAAGTGCAGCCCAACCCCTAAAAAATGTAGGTATTTATACCATTTTTGCCTGCCATGTTTGGCCCTGGTAAAGTGGAAGAAATTGGATGGATGGATTTGTACACCTCATCAATCAATCAAATGGTGTAATTGAGCTCATGAAAGGTGCTTAGTCAGGTATGTGATAATTACCATGTTTTGCTTTTTGATAATTAGCTCACAGTCTTGAGATGGTTTTGCTGACTCATTCATTAAAGACGCACTTTTTCCTGTGCCACCTGCGTCAGGATCCAACAGTGCTTTCTCTGCCTCATTTTCCACAGCTGCATTGATGACATCAGATTAGAGTGATGCACACTTTATTAAGCATGCAGTTTGTTTTATGTTTTTGGAGTCATTCCTCGTTTGTCTTTTTTATCCTTTTCAGTATTCCCTTTTGATTATAATCCTTCAAGTTTAAAACAATCATCACATTTCATTTAGTGCTAACTAGCTAATCACACATTTAGTGGTTGTTTATTGACTTTTAACGCTAAATACTTATTGATTCTAGCTTTTCAGGGTCAGTTTTCAATTTAACCTCTTTTCTCTAACTGGTGTTTTAATGGTAGTACTCCTCGTCTAATTCAGGTGTTGGTGACATGCATGTAGAAAAGCAGAAAGCTGCGATTGTCAGGCACACGGCGGGAACCTGGACACAATCGCAGGACACGAAAGTAAAAAAGTTCAGGATGCTTACTGTGAAGGATAAAATAAACACAGTCAGTTGTGAGCAGGTCTCAGAGGAGTGGCATGGCTGGGGGGCAGGTAGGTGGTGTCCTCTTCGTGACTCAGTCTCCTCTAACAACTCACTTTCCAATTTTCTCTTTCTAAAACTGCTTTTCTTTCAGCAGTGGGAATCTAAACACAGAGAGTGAAGGTAAAATGAAGATAGCGAGGAGCCAAACAGAAATACTGCAAGCGGTGCATCAATCTGAGATCAAATGGGGAAAAGCCTCCATCTTAAATAGGTCAGCTGTCATTAGCCCAACTGCAACCGGTCAGCAATGCCTAACAGGTGCAAGTCCAAGAGGGCAGGAACCCAGGTGAGAAAAAACACAGGCCAATCAGGCGATCACAACCCTGAGTCTGTAGTATCAGTGTAATCTCTGTAACAGCCTTCCTGAGTGGGTTTTTTTCTTCCTGATTGGACTTTATGTTGGCTTTCCCCTCCTGTGAGGAATCTAGCATCAGTGTAATCAGTGTTTTCCTGAACTTTATCTCAATATGTAAACAAACAAAAAAAGAAACATGCCATCTTTTATTGAAATACATTAACTGTTTTTACTGTGGCTACAAATGTCAAATGTAAGCAGGAAGAGGAAAAGAGACGGCTTTGCATTAGCCTTGTTAGCTAATAGTTATTTATAGATTAAATATATAAACTGTTTGGCCTTTTCTTTCAGATCTGTCTTAATATTTCAGGCATAGATTTCCCGTCCATAGAAACTAGTTGGAGCTGCTTTGAGCTTTGTGACATGATGCATCATCATACTCAAAGTAGTGATCAGAAGTGTATTCTGTGGTTATGTAGACAGACTCATAATAATAGACTGGATTTATATAGCACTTTTCAATGCCACTATTCATTCACTCTCGCATTCACACACTGGTAGAGGCAAGCTATGAAGCAAGGCTGCCATATCGCACCATCAGCCCCACTGGCCAACACCAGTTGGTGCTGTCCTGCCCAAGGACACAACAACCAGGGGAGAGAGCCCAGGGATCGAACCAGCGACATTCCAGTTACAGCTACGCTTCCCAACCCCCTGAGCCACAGTTTTCATGCTGTGGTTTTTAAATGTTGCTCAGTTGGGCTCACTAAGGAAGTGTCCTGAGAAAATAATACCACCAGCCTGAACTGTTGATACAAGGCGGGATGGCTCCATGCTTTCAGACTGTGACCCTACACTCTGATCTGAATGCCACAGCAGAAATAAAGGCATGTTCCAATTTTCTTTTTTGGTGATCCCATGTGAACTGTAGTATAAGTTTCTTGCTCTCAGCTGGAATGACGTCCAGTGTGGTCTTCTGCTGCTGTAGCCGAGCTGCTTCAAGGTTTGGTATGTTGTGTGTTTAGAGATGCTCTACTGCTTATCTTGGCTCTAACAAGTCACCTACTGTTGCCTTCCTTTCAGCTCAAAAGAGCATGGCATTTCCTCTGATCTCTGACATCGTGAAAGGCATTTTCACCCTGAGAACTGCCGCTCACAGATAATTTCCCTTTTTCATTCTCTGTAAACCCTAAAGAAGTTGAAAAATACTCAGATCAGCCCATCTGGCACCAACACCCATACAACATTCAGAACACACATTTTGATACTCAGTTTGAATGAGCATGTCTACATGGCCAAAACGCACTGTGATTGGCTGATTAACGAGCAGTTGAACAGTTATACCTAATAAAGTGGCTGGTGAATATATTGTATGGTGTATATTGTATATATTGTATGTATATTTGCTTTTGTTATGTGTTAGGATTAAAAATAATCTTAAAGCTTTGTAAATACCTGGCACCTCACAGCAGACTGACAGTTAAATATGTTGGATGTACTGGAACATTTAGCAGCTATAAAGTTAAGATACCACCCTCAAGAGAGTAAATATTGGACTAAAATTTATTTGGCAGCCAGAAAGACTGCTCCAAATGAATGCTAATGTTGCTTTGTGACTGCTGGATATACAGATATTCAACTGTTTGCTAAATGCTCTCAGTGTCCCCGTTATAAGGCGATAATAAGACTGTTATTTTTAGGTCGTTGTGCTGCTGTGGAGCAGTTAAATCAATCACTTATTTGCTGAAGTCCAGTTTCAGGCATTTACAAATCTGTTTCAATGATTGCAATAGGCTGGTGTGTCCTTGAGCAAGACACAGACTCCAACTACCAACTCGAATGACTTCACTTTGGCCCACACTTTTCTCTTTGAGCACCATGTGCAGAAAGGGAAATAAAATACTCTTGTGGGACTAATAGATATGGCATTATTATTGCTATGAATAATTAAGTATTTTTAAAGCTGTTTGTATCCAGTCATCATTTCCTGCAAGCTCTCAGCAATTCAACTGATTGCCATTGCCACCTATATTAAGAAGGACAGATGTAATGCTGCTATTATCAAACAGTAGACATAATAACTAATAACATGTTTTTATTATAGTCGATAGATTGACAAAGCAGGAATGCTCGCTTGTCCAGTAACGGCGCTCTAGATAACTCTTTCTCGCATTAAACTATTTTATTCCTCGTTTAGTCAAGCACAATGATGAATTGCACTTTATGCTCTTCATTTGTCTCCTCTGTCTTCATCAGCATTTCTTGAAACATTTGCTCATTTTTCTCTCTGGTAGAGTGTGAAAGAATGATTTCTCACGTAGGGGTGGAAAAAAAAATTCAATGACTCCCCTTGCTGGTGTTTCTCCTCCAGCATCTGTCTCCTTTTGTTCCAGCCTGATTCTCTGATACTCTTACAGGTTTTGCATAGTTCCCATGGTTTGATAAAATATCTGTGCATCCTGACCATGAGACTGCATTTCATACTGATTTTCTCCTTAGACTGGAAATAGCTTTTGGGGTCTCCTATGTGATTGCCACCCCCTTTTTGCCAGTGTGTGCATTTGCATCGCTCCTGCATTCATGTGCATGTTTGCTTAATTAGGGGAACCCAACTGCCTTTGTTTGCTGTTTATTTGCTCTTTTCATCTTTCCTCTACATGCATGTCTGTTCCTGTGGGTGCGGAAATGCATATGATTTTAGCAAAAGTAACTACTGTCAGCGAGTCGAGCGTAACCTCTTTGAAGTCATCATTCTCTTCTCCGAGGGAAATTGACATGTTGTATTATGTGTTTGTACGTATGAGTAGAGCAGAAAGACTTTCTTCCAGTTACATTAATCTGTGTATATTTCATAATCTTTTGTGCTTCAGGGCTACATGCATAATGTGACTAAGAGCCTGTAGTTTGCTGAAACACTTTCTTGTGATGAATGCATCGTCACTATATTATAATGCTTTACATGAATACTGTAATACAAATTATGCTCACTGATGCACTCATATTACACTGAGACCGCATGAAACCTCCATCTACCGCCTAATGTACCCATGATTATCTAGCTGAAATTTCCATCTCTTGCTACCGTTAATACATTTCATTCATAAATAACCACTTCCTCCTTTTACTACAGCTGTAATGCATGGTTTACAAGCAGCACTTATCATAAAATCTATATAGTGCCAAGACACCTAAAGTAAACACGTGAAAAAGGTAGACAAAGTTAGCGCTGCGGGAAGTAATCGATGAGCATAAGAGCCTTTCATTACTGCAATTAAAGACATATTCATACAATACAGGATTAAACTAAAGTTCATCAATCCCCCACATACATTTCTACAGTCTTTCTTATTCGGCTCATGCTCAGTCTACATTAAACTTCACAAACCATCTCACTTTTGCTTATTTATACGAGGACTGTTTTAGATATTTACCTGGAGGCAAAAAGATTAAGTATGTGCTTCACAACCTCCTGTTCCTTTCCCTTTTTAAAATGCTGAAATAGTGTCGGGCCCAAAACGTAGCAGCTTCAGTGCACAGAAAGCCGCTCCCATGACACATTTGTACCGAAGAAGGGGATTTATCCTGTTTTTTGGGGAAGCAAGATCTGAGATCTCAGCCTCTGCTATACAGCTTGGCACTGTGAGTGCTGGAGGCAAGGCACATCAGCATCGTTTGATTAAAGATTTATACCCTTTCAGACATGTTTTCTCTCATTTTTAGCAAACTTCATCTCCTACGTTTTGCTGAGAGCTGTTTAAAGTGAGGGAGTGGCTCCTGTCTCAATTGTTTTGCCAGTGTTTTGTAGTGGGTAGATTCCCAAACAGAGATGTGGATTTTTAAAAATGTATAAATACACTGTTTGACTGTCTTAAACACACGATAATAAAAGACATAATGAGGCAATATTAGAGTTATTTATATTTTTGAATATTGAAATGGTGGAAATGATAATTAGATTTAATAAATTCTTTTGATTTTCAGCTTTGGATTATCTCCAGTTAATGCACGGCTGGAGCAGAGTTGAACTTCATTCACTCTTTTCTAAACAAATGTTTAAAAGCCTCCATTCAGCAGATTTACATTTGAATTGGGGATGGCTCTGCACTGTTTATGAATCCCGGTCCACTATTCTGACTCCTGAACAAATTTATTTAATAAATATCCATCCATATTTATGTGAAAAACATCCTGAACCAAATATAATTATTCTGAGAGATGGCAGCCCATTTTAAAAACAAAAAAATGTATAATGTGGTCCTAAACATGCAAAATCTCAAATGGTAAAGTTGCATTTGAGGATGCCCAATCTATATTTCTCGCAGCACTACGCATAACTAGAGGCCAAATGATGTTATATCCACATAGATGTGATGCTAATTTACTTTTATTTGGACTTCAGATAAAGAGCAACTACTGAAAAAATATGAGCTTTTGTGTTCGTTACACAAGAGACTTTTTCACATGGGCAATTTAGCAAAGGTGTTACTAATGACATTACAAAACACCCATAGGACTGAACGTGCACCAGGGACCTGCAACTGGAGCTGACATCATTATTTCTTATCATGGACTCTACTTACATCATTCATCTCATCAGGTTATCCAATTCAGGGTAGATTGGGATTAGGGCCCATAAGGAAGACCAGTTTGCACAGAGAGACAAAATACCATTCACACTCACATCCACACCTAGGGCCAATTTAAAAATAGCCAGTTAACCAAAAAGTCAATAACTGCTTATCAATGAACCGTGGGGGGAAGCCAGAGTACCCAGAGACAACAGGCAGAACATGCAAAGAAAGGCCCGACCTGATGGTGGATTCAAACCCAGGTCCTGTTGTTGTGCTGCCCATAATTAGCAGCACAGTCCAACTCCAATGTTATGTTTTTTAGATTCATCTTGGTTTCAGGAACCAAACTATTGTAGAGTTATTTGTTTTTAAAAAACAATACTGATGAATTAAAAGGTAAATATTTTAAAACACTTTGATCTTATTCACCAACGGTTTGGACCAATATATGATGAACTGCACTCCAGTATCACCATTGTAGCACAAAATGTCAGCCAATCACAGTACTGATATCTAACAAGTTCACTATTTAGCTTTTTATCCAGTATTTAAAGGGTGTACGTTTAATTTTGGTTAATTCTTGGCTGAAATGGATACAAATTCCCATCTGTCTCAGCTTAGTGAATCTATGCATGCAAACTAAACTGAAGCGGTAAAAACAGGATACGCTTGGTACCTCCTAAACCAGGACGTGCCAGAGCCTCACTGACGTGTGGGAATAAATTTATGTTGACACATGAAATCAGATACAAAAGCAGCAGATGGGATTTGGGTGATAGTAAGAAAATGCTAATTAATGGTGCAAATCCAGGGATAACACTGCCGTCTCACAGCTGGCCGGCTGGGTCCTTCCAGTGTGGGGTTTATTCTCTTAGCCTGTCTGGGTATTTAGTCCAATGACACACATGTTCGGTTAATTGGCTGTAAGCATGAATAGTTATCAGTCAACGGACCCTAACCATCCAACCGACAGCAGGGATATATACATATATTTCTATGCTGCATTCCGTTTTTCACTGGTAAATACAAGGTAAAACCATACAACAATACAACAGGGCACAACTTCCCAATTCCAATAATGAGTCCATCCAAAGAGCATATGCAGTGTCAGTCAGTCAGTCCTTCCCTGATAAGACCTTGACCTTCAGCATGCACTTTGTAGTCAAGTCTGAAGCGTCTGGAGTGACAGCAAGCTCCTTCTGAAACTCTGGGTCTCTGGTGGATTGCTCCCACTGGGTTGGGAGTGAGTTGCTGCCTCCATGAAGGATCTCACTAACTTGCTCTCAAGTGATTGTAAAATGCAGAGATTGACAGCTGAGTTGGTGCAGTATGGATGTGACTGCTGTACCGGGCTAAAAGGAAAAGGAAGATGCACCAGAGGTCAAAGCTTACAATTTACAAGTCATCTGTGTTCCAGCACTCACCTATGCTCATGAGGGCTGGGGACTGACTGAAAAGGTGAGATCGTGAGTACAATGAAATGGGCTTTCCTGCCTCGCCTTGGAATCCCTCAGGAGCAGCTGGAAAATGTTATTTTTTTCTTTTTTGTTCTTTTTTTGGGAAAGGACGTCTGGAGTACTTAGTGTGCCAATACTGCTGCCTGACTTCAGATAAGCTGCAGAAAATGGTTATATGACTGACTGGTACTTTCATACAGAGAGTAGCTGCCATTGTTGCCTCTGCAAAGTGCCCTGGTATCCTTCTTGCTGCTTTTGATTTCATTTCCAAGTGAGGGCAGACGTTAAAAATGCACTCAAAGGAAGGCCTAAAAAACTTTTTGTTATGTTCCCAGCCCTGGAGTCACCTGGCCATAACATGAGACACGACTCCCAACTCCACATACCTGGGGAAAAGCTAGCAACACAAACAACTAAAGATGCTAAGCAGCGGCTTCTGGCTTGCAGTCGTGATACTAGGTGCATAATTTAGCTTGGACTATTAACTAATGACTTTGACTCAAGATTTCTTACACAGAAACACACAGAGCTAATAGCAACATGACGGCTAGTTGTTGGCTTTGACCAGGAGAGGAGCGAGGTTGTTGTCAGCTGTTGGTTCAGAGGCTGCTGTCCATCCAATCATCCAATCCAGGCGCGGGAATCTATTCAAATCAGCCACTCAGCAGTCACTTGTCTCAGCCAACACACACATGCACACCTTGAAGGAAGGAGAGAAAAAAAACACATACACTCACACACCCACATATACTCTGATGGGAGGAGCCAAAAACAACACAGCAGATACATGATTCTGAATCATAACGTTGCAAATGGGGTCCATAATTGTAAGCAGTCAAATTTAATCCACAATGCTAATCCAGAAAGCCAAAAACGTGAGGAACAACACTGGTGATAGACGGGCAAAGTGTAACTGATAACTGATAGTTGAAGGAGAGATGTTTTAAACACGCAGGTGAAACCAGTGAGGGTGGGGCAAATAAGGTGGGAAATGCTCTCAAAGAGACCCAGAGATGCAGAAAGTAAGTCAAAAGAACAAAGGGAAGTATTTGAAAAGGAAAGGCATCAGATGCACGCATACAGTAATAGGGAGGGGTGGGGGGGTGGAGGGGCACTGACGGGAAAGCACAGGCGAGACAGGGAAATGCTGAAGACTGAGATAAACAAGTAAAAACAAGAGGAATTAACCAAAGCGAACAAGATCACACCATTACCAAATCGAGTTTTGCAAACAAGTATCATCAAGCAGTGCTTGTTGTTGCTTCTCTCTTTGTCTGTCTGTGGCAGTGCTGTAAAACACAGATCTTACTGTATAATTTGCTTTAACCAGAATTGTTACTGAGTTGTTCTCTTACACACTGTTTTCTTCCTTTCTGCTTTATTTTGTCATGGAAAAAAAGGTACCCATTATGTACACACTAATTGCACTGTAATTTTCACACTATAATCTGTTGTCACCAGATAAACTACAAACACAGGCCTTAATGTGCTGTGAAATTGGTAGAGGGGTTAGATTTTGCTTTCCTCAACTGGAAAAACTGGTTCTCGTGCTTTTCATCTTGCTGTTAGTGTCCCCATTGGTCTCTACGAACGGCGGGAGCATGCAACAAGTCTGAGTGAAATCTGCGAGGAATGTGAGATTTGGCTTGGAAATGTGGGATTTTACTAACGGAGGTTAAAACGAGAGAGACGGGTCAGAAGAGAATGAAAACAGAAAATGTAAATTATAGCTTTGGATAAAACAAAAATACCTCCTAGAAAACGCTAAAGATCATAGACTAATGATATATGAGTAGAGTCATTTTGCTCTAAAGACTATTGGCTCATATTCACCTGAGTGGGCTGTTTTCTACTGGGGGTGTCAGTCTGTCTGTGCCCCGCAGCCTTGGATAACATCGGTGACTTTTAATTGGTCTCTCTGTCAGAGAATCAAAATGCAAAGCCTGCACTCAGACCTTTAATTCTCCACTGGTTTCCAGGAGTAAGATCTTTAAGAAGTTCCACATTTTTAAAAAGTCATAAGATGCAAATGAGCAAGTACAAGGTGAACGTGTCATCCAAAACATTTCTTTATTACTCATACCTATATATACATACATCAATTGGATGCAATGGCATCATTAAAAGTGTAATCTAAAGAAATGTTGTATTAAATATTAAGAATTGTTGTTTGGCTACAACCATTAATCAAAATGAAGTTAGGTAAAATGTGTAAAATGTTGAGTCAGAATGCAGTAATTTGCAAATCTTATAAACCCATATTTTATTCAAAACAGAACACAGAAAACATTCTGAAGTTGATGACACGGACACATCTTAATAAGTTGGGATGGAGGTAACAAAAGCAGGAAATATAACTGGTGGTAAAATCAGACAGCTGGAGGAACATTGCCCAGCTATTTTGATTAATTGGCAACAGATCAGCAAGATGACTAAATATTAAAAAAAATATATTAGAGATGCAGTTTCTCAAAAGCAAAGATCGACAGAGGTTTATCACTCTGCACAAAACCGCATCTAATAATTATGGAACAATTTCATATAAAATTATGAAAGTTTTGAATATTTCATCGTCCACCGTACATACTATCACCAAAAGTTTCTATGAATCTGATGGGAAAGGCTGAACATTTTAGGTGGACTTCTGCCATGGAAGTCATTGCATGGGCTCAGTCACATATCCATTAAACACTGTCTGTTTGCTGTGCCATCCACAAAGGCAGGTTAAAGCTCTATTGTGTAAAAAGGAGAAAGTCATATGTGAACATGACCCAGGAATGCTGCCGTCTTCTCAGAGCCAAAGCTCAGAGGCAAAGTAAAAAACTCTTCTGTGATCAGATGAATCAAAATCTGACATTCCTTTTGGAGAATGCGGATGCAGCATCCTCTGCACTAAAGAAGTGTCATTATGAGATCCAAACTGGTCTCAAAGAGCAGACTCAGATGGCAGTTGGCAGGATTAAATGATTTATTTAAGGTGGTGAGGATATGAGGAAGTATACAGTGGCTTCCTAGCAGGACAGAGATAGTGTTCAAGATGAATGGTGCATGATACTGAGTATCTGGGGTTGTTTAATGGGCCCTATTTGTTAAAGACGCGAGAGAGAACTGGTCATGGGTCTGGCTGGCGGCTGTCCACAGATTCTGGGATGGAGCTGAGAGAGCGGGTAGATAGATGGCTGGCAGGCGAATTCCTTTCCTTGCATATTTTGGCTGGCGTGTTGAGGCTTGAGTAAACCAATTCCCAGTTGTGAATTCAGACAGGTAACTATGTGAAGAGCTGAACAGCAAGGTAAGGCGCTTTAAACTCAAACAAAAACAAGCCTAATTGTCACCTGACAAAGAGGATCTAGCAACAAACTGCAGCACAACTCAACCCTCAAATACTGGTCCATTAATTGCATCCTTATGAACAGGTGCAGGAAGGACAGAATTGCCAGGAAGACTCCACCCCGGTGCCTGGCAGAAACACCAAGCCAGCTCCGCACCTCCACCTGAGCATGATTATAAAGGAGTATGAAGACAAGGGACACAAACAAAAACCAACAGGAAAACAAAACCCATCACTAACCTGCCGAGCCATGACAAAGAGCGGTGCCATCTGCCTTTTTAACAGCACTCAGTTCAAAAGCCTCCATCCTCAATGATGTATAGAGATGCATTAGCACAGTTGCAAATCTGAAAAGTCACCATCAATGCTGAAAGCTATACGCAGGTTTTAGAGCAACATTCTTGCAGTTAGGTGACGTCGTTTTTAGAAAATGCTTTGCGTTACAATTTGCAATACAACCTAACCGCATGCAACTGCTGTTACAACAGCACGGCTTCACAGTAGAAGGGTCACGGTCTTAACCTTTCACCAGTTTAAAATATTTTGCAGACTGGAGCAGGGATCAAACCGCCAACCTTCTGATGGTTTATCCCCTGAGCTGCAGTCACGCCTAAACCCCATGAATATGGGTTCATAAGATTTGCAAGTCATCATATTATGTTTTTATTTTCACAGCATCTGAACTTTTTTGGAATTGGGTTTTGATGTTGGTTATGTTGTCTGCAGACTCATCTCAAGCGAGTTAGAGAGGAATTCAGTGGATGGAGATTCATTACTGAGGAAATTTGATGGACCTACTCACAAGCACATCATTGTTGATTTGATGCCTCCGGAAATAGAGGTCTCCTCTCTGAATTGGAAAGGGTACCAGTTGCCAAGATTCAGGCAATTACTGCAAAATCTCCAGTGTTAAATTAACACTAGAAAGTGTCTATATGTGTCCACTCTTTTGAGTGTTAAATTAACACTTTTGACAGTGTAATATTTCTAACAGTAAGCTAGTCAGTGTTAAAGATTAACAATGACTAACATTAGCAGTGTTGTTTTTCTAACACTGAAATATTACTAGCATTTTTAGTTATTTTCCAGTGATAGAAAATCAGCACTGCTCAGTGTCATTGTTAATCTCACTGGAAAATCAAGTCGGTTTCTATCATGGAAAGTATATGCAACCATGACAACCTGCTAGTGACTAAATCAATCACATGGAAATTTTCGGTGCAGCACTATACACCTCTTTGAGACCAGTTTCACCTTGTACCTTCAAGAAACCTCCAGCAACCAGCTGCCAACCAGTTGGGGACTGCCAGCAGGTTGCTGACTTGTCTCTAGGCTTGTGTGACTGGGGCCTTAGCAACAAATCTTTGCATGAATAGCTAAAGGTGCTCTGTCTGTTTTTTGAGTTAAGGATTATGACCAGGAAGTGTTGGACTCACACTCCAGAATGCCAACACAAGGAGTGCATCTGGGGATTTTATTTAGTAAATGCAGAAATGTGCACAGATGTTTCTATATAGGCTGACTAGGTGGTCTGTGGCTGAGGAGACAAGGAAGAAGTAAACAGCAGATAAGCAGTATTTTTTAAGAGATGAGGATCCAGAGACACAGTTGATTGACTGCCAGCTAACATAATGAAGATCTAGAGCACAAACGAGAAAGGAAACACAAAAGCAATGAACAACTAAGGTATTTTTACATGCTACCACCTTGACAGCTGTAAAAATCTGGACGAGAGTGGGCAGATGCAGGTTGGTGATTAGATGATGAAGCACAGGTGTGCTATGCCAGAACTCCATCTGGCACATTGAGAAGCTACACCTCCAAAAGGACCTCACAAACAAAGGAAAAGACAACCCAAGGCACACGCATCCATATCATCCCCCCTCTAGTCACATCTTAGTCCCTCCCAGTAACAATGCAAGCGGAGGAGGCAATGGACATGAGAGAGGAGTTTAAATGTCTAAATGAGACATCCTTGCCTCACTACCTCATTTGAGGTGTGGCAAGTCTGCATCATTAATTCTTAGACTGACAAATCAATAAATGCTTGTTGTATTTTATGAAATGCAACTTTATTCATGGCATGTTTTCTATTTAGGTTGCTTTCAATTAGATTTATGACATGGAGCAACGTGACAAGATACCCTGACTTTTTTAAAAAAAACACTCACACAAGAACACTGGAGGGCACAAATTTTATCTGCAGCTTAAATAACTGAAACAACTAATTAATAAAGTCTTGGTTTGTTCCATTTAGCGGTGTTCCATGCCTCTTTTGCACTTGAAGGTAAAAACACTTTAGCGAGGGATACACCTGCTCATCCTCTACTAAAGCCCCTCTACCTCCTCCCCCCCTCCCTCCTCTCTCCTCCCCCCTCTGCAATTTAGGAATTGAGATATCCTTCAACGTGGTGTACTCGGATTAATTTCCGGATCACAGGCAGGTGGATGCAGGACAGAGGAGACAAGCAGACACAATTTAGAGAAATGAGAAATCCCTGCAGTCTTGGTCAAAGAGAGAAAGGGGAAACACACGGACCAAGGAAGGGACACACGGAAAGCAGCCAGCTGACACCAGAGGACATACTTGGACCGTATGAGGAATATTAAGTGACATATGTACGACTGACAGACATGTATAACAGACTGATGGAACCAGCAATGTTACTACACCTTGGGCTAAGGTTTCACATTTCTGCATAACAAGTACATAAGCTGGCTTCTACCTGAGGTGTAATATTCTGTTGGCAAACATCTTAAACTAAAAAGCTCAGAAAAAAACATTTCCCCTATTCAGGAGATAAATATCGTTAGCTTCATAGCATAAGTGCCTAAGTCATTGACTTAGTCAAATGACTTAGGCAATTATGCTATGAAGCTAACGATATAAAAACAGCCTTTTAGTTTTAAATGCATCAAAATGCATCATACTGCACAGTGAAGGTCAAATTTCCAAGCGAAGCAACAATAAGCAAAATGTTTTTCAGTGCATGCCAGGGGACTGTACAGTTCCCCTTTTCATTTCCAAACAGCATTCATATGCTTCTGTAATATGTTTACAAGCCATTTTTTGTTAAAGAAAGGCAACATCTTTGGAAGGCACAGAGCGATGATTAGGATAGCTGGGGAGCGTTCAAAAGCTCTGATGGAGCTCTGGGTTCACGTTATGTCTCGCGCTTCAAAGCAGCGTGGACATCTTTATGTTTAAACCAGTAGGTTTAAATGTTTCCCAACTTCAACCACACGCTTTGAGTTGCCTAAACATACAGTTCAACTCATACTTCTGTTGGCACAAGCAAATAACACTGGGAGGATTTGCAGATTGCTGTGCATGAACATTTTGTAACATGGTACACGTGTCTGCTAAAATGGGTCCTAATGATATTACTGGAAAATTGATATAATTTGATGTAATTGTGTGCTTGCTTTCCCAGAAATTGGACTGTTCAAGGGGAACTCTTGTTTTTTTGCTTTTTATTTTATTAAGTTTAAGCCAAAAAACCCTCTCCAGCACAGACATGCACAGCAGATTCAGTAATAACGGCAGGAAATATGTTTAAACTATAAAGGGCTAAAGGAAAACATACAATAAAAAACTAAGACTAAGCAAAGATCAAACATGTCTGCTAGTTAATCCTATGACATTAAATGAAATACTGTTTCCAGGACATGTGTTAATTTAAGATAACCAGTCGTGAGTATCGTGTCACATGACTCATTACTGAGGCTAAAAGAGAAGCTTTAAAAAAAATAGCCATTAACCTATAGAAGGAGGTTCCTCAGGTCTGCAGGTAAATAAGGTGGACAAACCTTTTCTCTTTTGTGGGGAAGGGAATTGAACTCAAGCAATTTAATCTGGTGTAAAGTTGTGGAATCAACTCTGCAACAGTGCCTCCAGAAAATTCACATCCCATAAGACTCATTAGAAAGCTTTCTCTCTAAAGTCTAAAGACATGCCACTGTTTTCACTGCTCATATGCTCTCTGAAGAGTTGCAGGTTAAACTGCTGGAATTGTGGAAACTGGGATGATTGGATCCCCCCTGTGCTGTAAAACAGCTAAACTGTCTTCCTTTCTTTCTGAGTTATTTGCATTTTTTGACATTTCCACTCCACGTCTGGGTTATTTTTAAGCATTACCCATTTCTACATCTCACAAGACACTCAAATCTTATATGCATATTGCTGAAATACCAGCTCTTGGGATATTTTGAGTTAGGGTCTGGCTCGTTGGGTCATTTGGCATCCCAGGCCCTGAGATCAAGGATCAAGGATGAAACCAAAAAGATTAAAATGTGTGTTTATTTTCCTGTCCAGCATTTAAGATCCTACATTGTCCTTTGCAGACATGACGTAAGATCTCCTCATCTAAATCTCTCCACGATAGCAAGTAGCGTATTTTCTAAAATGTCAAACTATCCATTTAAAAGCGATACGTATTTAATACACTCATGGAAGATTTCTGAGTTTCCTGAGTTCAAAGCCAGTTTTCCTGTCATCAGATTCACTGCTAAGATTTCTTTCAAACCTGTAACAAGAGGTGCATACAGAGGAGGTACATGTATATGTACCAAACACTGCACACACTGAGTTTTATGAGTGAAAGGACAAACACACATCAAGGTTTTCTGGTTAATGTCACACATTAGAAATTACGGGCAGCAGAGTCACTCGCAGGTGTTTTCAGGAATGTAAACAGGCCAGTTTGCCGTCTACGCATTAGACCAGATTAATGTTTTGTTGTCCTCGTGCAGTTGCCAAGGCTGCGGGAAGATGAATGAAATGCAACTTGATTCTGCAGAAGTGAGACACAAGGATACACAAAGAGGGTGATTTAAAAGGGTTGTCTAATTAGAGATAGAGATATGTCATCCTTTTCATTATCAATCCATGCAGACACCCGACATGAGAACAGGGTTGACACGGGTGAGTAATTGCATTACCCCTCACCTCTATCTCCCTTATACACTTTAACAGTATGCAATGAGCGAGCTAATTCCCCACTGAGCAGGAAGAAAGACAAACAACTTCAGCACGACTAAGAGAAAATACTAATTCATCAGTTTAATGTAACATTTAGATTAGATTACGTCTGACAACTTTCCCGGACAGTTTCAGACGTTTTTGTATTTTTTTAAGTTTTCCATTTATTGGAAAATGGGAACTGATACAAAAAGGATGCCTGGTAATTATTTTACAAAGATGAGCTACATTCTTGCAATATCAAGTCATAATGTGATTAGGTAGTATTAGAGTTTTGCTGCAATGTTATTTTTTCTTATGGCTTAATCTACTGAAGTTAAGGATACAGCTCAACCCATGTAGGATTCTTAGGCTAATACTGATATATTGTGATGTGACCCAGCTATTCATTCTTGTCCTCTGTGCGAGACATGAGTCTGAGACCTCTACGTCAAACAGAATTTATGCAATCTGTTTAAGTCCTGGGCTTTCTATTGGTGCCACATTTGTGGAGGTTTGACTAACAGACAACGTGCATTTTCTTTTCAAAAGGACTGGGATTACACCAACACACATACACATACATTTTTTGCAGATATTATGTTTCTATTGCTAAAAATCAAATTGTTTCTTCAATATGAGATTCTTAACTTCAGCTTAGCTGGATTGCAAAAACGGAACAGTTATTTTAACCCTTTCAAAACAAAGCTTTAATTCAGCATCCTTTGCAGTGGACAGCAGGAGTTACTAACTGATTTTCTTCCAGCATCCACACTTCAGGAAGCAAAGGGCTGGGTGAAGCAGGAAAAATACTCTGAATTGTAAAAGGGGAGTCGGACTTATAGCTGTCAGGGGATGAGGTGGAGGAGGTGAAAGCTCAGAGGACATGCAAGCTTTCAAGGAGCCCGAGCAAGGACAATGTGATGGCACCCACCCTCCAATATGGATAAGAAGCAACGTGTAAGCCACGGCTCTGACGTTTTTTCATTCCAATGTGCAGAATGGAAAATAAATGAATACACTTACACACGCATAAATGCAGAGTAATCAGCTAAAAGTTTCATTCCTCAAACTATTTACTCTTTTAATTTATATGATTAATATTTGCTAAAAGTGCACTAAGCCATGCTTCGCCTTTCTTTATCACTTCAGTTTCAATCCTAATGAAATTGATATGAAAGACTTAAACATGCAGGATGATGCTGACCACAACCTCCGAGACTGTCGAGGCACACAAACCAGAGGGAGGTGCTCATCTTCGCAGACACCCTTGAAACTGAAAGCATTCTTCACCATATCTGTGTACATGGTGTGACTCAGATACCCGGGGATCCGCATATACTGGGTCAAGTCAAAACAGATTCTTCACGATTAAGCAGTCCATCAAAGAAACAAATGGGATTGATTCCTCTGATACAGGGAAAAAAGAATCATGCCCTCTGGAAGGTGAGACCTCTCTTAAACAGACAGTGTCACTCTGCTGAGACGATGGAGAGCCTGTGGAGATAAGCTGATGTTTCCTTTCTCTCATCTTCAGAGCCCAAGCTTCCACAATAATGACTAGCCACAACAGACTTCAAGTGTTGTCACTCTGCCCTGGGCTGTGAGCTTTCACCTCCCTTTTTTATCAATAAGGTTGACCTAGGAGAAGTTATTTGTTAAAACATTTATTTTTAGTGTTCAGATGTGTTTCCTGTTTCAGGAACTTTTTTAAAGTTCATGAAATTCAAAGGAAAATGAAAACAGTATAATTACATCATATCACATCATTCTGTTATCAAGGAAAGGTCCAATATCCACTACAAGGGACAGGAGATCAATCAACCACAACAACACAACAATAAGGGTCAAGACTTTGTGTCCTGACACACAAAAATACACTGATTTCACTAAATTTGTCCTCTGTAGCTATTTATTTGCTTGTTTACGCACTGCTGACTTTGCTCAGATCAGCTGACTCTTGTGTTTGTGGCCTTCCAAACACATGTGTTTCCGCTTTGATCTATCAAACCCCCTTTCCAGTCTTTTAATAATGTTGCAATACTTTGTGTCTTGTTTTATTTAACAGAAACAAGACCCCTCAAACCCTTTGTGTCCTAGACAACGTAGAATCAGGATCTTTGTATTAGTGAGTCATCCAAACAACTCAGCAACATATTAATGACTTCTGTCGTTTGTGGATGGGCCCTCTTAGACGTTTTCTTGGCTGAAATTCGGTCTATTTTCAGCATCTTCTTCCATCTGTTTGATGGTATTTGTCTCTGACTACTGGAGAACCTCAGCATGATCTTTTATTGAAAACAATTGAACTCTAATACTAGCTAATGATATCAGAGAGTATTTGCTAATATAACTTGGTTGGGCCAATAGTCTTGAATTACTTATTTTTTCAAAGCTTGTACAGGACAGTAAGCCTACAAACAACAACACTCTGTGACGGTGCACTACAATGAAACCATACTCATGCTGGAACTGTCTACGTGCTGATGTTTAGCTGGTGATTTAATCGTGTTGGCCTGCCAATATTTGTTATACAGCACTGATCACATAGTTTAGTTTTTGCAGAAATAGGGCAATAAAGCAAAAAGGCAAAATCCAATTTTATTCAGGTTCGAAATTCATTTGAAGGCGAGACAGTCAAGTCAAACCCCTCAAAACCACAAATATCAATTCACAGTAACGCTACAGGAAAAGTCAGACGATCGCTAGGATTCCTCCACTGTCAGTAGCAATTCATCTACTTGCTTGTTAAGATATTTCAGTCTGGGCCCACTACACAAACCTAAAGCTGTGAAGTGTAGCCAACAGGCATCAAATCATTGGTGGAAATATTTGGCTTTACTGCTTGAAAAATGATACCAAATAAATTATCAAACATCAAAATAATGACTGAATGATTTTCAAAACATTAATACATGTTCTAGTCTAGCAAATAACATTAACATTTATATATCAGTGCCCTTGAACGCACCAATGGGTAGTTTTCAAAATAGCCTTTACTTGCATATGATGCATTATGTATCACTGACAAAGTCAGCAAGTTGCTCATAGTGATGGATTAGCTGTCTGGAACAAGTTTCAAACCTCTACAAACTTATTATAGTGCACTGGAATGAATGGAAAATAATGGCTGGCAACAAGATAGGATATCAATCTACAACCTTATGGTTTGCTCTGGAAAATAGCCAGTAATGCAAATTAGGACTATACATGCTTTGTAGCTAATGGGTTGGAGGATATAGAAGAGCCATTATGATTCTTTAAAGGCTTCTCTGATGATATGGTGTGAGCGAAAGAAAACCATTCAGCCCCACTAACATTAGCTGTGATGTTTGAATATTTTGCAGTGTGCAGCCCTTGGAGGCGTGGCAGGTTCACGGGAGGTGTAAGCAGCCCATTAGAGCGGCCCAGCCTTGCTTGAGGGAGGTAATCTTGTTTCACTTTGCAAATGCATTTGCTTCCACTTAATTGCACCAGCAAGCCGTGTTTCAGAGGAACAAAATAAAAAAAAAGAAAAATGAGTGATTGTTTTGGCTGCTTTTGACCCCTCGTGAATGTTGGGGTTAATCTGATTAAATTACTGACTGTTTTATTAAATCACAAAGATTTGGTCTTGGAAACACCGGTGACATAAGTGGGGGAAACAAGGTTTGAACAGTTGTAATGGGCAGTGTGAAAGCATAGCGTTTGATGGATATCTTAAAATATTATCCTTCACACCGAGGACTTTTAAAAATAGGACTGAGTCTTTTTATAGGGCCGAGTGACTCTGATATTTGCATGGTTGAGTCAGACGCTGCAGAAACTTTGTCTGCAGAGCATGATAAGCTGCACCTCCAGATTCAGCCAGACAGCAGCTCGACAAACTAATAATCGTTCACAGAGACAGACTTAGGGCTCTCTAAATGTTTGCCATTTCAGTGATATAAGGCTTGTTTTTCAAAAGAGAGCATCAGTTTGACCTAAATGTTAGATATTTCTTCACCATGGATGTCACAGCAAACATGAGAAGATTCTTTAATCTGCACATCTTGACTCATTAATATTTTTACATCAACAAAGGATCAGAAAACTACCTTTGATTTGAAAACTGTGGTGCATAATAAGCTCATGATCAGGTGATTTCAATTAGCTCTGCAGTGGTTTTTATCTCATAACACATGATTTTCAGGCCCACTCTTTATGGCTCAGTCACACAAGAGTAAAAATGGGACTGCAACTTCCTTGCAACAAGGAAAAAAACTGTGTTTGCATTAAAATTTTTCAAATAGTTGCAGCAACCAAAGTTAGTACGTTCCACTAGGAAAGTCGGAACATTTTGGAAAAACAGGATTGGTTTTGCTTCTTAGATTTTTAATTTAGGATTGGTGGGGCTGGTTCAAATTTCCAAGTGCAAAAATCCAAGTTGGTGGGGTACTCCAGATGAAAATTCCAACAAGGAACTCAAAAATTCCAACTTCCGACTTAGTCTGGACCACACTGTCTGACCCAGAGATTGGTGAAGGTTTGCAAATAACTGCCAATAAATTTCTAGGATTGCCAACACATTGCTGTCAACCTGCAGTAACTATGTAACTATTTGTGAAGGAATTTCTGCTTTAAATCTGTGAAGTTCTGGCTGGATGTAAGCAGTTAATGTGAATTTCTGTTTCTGTGTATGTAGATGGCAACAGATTTGCAAGTTTTACCAGTTTATCGCAGTTAATTGGTGTATTATCACAAACAGTTTGCATGCAACTGCCAAAGTGACCCCATTCAACCACAAATTAACTACCTGACTGACTTTTATTACCTGTTATTTTATTGCAGGGATTTTTTGCGTTTTGGTGCTTGCTTTGAAGATACCAACTACTGCAAGTGGCCACAGTCCTGGCTCCCTTCTTCAAAGCCACCATTTGAAAGGCAATGAGATTGCAAGTTCGTTGCACACGGTTGCAGTCATTTAGGTCATGCTGGAGACTCCGACTACTGTTTTTCCTACTGTGACTGTAGCATTAGCTACATTTCCACACCTGGTGGGAAGAGGTGCTCTTCAGGTAAGGTTACCAACATGAGTACAAACTGTGCTGTGATCTGTTTGATGATGCAACAAAGATCAGTTTAGGAGGCAGGAGGCTGTAACATAACTCACTCATTATTCACTCACAAATTAAAACCAAGATTTTGCCTTGTGTTTAATTTAGATGAGCTTTAGTTATTTAGTCATAACATTTTGTGACTACTTTATATTTTTGCTGTGAGACCAGCGTCTAAAAGGAGAGCAATCACTGATTTATATAAATCAGACATTGAACATCACTCCCAATAAAGACTGATTCTGCTTTGTATCCACTTTAAAATATTCAGCAGCTTGCTAACATGTTTGTCATTGCAACTTTATGATACTGCAAAGTAAGTTTGTGGTGTACTTTTTAATTTGTCCTTCACAGAAAAGAAACCCAAATGTCTGACATTTTATAGAGTGAATGTCGGCTATTTGAAATGAACACAGGGTTAAGAGGTCAATTTCAGTTGGTGACACAACATTTCTGACTTTTACATTTTGATTAAATGGCACTGATGCAAATTTCTGTGGTCCTTCAAATGTTTGCTCACTAAATAGAAATGTTTAATTTTGAAAGTTTAGCTAGAAAGCCAATAAATTGCAGGTATGCATCACAGCCTTCTAGATTGTTCTCAATAAACACCACCTGTTTTTAGAGCCACCCGGTTCCTCAGTCAGTTGATTTTTTTTTTTTTTCAAAAAAAAAAAATGGTGCAAGTCAGCCTTGGAAAAAAGAAGTCATGAAATTCAGAGCAGACTCGCCAGAGCAGGTTTGGGTTGAATGGAGCAGCTAGCTAATCTCCATATGAAATGCATACAACAAAGGAGAAAATTAGCTGGAAAGAGTAATTGTTTAGACTAAAGTGCAGGGAAAGTAAGCACAAGAGAGTGAAGGCAGCACAGCAGCAACACGTCAGCTTTAATAATGAAGTACTCTGCAAGTGTCCCGTGAGTTCACACGAGGAAGCTATTTTTGCCCACAGTGATAATAATAATAAAAAAAATTACAGTCGGCACATGGCACAATTAATTCTCTGTTGATTTTTAAAACAGGATAAGATTAAAGAGTTGTGGCCAACTAGAGAGTGGAGTTTGTCAATCAAAAGGCTGTTTAATGGCAATAAAATACTTTACTATTTGATGGTGTAAACAGTCGACAGTCATGGGAATCATTTGATTATACTATTTCCATCAAATAACAATAAATAAGTCTGAAGACAATAACTAAAAAAAAAAAAGAGAAAACACACCATTTCAGTAAAAGCATACCCCAAAGCCAACACAAATCAACAACAAATTAGGTTGGTGTTACCTAAGGCATGTCACAATTTTTTAATGTAAAGTGAACAAGAGAGCAAAGGATGAAAACACTGAGCAGGGGAAGGTATGCAGGGACTCTGGAGTCCCTGACATGGCCTCGGGCTGGTTTCAGAGTCATTTGCATTCTTTCAAATAGTCCTGAAGCCAAACAATAGCAGACAACATGCCTTCTTTTTCTACTGCAGGCTGCAACAGCAGCCAGCTCTGCACCACCCAGCGATGCCTTCTTGTAGCTGAAGCCGCATTGTCACAGACACGACATGAGGTGAAGGCAGAACTGGGCAGAAACAGAGCTTATTGTTATGGTAATTCCTGTTTGTTTGGAGATGTGGTGTAAATGTAGGTGTGGCTAATTGCACTAGGTTCTGTAGGTCACCACCAGTGTGCATAAACTCTACAGCTTGTTATTCAGAGCAGCCCCAGGGTGCTGAAGAGATAATGTCAGCACGACTTGGGCCAACAAACGGAAGACTGGTCATGTCCCAGACTGGTATTAAACCTTCAGGGCAAAGATGCTCCAATCCAGCCACATTCCAGAGTCAGGAGGCTTTAGTGGTCCCTCCACTGCAGTGCAGTCGACTGTGTTTAAACAGTCTTAATCAGATCTGTGTGTTGGACTATTGACGGCAGGGCTAGATCTGCATTGTTGCCTTTAACAATGAGGAGCTTTATGGCTGTGGTGTCAGGTGACACCTGTAAGGTGCTTCTTTCACAGTGTGCAAACAAAGTATTAGTAAGTCAGTTAGTGAGCAAACTTTAGGTGCCTTTTTCGAGACAGCACTGTTTTCCTGAGAGAAAGGACAGCAGGGAAGACAATGTGCAAAAACATGGAAAAATTCTGACCAAACACTACTAAAGTATCATCCCGGTAAAAAGCAATTACAGTAAAATGCTATTTTAATTAGAAATCATTTGGCCCAATATGCCCATGGTCTGTCATGACGTTTCATTTGTTAAATTCTTTCTCTCGAGTAATGTGAAAATCTGTAATTCAGCTCTGTCTGCAAAATGAGCCTGGTTGCTTGGTTTCTGTCCCTGACGTTTAGAACTGACTGATTTGATCACCACAAGATATGAAAGATGTTCTATCTATAATTGTTTTGCAAGAGATTCAATTAAAACATCTAACAAACATCAAGCAATCATAAAAAGTCTAAGGAGAAATCAACCGGCATCTGACAGCAGATATATTTTGAAAATGTGATGACTGCAACTTAAGAAGAAAAACAGTACGCGGTAAAGCTGCTCCACCACTGTGCAACTTGAGGCAATCGATAAATTCAGCAAATAAATGCAAAAGGACTGTCAATGCATGCTGTGTGTTGGTGTTTGTGAGCCACTGTCACGATTGGTATCAGAGCAAGGACTGTGAGCAGTAGTGCATTCAGAAATTTGACACCACCTCAGAATAAAAACAAGTCCTATTCTCTGTTGAACAGGGGCAGAAACTCAAAGAAGATTTCACAACCTACAGATGTTTATTTCCTTCATTGAAAACTAGCATCACTGGAGATGAATGCACGTTATTTTAGGATGCTTATTTATATGTATATCATGCCAAAAAGAGAAATAATTGAGAGGCAGATCTATAACTGGACTGGACTCATAACTCAGACGCCCTCTACAGGAAAGGGCAGAGCAGGCTGTACCTGCTGCGGAGACTCAGGTCGTTTGGGGTGGAGGGCCCACTCCTGAAGACCTTCTATGACTCTGTGGTGGCTTCTGCTATCTTTTATGGTGTGGTCTGCTGGGGCGGCAGCATCTCTGCTGGGGACAGGAAGAGACTGAACAGGGTGATCCGAAGGGCCAGCTCTGTTCTAGGATGCCCTCTGGACCCAGTGGAGGTGGTGAGTGACAGGAGAATGGCGGCTAAGCTGTCATCCCTGTTGGACAACGTCTCCCACCCCATGCAGCAGACTGTGACAGCACTGAGCAGCTCCTTCAGTGGGAGACTGCGGCACCCACGGTGTGGGACGGAGAGATTTCGCAGGTCTTTCCTCCCCACTGCTGTCAGACTCCACAACAAAGACTTTAACTGAACAAACACACACATCCACACATGTGCAATAACACTAAGTGCAATAATCTTTTCTGGCATCGTTGTATTTTTACTCAGTTGTATATAGCATTCGTATTCTATTTTTATCTTATTGTATATTTTTATTCTATTTTATTCTACTGTATATAGTATATTATTTTATTCTATTCTGTACAGTTGTGTACTGTATTTATTCTTATTGTATTCTAATTTTTGCGTCATAACTTTTGCACTGTCCACTTCCTGCTGTGACAAAACAAATTTCCCACGTGTGGGACTAATAAAGGTTATCTTATCTTATCTTATCTTATCTTATCTTAACCAGCGGATCTATAACCTGAATATAAAAGCATCAACTTTCTGAAGTAGATATTTAACGACTTGTTAACAAGTAAACATGTGAAGACAGGAGTTTGTGATTACTCTATTTCAGAAACAATACCTCTGACCACTGCTATATGTGAACAGAGCACTACATATTTTTATTTTTATCTGTGGGGATCTTGATTATATTCATATCTAAATGTGGAGAACTGGTGAAGGTTCAAAAAGTAAAGCAAGACACATTTAGAGTTGTTAATGACTTCTTCTTGTGTTAGGCTGCCAACAGTTTTATGCAGTGTTATTAGTTTTAGACTTAAAGAGAGGCTGTAATCAATATTTTCACATTAGGATGACTAATGAGCAAATTTTCTTTCAGTGGAAAAACCCACTGGAGGTTATCTCCCAAAAATGTACCATTTTGGTTCAGGCTCACTATAAAAACTACCACAGCACCAAACAGCAGATAGATGTTGTTAGCAACTGACAGAGTTGAGCATTTAATGCTTTCGAAATCCAGATAAATTCAATTGAATTCAGTTTTATTTGTATAGTGCAAATCACAATGACAGTTGCGATTAGACACATGGATGTGTTGGTGTTGTAAAGCGGTCTTCTGTTTAGGACTATGCTCCGTCCTCATCTCCCCTGTTTTTACCAGCTGATCTGGACTAACTGTTGAGCAGTGTTGGTCAAGTTACTTGAAAAAAGTAATCAGTAACTAATTACTGATTACTTCCCCCAAAAAGTAATCCTGTTACTTTACTGATTACTTATTTTCAAAAGTAATTAATTACTTAGTTTCTTTTTAAAAACACGATTTACAACCTGAATAGGTAATAAAGCGATAGATCTTTCAGCCCAATTCTACTTTTTCTGCATAATCCATCATACAAAATGTAATTAAATGGAAAAGCCTCTTTTTAAAACTTGTTTTATTAGTTTTAATCTTTTAACTTTATGCATCAAGCAAAAATTAAATTATATGCAACATTCTCTGACTGGAAGAAATTAGTTTAACATTTAAACCTATTTTCTGCACATTCCAGCACAGCAATAAAATATCTTTTTGTGTTTACACTCACTCTTTCAAATAAATGGAAGTGGAACACAGCAGAAAATAAATAAAATCAAAGACTCAGCGGTCCTGTTACTCTATTTTCACCTATATAGCAGGCGGATGTTTGCCCTGGTGCAGGTGTGCCACAGCGGTGAGCGCACTCGGTGCTTGCTCGGAAGTTAAGGGGTTTTTCGCCGCAAAAAGAAATTTTCTTCCCACGCAGTGAACAGTGGACACTAATGTTTTTGTCACTTTTTACAGAATCAAACTCAAAGTAAGGTCAGTACTTCCACGCTTTAAACGCTGCACGCTCATACTCTCTCCCGCACTCGATATATTATCTATTGTTGATCTGCACACAGCTGTTGCCACGAATGTCGCACTCGCTTACGTCATTGTCATGAGACACTCTCACAAAAAAATCACGGTTTTAGTAACGCAGTAACGCAGTGTGCTTACGGGAAAGTAACAGTAATCTAATTACCTTTTTTGCAATAGTAATCCCTTACTTTACTCATTACTTGAAAAAGTAATCGGATTAATAATCGGAGTAGTCGGAAGTAATCGGATTACTTGTAACGCATTACTTGTAACGCATTACTTGTAACGCGTTACTGCCCATCTCTGCTGTTGAGTAACAAGTAATCGGAGCTATTCTGCCGACTTTAGGGACATGGATAGCTATGGATTTTTCATGGGTGCGGAGCTGGGTCTCCAATTCAGTGACCCTGCTCTAAAAAGGCTGCATTCATTCATTTAAATTAATATTAACTTTATTATGTTTACTAAGTACAATTATTTATTAAGTATCGTTATTACTAAAGCAGGAAGGACAGGTGAAGCGGTCTTACGGCTAGCAAGTCAGCTATGTGCTAAGCTAGCAAATCATTAAAGACACAGTGAATGAATATTGTGAGAACAATTAACATTAAAAGATGTGCTTTGGATAA
The DNA here is from genome assembly GCF_963969265.1 of Rhamphochromis sp. 'chilingali'. Taxonomy (NCBI): domain Eukaryota; kingdom Metazoa; phylum Chordata; class Actinopteri; order Cichliformes; family Cichlidae; genus Rhamphochromis; species Rhamphochromis sp. 'chilingali'. The sequence goes on from NC_137935.1 coordinate 13,866,215, forward strand.
AGCATGCAAAGATTACACTATGACGATGAAGATCTTACATTAGTTGTTAATTAAATTGGCTAAATCCACTGTGCATTGTAACAGGAACAGGAAGTGATACAGCAATCTTGCGGTGCATGGTGGAGACCAAAAACAGAGCTGAAAGGAATTTGAATGAAAAGAAAAATTCCAGACAGCGGCTCTCAATCAGAAACTTTATTAGGTGAGTCATTCCAGAATTTGTTGACAGTTTGGGCAATAAAAGTTACATTATAAAAGTGATAATCTTATTGTGGATGTGGTCTCTGGCTCTGCTGCAATGGAGGGCTTATACAGTAAGATCACAGGGTTGTGCCTGGAGGACTAAGGGGACAGGTGAGAGGAATACAACTAATGTACTCTGCCCTTTTTAGTGCCTGGACCCAGGAAGGAGTAGTGTGTGGTGTGGGAAGAAGCTGGAAAGTTGGCTTCCTGGTGGAATATATACGGTGCCGAAGCAGCGGGAATTCTGTATTTAAAAATAAAGGTGTTCAGAGTGACACTGGAACACTGTGCGGGTCCTGATCATTTCACACTTATTTTAAATTTTATGTTAAATAAATCAACAAAAATTTCTCCAGGTCAGGGACCAAAGATGCACTTTTTATCAGATATTTTAGTTCTTGTACTATGCGTGGCACAACAGTATCCCACAAGTATATTTAAAAAAATATTGTTTAATAACCTCTTGACATTAAGTTAAAGATACTCACCCTCGTGATGGTTATTCATTAAATTTTAAATATGACTTGACTGATATAAACTTTTCTCAACTTCTCAATACACATTTTTTCTTTTCTTTCATTTTGTTTTAGCTCAAATCTTTGATCAGTAACATGCTTAAAAAATCTATTACACCAGCACCCTGTGTAAGGTTTAGACCACAGCTGCCCTAAATTAACAGTACTAGCATTTACCAAAAAAAAATTTTATGTTTCTAATAGGGTTAACACACCAGTATGTTCAAGCACTTTAATCAAAATATTTTAATGCTAAAATATAATTACTGTTGTTAATTAAATTTTTCAAATCATCCGTTTTACAGAAAAGCTGAAAAAGTAAATCATATTATTATCTTTTGATGAAGATGCCAAGTTACAGTTATTTACTTAAATTCCTAAAACAAACAAACAAACAAAAAAAATGTTTTAGCATTTAAACGTTGAATAATTTCTGAAAATAGTTCAGGAATTAAAGATTACAAAAAACTATGGATTGGTCCTGTATTACCTTAGAAAACCATGATGTGATTACATGATTATTTATTTTAATAATATGGAAACAAGGTTATAATCAACAGTGACAGGCTTGCACAATCTAACAGCGTTGAATAGATGCATTAACTTTGACTGTATATTATGACATAAACACAAATAAACACAGAGGACCAGATGGTTGTTTGATAATTTTTTATATATATTTTTAACAGATGTTTATGATATTTTTTTGAGTGGAAACAAGGATTGAAAATTAGTGTTTGCTCAGAACAAGATGCTAGCTGTGGAATGTAATAGACTGTGAAAGTCAAGGATAAATGCAGTTATATAAATAAAGGAAGCAAGCTCTGGAATTAATTTGTCTTCTTTCAGTAATTTAGGTTACATGGCTGCACTGGTTAGCATGACACGCTAAGTCTAGCTAGAAAAGGTTGAAAGAAATGAAACATTCTGAACTGACCTTTGGTGTTTAGAATGTCAATTCCTCTTTGTCATGTTGCAGAGTTTTGTCTCAGACTAAATAGGTTTCACAAGATTGTCCATGTGTTGTGAGAGAAGAGAAAGATACTTTCTGAGTGATTCTCAAAGGCTGTTTTGTATGGTGAATGATCATTTGGGACCCTTTTTCACATTTTGTCTCAGGACAGGTGTACAGCTTCCTAGTACTGGGTTGGATCTCCTTTTGCCTTCAGAACTGGCATAAATATTTGAGGCATAGATTCAACAAGGTGCTGAAAACATTCCCCAGGGAGTTTGGTTCATATTGAAATGATAGCAGATTTGCAAATTTCTTTGCTGCACGTCTATGATGCAAATCTCCCGCTCCACCACATCCCAAAGGTGCCCTGATTGAGATCTAGTGACTGCAGAGACCATCTGAGTACAGGGAACTCATTCAAATAAGCAGTTTGAGATGTTTTTGAGCTTTGTGACACGGCCTGTTTTCCTGCTGGAAGCAGCTATCAGAATAATGTGGTCATAAACGCATGAACACGGTCAGCAACAATATTCAGGTAGGCTGGGATGTTTAAGCAATTCTCATTTGTTACTAAGGGGCCCAAAGTTTGCCAAGAAGATATCCTCTACTAACACCACCAGCAGGCGCTTGAATTCTTGATACAAGGCAGGAAGGATCCGTGCGTTCATGCTGTTCAGGCAAAATCTTGACCCTGCCATCCAAATGTCACAGCTGAAATCGAGACTCATTAAACCAGGTAACATTCCTCCGATCTTCTATTATCCAATTTTGATGAGCCCATGCATATCAAAGTTTCTCGCTCGTACCTGACGGGTGTGGCACCCATTGTGTTCTTCTGCTAGCCATCTGCTTCAGTGTTTGTCATGTTGTTCATTCAGATATGCTGTCCTGCATGCCCTGGTTGTAACGACAGGTTATTTGAGAAACTATTGTCTTCCTCCAACTTCAAAGCACAATGGCCTTTCTCCTCTGACCTCTGAACCAACAAGGCATTTTTGCTCAGAGAACTTCTCAGTGGATATTTTCTATGCCTTTTCAGACCACGCTCTGTAAACCCAGTAGATCAGCAGTTTCTTAACTACTCACACCAGCCCATCTGGCACCACTTCAACAGCTCATCTTTACCTGCCATGTGATCGCCAGATATTTGTGTTAAAAAGCAGTTGACGAGTTAAAATAAATAAAGTCTATGCATATATGATTGTTGTATCCTGTTTATGCTTAAAGCTTCTGAGCTTTGAATGTGTATTAAAGGCGAATAAGGAACCGGTACCATCTCACATCATCATTTCAGTTTTATAGCCTATAAAGGTAAATAGGCTCCTCAGACACTCGCCAGGATGGCTAAACCTCTCTGGGTTTCTGTCACATTTATGGGGACATGTAAGGTGCCGTTATGTAAAATGTTTTCCTCTGTTCATTAATACTGGAACTTGAGTGGAAACACTTCCTCGTTGTCAGATCTTTGGCCATAGATTATCAAGTGTTTTCAGTTTTCTTCCATTTGCTGTTTGTATTTGAATGAAATCCTAACTGGGAGCTTGCTTAGGCTACACATGCTGTGCTAATGTGGTATTTGCCAGAAGTGTGTTAAATAAACTTGCAAACAAACATATACACTGACAACAATCAGCAAAGACAGCAAATTTTTGCCACAAGTGAACATTAAAGTTCCCAAACTCTCTAAACCTCATGTGGTGACACATTTTCAAGCAGCCAAATAGGAGCGGGATTATTCTAATGTATGTAAAGCTCGAAAACAAAGCATGCAGACCTCAGTCTCCGAAAGCAGGAGGTCTTGTTTTTCTACACTGCACAAATTTCTATGAAATCTCCGCAGTCCTTCCTCTCATACAAATGGCAACAGCTGATTCTGTTGTTGGGGGGGGGGGGGGGGGGGGGGGGGGTGTCTTTTATATTTGATTACTTTGTCATCCGTTTGATATTCTTGACATGCCCTTTTCACTCCAATATATCAGGAGATGGTATCTTTCTTCGGCTGGTATCTACCCCTTGTGCTTTAAAGATTAACTGCTGAACAGAATGTCAACCTGCTTTCACCACAATGCTGCTTAGAAAAAAAATAAGGAAAAGTCAGCAGCAAATGATAGTGCACAACAAATTGTTCAAATAACTTAGAGATCCCCGCATGTCGATGAATTAAAAAATGTTTAAATTGCCTTAACATGACTTATCTGTTGTTTAAGAGTTAATTTCATGGAGCATTTGGGTGTTGCATGTCATTACAAGAAAGTGGCAGAATATGTATTCCAGAAATATTCTGTGCCGCATTAGAGAGGGATAACAAGAGTATGCCAATTGTGTTTATTCGGAGTTGTTTTTCAAAGCATCAGCCTGCAGCAGGCGGCATTTAAGTACCGCCGATTCCGCCGGCAATGATCCGCCATTAACTGACAAACCAACAAATAGTTTCAGGCTCAGGTGAGAAATAAACAATACTGACAGCTGACAGATGCCTGAGTTGTAGCAGACCAGCCTACATCTTCATGAATAATTTCTCTGCCTTTCATGTTGCCAATGAATAACATTTATGCATTCACAGCCAGGTAATTTGGGAAACAGACGCAACACAGCAGCCAAACCTGCCAGACTGGGTCAAATATATCACACACCAGCAGCTGCATCCACCACAGAAAGCAGGCAGACACAGACTGTGAACGTCTCCACCTGTAGTACATCTGAACTCTATTTTTTCCCTCAGCTCTTGCTGTAATTGATTCTCCCTCACATGTTTCAGCCACGTTTTCTCAGGTTGTTTTTTTTTTTCTTTTTTTTTATATGGATTTTTACATTAACTATATATCTATATATCGAGGAGTTTTCAGGAATTTTCCTCTCTTCATTAAGACTTTGCCTTCTGAAATCTTGATATGAATATTAGTGCGTGTGCCGTCATCTAAATGTCAGGAAAAGGCAAATAGCAAAGTGTGCGCAATTTCCTCTTTAGAAGACCTGTGCCGTGATCATCATATCAGACAGCAGAAACTTTTCAGAGCTCTCATTTAATACCCTAAGGAACCTCACTTTTGTGCTCTTTAAAACGGCATTTTGTCATTCCTGTAGCATCTTCCCATCAGGCCACAGGCGTTTAGAGATCGTATTCTTCCACCAAGCACAATGAGGAATTTGTCTCGGTGAATTTGCACCGACATCCAAGACAGTTCCACAATACAGGATTAACCAGCTAAAGGCAGCATAAAGACCTCACGCATGATAGCAAGACAAGCAGATTCATGTAGACTATGAAAAGTGTATTAAAACGTTCGTAACACGGTATCCAGCAAATAATGTGTCAGGTAGTGTGTCCTGGCTATAGGTGGCCAAAATCATTCAGGTTCTCCTGTGTGTTTAAAAGCTTCAAATCCAGCATCATGGGTGTTTTAAAGGCACATTTAAGCTTCTAATGTGTTCAGAAATGCTTTTTGAGTCATTCATAGAGAGATAGTTTTTCACTATAATGATGTTTTGATGCACTTGGTACCACAGTGCCCACCCTCCACTTGCTGCTTTTGCTCCTTTTCAGACCACTGCTGTACTGCTATTTATAGATTTGACAAAACAAAGTGAAACAACCTGCATGCCAAACCATTAAAGGCAAGGAAAGAGTCATTTATGTAGACGCTAAAGGCACTGAGGGAGCAGTCAGAAACGTGGGCAGGCTTGAAGTAGTCGCTTGCTTTTAAACTTTTAGCATTTATTTAAATTTTTTTTATTTTATCAGTATTTTTATATTGATAACAAGACAAATGACCAGGTTCTGCAGTTCCCCTTCATCTTCTTTAGCATCTATTGTCTTCTGGCACCGTGCTTTGGACTGAAAGTTGTTGGTGGAGACCCAGCTGGAGAAAAAATTACTGCAGCATTGAACTTGTATTTGCTGGGTGGACAAAATATGACTCCATTAAATGATAAAAATATGCCTTAACTGTTAATTGCGAAACTAAGCAACAGGTTACCAGCATGTTCACGGGATCAGCATAATAGGTACTAATCTGTAGGTGTTGTTTTCACAGTTTGTTGTGCAGCTTTTTACATCAGGTTGCATGAATACGCGATCATTACCTCGAGCTTACAGTAACCACGGGCAGGCAACAGGGTTTATTAACTGCATGAAACAGTGCACAACTCTTTGCAGAGATATATGAAAAAGAATGAACAGAAATATTTCGTAAAGCCTGCAGACGCAAAAACTGTTGCCCTTTTAAAGCACAAGAAGAATAACATAAGACGTGATTTGTCCTCCATCATTTGTTTTACAGTCACCGTCAAGAAGAAGTTTCTATTGATCGGATTTAATATGAGTGAGGCATGGATGGCATGAGGAGCTCAAACAAAGAGATCCATTCTCCTTTTCTTTGTGTAAATGTGAGGATTAGTTGGGGGGAAAAGTTAGGCTCTGCAGAGAACAATGAAATCAATAAAACACAGACTCCTCACAGAAAGAGAGGTAACTCTGCATCGACTACAGGCTGCTCACACACTCAATCAGATTAACTAATGAAGCAATTATTGATCCAAAGTCGGGATGTTAGCTGGCGCAGGACTAGCCATTAAGTGGATCTTCCCCTCCCTTGGCCATACTGAAAATGTCAGGGTCACTGTGTTCGCTTCTTGACACAGTTTACTGAAGCCCAATCTGTAGGAAACCAATCACTCGTCTGCCTCCCACCGGCGGTTCTGAAAGGGGCCGACACCTCCACGGGATGGAGGAGAAATTAGATTTTCAGCAAAATTTGGAGAAGAGCCAAATTAACTCACTCCATATTAGCTCCTTAAACTTGGGGGGGGGGGGGGGGGGATGAAGGAACGCAAAAAAGAAGTGACTACTGCGGGGCTGTAAACGAGTGGGATCCTGTTCAGTCTGCAAATCGAGCCGCGCCGCCAGTTCAGGTTACTGCTGTTGCCACTGTTCTGACAAAGCTGAAGTTAATTATTTTTATACTTGAAACAAACCTATGATAATTAGTGCGTATCTACAACACGAGCGAGCACGGGAAGCGAATAAATAAATAAATAAAGATCATCTGTCTGCCGCATCCCTGAATGTCAGAAATGTGTACTTTCATTGCCTGAGTCCATAGCAACACAAGGTTGTTTGTTTCCATGCTCATAGCAGGAGCTGTGTCACAAGATGTCTCACAAGATGTCAAAATAGGAGCGCTCATTCTTTCATCAAATAAAAGACAGCAGGAGCTGGTACAGTTCCTCCAGTATGACATGATATATTGTAATTCATTATTCTGTGTGTAATTTTTTTCTCCAGTCATGGGGACTGACTGAAAATGCTCTCCTGTGAATACAAAATCAACCTGAGCTTCAGCTGCATTTATTCCGCCGAAAAGAAAAAGCATGATGTGAAGTTTTAGCACAGCGTTCGCACAAGTTTTCTTCCACTGTTTAGTCCTTGAGCAGCCTCACCTGAAATCCTAATTATGACCAACATGTTATTGTTTGTAATTGAACACAACGCTCCAGGCTTGGTCATCAGTCAGTCTCATTCACTTTCAGTCACACAGAAAAAAGCAAATAGTTCTCTCTCTCTTATTTTTCCCCCTTCTCTCGGCGCACTGAGGCAGGAAAAATATTGCTTTGCGGTTAACTTCTAATCAAATTGCATTAGGTTTTCACAGCCTGTGCCTTCACTCCATTTGCACAAGCCATCACAGACCTACATGAATTTCGCACCCAGGGTGAGGAATACTTACTTCTTCACCCCCAGTAGATTCCCCTTAACCCAACACACACTGGGCACACACATACACACACATTTTGCGATCAGACAAGCATGATCGTGCAGTTACAGCACAGCAGTAAATCATTTTATTTGCAGCAAGTGTGGTTTTAATGACATTTCACATGCTCTCATGTTATTTTTACCTGCTTCTGAAATGGACTCGCTGGAACTGCCATTGTTATATCAGTTTTAGAGCGTTGCACTTTCACAGAAAACAACCCTCATCTATAATCACGTCCTATTTGTCATCACACGGAAACCATGACACGCTATGCAAGTGAATGCAGACGACTGCTAACACCACACAGAGCAGGATTCGACTGCCAGCGATGGGAAGTAAAAAGCAATCTGAAGCTCTTACATTAATTCTAAGTGTTATATAGCCATTAAATGGATATTCATCATGCCGGCATTGCCATTCATTGAGATCTATGAAATTATTGAAAATTTAACAGATGACAAAAGGACTGTATAATTAATTAAGGCTTAATTATGTATGGATGGAAAGGAATGGAATATCCTCATTATAATTAACCTTGGATGCACATCCTATAGGCTGCTTCCTCATAAATCTTCTGCTTTTTTTGGGGTGTTTTTTTTTGCCTGTGAGGCACAAAGCTGTGTGACGCTCTGTGGTGTTTTCTGCATGAAACAAGTCTAAGGCGGGGGCTGATTGAAAATATACCTCAGCATGTGTGCGTGTGCATCTCTAAGTGTGTGAAAGTTCATGTTGGATGCAGCAAAAGGGAGAAAGTAACAAGTACTCAAGCACTCTGTTAAAGTGCAACTTTGAGATTCTGGCATTTTCCATCATTGCAGACTCTTAGTGCATTTCTTATGGATATCTTACTTGGAGGCAGTAATATGATGGCTGTACATTCAAGCTGCCATGAGCATTCAGAGTCCTCGCTAGCTCATCAAATGTCACTGCTGTCAATTAAAAATAAAAACAAACAACAGAAAATGATCTAAAAAAGCAGCTTTGCATATCTAATAATGGCAGGTTATATTTTTGACAAGAGGAATGTGCTTGTTCAGTTTATCCAGAACGATGAAAACATTAAAAAACTTTTTTTTTATGATTATTTTTGTGACAGCTAAAATAAATGGGCGAGTATCAAAATAAAACGAATTTGCTAGTATCAGGTGACAGATCAGTCGTTTAAAAGCAGAAAAGTTCAGCTTTCCCCGGTCCCCATCTTCTTCCCCATTAAGCTTTTGATTCACCGTAAACTGTTTTGGATCCATTGATTGGACCAAAACTAGAAGAAGTGAAAATGTCACCTTGGCATTTCTCATGTTTGATAAACCGGCTGGTTGATTGATTGATTCGCTGAGAAAACAGCCCACTCCTAATAAACTGCTAAATAATACACAAGTTGAAAGCTGGGTGAGTTTAAAATGCAGGTGGGTGTTTGTGTACTTTTTGAAAAAGTCTGAGGTGCTGCTTGACTGAAGGGTTCCCTTTGTGTGTGTGTGTGTGTGTGTGTGTGTGTGTGTGTGTGTGTGTGTGTGTGTGTGTGTGTGTGTGAAGTCAGGATGGTGGTGACTGTTGGAAAGAGAGAGAATGGGTGGGAGGGTTTGAGGGAAATAGGAGTTTCAGATGAGAGAAGGAGGGTGAGGGAGAGGGGTGGGGTGGGGGGTGCAAGGGGAGACATGAGGGGGGTCTTAAAGAAAGAGCTGGGGTGGGGTGCACTTGTGTGTGGGAGGAGGTGAAGGAGGAGGAGGAAGAGGAGGAGGGGAGGGAGGATGTTGCTGGAGGGGAAGGGAGGAAGTGGTGGTGGGAGGGTGGTTGGCTCAGGAGGGGAAGGTGGAGTGGGTGGAAAGAGGGAGAAGGGAGGGGGGGGGGGTATCTCAGGGCGGAGCTGCAGACAGTATCCCCCGCCCTCGCGCTCGTCCGCGAGCCCCTCACAATTACCTGTTCCACCAGAACTGACGCGAGCGCGAGTTGGCGAGCACATGCCACGCTGGAACAAGAGCCAAAAAGAAGTGAAACTGCGGCTGTGCAGCACCAGGCTCCCGAGGACGATTTAGATCAATCCACCAAAAAAACACGCAAAACAAAAAAACTCAAACCAAACTGTGTGTGCGTTTTAAACAAACCTCTGGAAGAGCCCACTGAGGATCTGTGAAACTCGCAAGGATGCACTTGTTGTCCGCCGGCTACGCGTCTGCCCTCCTCCTCATCGCGCTTCTCAGCCAAGGTAAGCTATTGTCTCACCGAGCGGGCGGCTGTGGCGCTGGAAGCCGCAGGTACGAGGGGAAAGTCCCGTACCTGCGGCAGGTGCCTCCAAAACTTCAGCCCGGGCTTATCGATCACATTCCCGGGGAGAGAAGGAAACAGGAATGTGGGTGTTTCGTAGTTATAAGTTAGTAGTCTGCAGTACAGTTTTATGTAGTAGCATGTGATTCACCAGGCTACTAACACGTCCCCTTTCTTTAAGAAAAGAAACTAAATGGGCTTCCTATGAGCCACAAACTTCGTGACCTCCTCTCTCCATTGTGTTAAATTCTGAACCACCTAAGTATGTAATCTGTTTAAAAAAAAATTAATTACTAAGTAGTTTCCTACAACTCCTCACCTCGAGGTAAAACTGTCCTCCGCATTCAGCTCATGTCTTTAAAAGTGACTTTTCTTCTCTATAAACTGCCCATTGTGAGGTGGTCATCCTCACCCAGTGTTAACATGTGCTCAAGCCATGATGTCATAACCACCACCATGTCTCTTTTTTTATGTGCGTGTGTGTGTTCTGTTAACATGGGCTGCTGAGCAGAATGATGCTGGCTCACATCCTGTATGATTTATTTTAATTATGGGCTGTCTGTTAGGTGGAGGGAAGCACTTCTGACAGGCTCCTTCCAGTAATTACACTGGGATGTGGGCAGTTGTAATGGCTTGCACAAGTGATTAAGTTTTAGCAGAGAAATTTGGAACTTTCTGTGTGATTTCAGTGCAGCTGTTGTGCTTTCAGTGTTTTTTCTAAGCTGGATTTTCATGATTTCGCTATTCCCTCCCTCAAGGTGATGAAACCATGACAAAGGATGATTCTTTTTTTGAGAACGTGCTCTTGATGTTGGGCGTGGTATGTAGTGTGCTTGTAGATTTCCATACAGTCTCCTCTGTCACGCCAACAGGTAGCAGCGCCATGTGTTGGTGTCACTCAGCCAGGCCATAGGCAAATCCATAGGCTTTCAAGTGCTTCCTTGGGTAGGAAAGAGGCGGAGTGGCTCATATCACCCTGCTCCCCTTCACCTCGTCACACAACGGTGGCGCCTGTTGTTGTAAATTAACACCATACAGCACCTATCAGTCAAGCTCAGGTGGTTTGTTTGAGAGGAAACGAATGGGCTTTTTAAAGTGTTTTTACACGGCTGTGCCGCTGCAGTGCTGTGTGCTCAGAGCACTGGAGGAGAGTGCTCTGAGTGGGTAATGAGGGCAGACTTTACGGTTGTCCACGCTGCTGCGTATTTACACATGTGGCCTCAAGTGATGGTGAAAACATACGTGTTTGCTTAGACCACAGTTGGCGTGAAGGAGAGAGGGCAAAAGGTGAAGCGAAACTTGTCTGGTTTTCTTTTGCCAATTTGCTCAGTGTGAGCAGAATCTGCCTGAAGGTGTTTATTGAGTTTTGGATTTGCAATAAAAACTGCATCAATACTTGTAATGAAAAAACAAGCCTGTGTTTTATTATATTTGCTTCGCTGAAGGCCGCGCCATGGCTGCTACCAGACACAACAGAAGGGGGGGAGAGAGTCCTGAATTAGTCCTGGAACAAATATTCCAGAAAGATGCATCTGTTTTTTGTTCACCGCCTTGTCTCCACCCTTCCCCCACCACCACCGCCGCCACCCTCCTCACCTCCCCTCCTGAACAGACAGACAGTGCTCCGTGCCACAGCTGGTATTACTTGTCAGGCAAGTGGGGCTCTCCCCTTTTTTTTTTTTTTGCTAATGGACTAATCTGTTGAGGGATGGGTGAGGGGGTGAAGGGGTCACCCAATTTCACCGGAGATGGGTTCACTCTCCTTTCTTTCATCTCTAACTAGGTTGTGTCAGGACTTGTCTCTTGAACGTTTTGATGTTAATTCCTGAGGAAAGAAAAAAAGAAAGAAAGCAGCTTTAATTGTATGTTTGAGATACATGTAAGATTTTGTACAAGTGTTCATTTGGGCGCTTGTGCACGTCTCATCTTGTTTATAGGCGGCTTCCTCTCGATGTTTGAAGACTGCTTGTGGTAGTTTCTCCTTTGAAAAGAGATTTCTTTGTGACTTGGAAAGTATTGTATTCCTTCATGCAAAATTCAGATGCATTGAAGGGAAGGACGACAACTCAAGCGAATCATGGCTTTGAATAGAAATCCTGCATCTGCACTTCACTTGCTGTCAATTTGAGGCCTAATCTCTTCGAGTGGCTGAGCCATTTGTTGATCAAAATCTGGAAATGGCCACGTTTTTGCAAATGTAGAGAACATAATCCCATTCTGTAATCAAAGTAGAGCCAATGCATGGGAAAAGAAGACAATCTGCTAAATTTAAATGCCTAATTTGGACCATCATATAGGAGTAATCTGACTGGCAACATCTTAAGCCAATAAAGGGAGCAAACCTTCCATTCATCCATAATATATCTCACTTATTATAATAGGAATGCTTCAAATAGTCCCAAAAGAGATATCTATAAGTTATTATCCTGCTGGATGCTTAACCCGTATTTGGTGTCTCATAATGTCTCTCAAAAGGACTCTCAGTCGTATGTGTGGAGCCAAAGTGTGAAGTGGAATCTTTTCTGGTATCACACAGTTAGTGCTCTTGTGTTTCGGATGAAAAAGACCATTTTATTGAGTATAAAGTGAAGCAGATGCTATTACTCACCCAAGAAGCACAAAGCAAGTGAGATATAAGAAAGAGACAGATGTTCACACAAGAGACTTGGGTTTCTGTGCGCTTGTTTGTGTGCATCATGTGCTCCTCGGGTCTCGATCAGAATAAGAAGTGGAAGTTTGAGCAGCAGGCAGAGCTGCTGCTGCTGCTGATGGAGAGGAGGGGAAAAAACAAAACAAAAGGGCTCCTCAAACAAGAGAGGGCCGTTTAGACAGGCGAGGTCATACTGTAAATTAGAGCCGCATTATGGTGGAGAGGCCAGTGTCACTTCCCAACGGGGGGTGCAGAATTCCTAACAGCGCCCCTGGCAGCAGGCCTTTATAGCGGGAATGTGAGGATCTCTCTGGAATAAGCAGTCACAACTTTTTAAACGACGTTTTAAATTCCAAAATAACTAAAAATAAAGATGGAAGTTTTGCGTGAAACTTAAAATAACCCGGGGTTACGATGAAATTAAAGCTGTCAGAGTCTTTGATGTGTCACGAAAGAGCAAAGAGCAGGGTTTCATTGCAAATCTTAAACTAGGAAAGCTCACATAAAAGGCGATCATTAACCTGCTCTACTTCTGTGAGAGGAAGAAAAAAAAAGGCTTTGGATGTTACAGTTTCTAAGAAACCAGGCCGGTGCATTAGCTTGTCCCCAGAGAAACGATGCTTATGACAAATGTGCATCCGTACCATATGGCGTGGTGCATTGAGCCTACCCACATACAGTACACCGAGAGCTTTAGTGCTCAGTGGTGCAAAAAAGAGCTCGGCTATTTGTATTTCTAATGTAGTGCAGTTCGATAGAAACAGTGTAATACTAATTTCTTTTTGGTCTTTGTCTGCTCTGCCCCCCTCACGCAGAGGGTTGCAGCGGTGCACACACACACACACACACACACACACACACACACACACACACACACAGAGGCGCACTCCAACCACACTCTGGTTTCTCTCGGCCCCCAGCAGGACACTGAACAGGTGGAGGAGTGCGGGGAGGAAGGGGGGTGGTCTTTTTATGATTCCTGTTTGTGTGTACAGTTGCCGCAAGAACAGCTTGTTCCCGTCTCTAAGCTTAATGATAACTTTTTCAAATTGCAGTCCTATTATTCACTTAAAGATTTTTGCAATACTTTTAATTCCTTCTAAAATGTGATTGCCAAAACAAACGTCACCTTCAGATTAGATGTAGCGCGACAGCGTCGAGAAATATGGGTGAGTGCGTGAACATGCTGAGCTTCCTACATGTCAGACAGAGCAATTCCCTCTCTGCTGGACTGGCCAAGCTGGGAGATGTATGAGTGGCTTTGCCTTGAGAAAATGAAAGGACTTGGGTGGCAGAAGTAATCACTCTCAGGCAATGACTCAATGAGGAAAAAGGTCTTTTGTTCGCCTGTGACAGTTTTACACAAGGGATTATCAGTAAAACAGCAGCAAGTGAATCTTAATTACACTTTGGTGATTGGCTTGCCCTACTTTCAGAGCCTGAGTGTGCGATATATTCCATTTTTATAATCTCAGCCAAAATTGCCTTTTCAGTTGTCCATTTCTTATTTCAATTACCTGCTCAGGTTCAGAAAATTGTTTAAATTTAGCACTTTATTGACTTTTTATACATTCCGCTTTACAACTCGCATGCTTACACTGAGTGAAATAAAGTGAGAGGAGTCTTTATGATACTTTACCAGACAGATTAATGTCTCATTTCCCCCCTTTTCTCTTGTTTGTCACTGTCGTTTAAATAATGGTTTATTTGTTATCTGAGAAGAGGCACCACAGTTCCATTGTTTCAGTTATAAAGGAAGACTTAACAACATGAGAGAGCGATAACTGTGCAATGCAGTGGTGCTTCTTCCTTATTTATGCAGGAAAGCCCCCATTGATGTGCACGAAGCCACTCGTGGTTTTGGTGAACAAGGAGTGGCACCCCAGATTGGTCCTTGGGTCGGGGACTAAAAGTGAGGTTGTTTCGGTCTTTAGTCATTGAAGCATCCCTCAGCTTTCACTGGATTCCTGTGGTCTCCCACTGACTGTATTGTGACGCTTGCTCTTTTTAAACAAATGAGTGTATGATAGCGACTTCTTGCTCCCGCTGCTGTCTTTGTCATTAATATGGAACAGCACACACCCCTCAGAGAGGGCACAGAGTTGCTGCTGTCGGTCCCAGCACTTCACATGTGCAACCTGACTGGGGGGAAGCGTCTCCCCTCCATTTGAAAAGCCTGTGGCCACACCCATCTTTAACAGGGCCTGGATCTTTGTTCAAATCCTCCATTAGCGTTATTGCTCTGTTTTAATGAATTCTTTGAGTGGCACCCCCTCTCCCATTAACTGTGATGTTAATGAGCTGACCTCGGTTTTAGGAATACCACAAAGGGACACATATATAGGGAAGCCACATGGTGGCTGCTTATGTGTCCTTTGTTTTTTTGTAGATTACATTTAATGGGCTACTTTTTCCTTATTCAAATTTATCCTGTAGGTAAAAGAAAGACAAAGCCACAGCACCACTGACAGCAGAGTCTCACCACATGGGTGCTACCAGTAGCAGGATGTCCCTCCTGCCCTTAAAAGGGGGTCAGTGATGGACCTCTGATATTTATGCCTGCACTCTCATAAAACCTCATTGCTTCTTTCTATATATACAAGAGACACTGAGCAAGATAGAAGGCTTCTGTTATATCAAACCTATATTTTTTCTTTGTCTGCGGTTCAAGGGAGCCAGACAGGTTGACACAGCTTTTGTGCTAAAGGTGAAACATTCATTCCAAGCCTCGGGCCACTAATAAAACGACAGAGTTTTGTCTTCCCATTTATTTCTGAATCACCCTCTGTTGGCTCCAAAGCTCTTTTGCAATACTGAGAAGTTACTCTATTCATTCCGACGCTGTTTAGCAGTTTTCCAGTCATGAAACATTGCACTGCTCCCGGTTACGTTCCACCCTTGGGACTCAACAGGGAGGTTTTGTCTGCATTTGACCTCAGTATTCACATTCTCGCCATCTTAAAAGCTGTTTCTTTGTGTTGTGCTGATGTCCACCATCCTCCCTTCATAGACTGCAGCAGCAGTCTGCAGTGCCTGAAGCTATCTTTGATTACATGCTGCTATGGCTGAACTTGTAAGGAGACAGGAGTTCCCATTCAGGGACGACTTCCTTTCACAGAGGATAGCAACAGCATATCTGTGATTGGAATTAAAAGCCCATCATTCTGACAGTGTTTAATATCAAACAACAGGAAAATTAAACGACTGGCAGATCTTTCTGAGTCACCAATGAGTCAATACACTGATGACTACCATGGACCTTTTATAACAGTGTACCACATGCTTCTAAGATGAGTACCTTACTCTTTAAATGAAAGAATTTTCAGGTTGTTCTTAAAAATGGTCGGTATCTCTGTAAAGATCTTCTTTGGAGGATTTCGGCTCGCACTATTTCGTAGGGGTTAGCGGTGGCCGATACAGGCTCAAACTTATATCACGATATTTCAGGAAAAATACTTCTGATGAGATAGGGAAAAATGTTGTAAATGTTTAATAAGTGTAAGTAAATGAGGATCATTTTCCATCCTTCTTTTGCAGTGGGATCCTGATATTAACTGCGCGATTCAAACTGTGAATTTACTAAAACAAGGTGCCAGAAGCAGCAGCAATATAGCAACAACATCCAGTGACACAGCATGAGTCAAATGTAGCCTAGCTAGTGTTTCTCTGGAAATTTTCAGTAAAAGTATAAAATAACCTCTTAATACTCTTGTTTAACAATGACTAAAGTAATTTAACCTTGTAACTAATCAGGACCTGTACAATAGTGTCATATAATAATCTTAGGCTGACCTTTTTAACCAGCTGCTTTTCCACCGTGTCAATGCATCAGTAATTTCAATCCACTGATTGCTTTTCCTCTCACAGGAAGAGCAGTGGAGCAGACTGATGTAGTGTCACTGAAGCAGTACAATGAGTGCTCCGGTGACACTCGGTGGAGTTATTTGTTTAGTTTTGGGTCGCTCCCCTCCTTTATAGACTGGCTTGCCTTTGATAATGTGTTTTTGCCTGGAGTGGTGAAACAGGTTTGTTGTTTCCACGTTTAACCGGAACATTTTTGCACATTTGGAAAGCACTGTGCTCTGTTCGATGATGTTGCTCAACAGCAGCGGACACATCCCTCTCGCTCTCAGACATGCCCGGGCTTGTCTTCTTGTTCTGCACACTAAGAAACATAAACACATAGCTATAGCAATAAGATATTTTTATATCATATAAAAAATATATACCAGTATTACCGCGGATATAGAACAACCATATTAGGAGATGTTACCATAAGCTACTGTAGGTACCACAGGCAGTACACATACCAAGGCTGCAATTGTTCTAGAGCTGAAGGGGGCAGCATAGGTCTACAAGGTGTACATTGTCCTGAAGAAGACAGAATATGGCCACAAGCACAGGAAAAACTAAACGCAGAAGTAGGTGACTAGGTGACCCCGTAAGAGATGGGTGATAGTAAAAGTAAAAACATACATGCTAACATGTTTTTCATACCCAACGAGTAAATACTTCCAATTTAGCAAAGCAGCAGCACAAGCAAATACCAGCATCCAGATTTGTTCATCCAAAAAAGTATCATTGTGTTATGTCATTCTGAGACAGCAGCTAATGTTAATGTTAATATGGTTATATTTCATAGTAATGTTAGTAGGCTACTCGGCAACCATCCTGGCACTGTTCTGGGACCTCCCCTCCTTTCCACCTGCATATGTGGAGTAGATAACAGATACAACACTGATTAAGTCAGAACCAGCTTGAACAGAGGATCTCGTATGAAATAGGGCTGGAAAGCAGTTTGCAGAGGTGTAGCAACACTGGACAGGCAACAGCAACTCAAACAGCACCTCTTAGAAGAGTTAACCAATTCGATTTTTGAATGGTATCAGCGTAACCACATCCTTACTGATATCGAGAACTGCAGCTAAGTTTGGCTTTGCGGTGCCTGAGAACTAACGTATGCTTGATGAGAAAAGTTCCAGTGCACAAAGATTCAGAAATCCTCTTAATGTTACTCTGATTTGTCAAATACACATCGAGGCTGCCAAGCTGAAACCTGAGGTAGTTTAACACTTGAAAAGTAATTAGACAAACTGAAGTAATTAGCTAAACATGGAAGATAAACATTTCAAACTGTTTACTGAAATTATATGCTGAATTATAAAAAAATAAAATAAAATAAAGGGAAATCCTAAAAACATAAATCAGTCCATGAAATGAGGAACTTGTGATTTCCCTTCTAAAGTTGAGACCTTCTTTCATTCTAGTATGTGTTCCAGTTGAGACTTGTATTTGGACCCCTGGGCATGCATCTCCTAATGTGCAGCTGCCTGGAAAAGGTTAGAAAAACTGTAATCCTCACACCAGATTACAGTATGTTACTCAAAACTGTTTTTTTTTTGTTAATGCATCTGCAATTGCAGCAATGTTTCCTGACATTCAGCTTCAATTTTTATTCATAGGAGTCAAGTGGTGGGTTTTTGCGTGGCAGCTACCCCTCAAGCGATGCTTTCGCTGATGCATGACTTGTTGATGTGTTAGATGCTTCGTGATAAAATGCTCTGCTTTGCTGTTAAGTATTTGGCTGTTCTGCTGCCAGACCTTACAAGGAAGGTGAAGAGATGCTTGTCTGGTAATTGGATGCAGTACTTAATTTTCTAATGGGACGACTTAAGAGGTCAAGTAGCCTTGTGTTGCTGGAGAGAATTTCAAAGCATTAAATATCCCACTGGTACAGTTTAAATACATATAATTGACTTGACTTATCCTCTAAATGCTAAATTCTCTGCATGTATCACTTTTAATTTTACTGTGGCTTTGCTGTAAAGTGGTAACAATGGAAAACAGCAGGGATATTTAATAGTAAACTCACTATTAGCTTGTTAACACTGGCCCTTGTCACATAAAAATTTGCATTACTGCTATTGCTGGCTAGCCTATAGAATGAGGATGTTGCTAAATGAGCTTTGAAGTGTGTAATTTTGAATAATGAAGATGCCAGAAACCATTACCCTGCCATTCCTGCCCTCCATCATACAAGTAGAAGCTATAGAAGAGATAATACATCATTTCCTCTTTTAATGATGCCAAGATCTCATTTAAATGTTCAGGGTCAAACAGCAAAAAAAATATAAAAGGAAATAAATAAAAAATTGAGAGCTGAAAATAAAAGCTAAGAATGTAGGTTTGGGATGTTTTGGTTGAAGCTGAATGGATTTTCGACTCCTTTTCATGAAAATCTCAGGTTTGATTGTCTTATTGTGAAGGGCTTGCCAGAGCATGCTGATTTATAAACAGAGCCACCACCTATGGATGCTAAACCAAGACAACATCACAGCCAGAGTTTGTTTTTACAGGCATATTGGTTCAGACTACAATATTTCCCAGTGGCTTTCTAATAATTGGACAACTTTGTTACCTTTCTCCTTGGGGCAGCATTTGTATAGATATCATGGTTGAATGGCTATATTTCTTTTTGTGATGTCTCTTGTGTAATGCATTTTTTCGTCACAGGTCATTACGTCGCCTAATATGCATGTTCTTTATATTACCAACAACTGAAGACAGTAAAGGCCTTTTCTTTTTGTCAGCCTTTACGAAGCTTAGAAGTGCTTTAGCCCAAATACATCAACATACGTCGATGCTCATAGTAACAATACCAGCAGGTGTTTAGCACAAATAATAGTTCTTTATATACTTGTCAACACCCTTTACTGATGTTGGCGCATTAAAGAAAGGAAAGGATTCACCAAAGAGACACTACATGCACAAAAGCATTGGGCTGCACTTAATCTTTTAATTGTTTTGTGTTTTTAGCCTCATAACCACAGGTGTATAAAATCAAGCACCTGGCCATGCAGTCTGCCTCTACAATCATTTATAAGATTGAGTCATTCAAAAGAGCTCACTGAATTCAACGATTGTACTGTAATAAGATGTCACCAACAAGTCAGTTTGTGAAATCTCTTCCCCCCCCCCTAGATATTAAGTGGTATCACTGCTAATTGGAAGCATTTAGGAACCACAGCAACTCAGGCACAAAGTGGTGCTGAGCCACATGGCGCGTAAAAGGCGCCAGCGCTCTGCTGACTTCTTCTGGCATTAACATCAGAAACCGCGAGCTTCGTGGCATGGGTTTCCACGGCTGAGCAGCTTCTGCAGGTGTAGTGTGAAGGGAGCCCAGTATTTTTGTCCATATAGTGTATGAGTAATTTCCCATTTCCTGCTCAGTCAAAAGTCAAAATATATTGGCTTTAGGACCGTATTAGATAGATCATTTGTATATTGGTCCATTGGAGAAGATTGTGCCATCAAAAGTTCAAGCCACCTAATAGCCTTACTGATACTTGTTCATTGGGACCAATGCAAGTACTGAGCGTTAGGAAGTAATCACTGCCTGCATGGGTATTCTTTATACATACAGTATATATATATATAATTCAGAATCAGAATCAGAATACTTTATTGATCCCTGGGGGAAATTATTTTTTGTTACAGTGCTCCATTTTAAACCAACATTAAGACAAGACAGATAATACGCTAACTAAGAATAGTACAATATATACATATATATACATACATACATACATACATAAGTCACTTATAAATAAATAGTTGGAAAAGAAACATGTGTAGCTGTAGCAGCAAACAGTGTGTTAAGTGGATGCGTTGTACAGGGAGATGGCCACAGGCAGGAATGATTTCCTGTGTCGTTCAGTGGTGCTTTTCGGTAATCTCAGTCTCTCACTGAACGAGCTCCTGTGACTGACCAACATGTCATGGAGTGGGTGGGAGGTGTTATCCAACATTGTCTTTATCTTGGACAGCATCCGCCTCTCCGACACCACCTTGAGGGTAGAGCAGGGCGATATGGCCAAAAATATTTATCACGATATATATTTGAAAATTTGCGATAACGATATAACTGACGATATAATTGATGCGAGACAAAATACAACTCCACAACATTACTAGCGCAAAAAGAAAACCTTCCATTTATTTTCACTTAAATAAGAAGCTGGTTTTTATGTACATTAAAGCTTTATAAAAATGTAACAGTGCAAATACAAATTCCTTGCTGAAAGTTTAACCAAAAGGCATTTCCAGTAGAAATGGGCTGACATATCCTGAGCATAACCATATATAATATCCACTGAAGTTAAAAAGAGGTGCTTTGCAAAATTAAACTGCAGTATGCAGTACGCATTTTTCGGACCATAAGGTGCACGGGATTATAAGGCACATCAAGCGAAACAAAGCAGTCAGATAAATCAAACTTTATTAAACTCATTCTTCTTGCTTCCTCCACTTCTGTACCATTGATTCATTAATGTTGAATTCTCTGGCAGCTGCTCTATTCCCATGTTGTTGCAGTATATTAATGACTAACCTCGTATTGTGGATGGATTATCTCAGTTGTTCTCCTGACTGAAGTTTGGTCTGTTTACAGCACCCTGCCATGCGATTGCATTTGTCTCTAACCATGAGGAACCTTAACGTTAACTTTTATAAGTGGAAAAGTGTTAGTGTTCGTCCTCCAGCTTCCCTGTTTATGTTATGCTAACATAGCTGTGTCGCTAGCGATTACGTAGCACATCATTATATACCAGCTAGCCCAACTTCAGTATCCCTACAAACGTCACTGCTGTTTAGTTTCCTGTCTTCATTTATGTTGGAAGTGATAGCAGAGCTGCACGTTTGATTTTTTTCAGAAATCTCTCAGTCAGAACATGCAATATCATGCTTAGGTAACTAGCGAGCTAACTTCCGCTAGCTTCCCGCTAACTTCTAACTCTGTTAAATGTAATAAATTTTGTTTTAATGGATGCCTGGAAGTTAAACTTCATAGTTACACCTGGTAAAGCAGCAATGCTGATCGTTTTATTAAAGATGAAAGAATTTAGACAGTTTTTAACTCTCAGTGATGCTGCAGTGTTCGTTTGAACTGAAGAATAAGGAGTTTAGGACCCAGATTACTCCCAGATTTAAGAGCATCTTAGTCCGACAAATACGACAATAACGACGGCCGCTTGCATGTTCTGCAAAAAAATGTGCTTTGTCGTGTATCTGACGGACAAACACCAAACCAGTTCCACATCACTGAAGTTGCACCATTTTTACAAACCAATTCTGGTTCATCTGTTTCACTCAACAATCGGCCATGTGCGTATGAAAACAAAGGCACTGCGCATGCGCGTTTTACTCCCATTCTATCGCGATATTTCATTTTCCTATTGTTGCCTAACATTATACCGGTATTACCGTGAACGGTATAATATGGCCCAGCCCTACTTGAGGGAGTCCAGCTCCATCCCCACAACATTGCTGGCCTTACGGATCAGTTTATTAAGTCTGTTGGCATCTGCGACCCTCAGCCTGCTCCCCCAGCATGCAACAGCATAGAGGATCGCACTGGCCACAACAGACTCATAGAAAATCCTCAGCATTTTCTGGCAGTTGGAGTAGAAGTTACTATATATTGAAGAGGACAAAAGACAGGTTATTATCTTTTTTACATTGTGCATATTTCATAAACCACTTAGCAGGTCTTTATGGAGGTACCCGTTGCTTCCACACCAGCTGTCATGCTACTCTGCTACATGTGCTGCAGTATTGTAAAGACTACATATTTCACAACACCTTTTCTGAATTGTCTTCCTGGATCATGTTATGCAAACAACAGTTTAGATTGGTGCATACTGGGCAGCAGACACGCTGATGCGTAAGAGGCCAGTAGGGTTAGGGCTAGTTAGAATATGTAACACAAAATGTATTTGACAAAGATATCGTGTATTTTTGACATTAGATGGTGAAAGTCAGCAGCCTTCTCTATATATCAGGACTGAATGGCGAAGCAACGTACAGACAAGCCCGGTGTTTTTGTTCAGTTTTAAATCATTTTTTGGACTTCAAGGGAAGCCTTCACCCCCGAAACCTTGTTTTTGTCTGGCCGTGAAGCAGAAGCAGCACATGGCTTTGGAGGTCTTACTGAACAGTGTGTTGACTCACTTTGCTTGAAGGGGGATAGTCTGTGCACAACATTCCCATGGAGACTTTTGTTCATGAGCTCTCCGGGCCACATAGCTCATATTTTGAACACCTTTCAGTAGCAGAAGAGGTGTTGGCACATTTTTGCTTATTGACAGGGGTTTTTTTTTTGTGAAGCGGGATGTCTCGCTGCTGCCAGTACATCTCACTATCTGACAGATCTGCAGGGCTTTTTTATGCGCTTGTTTGGGATGTACCGCACAGGACAAGAAACAGAGTGAGGTTGGGTGGGAAGCACTGCAACCGTAGGGTGGATGGTTAAAAGCACTTAGCTTGATGTATAGCTTCTCCTCATGCCATGATGGAAGAAGAAAATGTAATAGCCACCGCTAATGAAATTATTATGCCTTAAAGGTCCTTTGTAACCAAGATGACTGTGACATATACTGAATTACATCAACTAAGAGCGGTTATCTCATCTCATAGAAACAAAAGGCACAAACAAAAGAATCAGATGTGGCTTGTTGTGACAGTTTTATCTTTTGTGTCTTTAGACAACAACAAAAAAGAAGTATAACACTAATGGTGACCTTGCGTTGACAAAAGATAAAATGCATTTTGAATGTAGGTGAATTTTTTGCATATAATGCTAATCTCCAGCTTTTCACAGTCCTCCATCAAAGTGAACGTTGGTCCAGGGGTATTAAACGTGAAACCACACAGACTTGATGTGCAAACAGGTACATAATCCTTTGTATGTATTATCTGCATTCCATATATTCCTCCCACTGCTCTCCGCCCTATTTAGCCAGCAGAGGCTTTACGACCCCCCTAGAGTCAAAACCTGAAGCAGGACACAAGTTGAAACCGTCATGCCCTCTTAATACCAACCAGGCTGTTTGGCTCATTGGAATGGGGAACACTGCTTGCTCTGTTTCACAATGAAGGGTTAGAAGGTCAGTTCTGTCATTATGAGTGCACAACAGCATACACGACTCTTTGCCCAACTAATATAAAAGTATCAGCCTTACCGCGGCAATTACCAGAGATGAAAGCTACAAAAACCATCTGCCGAACAAATGGAAATACCTACCTGTTAATATTTTCTGTTGTTTACAGCGTAACAAGACATACATTATTGATACGGAAAAGTAGGTGGCGTGAATTAAATTCATGCAATAATAAAAGCACTGCACATATTTCTATTCATCATGCATTTTGAGTTGGGAAAATATTAGGCCATGCCTCATGCAGCATCTAATGAGGCACTTTAAGATCGATAAGTGGATGCATTCTTGTTTACCCACGTAGAAAAGGTATGATTCCTGGCCTGATTTGTCTCCCCTCTTCTTTTTAAAATTTTTTTTCACTGCTCCCATGAGAGGCTGTGTGTGGTTTGTTGCCAGGATGCTTCAAGAGGGGTGTGTTGTAGCAGCAGGTTTGATTGGTATCCTCAGGCACCACCTGAAACTGTAATATGGTCATACAGATGGCATAATAGTAAACACAACTGCTCCCACAGGATCAATGGGCTACAAATGTTCAAAGGATTTCCTGCTCAGGGAGGTGTGGGGGCTGGGACTGGGTGGGGCTGCTTTTAGAGGAGAGGGAGCACTTGTGGGACAGGCAGTCAGGCAGGCGGGTACTTGAACAAAAGCTGATTGCAGTTGTGTAAATAGTGGAATCTGAAGCAGCCAGCTGGGGTAATAATTCAAAATAATAATAAAAAAGATCATAATTCACTGAATTAATTACTAGAATGAGGATGCTTTTAGTCTGATGACTCAGTGGATGTTTCCATCTTGACCCTCCAGTTGGGTTATGTCGGTTTGCATATGTAATTTGCTGAACATGAGTATTAGTGAGAGCTGCATTGGTGATTTCATCATTAATATGCGTCGCAATAAAAAGGCAAAAGAACCTCACATGCTCCCAGAGCCCAAAACGCTGTTTTTGTTCGATGAGCCAACACTCCAAAGCCAAAAGGATATTTATTCACAGCGAAACAAAACAGAGGGAAGTTGTGAATTGACTTAGCTGACTGGCAGAAATTTAAAAACGATCTACTTTGATAATTCATATTTAATACCAGTGCTCCCTTTTCTTTCATATTATAGTAAAATTTTGCTTTTTTTTTGACATTTCATGGACAAAACAATTGTTATAATAACAAATCTAATTAAAAAAGCATAATTTGATTGTAACAATGAGTAGTAGTTGTAGTCCTGATTTAAGCCCTGGCCAGGGCTAAGTGACTGTTAGAAAATGTCACATCACTACTAGATGTTTTGTGAATTTTCCTTTTTTTTGATTAATAAGATTGAAGAAAATGTTAAAAACTGACATTTCCAGAGCTCAAGGTGACATCTTTAGATTGCGTGTTTCTCCACCAAAGATATTCGATTTACATGTACATAAAACTGAGAAAAGCAGCAAGTCCTTAACCTTCAATGCTGGAAGCAG
The DNA here is from genome assembly GCF_963969265.1 of Rhamphochromis sp. 'chilingali'. Classification (NCBI taxonomy): domain Eukaryota; kingdom Metazoa; phylum Chordata; class Actinopteri; order Cichliformes; family Cichlidae; genus Rhamphochromis; species Rhamphochromis sp. 'chilingali'. Next base: position 13,891,046 of record NC_137935.1, read on the forward strand.
ATTTTAACTTGACTAATCACACAAACAGTGACTTGCCTATCAAAATTGCCAACTATTTACCGCTATTGCCAACTGGTATTCACTCAATTGGCCACCTGTCCCAGAACCAGCCTGGCTTCCTTTTTCCCCCCTCCGTTGCAGCATGCTGTTACTCCAGAGGACCTTTTTATGCTATTAATAAAACTGATTACAAATGATGTTCTGCCTCCAGTCCAGACAGCAGACACTTACCCTACAAGTCAGTCCTGCTCTAGTTGGCTCAATTGCTTGAGGCGAGCGAAGCTGGCAGGTTTATGGCCAGTATGCAAAAAAAACCTGATACCTCCTGTCTGATGTGATACCTCTTGAAGAGACCTGGTGAAACGACGAGCGCTTTGATGTCAAGAAGGTTGTTTTGAATGTGTCGGGAATATTTTAAAGCTCCCTCTTAACACCTCTCACTCGGAAGGGGTGAAAAATCGAGGACGTTTTAAGAACTTGAGGATTCATTCCTTGCGCTTAGATTTGCAGATATCAGTTCAGACTTGTCAGTAAATTCAAAGCTCGCTCTACTCATTAATGTGAAGAGCTACTCACTGCTGCCTCCATCACTTCACCCCTTTAAAGCTTAAATCTGTTTTATTAGACTGTAAACATTTATTTAATTATCCGTGTGACTATATTTTGAAGCCTTAATTGGGCTGATTATACTTTCCTGTGAGCGCTAGAGGGGAAGAAGGGCTGTAATTTTAATTAAATGGGCTAAAAATAAAGTTTTCTAAAAGCAAATCCTACCCTCGGAGAAACCGCGTCCGCTTATCCAGGCCTCATCTCAAACGCAGGCGAAATAGCATGTAACCGTAAGAACCATGTGATCAGATACCTGTTATCACAGCTGCGATAGATTCAGGAGTGTAGCAGGAGTTGCTGAAAATCAGCAACTGCAGATGGTGTTTTCAGGACATATGTTACCTCTCATGTTATTTCTACTACTTAGCCACAGCGTAAATGTGGGATTCTTTACCATACATGGGTTTCACTTGTAAAACTACCACGTGTTTCAGCACGGAAGGGACCAACAACTAGCAAGAAACAAGAGATTTTAAAAAAAGTCTTTGGATTTGAAACGAAGCGCAACTTTAGGCCAATAAAATAGAAAGACTCCTATTAGTGTTTCAGCAAGTGCACGATTAGCCAACTTAAATTCAAAGCCTGTGTGATTAGGAGCAGAGTTGTTGCATGTGGATGCAAGCTCATCATTAGGCATGAGCGAGCAGGACAAATTCAATAATGCTTGTAGGATCCTTCAGTTTAATGAAGTTTGAAGGCTCCTTGGCATATGAGAATGTTATCACATTTAAATGGCTCAGAAATAATTAAAAATGAATGACTAGTTTCTAATCACACGTCTGAACTGCCTGGATTGAGAGTTAACAGACTTCAGCCTTGGTGCGCGCTACACAAAAGCAACATTTGAAATAAACTCTTACATTTCTGCTGTGTTTTTAAATGAAAAACTGAATGTTGAACTTCACTGTAGGAACAGTTCATTTTCGAGTCTTAAATGTGTTTAAATGCAATTCTTTTCCTTTTTTTAAAGGTTTTATGCTTCACTTTGACCCTACGCCTCTTCAAATGCCTTCGAGGTGTTGTGCGATCATTTCCACATGTCACAACCCTAATTAAAATAAGCTTTATCTGTATGGCAGACAGATTCAGGTCGGAAATGGCCAGTTTTCCATTTTAATGGGTAGAAATGATACGATAATCCCTTTTGTCCGGCAAACTTGCTTGCAGGCCATGTCTATTTTTAGGAAAATGACTTTGAAAGCAGAGAGAGGAGAGAGGTTGTGCGGTGGAGGACTTTAATATCCTCACGGTGATGGAGTTTTTAAACTTCTTGCCTGAGAAACACGGTCATCGTGACAGGGTCGAGACTTGGCGATCTATTAGGGCTTCTGATAGCGTCTCCTGCTGACGGGGAACATAAAAAATCCAGTCTGTTCATTCACAAAGCCAGACCCTTGGGTGAGCTAATGTAAGCTCTTCCGGAAACAGAAGAATGAAGTCATTGCCAAAATGTTAGGCACCGAGTTGCATTAGGAGGGGTTAATGGATAAGTAGCAAGCGTTGAGGCCGTGCTTTGTTAATGGCCTAATGTTGCCTTTAATGGTACGTCATTAATGGGAGTTGATGGCGGATGTTTGGAGTCAGGACAGTGAGCTCTCTTCTGATCTGCCCCAAGTCTGCCCGCAGGCAACTCACAACCACTTCTCCCCTCAGGTCCCGTGGCCTGCGCCCCTCAAATACATAATTCACAACATAATGGATGTGATTTCTGAGTGCACTTACCACCCGTTCGCTCGAGCCCGCTGCAGTCTTAAGAGCACTCCCCGTACCCATGCAGCTCGTCAGCTGACGCAATTTATGACATTTTTTAAGAGGTTTTTACGGACGCTCGTGTGGTCGAGTGTGTAGAGGAGAACATTTCAAAGACTAACGATCACGCCACAAGATCAATTTCTAGGCAACCTTATGGCAAGTCGTTTAGAGTGATAATCACCACTCTTGTAATGTGCTTTTATCTTTGCAATCTGCCTCGCGCTGAGAAAAATGACTCTGACACTGCCAATAATGGGAGTCGTGTGTCACAGATATGCTATATAAAAAGGTGCCTATGTTTTCCTTCATAATGTCTTTGAGCCTTCTAGAAACATTTATGTGCCTTTCAACTCCCAGTACCAACAAGAACTCTTTTTTTTTGTAACCCAGATATTAGTTTTGTTACAGGTCTTCACTGAAGGTTAGGAGAGCAATTTAAGCTAAATCAAAGCTGGATCATCTGCTTTGATTGTGCTGTCACTGGTGCTCGAATGAGACGGCATTTTAGAGTAACTTGACCATAATTAATTTAAATATATGACAATGCTTCTCTTTTAGATTCTCATATTAAACTCACTGACTAATCAAAGGGAAAAATGCAAGAATGTGCTGCAGTTTCCTCATGTTTATTTTTTTCTTTGTATGGTGTAAATCTTTACGTCTCTCATCAACCAGCTTCAAAGCTCAATAGTTGATTAATAATGATGCAAAAAGTCTGATTTGTGCTGTAATATATGTGCTTATATTGTGCAGAACTCCCGACATCGTGCACTTGGTTCTGGCTGTCTTTTGTCTGTTTTGCTGCTCAGTTCAATGTTTTTCTCGTTAACTGGATCACAGGTCAAACACAGAGTGCGACAACACACCGCGCGTTTTCCACCGCACTCACTTTAATTTAATGATTTAATGGAAAACTTTTGTTGTCTGAGACATCAACAGGAAATATGCTCCCCTTTTTCACTCCCTCACTATCACACACTGTCTTCATTAGTTAAACAGAGTGAAACAGAGTAAAAACAATTGTCCTTAATGGACCAGAATGCAATGCAGTCACAAGGCAACCTGCGTTTTGAGATGTGGAGCAGGACTCGCGTCGTCCTCTGGGCTAATTATTTCGGCGCTCACGCTGCTATTTGTTCCACCTACACGAATAACCCGCAGCTGGTGCAGAGTGTTTGCACCTGTTCTCTGAGGATTATCAACAGGTATTCCGGGAATTGTAGGAAGCACGAGCAAGCAAGACATGATACGACTCGTGTGGTGTTTACCCAGAAGGTGGCACTCTTAAATTAACTTCCACAATGCAAATTCTTTTTTTTCCACTCGGTTACTGCTGGTAATATAATATTTCATGATTGATTGACTGAAATGATTAAAATTACAAATGTTTTTGGAGTTTAGCAATTAGAGCTGAATCATCAGGACAGCAGATGTAGCATGTGTGACATTTTCATTTAAAGCTTGCTCAAACCTGTGTGTAAATATTTGCCGTCATCATTTTCCAGCTGACTCCCGCCCACTTAGAGTCAATTCGAAGAGCGAACAAAACAAACAAACATAACAACCAAATCTCCAAACTAATAACATCTGTAAATAAAGAGTGTTGGCTGTTAGCTGCAACTCCGGGGCTAAAAAAAATAACCCATTGAGGAAGCGCCAACAATTGCAGTTCCTCAAACGGCCACTTGAGACTCGCAGGAGTTTTTACAGCATGGGACACACAAAAATGCTGTTTTGATCTTTTGAAGCTATTCATGGTGGAGCAAAGTGGGGTGATCACTTTTATATTAAGGGTTCAAGTTTCCATCGTGCTTTGCCTGACAGCTGGATGCCACATAGGTGACTATAGCTGGTTATCTCAGTTAAAAGAAGTCACAGGGTTGGACCACTAGACCATTGTTCATGCAAGTAAAAGACATGCATTATGGCTTCATGTTTGGCCAACAAGCCATTGAAAAGTCTCAAATTTCAGTATTTAATTTGTATGTATTTGTGCACTGAAAACCTGTTGTAGCTTCTTGTGTTAGCTTCTACTTTAGCGCTCAGCTCTGTCATCACAGCTCCAAAAAAGACCAAATGCTAATTTGAAGCATTAAATTAGGAGTTAGAGGTGGCTACAATCACCTTCTTTGTGCAGCTTTAAAAGATCGAAGATCTATAACATGAAAGGTTTTTCTTCAGCAGCGTGGTGCTTCTTTAGGGAGCCAGTCGTTAATTACACAAGTGGATTAAAACACCTGAAAACAAAATAAATCTTTCCCTCCTTCTTGGGCCCTCGTCTCTTCCTTTGTTCTCTCGCCTCGATCCCTGATGAGAGGCAGAGGCAGCAACCTGATCCCTCAGCAGCAGGCCTGCACAGGTACCGGGGCCTCCTCAGGACAAATTTGAAACCAGAGAAAATGGAGCCAGCATTTTTAGTCATAAGGGAACAATGGGGACTCGACAGGTGAGACTGCAGGCAATGCATTAGCCCTGTTCCCGCCTGCTGTGTTCTGTGGGTGTCTGTTGACCACACATGAAGCAGCAGCTGAACATTGTTTTCTTTGCTTGAGGGGGAGAGAAAGCTGACTATATGTCTCTGTAGAGAATAAATATGCTTCACCGTGGAAGCTACACTGTATATCTGGCAGGAAAGGAGTGTAAATCAGGTTAGCCAAGAGACAAAAGATCCACCTGCAAAACACAGCCATGACACTTGGCCACCGCCAGTGACCTGATGTTATTCTCTGTTGGCATGCAGGCTGCAGCTTCAAAAAGGCTGATCTCTTATAATTTTCAGGTTAATTGCCGAACTCTTAATAGATCTTTTATATCTGTTTGTCACCTTTCTGAATTAATTCCAGACTGTATTATTTTCAGAAGCTGTAACTTCTAAGCCAGTGATGTGGTCATGTGCCATTATCGCAGTGCTGCTAAGATTAGAAGGCTTCTATAATTCTTTTATTTTATTTATCCGTTTAAGACTGAGCAATATAGCTTACAGTCCAGTTTCACAGTACACTTAATATTCCAATATACTCCATAATCCAAGCTGCATTCTCATCTTTCGCACGTCACAGATGGAGTAGACTTATGAACTTGCTTAGGCTAAACCTGTATGTCACCCTTGAACAGTTTAATCTTTATTTTGATGATGTTTTGTGTAGCGAACGCTCTTGCATTTCTTTATCTTTCTATCTAATAGTCATTGATGTCACTGGATAATGAGTAATGATGGTGAACTTTGCGTTTTTTTGTTTTTTTTTTCAATAATGTGAATAATGACGATGATAATAATAATAAAAAAGGAGCCAGAGCCTTGAAGCTTTCAGGTCAGCTCATCATCTGTGCATTCTTATGTTTTGAAGACCTCTCTCCATCTACTGCAGAGATTTCCAGATTTATCATGAATTCTTCAATCGGCTGTTTTGTTTGCCAAGCATTAGTGCTTTTGTTGGTTTTTAGAGCACAGTGGCCTAAAAGATGTTTTCATGCTGCTGAGGTGAAGGAGGGGAGCCATTAGGCTTAATAGACTCGGACTAATAATACCGTGTGTTGCACACTCTACATAATTCTCCATTTGCTGTCCATCCTCCTCCTCAGCAGAGCACAGGCTTATTTTGCTCTCAAGTGACAAACATGGCTCTGCTCAGTGGCTGGGTAAATGTGAGGGTTTTTTTTTTATCTATTTTTATTGTAGTCTGGTTTATGAGAGCCTCTTTTTTTTGAACAACTGTCAGATGTACAGCTACATAATCACTTGATTAGATCATTAGATGGCCAACAGAAAATGCGCAACTATTTTGACAAATGTGGTAACGTTAGATGAGTGCTGTGACACATTGCCGATGGAATCATTAAAGCTGTCTTCAAGAAAATAATTACACCAATCATCTTCTTTGTGTCGTGGTATTGTAAACTAAATTGGTGCGTTTTGGACAAAAGAAGAAATTGGAACGTGTTAGCACGCCAGTTTGAACCAGCAAAATTTTCCATATAGTTAATGCTAAAAAAAATGTTGATCTTTGAAAGCATAATCATTTCAGACAACATACAGAAAATAAACTAGGCACACGTGGAGAAGCTCAAAGGACATTGTAGACATCGATGATAAAAATGCACCCATCAGCAGCAATTTACTAACAAATCAAAGGCGCCACAGCAGCAGAACAACCTCAAACGCTGTTCCTTCCTGACAAAAGCAGCGATGATGTGATAACAAGCATGCTACAGTCGACACAAATGCACCGGCATATTCACAAGCAAAGTGTCGTTTGCAGCGACTGTATGGTGGCAGGGCAGGAAATAAACTGGTCTTACTTATTAGTGATACTCCCAAAAGTATCTTTTCAGAATTCACCCTGAAACATTTCATCAAGTCATAAATATCCAGTTGTTGGCTTAATGCTCTCGTGTCAGCAAACGAATAGCCAACATACTTGGGCTGTCATCACGAGTACTGCAGAAGCAGCTTGGTGATTCTGATGATCTGCCAGGTTTCGCTGTTTCTCAAAGATTCATTAAGAAGGCTGAAATTTGCTGCACCTGTTGGAGGCGTCGAGGGTGCTGTAGCACGGCTCATAGCCTTGGTAGTGCAAAGATTTTTTATTGATTATTTTTTCAATCCGTAATTGGTTTAGTAGATGAAAAGTTTTTTTTAAAAAGTGGAAAAACCACCCTTTGCAATCTCTTGTGGTCAACTGTGAGGGCTTTAATCTCCATGTGTCATCCAGAACTTCTATTATATTCACCTGACTGTTACGTATGATGAGAAAAAGAACACTCATACTTTGAAGAGTCTGGATGAATTAAAGGGTTTCATTGAATAATCAACTAGTTGAAAATGTGACAGGTTTGCAGTTGTCTGAATGCTGGATGTGGATACCTGAAGTTTTTAACGCGGGTCTGCAAAGTGATTTTTGAATGTTACACTGAGAACATGTCCTAGCGAGCATGAAAATAAATTGGCCTGCTATTCTTGAGACTAATTTCCCATCCTAAGGCACGGCCATGCATCGATTCAGTGTTATATTAATATCAAACAATATTGCAGAGTCTTCTCCATCATAAAACTAATAAATGTGTTAGACTTTAGACAACGTCTTTCATGGAACTTGTAGATAAGAATCCATAGAGAGTGGATCACTTATTAAAAACAAAAGAGACTAGGCTGGCCTAGTTCAGCTGAACTGCAGACAGAGCCTTTGGGGACCATTGCCAGAAAATGAAACCTTTGTCCCGAGTCTTTCTGCCCACAAATGGACCTTTTTCTTCCAGATTGGTTCTTCTCTGAAAGACCTCTATGCCCCGTTGAAGGTCAAAGAGACACAGGGCCATATCTTTAGGGTGTTGTGCAGCTTTCTGAGCCCTGAAACAGATGGCGCTTCATAAATGAGAAAAATGGCTCTAAATCCTAACCTCTCAAACACTCATTTCTCATATTACAGCTTTTGTCGAACCCAAAGTGCTTCAACAAATTCATACCTGCTGCTTACTTGTAGAAAATAGCAATTATCCAGTAATTTTTGTGTGATAATCAATAAATAATTGCCGGTGTTTATCAAGCACAAGTACCACAATGTTCTTTCGTGTAGTAATTTGTAATAATTTGCTGTTTTTTTCTTGTAAGATGCACGTGTGGATTTTGTTAACCTTGAGCTCTGAACTTAAATACCAAATTTTGGGGGATTACGCAAAAAAGTGCCAGCATTTTGATGAATAATGCTTGTAACACGACTGACGAAACAACTAGAGTAGCAGTGACATGTCTAGTTGTGACTGAAGGTGGTCATCAATCCTTTCACACAGAATAATTCAAAGGCTGAAAGAGTGGCAGCGCAGGCCAGTAGTTTTATCTGGTCATATTTAGTTACATTAGCACGCTCCCAATTTAATGTCAATGTATTGCCAATTAAAGTACATCCTAGTCAAAACGTTATGAAAGGAATCTGAAGAGAAGCTCACTTCTGATCATTGACAGCAATACTGTTAATAAGCACTGGTGTTTTTGCCTTTGTTAGCTGCTGTTAAGCAGCGTTAACTCTGAAGTGGATGTATCATTGCTGGACTTCATGTATTAGAGCACTTTTTTGCTTCGGTGAAGGAGACCGTCTCTCTTAAGCGAGAAGTAGCCTTGTTTTCTCACAAACTTGTAACTATATAACTGGATTTCAAAGGAAAGAATGTGGATCTGACGACAGGTACGTCCGTCTTTTAGATCTGTGAGAGCCACACTAGAGAAGACGTGCTGCACTTGTTGCAAACAGGCAGGCTCTGAGAGAAAGCTCCTTTATTTGACAAGGTAAAGCAAAAATCCATCAGTGAAGAATGTAATTAAGTTAATTACATTATCTCAGGTTAGTACAATATGTCTGACTAATATTTACATGTCCAAGAATTAAAATCAGCATTTGACTTTATGACACGTCAGATGCTGTCAGTCTAATGGAAAGGAATGGATGCCTTAAAGCGGCTAGAGCTTTGGAGGTGAAGTAGAGCTGGGCGATATGAGATTTTTTCATATCACGATATGTTTTTTTCATTTCAGGCGATAACGATATCTATCACGATATAAGCCAAATAACTATATTTGTAAGATTTAAATGTGCCGTTGCTCACAAGTAAAATGTGAAATAATCAGCAGCTTGTTTTTAAATATTTATTTCCCATAATAAGTTCAACAGGGTAGATGTACTTAAGGAACATGAGACTTTTTCAGATAAATAAAGGCAAATATTGCAAACTACACAAAAGGCAGCCGCTAAAGCGTTTAAGTTTCAAAATAGAACAAACGAAACAGACTAAATTGTCAATTCCACTTAGAAATAAAGTATTAATTCTAAAAATAAATCTTAGTTTGTTTTACAGAAGAACAGACAAAACTGACTAACTTTTGTCAATATCAAGTAAACTGAGAACTAAAAGGAAATTCTCAATCTCTCCTTGTTGTATAGCTGAGCTTTTCAAACAGTTGTAACAGTTACTTTAGTCTGACAAAAGCCGAATGATGAATTAGCGCTTCCAGTCAGAGACTGAGGCTACGTCCACACGTACACGGGTATTTTTGAAAACTGAGATTTTCCGTTTTCGTTTTAAAAAATAATCCCGTCCACACATAAAGGGAGAAATGAAAGAAAACGCTGCTATGAACATGCCAAAGCAGCAGGTGGCGCTAGATTCCTAACCGTGCAGAAATGTTGACCAATCAGAAGTCTAGAAGCCTCGGTGGGAAAAAGTAAACAAAGCTGGGGCATAGAAGCAGAACCGAGTCGTATGTGTGGAGGGACAGTAACTGTGTATATGTAAGCATTTAAACACTGCAGAGAGTAGAATTAACAGTAACAGTATTGTAGAAATTCATTTCACCGAAACAATAACGTGGCGCACAGTGTGACGCATGCACCAGTTTATTGTATTTCCAGACTTGCTTTCGGCACAATTTACAGTGCACGCTACTCTGTTTTTTGTCAGACTTGAAATAGCCGAAATACCTTCACACTACGGAACTTCTATGGCTCTTCCGTTCGACAATCTCTCCGGCGTTGGAACCATCATCTGTTTTCTCTTCGGTCACGCTCGGTTGATTTTTCTAGTCGGCACACTCATTTCCTCCATTACGCGCTGGCTCCATTACCCGCTGGCTGCTTCCCAAACAAACACACGTGCGGCTTGGCACTTGTGCTGTACGTAACAAGTCACGCGACGTGACGCTGCGGCTGTGATTGGTTCGGCTCTGCGCTACTGAATTTGGATCGGCTGACCTTTTTTTTTTTTTTTTTTTTTTTAAGAGGACAAGAGTGGCGAGGTCTATCGCGATAGCTTAATTTCTCTATCGAGTAAAAGTTATATCGCGATACATATCGTTATCGTTCTATCGCCCAGCTCTAAGGTGAAGCTTTTTTTCCCCCTCAACGGGCTCACGCCAGTGTGGTAAAAAAAAAGAAAGAAGAAAGGAAATAGAAGCTGATGCTCTCAGTTTTATGCTATAAAGACAGTGACAGGCAATTACAGCTAAGAAGAAAAAAAACGAAAAAGCTAAATTATAGAGCACGCATTGTTGACGTTTGGAAAGGTGGTTCAGCCTGCAACAAAAAGAGGAACTGTGCGAGAGGGATGTTGTGCAAGCTGTGCTGTCAGTTATCCATCAGTGACATGATTACACCCCTTCCCTCAAGAGAGACAGACGCAGATAGTGAGGATGTGGCTGTGTATTTTTTTTTTTCTTTTTAAGAAATCTCTCTACAGCTAGCTGGTCTGGAACGCTTCCTCGGCGTGAACTGATACTGTAGCAGAATTTAAATAGAGTCATGTGCTTGTCATAGTCAGTAACGCACGAGCTGAGCGTGTGTACTCGGTGAAAGAGTTGGCAAAACAACAGCCTGCAAAGCTCATTTATTACCAAATATCTACAAGGATTCTTTGGGGACCCCGGTGGTCCTTCTGACACCTTTCCGTGTGACAGAAGCGTTGCGGCAATTTTTCACGATAGCGAGTAATGAGAGTTTGAGCTTATTAAACCGGTGATCTCTCTCATTTGAGGTTCTTAATATGGCTAATCAAAATTCAGCACTTGTTAAATTATTAAAGAAGAGACAAGGACGAGAGGCAGAATGTCACGGGAGGTTAGGTTTTCTTTGATTTCTTGCTCCTTAGGCAAACGGCGTTCACTATAAGAATCTAGCCTTTCCTCGAGTATTATTGATCCAGTTGAAGTGGTTCTGTCTGCCCCTTCACACTGAACCGCTTCTGAAGCAAGGCTATTTGCCATCAAGTCTTTGTGGACATGCGCCATGGGATCCCCATTCAGTGCACAATCCTCATTTTCAGCACTTAATAAGTTTGGGCCTCGGTTTTCTTTTGGTTGTTGCAGCTCAAAGGGACACACACACACACACACACAAATAGGAGGGCATAAGGTAGCAAAACAGGGATATAGAGACTAATGCGGAGAGGTTGCTGATTTCCCTGGTGAGTTTATATCTGAGCTGTCGTCACCTGTCTCTTCTCGGGAATAGAGGCGCCTTAATCAGGAACATAAAAGTATCTCCTGCGGTGCTGCCTCCTGTCTCTGTCACTCGCCTGTCTCTTACTTGAGTTACCATTGCCAGAGTAGCAGCTAATTTTTCATGTCCAGTGTAAGAAAGAGAAAAAAGTACAGTGAAATTCAAATTCAGACGAGCAAATGTGTTTTTCGGGGTGGTTGATGAGACTAAAAAGTCTGTAATGCTTTTTGTAAAACTACCAAATGACGTGCACTAGAATATTGTCTTACTTTAACTCATAGCTTTAGTCTGAAATCCCAGAAATACTGAATCTTTTAAGCAGCCTTCAAAACCGACTTTTTTTATGAGCTTGACACAGAAAATGCAGTTTTTTGGAGTAGTACTTTCTACACAGCACTATCCCATCAAAACCCCAAATTAGTGTTTGTTTATTTCTGTTATGGGGATTTTCTTTGTGAATTAATTTCTGCTAAAGAAATGTACATTGGTTCTTGTGTCCCATATAACTTATGACATGAAATATGTCCTCATTTAATGTTTTAGTCTCCTGCTAAACTCTCTTCTTTGTGCAAAAGTGTGCAAAAGTCTTGAGTCACCCTCATTTCTTTGTATTTTGCTAGGAAACTGGGAAATAGACACACATGTTCATGCAGTGCATCTATGGAGGCAAAAACTGAGCCTGTACAATTCGAATGAGCTAAAAGGTCAATACTTTGTATGGCCTTTATTTTTCAGCATTGTCTGAACTCTCTTAGGCAGCTTTCTTCCAAGTTCTTTAAGATGATACCTCACTGCTTCAGTAATGTTGCAGTCTAGGTTCTGGGAGGCCAGTCAATGACTGATCTATCAGGTATGCTTTTGCTACATTGGCGGTAGAGCTGGGCGATAGAACGATAACGATATGTATCGCGATATAACTTTTACTCGATAGAGAGATTAAGCTATCGCGATAGACCTCGCCGCTCTTGTCCTCTTAAAAAAAAAAAAAAAAAAGGTCAGCCGATCCAAATTAAGTAGTGCAGAGCCGAACCAATCACAGCCTCAGCGTCACGTCGCGTGACTTGTTACGTACAGCACAAGTGCCAAGCCGCACGTGTGTTTGTTTGGGAAGCAGCCAGCGGGTAATGGAGGAAGTGAGTGTGCCGACTAGAAAAATCAACCGAGCGTGACCTTAAGAGAAAACAGATGATGGTTCCAATGCCGGAGAGATTGTCGAACGGAAGAGCCATAGAAGTTCCGTAGTGTGAAGGTATTTCGGCTATTTCAAGTCTGACAAAAAACAGAGTAGCGTGCACTGTAAATTGTGCCGAAAGCAAGTCTGGAAATACAATAAACTGGTGCATGCGTCACACTGCGCCACGTTATTGTTTCGGTGAAATGAATTTCTACAATACTGTTAATTCTACTCTCTGCAGTGTTTAAATACTTACATATACACACAGTTACTGTCCCTCCACACATACGACTCGGTTCTGCTTCTATGCCCCAGCTTTGTTTACTTTTTCCCACCGAGGCTTCTAGACTTCTGATTGGCCAACATTTCTGCACGGTTAGGAATCTAGCGCCACCTGCTGCTTTGGCATGTTCATAGCAGCGTTTTCCTTCATTTCTGCCTTTACGTGTGAACGGGATTATTTTTTTAAACGAAAACGGAAAATCTCCGTATTCAAAAATACCCGTGTACGTGTGGACGTAGCCTCAGTCTCTGACTGGAAGCGCTAATTCGTCATTCGGCTTTTGTCAGACTAAAGTAACTGTTAAAACTGTTTGAAAAACTAAGCTATACAACAAGGAGAGATTGAGAATTTCCTTTTAGTTCTCAGTTTATTTGATATTGACAAAAGTTAGTCAGTTTTGTCTGTTCTTCTGTAAAACAAACTAAGATTTATTTTTACAATTAATATTTTGTTTCTAAGTGGAATTGACAATTTAGTCTGTTTCATTTGTTCTATTTTGAAACGTAAACGCTTTAGCGGCTGCCTTTTGTGTAGTTTGCAATATTTGCCTTTATTTATCTGAAAAAGTCTCATGTTCCTTAAGTACATCTACCCTGTTGAACTTATTATGGGAAATAAATATTTAAATAAAAACAAGCTGCTGATTATTTTACATTTTACTTGTGAGCAACGGCACATTTAAATCTTACAAATATAGTTATTTGGCTTATATCGTGATAGATATCGTTATCGCCTGAAATGAAAAAAAACATATCGTGATATGAAAAAATCTCATATCGCCCAGCTCTAATTGGCGGTATGTCTGGAATCATTGCCATGCTGAAAAATGCAGCTTCAAATTGCGATAGAGCCTCCACTGTGTTTTACAGATGGCTGTAAACACTCACCTCCCAAAAATTTCAGCGTTGGACTCCATCAGACCTGTTGCCACTGACTTTCAGTCCAGTTCTTGTGTGATTTGGCACACCTCAGCCTTTTTGCCCTGTTTCACTTCCTTAAGAATGGCTTCTTGACAGCTACGCTTCCACTGACATCACTTCTGATGAGGCTTCAGTGAGCAGTAGACTGATCAACTGAAGGGCCAGATCCTGGGCAGGGTCCCTGTTGGATTTCCTTCTTAAAGACAGATACTGGTCACCTGTCCAGTTTTCTCAATTATTTTAAGGACGCCCTGCCAACATATGTCTGTCAAACTGCGTTATGTTTGGCATTTATCGTAGATTGACATAAAAAACAAAATGGGAACAAACAATGTGTTTTTGTGACTGGCTGCTGGTAACAAAGTCCCAAAGATACAATTTAAAATTGATGCTTTGCCAGGTTTCCTGTTATGTGTTTACACAACACTGGCTGAACTGGAATTATGTGTCTTCTAGTGCCTGGATTATTCATAGCTTAGTGTTAAGTGGCTTAAACAAACAAACTAAAGGCATTATGCTGAAACTGGACCGAAAATTAGTGAAAAAGCAGCCCGTGTCCAAAGAAAAGTTGGAGAATTTTTGCTTCTGCTTGGGAGTGAAATTAAAACAAATGTGTGATGACTAAAGACGCTGCACAGTGCTGGATATAGTAAGTATTATATTATATAAACGTGTTATTACTGTCTTCAGACATACACCAACAAGATAAAACCATAAGGAAGTGGTAAATGTTAAATATCCTCCTCATCATATAGACAATGATTACAAGCAGATGATTGGTATGCACGGTGTAAACTTGTGTGTATTTGTCAACGGGAAGTCGCTCAGTTCACCTACTTTTGTTGCAAAAGGATTACCTTATCTCAGCGAGCAGCAGGAGCTTTGTCTTCTGTAACTCAACATGTGCGATTAGTTCTCATTGTGCGACAGTGTAATCTGCACAGATAATGCTTTTTCCCTTAATGCAGACTCTTTTAAAGTTCTCAGAGACACTGACGGCGGCTCTATTTGAATATTCATAATGTCTATTTGAATTTGAAATGCAAGGAGTTTATTATACAGAGAGCGTGATAACCTTTGCAACACTGCTGGGCTTGCAGTGTACCTTTGTATTGTCTCCTGAGTGGTTTGTGTCTTATTACTAAGACACAGCATATGTGGGCTTGGTTGCCGACTTGGTTTAGAAAAACGCTTGGATTTGTCCTCAGCCATTAGAGCATTCTGGCATCAACATGGCCAGGAGATGCACACAATAAAGATAGTGAGAGGCTATTTTTGGCACCTTAAATGCTAAAATGTAATCTAACGGGATGTCATCAAATATGACACATGCAAAAATGCATCCCTTGAACAGAGAGCTCATTAATGGATTCCTCTCAATGTATTCACAATGCCTCCATGTTTTTCTTTTTGCCACACAGCGTGGGCAATCTTTTATGCCTGGATCAGAAACCTGCACGATTCATTTACTTTAAAAACAACCAAGTGTAGGATGGCTACATCAGCATGCTGGGTTCACAACCAGCAATCTGCATTATTTCAGGTGGATCACACTCGTGTACATCCAATTGCCAAAACGCTGAAAGTGAGCAAGACTCTGTGAAATGCAGGCAGAAATTTACAGTCCAGAAAATGACCCAGTGGGTGCATTTATTCTTAGCTCATGCATGCAGTAAAGCAGCATTTCTCTTATATTACACTGCTTAAAAACAAAGTAAATTTCGTACAAATACCTGAAGTAGGTAACATTTTCCCCCCAAACACAGTAATTTGTTAAGACAGATCATTTCACGACTTGATTCCCGAAAAGCTTTTAACAGATTTTACACGGAATAAATTATAGGAAATGAGAGAATCAGTGCAGGAAATGCACGTACTTTTGTTGACAAGTGACGGAGCTTATCCCTGTGTTTGGTGAAGAATTCCTGGTAAAGCTGTCAGCAGTTGAAATGTGGCGAGGTTTGTTTTGTCCCGTGCTGTCACTATTAAATGTCGCCGAGCCTTATTTAAATGCAGGGATTGTATCTATGTGGGTGAAGTGCCGTGGTAGTGCTATGTGTTCTCAGATAGGTTTTTTTCTTTTACTGAGTGGGTTACTCTGCTTTGATGCTCACACAAGCTGTTTCTGCTTCATGCCACAGCCACCACTGCCGATAGACTTTAACACTGTTTTAGAGCCTTTTTGTTCTGTCTATATCTTGTTTTCGGTCTCTGCATTGGTAATTTCTGATGTTTCCATCCATCACTTTGTTTCAATTTATTCAGATGTCATAGTGAACAAGGACACCTTCAGAGAGTTCAGTCTGTCTGTTGGGCTGTTAAAAATAGGTAATTATTTTCAGTAGTTCTCCTAGTGCACCTGTTGAGAAGGTCGCAGCGACTCTTAACAACATGTAAATAGCTTTAGACAAAGTTAGTTCAGCTTAGCACCTATGCTTCAAAAGGGCAATTATTTAGCCAGGCTTTGGCTTTTCACGTAGATAACAAAAAAAACCAAAACAAGGTGTAACATGTAGAGTACCGATCTTTAGAGGTCCACTTTAGACAATTGGCCACTTCAGGCTTTAACACATGTGAGTGACATCAATATTTTCATCTGGCCTGACTCTCTCCAAAAAGGTAGGCTAAAGTATACTCCCTCACATAGAAGATAGTTCGCCCTGAGCTGAGTGATCTAAAGAGGTTGAAGCTCCACAAACACTTGTAGTGTAAAGAAGCTTTATTACTTGACCGGTGTTTCAGTATGTGGCCCTCGTCGGTGTAATCAAAAACTACATCGCAGACGGCACTTTAAATACCGTACGTGTTTGAGTGGAGGGGAAAAAAAAACATCTATCCACCAGACTGTACGTATGCTCTGAAATTTGTCTGCAATTTATTTTTATTTTTTTATGGCCGAACATGTACTAAATGTGTTTGCTTTCTAGCATTCTGTGTTTCTGTTGGTTGTGCAAACATGGGTCGTAGCAGCATGGTGGTGAAGCGGTTAGCACCGTTGCCTCACATCAAGGTTTCTGGTTCAAACAACCTCTCTGTGTCTCAGTGGGTTTCCGCCCGCAACCCAAAAACACACATGTTAGGTTAAGTTGGTATTTCTGAATTCAAGCCAAGAGTCTGAGGTAGATGAAGTGTGCAAAGGTGACATTTAACCATACAGAGACCTTTCAGTGGTCAGCAAATAATTACACCACAGTGTTTTGCTTGATGAACAGCACACGCTGCTGGAAATAAGGAGTTGTGCAGTGTTGTCAGGTGGTATTTGAAGGGCCTTTAAGTGAACTTCCCAGGAGCCCATAGACTGTATATAAAAGATGGACGTATCTACTGTGGCTAGCAAATTCTCACTGTGAATCTTCAAGATCAGCATTGTAACTGCAGCCATCTTAGGTTTTTGAAACAAAATGTCAAAGAAAACCCGGGAAATGCCCTTGTGACCATATTTGCAAATTTAGTATCATGTTGTATTCAATGTTTGACTCTCAGGAAAATGTTGATTGAAGTCACAGGTTAAGGTACCCAAGAGCTGTTTTCCTGCTAACTTCTATACAACCACACTTTTCTTTCAAGCAGAGGAGTCTGCCCCTGCTGGCACAGCCGGGCTGAGGAACGCGAAAGGTGACCTTCGGCATTCTTATATGACGCCTCGGGTTATGGATGAAATCATGTAGAATGGCGCTCCCGCGGTAATACACGCTCCAGCCATGTATTCCAGCCCTAACCATAACCTTATCCCTAACCTTAACCAGCACTTTAATGACATTAAATACTGTTTTCCAAAGCGATTTCTATATAAAATCTTCATTATTTTAAAGGACAAGCAACACAATAAGAGTTGAGAGGCAGATGATCATTTCACAAGCTGTAGATTCTACATGTGTAGATTCGATCCAAACGGTTCTCATGTTTCATCATTTTTCCGATCTCGTAATATAGGGACGTGTTGTTGAAGAGTAATATATCAGCGATTTGTCCCCTAGCATAAAATGTTACGCTTTGGGAGTGAGAACGTGGTATATATAAACACCTATACCAGACACAAGGTGGGAAAATAGGGCTGTGCAATTAATAGCATGTGGCTTTTCAAGTGATTTTTTTATTTAATTACTTGACTTTAATTATAATTAAAGTTTGAGGAAGTTTAAGGAGTCTCTGAGCAGCCATGTTAAATTATTGTAATCTCCTTGTTGACCAAAAAATATTTTTTTAATACTTTGAGAAAAAAGAGAAAGATCAAACTTGGGTTTTTTTGGCCCCCTACGAGGTAAAACCTCCTTGTAGTGTTTAGAGGAAAGGCAGAAAACAGCTTTAAAAAGCCATAGAGCTAAGAGGCAGACATGCCTTGTTTAAAGTCTTCTTATTAAATTGTCTGTGTTTGTCATCTTTCTGCAGTAGTGACTTCAGAAACAGGCTCAGCGATGGGCTCGGTGCTGTTTCTTGTGAGTTGACAGCTCGTAACGATGAGTGACAGGTGTCGGTGTGCGAACTTGTTCAGCTTAGTCTCAGGAGGACGGCAATAAGTGCAGACTTTGTTGACTCGAGGCAAACTGTCTGATTTTGTTGTCTCTCTAGTTTCATCACACATGTACATAACTATTTTATGGACTCGTTTAATAGTCCTGATGAGAAAATGACACTTAACGACAGGGGGTTTACTGTGTGCGAAGGAAACCAGGCGCACCTCTGAACTTGCCGACTGTGCAAGCATGCCTTCCGGGTCCCAGTTGTTTCTCTGTTTTAATACAGACAGTGGTAACCAGAGTAAAAGTATTTACCTTCATTCAAACAGGATTCAAATGAGTATCACGCACAGAGCAAATTAATTCAGTTCATCTCTGTACCACACTAAGAAAACCTTTAAAAGTCTGATGTGTTCAGAGGGAAAGTGAGAGTATAACTTTTTTTTCTCAGTGCCGAAATGGCATTTTGGTGTGCAGCTGGGTTTTTTGTGCGCGAATATAATCAGACAATTTCAGGGTCGAATGCACGCAGAATATTGGAGGATCTTCATTGTTTTGCACTTTCCTTGTAAAAAAAAACAACACACAAAACACAAACATTACTTGTCTCTATTTCAGCAGAGAGAATCTGACTGGTCACCGTTTTCCTCTCATACCCTTTACTGAGCTGCTCTCAAGCTGTTTTGGATTTTAGCTGTCAGATTTATGCTTCCACACATACGCTTGTGCGTTTACCTCTGCCTGAACTCCGAGAGGTCTGAAATGTAAATTTGAATGCCAGAAAAACTGAGCAACACCTCATTTTCAGTCGGGCCGTGGCAGCCTCTTCTTCCCTGCAGCCCTTTGGCTCTAACCCCTCATCGCAGCCCATTGAGACACTTCGCCTGGCACCCCCCTCCCATCCCCCTCTTGCCCTCTTGAACATTTTGTCTCCATGGCAATGTTTTGAATGAGATTTAGGGCAGGAAAGGTTGTTGTTGTTGTTGTTGTTTTTTTCCCAAGGGAGCTGAAAAATTAGCAGAACTCTATAGAAACTGCTGTCCTCGTGTGTTTAGGCGAGCACTAAGTGGTGCTGATAAATGTCAGTATGCAAACAGGAGGCGCTGCAAAGCATTCAGAATAATAAGCATTTTCATTTTCTGTCCTAATAATTCGTTCTGTGTTGCAGGTGACCAGATTAGCCATTCTTAGAAAGCAATTGAAAATGTGCCTTTGGTGTTTCTCTTTTGCAGTCACCTCTTTGGAGCCTATTATTGGCCAGTATGGGGAAATGCTCAAGATCCCATGCAACAGTGGAGCCATAAAGGCAGAAGACATCGCCATCACTAAATGGAAATATGTAAGTCACACTGGAGATCAGTTGTTCTCAAAATGGCAAAGTAGGTCTAAGGCCCACTTACTGTGTCTGAAGTCGAACCACGCCCAGTCTGAGTGCATTAGACCATGCATCTGTCCCTCCATATGACACCGCATGAACAGTGCATGCTTTTATTGTGAACACGAAGCCAGTGCCATATGCGAGCGACACATAACAAGCGCGCTCTGCTCTCCAGGACAAAGGGGATGGAGTTCCAGGATACCTGCTGGTCAAGCAGAAAAACCAGAATGTCTCAATCAGCGCCACTGATGAATACAAGGTCCGTGTGAGCATGGACAAAAACTCCAGCCTGCTGATCTCTGCCGCCAAGCTCAGCGACCAGCGGACTTTCACTTGCATGGTGGTGACCGGCGGAGACGTGTTCGAATACCCAGTTAATGTCCTAATTCACAGTGAGTCTGAATTAGCTGAAAAATTGTCGAAATGCCCTCGTTCAAGTGCTGTGACTGACACAAGCAACACCCAGCCTTTCCATTCACACTGTTTTTTTTCCCTCAACTGCAGAGTTGCCGGCAAAGTTGGAGATTTCTGGAGAAGCAGAGGAGCTAGAGATTGGAAGACTTACTAAGGTGGAGTTTTTAATGATAAACATTTTAATGCCGACATTATTTTAAGCAATGAGTCATGAAGGGAAATCCCTTACTTGAGCTAACGTATCTTGAGGCCTAACAGAGATGGTGCCTGTTATTGTAGTAATGACTTCTTTGAAGTGATTCTCATGAATTAGTAAAGAGTAGAAATCTCGCTTGTGCTACAATTAAAAGACCCAAAGGATTTGAGGGGATTTACAAATGCTTTAGGCATTTCATGGTCTATTGCATGGAAAACTGTTTAGTCCTCAAATACCAGAGTGGCATTAACAAAAAGCTCATTTTCTCATATGTTTGGTCATTTAAAAATAGTCATGAAATGCATTTTTTTATTCATCCTTTGAGTGCTTTTCTTGCCTGTTTCTCACTTTTTTTTCCCTTTTTTTGCTTTGCAGCTTGGAAATTGTGTTGCAAAAGATGCCAACCCACCTGCAAACATCACATGGTTCAAGAACAATAAACCTCTGGAGGCTGATGGGAAAGGTGAGCGTTCACCATC
Source organism: Rhamphochromis sp. 'chilingali' (assembly GCF_963969265.1). Classification (NCBI taxonomy): domain Eukaryota; kingdom Metazoa; phylum Chordata; class Actinopteri; order Cichliformes; family Cichlidae; genus Rhamphochromis; species Rhamphochromis sp. 'chilingali'. The sequence continues at coordinate 13,911,689 of NC_137935.1, forward strand.
CCTTTTGTTGTCTTTGAGTTCTAAAAAAATATATTTGACATTTATGAATATTGCATACACAGATGGTTTTATTCTCTCTGACAGGGACAGTTGCTGTAAATTATTCTGCTGTGATGAATTGTGCTGCACTCTCATGACGGCGCGGCTCATGACTGTGTGCAGTGTTTTGGTCATTGCACATTTTTTTCCTTGTTAGAGTTTTCAGACAGTGCTTGTTTGTTTTCTGTCTAGGGATTTCCATCAAAGTTTCTGTTGTGGTAGAATCTAGTACCGGCCTCTCGACCACTACCTCCACACTCGAGTATTCTGCAATGAAGGAAGACACAGGCGCCAGGTTCAAATGCCGTGCTGACGGTCTACCGCTGGAATCCTCTTCCATGAACTTTACTATTACCTGTGAGTCGTTGAGCGTACTTTGTCTAAAACCTTTTATTTTGATTTCGTTTTTTTGTCTGTAAATTCAAAGAAAGGGTTTAAAATGCAAGATGATCATCATGAAATCTCTGAAAGTTTACGCTCTGTCTAAACTACATGCCATATCCTGAAAACGACACCCACTCAAACACCCACAATATTCTACTTCAGCTTGAAAGTCTCAGTAATCCACTGCCTGTAGCAGGACAAAACTATACAATGTGCCTGTATCAGAGGATTGTTTTAGCACCTCATTTGTAACTAACTGTTGCAAAGATATTTGTAGCAAGCTGTTGTAGCCAAGGCACAACATAATAATGCTGCTTAAAACTCTGTGAATTATCCACAATATACTATAACACAAACTATATAGAGTCAAAACGCTGGAGCTTAACTTACAACAAGGACCTTCACTCTATGCAAAGAAAGGAGAGCCATGAAAATTCTCCCCTCTGCTGTGGTTGGGAATTAATGACCAGCTATGACCAGACAGGTAAGCAGCGAAAAAAGATTTGGGATGCAGTACTGTGCAGACTCGTGCTGCCCCCCATTATTCTGTATTTTGATTACAAGCAGTGGGTTGCTTGTTCACTCATTTTCAGTCAAAAAATGCCAAAGATAACACAAAATGACATATCTCCTCCACACATCACTCACTCACTTGGACACTAGAAGGGGGAATTATGTTAAAATGCTCTTCATAGACTACAGCTCTGCATTTAATACCATAATTCCCTCCACACTCACCACCAAGCTGGAGCATCTGGGACTCAGCTCATCTATGTGTCAGTGGATCTCCAACTTCCTAACTGGCAGACCACAGGCAGTAAGGATGGGCGGACATGTCTCAGCCTCCACCACTCTCAGCACTGGAGCCCCCCAGGGGTGTGTTCTGAGCCCCCTGCTGTACTCTTTGTACACATATGACTGTGTGGCCACTACCAGCTCCACTACCATCATCAAGTTTGCTGACGACACCGTCGTGGTAGGCCTGATCTCTGATAACAACGAGACGGCCTACCTGAAGGAGATTAGGAATCTGGAGAACTGGTGCCAGAGGAACAACCTCCTTCTAAACGTCAGTAAGACAAAGGAGCTGATAGTGGACTTCAGCACTAAGCAGGAGAGGAACTACCAGACCCCCGTCATCAACGAGTGCCCAGTGGAGAGAGTGGACAGCTTCAAATACCTCGGAGTTCACATCACGCAGGACCTGTCATGGTCCTGTCACATCAACACCGTGGTGAAAAAGGCCCGACAGCGTCTCTACCACCTCAGACGCTTGAGAGACTTCCAACTGCCCTCCAAGGTGCTCAGGAACTTTTACTCGTGCACCATAGAGAGCATCCTGACGGGAAACATCTTAACCTGGTTCGGGAACAGCACCATGCAGGACAGACGAGCTCTACAGAGGGTTGTGCGGTCAGCTGAGCGCACCATCCGCTCCGAGCTCCCTGACCTGCACTCAATCTACAGCAGGCGGTGCTGGACCAAGGCCAGGAAGATCGTGAAGGACCTCAGCCATCCCAACAACAGACTGTTCTCTCTGTTGAGGTCAGGAAAGCGATTCCGCTCCCTGAAGACCAACACAGAGAGACTGAAGAGGAGCTTCTTCCCGCAGGCGATACGGTCTCTCAATCACACCACCACACAGTACTGACCCACACATATGGTTCTTACACACACACTGGACTTTCTGGACTTTGTTTTTGCACAACACTGGTCACTATATTCTTCATTTCCAGTTAATACTTGTACAGCTGCTGTTATTGTGTATATATTTATTTATATTTAGATTTCTTCATACATTCTTATATAGTTCTATATTGTGTATTGTGTATTTTGTTGTACAGTTATTTTATTTTCAACTTTAATTTATATATTTTATCTTATTCTTCCCAGTTAAATTTACCCTTCATTCTAATTTGTGTTGTACAGTTATTTCATTTTTAACCTTAATTTATATTTTATTCCTTCCTAGTTAAATTTACCCTTTTTAATTTTTCATATTTATTTCCTATCTTATTCATAGCCTTTTCCTTTTTTGTTTTCTTTAGGTCACGAGCAGTTGTCCAAGCATTTCACTACATATCGTACTGTGTATGACTGTGTACGTGACAAATAAAATTTGAATTTGAATTTGAAGCATTATTGTGCCAACAGAGCAATACCCAGAGAGCTACTAGCTGGAAACCTGGTATACAATGGCTTGGTGTGCAGTGTGTCCTAAAAAAATTTGAGGAAAGTGGACAAGTGGCAGCCAAAATGAGAGGTAACAGGCATAAAAAACCATCTATAGCAGATGAACAGTGTATGAAAGTCATGCCTTTAAGAAACAGGCAAGTATGTGAGACCAAACAGATGTCTGGCTCTTCGGTCAAGTCATTCTTAAGGAAGGGAAACAGAGAGAAAAAGCAGAGGTGTGCCAAATTAAAGAAGAAAACCGAAATCAGCGGCAAAAGATCTAATGAATCAATTTAAAATGTTTGGTTCAAATCATTGTCAGTGTGTACAGAGAAGGTCAGGAGCCATCTGTAAAACACAGTGGATCTCAAACACACCGCCAATGCAGTAAAACCATACCTGGATAGAAAAACACACACTATCCATCATGGATTGGCCTCCCCAGATTCTCCGGACTTCAACATCATTGAAGCAGTGTTGGATCATCTTGACAGAGAACGGAACAAAAGGCAGCCAACATCCAAAGACGACCTTTGAATGTCATTCATGAGCTATTCCTGAAGACTATTTAAAGAAATTAGAAGAAAGCTTACCTTGAGATTTCAGGCTATGTTGAAGAATAAAGGTGGCCGTAGCAATTGGTGACTTTTAAGCTCATTAGTATTGTACAAACTCTGTTTTTGGCCTAAGTAAATGGCCTGTATTTATATAGCGCTTTACTAGTCCCTAAGGACCCCAAAGCGCTTTACATATCCAGTCATCCACCCATTCACACACACATTCACACACTGGCGATAGCAAGCTACATTGTAGCCACAGCCACCCTGGGGCGCACTGACAGAGGCGAGGCTGCCGGACACTGGCGCCACCGGGCCCTCTGACCACCACCAGTAGGCAACGGGTGAAGTGTCTTGCCCAAGGACACAACGACCGAGACTGTCCAAGCCGGGGCTCGAACCGGCAACCTTCCGATTACAAGGCGAACTCCCAACTCTTGAGCCACAATCGTGGCTATTCAGTTTTGCAAGTTTTAATAAATCGCTGCCCTTATTTGCCGTTTTTCTAGCAGAACACAAAGAAAGGTGGACCTTTATGCAGTACTGTGATTTGGTGCAAGCTTGAAGGAAGAAGGTGCTGTGTGAATGTATATAAAGTTTTAAAGAGGACATAGAACTGGGCGTTTTTTCTCTCTCTGGCTACACGGTTTTATTTCAGGTTGTTTCGTTTAATATTCTCCTCACTGACGTCTGTGTTTCCTCCACCGCGATGAGAATTACAAACATGTTTTATTCACATTTTTTAAGTATTGACACAAATGAATCACTGATGCTGTTTTCTTTTCTAGAACATCAATAATTAAAGTATGTTTCCGTCGATGAAACTTTGCTGTTGATGAAATGTTGCTTTTTGGTGAGAAAACAGCTTATTTAATATGGCATGACAAGAATTTCAAAATGGAGTGAAAGAGAATAAAAGTGTCCCTTTTTAATTGAAGTCAAGCTTCTTGCACATCACACGTGTAACACAGCAGCAACTCGTGATCCACGAGAAGACCAAGAGACGTTTTACAACTGTAATCAGACGGTGCCTGTGGTTTTTGCGAGTGCATTAACATTTTTTTTTCTATAATTCTCTCACTTCCAGTCGAGACAGACACGGGTAACGGCACCTTTTGATGGTGAAAGTTGAAAAATGAGGTGTGGATTCTGAGATTTATACCGAGTGCAGCATTAAATATTGAAGTTGCCTGCTCAACACGGCCCAGAGTAGAACTTATCAGTGCTGGAACATTTTCTTTCAAGAAATTCTTGAAAGAGTTTGCCTTAGATGGAGCAGAAACATTGAGCTTTGAAAGGATTGTTTGGTTGAGTGCCTCAGATTATGACTGCAATTCAACCACCTCCTCTGCTGCATTTTGAAGTTGGTCATAACCAATAGTGAGGCACAAAGTTAGAGTTCTCTGTAGCGTGCTGACACAGTGGATGAGTGCAGTCCCCATTGCATTCAGCTGGTTGGGGAGCACGCTCCACTTGTTACACCCTCCACCCTCGCCCCTCTGACTTTCTTGCTCCTGTTTTCTGCACAGACTCCACGGAGAACATCATGCTTGAGGTCAGTCCTCAGAAAGAGCTTAAAGAGGGAGACAACTTGACTTTGAAGTGTGTGGCAGATGGTAACCCAGCTCCTACCAGCTTTAACTTTCACCTTAAGGTATCTCATTAAAAGCTTTGAAATTCCTTCTGTTCATCCAAACTAGTGCTTACTTCATCTAAAATGTATTTATTCAGTCTTTTATCCTCAGCAACGTAAATGAAATGTTGCTGTTTTCACTGTTTTTGCAGGGGGAGCTGGTGACCGTGGAAAACACGGATACCTACACCATCGCGAATGTCTCACGCGACGCCACCGGTGAATACAAATGCTCCCTAACTGATGACACGTCCATGGAAGCGACCAGGAACATCACCGTCACCTGTAAGAAGACAAAAATAATCATTTCTCTAGAAGTAGAAATTACTGCAATTTTACCCCACACATCTGCATCTGTATCCAAATAATTATCTTTTCTCCCTGCAGTCTTATTTGTTATGAAAGTCCTAATATCTCTCTTTGCAAGACTGTCTTCTTCTGATTTGGGGAGAAATTGTTGTGTCAGCCGCACTGCTTCTAATAAGCTGCATCTGCAGGGCTGTGAGCCAAGTGCAGAGTTATATGGTTAACAACAGAAATGTTTTGACCCTTAACAGGCCTCTGAACCATCTTTCTGCCATCCTCTCCTCTTTTCAGACTTAGACATCAATTTAAGCCCCTCTGGGAATATTGTCAAGCGCGCTGGCGAAGCCTTGAATCTGAGTCTTCAGATTGATTCTTCCGGAAAGGCAGAGGTCTCCTGGACAAAGGTAGAAACGATCTTTTATATAACAAAGCTCCAATCATTGGGGTTTGTGCTTGTTATTGACAGCGCCGATATTCTCTTGGATTTATTTCAGAATAATGCTAAACTGGGCAAACAGCCCAACTTTACCAAGCTCGGTTACTCGGACTCTGGTCGCTATGAGTGGACGGTGACAGTTGGACACATCACCCGGACAGCTTCTTTTGATCTTACTGTCGAAGGTAAGGGTTTGAAGAAAAGTCTTACGCAGGGAGAGAAAACTGGTACCACTCTGTCTCATATTTGAAGTTAGTTAAGGTATGCAGCCAACAGGCAGTTTGTGAAGTTTAAGAATGGATGGAACAGCCTGACTTTGTCTAAGGGTAAAAACTATCAGCTTAAAGCTAACGCATTAATTAAATATGCGTTGTTGTTTTTTAATTCATATAAAAATCAGTGGTTAAAAAAGTTATTTTAACAGTTTAATCAGACTCCAGATGGTTACTCGCAGCTACATCTTGTTTTTACACTTTATTTTCTGTACAAATTTTGAAAAATAAACAAGACAGAGCATGCTAATTGCTGATTTTTGGAGGCACTAGTGGGATTATTTTCCTTTGGACTGGCTCGCTGATTTTCTTTACTTCTAGTTTTCAGCCAAATGGCTAATGACTCTAGACTCATAGGGACATGAGAGTGGTATTCATCTGCTCATCTAACTCTTGGCAGGACAGCGAATATAAAATGATTTCTCTAAGAAATTCCTTTCCTCAGTCATATTTAGATGTGCCGGTGGATCGGATTAAACCACGATAAATTGAGCTTTATAACACGTGTTTCCTTACAGGTCCTGCAGTTGTAAAGAGCCTGTTCAAAAATCGCAGTAATGACGGCCAACATAAAGTCTTGACTTGTGAGGCTGAAGGCTCTCCAAAGCCAGCTGTTTCCTGGAGCATTAATGGCACCGTGGTATGTACCCTTTACGTGCTTGGAAGTTTACCTATTATCAGAATTGCAGGAAATTTATCCTTGGATAATTGTTGCAGTTTCTGAAGGTCATATCTATTAATTCTTCCTAACAGTACATAAAAGATTTGTTTTATGTGTTCGCTCCTCCTGTGCTGGCTAGGGATGGTATTGATAAGATTTTCTCGATTACGATTCCATTTTCGATTCTGTTTAACGATTCGATTCTTTATCGATTCTCTTATTGATTCTTTTTAAAAAAGGAGAACACTAAGGTCGATTAGCTTAGAACTTTGTTTTATATCTTCTCTTTGAACAAGATAGAAATTTAGGAGTAACATGGCCTTACAAACCCAGCAGGGAGATCTTAAGAGATCCATAGCCAATGGGGTGTCACAGGGTCCCCAGGAAAAAAAATTGTAAATGTAAAATGATAAAATAAATATTCTTCTGTAGCAATAACAAAGTATAACATAAATTATTCTGTAGCAATTACACAAGAATATCTAGTAATGTCCCTGCCTGCAATTAAACACATTCACTTACCGAAAATCATCTGCTGTGGCAAATGGGTGCAAGCGTTTTATCACAAACTTAGTCACTGCTCGGTGACATTCGTCTATCCTGGCCTGAAAGGAGACGCTACCGGTAGACTGCAGTGAGAACTGCCAGCATCTGAGCCAACCAGACTCTGTCTCTCTCATCATGGTCACCTAAATGCACAGTAATGGCAGGTTTTGTAATAAGGCAGATCGCGCTAACATAATATGCACTGTTAGTTGATTATTTACCTGCCACATTAACGGGAGAGGACGTGCAAACGTTACCGCTGCTGCTGGGTTGAGATTCACGAGTCCGGAGCGGAATTAAAAACACGACATTCATTTAAGGTCATCGTGTGTTTTGTGAGCAAATGCTTTTGCATATTCGTAGCGTTTCCTCCCTTAAATGAAATATCTACTTTGCAAGTACTGCAAGTTGCCAAACTTTTGAGCGTTTGAGCTGCTTAGGCGCCCTGCCAGGTAAATGACGCTCCGCAACGTGGTGACGTCATTCGGGGCGACTGGAATCGATAAGAGAATCGTTTGGCAAACACTTCCAACCGGTTTTCGATACCCATCCCTAGTGCTGGCACAAAAGAAAATCCTCAGAAAAAAAACTGTGTCAGACTTAAAGAGCCATGAAAGGAAAAATACTGTATTACCGGTATTAGAAAACGTGCATTAGCGCCACGCTTACAGTTGTGTGAAGTCTTCAGTTTATTGTCCCATCAGAACAAACTACAAGTGTTTTTTCCCCAAGATAAATGCAGGCAGTTATTGCTTCTGTTATGGCGAAGATTGCTCTGTGGATGGTGATGACATACATCTCAGAGGCTTCACAAGATTCTGTGAATTTGAACACAGCTAAAAGCAGGTCCTTCGGGATCGATGTATACCGTTAACAAAATCAAATCTTGTGAAATGGTGAAAATATCAATGTACCTTCTGGTACTCAAGGTAAACTTGTTTATGGAATCTACACCAGGGTCGTGAGCGAGATGTGTTTGTTTTTACACAGTGCGAGCATAGCTGCTGTCAGCACATTGCAAATTCAGGGCTTCTTTTTAGTAGAAAACCAAACATTTTGCTTGTTGGGTGGCTACAAGTCATTCTTGAGAGTGTTCTTGACTTGGTTATGAAGTTGAGAAAGCTTTTTTTAAACAAGGAAAGACTTTGCATTCATCCACTTTAGTTAGCTTCTGAGCTTCTGAGAAGGAATCTATGATTCCTTCTTGTTTTAAGAATGTAGCCGACTGTTGAGTTTGACACTTGTAAAGTTTTTGCTATCGCTCTGATAGGTATGTTTTGGGGTTTTTTTTCATCTCTTTGGACCGCATTTAGAGACTGCCAGGGGAAACTTAGGAAATGCAACACTTGGAATCATCCCCAGATCTTTCGTCTGCTTAATTTGTCATGGAATAACAAGGGAATGGGTCTCATTTAGCTGTGAAACTGCTCATCGTTCAATTGTCCAATTACTTTTGAGTCTAAAAGTGGGTGCCTGTCAGAATCATATCCATGGTGAACTCCACCACAAATAATAAAACTACCATATAAGAAAAGCTCATTTAAATGCCTGTACAGACTATTCCCCCAAAAACATCAACTTGTTTTGTTTGTTTAATTTATCATGAGATTATAATTTTAATACTGAAATCACTCAAGTGGATGAGTTCTTATATAGCGCTTTTCTATTAAGTGCTTTTCTATTAAACATTCACATGGATGGATGCATCAGAGAGCAACTTGGGGTTAGTATTTTGCCCAAGGATACTTGGCCAGGGCCAGCCAGGGATCGAACCGCCAACCTTCCAATTAGTAGATAACCACAGTAATAACAGCAGTGAAGATGACTATTGTATCTGTACCTGTATATGAAACTGCTACAGGGTGACGTCTAATTTCAGTCACAGGACAACAGAATTCATCATCATTGCCATCCAGGGTAGTTGGAAACCAGTCATGACAAGGCGATTTCTCAGTGGCACTTACGGAAAAAGTTTCCCCCCATGTGCTTGTTAACGCGCCTGTTTTCAGTCGCAGTTGGGTGTAGCAATTTATTTGTTAAAATAACAAGATGGGTATCGGCTTTAACAAATGACCTCCACACCCCGCCCTCCTCCACCTCGAGACACTCTTGAGACTGCAGTGAGGTTTTCAAGCCATATAAAATCATTCAGAATGCTTTGAGTGTTTCTGTCCTATTTTCCCTTGAAAGCATTACTCCTTTGTTGGTGAATCAATACTGGTTGTCATAGAAATTCATCCTCACAGTGGTCCTCCTATATAAGATGGCAACAGGTTTGTGCTGCAGTAACTATTTCATTGACGTCTTTAGATTACAACGTCTGAATGTCCTCTACAAAGTAGCCAATAGATGGTTTATAAGGAGAATTTAGGTCCACTTTCGGCTTCATTAAGAGCCTGATAGGGAGCAGATGGTTGTGAATATGGAATAAAAACATCAATAGAGTTGCATGAGCTTAAAACATAGTGGCATTTGTCTTACAGCGAACCTCAGTGTATCACCAGCAGAAATGTGAAGGTGTGGCTAAACAGAGGCTGTGTGCTTAAGCCTCCTACTATTGTCTTTGTCCAGAGACAGCTCTTGCTTTTCTTTACTTTTTCCCTTTTTGCTGCACAGTGAATGAATACCCCCTGTTTTGTGCATGGCAGTTTGCACTGTTAGTATTTTCCCCAGCTGTCACACTTGTGAACTTATCTGGTCCAGGCTGTTGTGGTCAGTGTTTCGAAAGAGTACATTTCTTCATTTTCCCCGAGGCTCAAACAGTATTTTCCAGCAGCCTGTCACGAGAACAAAAATTGTCTGTTTTTTAAATGGAGCCTCTTTTTTTCTTCTTCTTTTGTTTCCACAGTCTACCTGTGTGCGCACTGATAGCAGAGTCACTCAGTGAAGCTGTGTGAATTACACATAAACCTGGGGGTGTGCGCAGGATGGTTGCAGTTCTCCTCAGCCCTTTCAGTCATTGTCTAACCACGAGAGGAACCTTAAAATCTTTAATTTACTCCAAAAAAAAAAATACACGGAACTCTGTCAGGAAATAAAAATGCATTTTGAAAGTAACACATTTCAGCAATTTAATCCCACCGCCCCCCATTCAGAAAAATGTGAAGACTTGAATACGGGATCAGTAATAAGTATTTACAAGAATGCAACATCCTTTTGTATATGCGGAGGATGTGCAAAGGGTGTTGGCAGTTTGTCTTTGTGTCTGGGGTTTTCCTCTGAGACTCAGGAGTCTATATCCCAGAGGCACACACGCTGTTTCTTTGTCATGCAAGGACTGACTCACTTACTGGTCCAACATCGCCCCCTCATGGTGCAAATCTTCTTCAAATCATCCGGATCAGATGTGCAACTATTAACATTTGTTTCTTCTCTCTCTCTCTCTCGTTACTCAGCTTGGTGAAAGTCCTTTCGTCAATGGAAAGATTACACACAAGATCAAAGTTGTGCCCTCTGCAAATCTAACTGTCCACTGTACAGTGACCAATAGTCTTGGCAATGATTCCAGAGCTATAAATGTGTCCTCTTGTAAGTACAAAGTCATAATTTGGTCCTTTTACCTCTGTCGGCTTCATTTTTCTTTCATGAAGTCACTAATCTGCCTTCCTAAGTGTTTTCCTACTGTTCTTACTAACTCTTTCCATCTGCATGTTAACTTGGCATCATGTTTACATGCTTTGACAAAACGACAATATTGTAGCAGGTATGTACACCAGGGTAAATCCACCCAGTTTGGGATTGTCTGTAGCGTGTGTGGAGTCACGTCGTTGCACACCAATTTGGTGGCCATAAGGGCAATTAGTTAAAATCAGTTGTTATTTTAGGATTTATAGTCCACTGATGAGTAAGCAGGAAAAAAACACTGTTAAATACACAATGTATCAAACATACACAAACACTAGTACGTCTTTCAAGAACTTTATGTATTGGTGGTAGTTGTCTATTAAAGTCCAGCCTTTTTACTCTCACCATCACTGTCTAACTGTAATTAGTGCATGCACTTAGCACTTAGTCCACACTCTTGTCTGACGGTATCCAAGTGTGTTTATATCACCATTTGTTCTCTCTTGCCTCCTCATTCCTGTGTGTTTGGGATGGCATTTCCACATCGTTCTTTTCTCTCCCCCCCCCCCTCGCTCAGTGGGTGTATGTTGGGATGCTGGATTTAATCTGTTCCCTCTTGGAACCTCTTGCATGCAAAGTCGAGTAGATGTAGAGTAGTAATTTTTCAAGCTTGCTTTTTTGTTTTGTTTTTTTTCCCCCCCCTTCATTTCGGTTGGACGTTAATGTTATTTCATATCTGATTTCAGTAATTGAGGAGGTGAGAATGGATAAACAAGGTAAGTTGGCGCGGTCTTCCTTCTTGTAAAGAAACAGTAGAAAGTGGGTTGACGAAAGTCTATGGGGGAATCGAATGTTGCTCACTAAAAGACGGCTCTTTATCAAATATTTATCTTTAGTGTCACCTTGGACTGTAGAGCAGAAAAAACAATGTTTAGACAGTGCGCTTCTTTTAAATAAATATAGTTGTGAAGCAGTAGGAGGAATGGAGCTACCAGCATCCTGACAAGATGCCAACATTGTTCATAGTCCCATTGACGAGATTAAAGTGGGGACTGCTCCCATTAACATTCAAATCAATGAGTCATAATCATGCACAGTGCGGATGTGTCCATTCATCAATGCATTTAATGCACACCAGAGTATTTTTTTTTCTGTCTAGACTGGAGCAGCATACAGAAACATGACACTCACGCCTCTGATATTTCTGTTTTGTCTTTCTCTACAGATCAGTCGGAAGACAGCGACCAAACCAGATTGGTGGTTGGTGTTATAGTGGGTCTCCTCATCGCCACTTTGGTTATAGGACTGGCATACTGGGTTTACTCGAAGAAATCCAAGTAAGAAGCACATTTAAACAAAAGCTGCTACATAAAAGTGTTCATAAAATTCACCAGTAACCCAACAAGATAAAATGAACATGAGATTGCTATGTTCATGCATCGTGGTTATTCTGATTTGCTAAAACGTCCTTTTCTATTTCCAGTTAAACATATTTTATTTAGATTCAAAAACATTGCATACCTGCACTTTACATGCAGGTATATGTAGTATTCATGTAGCAGAAAGTAATTATGCGCATAACGACTTGTTAGGTACACCTTAATAGTACTGGACGCCCTCCTTTGCCTTCAGAACTGCCTTAATTCTTAACAGGAAACATTCCTCTGAGGTTTTAGTCTATATCGACATGACAGCACCATGTAGGTTCTGCCAAGGTGTGCCAGGAAAAATATCTCCCACATCATTAACCCTCCACCAGCAGCCTGAGCCATTTAACAGGGCAGGATGAATCAATGCTCTGGTGTTATTTATGCCAAATTCAGACCGTAACCATCTGAACGGCGCAGCAGGAATTGAGACTCATCAGAGGAGGAAACATTTTTTCCAATCATCGGGTTGTTGTTTTCCAATTTTGGTGAGAGTTTACAAACTATAGCCTCAGGTTCCTGATCTTAGCTGACTTGAATGGCATCCAGCGTGGTCTCCTGCTGCTGTTGCCCATCTGCTTCTACATTAGGCATTTTGTTAATTGAGAGATGCGCTCCTGCATGCCTTGGTTGTAAGAACTGGTTATTTGAGTTACTGTTGTCTTCTTATCAGCTTGAAGTAGCCTGACCGTTTTCCTCTGACCTCTGGCATCACCAGGACGTTTTTGCTCAAAGAACTGCACATAACTGGAGATTTTTTTTTTTTTTTTTTCAAATTTGGGAAAACCTTAGCAGATCAGCAGTTTGTGAAATCAGACCATCTGGCATCAACAACCGAGCCATGCGCAAAGTCACTTTTAAATCACCTTCCCTATTCTGATGCCCGGTTTGGACTTCAGCAGCCATGTCTACATGCCTAAATACATAGACTTGCTGCCATGTGATTGGTTGATTAAATATTTGTATTAACAAGAAACTGAACAGGCATACCTAATGTAGCTTCTGATATGAACTCCTCTTGCCAACAACATGTATAATTCAAAAAGCAGTTCTCTACTGCTGGAATAACACTGTTTGGCATGAGGTTTTTAGTTTATAAACAAATGGATATTTGATTAAATGCTCTGTTTTAAAATATGAGATACGGACCATATGAGGATACTAAAATAAAAGCAATTAACTCAAAATGTAATTTTCATCCAAGACCAGTTAATAGAAGCAGTAATTTATTCTGCTGTTGATGTACTTGAGTAAATTTTCCAATTAGCCATAGCTGAGAGTTACAAGAAAACTGATGTCGCTCTCAGATCTGTGCAGTAAATATAAAGTTGGACTTAACATTAACACTCAAAGAGACGGAAACAAGTGGCTAATGTGGAAATTTAGTTTACAAGCCAGACGAGGTTTGAGACTATTGAGTCACCGGAGCGTTGTCGGCTTTCACGCACCAGGCGCCTCAGCACTCAGCGACTGCACTGAGTAGCTGTGGTTTCTAAATGCTTCCACTTTGCAATAATAACACTTGCAGATGATTGTGGAATATCCAGGAGGAAGAGATTTCACAACGTTGGTGCAACTTGTGTTATACTATCACATAAGCACACTAAACTTCAGTGAGATCTTTATAACAAGCTCCTTGAATTCCTTTACAAATATTTATAAAGACATATTGGACAGGTGCTCTGTTTCATATACCTGTAGAACATAAACACTTGAATTAAAAGATTAGGAGATGTGGTCGAGTATTTTTGTACAACTAGAGTTTGGACACAGCCAGACTCGCCGTTTCACTATTCATCCTATTCTAACCTTGTATACGGGTAGTATTGATCTTCTAATCTTACTTTTGGCAGTTCCTTCAAATGAATTAACAAATTAAAATACATGGTAAAATAAATAAAAAAATCATTGCGGTTAATGTAGGCTTTTAAGGACTATTAAGGGCTTGGGTACCTGGGCAGTGCTCCATTTTGCTTGCTAATCAGTCTTCCATTTGCCAAATTAAAGGAGTTTGCTCTTGATTGATTGTGAACTATAGTGTAAGTACACAGCAGCTGTAGATGGATAGCTTCCCTTTAGCCTAAGTGGGCAGTTTATACCGTGAGTTCTGCACACGTGTAGTAAGCAGTCACACCGTCATATCATCATGCAAGGACCGGTTAATAAACGACTGTTTTAATCGAAACAGGCAAGGAAGCTGGAAGACCGGCGAGAAGGAGTGCGGGTCCTCCGAGGAGGAGAAAAAGCTGGAGGAGAAAGTGGAGGAAAACAGCCAAAAAGCTGAGGTGTAAAGAAACAGCGGCGATGCGAAAGGTAGAGCAAGACATTTCCACCATGCACATAAAGAGTTTGACGTAAAAAGTTGTGCAAAAAAATTAATAAGACATTTTTAATCTTTCCCTTCCAGTGAGAACGTGGAACTTTTGCACATTTCTCTTCACCTCTGTCTTTAGGGAGGGAGGGGGGGAAAAGAGTGTACACTGGGATGAAGACCGTTTGGATTTGGTTTCAGGGAGAATTTTACTAAAAACAAACAAAAAAAGCATATCCAAACATCTCCCCAAGCCCATCAACCCCTCACTCCTCCCATTCCTAAAAAAAAAGAAAAAGAAAAAAAAAAGAATGGATACTGTATGTGATATACATAGCCTGTCTGCACTACTGATACATGTGTAAACCTGTCTACTATTAGGATTCATGTTTGTTAGAATGGAAATTGGAAAGCTGAGAAAATGCAAAATCACTACTAGACCAGTTGCCTTTGATGTAAGGATGTGTAGGCCAGCGTTAGTCTGTGTTCGACTTTTTCGGCCCTCGGGACATAGCAGGGACCAAGGGACATTACTGCCATAGTTTGGTTTTTTTCTGCTTTGTTTTTTGTTATTTCACCTCATCACACTCAAACAACCTCTGCCTTTGACATCAAGGTCATAAATCCATTCACTTCTATCATTATTTCAGTTTGTTCATTCAGGTAAAAAAAAAAAAAAAGCTGAGAAATTGATAAAATCCTGAAAGGGCTAAGGGTATTAGCATTAGTTTTAGATGTTGTATATCAGCAAGGACATGATGTTTCACAAAGGTGTTTTTTAATTATTATTATTATTATTATTTGATTGTGTGTAACCAGGGGAGAAAATTAATTTTGCCTCGTCTTTTCGCCAACGTTCTTTACATTCAGCGTAGCCACCTAACGACACAAGCAGGTAGATTATTGGGAGAATGTATAGCACAGTTTAAACCTTCTTTTATTGGCTGTAGTTTGGCTGCACACGTGTTTTTTGTTTTTGCATGAAAGCAACATAAAGTTCACTTTCATGCTTTTCTTTAAAAAAAATAGTAGTAAGGAAAAGGTTGTTTTTATGTAACTCCTCTATGAGTTTGTGCTCCACCAGTGTTGAGGTACGAGTGTTCATTCTGTAGCTGTGGCATACTTCTGTAATCAAAGACACCCAGTGAGCGGGATGTTTGTCTTAAAGTAGCCTTTACGATATGTTTGCCTTCTTTTAAAAATCTACCTGTAACAGCTTAAGTTTGTGATGTGCACTAGGGTTCATGTTTCATGTCGAGTTTGTGTAGAATACGATGGAATACCTGCAGCTGTACATGTCACGGTTTTGGTCCCTTAAGAGCATTTAATGAATTTGAAAAAGCAACGAGGCCAGGATGTAGTTGTGACGTACGTGATTTTACTTTTCCTTTTTGCTATTTATATTGTACAAGACTAAAATATCCTGGTAGGCGCATTCAATAATGGTCACATAACTCATGTCTCGGATTTAAACCACTGATAAATTGCTTGCAGACTCTACAAAAAATGTCATTAAGTTCTGAGTCATCGGTAGTTTGCTCTGTGTCTGGTTGAATAATATATTCAGCATGTGAGAATCTCAGACCTCCAAGCTGCTGTTTGTTGCCTACCTTGTGTAAACCATCTGATTGGAAGATTGACCAAAGAAAGTGAACATTGCCATGCAAGTATTGTAAATATCTGATGTTTGTTTTTGTACTTTTGTTTAAAATAAAGTGTACATTTGGAACAGTTATGTCCACTCAATGTTAATTATGTTGTTATCATTTTTCTCGTTTTTTCATCTGGTCATCTTTTGAAATAAAAATCAACACGGTTCGGGTCTTTCTTTTTCATTTCACTCGCACGCATACGCAGAAAACACTGACGGCACAGAGTTAATGTACAGTGACTGGTTGAGTGATAACAAATCTGTCAATACTGCAGAAAATATGCAGAAAACAAGGAAAGTGATGAGTTTTGAGGAACAGTTAATGAGACTCAGTCTTGAAATTTGAAAAATATTCCTGCATTAGACATACAAAATTACAAAACCTGACCTTTTGTTGTTATTACCAGTGGAAACTATTGTAAATATATTCAGTCCTTTCATCTGTCTTTTTAGAGGAAGGCAGGATTTAGTCCTGTTTCCATGAATTATTCAAAAAAACAAAAAAAAACAGTTAAAATATTTGGCCACAAAACTTAGCAGAATTTTGGATTTGATCCAAAACCCATCTGAGATTTTGCCATGGGCAGGATCTACACAGACATTATTACTACAGCATGTCTGCAGTATCAGGTTTCCATCTCCTTCCAGAAATTGACTTTGACATTTTGGAGTAGGTGTTATGTCAGGATGAATATGGATGAACAGGTACAATGGCACGAAAAAGGTATTGAACCCCATCCCAATTTTTTTGTGTATGTGTGTCTGTGTGTGCATCTCTTACTAAACTGTCAGATCTTAGGAATGACTTGTCTTGCTGCATAATGCAGCTGAACCTGAGCTCCAGCTCAGACCGGTGACCTGATGTTCTCCTTCAGGATTTTCTGTCAGACGCTGGAATTAATGTTTCTCTCAATTGTGGCAAGCCCCCCGACCTTGAAGCTGCAAAGCTGTCCCACAGCATTACTCTGCCACCTCCATGCATGACTGAAAGTATAATGGCCGTTTTGTTGTATTCTCTATTTAGTTTGTCAGCTCTAATGATCCCCTGTCTTCCAGTCACTTAAGCATTCTCTCAAAAGGTCTTAGGTATATTAAAGTGAACTGTAGCAAAATCCAAATGAAGCTTAATCTTCCTCTGGGTTGGCAGTGATTTACTTTGGCACACTCCCATGGAGGCCATGTTTGCCCAGTGTCTTTCAGACAGTAGAATATTGAACTTTATTGATAAGAGAAAGGCCTGAAGTTCCTCTGGTCTTCTGGGAATTCCTGTCACCCAGGTGCTGTTTGGCAAAACCTGAGAGGGCAGCCACTACTAGGAAGGCTCACTGCTGTTGCGAGGCTTCTGCATTTGAAGATGGGTCTCTAATCTGATTAGTCTCAGAGATGCAGAAACTTATTTATTAACCTCTCCTTTTTTGACATTATGATCTACTAGTTAGATCTTTTGGTAAACTTCATGCTACCGGAAAGTCCTAATTTGATTGGTAAATGCTATTTGCCAGGTGTCAGTTTGTATAGCTGATACTATATTTTAGAGTTTTGGTAACCAAGAGGATATGTGCTTTTTTGTTTTAACATATTTTATTAGATAAGCTTTGTTGCTTCAGCAGTTATTGCTTGGGTTTCATAAACTGAAGTTTATTTTTATTTTTTAATCAGACAGTTTAGGATGAGATGCATACAAATAAAGAATACATGGAGAGGGCTTAAATATTTCAGTTAAATATTCAGTTTTGAGATCCCTTTTTTCTTCCATGTCAAAGTGAAATATTGCACTTTTCGCTTCACTGCATTTATTTCAAAGCTCCTAACATGTACCTCTGGCCTACACTTCAAATGCACAACCTATGAAGAGCACATGAAACAGGGTGTTGTGGAGTAAACTGCACAAGCCGATGTACAAGACTTCAACAGGGGGAGGACACACAGAGGCAAAGTAAAACCCAAATCTGTAATCCAGACAGGCAGAGGTCATACAAGTGTGATCAGTCAGCAAGAGTAAACTAAACCAGGAGGGCACAGGCAAAAGACTAAGTCCATAAAACAGCCCAAAAGGTCACACACACACACACACACGGAAGTCAACAATTAAACACAAAGGATGCGAGAAAATTCCAGGAAGACTTGACTGAACAAGAAAATCTGGCAACTTGAACATGAGCAACTGCAAGTGTATACGCACACACTGAGTGTGACTAATACAACACAGATGAGGTTGACCAGAATGGACCATACAATTATTAAAGGGTTAATAATAATACACAAAGAACAATAATTAGAAAAAAAAACAGGAAAGGATTTATCATAAACACGACAACATATAGCTTGATGGCATGTCAAATCTCTCACTCAGTGAACTGGACCAAAGCTTAACATAAATATCACTCTGAAGGGGAAGGGGAGGGGGGTAGCAGAAGATCTTTATTCTCTATAATATTCAGATCAGTATATTTATTAATGTGTGCTGTGCTTCTACTGATGTCTGTGTGGGTTTTATTATTGTGCTTTAGTTAAGTTGTATGTTTAGCTTCAATAGACAGAAGGGAATGAATCTGCAATTGGAGCGAGCCATCAAAGCCTGGGAGGACAGGGTCCAAGCCATGCAGGCAAAGACACATTTTATATGCCATTAACTGAAGAATGTTTACTTTAACTGATTTAAACATCAATGTGATTTTTTATACACTCTGAGGCAAGTTTTTTTCTTAAATAATCACTGTCATTCACTGGTTCGTTCAATAAGACAGCAGCAGAAATCACGTGATTAGTCATTCTTCTCCTTTGCAGCACTATCTCCATCTTAACTTTGCTCGGAATAAAGGCAACATAACAACCAACATTAGCATTTGCTGCCACCATGTGGCCAAAGATTTAACAGCAATGGGTAGTGACGGCGTCAAAGGAAAGAAAAGTTTGACGATTTTTTGTTTTTGTTTCTGTGTTTCTAAAACTAATCAGAAGTTCACCAAACGTACCACATGCAAGCTACACAAATGACTTATATGATGTTTTGAATTAACATTATTTAGTCCTAAAAATGACTTCACTTACATTGTGTTTGATGCTTCACTAACCACTGCAGTATACTAAGAAGCAAACTACAGCAAGTAGGAACACTGTGGAATAGGAAAAAGAGTGGAAATTGTAAAAGACACATTTATAAGTTGATCCACTGATAAATGAGGGACATCTGCACTTTTACAGGGAGAACATTAAAAAACAACAACAACAACAACAACAAAAAACTAATGAAAAACTGGTTTTATGTCTGTCTTTAGTGGATACAGTGTTGAGAGAGTTCATGCAGATTTGTCATCTGGTGTGTTGTAACTGTATAAATAAAAAGAAGACCTGCAAAAAAAGGTTTTGTCTTTGTTTTTGAGTCACATTTGCTTGTTGAAGATCAACAGGAAGTTCAAAATAAAAATAAAGAAGACAAAAGACAAACCAACGAGGAAAGGGGCAAAGTTTCTGTGTTTCTTTTCTAAATATCGACTACATCGATTTTCTTTCCACTTCATTGTATATTTTCATCCACTTCTGCTTAAAAATATAAATTGAACCAGATTAGTGAGGCAAGTTCTATATCTACTGATCCATTTTATTCTGCTTATCCACTTTAGGGTCACAACTGGGTCTAATTGTTTCAAATTAAAGCAACAAAAATATTGATAATAAAAAGTCTTAACAGAATTAATTTTCTTGAGCCATATTGAGAATAAATGATTGCACGTGTAAATGATAATTTGTTGGCTTCCACTGTGTTTTAACTTGCCATTTGTCACATGCGATTAAACAAAAGCCCAAAGAGCACAATCACAGTACTTACTAGTGTGAAAACGTGATTCAATAACTTGGATTCAGTTCCCAGAAGCGTTTTTCGAATGCACTGATCATAATTTCATCAATTTGAGGTTCGTTATGAAGGGGAAAAGCCTAAAATTTTGAGGAGATCTCTTCCAGCTTTTTATGAGTACAACTTCTGGGTGCACATACACATATTGAAATAACACAATCATTAGTGAAAATTTAAATGCAAAGCTGCAACAGTTCTTAACTAAGACCTTCAGCTGGTTTACTTTGCATCATTTGTTATGCCCTCTAAATGTTACCTGTCCTCTTTATTGATGAAACCCTTTCTCCTCATTTGAATTAATCAATTTAATCTGTGTTTTCCAAATCCCGTGGATGGCAGGTACAAAAGGTTAAAAACATGGGAAATTGTTTTCTATGTTGTTGTTGTTCCTTTTCTGTGCTGTTTGAATGTAACGTTTGGTTTGACTGTATCATGCATGAATCTTGGGAGGGATGTAGAGATCTTTGGTTTTATTTTTATTAGTGTCTCTGTAGCGATTGTTGAGGTTGAGGTCACCTCATGGCTCTAAATTGGCTGTAGGTGTGAATGTGAGAAAGGTGAGCGCTTAAAGTGACCAAACTAATATCGTGTGTTGAATCTGCAAATGTGATGCGTAGTATAAGGTGCTCTGAGAAGTCCACGAGACTAGGTAAGTGCTTTATGCCAGAGCCAGACTCCTGGTCCATTCCATTTAAGCCCATAAATTAAATATAAACTTATAGCCACTTTATTAGGTACACAGTTGAATCACTGTTGGAGGCAGCAGTAACTCAAATAACCAATTGTTACAGCAAGAGTATGCAGAAGTGCATCTCTGAACACACAACGTACAGAAGATGCAGCAGCAAAACACCACACCAGGTGCGACTCAGCTAAGAAGTGGAAACTGTGGCTGCAGGCTCACCAAAACTGGACAATAGAAGATTGGAAAAAGAGACTTGATTTCTACTGTGAGATTCAGGCGGTAGAGTCAGAAAATGGTGTAAACAACATAAAATTTTTGATCTCAAAGGAATTTTTCCACTACCTTGTTGAATTGGTGCTAAGAAAAATCAAGGCAGCTCTGATGGTCAGAGGCATCCAACACAGTAGTAGCAAGGTGTACCTAATAAAGAGTAGGTCAAACAAAACAACTTTGGACATGGCTTTTCTTTAATGCATTACTAATGTCCTGGCTCAGAGGTGGTTCTGTTTTACTTGGTGACTGCTACTGCTAGTCTGACCAAGAAGGTAAAATGAGATCATTTCATATCTCAGTATTGAGGAAAAGAAGTCAGGAATGATAACAAAAAAGAGAAAAATTACAAGAAAAAGCTAAAAAAAAAAAAAAAAAAGCAAACTCATATAGGAGTGGGTAATAGAAAATGTCAGAACAGGTTGTGTTACACTTGTATTCGTATACCGGTAAATTTTCATCCTTAATCTCCACCCAGATATGTTTAACAGAATTTGTTTCTAAGTATTCAGGCATAGGATTCACCACATCAACTAACTAAGCTCATTGTTTCTCAAATGAACATATCATAAAAATGACTTTGTTTTTTTAGCCCTATCCACAAGATGCAAGAATGGACACAATATTCATCTAAATTGCTCATAGCTCTTGGAAGCCATCAAGTGACACTATCTGTCTTGATGCAGCGTCACGGTGCACCTGCAGAAACCTTGAGTATAAAAAAGACACACACAAAAGGTTATCTATGAGCCAATAAATGATAACATGGTGGTGTGGTAACTGCCAGTTAATACAGAAATTAAATCTTTAATGCAGGGATTTCCTAGAGGCTAAAACATTCTTATATCCAGCAGATTTCATCTCTTTTGTATGGTTTACCTTCTTTTTCTGGTTAGATAAGATAAGATAAGATAAGATAAGATAAGATAAGATAAGATAAGATAACTCTTTATTGTCATTGCACAGTCATCAGAATCAGAATACTTTATTAATCCCGAAGGAAATTAGGGAAATACATAGTACAATAGTACAATGAAATTGGAAAACTGTCCTACGTCTGCACTACATATAACACAACTACATTTTGGCAAGTCCCATGAAAGTGGATGGAGTAAAATCGGCCAATGGAACTTTAATTTGTGCAAAACATAAAGACAGTCCAAAGATTCACAAAAATAAGATTTCTCAGTCAGCTAGTGAACAGTCCCATATGCAGTCGTTCAGATGGCATAAATGGTCATGATTAATTATCAGTATTAGATAGGGTATCAGCAGGAATGACAGTCTTACACCATCATAGTGATGGACCCAAATGGTTTCTTCTATATTAATGGCAGACAGAAGCCCAAGGCTGCTGGGGCCATTTCCAGCACGTCTTCAGTACAAATTGGTCCTGGCTTCACAAAATGTACATGTGCTGGAGCACGTATTGAAACCAGGGGTTCCTTTACCTGCTGCATGTTTGTGAAAATCGACCCATGCTGATTTTTGGGGGAACCATTTGAGTTTTGGGGATATTTTGGAGAATTATTTAAGTGAAAACATTGATCATAAACACTGATGACTGATCATAATTAATTTTCAGTCTATAATTATATAAACTACATGTGTTCAGTTATTGTACATACTATCAGTACTCAACTCTTCCTGCTTGTCTCTTCAATGGAGCATGAGACAAAAGAGGAAAAGGAGTTTAATCACCTGCTGAAGCGCCCCTGGGGCAAACCAGCGTGACTGGTTAGGGCACTTCAGTCAAACTAATTCTATTATCTGTAAACATTTAAAGGTTTTATATGATTTTAATATCTATATGAATCCATGTTTGCGTAAATATTTATTCTTTGTATCATATTTTGTTTGGTGTTATGTATTCCAGATACGTGAAACAGGTAGAGTATGAAGGGAAAGCAGTTGTTTCCTGAGGGATTAGTGTGCTTGTGAAGTCCTGCTGTTTAACAATAAAAGCCACAAGTTGGTGCTTGAATTTTATTTCAGCCCCATGCCCCTTTGTTTAAAGCTTGATGCTACTGTCAGTTGAACTGATCATTCAGAATGGAGTCTGTTTTGTATTTTGTCACTCAACTGGATGTATGGCACACTCAGAGTCTCCTAATATGGAATCCACACAGCCAGCAGATGTCATAAGTTTACAACTTCCCTTTCATTATAATGAACTGAACCTCTTGCGACCTTTTAAAGTAAAATTCACTGCTGCGTGCAGTACATGTGTCAAGATAAATATTGCTTTAGGGGTATTTTTCAGACAATAGGTTTCGCTGTTAAATGAGTGTTTGACCTGAAAATGAGCAAATGAGCAAGCAAAACTTTACAGTTTCCCAGATGCTAGTTAAACATCCAGTTTAAAATTAGATATGCGGGCTTTATTAGAAAATTATGCAAACTCCTTGCCTCAAACTCCTTGTCTCTTGTTAAGCGCTTAACAAGAGTGATATATTATATTAACTTTGTTTATTTTGTGGTTGCAGTACTTAAGAACATTTACCAGGACTCATTATCACTGCAGGCATCTCAGTCATGGTGGCCTGTTGCTCAAACTGTTGTTGAAGACACAGACACTGGAAAGCATGTTACAAATGCACGACTCGTGATAATGACATGAGTCTTACAGCTACAGATAACTAAGTAAACTTTAAAACTTCTGCAGTAGAAATGAATTTAAATAAACTAATTTAAATTCATTTAATCTGCTTTATTTCTATAGCCTAAAAATATCACAAAACAGGCGTAACAATGAAAAATGTCAGTTACAGTTAGAAAAGGTCATTGTTTGCACTTACAGTAAGTAATTATCCCATTCCACTACACAGTCTGCTTTTGTCTTGTTGTTTAGCTGTTAAGATATCTTTAGTCAATATTTCTGTGTTTATAAAGTGTTTATTTCACGATAGTAGGAAATAAACTCCCAGACCATTCCAGTAAACTCAAGACACTAGCATGAGATTTCCTGGCTCAACTTGTTTCTCCAGCTCTGAGATGTCTGAATCTTTAAGTGTTTGTCTGTTATATGTAATCATTATTCAGACAAGTCCTGCAACTGTTACCTGCTCAAGACCTCACTGACGTACATCACCGTATGTAAATGTTCAACCACAGCTTTCTAAATACTCTTTGTTTTAAACTCTTTCTATAATACATGAGCCAATGCTTATTGTGTTAGTTTCAATTGATGTGGCTTAATATTCTACCAGGGCATGTATATGTTTGGCTTAATATAAAAGTAAACTGAAAAACTAAGTTCACTCCATGATTCAACAGCTTCTACATCTTTAACTTGAAGTAACTGTTTTCTGTATGACTTTAACAGTCTCTCACATCATTGTGGGGGGATTTTATTGCACTCTTCTTTACAATGTTGCTTCATTCATTTATACACAGCTCTCTTAAAGTCTTGCCTCTTTGACTGGGCCACTGCAGCGCCTTAATTCTTATATTTTTCAGCCATTGTGTTTTAGACCTGCAGCCATGCTTGGGAATATTCTTCTGTCTAACCCAGTTTTATCTGTCGCATTTGGTGCTAGAACACTTTGGTACACAGAGAAGTTCATGGCTGACTTAATGCTGCAAACCTAGTCCAAACCATCACGCCTCCGCCACCGTGCTCGAAAGTTGTTCTTTATGCTCATGTTTGTTTGGTTTTCCAAGAACTGTGTATTATGGTCAAACATCAAACAAACAACAACAAAGCCAAACACTTTGGTATCATCTGTCCAAGGAGATCACTTCAGAAGTTTTGTAGTTTATTCAGAGGTAACTTTGTAAACTGAAGCACTACCATGTTCTTTTCTCTACCAAGTTCCTCATAATTGTTCAGGCTTTTTCTAATTGTAGTGTCATTAACTTTAACATTTAACATAGTAACTGAGGCCTGTAGTGTGTGAGATGTAGCTCTTGGCAGTTTTGTTGTTGTTTTGTTTTGGGGGGTTTTTTGGGGGGGGGGGGGGTTGTATCACCAGACCTGCGACCATATGTTCAGGACACTCGGGTAAAGAGAGGGGCTGAGCTGTCAGTTGAGTTGGATCAGGTGGCGGGGGAGGACGCTGGACAGACCCGGTGCACCTAAGCGCGTAGTGAGGGTGTGCTGGGAAGGCCTAGCAGAGGCCCCATTCCTTGAGATCTTCAACGCACATCTCCGGCAGAGCTTCAACGGCATTCTGAGGGAGACTGGGGACATTGAGTCCAAATGGACCATGTTCAGCATCTCCATTGCCGAAACTGCTGCATTGAGCTGCAAGGTGGTTGGTGCCTGTTGTTGTGGTAACCCCCGAACCAAATGGTGGACACCAGAGGTGAAGGGAGCCACCAGGCTGAAGAAGAAGTCCTATCAGGCTTGGTTAACCTGTGGGACTTCGAAGGCAGCTGACATGTACCGACAGGCCAAGCTGAATGTGGCTCGGGCAGTGGCTGAAGCAAAAACTCGGGTGTGGGAGGAGTTCGGAGAGGCCGTGGAAAAAGACTTTCGGACTGCCTCAAAGAGATTCTGGCAAACCGTCAGGCGTCTCGGGAGGGGAAAGTGGTGCTGGTATAGTGTATAGTGCTGGCGGAGCGCTGCTGACTTCGACTGAGAAAATTGTCAGGTGATGGAAGGAATACTTCGAGGACCTCCTTAATCCCACTGACACGTCTTCCGAGGAGGAAGCAGAGTCTGGGGATGAGGGGGATGACCCGCCAATTTCCGGGGGCGAGGTCACTGAGGCAGTTAAACAACTCCTTGGTGGCAGAGCCCCTGGTGTGGATGAGGTCCACCCCGAGTTCCTGAAAGCTCTGGACGTTATAGGGCTGTCCTGGTTGACAAGCCTCTACAATGTTGCGTGGAGTTCAGGGGCAGTACCCCTGGACTGGCAGACCGGGGTGGTGGTCCCCATCTTTAAGAAGGGGGGACCGTAGGGTGTGTTCCAACTACAGGGGGATCACACTCCTCAGCCTCCCTGGGAAAGTCTATGCCAGGGTGCTGGAAAGGGGAGTTCATCCGCTAGTCGAACCTCAGATACAGAAGGAACAATGCGGTTTTCGTCCTGGTCACGGAACACTGGACCAGCTCTTTATCCTCCCAAGGATACTTGAGGGCACATGGGAGTTTGTAGATGTAGCATGTAGAAAACGTGAAACAGTGATGAACATTTCCTCGAGTGGCTGGCCTACCAAAATTACTCTAAGAGCACATCAACGATTCATCCAAGAAATCACAGAAAAACTCATCTAACAAACTTCAGGCCTCACTTGCTTCAGTTAAGGTCAGAGTTCATGATTCAACAATAAACAACAAAGCAACAAAAAACATCCCAATGATCCCCAAGACCTCTGGGAAAATATATTTGGTTTACTGAAAAGACAAAAGCGGACCTCTTTGGAAGGTTTGATTTCTATTTCATCTGGTATAAAACTAGCAGAGGCTTTTGTAAAAAAGAAACTCATATGAAGAGTTAAACATGGTGGTGGTATTGTGATGGGCTGTGGCTGTTTTGCTGCTTCAGGCCTTGGACGACTTGCCCTAATTGATAGAACCATGAATTCTGCTCTCTTGCAGAAAATCCATGAGGAAAATGTCCAGAAATCAGGTTGCGCCATGAAGATCAAGGGCACTTGGGTTATGCAGCTGGACAATTTGAAATATAAAAAATAACAAAATTAGGTTTTTAGAGTGACCTAGTGAAAGTTCAAGACTAAATTTGATTGAGATTTGCATGCCCTTAAAAAAGTCGCTCATGCTTGAAAAATGCCCAACGAATTAAAACAATCTTAAAATTATTTTGTTTATCTGAAAGATGTGAATGCATGCAAAGAAGAGAAACAGAAAAAATCAGGAAGGAGGCTAATTATTTTGCTTAGCAAATAGATTTAATTAATAATTAATAAAGATGTTCAGTGAAATTTTTTTTAAAGATTCTACCTACTAACTTACCAATTTTGTGAAGTGAGGAATTCCAGCAACTCCCCAAAACTTTTTACAGTGTATGCTTTATTAAACAGTTTCATCATTTCATCATTACTGTGTCTAATAATGACTATTTTTTTTAACAAAGATAGATATTAAAGAAATAAAACGTTTACACGTTATTAACCTTTTGTTATTGTTATGACCATTTGTTGGCTGAGCTAGAATCTCTTTGTGGTTATATTGCTGTACAAGCTGTATCTTTAGACGGTGAAAATAACCGTCTAAAGATACAGCTAAATATTGAATCTCTTCTGGTTGATAGCAACAGGCCAAACTCGATGGAAAAAGACAGACAGGGACACCACCGGAGTTATGTGTGTCCTGTAACGCGGGCAAGTTAGATCTTATTCGTCATTGGTACATCCGGGTACCTTTTTTTTTTGATTGACAGTTGCCATGGCAACAAGCTAGAGCATCGCCATTTTGTCAGGAGGGTTTTTTTCCCCAGCTCAGTCTTTTCAAATGTTCTCCCTTCCCGCCGGAATAATGCTGTCAGTGGATATATGTCTGACGTTTTTGGATATCGAAATGCGTCTAGTGGATCGGATTAAGAAGATCAAGAGACCGACGTTTTAACACAGTTGAAATAATTAGGCGGCGCCGCACTAACTCAGTTGTCCGTGTCTCTGGTCCACCGGGCCGGTTCACTGCGCAGGTTTGGACCGCGCGCCATTTTGTGAAAATTGACACAAAATTCCTAACCAAAATTACCAGAGGACACGGATTCCGTTTCACGTTTAAAATACTCCGGATTTAACCGTGTTCTCGTGTTTGTCGAAGTGGCCGGCGCCAAATTTGCGAAGACGGCGTAAAAATCTGAATTTGGCAGAACATTTATTTAGCGGTGGCTAGATTCGTTAGCTTGACGCTAGCCACAGAAGCTACAGCTAGCCAATGTTAGCTGCGTTCATTTTGTCAACTAGCTAGCCAGCTCGCTAAGGTTAGCTGGTGAGTTATGCGTGCTAGTTATCGTTAGCATGTCGCTTGTCATCAGCTGATAGTAACGTTAGTCAAGAGTTTCTTCGACAGGCGATGTTTTTCCACAGTGCTTGGGACATGAACAGCGCAATGAACCTGACTGGCGAATTATTTTAGCCGGTCAGAGGACGGGGGAATTGGATTTAACGTTAACATTACTCGCTAACCGTGCAGGGAGGGGAGAATCTCAAGCTGGATAAGTTTCCTCATCATACAGGTTATTGGACTTTAAATGAAGATCGTGCCATCAGAGGTGAGCAAAAGCCTTTGCGAAAGCGTCCAGGTTAACGCTTTCGTGGATGTATATGTTGTGTGTAACGTCAATGGTTAACAATGATGGACGCGATCGTGAAGTTGAGAAAGGTAGCTTATGGTATGGCGGCTAGCTAACGTTTTGTGGCGGCGCCGACTCCGCTGGAGCCACCTATAACGTTTGCTTTCAGTCAGTAGGTCAACTGATTATTAATGTCAGACAGAAACAGCATCCGAACTGGTTTTTGGACTAACCTAGAGAGAGAGGGGTGCAGCGGATTGTGTGGGTTTAGACGAAGAGTCATGCTGGCACAGTGTTAACGTTAAAGCTAGCCCTGCGATATTAGACTGTCATTGTAGGATTGAAGAAAATGTTGCTCTGCTGGCTCATATTTCCGTTGTGGATTACTGTCTAACTATATTACTTGCAGAGGTGTAGTTTTTATTTTTACAGCAATGGAGTGCGGAAGCTAACCAGGCTAACGCCTCGTAGCTAAATCGGCTAACTTGGCTAATGGTTAACGCTGACTTGTTGACGAACCAGCTGAATGGGCCCCACAACCCGCTGGCTGCACACACAGCGTCACTAGCTAACGTTAACACTGGATTGGTGAGAGATATGCTTGCTTGTCCTGCAGTTTTCAGGGTAACGTTAACGACGACGGCGTTAGCTAGTTAGACTGCTAACGGTAACGTGAGCCTGAATACGTTTGTCATTTATGCGTGGAATTGGGAGTCACATACACGAACGATATGTAGCAAGACTGGCCGCAAATTAACACTGAATATGCTTCCTAAATTCCAACCATGACGAGCGCTACCCCATCATCTGTAAGTACAGAGCTACCCGGCGACGGTCTTTATACACGAGCGTTAGGCTTTTAATTGTTTTGGGTTGGTTTCGTTTGATTCAGCTTTGGAATGGATCTAATCGGTTGGGCGTGAGAAGATGACACGCAGACTTGTTATAGAGGTCTTTAGCCATCACTTATGATATGATACGGCTAGTAATAGCAAGCTAGCTGTCGTTATATTTACACACCTAAATAGGCCCGTTGATGCCGTAATGACTAGAGCCAGGAAAGGAACTGTTCATATGTCAGTACTGAAAATTAACAAGAATCAGACATTTAGGGGAGACTAAAGAGCCACAAGTGCGCTTGCAAAATGGCTTTGTGTTAAAATAGAGCTGATATTTTCCCCTGTGTGGTTTGTCGTTTTTTTATTAAATGACAATTTTACCTCTTAGTTTTGTTAGTATAGTGCCTGCCATTGTTTGTGAATTTCTGTCAAACCAAACTTTTTCAGTTCTTCCTCAAAACAGTAATGGCAGTAAGGCCAGTTAGGTTCTCAGTAGCAGATGGCTATTTTAAGTTAAAGTATTGTGTATTTAATTTCACCCCATTTAGATTATATTTTTAAAATCGGTATGAACATTCTGAGAGGAGGTCAAGTGCTCTTCTAGATCCACAACAATGCAAATCCTGTTTTAGTTAATGTCTGTAATAGAACTATTTAGAAGTTTCACAAGAACTATATGTATTAAGTATTTCAAATATGTAATTTCCTGGGTCTTAACTATCTTTACAGTAAATGCACAAGTAGCTTGAAATTTTCAAATTTGAGGTCTGTTTGTAAACTCCCTCCATTAACACATTTACCCCAAGTGAGCTTCTTAAAGTTTTGGGGTGTCTTCTGCTGTCTAGCAGTTCTCTGTCCCTTCTTATGAAAAGTTTAACCACTATGAAGTTAAGTCCCACCAAAGATGCACAATGATGATATTCTGTTTTTATTCTTTGTAGTGGGTTGTGGTTTGCTGCTGGACTCTCCTCCCAGGATGATATGAAATTTTACAGGAGAAGATGCATCCAGGTTAGCTGCCATATATTAAGCCTTAACCCTTTGGTGAGGAAGTAGTGCTCTTCTAGGAGCTTCTCTTTCAGTTTTGTTGTTGTTTTAAATTCAGACTCAAAAATTTGTAGGACTCTCTTAAGGGGGGTAAAAAAGTCAAGTAAGGATGAATAATTAAGAATTGTCAGTACAGAATTTACCATTTAATTCATTGCAATTATTTCATTGCAGAGCTCAAAGTAATTAAAATTTGCTTAGTTTTTTTTTGTCTGAACTGAACAAGCAGTAAAACAAAGTAGTTATGACAAATGGAAGTGCTTTAAATTTAAAATGTTGTAAAGTGTGTGTATATAAAAGTGAAAAATAAGTGTTACTTTTCAAATAGTGTTTGACTGTGCTCCATCTTCTTACAGTTCCTCTTATTTCTGTCAGTGGATGTGCTTTTTTTTTTTTTCTCCTTGCTTTTCGAAAGCTGGGTCAGCTTTGTAACGCTCTCAGATGGAGTGCAGGTTTTGGGCTGTGCAGCTATTTTGCTGTCAGGCTCTTGTGTTGAAAGCAACGTCTAAGTGTGCCAAAGTTCAATTTTATTTCTTGTTTATTTCTTGTTTTCTCATTGGAAAATGGGAGCAGCTCTGCCCTGGCAACAAAAGTAGGCTATTTGCATACTGCGTTGTGATTGGTCTGTGCATTGATGGGCTTGCCAAATCACGCTGTATCTCTGTGGTGATAGGCTATGCTAATTAGGTGCTGTTGCTGGGATTCTGAATAGTGGTTACTGTGTAGCACTGGTGAATTGTGTTGTCTGGTGAGAGATGCTGATAGCTGAACATGCTATTTAATAATTTTTTGATTCCTTCTGGCTTAAAATGAAGGATGATTCACTGTACAGTGTGGAGATGCTTTATTTTCACCCCTTTTCACTGTTAAACCTGCTGTTTTGCTCCTTTTTCTTCACAAAGGTTAATATGTTACTATTGTATTTTATTTTGTGGTAATCCTCTAATGCTGGGTTTTTTGGGGTTTTTTTTTTTTTTTGCTTTAAATGTTTAACAAAAGACACTTTGTATTAACCTGACGTTTCTCTTAAATATGTATTCATTCTTGCTATTCTCAACATCATTTTTGCCTCTTTTTTTTTCTTTCTTTTTAAAGAACGATCTTATTTCACTATACATATAAACACTAGAAATGCATAATTTGCATAAGTATTTTATTTTCCCAAAGCTAAATTTAGGTTCTTTTTTGTGTTAAGGGAAGCATTGCCTGTTTAAGTAGCAAAACAAAAAGGCCATTTGTATTTTGTCTGTACAGTAAGTAGAAAATATATTTTTCATTGTCTTTTTGGCCACACATCTCTTGTGTGGAGGAGGAAATACAATAGTTTCAAGTCAAGATTATTACATTTTTTTGTTCTTTTCTTACCTATAATGTTGAATCAGTTAATTTTGCAACTCAAAAGAGTGTTAATTTCTTCCAGGAGGAGAGACTTCAGCATGCAAACCTTCGTCCGTCCGGCTTGCGCCCTCTTTTTCTTTACACACTGCTGGTCTTCAGATGGCTGCTCCAATGCCCCATACGCACCAGCAGTACAGTGACCGCCACCAGCCAAGCACTGACCAATCTGTTACGGTCTTACCGTACAGCGACCAGACACCACAGCTCACTGCCAATCAGGTACACTAACCCTACCCTTCTCCACCTCCTGGATTTCCTTTCATCTTAACCCGGCAATACTTTTTGTGGTTTATTAAAATCCGGTTCACCTTTTGTTGCTGTCACCAGGCAGAGTAGCTGCTTGTCAAATGTTTTCTTCACTCTGTTCATGTCATATTGTGCAAAATCAATTATAGTGCATTTAATGATAGCCCTTTAACACTAAGCTGTATCATCCAGAGCTGCTGTGTATAGTCCCCCCCCCCCCCCCCCCCCCCCCCCTTAAAATGCTGTTATTTCCCTTTTGTGATGCTTCAGAGGCACATGCCCCAGTGCTTTCGTGACCCAACTTCAGCTCCCCTGAGGAAGCTCTCCATTGACCTTATCAAAACATACAAACACATCAATGAGGTTAGTTTTGTTTTCATTACATGTATCTAGAGCTGCAATAATTAAATTTGAAATTAATAAGCTGTTATTCTTATTGTTCTACTACATGTTTCAGTTAGTTTTACAAGTAGAATTGTATATACTTTTATATTTGCTGTTTCTTTTGTCATGTGTGATATTGTGTTAATATATCAAGAATTTGGATTGATGGTCAGACAAAACAAGATATAGGAAGGTGTCACCTTGATCTGACAGCCTTTTTTGTTCTATTTATTGTTATTTTGTTATTAAATAATAATAATTTGTTATTAGTGGCATTGTAAAGCGCTTTGGGTGCCTTGAAAAGCGCTATATAAATCCAATCCATTATTATTATTATTAAAGCGATGAATTGTTGCACCTTAAAAAAAAAACTTAAGTGTTTGGCATTGTTTTTACGTTGTAATAGTCAGTGAAACTTATGTGAACTGTTTTTTAAACTTATAGGTGTATTATGCAAAAAAGAAGCGACGGCACCAACAGGGTCAGGGTGAAGACTCCAGTCACAAAAAAGAGAGAAAGGTCTTTAATGACGGCTATGACGATGACAACTATGACTACATCGTCAAGAATGGGGAGAAGTGGATGGACCGCTATGAGATTGATTCCTTGATAGGAAAAGGATCATTTGGACAGGTGCTTAATTTATACATTGTGCACCATATACACATGATTTGAATCATGGCATGGAGAAAATGCAGGTTTTTATGAGAAAATTATGGTTTACTTTTCATCTGTATCACCAGAAGATTTGTGAAGCAACAGCTGTAGGTTTTTTAGCTGTGGTTAACAGTCGGCAAGTAATTTTCAGAAACGATACTATTTGTTGTTTTTGGCATCTTTAGGTTGTGAAAGCATATGACCGAGCAGAGCAGGAATGGGTTGCCATTAAGATCATCAAGAACAAGAAAGCTTTCCTCAATCAAGCCCAGATTGAAGTGCGGCTCCTAGAGCTCATGAACAAACATGATACCGAGATGAAGTACTACATTGGTAATCAACTCTTGAAATTTGCATCTGATCATAAAAATCATATCAAAGAAGTTAAAATGGCTTTTTCTGTATTTGACTCATATGGGTACAATTTGGTTTGCTGCAGTTCACCTAAAGCGTCACTTCATGTTTCGGAACCACCTCTGCCTCGTGTTTGAGATGCTGTCCTACAATCTATACGACTTGCTCCGAAATACCAACTTCCGTGGCGTCTCACTCAATCTCACCCGGAAGTTTGCCCAGCAGCTATGCACGGCGCTACTCTTCCTGGCCACACCTGAGCTCAGCATCATCCACTGTGACCTGAAGCCTGAGAACATCCTCCTTTGTAACCCCAAGAGGAGTGCCATCAAAATAGTGGACTTTGGCAGCTCATGCCAACTGGGCCAAAGGGTACTTTTACCATTTTCTTTAGCAACGTTCAAATCAACATGTATAAAAAAAATATCTCTGGGAAGTGTGCCATAAACTTTTTGCCCCTGAACACTTGGTGTTATATTAGATAAAAGGTCTCATTATCCCTGTTCTTTTACCCTTTTTGTAGATATACCAGTATATCCAGAGTCGCTTCTACCGTTCCCCAGAGGTGCTGCTGGGAATGCCCTATGACCTGGCCATTGACATGTGGTCCTTGGGTTGCATCTTGGTAGAGATGCACACTGGGGAACCTCTGTTCAGCGGAGCTAACGAGGTAAAAAAAAAATGTGAAACACTACTTAGGTTTGTTCTATGCTGTACCACTAATAATAACAAATAGCAATAGCTTTCACCTCATGTTTACATTTTTCTTTAAAATGTCAGATAAATGTTTAAGAATAGTCATCTTTAGATTGACATTTAACTTAATGTATTAATAAGAAGTCTT
This sequence comes from Rhamphochromis sp. 'chilingali', assembly GCF_963969265.1. Taxonomy (NCBI): domain Eukaryota; kingdom Metazoa; phylum Chordata; class Actinopteri; order Cichliformes; family Cichlidae; genus Rhamphochromis; species Rhamphochromis sp. 'chilingali'. The sequence continues at coordinate 13,945,439 of NC_137935.1, forward strand.
CAGTCTGCTTTAAGTTGCAAGTATAAATGTCAAAGGTTTTGTCAAATATTCCTTTCTGTCAGCATGACAGGAAGTAACTTTATTATTAACACTTTGTCCAGGTGGACCAGATGAACAAAATAGTTGAGGTTCTTGGTATCCCGCCTAATCACATAATGGACCTAGCCCCAAAAGCCAGGAAGTTCTTTGAGAAGCTTTCGGATGGTACATGGAGTGTTAAGAAGACCAAAGATGGCAAAAGGGTGAGCTCTTTTCTTTGTGCAGATGCACTCTTGCCACAATTTGTTTTGTTGAATGTTCTGGAATAATTACTGTAGATTTTGGTGATACACGAGTTGCCTTTAATGTGACGGTCCTCTGATTTAAATAGTATAAGCCTCCAGCTTCACGGAAGCTCCACTCCATCTTGGGTGTGGAGACAGGGGGTCCAGGTGGCCGGCGGGCGGGGGAGTCTGGCCATGCTGTTGCTGACTACTTGAAGTTCAAGGACCTGATCCTCCGGATGTTGGACTATGACCCTAAGAGCCGCATCCAGCCCTACTATGCCCTGCAGCACAGCTTCTTCAAGAAGACTGCGGATGAGGGGACCAATACAAGCAGTAGTGTGTCTACAAGCCCCGCATTAGAGCAGTCCCAGTCTTCAGGAACCACCTCCAGCACCTCCTCTAGCTCAGGTAACAGCCACCAGCTACAGATTCTGGGTGCAGTGTTAATTCTTTTTAAGTAGTAACATGTGTACATCTGTATGTTCTTGCATTAGGTAACATGGTTAAGTAACCAAAAAATTTGCTGACTTTGTTTGGTAAAATGCGGTTTTTGTAAACTGTTTCTTAACTCTTACCACAAGTAAAATGACCAAGAAAAACAACATGGTATGAAACCCATACAGCTGTGTGGGACAGAATTTGACATATTTGAATTGCTGAGGCTTTTGTTTTGTTTAAAACTCAGGAGGATCATCTGGGACAAGTACCAGTGGTAGAGCCAGATCAGACCCTACCCATCACCACTTGCATAGTGGAGGACATTTCGGCACGGCAATGCCTGCCATGGATGGTGACAGCCTCTGCCCACAGGTCAGTAAGGTAGCTGAAAATTAAAAAGTTGTACTAAGTTCTTGGAATGCTGGTTGATTAAACCAAAACTTAATAGCTTTTTTTTTTTTTTTTTTTTTTTTTTAAGTTCATACAAATGACTTCCTGTTAGTGTCATACAAGACTTCCTTCACTCATCAAAAATATTCTTGAATTTATTTTTCATGTATGACATGTTATTTTATTATCAGTATTACTCGTCAGAAATGGTCACAGTTCCTGAATTGTGAATTTTAATTTTGTTTAGTTTATGTTCTCAAAGAAAGGTTTTAGCTTTATTCCACTACTGACTCTTCTTATTTGACAGGCAAGACAGCCTTACCCACCACCGCTGGTGTGGGGAGGTGGCGTCGGACCCGAATCAGTCACTGGAGAGACCCACCCAGTCCAGGAGACCACCTTCCATGTCCCACCTCAGCACCCTAAGGCCCTGCATCCCCACTCACATACTCATCACCACCATGGGCAGATGATGGCTACACGTCCACGCCCACGCCACTACACTTCCCCGACACACAGCTCCTCAACACAGGACTCCATGGAGGTGGTTCATGGCCATCTGTCCATGACCTCCCTGTCTTCCTCTGCCTCCTCTTCCTCTACATCGTCCTCTTCCACTGGGAACCATGGCAACCAGGCCTACCAGCTCCGCCATTTGCCCGCTGGAGCCCTTGACTTTGGTCAGAATGGTGGGCTGAGCATGGGGCTAGGTGCCTTCTCGAACCCACGGCAGGAGACTGGCATGGCAGCGCACCCTGCATTCTCCATGGGAACGAACACAGGGCCTGCCCACTACCTAGCGGAAGGCCACCTGGGCATGAGGCAGGGCATGGACCGGGAAGAGTCTCCAATGACTGGAGTGTGTGTGCAGCAGAGTTCTATGGCCAGCTCGTGACTGCACTGACATTTTGCTGTGTGTTCCCCCTGTGCGTCATTTTTAAGGTGGTGTTTTTTACTACAAGGTGTGTTGAGAACAAAAGCTGCTCACGTCAGAAGGGAGATATCACTGAACCGCTACTACAGAGATAAACCTTTGTTAAAAAGTATATATGTAATTTTCACCAGTTTTTCTTTTGCAATCATTAGGCACAAAATAATACTGCGGAATAACCATAGTGAGATTGAGACATCCATTTTACCATTTCACCAGTTTCATGTAACCACCAAGTAATCACCATATGGTATTATGTGGCAAAATCTTCTAAGGAGCATTTCAGAGCAAAGTTTGAAGCTGTTTTGCAGGTAGCTGTTGGTGATGAAATGCTTGGCGTCCTCCTTCGGTTCAAACCATGGACTGCCTGACATTACTGTTTCACTGGTTCTTAATTATTTTTGCCCTTTTTTTGTTTTGTGAAGTTTCACGTAAAAAGCTGCTTGTAAATCCTGTAGCTTGACAATGAGGGGAAGTGTTTGCGGTGATATTTCTTGTTGTTGGTCGGTATTGTGTAACTCTGTCAAAGGGGAGCACATAGCAGTGGAGTCCCTATGCGTGTGCTGGCCGGGTGGAGAGGAGACCCCGCAGGTGGATACTGGCACCAGCCGGGGTCCAAGAAGAGGGAAGCACCACCCCTCAGGCCTAGAGGCCCCGTAGTCCTGCAAGCTGCAACCGGGCCTGGCACAGGCGAGAGCAGCGATGGGCGTGGGAGACGAAAGGATCCAGCCCAGTGAAAGGAAGACAGTCAGTGGCTGGTTCTAGATAACCCTTTGGCCTTATGACTCATGGACTTGGAATGGGATGGAGCTGGACATTATCATTTGAATTAAGATGGCTTTTCTCTATTTTTCTCTCTAGACAGCCCTTAATTCTTTAAAGAAATTAAAACAACTTAGAAAAGGTAAACACGAATGGTAATTTGAGGCCTTTCTCGACAAAGATTTCGTCTTCAGCAGGGCCCCACATAACAGGGTCTTATTGTACACAACAACCTCCTAAACATTAATTCCTTGAAATTTACTGGTTAAGGATTTTGCAGTGGAAAGAACTATTCCAGAGTCTACCCTTTTATGTTTTATTCCCCCCCCCCCCCCCCCCCCCCCCTTCTGCATGTAGTTCCTCATCAGAACCACCTGCACAAGTCTCTCCATCCAAAACATGGAAACTGAAGAAAAAAATGAGTTAAGTGACTGCCTTTTTTTCTCCTCAAATTATGCTGTGAATTTTACAAGAATTTATTTTCCCTTTGGATATGTTTTTATACCAAAGCAGTTGTTTTATAGCATATAGGTGTCTGTAACCAATAATGTAGCAGTTCACCACTTTGACGCAAAGTTTATCAAGATCTTATTTTAACGTCAATACAAACAGCTGCAATATATTACTTTAGCAAAACTGGACACCGTTGTCGAGACCGTTGGCTATTGTGTATTCTGGCCAGATTTGTTTGCAACGTTTTACCAAAACTGTTTCCATATTAATTGGTAGATTATTTTGGGAGTCTTTTAAAACTTTGGTATGTTAGAGAATTTGGTAGTTACTCTGCAGGCTCCGGAGTAGCAAGATAGAGGCTGATGGTTTAAAAAAAAAAAAACAACTTAAAAAAAAAAAAAACACAAAACACAAAAAAAAAAAAAACACAAAACAAAGGAGACTAATGCGTTCTATTTCTGTGTCGTCGTTTTTCTTTTGCCCCCATCATACTATTTCAAAGGGTGTTGCTGCCTTTCATACATCATTTGGTCAACTTGGCTAGTTTCTGCCGTGAAGCAAGACTGTGGCAAACCAGTTTGTGTTGAATGGTATTGTTCTGATTTGGTAGGGCAGATCCCCACGATTGTTGTCCTATTCAAAGGGAAAGGGTGTCTGTCAGCCCACAATAACATGCTTTGCCTTGGCATAAATGCATGTTCTCAAAACATTACAGTCAATTACCAGATTTATTATTATTATTATTATTTTTATTTTTTTATATCAGGGATTTTGAAGTGCTTTCTTTCTTCTGTTGCTCATCTTACCAGCTTTGAAATTAGATATAAAAAAAGAAAAGAAACCCTGCCCACAGCCACCTTTCAAATTAAGGGCAGGACACAGGTCATGCTGTTGTCATCTTAAAGGAAAACCACCATACGAATTCATGCTTGGCATTTTCCATAAACACAAATGTAAAGCTACCTATATTGAGATTGGAGTTTTATCTGGATGTCAAGGTTATACTTGCAAATTTGCAATCATTTTTCATACCCCGCAGAATTTGAGAAATTTAGAATTAGCCGGTGGTTTTTATTGCTGGCACTCATACTGGTACTAAACATTCCAAAAATAAAGACTGAAAGAAAAAAGAATTTGACTGCAGTGACTCGTAAGTGTGCGCCTATTTCAGATCATGCTGATTGACCTCTTATTTAGAGCAGTTGTCATGAAATGCAGCCCCTTTTTAATAGTTGAAATAGAATTTATGTATATACTTATATTTTTTTAATAAAGGAAGTATAGAACTCACTACCTTGCTCCTGCTGGTATGTTGATTATGTTTGTCAATTTGGTGACCATTCAGTGGGCAGGAACTCCTGTTTTCTTAGTGGCAAAACCTTGCCTTTTGGCAAAGGTACTTGACTACATCAGGACAACACTATGAGGTAGGGTTTGAATCAAACAGGGAAAGCTAGATCTTCAAACCTTAATAATTTTCACAGGGTATATTGTAAGTGCATGTACATCACAAACCTTACTTTTTGGTTATATGAGAAGCACATGGTTGGAGGAAAAAAAAAAAAAGGTTCCATCGTTCATAAGCCTGTTCAGTTTGTGGGTTACACACAAACACCTATACTTGTTGACATATCTGAACACCCGACAGAAGTTGAAATCCTCTTATTTAATTTGGATTTATCCTTTTCATTTTTGAGTTCACATTTTTTCACTTTTTTTGTACATGCAACATGCACTATAGAATTGAACAGCATGGGGGAAAGGATAAGTCCATGTATCCACAGATTGTAAGATCTAGTCAAGACTTTGCTGTGTTTATGACAATGCCCTTTGTATTATATTAAGACAGTCTTATGTATGATATATAAAAAGAAGTTAATTGAATTGCTCTGTGTCTCTTTATTGTCCATTGACCCATCTATGTGAAATACTCAGATGTATAATAGTATGTAGTCCTAGAAAACGGAGTGAAAATGCTACATTTAGAAAAGGATACAGGAAATAGGTGACCGCGTTGGCTCGTTGGTCTAGGGGTATGATTCTCGCTTCGGGTGCGAGAGGTCCCGGGTTCAAATCCCGGACGAGCCCTCAATGTTTTACTCGGGAGTATGTATAGGATTTAAAAGAAACATAAAGAACCATTCATGATAAATGGTAAAACACATTATACTTGCCGTCTCACGTGCAGACACCTACTTTTCATGCTTGGAGATAACTTCGGATGTAAAAGTCTTTTAACACCGGTAAAGCGTTTGTCGACATTAATCGTGTCCTTTCGTGTGTTTATTTTTTTTGGCTCTCATGTGTCATGCTTTTATGACTAATATTAATAAACCGAAAGTCAAAAAAAAGGCGGGCTCGTCCGGGATTTGAACCCGGGACCTCTCGCACCCTAAGCGAGAATCATACCCCTAGACCAACGAGCCACATACAGGACCACTCACCCGTGCGAGTTATTACTGCCTCAGCCACCTGCGAACGCCTATTTCTGGAGTATACGTAATGTTGCTAACCACAGAAAACACCCTTACTATCTAAATAGCTAACACTGACCTGAAGGATTCAGTATTGGGGAATGATGAAAACACAACGCGAAGAAATATGCACTTAGTAGTGCATATTTCTGGAGTATACGTAATGTTGCTAACCACAGAAAACACCCTTACTATCTAAATAGCTAACACTGACCTGAAGGATTCAGTATTGGGGAATGATGAAAACACAACGCGAAGAAATATGCACTTAGTAGTGCATATTTCTTCGCGTTGTATTATTTCTTGCCTTTGTTAGCTACCTATTTAAATCACATGCTGCCGGTTAGTTGAAACACTGCAGGTCGTCCTGCCCTAGCGGCTAACGGATACGTTAGCTAATGAGGTAGGTGCAGTGCCCCCTGAAAGCGCGGCTGTCGCTACATTTCAGGAAGAAGAAGAAGAAAAAAACAAAAACTGTTTTTTGCTTTTTAATTGGTTGACGGGTTATCTGTGGCGTCCAGTAGTTATCACGGGCAGCTTAGGTATGTCCAATCAGAGGTTCCGGGGGCGGGACATCCCTTTGTTAAAAGCGATATATCCCAAATTTAACCGTTGTAAATGTGTGTTGGTGTATTGTGTGTCCTTTAAGTGTTTTCTTTGCCAGACATTGTCTGAGATCATGTTAGTCATCTCTTATCTTTAGCCGTACCCACCGTCCACTCAGCTTTCTACAAGAAAACCACTGAAGTCCGCGGATGACAATAGGCAGCCAAGTTAGCTAAGCTAACCACCGAACCTGAAGCATGCCGAATTTTTGCGCGGCCCCGAACTGTACGCGGAAAAGCACGCAATCTGATTTGGCATTTTTTCGGTTTCCACGGGACCCGGAGAGGTAAGCCAGCAAATATGACAGTACGCTACGAGCTTTAGCATTCAGCAGAGTCCAGAAGACCATGTGTAGTATCCTAAAGTTGTACTGAAATGAGTGAGGAATTATAACACCACTAACCAATCCGTAAAGACCACAAACAAGGCGCGATAAATATTTTGTCGTTCATTTTCCAGTTATTAGGCCGTGTTTAATCACTAGCTTTTATCTGAACTACATCGTATGTATATATATATATATATATATATATATATATATATATATATATATATATATATATATATATATATATATATATATATATGAATGACTCTATGGCAGACTGAGTTTAGAGCTAACTTTCTGGTATGTAATCTAAGACGTGTAGACTAGGCCCTGACTGTTCGAATGTTTGTATAATGTGGTTTCTGCTAAGGTCTGCATCTCCTTTTCTAGCCCAACATTCAAAATGTAGCAAAAGCAAATCATTTCTTAACTCCCATTTTCAGTTTTATTGTGATTTTTTTTAACATAATGTGGCCACAATGTCAAACCAGAGACAAAAAGTAACTCTGCATTTTGGTGTGCTTGTCTTTATGTTGTTGTTATTCCATTTTAATAACGAGTCATTTGAATTAATAAGTTGTCTATAATGATAAGTTTGAGAAGTGCTACTTCAATTATTAAGTTGTGAATTTAGTAAAAGTGCTAGGGTAATGCATTTGGAGTACCCGATTTTTAGTGGAAATAGAAATACTTTATTGCACTTTTATTGATGTATTGCAAAAGAAAGTGGTAGGATATATTGCTGTTTCTGTAGTTTTTCTTTTTCTTCTCAGCCTTCATATGGACAGTGGCAGTCTCAATCCATTTCTGTATCTTAGCATGTCAAATAAATTTTCTTATTACTTCTAGATGCAGAATCTGGGTAGAGAACTGTCGCAGGGCTGATCTAGAGGCAAAAACATCAGACCAGTTGAATAAGCACTACAGACTATGTGCCAAGCACTTTGACCCAGCTATGGTGTGCAAAACGGTGAGTATTTCGTGAGCAGGCAGAGCCTTCTCTACATTTATTTCCTCAAAAATGTGCATCTTTTAAATGTTGCTTATTTTAATTATGTGAGTTTTGTTTGTTTAGTTTTTTTTTTTTTTCTTTTTTCCCCCCCAGAGCCCTTATCGGACTGTGCTGAAGGATACGGCAATTCCAACAATATTTGATCTAACAAGCCATTTAAAAAATCCTCACACCAGACATCGCAAGCGGATTAAAGAGCTTGTAAGGAAGATATTTGATAGCTTTTGGGTCTTTTTAAATAAGGTTAATAACATGACTGTTTTTAGTTTTGGTAAATAACTTTTATACTTTTTTTTTTTTTAAATTGCAGACTGAAGAAGATATACGGAAGATAAAAGAAAGGAGATGTAAGCTATTAAATTAGGACTTTGTTCTTTTGTTTGTTTGTTTGTTTGTTTTTTGTTCCAATTTTATAATCAGTTTTCTTGAGAAGATTGTTGTTATGTCATCTCTCTTCACAGTGGCATCTTCTATTGACCAGATTGCTTCCAAAAAAGATGCCGCAGAAGATGGCACAACCACCAATGAGGATGAACCTCAGCTGTCCACGGAGGAGAAGGCATTTCGGGAATACCTGAGATCTTTGTTTGAGGCCGTGGTCATGTTAGGAAAACAAAGCATACCGTTAATGCCTCTTAAAGCATCAGAAACAGAACTTAAACCCAACAACTTCCAGGCCCTCCTAGATTATCGCATGAACGCTGGAGATGAAGCTTTGAAGAAGCGCTTTGAGGCAACGGCCGTGAACTCTGAATACCTTTCTGTAACCCAGCAAAGTCAGCTCCTGGACATTTGTGAGAATACAGTGAGGGAGGAGATGCTAATGGAAGTGAGAGAGAGTCGCTTCTTCTCCCTAGTGACAGGCGACCTTGTGGAATTTGCCAATGAGAAGCACCTTCCTCTGTTTTTACGTTTTGTAAATCAGCAGAACGTCCTCCGAGAGGAGTTTTTGGACTTTGTGCCATTTGATGGTGATGAGCCTGCACTGGTAGAGAGACTGGAGGCCCAGCTGACTGATCGCTGGGGGCTCAGCATGGAAGACTGCCGTGGTCAGGCCCATAAAGCCACTGGGATTTCCACCACCAAGATGAAAGCAGTAGCAATATTACTGATGGAGAAGTATCCCTTGGCATTGCACATGCCTTGCTCCCATATGGCACTGAACATTCACCTGGCCAACAGCCTTCCATTCCCCAATGTCCAAGTGGTCATGGAAACCCTGAGGAGGATTGGTGCTTTCTTTCAGGCCCAGTCAACTCAGGATGAGCTCGAGAAAGCCATCTCCACTCACTACCAGAAGAATGAAGAGAAAGGAGCTGCACTAAAACAAGCTTGTATCCCAGGCTGGACAGAACAACACAACGTCTTTGATGTGCTGCTGGATATGTTGCCACCGTTGCTGCTGTGCATGGACAATATTCGAGACAATGAAGAAGGAAAGTTTGCTGCCTCTGTGGTGGCAGATGGATATTCAATAGCAGAAACTCTTGCAGACTTTGAGATCGTTGTCACCATTGTCATCCTGAAGAATGTCCTTACCTTCACTAGAGCCTTTGGGAGGAATCTCCAAGGGGAAACACTTGATGTGTTTTTTGCTGCCAACAGTCTAACAGCTGTCCTGCATTCACTTAATGAGGTCAATGATAACATTGATGTCTACCATGAATTTTGGTACGAGGAAGCTGTGAGCGTGGCTACCATGATCGAGATTCCCGTCAAAGTTCCAAGGCTGTTTCTACGGAAACAGCGTGCTGCCGATGTGGGTGAAATTCAAGCTGAGCCATATTTTAAGGAGTATGTTACAGTGCCTGTAATCCACGGGATCATGCAGGAGGTGGAGGACATGTTCTCTGAGACTAACCTCAAAGCCCTGAAGTGTCTGTCGCTGGTTCCGGCTGTCATGGGCCAAATGAAGTTCAACACCACTGAGGAAAACTACGCAGATGTTTACCGGAATGACCTCCCCAATCCTGACACGTTACCTGCAGAGCTCCACTGCTGGAGAATCAAGTGGAAGCACAGAGGCAAAGAGGTGCGCTTGCCCACCACCATTCATGAAACCTTGCAGCTCCCAGACGTTAAATTCTTTCCCAATGTGAACTCCTTCCTTAAGGTACTTTCCACCTTGCCTGTGCTGAAGCTAGAGGACAGCAAAAGTGACACAGCAAGTGGAAGACTCCAGGCTTACCTCGACAGCATGCCTCCTCACCAATGGAACAAAAGTCTTGCGATGCTTAATGTTAACACTCATGTCAAACATGACCTGGATGTCATGGTGGACAAATACTGCAGACTGTATCCAGAGGATGACACTGAAGTTGATGCAGAGTCTGAGGAAGTAGCCGAGGAAGAGGCTGGGATGAAATGAATGCAGTGAGCTGAACAGAACAGTTTGGATTGATTGCATAATTTTCGGGGGTGTAAAAACATGTGGATACAAGTACTAGTAAATTTTAATGGAGACGTAAATTAGCGCTTGACATTCATGTCTGAAGTTAAGCTCTTATTGTATTTGGTCAGATGAATAAATGGTGTATTTAAATGCACCACACACTTAATCTTGAGTTGTAAACAGATTCACAAATTTGTCTGGAACAAAATGAATACTCATTATTCCTTGTGGACTTTTTGAAAATTGTAAATCAGAAAATAATCTGTAAACATTCAAATTCTGTGTCAACTTGAGTTATTAGACTACACTCTTCTGTAAATGTTTATATATTTTTCTATCTTAAAATGGATCTGTCAGGTTCATTTACGATTCCCCGTTTCTTTCACTGATCTCTGCTAGGCTAGCTCTATATAATTTCAAAACAATCAACTGCAGCCCTGTAGTTCATCCCTTTTCTGAAAGAAGATAAAAATCTATGAGCTTCCAGTTGAGAGGGAAAAAAGTTTATTTCCCAATCGGTTGCTGTGAAATTGAGACTTATTTACACAGGTCTAGATACCAGTCAGTGACATTTTTGCGATTGCTTTAGCTGCTAGCAGATTGCTGCAGTTTCCTGTAGTGTGCGTGGAGCATCCTAACTTGCCTGCAGTCGGTCACAAACTACCCGTCAAGCTGTAATGTTTGCATACAAGTCAATAACTTTCATGCAAAGTACAGCAAGGAGGGTTTTTTTTTGTTCAGCACCCTCTTTGCAGCTGCTTTCACCTGCTGACGGCCAGTAACCGCTTAATAAATACACACTAACTACTAGTAACCAGAGGTTGCCAGGGGGTTGCCTACTGATCTCTAGGCCTGTGTGACTGAAGTCTTAACAGTGATTAGTCGCTGGCTTCATTGTTTGAAAGTTTGGTCATATCAAAATGAGCATTCTTTTCTTTCTTTTTTTTAACATTTAGTTTAAGTCATATATGACAGGAAATGGGTCCACTTTTAAGGGCTTTCTATGTTTTGTGCAAAGCCGCTGCTGAGATTAACTAATGGCCTAATTTTTTGGGGGTTTTTTTGTTTTTGTATTGTGTGCTTTTAATTCAAACCACATGATGGAGGCAGATGCCCCTGTTGATTCACAGTGCAGGACGCAGGAAGAGCAGGAGAGGGAGCAATGCCATCAATATCAGCAGCATCCCTGAATTAATGCTCAGGAAATGTTTTCTACTGTAGAGTGAATTAGAATGTCAGTTATTTTGTACAGCTAAGTGCAAATCTGTGGAAAGCTCATCCCTGTACAGGCTAACGTGATTTAAATGGTCGTGCATCACTGTTCTGATTGTAATGCAGTTAAATGTTTGCTTCACTGTGCAGATTGATGCAGGGATAGGAGTCGGCATAAATGGGTTAGTTTGTTTGGAAAGATCGTTTCATTTTTATTTCCACGCATTTTATATAAAGTTTGTTTTGCTTGAATAAGACTCTGTAAAGAAGACCAATAAAGCCGGAGTCAGTGACCAAAATATTTTTTATTGTTTTCTTGAATATTTCGTCATCAGATTTTGCATCTCGTCCCCACTTTAATCATGGCCGCTGCATTCAGTGGGATTTGACTTGATGTTAATTTCGTGTTATTTGTTCTGATTTTCAGCCACGTTTTTTTTTTTTTTTTTTTTTCGGCCATTTCCTAAAAACGGAACAATAGGCTTCTACGAGGCTTGCATCCACTGTGGGTTTACGTTTGTGACATGGCAGCATTGGGGTTAACCGTGTCTCCTCCCTCTTTGCTGGCCAGACGCTGACGAGCTCAGGTGATAGTTCATCGTGCATACTCAGTGCAGACCCCCTGACTGTCGAAGGAGCACGCAAATGTGGGTGGGGTCGCTTTGATGCGCAACCAGACAGCAATGTATACACTCCACAGCAAGCCCCCAAACTGTGAAACTTGAACAAGAGAAACATCCTGCAGGAGGAGGCAGAGAGGGAGGCGTGTGGGCGCTTCTCCCGTAAGTCTCGGGCAAAGATTAGATCTGCTCGTCGGAATTGCATAACGCGAGAGTAATCCTGACTGGACAAAAAACGAAGAGGGTTCGAGTCGTGAGTAGGACGTTTATTTACGTGTTTATCCCCGATTTATTTCCTTCCCCTTTAGCATCTTTCTCTGGTCAGCTTCCTAGAATCGAACATTATGGCATGGCCGTGCATTACGCGTGCTTGCTGCATCAATCGCTTTTGGTCCGAGCTGGATAAAGCAGACATCGCGGTGCCTTTGGTTTTCGCCAGATACTCCGACGTGGCCGACGTACCGCATGTGCCCCATCATCCGCAGCCGAAACTGAAGAAGGCCGGTGCCATTGCCATAGAAACCCAGCCCCATCCCGGCGAGCAGGAGGCTGGGAAGGCACCGCCCGCGACGGGTGCCGCAGCGGGCAAAGATGGCTCTACTGCGTCCGTCATGCGCCAAGACTTCAAGGCGTGGAGAGTGCGCCCCGAGGCCAGCTGCAAGCCCAGAAACGAGTACCAGCCATCGCCGGCCCCTTTCAACAACGAAACTCAGTATCAGAAGGATTACAAGCCCTGGCCTATACCGAAGAAGCACGACCACCCATGGATCCCCAAATCGAGCCCCACCGCCGGCGGTCCGGAAAGGAGCGCAGGAAGCGGTAAGCAGGAGCAGGTGGCCGCCGAGGTCGAGAGCGGCGTGGAGAAGAGCGAGATTGAGGAGAAGACGCAGGAGAAGGAGTCACAGGAGGTGGTCAAGAGAAGCGTGAAGAGGGAAAAGTCATCAGAGAGGAAAACAGGTGAGAAGACGGAGGGACAGGTGGCTGCAGATGTGAGCGCGGAGCAGAGGAAAGGCAGAGCGGCTGCAGACGCTCTGAACAGGCAGATAAAGGAGGTTATGTCGACTTCTAGCAGCTACAGGTAAGAGTGTAAGGCTGTGACAATGCGCTGTTCAAGGTAACACTTTTTATTCTACACTCTTTACATGTTTGATTTTCTGTAATTGTTACTGTGCACTCGGTAGCAGCAGAGGGTGTTAGCAGGAATAAGCACAGCATCCCTGAAAGCACTTCAGCTGTCACCCAAAAATCACTAGAGGATTTTTTGGTAGGCTATTGAAGGGTCTCTTTTTGCAATCTCCAGTGATATCAGATGTAAACTGACACTGCTACAGATAAAGGTTCAGTATTGATTTTTTTTCTGCTTCAGCCTTCCTGGGAGTACTACCAAATCAATGCCATGGGCCATGAATGAGTAAAGCCACTAAAAGGATCTGAATGTAATCATGTGTGTCTTAACAGGGTTTTTTCTGCTCAGGCTTCCTCCAATTTTGAGTAGACGAGGCATGCAAGTTGAGAAGACATGCTTCACAGAAATTTCATGGAGAAAAGCTCATTACAGATCAAAACTGAATTAGTCTACTTCACTGTGTTTTGCAGGCAGTGAAGTAGAAACAGTTTGGATCATGAGAATTTTAAAATGTGAAACCAATGAAGGAGTAAACCATGTATACAAGAGTAAAGAAGGGCTTCTGTCTCTAACCCAGAACACACACTCACTGGCCACTTTGTTAGGTACACCTGTTCAACTGCTCATCAACACAAATATCAAATCAGCCAATCAAATGGCTGCCAGAATGATAAATTTAATGAGCTTGAGTTTTTATAGCCTCCATTAAAATCGGACAATAAATGCTGGAAAAACAGTGTCCACTCCAAGCTTCGATTTCTGCTGCAACATTAAGATGGTAGGCTCAGAATTTGGCATTAGCAACAAGCATGGATCCATCCTGCCTTCTGGGCCCCTTACCAAGTGAGTACTGTTGCTGACCACGTCTGTCTCTCTATGACCACTGTGTACCCATCTTGTGATGGCTGCTTCCAGCAGGATAATGTCACAAATGTCACAAGACTCAGATTATCTCGAACTGTTGTTTTGTTTTTTTTTCTTAATACGACAATGAGTTTACAGTACTCACATGGGCTCCACAGTCACCAGACCTCAATCTAATAGATTTAATAAAGCTCCCCTGGGATGTGGTGTAACGGGAGATTTGCATCATGGACGTGCAGCTGACAAATCTGCAGCAACTGGTTGATGCTATCACTAAAATCTCTGAGGAATAATTTCACCTTATTGAATTTATGCCACAGTGAATGAGGACAGTTCTGAAAGCAAAAGGAAGTCCAACTGGGTGCTACCAAGGTGTACCTAATAAAGTGACTGTATGCATAAATGACCTTGCTTTCTGAATGGCTGAGTTGTAAACTGGAAGTTTTCATTTGTGCAGTGAATAAAACACAGTTACACATTGCAATAACAGCTCCCATTTATTAAAAAAACAAACAAAAACTATTTTCAGGGTCATAATAATAATAATAATAATAATAATAATAATAATAATAATAATTAATAACAACAATAATAGTAATAATAATCTGAATTAGAATTCCTAATTAATTTCCTGCTGTGTAATAGAAAACATGTGTAAGCGGTGTCTCACAACGAGTCCACTTCTTGTCTACATGTACCTGAAAAGAAAGCACGTGTTGCCCCTTCCCGGTCTTGCAGAGCGTGGACAATAAATCTGAAGGTCAAATTTTGATTTGACTGCTAAAAATAAACTGACAGTCCTGCAGAACCTGCAGCTGAGCTGTAATCAACATGAATACAGTGTACATGTCTGATGGTTGGTACATGACATAAAAGTGAGGATAGCCTCTAGTGGTGATGTCAAATTATCCTAGGCCTCTATGCCAAGGATAATCTGTACCTTGCAAACCTTTCATAGAAAGCTTTTTATCATTATTATTATTACTATTATTATTATTATCATCATTATTTGTAAATCTTCCGTCTTTACAGTATAATCAGTGGCCGCTCTTCTCTCAATTCAATGCTTAATTTTGGCTAGCTGTTAATTTTAATGTTGTATGAGGAGCACCACAGCTGTGTACAGTTTTAACAATTGATTCATTGACCAGGTTTCAGTTTATTTGGGAGTCAGTTGATTTAATGACTCTGATTTTATCTTTTTTCTTAACTATTCAGTAATAAAAAATAAATAAATCAAAATCTCATTTACACTGTTCTTAGGACTGAGTTCAAGGCTTATAAGGATGTGAAGCCAGTGAAGCCCATCAAAGCTCCATCCCAGTATAAACCCCCTGGGGAGGAGACCAGTCTGGAAACCAGCTATAGTGCCACATTCAAGGGGGAGCAGGTGAAGGCTCACCCAACGGACAACAAGCTGCTGGAGCGCAGGAGGATACGCAGCCTGTATAGCGAACCCAGCAAGGAGCCTGCCAAGGTGAGATGACGTCCACGCACGAATCTGCAGAAACTATACCTCTCCATCTCCATTTTGACTTCTTGTAATTGCACACATATCAAACCTAAATTAACCCGGCTGTATGCTAGAGTTTGTATTTCGTGATTTGAGTTCTTACTCACTGAAACCCATAAGTGTTATCTCATTATACAAAATATTCAAGAAGTGCCTAATGGCATGTGGTCTAACTCCCCATAAACACAAACTAGAACAGTTTTATGTGTCAACATTCTTTTTTAATTACATGATGTGCATTTGTCATTGCTACTTGGTTCTGCTACACTACGCTCAGCTAATCAGCATACATACTGTGTATTTAGCAAGCTGTATATGTATATGCTAATGAATAGTAAAATGGTCACTGCATCGATTTCAGAAGCTAAAGTGACATTCCATCATTAGAGTATGGTAATATGACGTAATCCCTTTACCAACCTATTATTTGAAGATATTCCCCACATACGGTAAGATCTTTTTGCATGTAATGGGTTTGAATTGGTTAGTCATGTGTCTACAGTGGTGTGTTCATGTGGCCACTCCTTCTCTCATTCTTGTAGGACTTCTCAGAGACTGAGAGCAGCTCTGTTCTAAATCTGCTGTAGTCAGGTGTGTTCTCTGTTTCTTCTAGAAGGCATGGAGGCTGACCTCAAAGTTGAAAAGGCCAAAACATGCATACTGACACACACACACACACACACACACACACACACGCACACAGTATGCGTCTTGGCTAATGTGAGCTTTAGGCCATGTCCACACTAATGTGTTTTCCTGTGAAAACGCATCTTCTTCTCTCCGTTTTGGCCTTCCGTCCACGCTGAGACGGCGTTTTCGGTCAAGGAAAATGCAGCGTTTTGAAAACGCTCTCCAAAGCGGAAACATTTGAAAACGCCGTTTTTGCGTCACACTGTGGACAGCGAACCTTTTCGAAAACGACAGCACATTTTAGTCATGTGATGCAGTCATGTGACCAATTAAACTAAAATCGCGGAGGGCATTATACAGCAGTTGTTTTGTTTGCGCTCAATTTTGACAGCCCTATTAAAGATTAATATCAGTTTGTACATGCTCCAGAGAGCTTTTCTTCAAATTCTTTAATTGTCAATCGCTTTTGCAACTTTGTACTTTTGTGTTACTCGCAGCAACAACTCCACCTCATTGTTAGTCCATTTAAAAAACTCGACATTTTGCCGCGACGTTTCAAAGAGCCGAAAAGTAAATAAGTGGCAGACAGAAATGAGGCAGGTCGAATCGTCTTGCGTTTCACGCATGCGCAGTACTGGAACGTAAGCGTTTTCAGACGTTTCCAAATGTGGACGCACAACAATGTGAAAACGACTGAAAACGATCGTGTGGATGCGGAGCGTTCTCAGACGAAAACACCGTTTTCATATTTATCCGGGCTAGTGTGGACGTAGCCTCAGTCACATTTATCACCCAGTGGCCAGATGCAGTCCTCCCAAAGTTATTTGTTCACTGTTTGCCCACTTCTCAGCCTGCACCAGCCACTACCTTTTGTGGAGATTTGTAGTTTTAACAGTTCATCATGGGGTTTTGGAAAAAAAAAAACAGAAAAAAAGGATGGGATTGGAGGAAACAATGAAGCAGAGATGCTATCAACATGTATCAGATAAAAATCAAAACATTTGTTGCACCAGTGGACCTAGAAAACATTCCTTGATGCTCTATTGTGTTAGTAACACTGGGCAAGATGGCACTTTTCTTTTTTCTTCATGCAATGGCTGACCATGAATTGGCATACAGATTATAAAGAGGAATACTAGGAATATGGCAGTGCATTTTTGATATCCTTTGTGCCTCTGTCTGATTAGTGTAGCAGCAGTGTGCAGGTCAGTGTGACACAGCCATGTGGATCTAATTGTATTCTTTGAGACCCACGTCATCAACATTAAGAAGCAAAAATATTTAAAGTGTTAAATCTAATCTGGACTTTGTTCTGAAAATGTCTGGTAAACCTGATGGAGTGCAGTGCCTTTCTTTATTTATTTTACACTGGTACCATGGTAACATAGTCTTCCTAATCCCACACTGACCGTCTCTGGCAACAAAATTTATTAACAAGGTTTGCCATGGCGACGCCTAACTTACTTTACACAACTCTGAGAAATAGAGCTGAACACGTTTTTTTTTTTTTGGTCAGAAATAACCTTTCACTGTCATCTTATACAATATTGTTTGTAAGGTTTATTTAATCAGCAAAAGTTGAGCATGATTTGCAACTTTGTCGCTGGATGCTGATGCTCATTTATAAAAGCTGGGAGCCCCTCCATCAGTCTGTTATCACTAAGGCAACTCCAGCTCAAGAGCAGAAATGAGCTAAGCGCCTGGCTTGAGGCCACATTTATCTATGCACCCACTTTTCCCCACTCAATCTTTTGATCTGAACAAATCTCACCAATGCAGGCCTGCTTGTCAAGCCTCCACCAGTATTAGTAGTTGAACCAAATTACTTCACTTTATAAAGCATAATACTAACATCATATACTAATATAAACTAAATACCATGTATGCTTTATATTCCTTAAAAGTTCATTAAATAAGGAACTGCACGAACCACTTTTTAGAGAAGGAAAGGCACAAACACGCTTTTTGTGCTATTTTTTGGACCTTTATCTTCATTGCACTAACCACATCATGCAAGTATCATCTATAGCATATGGTGTCATTTGCCTGAAATTATCTTGAGTAGCAAGATAAAAGAAGGTTTGTATTGCATGATAAAATAAGACTTGATTTATAATCTATCAGTTAGCCTACAGTAAGTAAAGATGTAAATGGTTAGCTTAAAATTTTGGGAAGTATGCTTATTTGTTTTCTTGCTTGGAGCCAGCAGTTAATTAGCTTTGCACAAAGGTTCTCAAAATGTGGTCCGCGGGTCAGTGGCATTCCATGGTAACACAGTATGCTGCCTGTGAGTTTGACATGGAAAGAATACATGAATGTACAACACATTTAATTTATATGCATGTCACCCTTTAAATTTCCAGTGCAGAGCAAAACCAAGAAAATGTATCACTTCGGTTTCATCTCTGCTGTTCTAGCAGTCATAGCGGTCTAAACCTTACTGTCACCTCATTAGCTGTTAGTTCCTCACACCCCACATGGTGGTGGTGGTGTTGGTTGGTTTCATTATGTCACCCCCACTGGTTAAACGTGGAAAACTAAACGAAATAAAATGTAGAATCCTAGAATATTCCCACAGAGTGTCAACGACATGCCTGATCATCAGCATCAGAATTCCCTTCTAAGCTGAGATCTGCAACTTGTTATTTCAACATGTTAAAATGGCAGTTTTGCATTGGGGTTAAAGTCTGCACCATCCTGCAGTTAGAAAGTCTTGCTATAAGGCGTTTGAACAAATGTGATTGGCTCAGTTGTTGGCTTTGCAAGTGATGGAGCAACACCTGTAATGGGCTGAGAGAGGTGGAGTAGCCACACTCCTGGGTGGAAAGATCAACCCTAACCCCATTGTCATTGAATGCACCATTCACAGTTAGAATCTGTGGTACATGATGCTGTAAAACATGTTACAGAGCGAGTCAATTTTACACATTCATTGACTCTTAAACTCCAGAAGCCTGCAGTAACTTTAAGTAAATGGAGCTGGATGCTTCTGGATATTTACATATGTGGTTAAAAGTGGGTCAAGCTCAGCAGGAAGGCAGAGAAATCTGTGATCAGTGGATAACCAGGCCAATTTTTTTTATTAGGAATCTACCGTAGTGGCATATTTATTAATTATTTTATTAAACTGACAGCAGTTTGTGCTGCTGAATTTTCAACATGATTTCACATTAAATATTTGCTTGTTGTGTTCGATTGTGTCTAAAGAGGAGAACAATAAGGCCAGGTGTTTATCCAGAATTTTTGCTAAGCTGAGCCAAGGTAATTGGCTATCGGCTTTAGATTCATATTTAAATGATGATGTTGTCATCCTCCAAGCAAGGAAACAAAATAAATTCCATTTCCCAAAGTATTGATCAGTTTCTCTGACATCCGTTTAATCTCTTCTCGCGTCTCTTCTCTCTTTCAGGTGGATAAACCAGTTTTCCGCACCAAACCAAAAAAGTCATCATCAACACCAACAACAACAACAGGGAGGATGCAGAAAAAAGCTAAAGAGAAGCAGATTTCTAGTTCCCAGTCAGCCAAGAAGAAACCTTCTTTGGGCGCCTCAGAACCCAAACCGGGCGGAGCCGTCACAAAGAAGAGCAAAGAGATCAGCAACAGACTGGCAGAGGCGGGCAAACAGTAAAACAAGCTGACGTGGTCACATGAAGCGAATCTCTTCCCTTTGGTTTATTTCCTTACCTGTTGTTTTTGCTGTCCGGTCATATATAGTTTGAATGGGCACCAATGTTGAGCTTTTAGAATAATGCAAATAATTTCACGGCAAACTATGCGTGTGTGAATGTATTCTGGCGCACAGAAATGCTTTCTATTATCGAGCACATAATTTTGCACATTGTTTCTATGAGTTCTGTTTCGACAGCAAACCTTAAAAAGGAGCCATCGGTACACATGTAGTGTGTGTATGAAAGGGACTTTTTACCTTTGTCTGAATGGATGATGAATTCAGTGTTAAAATGATTGTAAACAAAAAGAAAAAGGTCAAAGAGAGGCTTTTTTTGTTTTTCTGTATCACATGAAGGGATTTTTGTGAAAAGTGAATAATCTGTTTCACAGTGAATTACAGTGCCTCCGCTGTATGGTCCTGGTTTTCATTTCATTGTTCTGGATGATATCTGCTGAGATAGAAAGTGAACTGTAATATAATTACTACAGCTTGCATGCAAGACCCTGTTTTCGGTTCATTAGCTGACTGTCTGTCACAGTCACATCCTAGCTTGTAAATTGAGCTTTCAAAGATAAATGTATAGGGTTAAATCCTTCTCAAACATAATGCATGAGTAGAAATAGATTCTGATCACACCAAAAAGGTACATACGGTGAGTAAAATCATAGTCTAGTGGCTATTAAAGCTGTAAAATAAACACACCAGCAATATGGTTTCACCCACAAGCAATCTAAATGGAGATCCACTCCCTTGATTTAATAAGAAAACCATAATTTTCACGATGACTCAGTACTTTGTGGCATTGTACTCCACCCTCCCCTCTGAGCTGTGACGCTGTAGTTGTGCTAAATAATTTAAAAAAAAGAAAAGAAAAGACAAATAGGCCTAAAAAAAGAGAGAGAACTAGTTAGATTTGCTCAACATTTTTCACACTGAATGCACTGATGTGTTGAAGGACAAGGAATGGGCCAGGACTCTTTAAACTGCTGCTGTCTGAAAATCTAAAACTCGCATGAGTTCTTCGTGACATGACCTCAAAAAGTCATCACAGCCCAGCCTTCCCTCTCTGGTTGTAAACACAGACGTATACCGTGATACCCTCAGTGGCCGACACGGCCGCAGTGTGTGAGGGCCCAGTCTAGCACTAGCCACCGTGGGTCTGCTTCCAGTTTTAGCTTCTGTGTGTGTGAGTGCATGAGTGATAACTGAGTGAAAGTTTTTTTGTGCGTGCGTGTGTGTGTTTGACCTCTTCAGCCTGCTGCCTGCTAAGCATCAAGTCTGACCCAACCACTACAAGTGCTGCTATGCACTCCGACACTCTGGTGCTATATCTCTCATCTTATATGCTGTCTGGTTTGGACTGCGCGTGGCGTCAGACCAGAGTGAAGTGATGATATGACATGCGTATGTCATACTGCTGTTGTGATATTGTACTTGTATTCTCAGCTTGCTTTGGATGAACTGATTAAAGTGATGCAGAATCCTGCATTGTGACTTGTTGAATTTATTTGGACTTTAGTGTTTATTAAAATGCAACAGCTTATCCTGTTAAGTAAATTTCATATACAGTCACTGTCCACTTTGTTAGGTACACCTGTTCAGCTGCTCATTATCACAAATATCCAGAGGTCAGAGAAAAGGAAGGAAGGCAACAGCTCAAAAAGACTTATTGCAATCAAGGTATGTAGAAGAGGATCTCTGAATATGCACAACATGTCAAACCTTGAAGCAGATGGGCTACAGCAGCAGAAGATAACATGACTCCTGTCATGAAACTGAAGCTACAGTTCAGAAATTAAACCATAAAACATTGGTAACACGTGTCCATGTCTGGTGAGTTAGGCTAAGAATTGGGTACAAACAACATGAAATCATGGATCCATCCTTCCTTGTATCAACAGTTCAGGCTGCTGGTGGTGTAATGGTAAGGGGGATATTTTCTTGGCACATTTTGTTTCCCATTGGTAACCAAATGAGCATTATTTAAGCACCAAAGCCAACCCAATTAATGTTGCTGACCAAGTCCATCCCTTTATGACCACAGTGTACCCATCTTCTGATGGTTGCTTCCTGCAGGATAATGCGGCATGTCACATACCTTAAATCATCTTAAACTGGTTTCTTGAACATGGGGTTCACTGTATTCAACTGGCTTCCACACTCACCAGATCTCAATCCAATAAAGCACCTTTGGGATCTGGTGGAACAGGAGATCAACATCACACATGTGCAGTCGACTAATCTGCAGCAACTCTGTGATGCTTTCGTATCAAATATCCTTTTTTCCAGCTCCTTATTGAATCTATGCCGAGAATAAGGACAACTCTGAAGGCAAAAGGGGTTAGCACTAGCTTTCTGTACCTTATAAAGTGGCCAGTGTAGACTGACATAAAAATGCAAGGAGGGGAAGTCCAGAAGAAATGAAATGATGATAAATCTGTGTGGTTACTCATGTTTTCTTTGAAATATCTTTCTACAACTTACATCTAACCTCCTAAAATATTATTTTGTACATCAAGAGATACTTGTATCTTGAAGAATTTCCAAAGAAAGCCAAGTCAACTGAAAACTTAGGGTATCTGCGCCAAGGCTCGAACTAAATAATTAAGCAAGAGTACTGAATTGCTATTTAACTTCAGTGTTGCTGGTTTGCATTTCTCCAGAAGAGAAATCTGAGACATTCTCCTTCAAGTCTGGATTTTGTGGTTTTCTGTTGACCTTACAGTTTGTGCTCTGCAGATGTTCCCTCCTCCAAACTCTGGTAAAATTGAGAGCCATTTAAAGGTTGCATAAATATATTTTATGCGAGCATCGTTCAGTTCAGTTTAAACAAGCTAGCCAAAGTGCTCTCATCTGAAAACAAAACACTCACTGTTAATAAAATCATGAAAGGGCAGATGTAAGACTGGAAAGAAACATTCATTTATCCCTTTATCATCCTTTTTGGTGTCTGGTGGTCATTTTCCTGTGAATCAGTCATCCTGACATAAATCTGCATCAATAATTCAGTCGTTATGGGCCCTCGTGTTTGCAGAGCAGCATGAAATATTGAATAAGAGATCAGCAATGGCGCTGGAGCTGCCTAGGCTCTGCCCACCCCCCCTGCCCTAAAACACATTTGTGGCTGGTCATGGTCCCTCCCTATATTGTACTGTTGGTGCAAGTAAGAGTTCTTATTATATTATATATTCTTATTATATTGTATTGTATATTTTTGAAGTTCATTATGGTGGAAACAATAAACTTCAGTGACCGTCACAAACAAAACAGGAGCTGTGACAGTAAAAAGGGTTTAGGCTTGAATGCATGTGTGGGGGAAATGGCATGTACAATATTTGTATTAAATATTCACAGCACAGAAGAGACTGCCGATGATTTCCCACTTTATTCGTTTTATAGCAGCTCATTTTTGAGAACACAGAGGAATGAATCACCTTGAATGCGCACCACAGTATAAGGCTGCTGTTATGAATACCTGCATTTTGTGCAACACTGAGCAACTTTATTAGTGTAGCACTGACTTCACTTTAGGAGACACGCACTCTTGTGAAAATATTGTATTTCTTTGACAGACAAAGGACTGACGGTCAGCAAATCATGACCTCTAGTGGAGGGGATCTATGGCACAATCTGACAGTGAACCTTGTGAGCCTTGATTGAAAGGTGGCTGCAGGCTGATCTCAGGTTTCCTTCTGCTTACAGTGGCTTCCTGTTTCTGTTGGCATTAAGGGCTTTCTCAGGCTGGTAGGGATAACCAGTTCCTTCAGGTGTAAATCATCTCTTTTCTGTCTATTAACAACATGTGAAACCTTCCCAGTGTAAGAATGCAGTATAGTACAGCACAACAGAAGGGGAATAATTAAGCCTGGGTCATAATTATCAACCACACTAGAAAAAATGCAGAGATTTTGGTCAAAGATCAAAATCATTCCAGATAAATAAAGTGAATAAAATAAAGAATAAAGTTGCATGCATGGATGATTTTCAGACTGACAGGAAACATTTCTGAATTTATACAAGAGAGGACTATTTAACAGTGAAAATTACTGCTATCATTTAATCCGTCCACTGCACGTGAAATAGCTTGATCACGGCAGTCCTTATTGTACAGGTCTGTTTCTTTGTTCACACTCTGTGTCTGGAGGAAATGCTGACAGGGTGGAGGAGAAGTTGTTGTCACTTCCTGGGAGGAGTTTGGTCTGGCGTTTACAGATAAAAACAGACATAAGAGCTGTGGTTTAACTGCACTGCCAAAGAAGGAACAAAGAAGACAGAAGGCTTTCCGAGGTTATCAGTGGTGCTACTTAAACACAGGGTTGAGATTCTTTTACTATAAAATCATAACTGAGCTGATCAATTAATATAGAAATGTATATATAGTTTTTCTAAAAAGTTGATTACAACATCTAAACTAAACTAAACTGGCTGAATTTAAACCGCATATGAATAATCTTATGATATAAAATATTTTATGTTTGTGACTATTTTATGCTCTTTTTTTATACTTTCCTAAATAGTACTTTAAGTGAACTCAGGGCAGGTACTGAAGTATTTTATTAGTATTTTTACTTAAATGAAACTCCGTAACTAAACCATACTACTCCATATTCATTCCGAGGATCTTGTTATTTTATGTTTTATGGATATTAAAATGTAAATACAAGATAAGAACAAATTAAAATAATGTATATTTGTGTGTGTGTGGAGTGTGTATTATCCCTGCAGTAAATAACCACATTAAATTATATTTATATATTTAGTCTGATACAATAAAGAAATATTAATTGTAGCCCAAAATCATGATATCATCACAGCATTTAAGGAGGTCTAGAATTGGACCTTTTTAAAGTTAATTTTAGGATACAAAGGGAAGGGTTGACTTGTTCCTTCACTACAAAATACATTTTTCTCATAAATGTGAGGATTTATTTTAAGAAATTAAGAAACAATTTTTCTTTTCTTTCACCTTTCTTTGAGTTTATGTATTTATTTCAAATTGAAATTTTATGGCGTGGCACAAAAATAATGCCATAAAATTCGAGCTGGATGAGTTTAAATACCTGGAATCAGTCATCCAGAGAAGAAGAGAGTGCAGACAGGGTGGAGTGGGTGTAGATGAGCTTCAGGGGTGATTTGTGATAGAAGGATAGAGAGATAGATGTAGATAATCCATTGTGGGACCGTCTAAAGAGAGAAGCTGAAAGAAGAAGAAGAAAAAGAAGAAGCAGAAGAGGGGATAATAATAATAAGAAGTGTATAAAAACAAAACGCTATTTACTTCAGGCTTTAGTTTGCTGCGGTTTCCAGTGCAGTAGGTGGCGATATGCTCAGCTTTCCCGGCACAGTTTTAATAATAAACGAAGAAGAAGCGACAGGAAATAAACAAAGCCAAACAAGCTGAGAGGAGGGAAGCGCAAGGAGGAGCTCAGATCTGCTGCACAAAGTGATATTAACTGCTGTAAGAAACATTTATGAAAAACTTGTGTATCACTAGAGTTAGAAACAACAGTATGAATTTATACAATCCCGGGTTAAAATGTACAAGCTGTATTAATTTAGGAAAAGTCGGATAAAGAGCACAGACCTGTGACAGGTTTCGCGGGAGCTAATCTGTTAGCCAGATAAACATCATCTGCACAAACACAACTTCTTAAGGATGAAGTAAACTGTTGTTAGGTGTGAACGGCCTCATTAACTGTTATGACCAAAAATATATATTTTAAAAATATATGTTTTGATGTGGTTTTAGTTACTCATTCAGTCAGATAGTGAGAGCTTTGGCGCTAACTTCAGCTAATGACTCTTCAAACATTTACAGACATGTTTCAGTTTCCATGACACCATCAGTCCTCGTTAGCACATGCTAACTAGCAAAACGGCGTCTTTAGTAGTTTAGATGTCGTAGTTTAACGTTTCCTTTTCTCTCTGGGTTAAACATATGTGCCTACTTTCTGTGTGGCTGGTTAGGGTGTGAGGGGCTGAGCTCACAGGACTCAACGACATGATGACAACAAAGAGACTCGGGAACTTTGAGGTGGTCTGTGAGTGGGGTTCGTGCAGTTTCACGGGCCGCTCCATGGAGGAGCTCAGCGACCACATGTGTCTGCATTTGAAGGACTACCTGGGGGACAACGATGCCCTGGAGGAGCTGGGTAAGCGATTTTGCGTGCAGGGGTGGGCGAGGGGTCAGCTTTTGTTGGGCAGCACATTTAGTTTATTAGCATGGGGTTTAATGGTCAGTGTTTGGTCCAAGTGTTGTCCAGTTTAAATATGCCTGTTGAATATTACAAAGAGGTGCTTCTGTTACTGAACTCTCATTGTGGTTGTGTGTAGATCAGTGCAAGGGATTGGATTTTATTGTCATTTAAAATAAATTTTGGCTTACAGTGATTTATATGGACAAGATTACAGAGATAAAAAATATCATTGTGCTGTTTTCTGTTTTGCAGCATTTCTCTTGTTTTTCCTTTCAGCTCATCCTCTCTTATACTTTTGTCCCTCCATCGGCCAGGCTGTGGCACATTTTCTTGTTTTGGGTTCTTTTGTGACCTCTTGGATGAGTCGCTGAGGCGCTCTTAGAGTAATTTTGGTGATTCAGTAATACTGCCTTTGTAGATATTAGATTGTCTTTAGCTAATATTAAAATTAGTTTGATGATCTGAAACAAATATGCAAAAAAAAAAAAGAAAAATCATGAAAGGGGCAAGTTTATGGATTAAACTAATTGTGATTATTAGAATTTTTTGTGATGTCTGTACTATTTTACTGGTAAATGCTTATTTTAATCACTCACCCCTACCAGTCATCTCTGCATCATCTAACCATAACCTGCTTATATTACAAATGCTACGAATGGCAGTGCTGCAGAGTGCACTAAAAAGCCCCCTGCTTCATTTGAGTCACAAGTAAAACTGCTTTTGTAGCTACAGTCAGATTTTGCCGGTACATGGTTTTATTTTTATTTTGTGACAGCAACTGTCTCTACTCAACACCAGACTATACGATGGGATACTTCTCAACCTCATGCTGATCACGGTTAATCTGGTTTTCATGTTATTGGACATGTGGGTGCTTTAAAGTTTTTAAAGTTGCTTTAAACATTCTGTAATGACATTGCAATAATTACTGATTCTCTTTCTTTCTTTCTTTCTTTCTTTCTTTCTTTCTTTCTTTCTTTCTTTTTTTTCGTTAGATGAATATGCTTGTCTCTGGAATGGATGTGAATTTCTCTCCATGGGTAGCCCTGCAGAGCTGGAGGTCCATGCTTATTTCCACAACTACCATGGGAAGCTCAAGTTCATTGGGTCACAGCTGCTCAAGTCCCGTCCAGATCTTCCCAGCTGCAATCAAGGCATGCACAGCAACAATCTGGTCCCTGAAGGATCAGACGGATATGTTTGCCAGTGGGAGCAATGTGATGTACGTATTTTTCATTTAAGTTATCCAGTCTTCACTAAACGATTGATATATTATCATGGGATTTATTTATTTTTTCCTTGTTTTCTTTTTTAAAGTGTACATTTAATAATCCTGAGTGGTTCTATCGACATGTGGACAACCACATAGAAAGTGCTGAACCACAGTCTCTGCCTCAACAACAGCAGGCGCTCTTCTGCCAGTGGGCAGGTACGACCGGGAGTTTTTTAAACGTTCGTGAGACGCTATCTCCTTGGACACCGTGTGAC
Source organism: Rhamphochromis sp. 'chilingali' (assembly GCF_963969265.1). NCBI lineage: Eukaryota > Metazoa > Chordata > Actinopteri > Cichliformes > Cichlidae > Rhamphochromis > Rhamphochromis sp. 'chilingali'. The sequence goes on from NC_137935.1 coordinate 13,972,814, forward strand.
ATTTCCCGTTTTGTTCACAGGCTGCGACGCCTTTTTCAAGATCAGATACCGTTTGAGGGAACATATGCGGAGCCATACTCAGGAGCGCCTTGTCGCCTGTCCTACGTGTGGCAGCATGTTCTCCAGCAACACAAAGCTGTTTGACCACCTGCACAGGCAAGCTGAGCCAGTAGGTGAGACGGACGCTTAAGCTCGCATTAAATTTCTGTGATGTTGATGTTTTAATTGCGCCGCCTTATTGCTGATGTTTGTATGTGTACTTATCCTAACAGAGACGCTGGTTTGTGAACACTGTGGGAAAGCTTTTTCCAGCGAGAGGCTTTTGCGGGATCATGTTCGTCAGCATGGTGAGTTTTATTCCTAAATTTTCTTTTGGGATTAAATTGTTTTTATGGCTGTTTGTCTTGAAATATTAGAAATGGAGAGAGCGGTTTATGAGCAGTTTATCGCACATTGCTACAGATTTTCTTTTGTTTCTGTTGTCAAGCTCCCTACTGTGTGGTCTTTAGATTTGTATTCATTGAGCTCTTATTTTGTACTGAGTTATGTCATTTGGTTGGTCAGGTGTACAAAATCTGATCTATTTCAGTTTCTTTGTGATCTGTTAGTTATTAAACGTTAATAGATCCATGGTGGATCTCTGACTCAGTTTGATCATCTGTTACATGCATTGCCCGCCTTTTTTTTCTTTTTACTCTCAGTGAATCAGGTGAAGTGTCCCTTTTGTGACATGACCTGCACCACTTTGGCTGCTCTGAAGATCCACATCAGGTTCCGCCATTGTGATGAGCGTCCGTTCCCGTGCGACTTCTGTGACAAAAGGTAGATCCTCCAACACAGCTCATCAAGTGTTCAGTTAACAGCAAACACACTCTTAACTCCATCGTTTTCTTTAATCTGGCAGCGAAAGCTGGGTTATCAAGTTTCAGCTATTTCAGTAAAATTCTCTTCCATAAATTTTTTTTTATCATTAACGTCTTAAATCGTGTATTTGTGAGGAACCATGTAGCATTTTTCACATCCAAAGTCACAAGGAAGTTTTCATTCCAGCTCACTCATTATTTCCTTCAGTTTGTGTATGTGTAAGTAATCCCTGTGAGGCAAAAACTCATGTGACTTTAAATGCTTGATTTCTCACAGTTTTCTGCTCTTAGCTTGTCAGTATCCTTAACATGGTGCTCTCAGGTACACAGCTCTGTTTGTGAATACAGGATTCGCTAAAAAAGGTCTTTCAGACTGAGGAAGAACAAAGTGGGTGCACCATGGGCCTGGTATATAACAAACAGGGATTATTCTTAACTGTGATTTATGCAAAGCTACTCTAGTATAGAGTCAAAGAACAAAAATGGGAGCTGGAAATGAGCTCAGGATAATATCTGCTCTTTAGATCTTTTTATTATATGTTTTTAGTCAAAATACTCCCTTTAATATCTGCTTCAAATGTAACCAGTCTTTAGTCGTGCCTTAAAAATATTGTATACCCTTTAAGGAATTCTCCTAATAAGACCTTAACCAAACTATTAGGAAAGGTTCGTTAAAATATTGTGTTTAAAGGGGTTTTTAAAGAAAGAGCCACAAAATGTGAAAAAAGAAACCAGTTCCTTGTTTTATTGTCTTTCAATCATTTATGTCTCTGTATGAGATATATTGGTTTGCAGCCTCCTGTGATGTCAGAACAGCCTAATCATCGTCTCCAACTGACCCTCCCCCAAAGGAGAACCAGCAGGATTGACATACAGATGTTTGTAACTGTTTCTGTTTCATTTGGGGTGTTGTTTACTCAAGCACAATAGACATTTTTATGTATGAAGTAACCACAAAGAACAGGAAAATGCAGGCACTTCTGTTCAGTAACACAGACTTTACTGCCTATGCTGACCAGTCCTGCTTATGTGCATATTCATCCCTCAGAACAGCCCATTTCGAGCCAGGAAAAACTCTGCAGTGTGTAATTTTATTTCTTTTATATACTCAGTAGAGCTGTGTGCTGTGACTGTTCCTGGCTGGAGCTCAGTCGCACAGCAGCTCGTTTGCTTTTAAAGCCCCCAGATACGCCCTGTTAGGAGATGAGTTAAAAGCAGGGGTATAAAGGTGGGGAAGAATTAGTGACCTGTGAGGTATTTTTTAGCTGAAACTTGAAAAAGATATTAATAGAACACATGAGGGTAGAAACGGGCCATAATATGGGACTTTTTAAGTAGCAGTGCAATTTTTGACTCATCTGTATTGAAAATGTAAACAACTATAAGTAAGTAAGAAGTAAGAGGCACAAACATGTGACATGTGAGTGAGAATGCTGCTAGAGCCACATCTTTATTACCAAAATCAGTTTTTACCCCTCAGCCTTGAAAGGCTGATGGGGTGCTGTCGTAACCCTGCTGTGCAGGCGGCTTGGACATTCAAATTTGTGAATACAAAAAAGGAGGCGACAGGATTTTTAAATTCATACCATAAGTGATTCTACAAAAAGTCTCAGATGACTTTGAAACTCAGTGACTTGGTCCTCAAGGTTTCTAAAGATCTTGCAAATGCGATAACTCGAAAAAGATGTCACCAAGTATTTGAAATTGACACCAAATCTCCCTCAGGTTGGAATCTCAGTGAGGTCAACTATTCTGAAAATCACTTTGGATTTTTACATTTATACCAGAGGTGCATCTACAGGGAGGCTGAGGGGTAAAAGCTACAGTCGCCAGTAATTTTAACTGTTTCCATCTTTATTTCCCCACAGATTTAAGAACCAGCGCGATCTGCAGAAGCACACAGAGGTTCACAATGAGGGCACCATGTACAGCTGTACAGTGGAGGGCTGTGATTATACTTGTCATACGTTCCAAACAATGAGCCAGCACTTCAAGAGAGTCCATGAGGTTTGTAACACAGTGTCGTCCAACATATTACCTGGTCAGATCATCTCAGCCTGCTGTGACTGTAGATATACTAATGGTTTTTTGTTGATGACCAATAGGTTGGGGGAATGGCTAAATATAAATGCCATATCTGTGATAAGGTGTTCTCTTGGTGTTACACTCTTACACTTCACCTTCGTAAGAAGCATGAGCTGAAGTGGCCCTCTGGACATTCCCGCTTTAGGTGAGTCACCTGTGGTAATAGTCATCCTCTCTGCTTTACAGTCCTCTGGGTGCGACGAATATAATTTAAGTAGAGCTGAAAAAAAGTAAAAACTCAAATGGATTCCTCTCCTCTCCTGTCATACAGGTACAGGAAGGATGTCGATGGTTTCCTGAAGTTAAATATGGTGCGCTTTGAGACTGTTGAAGTGACAAAGGAGATCATGAAGAACATGGCCAAGAAGCCTCAGAGCCTTCAGAAAAGTCTGAGTGGCAGCAGTCAGGACGAGAGCGCTGTTGTCACGCTGGAGAGCGGCCGAAGCTCTCCCACAGGATCCTCCTCGCCCTCCTCCAGCTCCTCCTACTCCTCAGAGTTCTCAGGAGGTGAGGACATGTCATCTCAAGCCAGCCCCAGAGGCAGCGACTCTCCTGTCTACTGTGTGATGAGCACCATTCCTCACATTGAGGACGAGTCTGCAGGACTGATGCAGGAGGACTGTGATGGTTTTGGGGCTTCCGGAGCAGTCCAGGCTCTGACGGAGGTTGCGAGGGGCCTCGGCATGGATGTGGTTTAAGTGTTCACTGTGCACTGGGTCAGATGACCCACACCCAGTGTAGGCTTTATGCAATTAATAAAAATTTCTGTTAAAGTTTTTATGAATGGGGGAAGAGTTAAAAGCACTAGAAAGCTTGTTCCATGAAATGTTCTCCAGGCACTGAATTCCGAAGACTTTATTTTTTGTTGTGACCTTTGTTGAATTTTATTGTTACACAGTTAAATACATTTTTGAAACAAGAAAAGATCGTGCCATGTTTTTGTGTCTCTTTGTGGTTTTAGGGATGCTAATGAGGGTTAATCCACATCTATTCATACATCCTCACTTTTAGCATTTAGCTCAAAGCTTATGTGCAAAATACAGTCTTACAGACAGAATCTCCATAAACTCCATAAATCGGCAGTTTTTCATTTTCCAGGTTTTTTTTTAGAGGCCAACCTGAGCCCAACTTAAAAAAAGTAAGCACATGAACATGAATCTGCTTACACTTTAAGGTGTAAATAATCAGTGCTGCTCACTGTGGAGTACCACAGAAACCTAAATGACCAGTGAACACAAGACAGGCGCTGTAAATATATATTTTTAAATACCTCATAGTACCCATCATGTCCTAATGATCTCTGTTACCAGCTCCCAGCTTGAGTTAGGGAACCCAGTCTGCTTTTAAGATTGGATTAAACTTAGCTTTTAGGTTAAGCTTACATTCAGAGCTGGATCAACCCTTCGGCTATGAAGCAAATGGCTCAGACTGCTGGGAGACCTTCCTTGAAAACATTCAACATGCATTTATAAGCCATTGTTTTATGTCTTTAAGAGTTTGAAATGTTGCTGTTTTTTCCATTATCCTTAATTTTTCCTTCACTTCACCCAGTTCCAGGACATGCTTGCCCTCGATGAACCTGGTTCTGTCAGAGGTGCTTTCTCCCACTCTGGCTGATTACTCAGAGATTCCTAGTGCCTTGAGGTGACTGTTTTTATTTGGCTCGGTATAAATAAAACTGAAGTGAGAGATGAAATTTGAGAATGTGAGCTCTCCCTTTCTGAGCCTACTCTGGAGACTCAGGGTCCCAATACTGCATCAGAGCCAGTATGAGGCCGCTGGCGTCTGCAGCGGTGTTGACACTTCTCTCGACAGAAGTGTCTCCCTCACTCGAAGGAAATAAAGAGGTGACGTGATACCTCTTGCTACAAGAGGTTTCCTGATTGCCTTGCAGGTATTCAGTGAGTAGTCTTTAAGGGTGTGTTTCCTAAAATGGAAACTGTGTGTGTCCCTCATTGTCTCCCATGAAGAAGTCTGGCAGGGATGCGTCTTGGTGTCTGGATAAGACGCGTTAAATCTAATGCTGTTAGGATACAGGAAAGAGCAATCACTCATGTTAGTGTGTTGCACTTGCATGTTGTGTGCTGGTGGATGTGTATAAGTTGTGATGAATGGAGATGGATAATACTGCAAAGTCTGAGAAGAACCAAACGGACTGTTGGACATTTCGTGCCTCATTCTCTTTGCTTTGTTGATGCCTTCACACTCAAACTGCCTCTTCCTGTCGAGCGATCCGCTGTGTCTGCCATCAAGGTCAGAAGTGACTATTAATTCCCTGAACTTCTCTTTATGAGGTAAATTCTTTGTTGGGCTAGATTGGTGGATCTGGTGTTTCTCTTTCTTATCAGGTGTTGAGTGCTGGTCCTGCTTCTCACAGTCAAGTTTCTCCCTGTACCCACGGCTGTGGGTAGACACTGGTGGAGGCGTTTGAAGGTCAGAGACAGAACAGTCACAGCTTGTAGTTTCACTCTTACTTCCTCCTGAAGAGAATTCAGATGAAGAGTCTAAGTCCAAGAAAAGGATCAGTGCTACATTTCTACTTAATCATTGCTGGCGTGAAACTCACCTGAACATGGGTGTGCACACGGCTGGTGTAGTTCCTTTTGTTGCACAGAGGCAGAGGGACTGCTAGCAGGACACTCAGGTGTCAGCTCCTGTTGACTGCTGTGCATTTGTTGCAATTTCTGGTAAATTAAATATTACATGTTGGTTATCAGACAAATCAGCTGTGCAATTCAAGATCAGTATGATCCATTAATATTATCCCTCTGCGAACTTTTCACAATACTGTGAGCAATACAATTCACAATAACAGCATTATTGTGACATACCTCTGAGCTGAAAAACAATAAAGCTCAGGTAGTTTATCTCTTAGGAAATGAATTACACTCAAAATAAGAGTATGAGGAGGTGCTGAAGAGCATCTCTGAATACACAACAAATCCAATCGTAAAGTAGATGGGCGACAGCAGAGCGACTGGCAGAAGACCGCAGGGTGCCACTTCTGTCAGCTGAGAGCAGGAACCAGAGCCTACAGTCTGCATGGGATCACCAATGCTTCCACACGTAACTCCCAAAACACGTAGAGACGTTCAAAACTACCACAAATCCCAATAAAAAAATAACAATTAAATTTATTTAGCGCTCACCTTGAGTTGTTTGTGGTGGTAAATTTTCCACGCAATACACACGTGCAGTGCGCCCCATCTCCCTCGTATCTGGAAAAGAAATCATTCATTTTAATGAAAACAATTTCATCAATTTAAAAGGAAAGCGAAGTAACATTTTATATATTTTAGTTACTGAGATTCTTGAGTTTTTTACTCACTGTTGAGTTAGAGGATCTAGTTGTTGCTCTGTGCGAGGCTGTGATGGGTGCAAAGAAAGTCCTCATTGTTTGTCCGGGCAGGTTTGTGTTAAACTGTAGCAAGATGTAAAAGATGGATATCAGTGAGGAGTAGGTAAAAGCAGGCGAGGGGCCTGGAATAACTTCCAAGTCTGAGCAGCTTCACATGAGGATAGTTAAAGTAATCACATCTCACATTTCTGTCCTGAGGTCCCATCAATGCTGGATTTGGCAGGATGCTCGAGGACTGCTGCAGGACGGGAGTGAAGGCATGCCGGGGGATGTTCTGATGCATGTGGAGAAGTTGACGGAGCAGGCTGTGGTCGCAGGAAGCAGACTGATGAGACAGAAACAATTGACAGTTTTAGTTTCTGAGCTAAGATGGCAGATCGCATGCAGTAGAGCAGGAGATTTTAAAGTCTCACACTATAGGGTAAGTTAGTTAACCACAACATAAGCCTTGTTTTCTTGCCCTAAATCTGTTTACATGTTGGTAAATTGGCTTCATTTAGAGTATCAGAAAATCCCATTTAAATCGTTTCACCGTCTCTTATATTGAAACTGCAGAGAACTTTCAAACAGGATGATTTTCCTGGGAAGTTTTGGATACTGCGGAGCTCCCTGATCTCCAGTTCATTGTGGTTTTTGATTTAAGGTCACCAACCATTAAGAATGTTTTCTAAAACATATTGTACAGTATTGAGTAAACCTTTTAGGCAATTTGCTTTTCAAATCACATGCAAATGACTGTATCTTGTTAGCTTGCATCACAGATGGTAATCCAATTGAGGCAGTTTGTGTGCCAATCCATTTAATTCATTTAAAATTCATCCGTTTCAAGGACACATGATTAGTAATGCTGTTAGCGAATGGGAGGCAAAGTGATGAATATAATATTAGAGAAAATTAATCTCTAGTGATTTATTGTAAATGTGGGACACATAGGAAAGAAGCAGAAAATAACCTGATCATAAGACAGTCCTCACCTATTTCATTCATATCAACAGGTAATTAACCTGTACACAGTATTAACGCAGTGGCAGACAACTGTATTGGTCTCTGTGCTTGCAGTGCACAGTGGGCTCTGTAGTTTTGCTCACTGGGACTACAAACATTTAAAAACTATAAAAAAAAGTCGGGTGTACTCCTTTCCGACAACCTGTCTTCGCTGCAGCAATCCAATAGCCTGATCCCTCCTTTCTCATAAAGACAAGATTAGCGAGAGGCTACACCTCCTATGTTCTCTAAATTTCGTGCATGTCAGCGTGCCACAGAAATCCTTTAATCTCATAAAGGAGCTGTTTGTTAGGCGAACAGCAAACAGAGTGAATAAGGCTTTGGAAACATCTTGCTGTGTCATCGGAGGGCACAGATAGCACCGGGGCTCGCCTCTGACATGACATGTGCTCTTTTTTTTCATGCTCAGAAAAAAAAAAGGTTATTAATTTGCATCCTTTATTTTTTAACATGTCATTAGTAAAACAAACTGGCACAAACGACAGCTGAACAGTTATAAGGTCGTTTCTGAGAAATGTTTTATTCACCTCATCTAATGTTAATATTTCATCGTTTTATATGATCATCAACTAAACTTCTAAGAAACATTTTACTGTTTTCAGGCAGTTTATTGGTCAAAAAGCAGAACAAAAATGGAAAAACAGCTATCACTTGCAGTCCCAGAGCAACTGTAACACAAGTTAATTTGATTTAATCACCTGAATCATCACATAATTAACATAACATGGGGAAAATAGATGTAATTTTATGTTTGAGAAGTATATTTACATATACTTCTCAAAATATTTAAATTGTCCCCGTCTTACAGCAGGGGTCCCTCTCACAATTTAATATTTGACATTTTCCCTTCCAAAGTCATGTATGTTTTATACATTTATGAGTCTTACCTGTGAGCACCAAGTCCTTTTAAATTTCAGCTAAATGGTGGGGGAAAAAATCCAGATCAATTCAGCCGAGCATTCAGGAGCGTGAACCCTGTTTGTTGTCTCTCTGCAGGTCCTAACTTCATGTCAGCAGGAACCACTTGTTGCTGTGAACCGGTGTCAGCTGTCTGCTGGCCCTGGTCAATTAGTCAGTGTTACTTACCAACACCGGGAAAGACCATTAACTACTCCTAATGGCTTAAACTAATCCCATCAGCCATATAAATCTTTGTGATTGAGTTTAGGGAAAGACAGCTTGTGTGGCAGCAGAAGGGATTTCACAAAGAGAGACAATGGAAATCTGGCGTGCAAATAATTGCAGCACCTCCAGCCATTTCTATTGTTAAAAGAATCCCGTCCAGCACCGTGCAGGACAGCGCAACGTGTAAATATTCAGCAGGTCGATGTGGTTTCAACACTAATAAAACATGTTTTGTTAGTGAGCAAAACTAAACTTTATTATGAAATTTAAATACTGCAAGCTATTATCGATCATTTTTAACTTGTCTGATGAACCCATAACACTGCGAGGTGTCCATTCATCTGTTTGTCTGTCCTGTCACAAGTCACAAAGAATCACTGCTCCTCCTTGAGCAAGGTGTCAAACATCAGGTCTGGGGGCCAGAATTGTCCCGGCATAGGCTTTGGCTTCGGAACATATGAAAGGGTGAAAGAGGCCATAAATCTTTGCACTTTTAAGTGTAATTTTTTTAGTCTTACAGCTTTTTCTGCTGTTAAAGACCTCCCCCGCAGCCATCCATGCTACACCACAGGAGTTTCATAATGGATACATTTTTCGTCTACTACAGAAAGTTTAGTTACTAATAAAAGTGAGCTATCAGAACTTTTTTCTTAATGTTACACATTTACATGCACAAAATTAAACAGGTGGACCTTCACTTGTCCGACCCATTTTACATCAAAGCGGGCTGCATGTGCCCCCCGATTATGTTTCCGTACCCAAGTTGTGCTCAAGGTCAAGGCCACTTTTCTATTTTCACAGCATGAGCTTCATGCATGCTGCTCACATACCATCTTTAACATGAGATTCTCCAGACTGATAAATTTTACATGCACAGCATAGCAGAGAAAGAAGTTGCTTTGCCACATGTGCTGTATGCCACACGCTTCCTTTTAGATGGCAATGATCATGACGTACAGGAGTGGCCCTGTTGGTTGACTCCCACATTAGGAGGAAGTGGTTGGTGACTTCCTATCACCAATGAGCTGATATCAGCAAGCAGGTCAGCCCTATGCATGATGATGCTGTGTTCATGTATTTTCATGCTCTTTGTTTTTGTTTGGTTTTTTTTACAGGTATTATGTTGTCAAAATACTCCTGAACTCAAAGATTTTCATTAATAACTTAAAAAGAGACATCTGAATCCAAACAGTAAATAATAAAGTAAGTAATACAGTTACACAATTATTAATTACTTTGGTCACTTTTTACTTAAAATGTAACATAAAAACAAAAAACAAAACGTAACATACCCAACACCTGGGACAGTAGTGCGTCCTAGTACGCACTATGTGGTCACATCTTTTTGAAACTAAGCACTTATCAACACAAGCTGGAATCATCCAGAAAATGGTGTTACTCTGTAAAAACCTATCAGTTGCCCCACTTTGACACAGAGTTTCAGCCAGAAAGAAGCATGCGGTCACATGATGTTACTGTGAGGCTCAACATGGAAGCAGCGTCAGCGCTAATATGACACCATCATCCGCATAAGAAAATCTACTGGCTGGCTCCGAACATATCTACTCCCAGTATAGCGCCAGTGTTCGTCTTTCCACATGAAATGGGGTTAAATACTCGGATTCTTTGAATTCTGTCATCTGGCTCAAGCTTCATGTCCCAAATGGCCCCAGACAAATTGTGCTACCCTTCAATTGGATCCCATTAAGCAGAACATAAGACGATGATTGGATGAGGCTTTGGGATGACATGTTCTCCTCGATTAGCTAATTCCATTCTCACTAACCATCCAAATCCAGTTAGTGTGGGCAGGGTTAAAGCTGCTCCTGCACTGAACATTATTCACTCAGCGAGCGATCTATTGCCCTTTTTAACCTCAAGCGCCAAGACTAATTAGACAACTTAAAGCCGCTTCTTCAGAATGGAGCCACAAAGACTACTTTAGCTATTAAAAACCTTTCACTGATTAAAACAGATTTGAAGATTTCTTTAGAATAAGAATCCTTTTCTGTATATTTTTATTTGTATTTACACAAAATTCCCTTCACAGCTCTGCCCAGTGTGAGTCTGGGCACCAATCAGGTGGTTGATTAAACAAACCTGTGTTAGTTTGCAGAGCCTGTGAAATGGTGGTTTGAAATCTAAATCGCCAAATGAGCTTCCCCCATAGTTATTTATTTAACACAAACTAAGCCAAAATGAGAAAAGAAAGTCCTGCTTCCACAGGAATCGTGAGGGTAAGTAGCAGCTGGGTGCTGCCTATTGAATGCACTTGGTTAACCGATCCTCAGCAGGTCTGGGCACCTCTATCAAAGCAGATGTTTCGTCTGTTTCTGGTCTGGAGCTTTCAGGTGTGTGTTAACACAATGCTGGAGTTTTCCCAGGAGTGGATGCCCCAGCAAATCCATGTGTCCGACTGATAAAGGCTTGCTCCAACAAGAAAATGTCTGGAAAAAGAAAAGAATCAAGGTGCTGCAACGGCTGAGTCAAAGTCCAGACCTCAGCCTGGTTGAAATGCTGTGGTGGGACCTTAAAGAGACCTGTGCATAAACCAGTACACATAAATATCAGTGAACTGAAGCATTGCTGTAAAGAAGAGTGGGCCAAAGTTCCTGGGCCAACCATGTGAGAGACTGTTAAAGTAATACAGAAAATGATTACTTCAAGCTATTGCTGCTGAATCCTGAGTGTACTTTTGACACTGCTTCTGCATTTAGGTTTCATTTTTAGTTTCATCTGTTTGTTCAATCTGTCTGGTACATAAAACCGTATTCACTTTTTTCATTACTGTATAGCCATTTCTGTCATCTAGTGCATTATTATTATAATTAGCTTGATTAAAATCTACAATATGAGAAGCTAACTTTACATGAAACATGCAAACTCACGAGCTCCTAAAAATAACAACTTGCAAAAAAGGCCACAAGGCTGAAAAGTGTGACACTGGAGTTGCATCATTTTGGTTCAACAGCCCAGATGAGTATACCAGGAAAGTGAAATGCAGGCTGAAGGTACTCAGTATGTTATTTATTGTTTTTAGGAAGTAAAATGTGGCATTCTTTGTCCTCCACAGCTGTACAGGAACACTGGAAGTTGTTAAAGGGATCTCAGTCACGGCGACGTTTTGCAAGCAGTTCCCTGTCAAACAAACAAACGTCACAGTATTATTATCATATATATATATATATATATATATATATATATATATATATATATATATATATATCTCAATTCTGTAACTGTAACTTCGGTCGTTGCTGTGCTTTTTTTTTTTTTTGGAAGTCGAATTTCCCAGAGGAACCCACCCGAGGGATTAATAAAGTTCTATCTTATCTTATCTTCTATAAAATCCTTTGAGACTGGTTTCAAAATGGAACAGATTTCCTCATTTAAAATCACCGTTTGGATCCTAAAGGTCATCTTTATAATGAAATTTAACATTTTAAAGAGAAACTCAACTGATCAAGCAAAATCCTACATTTAAAAATGATGTTCTTCCTTTTCAGACCTTTTTGTTGCGTCTTTAGCTTCACTCAAAAAAGACATGAGTACTTAGGTCAGGTATTGAGGTTTGGAGGATTAATTCAGTTATTAGACAAAGGATGTTGAAGATGGATCTGCCAGGCAGGGGGGGGGAAGAGGAGGACCACAGAGGAAATTCATGGATGCAGTGAAGGAGGAGGGTTGGCATTACAGAGCAGGCTGTTAGGAATAAGGTGAGAGAAGTTCCACTGAGGCGACTCCTAAAATGGTCACATGAAAGAAGAGGAAAAGAAATGCTCACATATATGCTTGTTTGATGATCAGAGATTTGACTGAAGGTTTGTGTGGGCAGCACAAGAATTAGTGTTTAGATACATTACATTTTGTCTCCACCAGAGGGCGCCAATAACCATATTATTCAACATGCTTTTTCTAATGGTCAGATTTTAGGAGCTCTCATAAAAAGCCATTTGAAATACTATTACAAATGGCTTTGTAATACTATTGAGTACTATTATTGCTAAAATACATATTTAAATTATCATGTGCTTTATCGTCTATCTGAACAGTTATTGGCCCGCAGTGTCCTCATGATGTTCCTGTTTCTGCAGAACTATCAGACAAACACGAAGCAAGTGCAGAGAGAAGAAAAACTCAGAGGTGGAGGCCAAAACAGGAACTTCCAAGTTCTCGCTGAACCATTTGTGGTTAACCACTTTAACCGTTTTGGTGCCACTGTTTATATACCTGAGCGTCCTTTCTGTTTAAATTTTCAGTTTCTCTTTCTTAGAAACCTGTTATTGTTCATTACTTACATGCCTTACTCCAGAGATTAATTATATTTTAAGGATTTCAGTGTGACTGATCACCATTGTGTTAAAATTAAAAATGTATTTTTCTCCCCTGGATAGTTCAGATTAAAACATTCTGTAAATGTTATTTATTAAGGCCTTTCTGCGCCTTATATTTCACCTCGCCTCCCATGCAAACAGGAGCTCAGGTCTCAGGAGGTTAACACATCATTTTCTCAGAGAGCCTTTCTGGGTTTTAGTGATCAGCTTCATGCCTAAATTGCCTTTATGGTAATGCTCATTCGTCACTTTGATTTTCTGATTTGCACCTGTTTTTTCTTGTGTAAAGTGCTTTAGACGTAAAATAAATATAAAGTGTCAGCATGTATATGTATATATGTTGCTTAATATTTTAGTTATTATTAGTTTTAAATTCCTAGACTAATTCTATTTTATTCTTACCTACCCCATGATTCAGAAGCTTATAGAACCACTGTTAACAATAACCTTAAGATGACCCAATTTGGGCCAAGCTTTAGCTATTGGACTACAAAGGCACCTTAGGGACACATTATGAAAAAAAAAATGCCATTGCTCTTTTTGCAAATAAAGTCGAAATAATATTTAGAGAATTGTGAAGCCCTCTACGAAATGCCGTGCATAGATACGTTTGTGAAAGTGTGCTTCAGAATCAGTTTCAATAACAAAGAAATTATTTGATCTTTTAACACATAAACACAGTGTAGTAATAAATATAATGGCTCGGAAGAGATGGCACAAAGAGCTGCATCTGGTCAGAAGGAAAAACCCAAACCTGGAAAAGTTGGCAGATTTGCGCAACATGAGACGGCTGGCAGCGGATAGACGCAAAGACAACTGATGGTCAGCCTCGTGCAGTAGAGAAGATTTATATCACAAGACAGCTTCTTAACAAGTATTTAAACTTTAATCTGAAATTTTATTTTTTTCCCTTCTGTGCCCCTAGTTCTGTCACAGCCCTGCTACCCAGGCTCTGTGACCGGCCAACAACCCCATATCAGCACCACTGTGCTTAAGTTAGTGTGAGGCTGATATTCTGCCCTGTCTGTTACAGCTGAGGACCTCCACTTTATTCTAATTTATTCAGATGCGACTTTGCAAACCTGGGCTGTGCTGCCATGTTGTTATTAGAGAAAAGGGACTTTCTGCTGGCAACGCTCCTAACAGTGCTGTCATGAGCTGAGACCTTTACACTCTGAGAGGTAGTGCCTGTGTTGTGCAGTGCAGTTTCTCAGAGCGTTGCTCGGCTGAATTTGTGAATACTGTCTTGAACATTTTCCCCTTTTTTCACTGTTCGGGAAAGATTTTAAGGCCATTTCCAGATTGATGGTTAGTTCATTAAGAGCACAGTTGATGTCCTTCTTCCTCAGTATCATTTTAACACACATCACTACTTCAAACCAGCAAACTGTCCAACACTCTTCTGTTTTGCTGACAATCACTAAATAAGTACATTTGACTGACTGCTTCTTGTCCTCTTAATTCCTTTGGATACAGTCAGTATGTAATTAATTTTTTTTACACACTAGTTTTGTCAAATAATGAGGCAGCATGCCACATGTATCGTTGTTGTTCATCTGAGGCTGTATTTATATACAAAAGACTATGACAGCTGCAAGCAGCTACAAAGATAAAGACGAAGACAGTAAGGTAGACACTTTATTCCTAAAACAGAAGCTGCACCATCAGTAGCGGCACACAATTACTATGTACACATATACACACACAGTTACCTAAATCTGTTATATAAAATATATAATCTGACAATGTACCTTTTAATTCCTCTTCAGAGCTCACTGAGTTACTGTGCAAGAGACTCTGGAGCCAAAGTAGACAGAGAGGTAAGTCTCATCCACTCATTGGGTGGGACACAAATGCCCAGGCCAGCTTTTACTTCATTATTACAGCATGGCAATAGAAAGGTCTGTACCCCTTTGAAAAAATAATATTCTAAAAGCAATCTACAGCAAATTCACTTGAACAGGATTTTCGTTTTGTATTTGAGAAAAATTACACTTTTGATACCAATTCCTGTACAGTGAGATGTACACACCCTCTAGGATTTGTAATATATAAAAGATATTAAGCATTAAAAATTCCACATTAAAAAACTTACAATAAATAATATATGCAGGCATTTCATTATGATAAAATCTCATAGATTGCAATCTACAGTCATTAAAAAGACATTTTTCTCCTTTATGAAATGTCCCTTGATCATCCAAAGTGATAAAATGGATTCTTGGCATCTGATTGATTCATTGGAAACTTCCAGTTAGAGTTCTGAGAGATACACCAGGACGAGGAGGAAGAGGAGGGTGCTTCGTCCACATTTACCCTGATGGAGTGCGAGGTCCTTTCGAGTGTCGGGGTGTCTTTGTAGCAGGAAATCCACAACATGTCTGAGCGATCCCTCCAATCAAATCTCAGCAGTTTGATCCCATTAGAGTTCAGAGCATGTTCATGATAAAGTTGTACATCTGGGTGAGCACCACAAAGTGAACAGGCAGACAGGAGCGCCGGTCCTGGGTGGCAGGGTCGCACGTCAGCCAGGAGAGGGCGTTATATTGCTCTAGAACAAATCTGGCATGAAGGAGGAGGACATGGAAATGTTAATAAAGCTGGGAGTGAAACAAATGTCTTTCTAATTATTAAAAAATTGAGTTTGGTTACAGTTCAGACCTGAGCACATCAGAGGTGTGGTTAGAGTCCAGGGGGTGGGAGTGTTTACTGTGCAGAAGCTCATCTGATTGGACAGAAGACACGTGCAGGTGAAGAGAGGCCTGGAAAAGAAAGAGACAAATGAAATCAGTCTTCAGATTCAATCACTGAATTTCAGGTTCAACACATCTGCATGTAGAGCTGTAAAATCTCATTATTTCATCAACTGATGTAAAAGAGTCAGTATTCTTAAACCAGCAAACAAACAGCACTGTCGATAGGTCAGAGCAACGACGACAAAGAGGCATTTTGTTGAAGAACGGCATTATTGCGATTACTCAAGACTTCATGAACATATAATTTTAGTAGTACAGGTATGAGTCACCTTGAGAAAGAGTGGGCACTGGTTCTTGGCTTGGGGGCAGGCTGACCAGAACCAGTCGGGCAGCGGTCCGGCCTTCGCTGTGGAGACAAAGTAACCCAAAGCCATCGGCTGCTGCAAGATGTTGAGCGCTTCTTCGTGAGACTCCATCCGATCTGTACTCTGACCCTGCGAAACGAAGGTGATAAAGTCATCGATTAGAGCATCGCTGCAGCCAAAACAGGCATCATATTTTCATAACCAAGGGGCACCTAATTTTTTTTTGCTCATTAGCATGCTTTTCTTCTTTTTTTTTTTTTTTTTACTTTTTTTAATGTAACTATTAAGTTGAGGACGAAAAACAGAAGAAGTTGTTTAATTACTGCCGAGTGGTTCATACATCACAGCCTGTTAATAATCTTAAAGTCTGTATCTGACATTTTATATTGATGAGTGACTTCATGAAAAAGATGGCAGACCTTGCTTCCATCTCCCCCTTGGGGGCCCGGGGAGTGAACAGGGGAGGTTGTGGGGGAGTTTGGCAGGATGTTGATGAAGTCTGGATCCATGTCTTGTTCAAACAACTCAAAGATGTTCATTCCCTCTGATCCATCTGCAGAGAGGGAAAAATGTGTCATTCTGGCTTTCCAGCTTTGAGCAGAAATATATTGTAGCAGCTCTGTGAGCTGTGAAAACATACCGGGATTTATTTGGTTAAAGGTGTCGATGTCGAGGGGCTCTGAAGTGTTAGTGTTGACCTGCACCATGGCTGACGTGGGGAATACCAGTATGTGTGTGCAGGATGTATCCTGAGGGGTGCTCAGCTGCGATGTTTGCATGTTAAGGGTGGTGCTTCGACCAAACACGGAGCCTGTCGACACCGAGTCTGCAAAGACGAGACGAAGGAGAGCGCTGTCAGATTTACAGGCTTTTTGTAAATGAAGTGAAACTAGCCAAACTTTAAATATTATTTCTTTTACCTGGCATAATCACAAAGGAACCTTGAGGCTCCATGGCAACTAAGCAGGCGCTAAGGATGCTGGGAGTGTCAGCAGCAGATATGCCGCACATCCTGCACGTCTCCTTCAGTCGCCTGCTGAGGGACTGCAAGTTCCTCCTGCTCAGCAGAATACTCCAGTCTGAAACAGACAAGACACAAGCACATAAGTGTGTGTGCGTGCGCGTGCGTAAATGTAAACTGCCTGCTCTGCAGACACTGTTGAAGTGTGTACCTCTCAGCTCGCCGTGCCCCATCCTTCCAAGCCGCCCGATAACGACCCTCCATGGCAGTGACGTGAGCTGCACCAGGCTGAGGCACCACTCCCACAGCTTCTGCAGACCCAGCCGTCGGGCTGAGCCCTTTTTCCTGCGAGCCCTGCAGCAACAATAATACAGTAATGCATTTATGAGGTAGTTTTGCTTTTTAATTAGTTTTGATTCTCTAGCTTTCAGTTTAATTTAGCGTAATTTACTTTCCACAGTGGGTTTAGCCTTTATTGTTTAAAAATGTTTCATTTCAGTCTTAAAACAAAGACATTTATCATATTTAGTCTTTGCTAACTAAGATTGTTTTACACTTAACTACAAAGACTTAGGTATCAATAACCAAACTGATTCTGTGGTACTGAGGTAAATCTTTCGTGAACAGGCACCTGTTCGGCACATCGATGCTGATGATGCAGGTCTCCAGCAGTTCTCCGTGTTGATCGGTGCAGGAGGCCAGCAACCATCGCTGGTCATGTGACAGACAGTAGCCGACAAACAGGACGTTGTACTTCTGCGATGCCTCACCAAACGTCTCCCCGAGCTCAGTCTGCTTGTCCTTCACTGGAGCCAAAATGAAGGGTGGCGTGTAGAGACGCAGACACTCAGGCCTCTGCACAGCCCACAAACACAAAAATATATATATTCAAGTTGAGAGTGACAGAAGGTACAACAGCATAATTGTCTGTAGACATACAGCTTCAACAAAACTCAGGAGTTCAGCATCAGGGTAGTTACCTCTGGGTTCTTGAGTGCCATGTCAATGGCAAGACCAGGACCAAAGCCCGTCAGAGCCTTGAAATTGGTGGAGTTGGGAAGAGGCCGACGACACTGAGTGAACACAGAGAAAGCCAGCGACTTGAGGTGCTGACTGTAGACGTGGCGCCCTGCGCTGTGCACTGGCTGGAGCAGATACTGGCAGGGAACAATCTGACACAAAAGGAGGAAAAAAGGCATTTTAGGACAGCCTGTAGTGCTGGATGTTTATGGATTTGTTAGACTTGAGCTTCACTACACATTTGTTTTTACTGAAAGTTTCTCTGTGTTACTGACTGGGTTGTGTTGTAGATGATAATTCATGGACATGGAAATCTCAAAATAGGTCTTTCTGACAATTAGTAATAGTTTGTGGTGAAAGAAACATTAGTGAACCCTGAACTTCAAAAACTACACTGCTGTAAGTAAGTTCAATCCCAACATAAAATTTCTGCTTCATCCAAAGATCAGAATAGGTTTTAAAAGTATTAATCCACAGGAACGCCGTAACAATTATGATAAGAAGTACGGGTGTCTTTAATCTTATATTGTTCATAGAAGACGGAGGTCAAACCAAACCGTTTGTTTACTAAACTAAGAATATTGCCACATCTTAGCTCGAAGGACGAGTTAATGACAGCACATCTGAGAGATTAGCATGTCTGCAGCGATAGGACTGAATGGATATTAGCCCACACAGTTATGCTGCTGCTGTACTGAACCCATTATAGCACATTCACGCCTCTTGTGTTTCAGAACTCCCTCTGGCATACTGATGCAATCTTGTGCCACTATATCACAGGTGTGGCAGTTACCACCTCCATTAGTGCCTGCTAATGATTCCCCTGCTCCTTCTCACCTCCCTTTGTGGCAGCTGGTAACCCTCTCTATTATAACCAAAGTAGAAAACTGAGCAGATGTTATTAAACTGTAGATTATATTTAGAAAATGAACTTATTTTGTGAAATATCTTTGACTTTTGGAGTCTGTTCTTTTATACACTACGCAGAATATTTAGCCACATCTTTAATCTGCAGTTATGAAATTTTAAAACTATTAAGAGTGTTGTTCTACCTGCACAGAGACAGAGTTTCTGATGCAAGCAGGCAAGATGTGGAGCATTTCCATGTAGCAGCGCAGTAGGCCCATCGTGTAGGTACTCGAATGGACTTCTCTGTCTGCGTCTTCATAGCTGAAGGGGTCGACGATGTACACCACTATAGCAGGCGGGTAAGACACAGCATGGGACTCTCCGTCTGTTGGCTTACCCACTTTGTCTCTCTCCATTGTGCTGTTAAAAATTAGGCAGATAATTACTGAAACAGGCCAAGAAATTATCTTCATCAGATCTGTCAATAATGTTCATATTACTGTCCACAGTGTGCAACTGAAGCTTTTTGCATGCGTCCTGTGCAGCCTTAACCTTTTTCTAGACATTACTAGAAAGACATGCACATGAAAAAACAAAAACACTCAGAGCAGTCAGATTAGATATTAGCCACTATTTAACCTGCCAGCCCAACTACAAAGTCCACACTTTTCTGGGCTCTGTTGATCCACACTTTGTAGTTGTTCAGTGCATTTATCTCCAGCAAATGGATGTTTGTATACTGCTGCGTGCACACTTTATTTAGGTAGCTCCCTGACATAAACTCCAGTATTTCCAGTATAATTGTGCCTGCTGTGTGCTACATGTGAAAGAAACTGTCCAAATATCATGTATGAAAATGGCTCAAGCCAAATCTTGGCAGGCGCAGCTCCCATCAGAAGAAACGTAAAAATAAAATTACTGAGATGAAAGTAGAGACACGCAGCACTCATGAGATGTGTTTTGCCATAACAAAACTTCAGATCTCACTAATATTATACTGCCTTCAAAACACGTGACACACAATACTTTTTTAGCCAGAGGATGAACTTTCCCTGCTGATTATGCAGTGTTACCAATGTGGTCATTCATCAACCTTAAATATAATCTACTACCAATAAGACTATTTGGTCAATGAATGCCTAAAAACTGCATATATCAAACAGACCATGTGTAAGTGTTGGTGACCTTTGAAAGAAGGTGTCTCACAGAACTGTCGAGGAACTGAGCACGTCAGTGTGTTTTTATCAGATTGTCTTTGTAAAGCAGTTGTAGAAACAATCTCCATCTCAGCTTAAAATAACTCAGCACTGGTTATCTATCCCATGAATGCATACCAGTTATGAAAAGGCTTGTGAGCTAAGTACCAAACTACAACGCTCTACTACTTGAGATATTCTGTCAAATAGAAAGAATTGAAATGAGCAAACTGGCATTTGCTAGGAAAGATTCAAAATATAATCTGGCTCATGAACCATCACAGATCCCAAGTGACCGTGCATAAAAAAAAACCAAAAAACAAATATGACTAACAATTTTTGGGAAATATGGAGAGATAAGACAACAGGCGCCTAGTTACGGCATAAGGTCACTGGTCCTTTGGCCAGGTGATGTAACAGCAGATCTAACTACCTCTCTGGGCTCTCAGTGGGTCCTTGAGACTGGTAAGCAGACGATCCATTTTCAGCCATTCCCCCTGTGCCCTGCGAGTTTGGCTGGGGTCCATTCTGAGATGCTCCACCCTGCAAGCCTGCTGTTCCAAATGGCGAGAAGGAACTTGGCTTGGCTGAGGTCATTCCCCCAATAGTCTGTGAGCCTGAGGATGAAGAGGGAGGGGTGCTGTTGACCTGGGCAGGCTGGGCAGAGCTGGTGTTGGAGCCGGTAGTGTTGGTGCTCTGGAGTCCTGATGAAGTGCTGGAAGAGCTAGAGGTCTGGAAGGAGGGGGTGGCGGCTGTGGTAGGGTTCCGCTGGGTCAACAGAGAGCTATCCAAAGACTGCTCTGACAGGTATGGAGCTGAAAGGGATCCCAAAAGAAAAATGATAAATCATCATTTTTACAAACCATGCGATTTTACTTACTTTAGGTTTTCAGCACTACAAGCAATCACATTACCTAGATCATAGCAGCACACTTGAGCAAAGAGTTTGAGCTTATTAAAGGCTTCATTGTTTCCTTCTCTGGCAGCCATCTTAACGAACCAGTCACTAAGAGGCTGCTCTGTCATGCTCCTGCCTTCTTTGGTGCCAACCTTCAATATGCCCTCTGGGTGACTCTTGCAGATGGGCCTGTGTTGCCCCAGCTGGCATGCCTGTCAAGGAAAAAAAGAAAAGAAAACAAGAGTGCAACAGTGTGAATCACTTTTGCAGAGCTACAAAACTGTTTCTGTAGACATGTCAGCACAGGAAGGGTGAGTTTAATAAACTGCCAGGTGCATACCTCATACATTGCACTTAGATCTTTGAAAAAGGTCTTGGCCCCGTGGAGCAGAGACTCATTATCAGGGCAAATGACAACATATCCCACATCCCTCTGAGAACCAAAAGGATCCAGGAGAAGCTTCTCCCAGTAGGGCAACCCAAAAGGAGACAGTACCACAAAATCATATTCGTAACCAACCAGAAAGGTTGGGATGGGCAGAGGCTCAGGAGACTCATCAGTACCTGTGAAGATAAGGAGACAAGTTAGTGTCTTTGAAGACAACAAAGCCATAAACTTCCACAATATTCTATTTATCTCTATAAAACAAACAAACAAAAAACGCTTTCGACACACCATATGATCCCCTCCCAGCCATTTTATGGAACTGCTGCCAGGTAAGTGGCCCCTGAACGCCCCAAGAGCGCACACTCCTTTTCTTCTGAATGGTGTCCTGCAGCACAGGCTGGAGGGACAACAACACCCGGAGGACATCCACAGAGTATAGCTTGCTCATGTCTGCTGCTACAAGTGAAGAACCAATAGGAAACAAGTATTACATTTCTGCTAGAAACACATAAGGAAGAACTCTACATTTAAAGCAGCAGTAATGTGAGAATACATACATTTGCGTTTGGGCCACTGATGAAGACAGGTGCTTTTCACTAGTGTTTCATCGACTTTGCCTCCTGACATATTGTCCATGAACTGCCTGCCATGCTCCAGTGCCATGTAGCAGTCGTTATAACAGTCTCTCTCTTCCACCCTTAGGAACGAACTGGGGGCTGAAGTTGGTTTGGGGTACTCCACACCAGCCATCGAGGCAAATGGATTGGTGCACTGGTCCTGCAGCAACAGGATTAACTCATCTGGAGGCTTCTCCTTCAGGCTGCTGGCTTTGTGTGATGTAGAAGCTCGCAGCTCTTCGAAACACCGCTCTGTATCTCGAGCAGCATCAGAGCCCCGTCCAACTACGTCCAGTTCATCCTCTAGAAAGAGCCCAGCTGACTGGCCAAAGCGCCGATTGGTGACAGCGCTAAAACCACAAGTGCATATATACTGGGCCTCGCCGTTGTCCTTGAGGTATACGCCTACATCTGCCCCACGGATGTTCATGTTACAGACACACACACAGCAACTGTCAAAGTTGCAGTCCTTGAAGAGGTTCATGACTGACTCTGAAAGTATGAGCGTGACGTATAGGCTGTGAGCCTCGGGAATTGAGGGCACGGTGGCTGGCTCAACAGAACTAAGGGGTCGGCAGGTGGAGGGCGTGGAGGCAGGAGAGTAAAGGTCAGAACTGTCATACTTGAGGGAGCCCTGGACGCTGGATGGGCCACGTGGAGTCCGTGGAGTGCGGGGTGTGCGAGGTGTGGGCACAGAGAAGCGTGGTGTGGCTGGGGATGGTAGAATACCTGCACCACTGTTGCTGGGAGGAGCGCTGCTGGACATGAAGGGCGGGTGGGTCTGCGGGGTGTAGGTCTGGCTATAGTCAGGCTCCACACTGGGGACATTACTGTTATATAAAGATGAACAGTGATTAGGGTTTCATGTTGTGATGTTTGGTTATATAGCAGCTGAAGAGTACCGTTTACATGCATTTACGTTCTTTCTTGTTCTACATACATTGCAATGTTCATTATGTGCAGCCACCGACATGATAGCTGCACATAATAAACTTGTTTCAGACATAGGATGACCTGATGGCTGGTTTAGGCTCTTTGGAAGATAAATAATGATCACTTTGAACTGTGAAACCTGCAGAACTGTGAATGAATAAAAATATAGAGCTGGAAATAAGTGTAATACGTCACTTTTCAGTACAAATTTGAAGTTGTACTGTAAAAGACTAAAACTCAAATTGTGAGAAAAACCCTTCTTGATCAACAGATCACACATCAAAGATGGGAAAAAGTTAATTCAGAATATGCATTTACCTATCTTTAGTGAGGAGACTAGTGTTGGACACTGGGGGTATCAGGTCCATTTTGCCCATGGTCCAGCTCGCCGTGTACACACAGTCTTCTGGTAGTTTGACAGGCAACAGACACTGGCTTGGTAGTGTCTTCAGGGGGGCATACATTGAGCAGCCAATGAATGACTGACACATCTCTGGCTTGTACACAAAGGAGAAGTCCTGAAAACAAAAACGCAGGTCATTTAACAATAAAGAAAAATGATCAGTTTCCTCTCTACTTGGTAATTGCGTGATGTGTTGTACCTTTATTTCAGATGGCTTAGGGCTGCAGAAACCCTCCTCCACCTCCATCTTGAAGTGGTTATTAAGCATGCTGCCGTCCAACAAGGTGAGCCCCGCCCCTGCTTCTAAGCTGTCCTTGCTGCCGGAGTTCATGGGAGAATAACCCTGCTGCTCCAGGGAGGGTGGGG
This sequence comes from Rhamphochromis sp. 'chilingali', assembly GCF_963969265.1. Lineage (NCBI taxonomy): Eukaryota > Metazoa > Chordata > Actinopteri > Cichliformes > Cichlidae > Rhamphochromis > Rhamphochromis sp. 'chilingali'. The sequence continues at coordinate 13,996,276 of NC_137935.1, forward strand.
TGGGAAACATTGTGTGCAAGTCTACTGAGCCTAAGGAAAAGACATTATTACTTCTCTTGAAACAACAACTTACGTAGTTATGATCCATGATGAACAATGAGTAATTGATGATTAATTTTCCTACTTATGCAAGACAGGGGATCCAGTGCAGTTGGCTTAGTATCTTTAGAGCCAAACTTGTCATCTGTACCAACACCAGCTCTTTTGGATCCAGGCTGTGCAATGGGGAAAACAAGTCAACATATTCAGTACATCTTGGAGTTTTAACAGGCTTCATGAGGAGACATCACCATCAGCTCCTGAATATGCCACAACATGCACTCACTGTTAGCTCATCTTCATCTGAATTGAAGATTTTATCCAGGTCGCTGTAGGACACAGCCAAGTCGTTCTCGTGGATGAGGCTGGTCGAGGCTGAGGGTTTACTGCCTGTAGGACACTGTCCATCTACACCGCAAAACAAATTGAGGGACATTTTTTGAATTAAAGCAAATAAATAAACATACATAGAAATCTCCAAGCAAGAATGAATAAACTTCTCACCATCTGCAGAAGTTCCAGTTCCTTCATCCACCTTGGTTAAACAAAAAGATGACAGTAATTATCGTCATGACCATTTGTTTGTCATTAAAATTTCCACTATTTGTACTTGTATACAAAGCTCTGATTATCAAACATGTTCCTAAAATGAAGGTCACTATTTTGCACACCGAGTGCTGATTTTCAGAGTTAGCCATAACACAACAGGGTGAGGTTTGAAACATCTAAAATCAGCTGCTGATCCTTGTTACACAACTTTTCTTCTACAAATTCACAAGAGAATTTGATAAGAAAAATGTGACTCAATTATCAAGATGACTGCACAGTCTTTTCGTGATTCACTAGGGTATACGTGCTGGCACTAGAAACCAAAACGTACTTTACATCAGTAAATATCTGAGCAAGCAAACATGACTGTGAAGCTGACAAGTATGTAAAAGCAAATTTAATTAACAGGACCTGTGATAGAGACACATTTTGGTTACTAATTAAGTACTAATGGTCAATACCCAGCAATATCAGTGTGTGCTCTCAAAAGACAACTACTACTATGCAGCACAGAGAAATGAAGGAAATAAGCACTGGAACAGACGTGAAAATGTTTAAATGATTCACCTCCTTTAATATAAAAACACAGAAATGTTCAAAATAACTAGTTCCAACAAGTACTTTACCAGGGACTGAAAGTAGATTTCATCAAATGTCATAATAAACAAGGATTTCAGCCTTTGTCAGGACCCACCTTGTGTTTCTTGTTTCCGTCCTTTTCAGCTCCAGACTTGTCCTTCTTCTCAGTAAAGCTAAACTCCTCATCTCCTTCGACGAAGGCATAAGGGTCTGGCTCCTCACTAGGCTCTTCATCTCCTGAGGTGGAAGCAAGATGGCTGTTTCTCCGCTGTGTATAAGTCTTGATGAGCTCTTGGGACACTTTCAGGGGATGCGAGGATCCTGACATCAACCTGGGAGGGGTGTAGGAGAGAGACATTTTTAAGGCATGCAAATACATTATTTTTAAATTCACAAAAAGAAAAAAAAAAAAGTTTTTTTTTTTTTTTAAAGCATCCGCCGATCAGACAACAGATACTCACTCTGTGACAGAGACTACACTTTCACTTCCTCCACCACCTGCAGAATCCTCTCTCATTTTATCTAAAGGTAGCTGGGGTGTCAGGAAGTTTGAGGGCTTTTTCTGAGGGAGGAGGAAATACTTCCATGGATTATGGGTGGAGTCATCACTGGGGCTGATGGCAGAACCTACAAAGATGGTGGGTTCAAGGGTTTCATTGTAGGTTGAGGGAAAGGGCAAAGGCATAGGCATGTTCTCCGTCTGAGGCTCCTCAGATGAGCCCTTTGGTGGCATCTGACAAGGTTCCACTGATGGCGGGTAGAATGGTTGGTGAATGGGAGTTGACGAGCTCTTCATGCCACCAGGAGTCATGTCAACTTCTACGTGATCACAGGGATGTGGGCTGAGAGGAGGGGGAGGTGGAGATCCAACAAGGTCTGCAGGAGGGCCGTGGGCGTGCAGTGTAGGGGCTTTAGACTGCACCGTGTCCACATGGTGCAAGCTGGGATACGAGCCTTCTTCCTGCGATCTGAGGCAAAGCCTCTGGGTCTGAGGCTCCAGGGATTGCTCCTCGCTCACAGAGTTGCGGTGGTGAAAAGGTGTCTGTGGCCTCTTCTGCTGCTTCTCCCCCTTCTCCAGCTTCTCGCCCAGCTTGTGCTTGGGGGCTGGCAGGGCAGGCTGTCCTGATGAAGGTGGGTGTCCTGAGGTGCTGCTAGACCGCTGTTTCGAATTCTTATGTCTGTTTGGAATAAAACAAATAATGGCTATAAAATATTTTAAATAAATAACTAAATCGCTGGTGAATTAACTTCACTAAACATACCTTGCACAATTACAATGCAGCCTATGAGCTGGCTCCACAAAATCCCAGAGTCCTGTTTTTTCTGTCTCCTCCTCACAGGTTCCATTTGTCAATGAAGTAAACTTATTCCTAGAAAGAGTGGGAATACAAACACGTTATCCATCTGGATGGAGGCAAAACCAGAACAAATGCAAATTTAAAGAGATGGCCAAAAACATACTTGTTCCCTGTATGGTTTAGGTTGTACTCCTGCCATACAGACTCCACCATCTGGCTGGCCATCCTGCGAGGGATTTTACCACCGTGTAGAGTGTTGTTAGAGCTGTAGCCATCAGATGCAGAAGACAACTTGAGCCACTTCTGGGCAGGCTGATAATCTGTGAGAAGGTAAGATAAAGATGATAAAAATAAATACAACCGCAGTGGTATGCAGAGTCTCACAAAAATAAAGGCTGATGAACATGTATTTTTAATTGTAATTCTTACCAGTCTGAGCCTCCTCTGGTGACGTTGGAGGAGTCAGAGTGACAGAGGACATGGCAGGATCTCTGTTAGCAGCCTGGCCCTGCTGAGCACCACACAAGCTTCCTGAGGCGTTGGCTGAGCCCTGAGGGACCACAGTAGGGAGGTCCGACAGAGGGAGAAGCACCAGGCAGGAAGGATAAACCATCCTTACTCCCGCTGAAAGTAAAGACATTTGTTCATTTTAAAAACTCAGCATGAAAATTCAAAACAGAACTGAACAAACCAAATACACATTTTTAAATGCAACAATGTTTTGGTATAACTGACTCATTTATTCACCTTCACTCTACAAAAAAAAAAGGAAAAAAAAAAAGAAAAAAAAAAAAGGATAGTGTCTCTCAAAAGTACCAGTGACAGAGAGAACTATTTGGACTGTTTTCTTTAACACAAACAAACAAAACCACAAAAAACAGACACATTTTAGGGCTCTGTTATAGCTGTAGACTGATCCATTTATCTCATAAATGCCAACACTCTTTTTCCTCGGGCTTTGCCGTATTTAATATCTCGGGTGCCTCCTGTGTTGCCGTTTTCCCAGGATACACTCGTAATTTACACGAGATTCAAACTTTATTATGAATAATTGTAAGGCTGCACAAATATTCTGATTTTGATCTCAACCATGACTTTGGCTTCCCACAGTTCAATGAACGGGGGATACTGGAAGCATGTGCTTCACCAACAGAGCGCAAACCAAAAGCAAATTAGTTGCTCCATAAACAATGACGTATCACAGCCATTCACAGCTGTTCCCTGCACTGTAAAGCTTGAGGTTTTCCTGCATAAGTCTGTATCAGTAACAAGGTTATTATCGTTAACGAAAACTAACGAAATAACGAAAACTAGAAGTGAAAAAACATTTTCGTTAACGGAAATAAAAATAAAAACAAAAAAAAAGGAAAATTAACTAAAACTGTAATGAGTGTTCACAAAACTAACTAAAATTAACTGAATTTATAGCAAAAATGTGTTTAGTTTTCATTGATGTGTGCGTGTCATACAATAGTCAAGGGTGAAAATGAAGTTTAGTTTCCAGATTTTTTTCTTGCTGTGTCTCATTATGCCAGCAGGTGGCAGTACGTTAGTCGAGTCGTCTGTGTTGCTGCTCCGTCCACGCGCAGAATCATGTCAGGAAAAGTCGGGAGAAAGCGCCAGAGTCCAATTTGGGATTACTTTGAATATGACTGTGTTTTGGATAAAGCAAGTGTCTTGTAGTGGAAAGAGACAAATTATGAGGGACATTTCTAAAGGGAAAAAAAAGTGCACTTGAAAAGCTGACACAAGAAGGCTAACCTAGCTTACCTTGAGAAGGTAAGGGAGCACACTCAACCCTCATCCCCAGAAACAGACGCTAACCTCAGGCAAGGCAGCGTGATGCATCCCGAGACAACAGGACGGGGATATCTACATAACTGTGTGAGTCAATTGCCTTCAAAATGTTTATCAATTCACTTGAACCAAAATTACGAACACCCGGTGCTGCAAGAGTTAATAGTCTCATTGGGGCCAAGATATACATTTTATAGTTGCCTGGTATCAATGGTTGTTCATCTGCCTTTATTTATTTATTTATTTATTTAAACAACCCATAGGTGGGAATGTGAGTTGTCTGTCTCTGCGTGTTAGCCCTGCGACAGACAGGCGACCTGTCCGGGGTGCAGGGTATGGTAGCTGGAATAGCAACATACCCAAGGATGAGCAGAAGAGCATGACTGATATGATGAAACTGGGATTTTGTTACACTTAATTATTGCAAACACAACTAAAACTATAACTGAAACTAAGGATTTTCAAAAAAATAAAAACTAAACTAAACTAGCAAACAATTGGTAAAAACTAATTAAAATTGATATAAAATTGAAAATCTGAAGTCAAAACTAAATAAAAATTAAAAATAATGAAAATTGCAAAACTATTAAAACCCTGATCAGTAACACCACGTTTAAAGAAAGAAATTCAAAAAATTAAAATGTCTAGTAAAGCACAAGGTGAAGAGCTTGTTTTTTTTTGAAAAACAAACAAACAAAAAACAAAACAAAAAACAAAGTGAAGAGTTTGTCCCTTGAAGCAGAAGATAATCTGTTTGGAAATATTCAGATTTATGGTAAGTGATGTTAAAGACGAAATCACGTGTAGGGCTGCAGCTTTCGATTATTTTAGTAATCAAGTAATCTATAGATTATTCCATCGATTAATAGAATAAGAAATAATTTTATCTTATTAATGAGCAATAATAAATAGAGCTCAAGAGCTCTTTTGGTTTTTAGAAATTGCAGTGTTTTTTGTTGCATCCATCATCTGTTTCATTTGTCAAAAAAAACAACAACAAAAAAACAAAAAAAAACAACCCTTGGTATTTACGTGCCACATTAAGTTTTCTTTTTTAAAGAAAACATTTTCTCAATTGCAGAAATATATAAATACTCTCAAGTAGAGTCAAAGTCAAATAAAATAAGATAAATATGCCATCTAAACTAAGGCACAAAAAAAATCTTTACTCTGTCTTCTTGGAAGGCTTATGTTTTGGTACATGTGTTTAAGTGTGAACGTGAATGAGTAAGTTTTTGTTTGTAAGGAGAATGTGGTGGCTGCAACGAAGAGAAGCAACCATATCAGCATTCTGAAGTTTGCCCTGTGCTTTGATGCAAAGCTTATGTGCTGCTAAAAACAAGATGTTATGATAGTGTAGACATTATTTAATATTAACAATAATTCAATGTCCAACCTAAAATCCCTCAGGTCAGTGGCTCAGTTTTACATTTCATTTCATTTTTACTGGATTGTGAAAAACGCTTTAATTTTTATATTTTTAAATATTAACATAAATTAGTTGAGACAGTAGTTTATATTATTTCACTTTCAATCTGAAAAATGTTCTGAAAACCTTGAAATAAATCTGGTCTAGAAGACACCATGCCCTGCTTTAGACTCACACCCTTGTTCGCTTCTATGTAAAATAGGATGGCTGCCATCAGCCTTCAGCAAGTTGTATAATTTAAACATGGTATCAGACTAAGTTAAAAGTTCATCTGCATATTTTAATACATATTCTGGACGCTTACTGGAGATTTTTCACTATGTAAAACAAATGGTGGTGGATGAAGCAGTTACAAAGTTTGCCTTTCTTGAGGTCAGTGTTTGTTGATCAGGTGCTTCGATTAAAGACTCGCTTTTCCCCAGTAAAGGTTTTAATGGTGATTACGGGAGCAGTGTTGCCGTTTTGGACACTAGAAACACTGTTTCTTTCACTCTCCCTGAGCTCACCATCTTGGTACCGGCTCCGCCTCTTTGCGGTGTGTAAACAGACTCCGGCTCCACGTTAAATTGTGCCATCGTCTTCATCACCACTGCTGTGTTATCAGTATTTCTGTTTAAAACTGGGGGCTGTGTGGGCTTAATGTTGTCAAACTTTTGATTCACACGCTGCTTTTAAATACATTTGTAATGCAAGTCTGTTTTTAGTCGGAAATGTTGGTTTCCATGGTAACAGTGCCGCACTACAGAGCCGTGCCTTTAACAAAGCACTGAAGCAAGAATTTGTGTCGCGAATTTTTAATAATTCTTTGAAATACTCGACAAATCGTTGCAGCCATAATCGCATGCAAGGAGTGCTGTAGAACTGTGTCTTATTGAACCTCCTAAAAAACCCCAAAAAAACAAAACACACCACAAATTGCAGTATACTGATTACATGAAAGCCAAGACAATGCAATGGTTGCTAACATGAATTGTCCAACATCAATTCAGACGTCCATAAAAGCAAACCAGCGTATCGATCCAGCTCACAAATATGCACTGAAATCACAAATGAAATCAGATTCCATTTGGCCAAAGATGTGTCTCCAATAAACACGCAATCACAAGCACTTCAGGAAAATCGTCTACATACTGGACAATAGGGGTGGGGGAAAAAATCGATACTGTGTAGTATCGTGATATTTTGTTTGCTAATAATGTATCGATACAGGGACAGCAGAAATCGATATTTTGTTACAAAAAAGTTTTTGTGGAATGGAACCTGCTCTGACTTCAGAGCATGTTGATCCTTTTTCTGAGCAAGAATCCTGACATTCCTTCACTGTCCAAATGTGTTTAACTTTTTTTTTGGCGGCAATAAACATGATAGTTTACTTATTTTAATTTAAGACATGTTTTATTTTAATTAAGTTTAAAACTTTTTTATTTAATGTAAAATTATATTTTGTTTTAATTTACTTTCAAATTCTTCAGTTGCTGAAGTTTTCATAAATTTCATAGTTCAGAATAGCTATAATTGTACCAGATGGTTGCATTCAGTTAAGTTGGACTAGACTGTAATACAAACCGTTCAGTTTGTCAACAATAAAACTGACTGAAATGAGAGAAAGACTGAGTGCGAGACTTTGATATTAGATAAAATGAATATTGATAAAGTTTACCTTTATGTACAGAATCTGAATATCGCAAAATATTTTTAAAAATTGCAATAATATCGTATCATGCGTTAAGTATTGTGATAATATCGTATCGTGGGATGTATGGTGATTCCCACCTCTACTGGACAACAGATACGTTTTCCCCTTGCACGGTTATTTTTCCAGCGTGCCAAAAGCTGAACTGTATGCAAAACATCGCAAGGGACATGGACAGGGATACACAGCTGTCGAGTACTTTACTTCGAGGTTTTATTGATACCCATCCTGGATGCACAATAGATGAAATAAAAAGACTATATTTGCTTCCAAGAGATGCACTTGTCAAGTGAATAAAGGACTGTAGTACAGTGTAAATGTGAAAGCAGTGCCCTGTTCATTTATTAATCTTGTCTCTCCAGTTTTGGTACAATTCTTAAAATTTTGATTTTTTTTCTTAAGAATGTACTGAATTTAGATGAAAGGGGGGGGGGGGGGGGGGGGGAATCTATTTTACTTTGATCCAAATATTTGTACATTAGCAGGAATGTAGCACAACATGGATCTTAAAGCACTAATGTTTACCAAGATATGTGCCACCGAGATCACAGCACAAAAATAAATAAATAAATAAATAAATAAATATGTGACTACAAATCAATGAATAATTATAACAAATAACAGGTAATAAAATCCTGATAACCATTTTGGCCATAATTTTGGCCTACGCTAACAAGCTAACTGGTGGATGAGGGTTGAAACTTCAAGCTTTGCCTAGTTTTACCAAAACTGCAAGATTGGGTATGAATTGCAGTCTGCGCACACACAATCGACCCACATGCAATTTTAATCAATTTGTCAATCCAACCTGGTGACCCACAACCTGCTTCAAAGGATGTACAGTTATTCTTGGCACAGGTATATGGATGGCTCAATATTTTAGCTGTAGCTTTACCACTTAAGCAATTCTTATTGAGCACATGAGAAGCTTTATTTAAATAAGCAAATAAATACATAATCCTCCTGGACTCTGTGGTTTTTTTTAGACCAAAATGTTGGCAGGTATGTCATCCTTATATCAAGAAGAGCTGAAAATGTAGTACTGTATTTTTCAACTGGCACGACTAAATAAATGAATATCAATAAACTTACCTTTCTGTTCCTTCCTTGCATTCAGTGATCCACCACCACATTATGAACATATTAAGAAGCCTTACCAACAAGGACCTCCACAGCTGCCAGGGAGTCATCCTCCCAGTCTGCATCTTCCAACTTTTCTTCCTGGACTTCCTTGGGATTGGGGCTGATGGGATAGAACTGCCTCCACTCTTCGATAAGCTTCTGAGTAGGGTGGTCTGACATCTTAAAAGCCTGGCCAGTGAGGGTCCCATTCAAGCCATATGGGCTCAGGATGACTGTAGGGCAGAGTTACAGTACTTTAATTCTAAAAACAAAACGTTGGTCTAGTTCCATTTAATGCATGACTACTGTGCACAACTATTGTGATCTTACCTTGCAAGGGGCTGGAGCTTTGCTGTGCAAGGCTTAGGTGTTCCTCGCTCAATCGCTGAAGAGGCTGATGCTGAGCTATCTCAACACTCGTGCACACGTTGCTGTCCCCATGTACAAAGAAGTTGAATGCACAAGAAAGGTGCTCACTGCAAGGTGAATCAAAGACAGAAAGAGGTACTGTTATGCTTAGAAAGAGTGGTATACAACAGAAGCTCATCAGTAAATGAATAAACAAACACTTGTCTCAAACACCTAGAAGATAAACTCCCTAAGGGCAACTGAGATTATCGGTGTACTCTCTTTCATTCACTGTTAAGGAATGATTCAAAGAAAAAAGGCAGGGCTGATAATGGAAACCACACAGTTCCTTTCATATTCCACTGGCCTCATTGATTCATATCACGTGATAATGGTAGGTTCCACATACACAAGGCTAATACCGCCAATCAGATGGTGCACGCAGTATACACACGGATTTAAAAATTGCTGTAAAGCAAACTGACAATATGAAGCACAAATATGCATAAGAAATTCTTATAGCACTGAAATGTGAAAACAATGCCATCTTTATTTTCTAACCACGTCTGGAAGGCCAGGCAGCAAAACTCACTAAAATAGTACTCGTTGACATGATTTCTGTAAAACCACAGCGCAAACTCAGCAGTTTCCAGAGACTGCTGTGTTTACCAGTCAGAGAGGGCAGGCGACAGCAAGGCTGCCAGACTCCTCTGTTAGAGGTGCAGCTTCTCTGCCACAAAACAAGCCTGTGGACCTCTTTATGTAAAAACAGAAGCTAAAAACCAGTGAGCAATAAATCACCTCCTCTTCAACACAACAGCCTTTTTATACAACTGCTAAAACTCTTTAAAACCATTGAAAAAGTAGCCAGAGGGAACTAAGCCAAAGGCTTGTGCATCAAACACAAAGTCACCCTGGATGAACACACACAAGAAATTGAAACTCAAATGAGCTTGTCGGGAAACTCTGGGGTCCTCCAGGCTCCTTATTCAACAGCAGATGCTAAATCTATGTCACCACCCTTATGGTACAGCATTACACAACTCCATTCTGAACCAGGCAGATATTTATGTGTTACTGTTGCTAGTTCACCTCAAGCTTGTATTTGTACAACAACAACAGCCCAGTTTTGGGCTTTGGAGAGATGCGAACAATAAATGTCTCTCTTTAACTTTTTTTTTCTCAAAAGCCTACAATTTCACAGAAAACTATGGATGCAATACCGTTCCTGCTGTTTGAGCCAGTGAGATCAGTAACTGCGATAATGGAATTATTTATTCTATTTTGTTTTATGTCATTCCACATTAACTACATCACATGTCAGCAGTGCTGTAGTTAAAGCAGCACATTTTGCTAGAAGCAGAGCAACGCTGCATGAAGGGCACCAGCAGTTCAATGGCATTTCACACTGGCTACAACAACAAATCACCTTATTTGTTACTTAATTTTGATTTTACAGCAAGCAGTGAACAGTGCCTTCTCACATGGCTTTTCCATAAATCTTTTCTTCATTATGTTAGGTCTAAAACTCCAACAGAACCATTTATTTCACTTAAAGTACCGTAACAATTTGTTATCACCTTCCTTAATCAACTGTCTCATCTGCTCTGCTTTATGAGTGGCGAGAAGTGCACACAGTGAAACAGCGAACAGAATAATAGAGCAGAGACACCGGGGTGGCTGTAAATTACAACAAAACACAAAAATTCACACTGAGCTGAAAGGGCCAAATAAATTAGATAAATGTAATTATATATTAAATCTAATTAGATCTTTTTATTTACTCCAAAGTAATATAACATTAAGAATCAATTAATAACATTTTTAAATGAAGTTATTTATTTATTACACAACTTGGATGTTTCCAGTGAACTTATTAATTCAACAGTGGTATTGGACTCAAAAAGATGGATTGGTTCACAGCAAATGAAACAGCGTAGCATGACAATGTGCCATGCCAGTGATGTGATTCAAAAGCTGCCATAATCCATCACATCATTAGATCTTGTGCAATTCCACGAATCAGAATTTTCTGAGACCTGAAGGATGTCATAGAGGCGAACCAACACTGAGTCAGTTGTACATGAATACAAAAGGTACAGACCACAGTCGTGTATCTATTAAGGATTATATCAGAGATGCAGATGTTGTGTTAAAGGCAATACTTTAATGTCGTGATTACACTGCTCAAAGAAAGACTTAAAAAGTGTCCAAAACACTATTTTCCTTATAAGAAAAGGGTGGCTCAACCCTAAAAACAGATATAAGTTGACCACAGCATAGTCAAAACAACACATGCAACATTTCCCAAGCTGCGTCACAAATGGTAATGTGAATGATTAAAGAATGTGAAAGGCCAGATATTGTTATACTAACTTCACACCATAAAGAGCACATCAGCTCAGCTGAATTTCCCCCGTAACTTAAGCAGTACACATGCACTTAAATTACCCTGTTTTTAGCATGTCTAACACATGCGTGCTTCAGTTCCTGATTCCTACATATGTCACATTCCATGGTTTGTTCTGCTCTGATTAAAGAAAGCTGGAAAAAAACAAAAACCCATACATGAATCGAATTTTCAAAAAAAAAAACAAAACACTCCAACAGCCAACATGACTAATGTTTTACCCTTCAGCACAATCACAATTCATGGCACTTTACTCCACTGACATGTTTACCCTTAAGCAATTGTATTAGTCCTTTTGTGTTATAAAAAAAAAAAAACACCCTGACGTATGTGTAAGCTCAGGCTTAATGTGGAAAGGAACTTCTGTTGCGTCTTTGGTTCATAGTGAACTTTGTCTTAATCTGCCCTACAGATAGCAAACTATGAGATGAATATGCTCTTGTATCAGTACAAAAGACTGAATTGAACCCCAGTTAAGAGTACAGAGTATTACAAGAGAAGTGTCATCTTTAATTTAACAATTCACAGAATATCCTACAATTTTTCTAGAAAGAAGCAGGACATACCTTTTATTAATGGTCTTCTCCTCCTTTTGGTATGGCTTGACAAACCACTTGCCAATACGAACAAAGCCCCGGTTCATGAGGCAGCGCTCCAGCAGGTTGTGAATGGCTTTGAACAGGAGCGTTCGACACTCATAGGATAGGCCACTTTCCCACTCACCATCCTCCTCACCTGAAACAAGGCAGATGCAAACATGATGACTTTAACAATCAAAGCTTTTTTCCCCTGATAAAGCTAACCAGTGTTAAATGTACTTGGTTTTGTCATACACCCGTAGCCTTAATTTGGCTATGCAAAAAACAAACAAACAAAAAACCCAAAAACACCACAGTTACAGCTGCTCTACCGCATATAAATATAGGAAAACATTTAATATTAATAAAAGTCTTAGTTGCTGTTATGTAATGACGTGATCCAAAATAAAAGGCTTCAACCCAGTTACTGACTTATGTAACAGAAAATAAACTATTTTGTTAAATTACAGAGAAATGATTATCTAGGTGAAGCTTACTCATGCCATTCCTTTCTGATCATCAAGAGCTATACTCCCTGCATAGTGGAAAATTCTTCCAACTATCTTTGGAGCTCAAGAGAGATTTGAAAAATTGTTGCCAACTCTGTTTCTTTAATGAGCAATTTCTACAAGTAACACTTCATCACACCTGAGACAAAATACCTGTGTGTTAGCCCCTAAGGGTACTTCTTCTCTAAGAATATGAATATCAACAAAGCAGGATTGAATCTCCAGAAATCTAGAAGTGTGTCAGGTGACTGTGATGCACAACAACTTGTTCTAATCCTACCATGCAAGTCTGCGTCTCTATGGCTGAGGGCCAATCAATTTCACAAGGCTTTAAAGACATTCAAAGACCAGTTAGCCACAAATTCAAGGGTCTTAGAAATTATTTTTAATCAGACTTTGCATCATCAAAAATGTATAAGAAATTTTTTTAATGCAGTAAGCATTTCAGGACAGCATCTCTAGAGAGGTTTGTTATTAATATCAACAATTACACACTTCAATTTCAAATTGTTCAGATGGCACAAACTGAACTAACTGCTGCAAAAGCACAAGAGTCCACATATAATTTGGAGTAAATCACCAAATAACATTGGAATTTAATTCAGTGAAATGAAATAAACATTTTCATCTAATAAACTCTGATGTTGTCAGAATCACAAATCTTGCAGAATTCGTGGAGAGGTTAAATGAACTTACTTAAGAGCTCATTGTGGATAAGCTCTGCAAAACTGGGGTCATCACCCCACCAGAAGAGCCAGAGCTCTCTGCGACCCGGGGTTTGGTGCCTCCTCCAAACACTCAACACATCTGCCGCCAAGCATCGGCTGAAACTGCACAAGATCGGGTCCTCCTCAGTCACAGGGAAAAGGATTGGCGAGGAGGTGGGTCCTTGCCACACAAAACGCCGCCATTTTATTCCAGTCAAATCAGCCTTAAAGAGAAGAATAGTGATGTGAGAATAAACACAGAGAAAAACTGAAGAGCATAAAGCTAATTTCCAGCTGTTTACTGCATAACTCTTCATGCATCTTGACCTAACACACTGCAGTAACAAGCCAGCCACTGCTTTCGCTGCTAAAATTACTTTCAATTCAATTAATTTTATTTTATTTATATAGTGCAAAATTACAACAGCAGTTGCCTTAGGTGCTTTATATTGTAAGGTATAGATCCTACAATTATATTGAGAAAACAGAAAGAGGAAACTTTGAATAAGCAAAGCTGAAAATTGAGGTTTGTTTACACTGTTGAAAGTTTTCCTTTACTCTTTACACTTGCCAAGATGATCACGCCTGAAGGCATAACACACAACTATAAGGAAATAATTTACAACCAACAAGTTAACAACCAATGACAGACCTGTCAGTTTAAAACCAGACTGATCTGTCTCAAAATGGTTGGTGACAGCCACAATTAATTTGCATGCAGTGCAGTTTAAATCAAGGGAAAACAATATGTTCAGCTGGTTTTAGAGAAACTGCTCGTTTAGTTGTTCTTTTTACCACCATGTAAATAACGTTATTGCTAGCGGAATGTTTTAGCACTCAGTGCAGTGTAAACACAAGATCATGCCATATTTATCAACCAGCCTTCAACATAGTTGTCATGCAGAATGTGCTGGCTCTGTTATGAAAGTTGGCTCAGATCACGATTTGTTAGTTGCAGGCCCGATGCCTTCACTCCAATCTGCAACTGACGTTACAAGGCTTGTTGCCTTATTAGCCAAAATGGCTTTCTGGCCTCTCAGGATCGCTAACGCTCGCTAGCTCACAGAGCAGAGTCTTACCAGGCAGAAGAGGTTGGAGTGGCAGTCCTCCAAACTGGCCCCGTTTGGTACAAAGCACGAACTCATCCTTTCACTGCGTAGTTGTAACGTTAAAATCCATGTTCTCAATCATCTTCGGGGGGCAATAGCCGATCTGGGTAACTCGCTTGCGAAGCTATGTTCAGCTCTAATTATCCCGTTAAAGCGCTGCCAACTTGCTAGCGTCAGCTAGCTGACGCTAGCTAAACAGTCAACTTCTAACCGGCGCTAGCCACCACCACTAGCCTGGCAGCTAAGCTAACGTTAGACAGACAGCCAGAACGCGTCAACTGTAAGCTTCTCGCTATACGATTCATCAATCCTATTTGAAATGTATTGTCTGATCTGGTTAGCCGCAAGCCTGCGGCTACATCACCTCAACATTAAATAATCATCGATAACAAATCGAAGAAAGACTAGCGTTAAATACAACACTGGAAAAAGTTAAATGCGCAATAAAAATACGAGCTCAAAAACTTAAAAGAAAAACTTAGATGCTGGTATGCTAATGCTAATGGCAGCTAGCTGCTCTGAAACAATTTCAAAGCGGAGGAACTCGCCCCTCCTCCCCCTGAGCTAGCCTAGCCTGCTAGCACATTCGCTAACATACCAGAGCTCCAGCGTTAGCTCGCCAGCTAAATAAAACAACCCGCTACGCCGCCCTCCTTTTCACCAAAACCACCATGGTGCTCCGTCATATTAAAACTACCCTTAAAACGAATGAAACACCCCAAACTAGCGTGACTACTCATCAGCTACTCTTCTCTGCCTGCTCCATAGGTCCAGCAGATTTCCATTATTTCAGTTCATGTATTGAATTCTTTAATGGCGGCCAGGAGGACAACTCTGCCTCTCAGCTCCTATTGGCCAATTTGTGGTAATGGGGGCGTGATCCGGCTTCAAGTAGCTCCATGACTTCACAGTTTACAAGATGAAAGCTCCAGTGCATCTGTCATGCAGTGGTCACTCCTCAGTGATGCCTGTTAACGTGCATGTTTTACTGTGCATCATCTGCTGCATGGACAGTTATGGTTAAATATTTGGTGAATTATTGTTGGTTGTGGGAACATGTGTGTGTTTGTTTGCATTGTTATGTAAAGGCCCTGATTGTAAAAAAAAAAACAACCAAAAAACAAAACAAAAACAAAACTGAGTTATTCTATTGTCTTCTGGGGCGTTTGCGTTGTGCATTGAATAATAATAATTAGATGACACGAAGTCATCTAGTTATTATTATTTTTATAATTATTACTGAAATTATTTCAAATGCAAATAAAGAACCAACATTTGCATGAAACACAAACACTGATCCGACTACATACATATAGTTGACAAATTAATATGCATATATGGGGAAAATGAAGAATAAAGAAAAAACACATTCAGTAGTAATAATTTATTTAAGTGCATTTTTGAAATTTACTTTGAAATTAATATAAACAAACTTTTTCATGCATTGCAACACCCTTAAGAAGCAAACTCAGTTTAATCAAATAAAACTCCTTTGTTCTAGATGAATCTGCAAATATGTTACCGCAGTTTACATTTATGTGTGCATTTCAGAACAGCTGTATTGCAGTCTCAAAATAGAAAAGGCATCAATCACGAGTTAAATCTTCATACTTTTTTTTTTTTTAAATCTAACAACAACAAAAACAGACATAAACAGATAAATTCAAGGGAATATTTTAAATAATGAAGAAATCTAGGTCAAACTGTGTAGACAAAGATGGATACGTCACTGATCCCAGCGGTGTTCAATAATGTGAACCTCAGCTGCATTTTTGCATGGACAACTTTTTCTCTACCCCCTCCTCAACGTTATTGCAGCGCTAAGTAAACAGCTTCGCCATCCACCGGGCTGGTTATTTTGGTGCTTTTTATGTCACACGGGCTGTGAACTTGATGCTTTCAGACGCATTGGACGTGCACACCTTCCTGTCATTTCCACAGCAGACCACAAGGCGGAGCCTCCGCACGAGCCTTCACTGGTGAAGCGTCCCTCCCCAGAGTGGGCGGGGCTTAGGATGCGTCGAGAAAATGTCAACAACATGCCGCAGACTTCCAGAGAAACAGAAAGTGAGGAGGGAATGAGGGACAGACAACAAAGAAAGGAAGAAACCCCGGTGTCTCATAACATCGTGACTTTAATATCTCAGTTCGCAGATGATAATTTAACGCTCGTGCGGGTAGGAGTCTCCTTTGTTTGAAAACTGCGATGTACAGACAGCATGGTTACTTCACTGTCAGCCTACATCTGCATTTAATCTTTCACTTGTTGGTAGCCTATCCGGTTGTTCAGTGATGACGCGACGAATCCTACTTCCGGGTCTAAAGTAGTCTGCGTTTAATATGGCTTTTATGTTGTTAACATGTTTAATGCTATGTCTTTTCTTCTATTTGATCTCAAAAAGCTCCTAAAACAGTCAGTGATCCCTGTTGACCTCCCTCGGCTTTTATTACCGCTAATCATTTATTTAAGCTCAGTTTTTAAAACCTTAGGATGTAACTACAGCCCAGCCCATGCAGCAGTATATGAATGACTAACTTTGTATTGTAGATGAATTATCTCAGTTGTTCTCCTGGCTGAAGTTTGGTCCTTTTACAGCATCCTGCCATGCGATTACATTTGTTTCTGACCACCGAGAAAACTCACGTTAACTTTTATCGAGTGGAAAAAAAGTTAGCTTGTTTATATTATGCTAACATAGCTATGTCGCTAGCGGTCACGTAGCACATCATTATATACCAGCTAGCCAAACTTCAGTAACCCTACAAACGTCACTGCTGTTTAGTTTTCTGTCTTCATTTATGCTGGAAGTGATAAGAAAGCTGTATGTTTTAATTTGTTTCCAAAACCCCGCAGTCAGGACATGCTATATTGTATTTAGATAGAAGCTAGCGAGCTAACTCCCTGCTAACTTCTAACTCCGTTAAATGTCATAAATTCCGTTTTCATGGATGCCTGGATGTTAAACTCAATTGTTACACCTGGTAGAGCAGAACGCTGATCATTTTATTAAAGATGAAAGACTTTAGACAGTTTTTCAACTCTCAGTAATGCCACAGTGATCGTTTGATATATGGACCTGCAGCGGAGTTTAGACCCAGACACGGCTAGTGACGTCAGACTGAACAACCGGATATGTTGAAAGGAAGGACTGTGGTCTCATGCAAAAGCCTTCATGGCGCTGACCAGATGTCCTTTCTCTAGTTGTCTCCAGCAAAGTATAGTGCTCATGTGCATTATCAGCGACCAGCACTTTAGCCTGGTTGGTAACATCACTCTCATCCCATTACTATTCTCTTGTCTCCCCCAGAATATAAGCACTGGACTGGCCATTGCTGGTGTAATTGTCATAGCAAGGAGTATCAAACTGGTAAGGGAGAAAGACCCTCAAATGTTCAGTTGCACATTCACCCTGCTGATAGGTGTCCACTGTGTGCTATCTCAATTTGCTCTCTCAATTCGACATCCTACTACATAAGATGTCATTTTTTCTGTGTTTTTCTAGAATGAGTCATTCAGTTGTCTTGTTCCACCTCTGTAGATCACAAAATTTCAAGCTGCGTGTGACATCCCCGCACGCTTTATTGAGAGGAACGTCAGCCTTCGTGGGAAAGTCCATTCCATCACAGAGAAAGGATTTAAAGTGGAGCATGTTCCAATTTATCTGCCTGTTATCTCTCCATTACTTTCAAAGTATAAGGGTAATACGGGAGAGAGGAGATCATGAAAGCATGTGCACTATCACACCAGAAATACATGGTCTATACGATTCAGAGCCACTAATCTATGGCTTAGCAGCGTAATTATTGAATCTTTTTGCGCCATAATATAATTGTGGTGTTTTTACTTTGCAAAGTCGGATATATTTTATTAAATTGCCATGACTGAAAGTGGCAGGTAAGCCTGTTAGCTACTATATCAGGTCACAGTAGTCACTGAGCAATGAAATCATAAGGTGCAGCATCAGCTACTTCACAAAGGACACAGATAACACGTTTGCCCCACCTGACTCAAGATTTCAAACCTGATCAGTCATTTAGTATAGAGAGGGTTCAATTTGTCTTTGCATCTAACAACAATTTTTTTTCTTTATTGTTAAATGTAAAATGCAGCATTTCAGTAGTGACACCACTAAACTGTTACATTATGCTCACACTACTAAAAAAAATACAGTTTCAGGCCTTGCTCAAAATTCATATTCTAAACAGAATACATAAAATGTCAGGTAAAGGCTTTGTCTTTCTTCTTTTCAGATGTATCTACATCCCTGCTGCTGGTCCATCTTGCAGGAGTGGAGCTGACACCAGAGGGGAAACTATGGCTGGAGAAGAATGTGGCCCCTTCCCAAATGGTGTGGTTGAAGCTTATCAGCCGAGAGGACGACATATTGTATTGTTTGGTGTCTCAAAGCAGGGTAAGGCAAACTTTATGTGGAAAAGTGAATAATTAATTTCAAGTTATAAAGTGATATTTCCCTGTCTTCTCCCATCTCTCCAGAAGGGGTCATTGAGGAGCTACTGTATGAACGAAGAGGTACTCAGGCTCGGACTGGCTCGCACTGCCCCCGTAGCTGGTGTCCTCCCTGACTCGCGCCTCTACTGGCGTCTCCACAGACGACTGCACAGGGCAGAGGTGAAAGCTGAGAGGAAGGGTCGGGGTATGTGGAAGGAGGACACCCTGTGGGAGAGAACTTCCAAAGCTATCAGGGACAACGCTGTATTCAGACTCATGAAGAGGATCTTTAAAAGAACCTGATGCACCAAGTGAGCGATGATTTCCAAGTCAGAATCCCAAAACCTTTGTTGGAAGTGTGGAAGTGGAAGCCAAAAATGTGATATTTTACATTCCCTTTATTGTGCACTTAGGATTTCTTTAAGTCTTTGATCTGCTTTATTTTCTCTGATACTTAAAAACTATTCCCAAGAAGTACATTTATGCATCAAATCCTTAGTGCACCTGTTGCAAATGATTGAAACATGTTTTACTGTTTCTCAGTCATAAAAAACTTAAAATGATTAAAAAGGTTGTTGAAAGCTCTTCTTCCCTGAGCTTTCATTACCAATTAAACTAGAGCTATACACAGCCTCGTCTGTTGGCGTGTGTGTGTGTGTGCGGGGGGAAACCCCACTAAACTCAAGGCGGGGGTGGGGTATTTAATGGTGTTCAAAATAAAGGGGGGTCCACTTGTCCACAGTTGCTATAGAAACACTAAATGTGAAATACAAAGCGACTCCAAGGCTAAACTCTATATTGGTGGCCCCCAAACCCCATGGGAGCCTTATATATTGAGTGTGTGTGTGTGAGGGGGCTTTTAAGTACCTATAAAGAGGGCCCTTTTAGTTGTAATGTGACCAGTACATTTAAGCACTAAGCACAGTGGAAAATGGGAGATCAAATCTATTCTCTTTCAGAACGCTACATGCTGTTATTGTAGGCATGATTGAAAAATCTCATGAGTGATATTTATCTGCAAACGTTATTCTAATCAGCATACATCGACACCTGCACCAAAGCTAATTTCCTGTTGAGGATCCTGCTCCTGTTATTGCCTTTTCAATGCCAACATTACACCTTGTGCCTGTGGCTGTTACACATGCTTCATCCGAGCATGGCAGATGAGGAGGAGGAGGAGGTCCTGCAAAAATGAGGCCAGTCAGCGATGCGTCGTGAGGGGTGCGGGGCGGGGGAGTCACAGTGTAGCGAGAGGTGAAGCAGTCAATCCAGTGGGGCACAAGGAGATTAGTGCAGAGGAGGAGGAGGAGGGTCACAGGGGTAGAAGGGGATTTTGAGTTTGAACACAAAGGCAGAAGAGGAGGAGTCACAGTAGTAGGGAAAGGGAGTGAAGGCGGGGGGGGGGGAGTGATGAATCAGATTTCTCTTTTGTTGTGCAAATGTTACTAGCCACTGTTACTGCCTAAGAGGCTGGTGATTGGTGGGCTGGTTTAAATTGTAAGGTGCATTTCAGGCTGATGGCTGTTGCTGCTACACAAACTGTCACTGAGGGAGGAGTGGGAGGGAAACCACGGCTGTGACAGACAGCAGGAGGAGGGCAACGTTTCTAAAGCAAGTGATCACAGAGAGAGTGTGCTGTTTAATCAGGAAGTTTAAATGTTTTAGGTAGCTGTTGGTGTAACTTCTTCTTGTATCTCAATTAAATAATGGTAATTTTATATTTTTGGAGATAGCTGAGCAGTACTGACATATAGTAAATAGTTCAAAATTAGTTTCCAGGTAACCAGGGAGCCTTGATTTAGAGGAGCCTGTTTCTTATACATTACCAGAAACGTTGATGACTGTTACAGTGTCCAGTATACTACAGTTAACATTTTGTGCAGATAAAGAAAAATAGAAACAGATATGTCTTACTGGAGAAAGCATTAGTAAAGACGCCAGCTTACGGAGGCTTATGCCTTTAAAGGTTGAAGTATATAAAAAGCCCATTGTGTCTTTTTAGTTTTAACTTATGTAAATCAAAATCTGAGTAAATTATGAAACACGGTCCACTCCGAAATCCATTCCAGGCTTTCCACAGTTTACTAGTCCCACACCAGTAGTAGTCATTTGAAAAGGCACCATGCTTGATCTAGTGGTGGGTTCTTACCCACACAGTGAAGTTGTTGGAGTCTTCCCTGCCTTAAACCAGACCACTGGGACTATAACAGATTTACACTAGTGCCTAATGCTATGGAAATCCAGAGCCTGAAGGACTGCTGTATTACTACCAGTGAAAGTGGCCCGATTTTGTGAAGAAGGACAACTTAACTTCAAAATCAGAAACTGGAGTAAAAGACGTAAGTGGGCTGATAGATTCTTTCTTTCTTAAAAAAATACGCCAAGACAGCAACTCATTAACTGTTACTAACTTAAAAGGCAGAAGTAAGCCTTTTAAGTTAGTAACAGTTAATGAGTTAGTAACGGTGCACTTTAAGACTAAAACAATCTGCACTCACTCTGCTGTCACTTTAAATGTACTGTTGTTAGGACATTGTATGCAGTATCCAAGCAGCTGTGCACCTGTTAAACCTGTGTGTCTACCTGCACACAAGCTCTATAAAACCAAAACTCAAGACATTTCCATCCTTATCTTTATTGTCCTGCTCCAGGTAAGACAGAGTCAGGCTTAAAACATATCTCGGATCACTTTGACGAAAACAAAGTGAATAGCCTCATGTGATCATTTTTACATTTCAGTCTTGTTCTTTGGCTTGAATGCTGCCGTAGTCAGTAATTAATCAGTGTGACCGATTAAACATTTCTGTGACATTCAATTTTGGCCACTTGCTCTTTGCCATGCGAGCTTTAACAACACAGATTTGCAGCAGGGCAGCATAACAAAGGCCTTTATTACACTCAGCCGGTAGCCATCCCCGAAAAAAAGAGATGGGGCACTCCCCCATCCCAGAGCATACTCCTTGGGGATTTTTGATTTGATTTGAGTGGGTTATTGTGAGTGGCTGGCCTATGTGAAAGGCAAAGGGATTTAAAGACACAGGGAGCACAAAGTAACTCTCCTCACTGGTGCTACTGCCTCATAAACTTTACAGAATGCTGTCAGCTTTTAATACAGGGACTGTCTTTGTGTGCTTACTGGATGAAGTATACGCGGACGGGTGACAAATTAAAGGAAAAATGTTAACCTGTGTAATGAGAGTGTCCGAATGTGGGGAACATTTTAATGGTAAAGTCTGGGTTTCTGTAACCTGCGATAAAACATTTCTATCATGATTGGAGTGGTGTCTTTTATGATGACAATACCGCATCCACAAGAAACAAAGTGTCATTAAAGCTTGACAAAGTTGACACAGTTTGACAAAGTGCTGATGAGAGGTAAAAGGGTGTCACATAGCTTAAATAAGTTCAGCTGCTTTTTTCCCAAGCCATTTAGAAAACAACACAAAGCTAATCAATAAAACACTAAAATAAATAAATAGAAGGTAAGAACACTTTGATCTAATTTTAAGACATATTTCAAAACAGGCAGTGAGGAAGCCGTCCTACCATGGGCAGAGAGGTCATTCAACAATTTTGGTCCATAAGGTTAGACTGAGCTCGCTATGCCCAAGTTGGAAATATCTGTTGAAAAAAAAAGGTAATCCATGTTCCCCAAAGACTTAATATAGCATAGAATGTAGAATGGCAAAGCACAGTGAAACTACACTAGCAACCCGGTATGTTGTTTTTTTTATCTTTAATTTGTCAGCATACTATAAACTGTCATTAGTATATCATTTTTTCATGTGCAGTTCTGTCTTGTTGAGCTTAGTTTTCTATTGAATGAGTCAGCTGTGTTTTTCATCTTCTGTCACAATAAACACGCACTGGCAACAGCTATAACACTTTGCATCTATTCTATCACACACCCACATGCACTGTAAAAGCTGTGTGTGTGTGTGTGTGTGTGTGTGTGTGTGTGTGTGTGTGTGTGTGTGTGTGTGTGTGTGTGTGTGTGTGTGTGTGTGTGTGTGTGAAGGAATGCATCAGCCGTAAAGTGACTCCTTGTGTTGTGTGAGTTAAAGTATTGTGAACAGTGTATCAGCTTGCTGGTGTTGGGTTGTAGGACTGGAAACATGATTCCTTGTGAGTGCCGGGATCACTCATGATCATGAATAATTTACATTTGTTGGTGGAAAAGAAAGGATGAGGTGATAAAGTGAACAGCTGAGGACTGAACTTTGTTAATTTTGTGAGAATAACTTTCTAACAATTTTCAGTCAACTATGCTGTAAAATGCATAACCGCAACTTGCGCAAAAACACTTGTTCCTCATATCAGTTTCCTCACATTGAAATGAGAAATCATCTGCGACATCTATCTGCTAAAGTAGGACAGTCTGGAAAATGGACTGGCGTTATTATAGCACCTTTCTTCTTAAGTCAAGCACTCAAAGTACTTCCTACTGCAAATCTTATTACACACACACACACACACACACACACACACACACACACACACACACACACACACACACACACACACACACACACACACAGGAGCAACTTGGGGTTCAGTATCTTCCCCAAGGATACTTTGACATAGGATGGGAGAAGCCAGAAACCAGAGACTGGCTTTCCAATTGGTAAATGAGTTGCTCTTCCACCTGAGCAACAGTGGCCCTAGTCTGAGTCTAACCTGAGAGTGGGAAGAATCAGGAGGGGGAGTTGAGGGATGGCTTTGCTTGACATAAGCATGACTTCTAACCCTTACCCAACACTCAATTCAATGGTAAAGCATGGAAACCTTACCACACACACAAGTTCTCCACACAGATTTTCACTATTCAATTGAGACTGAGATCATAAAATTTTCGAAGATAACAGTAAATTCTGATATTGGTATTAATATATTCAATATATATATTAAGTGTATAGTAAAAGTATACCATATTTCTTTTTATGATTCTAAAAATACACATTTTTCCAACTATTATTGCGACCACGTGTTTATGCTAATCTAGCCATTCAGTTTCCCCTTGTGGTCTGTGGATGGACACGTTGTCATACTCCCAGAAACATTTTCCATCTGGGTAGACATATTTTAAAAGTGATTATTCAGAACAATTTTGAATTGATTTGCAATAACCTGAACTCTTAGAACAAAATCATTCCCCCTACACCAACACAAGTCCTCTGACTGTAGGAGTGAAGTGCCCAGGCTTTTCTTATAATTTATCACCTGTCTGTGGTTGGACTTATCCTGCTGACCCCTCTGTAACCTCAAGTTCCGCCCCGTATCCTTATCAGGTCAAAGCTCCGTGAAGCAGCTCTGACTGGGCAATTTAGATGTTATAACTTCCTTGTCCTTCCTCGTGGTCTGGTTAAAATGTCTTACAGTTGTTTAAAGAATGAGTTCACTTGTCAGCCAACTGAACCACACAACTCTATGCACAGACATAAACACCCAAATTAGAAACGTATACTTAAACCTGTTTGAAAAAAACAAACACATTTCTAGTTTGTAATAATGTATTAAACAATACATTACAGTGTACAGTATTCATAAGTGTTCAAATGCCAATTCTTTGACTTTTGTTCCCCATACTTCCAGTGCAGTCTGTAATAACGCATTACTGGATTAGTAGATCACTCAGCCCTTTACTATAAAGCTATCTGTCTAGCCATCAGCATACCAAGTCTGTTTACTCTGTTCTGATAGCTGCTCAACAAGAAATTGCAAGGTACTCATTGACCACGGAGGGTTTACAAGTAGTGTGCTATTAGGATCCCTTTTATTCCCATTGGAGTTGTAGTTAAGGTCAGTGTTTAGAGAGTAACACATCTGTCTTCGGTATGAGCAGAACACCTCTGCTTGTGTTCATGGAATCAGTTTTATGGCGTCTATTTACAGATTTCAGGATAATATACGGTAGAGTAAAGCAATCTGACAAACTATGTACTCTGTGTAAGTGTAGCTGTACTAACTCTAAACATGACTGACAGATGGCCTCATGAGATAAAACAGAACAATCATTGTATGTCTCATTATTCGTGTCTGAGCAGCAAACTCTTTGTAATGTGTCAGTATGGCGTAACAGATGCTGCTCTTTGTGTCACAGTCATGAGAAGGGGACATTGTTCAGTGTACTGATATAAGGGCACATATTTTAGTCATGTCTCAAGAACGTTGCAAGTGGCCTTCAAGAAAAAAAAACCTCCCATTTTCTTGGAACATGATGCTGTTTTTTGCCCTTTAATATCACTGCCCCCAAAACTATTTTGTTCTAGTCCTGTGGAGCTTTTCATTAGCACTATTCATGTAAAGCATGGTTTCACTGCCGTTCAAATAAACTGGTGGTGCATACTGTGTTCAGGGTGTCCCCAAAATCAAATATTTTAATTCCTCAAAAAATAATCTCAGTCTCACTATAGACATTATGCTTAGCGTAAGGACTTTTTCATAACCACTAATCCAGATCATACAGAAACATATCAATGACTAACCTCATTCTCTTGGCTTACATTTTATCCATTTTCTGTGTCCTCAACCTATTTTTTCTGCCTCTGCGATATGGGGACACCCACACTGTTACTGAAAACTATAAAACCCTCTTCCTTCATCTTTCCTGTGCTAATGTTCATTATTAACCCAACTATAGATCTGCGACTGACCAAGAGGTAGCAGGTATGTTAACCCTCCAAATCATCAGTGCTATTTACATGTCCGACTTCCTTTACTTCCACAGTTAGGCAGTACTGTACATGTTTGATTATTTGTTCATTTATTTATTTATTTTAAGGAATATTTCTGTTAGATTAGGTAGATTGTCTAAATTACAGCTTTATTCTAATTTCTTTCAACCTCAAAAATCCTGCTTTTTATGGATGTCTTGACATTATACTTAGTTGTATAGCCTGGGAGAAGAGTAATACTATATGTACTGGAGTTAAAGGAGCATTTAGACATGGGGATGGCTGACAACATCTAATGTATTAAAACACGTGCAAACATCTGTGGACATACAGTATGTATGGCACAAATAGAATTTCTAACCAGCATAAAAATTAGTAACTGACCACCTTTATTCTCCAACACAGGGTGAACTCTCTCAGGGAAGCTTTCATTGTAATTTCTTAAATAGTCTTCAGGAATAGTTTTCCAGGCTTATTGAGGCACATTCAAAGCCTTTTTGTTCTGTTCTCTGTCAAGATGATCCCACACTGCTTCAGTAATGTTGAGATCTAGGCTTTGGCGAGGACAGCCCATGACTGATAGCGTTCCATTGTGTGTTTTTCATTTTCGGTATTCTTTTACTGCACTGACAGTATGTTTGGGATCATTATTATACAGAGAAATCAAGCTGTTGCCTGTCAGTTGCTTTCCAAATGGTGGTATTGCATGATTATTGCATGATGGATCAAAGTCTGATGGCTCTTCACTGCGTCCATAGTTCCATCAATTTTGACAAAATCTCGAACACCACTGGAGATCCAAACCATGACAGAGCCTCCACCGTGTTTTACAGATGGCTGCAGACTCTCACTGCTGAACCTTTCTCCTGACCATACTGATGAGGTTTAACCAAAAACTTTTACATTTTGATTCATTAGTCCATAACACCTCTTGCCACTGATTTTCAGTCCGGTTCTCGTGTCAAACTTTGGCCTTTTCTTCCTGTGTTTTTTCCTGTAACAAATGGCTTCATGACAGCCACCATTGCAATGAGACCATTTCTAATGAAACTTCAAAAAACGTAAGATATTGTTTATCTATATATAGTTTTATAGCCATGACACTTGTTATTTTGTTCACCACATCCAGTTTTGTCAAAATGTTTGACAACTCAATGTTTGACTGGCTAACAGCTCCTTGGAAATCATCTTTTTGGTGCCAAAATGTAAATTTTTGACTGTCAAACTTTATTATGTTTGTTGTTTTTCATAATTTCAACTAAAGGGGACTAAATTATATCTTTGTACCAAAAGACACAATTTAAAACTTGTTCTTTGCCAAGTTGTCTCTTTTGTGTAGACACAACATTGGTTCACCCGCTTGAGTAGCAGCCTTTTGAGGTTCATTCCTCTTGAAATGGTCAGATACAAGAATTGGATTGAAAATGAGTAAATACAGGCCACAGTCCAAAGAAAAACTTCAGATCTTCAGAAACACTGGAGAAATGCTGTTGCAGATCACTTGATTTGAATGGAAAAAGTAAACTGGATGAATTTCTTGATTCTGCATGTAACAGCTAGCTTGTTGATGTTAGCTTGCTTCCTGGCTAATACTGTAGCTGGCCCAATACAAATTTTTGTTTTCATCCACATGCTGAGTTTGTGTTGGAGTCTGTGTTGAACTGAGATGCAGTTATTTGTTGTGTTAGTGAACTCCGTTTCCAAGCAGACATTAGCAAGTGTTGTATTCTGTTGACACTGTAGCGCACCGAAAGAGAGGCAATGAGGCAAGGCACTGTGAAACATGCATATGCACAACAATTTCACAGAAAATCCAGCATGTGTACTATACGCAGAAATCAGTCTGATGCAAAAAGCAATGAAAATCAATGAAAAGGTAATTTTGTAAACTATGTTACAACCCAGTCTCACACTGGCAATAAAATATGCAATGAATGCTTTAAAACTGCTTCATATTCTCACAAACAAAAATCTTTATGTTGGAGTAAACTCTCAGAGCAGGTGCAGAAAATGGCATGGGCCTGTGGTTTTGTTATAATTTCAACATACACACTGCTCCGCATCCTGAATATGTGACCATTTGTGTTGTTCCTGATCTGTTATACTGTTACCTCACAAAACAAAAAAATCGATTATATATCTAAAACCTTTAGATGCACCTAAACCCTTAAACAACTGCAGGATACTTTAAGTATTATCAGACAAGATTATCTAAACCACTTCATTTGATGCTAAATTTGAAAAGGAATGGTTATGCAATGACTGTAATTTACCATTATAGCAAGGAACTGTTAGAAAACACTAGAAAAAAAAATACTCTAATGAACTAAAATAAAATAAGAATTTAGAGGAAGGTTTAATATTTGGGGCATTCATGAATGTGTATTGAGACTCTTGGTGTGTCTAGGACTGTGAGCCAACAGCTTTCAACAGTTTTTTTTTTTTTTTATTGTAATACTGTACTGATTTTCCTAAACATTGCCTCTGACATATACCCTCCAAACAATAATAATTAAAAATACTAAAACTAACACTCAAAATGAATCAAAAAGTAAACTAAGGCTAAACATTTTCAAACAAAAATTAAGCTGAAATGAGTTAACATGCTCTGGAAATTAACTGAAACTAAACTGACTTAAAGACAGAAAGTTAAAATGAAATTAAAATGAAAAAACTGATTAGAAAATACAAAACTATAATAACTCTGATTAGATCTCACCCTGGAGATTTAACCCACATCCACAAGCAGAGGCTTCAACATGCTACAGGTAACCTCTGCATTAGCACTGCATGCATAAAACATCAATGTATTTGGAGCTGGCTCTAAATAAAAAAAAGACTGGACAAGTGGAAGTATTGAAATGCTGCACACATATATTTGAGGTAATCTTACTCTGGTATGATTTAAATAGCTACTACAATGAAGCTTTTCACTTGCGGATATCTTTGACCTACTTCCTGTCAGGACCTGAAATAGGCAGTTTGGCAGTGAAATATCTATTTTTAAGCTGCTCTCTCTCCCAGTCAGTAGCCCAATGGAAAAGAAAGAATGGACTGTACTCCCCTGAGGTTTTTGCACTCTATGGTTAAGTAGGGTACTACAGTTATGCAGTAATAAGACTCATTTTACTAACTCACAAGACATGAGCATGACAGTACCCCCACACACATGCACAAACAGCTGAATGATGATGCAACGATGCTTATTATTTTGCATATAAACATGCTTAGCTCGGCTTAGAGCAAAGACCGCAAATGCAGTAATTTACAGGGAAGGTCTTGTTTGTTTAGTACAAAAAACCCTACTGTTTGCTTCTTGGATACCTCCCAATGATGGTAAGTCTTGATATACCCAGCCACTGTACAACTCATTTTTACATTTAATTTGGTTTGTTTTTAACAATTAACGGATGATTTCTGTACTAATTAGTAAACTTTTGAGGTGGTGGGGTATAGAAGTTTTATGTTAATATAGAGCTAGTGCGCTATCCTGCTTCCTGCTGTTTTCAGTGTGCTGAGCTATTGTTTCTCAGTACCTATCTGTGTAGCTTTACATTTAATATTCGTGTTTTCATTTATAATATCTTCTGGTGAGAAAGTGTCTAAATTGTGCTATGTTTTCTTCAAACTGACAAGACCCTGTTTGTGGTTCTGTCTCAGAAACACCACTTACTAAAAGAATTGTCAGTTCAGATGGTCATTGCATTGTTGATATCATTTTGCTATGCGCCTTTGCACAGCATTTATAACGTCTGCTGACTTGTAAGTGCAAACGTGGTGAGTTCTTGCCATGTGATTTGTCTTTTTTTCGTAATCTATCTGCATTGCAACCTGACATCCCGTTAAAGCTGTGCAAACAATATCCCCCATCATCTACCTCAGCTGCTCAACTCCTGTCTCTAATTTGGACTCTGTTATGAAAACAAACAGAATTTAGGAACATTATTCTATAATTAAGCAGTAAGTCTCTTAGGGGCTGCGCTCTACAGTGAATTCAGAGCCCCTAAGAGACTTTGCTGACATAAGGTGGAGCAGAGCTGGAGAGAAGCCTCAGATTTTTGTGCTTTTGGCATGAAGGCAATGCAAAAGTTGTCTCATCTCCTTTAATTAAAAAGCTTTTTTGTTGAGCAGGAATAATGACACAAATTCAAAGCCGTGTTCCGCCAACTACCAGTGCACTAGGCTGCACTGATTAGCTGAAATATGTGCTATCAAAGCTTTCCTTAACTCCTTTCTGTGCCTTTGTTGTTCTTCTTGAAACACTTTCTTTGTTGTTTTCCTCCACACCCTGAAGTAAAAGGTGAATATCTGTGCTTTCATATGGTTTGTGCTTAAGTCAGTTGTTTCTATTACATATAATTTTCTTTCTTTAAATATCTTGTAAAGTTAACTTCCCGCAGCAGCAGTTACCAGTGCATACCTAAACAATAAATGTACGATCTGACTGATTGTTGAAAGTGTAGTATTCCAGTTGTCTGCTACAAGAAGAGTTAAAAAATTGAAACTGTTCCACTGACACTACAAGGCACTGACATTTTTGGATTATGCACATTCTGACTTGAATGACACGGATCTCGTATTAATAGGACACATAAGTCTTGGTCCATGTGGTCTATGATAAACACCATTCACATTACAGGTCCGTTTTAAAACAAGGTGGTTGCAGGATCACAGGAAAGTACTTTCACCTTCAAGACACTTGACCCTTGAGCTCTGTGTGTTTCAACAGTCAACTCTCCTCAGGTCAGCTGAAACCAGACGGCAATAACTGTCTCAGGGGCTCCAAGCCTTTTCAGAACTACACACCTTTGGTGTGTGTTTGTATGTGTGTGTAGTATGATGCAATAAATCAAAGAAAGACAGATGAGCAACAGGTGGGAAATCACTAAGAGCTGCCATGGAAATGGTAGGAATGAAAGGTAATCTGGAGGAAGTAAAGGGAAAAGAAGAGAAACGGAAAGAAGATAAATGGGAACACATGTTGAGAAGTAGATGGGAAAAATCAAAGGAGACAAAAAACTGAACGAAGAGAGCTGGCTAGAGAAACGGGACCTAGTTGGTGAATGCAGAGCAGGCGAGACAGCAGGGAGCCTGGGTCGTGTCTAAATAGCAACAATCGGATAATTTAATTCAATTCAAGCTTTGATTGCAGAAGCAGGAAAGGACTACTGAAAGATTACTTTCATGTTGACTTTTGCCATTATTGTAATTACATCTCCATGTCCAGAAAGCATTTAGTCTTTAAACCTTCAATAAGCCTTATTTTAAAATGGAATCACTTGCTGTTTGAAGATTTGTGACTTGGCTCACAGCTATGGACCTGCAGTAGATTTATTTTATTATATAACATATATCATCATATTACTTTTTACATTTATCCAGATTTCTGCAAACATGTTGAGACAACATAATCCAATTGTCCTCTCCTTCATAGGTCATCCAGTTGTTTCTTCTCCTCTTCTCAAAATGAGCTCCTGGGTGGTGAACAGGAAAGGAGAGCCGCAGTACCGACGGCACTTCTTGGCAGACAATAGCATTTTTCACGGTAAATATCAAATAGAAACATACACAATATTCTGACACCTGCATGTCTTGAGAATGGACACTAGAGGGAGATGCATTGCCAAAAAAAGTGCTTCAAGTAATATCAGACTAGAATCAGACTGCAAAGCCAATACAACAAAACCTCCCTATTATTGTGTAAAAAAAGACAGCTGCAAGCAACTGACTCAGTGCATAACATACATGGAAAAACTGTTCATAGATGTTTGTGTTGGCAGGTTATTGGACTTTCTTTTATTGCTTTCTTTCTTTTATTGATGAAAAGCATCTCTTTGCCTTCCATGAATTTCTCACCATGGAAAAGAGTACCTGTGAAGTTAAAACAAGATATCTCTTATCTGTTTCTCACATTTCCATCAGTACAAGGTAATGTGTTTATGAAGCTGTTACCAAAGCAATGATTTTCAAACCATTTAATAATATACATAATTGGAATGATCACAGAGACAACATATCAAATGTTGAAACTGACTGATATGTTGTAACTGCTTGTGTTTTTAAAACATATATTTTTGACGACAGTAACATTTTTCGAAGATGTTGGGACAATGGCAACAAGGGATCATAAAATAATAATTTGAATAATTTGACTACTGATTAGGTTAATTTGTAAGAGTACAGAGGGGAGAGGTCTAGAATTCATAGAGAATCTAGACTTTTTTCAAATAAAAGTAGGCAGGGAGTCACCATTCTGAAACTTTGCATGGGATAAAATGCAAGAAAATTCAAGAATTACAGATTTTTTAAAATGTTTTTATTTTTTATTTTTATTTTTTTATGGTCAACGTAAGCAAAATGGAAGATATTTGGGGATAAAAATATCTGGACACAGTGTCACCAAAGCAAATGTCTGTATAAGAAGCAATATGGAAAAAAATAGATGGAATATTTGTGACATTTGGGCACTCGGCATGTGCATGGACTTGGGAAGTGATTGCCAGAGAACACAGTTCATTCCTCCCTCCACAATTAAAACTGCCACTCAGACCTTATATGTGCAACATCCAGAGTTGAAAACGTATTCTGTTCTTTGATGCATTGAAATTATTTTTGGAAATCATAGAGGCTACAGCGAAGAAGACCGATCCAGATTATTAGCAGCTAATACCTGCTTGACTGAACGAGAGTGCACTGGTATCTTTAGCATGGGTACCCCTTATCTGTCGTGAAGGTACCATCATGCCGGACAATATATACAGGTTTTGGAGCATTTCTTTCTTTCTTTCTTTCTTTCTTTCTTTCTTTCTTTCTTTCTTTCTTTCTTTCTTTCTTTCTTTCTTTCTTTCTTTCTTTCTTTCTTTCTTTCTTTCTTTCTTTCTTTCTTTCTTTCTTTCTTTCTTCTGTTACCTTTGTTATATCAAACTATATCATTCAAACAACAGCATGGCATTGTAGTGAAAGAATCTAGGTTCTAAACTGATCTGCCTCCAGTCCAGACCTGACACCCACCCAAATTTTGTCATATTGCTGTAAAATGACAAAAAAATTGACTACTGAAAAAATTACTGCTGAAATGCATTGCTTTTAAAACTCCAACAGTTCATCTCCTCACCACCCAAGCATTTACAGCTTTTTGTTAAAAGAAGAGGTGCTGAAACACAGTGATGTTAAAAATACCCCTGTCATCACATTCAAAATGACAAAACAGTCAGTTTTCAACATTTATATATTACATTAATAGTATTTTCAAGTAAAGGGGGTTGAAATTATTTGGACATCACTGCATTTTATTTTTTATTAACACTACAGCTTCTTTGGAAATGCCATACTTTTCTTTTTTGTAATACACATCATCTGAAATGTTGAGAGACTTTACTGTTTACGTTAGATATAATCTAAGTCGGTTTTTCCTTACAGTTTTTCTTAATCTGAACTAAATCCAGACATGCAGTTGCATCAGTTTGATCTTGATCTCTGCACTGACAGCTCTGTCAGAAAAATCCATGAAAAATCTCTGATGGGTTGGTTTGCTTCTGAGTTTGACACACCTACAGCCGACAAACCATTTACAGCCTCACCTTGACAAACTGCCTCCCGACTCTCCATCCTACTTCGGTAGACTGTGTGCTATGCTTTGGCTGTACCGTTTCTTGTCAGTGAACTGTAGTAGAAAACAAGCATGACTGCTTCAGTGCTCTTCTGTGGATGATGGACTGAGCTGACTGACACAGAGGGAAAACACAATTACTTGTTTTCCCATCTGTTATGCTTAGAAATCACCATGTGTATGAAATTTCAGACAATTTCTGGCCATGTATTTATAATTTGTATATATAATTTCTCTGAGGATGAAGTTGCCTTTTCTTTTAGAATCTGGGAGCTATTAATGTTGGGAAAATGAAAAAAGTGTAGCCTGCTGAGCACAAAATGAGGATGCATTTTCAGTGAGTGCTAACCAATTTAAAAAAAAAGAAAGAAAAGATACTAATCTTTTAACTGTTGTCTAAGCTGTTGTGTCATTTTAAGAGGTGAAAAAGGAAGAAAAATCAAACAAGCTGTATGAAATATCTGCTGCATCATTTCTGGAGTTTCTATGTTTCCATTAATGTCCTTGACATGTTTGTCCTTTACTGTCAGAGCATATTTATTTCCCTTTTCACTTCTTCACTCTGCCTCTTTTGCTTCTTCCAAGTTGCTTGCAGCCTTGTGAATTATCAAGTTGGCTGATTTTGTTTTTTGTCTGATCATGATATATAAACTAGACACTGCCAGGTGTTTTGGGCTGGGCCCATTAACTGTCTCTGATCAGGCAAGTGTGGATGAAGAGATGTTTGTGTTTAAATCAGAGTCACCAATTACCTTCTAATACCCAGGATGATAATGGACAACATACAGTCATGCAACACTAAACTGAGGGCGACACGTGTTCAGACATGCATTTTTGTTTCTTCAGACAGCACTAATCGATTTGGTAACCTCTGCCTCTGGCTCCCAGTGTTTGAACACTGCGCGTCTGTGTGTCTGCTCGGTCATTCCGAAATTGTCTCTCGCAGTCCTAAATGAAATGGCTTTAACGAGGACCAGTGGACGAAACTAATCTATGAGATTCAGACTGAGTAAACTTTCATTAGGGAAATGACTCTACTGGGATGATACGCCCCCGGCTGGACACACACATAAAAACGCTCACACGCAATTTAAACGCTAAAAAAAACCTACCTATTCATTAATGTTTACACGGGACTTGCTCTGCCTCTGTCGCTCTCTCTGGGGAACCAATATGTCCCAATGTGTTTATTGCATTCCTATTATTTCACGAAGCCTGCTTCCTGTTGTGTCTTGGAGTAAGCATGGAAAGAGACAGGCAATGTAAAGTGGGTCATAGCGCTGGCATCGCTGCGCAATTGTGCCGTATTTGTTGTTGTTGTTTTTATCGTTTAAGACTACAATCAATCACTGACCAAAAAAATATGCTTGTAACAAAACAAACGGATGTTGCACGAGCTGATTTTGGTGAGGAATTTAAACTGTCGTCAAGCAGCTGATCCACGCAAAAAAACAACAACCAAAAACTGGCGAAAATGTCCAAATGACCAACTCGAGTGGCTAAAGCCAACGCGCTGTGCGCTATCATTCACGTTCATTCATTCCACGCCAGTCTTGAGCTCTCGCTCATTAACATCCACTCTCCGCCAAACCCATCGAGCGTGTGAGAAATCGGCTTATCGTTTTGCTCCTGTGTTGCGCCTGGTGAGAGGAGAGGATGTGCGCGCACAGGCTGTGGATGTGAGCTTTGGTGATTTGTGAATCCACTCTGCAGACAGTACAGGGAGGCAGGTACTGAGGAGCAGTTTGCTTCTGGGGCTTGTTTTTTGGATTCTTAAAACAAGTGTCACTTTATGATTATGACGCGCTTATTGTGAACAGTCTAGTCATCATGGAGAAATGGACTAATCGGATACTTTTTGATGGCATCTTGGCATTTCAAACCGCCACAACTAGGGAATAAAATGATGCCCGAAGCGCATGGAGGGATTTTGTGAGACCAACAACTTCAGTCCTAAATGGCAGAGCTTGAAGTTTGCAGAAATCTTAGTTTGGAGAGGGGTAAGTGATCATTTTCAGCACTTGGACATTGTGGTTATTTGGTATATCTGTCTCACAGAAGACAGTGCGGTGCACACATTCCTTCGCGTGCGCACCAGCCTACATCGCAAGAAGGCTGGAGCGTAATATCTCCACTGCGCTTGTTGTGGGGAATTATCATCACCCACTCTGCTACAAACGCTGGAATAAGGAACCTAATCGCGTTGTCATTTGCATGAGGGATTCATTAGGCAGTATTTAGGCTGATGTTTATTGGCGTTTCAAATACAGAAAGAATTCATTACACTCGGGGCAATATTTTAATTTTAATTTGTAAACTGCTGAGCGTTTATGTCAGCTTATATGAGAAATGTTGATGAGGAGCAGCAGCGGGAAACTGTCCCTGGTGCTGAAAATGCCCCTTTGTACGTGTCACTAGGGGGCAGAAAACCCCCTTAATTTCTCGATTGGATAACTCTGCCCTCAGTCCATATAGATCTGCATCCTGTAAGATCTGGATCTTCTGCACTGTTACAGAAATCTAACCATATCTGCGATGTTCACAAGTTCTGTCAGTACAATCCTTGGTGAGAACATGTCTCAGAAACTGACACACCACATAGCATTACCACATGCCATAGCTCAGTAAAAGAGGTGGGCTTGATTGTCGGTGGCATCAAGAGAAATAGGATCATTTTGAAAATCAGGCAGGGGATGTTAAGCGCCATACAATGTGGCAGAGCTGTGAATTGAGTCTTGATGGTCAAATTGAAGCCCTAACAGTCCCCGGGCTATTACAGCAGCCCTTTTATGATGTTGAAAATATGGAGAATCCTTGGCACTTAAAAGCAGAATACGTCAAGCTTTCAGCCCCCGCCACCACCCCTTGCAGTGCCAGGGTTTGTGTGTTTTTCTTTCTCATTTTGGGGTTTTAGAGGGAGGGCCCTGCCAACCTTGGACATGACACTAGCGCTTTATTCGTTTTGAACAACTCTTGTGCTTCATGGACAATCTGCTCTTGCTGTGAGAGAAACTGAACAAAAAATGAAAGGAAGAGGAAGGTATGGAGGAGCATGTATAGATACTAATCTCCTCCACATGGAGGAAATGGCTTTTCCATGTAAAATGTGTTTTTCCTCATGTGTCTCTCCTGCACTGATGATGATGATGAATCACAGCACGTTCCCCCTGTCTTCTCTCTACCGTCATCTTTGTTTCTGCCTCTTCCTTTTTTGTAGCTTCGGGGCAGAAACAGCAAGCAGACACCAGGAAGAAACTCTCCCAGTCCTTTAGATCTTCTCTGTTCTCCAAAAGTATTTCTCTTCTCTTCTCTTCTCTTCTCTTCTCTTCTCTTCTCTTCTCTTCTCTTCTCTTCTCTTCTCTTCTCTTCTCTTCTCTTCTCTTCTCTTCTCTTCTCTTCTCTTCTCTTCTGACAGAAATGAAATAAATATGATACCACCAATCTCGTCCAATTTTAAATAGGCAATTTTTCAATAAGGTATAAAGTATATATAATATGATACTGAAACACGGTACTGCTGGAAAAAGGACCCATGTCTCTTTAGCTGTTCCACTGCATAGGTGCTTCCAGTGTATTCAGTTTAGCAATAATCAGTTTCCTGTTTATTAGTAATGTTCTTTCCTTTTCTTCTTTCTCCAAAAGGATCTTCTTTTTTTATTTATATGAAGTAAAATTTAATTGCTGCTGGGTTAATTTATCAGCCTGTGTGCTGACATAGCAACTGGCACATCACATCTGTTCTTGCCTTGGATTTTAAAAAAATCCAACTCCTTAAACCTACTGGGGTTCTTTTGGTAATTGTCAGCATGAATCTGCAGCCAGGCAACGCATTTACCACACCGTATTAGCGTTTTAAGTGGGAAATAGAAAGGAAATTATCCATAAATACAGGCTTTTATTTAATTTCCTTTCATCCCTTCATCCTTTAATGAGCTACCCAGAGGTCCAGTTTGCTTTTATTCAACACTTTTCGGCCTCCCTGATAAGAAGCAGAAGGCAGGCAATCATATCTTCTCTCAAATATTTTTTGGGAAACTGTTGAGATCACACAGGTTTTTATGGCAGTCTGGCTCTGCTAGAGATACCACATCTTAATCATCCTTCCTGGCATTGGGAAGAAGAAAGAAGAAGCTCAATCACTGCACGAACAGCCAACAATCGTACACCAAATGTATACATAAAAAGCGCATTGACACACATGCAGGGTTCAGTTCCCGCCTTTGAAGTCACTCCTCCTCCGCTCGGGGACCCCCTGTATCAGCTTTGGCAAATGCATTATCATGCCGCAGTTGTCGTGTGTTTATTTTTATTCCGGAGTTGCTCCACACTGCACCCGAGGGAACCTGGAAACCCATTTGTAGCACTGGCAGTGTGAGCATTGCCCTAAGAGCTCTTAATTAGGTGGAGTAAGTGACTGCGACATAAGAGTGAGTGTGTATTCTTTTATGTTGCTAACAAGAAGCCTTACCAAGTGTTCTTAACTCTACCCTAGAACTTTTGTGTAATGACTTTGTTTTAAAATGAATTTTATTTGAAAGTACACTCCAGATCCTAGTTAAAACCTATTGGCACCATGTTGCTGTCAAATATAAAGCACTGGAGTTATACAAATGATTAGTACAGCAGATTATTATCTTGGCAGCCATTTATTTGTGACAAGTCGATTCGTTTTAGTGCCATTAACAACCTATATATAGGCAGGAAATGTAGACATAAATACATGCCCAGAATTTTAACATTAGTGTGGGCTGTTTTATTAGAAAATGCAGCCAGCCATACTATACATTGCAATCGTGGCTCAAGAGTTGGCAGTTCGTCTTGTAATCGGAAGGTTGCCGGTTCGAGCCCCAGTTTGGACAGTCTCGGTCGTTGTGTCCTTGGGCAAGACACTTCACCCACCACCTACTGGTGATGGCCAGAGGGGCCGATGGTGCGATATGGCAGCCTCGCTTCTGTCAGTCTGCCCCAGGGCAGCTGTGGCTACAACTGTAGCTTGCCTCCACCAGTGTGTGAATATGAGAGTGAATGAATAATGGAATTGTAAAGCGCTTTGAGGTTCTCGAAAAGCGCTCTATAAATGCAATCCATTATTATTACTATAGCCACAATCTCAGGCACTGACAGTCAGAGTAAAGTTGCATAATAATATCAGATTTGGAGTCGTACAATCTGAAATCACCATATTGGTGTTGCTTCTGCATCATTATAATGATGATTCAGGAGCATCGTTATTGCTCATTTGGCTCACTGAGCATTTAGTTATCATTAGCCAGGAAGTTAACTAATGCTTTTAAAAACTCTCATTAGCAAGCCAACGCAGGTAACCTAAATTTGGCTTACAGCAAACACAAAATTAATAATATGTTTATTACAGTGAATAAATTAATAAAGAAAAGAGAGTTTAATATACACAAAGAAATATTTCCCCCTTTACCTCCAACAGAGCAATCCTGTCTAATTTCAGACAAACGTTGTTATGAGGCAGGACCGACACCGACACACGGATCTCAGATACATGAATATTATTTGATTGTTTAGCACTGACACAGAAATAAAGTGTGGAAATGGAAAACTAGTAATGTTTTAGCAATATTCATATCATAACATTGTTGTGTAGCCTTGTTGAGCCTGGGCATAATACGATATAGACTAACAAATTAAGCTATTCATTCATTCATTCATTCATTCATTCATTCATTCATTCATTCATTCATTCATTTATGGGTGTGACTTTTTTGATTGTTTTTTCAATTGTGATTTTTCTACCTTTGGATCTTTGGGTTGAAACTAATGAATCAAAACCCTCCATGAATTTAATGCCCTTCCAATGGTGATCTGTTTTTTTGTATACCAGGTGTTTGTGATTGACTCTGGGGCTGAGAGACATTTGTCTGCGTGCAGACTCTTTTTTTAAACTAATTTGAGCTTCTGCTGCAAACTTGTGAGACTGGAGTGGGAGAATTGAAAAATAAATTAAGAAATTTGTATGTAGGCTCTTACATTTTATTTGGTTAAATTCTGCACAATCTGTTCTTTTACTAGCGATAAGAAATTCTTCACAATGTCACATATCTTGCATCCTTGCATTAGTCTTCTTCTGCTTATCCAATTCATAGTTGCAATGGGACTGGAGTCTATCTCAGCTGTCATGGGTAAAAGGTCAGGTACACCCTGGACATGGTGTCTATTGCAGGGCTAAGACAAAGAGACAACTATTCATGTACACATTCAAGCCTACAGCCAGAAAAAAGACACAAATGCAACAATTCAGTGAAACAGAGCCTGAATTAATAGCAAAATATGATTTTTATTGACTTCACTGCAGTTTTGCTGCATGTTCTGACTCATGGGCAGTATGTTTGACACTTCTAATACAGTTCATTCACTGTTTATTCTTAAGTAAAACACTCTTAAGTAAAACACAAAACAAAGTGTTCAAATCAACGCAGATATTAACGTGGCTAATTGTTTATTCTGCTCAAAAGTTTGGGACTGATGCAGTCTAGTTCAAGCTGCCGCATTGTGATGATTACAGAACTAGCCAGTACAGGCACCACACAAGAGGTTATTATCTCAGAATTATGTTAATTATGACTTAGTTTTTAGATTAGGATTATAATTCTGTGGCTTTTTCTGTTTTTACTCCTTTCACAAGAAAATTACGTGCCGTAATTATGTATCATAAATCCATGCTACCACTCCCGTGGTGATGCAGGATAGTCGGTTTAGACTGGTTTGCACCTATATTCAAAACTTACACCTCAGTTATTTTTCCACTGTAGGATAAAATATTTTCTTTTCATATCTTAACAAGGAGTAAGTAGTTTTAGTTTCTGAAGCGCAACCTAACCTTAACCTTAGCGATATTAATATTAGTGTTACAGTTTTTCTCAAATGTTAAAACACAAAAGCCAATCCTGTAACCCAAATGACCAGTAGTCTAAACACATTTACTAAATGTAGCCACCATATTCCAGTACCATAAACACATGTCACATGAAGACACAAGTCACAAAACACAACCCTCTGTACTCATAAATCTAAACACATTTTTCCTTGCTAAAACACATGTTGCAAAACAACTCTGCTCATATCCTCAAATGAAAGCCCATGTGATGCAAAATGCTTGCCACAGTCACCAATCTTTGAACACAGGGAACACACCTGGCGTCATTCACTACACACAATGACTCAAAATTGAAGACACTTGTTGCTAATGCTGTACCCACATGTAAAAGCAAGTTCAGAGTGCACAGTATGCTGAAGGTTCCAAACAAACACAATGGATGAAGGCAGAGTCAGGGGAAGAGGAATTTGATGCAGAGGAGGGAGAAGAGCTGGCCCTGGAAGAAGAGGAGCAGGCCAATGAGGAAGAGGAGTTCAAATGAGAGGAGGAAGAGGAGCGACCAACGAGGAAGAGGAGAAGGCCAACATGGGAGAGGAGAAGGTCCAGGAGGGAGAGCAAGACAACCTCGCACCATCATTACGGACGAGATGCGAGCAACAGCTCAGCGACATGATGCTGCACAGTGATTGTGGTGTGTGTGTGGTGTGAATAACGTAAATAAAAAAACTTCACACCCTGTTCATGTTTTCAAGATTACTGTTGTGTGCAATAGATTCTGTTTTTGCATTGAGTTGTGTTACAGTAGTGTACGTACATGCAGGATTTTCTATAGATTTATACTACTCATATGAAACTCACAAATCTAAATGCCTAATCCTCTGCAGAGATCTACGACGATCCGTTACTGTATAGTTTCTAAAATATGCATTGGCAGTTATGAAACAAAGAACCTTCTCACAAATTGAGCATTGTGTTTTCAATTGTTTTGCTGTAGTGTGTAATGCTGTGTATAGTGTTTATAGTTTTGACAGCTTCGAGCTGCTCTCTTGGTGTGGGAGTTTGAGTTTTGCAGTGGGAAGGTGTGGTTGTGTTTATGTAGCTTTAGAGAAGGGTGTTGTGTTTGGACATTGGGGGACCTGGTGGTAACGTTTGTGACATGTGTTTTAGCATTTGAGAAAAACTGTAGTATGAAATTGCACAATGCAACACTGCTAAACAACAGCGGGGGGCAGTAGATCATAAAACAGCCATATGTCTGCTTTTAGAAGGCAAAATTTTTTTTGTTGAGGTTTGTTTGAACTCTGTTTAGACTTGTGAAAGCATGGATCCATCCTGCCTTGTATTAATGGGTCCGTCTGCTGGTCATGATGTCATAATAAGGAGGCTATTCTTTAGACTCCTTAGTACCAACTGAGTATTCTTGTTGACCATGTCCCTCCCTTTATGAACACAGTGTACCCATCTTCTGCTAGATGCTTCCACCTCACAGTGTCACAAAGCTCAAACAATCTCAAAAGGGTTTCTTGAAGATGACAATGAGTTCGCTGTAGATTTCAGTACTTTTAAAAATACAATGGAGTTTTTTTATGCTGACATTGTGGATCAAACTGTTATTACATAGTTATTTTTTCCCTGAGAATATAGTTATGATGATTTCACATTTATTAATCAGTTTTTCATATTGTGCATTTTAAAATTCTGTGTATGCAGGAATAGAAATGGCAAAGCTCGAATATTTACTTGCATATATTAGCAAATGACTGTTTTGATTTAAAACAGGAACATCAGAAAATGTGTCATGGCTGTGCAGCTTTGCAGTTCTTTAATTAGCGTTTCCTGCATGTGGTCCGCATGTTGTCTCTGCATTCATACAGGTTTCCCCTGTGTGTCTTTTCAATCACACATCAGGTGGATTATACTCCAGCTGTCCCACAGCTAGGAATGTGAGGGTCTGCCTCTCTGTTTTAGCATTGACTGACAAACAGATTCAGGCTATTTACCTGCTTTCCACCTCATACATACTCGGAATGGCTCCAGGCCACCATCACTATGAACAGAAACATGCAACAAGACAAAGTGAATCAATTAAACGCCACATCAGGATTTGTTATCCTAGAAATTATGTTCACCCAGTAATCACATTGTTGGGAAGCTTACTGATGGAGCAGGTGATGGAATTTGGAATTTGCCAAGGCATTAGAAACAGCAGTGTCACAAATGAGCTGGGGGCATTCATCCCACCATGCTATGGCCTGATTTCCAGAAGTCGTCATCTGTCACAGAGCTGTGCGCCTCACTAATTTAATTTCATAAGCTGTTGAATGTCCTGAGAGGAACAGCGAAACAGGATGGAGACTGGATGATATAACGCATGAATATATGTAAGAAGAAGATGTGATGGGATTATATGAAGTTTAATTTGGGGTTTATCATCTTTGATCTATTCTGTTGCAGTGATATGAAGAAAAAACCCCAATCTGCCTGATTATCTAATCTTAGAAACACAGACTGGTTCTTGTGGATGTTATATTCCAAATAAAAATCCTATATAATATTATATTACATACAGCATAAAGAAAATTGCATACAAGGAATAAGAAAAAATACCTCCAGAAATAATATTCTGTGAAACACTGAAAACTGGCATGAGGACTTTCACCTTTCTTGAGATTTGGATCCATCAAAGGGAAACTCCTCGCCTCACATATATATTTATTTATATGTTACATTTCAATCTGATTTCAACTTCTGTACAATGCAGTTTTACAATTTTGGAAAGGGACTTCAAAACTCTTTCTTTTCACTGACTTGTGTCAAAGAAAGATTAAATATTTGGTTGTAGTGGAAAAAAGTAAATATATTCAGTTAACACAATGCGCCTTTAAAAAAACAACTTTACTTTAAAATTATATTAACATGTAACAAAAAGTGAATTTGAATTATTAATTAACTGTTGCAACCAACTGGCTCTGAAAACTTGGCGAGCAGACATGGTCACCATGGAGATCCACCATGGTCTCTTGGACCTTAGGATTCAGCTGGAAGCCCTTCTCCTTGTCAAAGTAGTCCAAGCATTGGTACATTGGTTCTTCCCAACAGAGGTTTTGCAGCCTCAGCAGAAACACGAGCAGAAAGAACCACAGGATCCCCTTCTGCAATGACCACAGTGTAACGTTCACAACTGCATTAGTGCCAGTGGTGCTGTACACAGACACAGGACAGTCAGCAAGCAGTAAAGGACAGCATGACTTTCTTGTACTTAAAGAGCTCCTTGCTGTACCTCCTCTCCTCCTCAGCCCTTCATGATTGCAGGCACAGATGATCCCATTCAGCTTTGATCTGTTAAACTTGTGGCTAGAATGAATCTTCTGACTGTTTTTTGAACAGTGTCTGAAGCAGCTCTCCTCACTACATTTCCAAAGTTGTGTTTCTAATGATAAATTAACAACTAGCATTTCATCTCCAAACAGCTATAGTTCATGCATGCGGAGGTGTGACATTAAGCATGGTATGAATTCCTTTCTCAAGCTTTTTTGTCCAATCTTCAAGGAGACAGTGACCAATAACGAATCCTATTATCTCTGTATTTGAGCATTTTTTGCATCTGGCCTCTCTTCATCACAGCATGCTCTTCTTGTCTTAAGTGCAGCTGTTCTGAACAAACTGTAAGTGCTAGAAAAGAGACGCATCAGTCCAAGACTCCTCTGCTCAAGGGTAAAAAGAGAGAGAGAGAAAAAAGCTGTACTTTAGTATAGCCTGAAAGACCCAAGCTATCCC
Organism: Rhamphochromis sp. 'chilingali'; assembly: GCF_963969265.1. Lineage (NCBI taxonomy): Eukaryota > Metazoa > Chordata > Actinopteri > Cichliformes > Cichlidae > Rhamphochromis > Rhamphochromis sp. 'chilingali'. Next base: position 14,039,800 of record NC_137935.1, read on the forward strand.
TGACTGCAGCCATTCATATCCTCGAGCTATTCTATAGCTTATTGAGTTTGATTTTAACACCAATTTAGGGTATGAAAAACAACACATGAGCACATTAATTAAATGACATTATAGTCCTTTTTTACAGCATTATGTTACTCTTAACAAATGGCATCTTTCATCGCCTGATCAAATAAATTTTAATGAGAGAAGAGGACTTTACCCCCAGGAGGGGGCTTGTGTATAATAGCAGAGCATTTAGTGCAAGATAGACAGATGTGCCATCTCTGAGTTTTCCTGTTGTACTCACATCCCCACACACACTCCTCCCACATGCCAGCCCATTAAATCTTACTTTTGGTAATGCATTATCATGAATGTTATGTCATCATTCTTATCCCTGCATCCCGCTAGTTGACCTTAATGAACCCTGCCGATACAGAGACAGAAATCTGCACTATCCTCCTCCCATGCTCTTCATAATCACTCCATAAACTGCACAACAATACAAATCTGTGCGTCAGAGTAGCATGTTGGCAGCCACAGTCACACAGCTGCACATGTTCTGAAAGACCTGCGAACATCAGAGAGAGGTGGATGGGAAGAGCGGGAGTGGTGAACAGATGACCAACCGAAAGGTGGAAATGTGTATTTTTAGAGAGAGAGAAGGCTGTCAGATGAAGGTGACGCTACAGATCAGAGCACACCACAGAGGAAGATGAACAGCAGGAGTGTTGGTGTGCTTGCTTCTTGTTTTGAGTGTGGAGGCTTACTGTCTGGAGAGAGTGCGCGCTGTCCGTCAAGCCTAATTTGAGGAAAAGCGCAAGTGGTTTTCAGAGGGTTTAGCTACAGGTAAAAGCTGAGTGTGTTTCATACTGGGACTGAGCCGAGGCACACTCCTACAGGCGAATTTGGATTTTTTTTGCCGAGGAAATGGAGGAAATTTGTTCACTTTTTGGTCCAACTTCTTTGTCTGCTCATAAAGTACAATCCACCTTTATTCACGGTCCTGCTGAAAAGTCTGCTGCGTTAACAGTAGCGACCCTTTTGGCGCGTAACATATACCACATTGGTGGCACCGTGGCTGTACCACAGAAATGCAGGCTTACACAGACTGGTAAGTTGATGTCTGTGATGTCTGTGTGATTTAGGTATGTGTATGGATCGAGTCAATAATGCAGACTGAAGCAAACAAATAGAGCTGACTGGATTTTCATCATCCTTTGCTGACTTTTTTATATTTAAATTGATATATGTTGTGAAAAACTGGTATCTTCGTGTTTCTGTACAGGTTTTCTAAAACTGCGCATGAAGACAAACATATTGCATATTGAACACATCACATCCTGGTGCTATTCATAGCACAGGAGCAGAGCAGGAGCTCATGTTTATGCAATGGAATATCCCCAGAATAATCAAATTGCTCACTTTCAGCTACCATAACTTTGAACCAGCAGAAGAGCCCTCATGAGGAAAGATTTGTCTAGTTTGTGTGTTGATTTCTGCATATTTTGTCTCACATTGTAATGCTGCGTAAATATAATTCATTTTGTCCTTTGGACAGCCAATCAACCGAGACCGATTCACATCTTGAATCAACTTGCATACACAAAACAAAACCTGCAGGTCATGAAAGCTATCGGGCAGAAGTCTCCATTCGGACAGCTTTATTCTTGTCTAAATGCTGCATTTGTTTTTCAGTAGTCAAACTGGCTCAGATAGTTTGAGTGTTGGTGCCTTATGCCACATGAATAGTGCATGAAGTATCAGGCAGATGCTGGTGAATATGAATTTATGTAGTTATGAATAAATTATGATAAATCTGTGGACTGTTGTCCATTCTAGTCGTCACCCTTAGACCAAATCTTAACAGAGATCTCATGTAGGGCCATACTAGAATTGAAATATTAGCCTGAGTAGATTAGACAGTCAAATGAGGCCACGGCTGATAAGAATCTCACATCAGTGTTGAGATTAAAAAAATGACAGTTACGATTGAAAAAGATTAATGAAAGCTGTTGTAGCTGATAATCAAATACCAGGTATTATGTGTTTGCAATTCCAGGCCTTATAATATGGATCTAAGTAAGAACAGGCTTTGTTCATCAGGTTATCACAGAGGCGTCTTCATCACCTACCCCATTAAAATATGTTTGAATTTCCTTGGCCTCTGTGGAGAGACAAAGCTTTGATCTGCTCTCTGCTGTGCGCCGACAGAGATGATGAGATTTTACACATGCATGCGTGCACGCTCATAAACACTCACACAGCAGCACATGCATGTGTAGCAACTGTATTTCATTCAATGGAAATGGAAGCTAAAAAAGTAGAAAAAAGGCTGCTCTTTATATTTTCCCTACTCTCATATAGCTAAAAAAATATCACATTTTTACACTTGGATGGAGCTGCTATGTGTCTAAAATCCTTTTTTTTGGAAGGGTGCCGGCAAAGCACAAATACCACCATCAGAGGATAATTCACATACAAATGTCAAGTGGGGTTAAAAAGGCAGTGAATTCAGTTTTGCAAAGGTGTCTCTAAGAAACAGACAAGAATTACAAATTTGAACTGAAATGGTAAAATTCATATCTGCTCCTCAGATGGTTTAAGCAGAGAAATTGGACAAGAGATGAGTGTCAAGGTGTTCAGGCCGTCGATTATTTCATTCAACATCACTGATCTTCAAAGAGCTACTTAAATTAGTTCTCATCTATTATTATGAGCTGACTCCCCTCTCCTGTGTGCACATTAACCCACCTGCTCTCTTCCATTCTGCTTTTCAGCTTTTGGCCTAAGTTTGAGATTTGGCTCTTTGTGGTGCTTATCATGCAGATGGAAAACAGAGTGACAGGAGAATGCCTGCAGAAAGGTCAAGGAATAGCAGGGATGGATTGAAGAAAATAGAGCAAAAATGGAGATGCAATAAGGGAGGAAGTGAACTTACTTTAGGTTGCGCTTCAACACAAACTGATGATGAAATGATACCTGGATTTCAGTCTTCTGTTTCTGGAAAGCTGCCTGTTTTTGATGTTGAGCTGGATGGATAAATAAAAAAATGACTTCTGTATTCCCTTTGAGAATTTTCTTGTGAAATATATCTGACTGCCTTTCTGAAAAACATTTTTACATATTTATGCTCCGAGGGAATAGTGGGAGCATGGGCATGTACTTTCTAGGGCTGTTGAATAGCATTTATTCACTTTGGGGCTGATTTGTGATGTTTCACATCCAACTGCTGGCAGAGTGATGCTGTGAGCTTGTCTAGTCTGAGTCATGGATTTTACAGTCTGACATAGCGAGAGAAGACCCGGAAAAAGATTGTGGATGTGATTAGCATTACAGGAAACCCACATGTGACAGTGCCATCCATTGAAATCCATTGTTAATGAAGCTGTGGATTTCATAAGTGGCCATGAGAGATAAATAATGCAACATGTCATATTTTCTTGTTTTTGATTAATTCTTTTCTCTAAATCTCTCTGCATCTTCAGTGTCCCATTATTTTCTACAGCCCTGAAGGCTTTTTGCAACACCATAAAGTACTCATCCATTATGAGCTGATATAAAAGTTTGTGGTATTCCCTGTTTTGTGATAAATGATTAAAATGGCTTAAAGCTGGGTATAGAAAAATAGCGTATAGTGTTTAAATAACTGTTAGTGGGTCTAATGAAACCTTGTGCCTGAGATTCTATTTCTTCTGAACTACAGTGCACAGGTTCTGGTTGTATTATAGCTAATAGTTGTATGTACTGTAGAATATTTCAATGTCATTGTGAATTAATTTATTCATTAGGGCACTGTCAATGAGGAGCTTAATGAGCAAATCTCCCAAACAAGTTTAGACAGTTTGGTCAGTTTGATTTAGGCCTCGGTCCCACAGGCCTAAAGACCAGTTGGCAACCCCCTGGCAACCTGTGGTCCCAAGAGAAAACGCTTATTCCTTGACTGGTTGGCGAGTGGCTGCTGCCAGTAATTTGATGAAATTGATTGCAAAGAGCGTGCTGTAAAAGCGTCCCTGATTTTAGTTTGATGATTGCCACAATCACTTGTAGTTTGCATGGAAGACACCTGCTTTTCTATAAACACTCCCCAACTGCTTGCTGACTGGTAGTGAAATTTATAAAAGTGAGACGCAAATCAAAAAATAAAGTTCTTTCAAAGTAAAAGTTTAAAATTTTACTATGAAGGCAAGCGTTTCTATTACTGGTTTGTTTGGTGCTCTTCGCGGTTTCGTTGTCACTTAGCACATAGCTGACTAATGTTTACAAACAAGTTGGTGCCTTCCACACAGTTTTTTCAGTGACTGCAGCAATCTGCTCAGAATCAAAGAAATCACAAGGAAATTTAGCTGTTTGCGACTGATTTCACCAAGTGACTGCTGGTAACGTCCATCAACCACTCGCTAATAACTTCAAAGTCAAGTGAGGGGCTTTTGAAGCTATCCAATGTGTTAAAAGAAACATTTTTTTCTTACTATTATTTATGGTTGGTTTTTATGGTTAAAAAAAAAAACAGTTGAAAAGAAACCAAAACAGCAGTTCATGCAAAAATATTAGTAAGTTCAGAAGTATGGCATTAGGTAACATTTATGTAACAAGAGCTGAAAATGGTGTAACAAATGCATCCGGTGTATAGTAAGCAAAAGTGGAGGTGGGTCATTTACAGAGAACAAAAACTGTATTTGTTTTATATTTACATAAAAACAAAAATCTTGTTACCATAATCTAATAAGAGTAAATATATTTTTGTTAACTCGGTGACGCTGCCCTTTCCTTTTTATATCTTAGTCATGTCCATTTGTCATATCAGATGTTCACATTACTAATTCTTTTACTGAAATTCAAGCTTATCATTTATAAAAGGTGACCCTTGCAGTCCATTACTGTTGTCTAAAACATAGTCCTACCCCAACACTATTGATATTTCTTCTGATTTGCTGGAAACTGCCGGTTAGAGTAAATAGCTTGTTGTGTACTTCGCACATATTTGTATGTATCTTTTGATCTTTGTTCTCTTTTGTGTTAATAACATGGCAGGCTGTGTGACCATCTTTGCATTCATAATGTGCTGTGAACCTTCCGAAGCGATACGCAGCTATTGGACTCATATGTTTACGGTTGTGTCCCTGGCGTGAGCATCTGTGACTAAAAGAACTCATCTTGTATTGAAAGCCAAATTTGTGCCATTGCTAAGCCTTTCCTCAGGATAGAGAGAGTGCAGATTGTACTCAGCGCTCTGCTGAGTGTGTGCTCTGTCAAGTACGGTTAAATATGTGTTTTAGAGCCACAAGAGGTTTGACTTTTGGTGTCTTTAAAGATAATCACTCATGTCATCAAAAAATGCATTTTTAAATTTATTTCTGTGTGTTTGTGTATTTGCTATTACAAATATAATACAACTTCACTATATTTGACCTTTTTCAAATTTTGATATGGAGTCTTTAGGCAGTTTTTCTTTATTTGTAAACCCTGATGATTTTGAGTCTTCAGGTTCCTTCACCATTGATCTGATGCAGAAAAAATATACTAGTTATTATCATGTATGCTTTTAACTGTATTCTTCTTAACATCTTAACCATTAACATGCACTTTTTACTAAATAATATCATTGCTGTGTTTGTAATATGAAAAAATGTTTTGATATGTTGAGAGTTTTGTCACGGTCTGCGGAGGGCAGACCGTGTGTGGGAGTGTGAGGATCCAGGTGCAGACACAGACGAGGAGACAGTACTGAACTTGAAACGAAAAGCGAGCCTTTCTTTTGGCTGATTAAAGTGGCAAAAAACTGAAAGCACCGAGGCAAGACTAAACTAGAAGCTGAACTGGGAAAACTAAGAACTGACACTTAACTCAGACGACAGGGAAGACTGAGACAAGGAGACAATGATGCATATGACTGAGACAACTATAAACAGGACTCTGTGCTGGAACAACAAAGAACTATGAAATGTATACACGTATGCAACATGGACATGACCAGCACAGAGTCCTGAAACCTGGCATAACATGGGTGAAGTTGAACAGATGATGCGATGACGATCAAAGGAAGACTGAGGACTTAAATACACACATGAGGTGATCAGGCAAAGTGGAGACGCATGCGAGCACAGCTGACTAGAATGAAACATAATGACAATACAGGGGAGAGTAACACTAACTACAATGAACAAAGAACACCAGACTCTTCCAAAATAAAACAGGAAACACAGAGACATAGACATGGCACGAACTTGACAACAAGAGCCACACAGACATGAAACATGACAGGTAGACGCACGGACCAGGGAGAGATGAAAAAAGGGACTAAGAAACCAAGGACTAAAATGCAAACTAGAAATCAACTAGATGCGTTAAACTACAACATGTGACTACAAAAATATGCATTAGAACTCAAACACTGGGCCTCACGACCCAGTACCGTGACAAGTTTTTGTTTAGCATGAATTCTCTCTGAGTACATTTTCTTTTTTGATCCAAGACATTGAAATGGGACATGAGAACTTGAGCTTGCTTTCATTTATATACTGTGTTTAGGAGAAGAATTGGCATTTACCTTACGGCACCACTAAATTTTTAATGTTTTATGAGTAACTCTTTACAAGTAAACTCTGAAGTGTATGTTTTATTTCTTGTTTTAAACTGTCAGCGATCCACTTTGGTTTATAAAATTAATGTTCACATAGTATTTACAAGCTTTTTTTTTTCTTTATCAGTAACCTCTTAATTACAGCCCCATGAAAGTACATGAATTACATCTTGTTAGGTCTATTACAGTTGTCCATATACCCTTAAATTCGATCCCAATCCCAAAGTAATCTCTTCATGACTAATTCATCAGTTTTTAGACACAGAGGGTTCTTGTGGGGAAATTTCTTAATGGCCAAGCAATTATAGAATACAGTAATGCTGAATAAGACATCAATAAGTGCTGAATAAGGACTTCTAAATGGCCCTAATGCTACAACTATGTATCCTAATAACTAGTTGACCGTGAATACTTATACCTTAATACAAAGTGTTACACTTGGCACTAATCGCCTCCCATCTTGAAGGGTTGGGAAGCGAATTCCTCAGCTCAAGCCTGTGGTGTGGCTCCACATTATACATCTAAAGTCAGACATTAACTCATCACCATAATCTACTGAAATGGCTTATAGTTTACAGTTAAACGGCTACTTCATTGCTTTTAAAAGTGGGGGAGCACAAACTTGGAAAATTTAAGATTAAGCTGTTTTATATACGTTACAAATTTTGCTGCTTTTATTCCATTCTTCATATTTTAATCTGCCTCCTATTATCTTTTTTTCACTAAGTAGCCCTTATAAGAAATCGAATCATTGTGTACGATTTTAAAGCTCGTCACTGATTAAGTAAATTACCATCACACTCCTTGTTTGTTCCCTGTTCCCCTTTTCATCCTATGTAAACACAATTTACATTTCAACCAGAAGTCACATTTTTTTCAGATAAAGGTGAGAGAAAACACACCAGACAATCAGTGACAAGCTTTAGAATAGAGAATAGCCTTTATTGTCATTGTTCGTTGTACTCTGTACAATGAAATGCAGTCTTGTCAAGAGAGGGGGAGGCTTTTAAAAGTGTGTCAGCCTTGTTTTAAGGCCAAATATTTGAATACCTGTCACTAAAATATTAACCTTTCAGGTATTTCATAACATTTTTTCTGTTTAACCTCTTTATTCCCCTCTCTATTTTATTTAAGTGTTGCATCCATGTATGTGTGGACTGATGCATGTTAACACAGAAATGATGCATACTTATGTGAAAACATGAAATATGCACAGCCATGCACGCACACATACACGCAGAGGCGTACACACACTCCACTAATGAGGATGGAAATCTCTCCCTCTCTCTGCTGTCATCCCTGTCTATATCTCTGCCACCAGCTGTCATGCAAAGTAAAAAGTTTGAAGCTTTGTCTTTTATCCTTTCTCAAAGCTGGACAGTGCTAGACAGTCAAGCAATCAAACACAAAGTCAATTCTTACCATCATTTCAGTCCCTCTGTGCTCCTCTTCAGAACACCCTGCCCTCTTCTTGCCATACTCCTGTTCATTTCAAGTCACTTTAATTGAACCTTTTCCAGTAGATAACTACCAGAAATTGAGTTTTCAGTTCGTAGTATAGTGTAGACACACATATATACGATGCAGTGCATTGACAGAGAGTGGACCTTCACCTGCCTGTGTTTAATGTGAAAATGTTAAGCATCGGTTTGCGATAAGTGTGTGTGTGTGTTTCATGTTAAAGCTGATGGGCAGAGACTTCAAAATGCCACAGTACTTAAAAAAAAAAAAAAAAAAAGGAATGATGGCACAGGTGCACACACCAAAACTTGAAGCCGGGGAGTGAATTCATCTAAATCCAGTCACCATAAACTCTTCTCCACAAAGACAACATCAACAAATCATAGATTTAAATCATACTGTTCACGGTGAGGTCTGTAGATAATCCAGAATAGCAGCAACACAGATTCTGCTTTTGAATTATTTCAGTTTATTGGAGAAATCTATTCAATACTGTGAGACCCTCAAAGAGAATTGCATTCAATCCAGCTGGATTGGGGAAGAGGGAGAAATGTCAGAGACAGACACCAGAAACCACTGAAACACTAAAAGTGAAGAAATCTGCAGAGGTATGTAACAAATTCAGCAGCCTTTAATGCAGCCCAATCTTAGCTTCCACCTGCTTCATCATAATGTGAAGATTTTTTTCCTCAAACAGTTCTTTAGGCTCTCTGTGAAACTTAGAACAGAGACATACACATTAGACAAGTCTCTCTCTCTGAGATCGCTCTACTTCTTCCTTCTCTGAGCTGCTCTCATGGGGAGGTCAGCGGGGTAACAGAAAAGCAGCCCTGTGTGTTTACACAGAAGAATCTCTGTTCATTTTGGTGTCTGACCCACATCAGCTGCTGGCTCAACTACTAACTGTGTGACTCTGTGACACTTTGCCACACTTCTTCCTGAGAAAATACAGTTAAAGCCAAACACCTGTTCCTTTTTTTGTCTTGATACGGTTCTCTGCTAACCTTGTTTGTGTTTGTGTGTCTTCGTTATTTGCAGTGGAGCGATGCATGAGTGTTATGCAGTCAGGGACACAGATGGTAAAGCTGAAGGCTGGATCCAAAGGGTTGGTAAGGCTCTTCTACCTGGATGAACATCGTTCCTGCATCCGCTGGAAGCCCTCACGCAAGAGTGAGAAGGCCAAGAGTGAGTATGCGTGCATGCACACACACTCCTCTGCATCGATACACAGATTCAAAATAATATACACAAACTATTTTTGCATCTGTCCTTCTGTCCGGCTTTCTATCAAATTATGGTATAATTTCTAAACATTGTGGATACATTTAATGGAGAAAATCTTCTTTATTACAACTTTTTTTCATAGTTTGTCTAAGTTGAAGTAGCACTGTACAAGCCTTCAACCTAAGTGACCATATGGGTGATCTGCCTTGAGTCTGTGCATGCGATTTCAGAGTAAACATCTGTGAGGCTCAGGCACAAAAACAAATAAAACAGAGGACCTTAAAAGACTCCTTCAGACAGATTTTTTTTTTGGGCCTCATTTCCACTATGGTCCAAAGATTTGTACTGGATCTTAAATGTCAAGCACACTAATCCCCTGACATATCAAAAAATTGGGTGTTTTTTTAAATGTAGTTTTTACAGGCAACCATGCTATGCTTTAACCTAGTCTATTGGTCAAATGGTTGCTTTTGTAACTCAAGAGTGCAAAATAGTGACTGAAAACAAATGCTGAGAGGAGTTGACCAACCAGAGAAGTTCTGGGAAAGGTTTCTTTGTTGAAAAAAGCTCTTTTGTTACAGTGAGAAATACTCACGATTGAAAGTAGTGTATATTTTTGATTAAAAATCAGAAATGAGCAGAAGTATTTTGTGTTAAATCAAGTGATTTGTGGACCCATCCATCAACCCCAACTCTGTTTGTAGTTTGCCATATGACCAAAGTAGAGTGCAGACATTTTACAGTTGCAGCATGAGATATATCTATTAATAAAAATCAGATAATTTCTCTGTTTCATGTTCTGATTTTTCCCATTAGTTGCTCAAGTCCACCTCAAATTGCTGGCCTGCCCCTTTAGTTGCTGAGGTGATTGTCCTTCTTAATTTTCTATATATGAGGAAAATGTGGACTTTAAAACATTCTTCATTTTACATTATATGACTTTTCAGCTGGTGGAATAAATATGTGGTACTGCTGCATTTTGCGGCAATAGTTTTACAGCTTGTTTTGCAAATTACCACATTTTGTGCAACATCCTCCTTGTTATATCCAAACGACAGCGAGTCGCATTCCCTTGCTCGTCTGAAATTGACGCTGTTGCCATATTTTTCCTTATCTGGTAGTATATAAATACGCATGGTGAACGCAGTGGTTGGGAGGGGTGGATTAATGATGCATTCGCAGTGTGTGGGAGAAAAAAATAAACTCAGTCAATCACATGCAGACAGCTTTATATTGCCTGTGCAATTTATGTTCGGTGGTTACAATAAAGCCATTTTAACCATTGTACGTGGAAAAACTTGTGATACATAGAGTATATTGCTCACCGCTAGCTCCAACAAGACTGTGCTATAAAGTGCTACTATTAAAGTACTGTGTCATACATTACTGTAATATTCTAAGATCGCTGCATCTTACTATAACACACAAATGTTTTTATCTCAGTGAAGTTCTCTTAAAAAATCAGTAGCTGACCAAAATTTGCACAAAGGTACATATTAGGCCCCTCAATGTTCCTATGTATATTATGGATGCAGATATTATGATATCAAAATATTGCCTAGCTACTGCATACCAACAGGCTAAATTGACCTGTTTGTTTTTATACATCTTTAGCACCCTAGGAAAGCATTGTGTCATTTTTATTTCACAACAGTAACATCATGTTTACATACCCAAAACTTGAATTGGCTGTGATATATCATGACATCATTATGCTGCATAGCTGCCTCCTAAAATGGCCTAAAGAGGACCAAAAAATATTGCAGCATTCATTAGATTATTAATATGAATTGCTGAATTTGGAAAAAACAAAAAACAAATCCTAAAATAATGGCATTGGTATTATATATTGTTATTTACACCTGTGTAACTTGTTGGAAAGATTGTGATTTGGTTTAATACAGAAAAAAATAATCTGCTATGGGTTGAAACAAGGCGCTTTTGTTGTTTAGATCTAAACAAATGAGAGTGAGATTACAAACCCCACTCTGCTCTTTACATGCCTAATTGTCTGATCACGCAGATGTTGCACTATTAGACATTGTACTGTTTCTAGTACAATACTCAACAGTTAAAGCTATAAAAAGCTATCAACATAAGATTATTTCTACTTACATAATAATAGCACTAATAATACTTTTATTTATTTATTTATTCTTAGCACATATCATGTTTCAAAGTGCTTGACAGATTGTGGCCATTTCCTTTTTTTTTGCAGCAGTAAACCTTTTTCCTGGAATGTCTGTTGAAGTTTAATAATCTGAGTTTGCCACATTGCTCTGGCTCTGAGAGGATTATCGTTATATGTTTCACGGCCCCCTCAAAGCATCGTTAGCACTTTTTTATTTTATATCAACCCACTGAGGCATACATCTGTCTATGGACCTGTCCTTAAATGTGTACATGGCAGTGTGTGTGTTTGTGTGTGTCTGTGAGTAGACTGTCAACATTAGATAAGCCTCTTAGATACTCTCCATTGACATGATTAAGAGAAACACACAACAGCTGCATGAATATTTCTTTGAAAGTGTGTGTGTGTGTTTCTAAGCAGTATCAAAACAAGGCGGCCATATTGTTACTTTCTGTCATACTGTAGCAGGATTTCAGAGATGAGATAATGTAACAGGAAGTGACATGGTAAGAGTGTGATGGTGGATAATTTTGGAATGGATCATAACAAAATTGATTTTAGGATGAGTAGAGAGGCAATTAATTTAATGAAAAACTCATCAATTCTTTAATTAGTCATTTAAATATTATGCTAAAACAAAAACGTTTACTCTTCTGAGTAAGGGGCTTTGTGCGTTGATGAGAGTCATTAACAAAACATTTTATAGACATAAGGAAAAAAGCAGCAACTTGAAGTGATGCATTGAGTGGATTTTAGATTCAGCAAAGGTCATAGTTTACTGCAGGCACTCTCTCTTTCCTCACAAAGGCACAGACTCATAGTTAGCTGGGTTTATACTGAAATCTCATTAGGCTGTGATATTCTGCAGCATATAGGAGCAGCTTATGTTCTTTCTCTGCCTTTATGTATTTCACATAAAAGCAGTGTGTGAAGGAACTGGCATCTTTTTAATCATGGTGATTTTTCAAAAAGCTTTTCATGTTCTTTTCATGTTATCCCTTGTTTTATGTTCTGCTGGCTTTGTGTTTTTGTCATTATGCTTCTGTAGGTTCTTCTGTTTCTTGAAGTTAAAGACAATTAATTTTGTTAATCCATTTTTTTTCAATTTGTCAGCAAATAATGAACTTTAAATTTTCCATCCTGTCTCTTCCAGCCCTCAAGCCCATTCAACCTTATTTAAGAATTCGTCTTTAAAAACTCTATTCTCTCCTTATTTCTCTTCTCAGCCCCCACCTGATTTTATCATGTTAAAGGGGAGTTCTTCTGTCCTATAGTCACCAAGTGTTTGCTAACTTGAAATAGTGTGATTGTTGGGGTTTTCTCTTTAATAATTTAGGGTCTTTACCTTGGAATAGAAATTGCCTTGAGACAACTGGCTCCATATAAATAAATTTAAACTGAACCAAATGCATATAATTTTTTATTGATTTTTTTTAAAAAAGTGTTTGGGTGCTGCTTTTTTCATTTTTTCTTTAGATTAAACATCAATATTTTATAGTACACTTTAATTTAGAGCAAATGTGCATTCACGGGATAAATGTCTGTCTTAAATGTAAACAGATGGCATAACTCTATCACTTTTCAATATATATATATCTATATCTATATATATATAGATATAGATATAGATATATATCTATATCTATATCTATATATATATATAGATATTTTTTTTTTTTACCAACAATGTTATACCAAAGCTTTAGTTTTTATTACTATAATACCTATTATACCAACTAACTAGCTACTTTTTTTCAAAAGTTTCATATCAGCAGCCTTTCATTTGAGTTGTTATTCAGTATTAACTAGAGAGACAATTATTAATGATACCTAAAAGCTGCCTTTTTAATTTATTATTTTTTTCCTTTCTTTCCATCTTTTCTTTTCACTATCAGTCACCATCGATTCACTGTATAAGGTGACAGAGGGCGGCCAGTCGGACATCTTCCATCGGCATGCGGATGGCACCTTCGACCCTGCCTGCTGTTTCACTGTTTATCATGGAAACCACATGGAGTCCCTTGACCTGGTGACATCAAATGCAGAGGAAGCCAGAACCTGGATAACTGGTCTTCGCTACCTGATGGCCGGAATCAGTGATGAGGACTCTTTGGCTAAACGCCAGCGTACACACGATCAATATCCTTTAAACAAATAGCTACAGAGAAATCATGAACATCGGTTTTCTAGGAAGGAAAAGAGTTTTGTATTCATATTTTTTTAAGTTCAGAAGGAAACATTTAATCCTTTAAAATAAAATTCTTCACCACAATGCAAAGTATAATTGTTTTCCTTAAGAAAATAACTTTGCATTCATGCACGTCGTCAAAAAAATTATTTCTACTATTAAAGCTGGCAATCAGCATATTTTTGCCTAAACTTTTTTCATCCATGTTTGTCAGTGTTTCCTATTAAACAAGTGGAAATGCAAAAAATGATCCTGACAATTTTTATAAACATAGAAACATAAAACCTACGTCTTTTTCCTTAATGTGTGTGTGTCTCACATGGATGAAGCAGACATTTGAAGAGGCCGATAAGAACGGAGATGGCCTGCTAAACATTGACGAAATCTACCAACTTCTTCATAAGCTGAATGTCAATCTGCCACGCAGGAAGGTCAAGCAAATGTTTCAGGTTAGAATATGAAACCATTCCAAATGAATTTATATATTTTTTCTGTATATAAATATTTAGGTCAACATAAAGGTTTTCCATTTTAGCACATTAGAGGAGCTCAGCTGTTGTAATTATTATGCCTGTGTGTAATTCAAATATATATGTTAGAGATATTTAGTAGTATTTTAGCCCTTATGCATGAGATAATTTTATAGGAAAAGAACATTTTAATGTAAGAACAGTAGTGATAGTGAGGAATGTACCGGCTGCAGACACCAGGAGTGTCAGTCTCATTTTTCTTCATGGGGCAAATACAGCCCAGTTTCATTCTGTCTAAATAAGTTTAAGTACACATTCAACCCAAGAGATGCCCTGAGAAAAATTATTGCAATTTCAACACACCATTTTCAACTTGGTTTTAGTTTCTCTACACTATAAAGCAATGCAGCTGGAGAAAATTGAGGAAACTAATTACTGTTGTTCACTGGGATTGCAGAGGCAGAAATAAAGCAATAAATTATATGTGAATTCACAGATAATTTCTATTATTTTTTATTATTATTTACCTTTAATGGATCAGTAATTTTTATATCTTTATAAAAAAGAGACTGTAAATACAGTTAAACATTCACATTGTATGCCCTCCTCATCTGAAATTTCCACATTTTTCAAAGCCATTCTGTGGGCAGGATTGGACCCTCTTGTAGCCCCCCTGCCACAGACTGTATATACCGCAGGCTTTTCTAATGTTAATTATTGTGTACTTTAGGAACGTACAGCATTAAAAATAAAGCTCTTACTTTTAAGTACCACAAAAACAAACATAAATGACACATGGTACTCCCTCCCCAACAAATGTATCCAGCCACAAAGACATCAGAAGTAATTACAACAATCTGACAATTTGTTAATTAACTGGGCCGATTAATTAATTCTTGCATCCCATCATCAAAAAAATAAAACTCAACTGCTTGATTGCCTGTGTAGGTGTCCTGGCACAATAGGCAACTAGGGCCACAACTGTCAAGTTGCTCAGGTATGACTACATCAGAGAAGTGTTGTTGTTCTCTCAATTTAACAAAAACAAAAACTCAGCTAAACCATACTTAATGAAATCATTGGTGGGCCTATTGCTCAGATGTAGAGGCTGAGAAATGGTTTCAGTGCCTTTAAGCTTTTAAATTGCTCTTCATGAGAACATGTTGTGTGGTAAATCCCTATTTAAGCCAAGAATTACATCATTTTTTAAAATAAATCTAATTTGCTGATATGAAAAATCTGAACAGTATTAACCCCTTTAAGCCTCCTCTTCTCCAGTCTTTCATTAGTTCACAGATGATACAGTGAATCTCAGAATGTTTCATCCTCTCACAATGGAATAAATTGAAAGTGTTCAGTCTCTGCATTTAGATTAGAAAGAAAATTTCCTCAATATATCTTTTTCCAGTGACGCACCAGGAGACATCATCACCTGAACAGCTTTTGGTGCTTAAAATATCCAGAGTCTGTCTGTTTTCTGTCCATGTATTCCAAGTCAATCACAGTGATTTCTCCTTTTCGTTGTGTGTAGATTCTGTCTATGATCGAGTTCCCAATGCTCACAGTGAACTCATTATGGGATTGCGATGGAGGCATTAGCTAGTATTATTAGATTTAGTGTCGAATGGGCCTCCGTGAGATCCAGGTAATATGAGATGTTGGATCCCACCGAGCCGGTGGAGCGTGGTGGCAGGATAGAATGAGGAGCGAGCCCAGCTGTGTATGTCCCCTGGAAACATCTAGTGAGATATGAGTTTCGGAAGAAAAAAAAAGAGAAAGTGGTAATGTGTTTATATATAGAAAAAATGCTGGTCCATGGTGTCTGCTTGGTGCTAGTGTGAACCTGTGCTGTATGAGTGTAAAAGGATGAGACAGTATGCAGCTACCGTGTGCACACCTGCACAGTTTAAGACTATTTGCACGTTGGTAGGATAATAGCTTTTCAGTTATAGGACATGGAATATGCAACTTCTTGCATTATGATCATTTGGATCAAATATCAAGGAACATATAAATTAACAGGTGGGAAGAACTCATGGCACTTTTCATACTGCAGACAAAATGTCACATTGAACTGCAGCTTCACTGGGAAGAACAAGCGCCAACGGTAGATTTATTCAGAACTGAAGAAGATTAACTTAACATGACACAGAGTACAACAACGTTCAATTGTAATAGTTTTAATTGTGAAACAATGAGCAGAATTTCTGTCTCAGCGAAGCCTTGTGCTGATAATCACACTGCAGAGCTTGAGTGTGCATGAAAATAATAGGCTTTCCAAGCTATCGTCATATCGCCAATGACATATCACTCTGTCATCATCACAGGAAGCAGACACAGATGATCAACAGGGCACTCTCACATACGAGGAGTTCTCTGTCTTCTACAAGATGATGTCTCTGAGACGGGACCTGTATCTGCTGATGATGGCATACAGCGATAGGAAGGACCACCTGACAGCTGAAGAACTGGTCAACTTCCTGCACAACGAGCAAAAGGTGCGCCAATCGAATTCTCAGCAAAGGATGTTAAAATCCATCACAGTTTTATAATGAGAAGTCCAGAGTCTCAAAAATCAGCTCTCTTAATTTTAATTTGGCCTCAGAAAAGAGATTCATTATATTCCTATTCACGCTCTCCTTGTTGCTCCAGTGTCTAACTCCCTTTGCCTAAGCTGTCTGCCCAGAGGAATCTGCTCCACTAAGCCAATGTATTGCATCTAAAATTGGTTTGTGTCATGGGAGCACTTGGCTTGTTTTATATGACTTTTCTATGCTCTTTTTCTTTCTTCTCAAGGTTTTCTTTTTTCTTACAGAGTTTTTACTTCTCTTACATTTCAATGGTGTAATTTTTCATCACGCCCCATTTTTTGTTCCCACCCTAATATACTCAGGTTAATATGTTTCTAAAATTGAGCTGCTGAATTTAGTACAAAAATGGGAAGTAACACTGACTACTTTGACCTTCTAGACTTAAATGAAACTGGGTATTTACTGCCTTTCAAATGCTGCAAATATAGGTCTTTTCACATTTTCTGTTACTTTTTTTCTGTATAGATGACCAATGTGACTCCAGAGTATGTTGCAGAAATCATTGACAAGTTTGAAGTGTCAGAAGAAAATAAACAACAATGCGTTATGGGGATTGAAGGTAACTTTAACTTCTTTATCCTCCCTTTCAGAGTTTTCTATTTGCATTTCTAAATCTTGGACGTTGTCAGCCTCTCTCTTTCCTTCCCTGTGTTTGTCATGGCACATCATCACTTTGCAACACCAATGCTTATACTTTTATTTGCAATTAGTTTTCATACTCTTAAGATCAAGACCAGCTATTGATAGAGTTGATGCCATTTTGGTTATTTGGAGGTAACAAAGGGGCCAGTTAAAAAAAAAAAAATTAATTATGAAACATTATATTACCCTTTGTATGTCTCCAGGTTAAAATTCATAAAAATATTTGACATTCATAAGCAACTTTTCTTAATATTGGCTGTAAATTCCAATCCTCATAATAGAAATTCTATAAACTGCTAGCAAAAAATGATGGGAACTATAAAAGGAGGACCGTGAATGGTTCTGATTTTATCTCTGAGTGTCATTTTAAGTATCATCCCATGTACTCAAAGGGTGACCTTAAAGGAGGAGAAGGCGTGAGGATGGATGAGGACAGCCAAAGTGTGAAAATTGGCAAATCAGAATGTGGGTGGTGGAAAAGAGAAAAGTCAGTGAGGCCAGAGTAGATGAGGGGTGGGAGGACAAGGGGGTAAGGCTAATCTTGTTGTCTGAGGCATGAAGTCCGCCATTGTCTGTATGTCTGGCCAACCAGATCGGTATTACCGTGTTGCAGCTCTGAATCATAGGTGTCCAAACAGAAGTCACAGGATGTACATGTTTTTCTATGGCATGAAGAAAAAGATGTGCTGTACAGTTTTTGGTCTCTTAACAACTGTGTTTCCAACAGATGTTAATATTCATGCCTCCAAGTGTGTTGTTACAATCTAAACTTAATCTCAATATCCCATGGTCAGGCACATGTGATCAATCACCAAATTTATGCTACATTTTTAAAATCTCTTTCTTATTTTAATTCCCCTCCTCAGTCTGCTTCCCCACATTAACTCTCTGCTTCTCCTTTCTTCCTTCCTTTCTTTTCCTTATTTTCGCTTGCTCTTGGTATTCCTGTCTCATTTCTTTGCATTCTCGCTGGATGAAAGGAAACTTTCTTCCTTCTTACTCCCCTTCATGCTGGACCACCCCCCCAAAAGTTAACAATGTGAAGTATATCTAACAGTGTGGCTTGAAACCACAGCGCTGTGGTTTTTAGAGTTATTTGTGATCCATTTGTAGTTTTGTAGAGACTGACTTGGTGATCAAGAGATGTGGGTAGAAGTTCTGAAATAATCCCATGGATTGTTATTCAAAAAAAGAAAAAAACATTTTACTAGTTTAGGAAAAATAAAGATATATATAAAAAGGGGGGTTAGTCTATTTCACACAAAAGCTGTAAAACATAACTGAAACTAAGGTTTCAGTATGGATGTTTATTTTTCCCCTGTAATTTCTTTTGTTAATTAAAATTCATATTTTTCTTTCAGGTTTCACAAATTTCATGCGCTGTCCAACGTGTGACATTTTCAACCCATTGCACCATGAGGTAAATCAAGACATGGACCAGCCTCTGTGTAACTACTTCATCGCCTCCTCTCATAACACCTACTTGACTGGAGATCAGCTCCTCTCCCACTCCAAGACTGACATGTATGCCTGGGTGCTGCAGTCTGGTTGCCGCTGTGTAGAAGGTAAAGATATAGCTCTATTTAAATGTGTGATCTGACCCATTGCACGGAAGACATTAAGCATGTAGGAAAAAGTGAGAAAAAGGAAGGTAAAAATGTTCAAATGGATGATAGATGACTTCCATTACACTACATCACTGGGTCTACTGCTTAATGGTTCATGCTGTAGAACAGTACCCTCATTAATGTAACTAGTAACACCTGAGCCTTTCATATTGTAACTAATCAGTATGTCTGCAGTGAAAATGTAGTACCGTAATTAGACAAAAATGTTTGGTGGCTCATAATAGTAAAAAATGATCTTGATTTCAGCATGTACTAAATTATGTTGTTTGTGTGTGTTTTTTCTCACTGCATGGATCCTTTTGGGGACAAAAGAGCTTCGCCTCAACATAAAACACAATCTTACAACCTGTAATATCCCAACTGGTCATAACATTTAAAAACATGCAAAAGAGCTGTGAAATCAAAGGTTATTCAAATACATTTTGTGTTTCCCATATGGAAAGTTGAACAGCGATAACAGACTAAAAACTCACAGCAGTAGCATTGTGTTGCTGTATTTTCTTCCGAGGAGAGAACTGTATATAAATAGTTTCAGTATTTATGAATCATTGCTCCTTCTTCTCCTACAGTGGACTGTTGGGATGGTCCCGAAGGAGAGCCGATGGTCCAGCATGGCTACACTCTGACCTCAAAGATCCCATTCAAGTCTGTCATAGAGACCATCAATAAATATGCCTTCATAAATAACCAGTGAGTCAAAACTTCTCTGTGTTTATGTGTGTGTGTTTTTTAATGTGTGTGTCTGGAGGAGAGACAGAGTGTTTGTGAATGTTTAATGGATACTAGACACTTCCATTATCCTATTATTAGTGATGGGATTTCCGGCTCTTTTTAGAGAACCGGCTCTTTTGATTCGGCTCACTAAAAAGAGCCGACTCTTTCGGCTCCGAACCGGCTCTTCAGGTTGTTTTGTTGCTTCACTAATTTATTGGCATGTGTAGATGTTTTCTGCCACCTGCTGACCGAGCGAATGAACCCTAATGTAAACTGAATTAGCGTCATTACAAACGTGTATTAATTTTGATTTAGTGATAGGAGAAACATACCATACTGGGGTGCTCGGTACAACAAATTTAAGAAGCAAGCACTGATTCGCAAAGGATTCTGGGAAGTAGCTAGCCGGTCGTCACGGCAAAGCTACGAGAGCGTCTCTCAGCATGGGCCCGAAAAAAGTTCTGTCAGCCGAGGAAGGAGACGATATTAAGAAGTCGCTGGAGTTTATGACAGAGGAGATTTCTACTGTCAAACTGCAGCAGAAAGCCATCCTGGACCTGGTCGAGGAAGTTAAGGCTCTCCGCATCCAGAACGCCGAGAAGGATCGGCGGCTGGCGTACCTGGAGAACAGAGTGGCGGATTTGGAGCAGTACACCCGGATGAACGATGTTATCATCACGGGGCTTCGCATCAAACCCCGGTCATACGCCCGGGCGGTCGCCACTGACAATGTAGGAGGGCCAGGAGAGGAAGATGTCAACTCCACGGAGCATCAAGTGGTTACCTTTCTACGGTCCAAAGGTGTGGAAGTGGATTATAACAACATTGAGGCTTGCCACCCTCTACCCCGAAAAAATGACAGTAACAAACCAGCCATCATTGTGAGATTTGCAAACAGAAAACAGCACTGTTAAAACAAGGAAGGAAACTGAAAGGATCCGATGTCTTCATGAACGAACATCTGATAAAAAGAAATGCGGACATTGCCAGGAAAGCACGTTACTTGAAGAAACAGGGAAAAATTCAAAATACATGGACCACCAACTGCAAAGTATTCATTAAACTCAATGGAACACCGGAACAAGCCAAAGTGTTGGTCATCAGAAATATGGAAGAGCTGGACAAATACTGAGGTCAACTTACTCTGGAGGTATGAATACACATGTGACGTGACACACAACACAACACATGGCACAGTCCAAAAGAACTTCATCTGCATCCGGCAACAATATCAACATGACTCATTGGAATTCTCTTTATGATAATCTGGAACTGAGAACATTTCGATACACAGACCATAATGTTCTAGACTTAGAAAAGGATATAGACCCGGAAAATAATTTCTTCTACAACATCAGCTGTAACTGCTGCTACTTCACTGATGAACAGTTTAAGCACACCATCAACACGGAAAATAAATTATCAATAATCCATTTTAATAGCAGAAGTCTGTATGCCAACTTCAACAATATAAAGGAATATCTAAATGAGTTGACAAATCCATTTGGAATTATTGCCATTTCTGAAACATGGATCAATGCGGAGAAAGGAATGGACTTTGGACTGGAGGGATATGAAGTGAATTTTGTAAATAGAAGGAACAAGAGTGGAGGGGGAGTAGCTGTGTATGTGGATAAAAACCTAAACTACAAGGTGGTAGAAAGTATGACAACTGTAATTGATAATTTACTAGAATGTATAACAATTGAAATTTATAAGGAAAAAGAAAAAAATGTAATAATTAGCTGTATATATAGAACACCTGGCTCTAGTATTCAAGTATTTAATGACTTCATAGAGGAAATATTCTCTAAAACAAATCAAAAAGTTATGTTTATCTGTGGTGATTTTAATATTGACCTGTTGAATCCAAAAAAGCATAAAATGACCGACGAATTCCTAAACACTATGTACAGTTTGAGTTTACATCCTAAAATAACCAGGCCTAGCAGAATTACACCACATTGTGCCACCTTACTTGACAATATTTTCACTAACAATATGGAAAACAACATTGTGAGCGGAATATTAATTAATGACATCAGTGATCACCTACCAGTTTTTGCAGTTTATGACACTAATTATAAGAAAAATCAGCATGAAGAACAACTGAGATACAGACGTGTAAGGACAGAAGAAACTATGACTGCATTTAAGAACGATCTATTAAATCAGGACTGGGACAAGGTGTACAAAGAAGCTGATATTGATATTGCATATGGCATATTTTTAAGAATATTCATGGAGTTGTACGATAAAAACTGTCCAACAATAAAATACAACAGAAAGCACAAATATTCAGATAGACCATGGCTCACTAAGGGTTTACAAAATGCATGTAAAAAGAAAAATACACTCTATAGGGAATACCTAAAACAAAGAACAAAAGAAGCTGAAAATAAATATAAAAAATACAAAAATAAGTTGACCAATATTATACGTGTATGTAGAAAGGAGTATTATAGTAAAATATTGAACAACAATAAACATAATATGAAAGGAATATGGGATGTTTTAAACGGTATCATTAAAAATAATTCTGGACAACAAAGTTATCCACAATACTTTATCGATAATGGCAATATTATGGAAAACACTGCTGATAAGGTCAACAGCTTTAATCATTATTTTGTAAATATTGGACCAAAACTGGCAGAACAAATTCCTGAGTCACTGCCATCAGTAGAATGTAGTGAAAACCTGATTGATAGGAACCCTAACTCAATGTTCCTCACATCAGTGGAGGAAAAAGAAATAATTGACATTGTACACATGTGTAAATATAAAACATCCACTGATTGTAATGATATTGACATGAAAATCGTCAAGAAGGTCATTGAAGGAATTGTAGGACCTCTAACATATGCAACTTATCATTTCAGACGGGAAAAGTGCCAAACAAAATGAAAATAGCTAAAGTTGTGCCGCTGTATAAAACCGGGGATAGACGCCACTTCACAAATTACAGGCCTGTTTCTTTACTACCACAATTCTCCAAAATCCTAGAAAACCTGTTTAATAAATGATTAGACAAATTCTTAGATAAATATAAATTACTCTCTGACAGTCAATATGGATTCAGATCAAAAAGATCAACATCTCTGGCATTAATCGAATCAATTGAGGAGATTACGAATGCTATAGATCAGAAACAGTATGCAGCTGGAGTATTTCTGGATCTCAAGAAAGCATTCGACACAATCAATCATGACATATTAATTAATAAACTGGAACGGTATGGGATTAGGGGGGTTGTACTGCAATGGGTGAAAAATTATTTAAGTGACCGGAAACAATTTGTGAAGCTGGGTGTCCATTCCTCATCATGCTTGGACATTGCTTGTGGTGTTCCACAAGGCTCTGTACTGGGTCCAAAATTATTTATTATTTATATAAATGATATTTGTAAGGCATCTGATATATTAAAATTAGTATTATTTGCAGATGACACAAATATTTTTTGTTCTGGGGGGAATCTAAAGGAGCTGCTGGATACAATTACTTCAGAAATGTGCAAAATTAAAAAAATGGTTTAACAGGAACAAACTATCGCTAAATCTAAGTAAAACTAAAATAATCTTATTTGGGAATTCCCTTAGAAATGCAGAAGTGCAGATTCATGTAGATGGTGTGGAAATTGAAAGAGTACTTGAACATAAGTTTCTTGGTGTGATTATAGATGATAAATTAAACTGGAAGTCTCATATAAATCATATACATAACAAAATTTCAAGAAGTGTCTCAATCTTGAGTAAAGTAAAACACATTCTGGACCACAAATCACTCCACATTCTCTATTGTTCCCTGATTGCACCGTATTTGAATTACTGTGCAGAGGTTTGGGGCAATACTTACAAATGTTCGCTATCATCAATCTTTATATTACAAAAAAGGGCCATAAGGATAATCCATAAAACTGGTTACAGAGATCATACAAATCCACTATTCTTAAAATCAAAAATTCTAAAATTCACAGATCTGGTTCATTTTCTCACTGCACAAATTATATATAAAGCAATAAATAACCTGCTTCCTGACAATATTCTAAAAATGTTTTCTAAAAGGGAACGGGGATACAATTTGAGGGGGGAATTAAATTTAAAACATCCTCGTATCCGTACAACATTAAAAAGTTTTTGCATCTCTGTGTGTGGAGTGAAGCTGTGGAACAGACTAAGTAAAGATATGAAGCAATGTCCAAGCATGGCGCAGTTTAAAAAGCGGTTTAAGGATATGGTTTTTACAGGGTACAGGGAAAAGGTAGAGATTTGATAGGGTGTTCTTGTCTAATATTTTCATGTGTGTGCGCATGCACGGGTTTGTTGGTATGGGTATATATGTATGTGTATGTGTATGTATGTATATATATATATGTGTATATGTATATGTGTATATGTATATATATATATATATGTATATATATATATATGTGTGTATGTGTGTGTATGTATGTGTGTATATGTATATGTATATATGTATATATATATATATATATATATATATATATATATATATATATATATATATATATATATATTAAATATATATAAAATTGTAGGTTGTGTATCCTTCAGGTGTTAATGGGGTTATTGAAAATGTGTATATGTGCGTATGTGTGTATATACGTAGGTATGGATAGATAGAAACATATATGTGTATATATTAAAAAAAAAAAAAAAAAAAATTACACATAACATATAATGTAATTACAAGGAGGTATTTCTGTAGTCTATTGATACTAGATAGTGGAAAAGGGGTGGGATTAAATAAGCTTATGCTTCTTCCTGCTCCTTTTTGAACATGGACGTTATTTGGAGTTGTGGTTGCTCGTTTTCCTTTTGTTTGCTTTGTTCATTTGTCTCTTTTAATTCTATTTTTTTTTATACTTTTTCAACATGTTCAAAATAAAGATTCAATCAATCAATTATTAACAATAATATAAAATTATGCACAAAAGGAATTAGTAATGTAAAAAAAGTGGTTTTATTTATATATGTTTATATATAAATATATATGGTGGCCCCTAGAGACAAAGCACGTACAAACTCCAAAACACATTTCTAGCATGAACTGAACTTCCAAAACAGAGCTACCTAGATCACTTAAATTACACAATTGAAAGCATATGTGTATGTTTGTGTATTTATACACAAGCACTCCTATATATTCAAATAATTTTTTGTTACCACTAGGTAACAAAAGTTCAACACTGCTTTAGCATCCTGGAGCACTTCTGTTGTCTTTTGTACGTGTTTTGAGTTTTTATGTGCTTCAGAGTTTGTACGTGTTTTGTCTCTAAGGGCCACCGTAAATATACTTTTATTTATTCACGCCACATAAAATGTAATAAATAAATCATATAATACAAAAACCAACTATTCACATTTCAACTTTTAACTATTTAAAATTTTCAGCTTTTTCCTTTTACAAACTTAAAGTGAAACAACACAAAACACTGCAAACCACAACACAGTTAAATGTAAATTATAATATGAAAACAAAAAGAACATGCATATTCTCTGTCATATAGGCCTGCACGAATAAACTTTCTGAATCCTTTATCATCCGCAACTGAAAATAGTTGTGGATGATCACTATACCTTTCTAATGTGACGTTGTTGTCCCTGGCTCTTTCTCTCTCTTTCCCTCCTGCTCTGTTCCTGTGCTACTGAGTGTAACTACCGCCCCTCCCCCCTCACCCCAGCGTAAAGCACAAGGCTCGCATGCTGACTGAAGCAGAAACAAAGTGCGAGAGAGGGTGAGAGAAAGAAAAAAAAACCCCACGGCTCGCGATAAGGAGCCGGCTCGCGTCGTTCACGTCAAAGATCCGGCTCTAAGAGCCGTTTTGTTCGTGACCGACACATCACTACCTATTATCCCATTATTTTAGTGGGGGAGAAAACAGCTTTGAATACTAAATGGAAATTATGTTTGGCTTATTTATCCTTCAGTTTACTCACTAACATGATATAAACATAATTTCTGTTTTTCACACTGTTATAACGAAATATTGGTGATTACAATGAAGGTTTCCCCAGAAATGTTTAAATACGAAGTTGCAGAAAGTAGATAATTAGAGAACACTGTGATTCCTGGCACTGAATAGCACCTATTACCCAGCCATCTGTTTAGCAGCACTTCCTCTAGCTCCCCGAGGAGCCACGGTTTGTCTCTGTCAGGTCCAACATTACCCAAACAAAGTGTTGAATGATGCAGCTTCCTGCTGCCACATTGGCTCAATTTGACATCCAGTATTGCAGCTTCTTGTGATGGCAGCGATTGTGTTATAAAACCATTTATCTGTTTCTAATAAAGACGATATTGGAGTACCCTCAGTTTCTGTAAGTAAACAAAAAGTGTGACTACATTTGGCAGCATGTTGAAATGTTTGGTAAAGTTAATTAAAAGTTGTATGCCTGTTTTTTAACTTATTTTCAACTTAACTTTGTTCATTCTTGAGACATTGTTGGCAGAAATATACAGCTATTTTAAGTTTAAAGGGAACAGATTGACGGCATGTCCTATTCAGAGTTTGCCTGTAACTGTCTACTTTAAACCTTTAAAATTCATGATACATGTTCTATAGACCTGTTTAACTACTATGCTACCTAGCTGGATCAAATATTTGTAATAATGGGTCATTATCCGTTTGCATTGTTAAACACCGTCTGATCAGTTTTGCAGCATTTTGCGTACTCTGAGCAAAGAGTATAGCCCCTACACATCAGAACATGTCTGCCCGCCTGAGGTAGATGTATCATTTATTCAATTAGATGTTGGGATGTTGTTTTTCTTAACGATGGAAATAATACCATGATTATCCACTTACGTTTTTTCTGTGGTTTTTCTTATGGTTCTGAGCTGGTCAGTCCATTCGTTTTTCATGAATGTACTAGATTGTTTATTTGGCCACTCCTGAAGTTTTTGCTGCCCTTTGCACTTTGCATTGCATTTTTTTAACCTCTTGCACTACCATCTCTTTAGGCCCCATATTTGAAAATCCCCCCCCCCCCCACCCAAAAAAAATAATGTACATAAATGAATTATCTCCAGGATTTTCCTCTGTTAAAACCACCCTGAAATTGTTTAATTTTGTTTTAGTTACTTTTTGAGCTTCTGTAAGTAATTCTTAAACAGGTAATGTCATGGCACTGGGTGATCCAGTGTTTATGTAATTGGACCTGTTTAATTCCGATTCATTCAATATTCTAAGGTTTAGTTTCTGTTTGTTGTTGTATTTTTGCTATGTTTAGTATTTTTTTTTCTCAATTCAGGGGCTGCATCCTTCTGAGGCCGCATTTGAAGGCCAATTACGTCATAGCGACGCAACGAAGGCTGTCCCAATTTGAAGGCTGCTCCAAATGTGGCCGACAGTTATTGTTTGGCTTTTTTTCAGTGTTTTATTTGTTCC
This sequence comes from Rhamphochromis sp. 'chilingali', assembly GCF_963969265.1. NCBI lineage: Eukaryota > Metazoa > Chordata > Actinopteri > Cichliformes > Cichlidae > Rhamphochromis > Rhamphochromis sp. 'chilingali'. The sequence goes on from NC_137935.1 coordinate 14,066,825, forward strand.
TGAGTAAATCCGTTTGGCTGAGATTAAAATCATAGTTTTCACACAGCTAAATAAACATCAAACAGAAGACTGATTAAACAGAAGTGTGAGATGGTCGAGAATTTACTCCAATATCCTGTTATAGTTTACATAGCAAGGAGCAGACGGTTGAGTTTATTAAACTCCACCGAGACAGCGGTGACGCAAATCTGAAGGCTAGACCGTCCCATTTCACAGCCTCGCACTTCCGGCCTTCTTGGTCTTCAGAAGACCCGGCCCACATAGACCGCGAAGGTCAGGTCCTCGGAAGGATGCAGCCCCTGAATTGAGACACAGCTATTGTTTACATGTCCCTCTCTTCTCTCCCCATGCGGGTAGTGGTTCTTTCCATCTGTTTGTCATCCTGTCAGTGGATCAGATTATTTTATGTTTGTGACCATTTACTTGGGTACTTTGCCTTTTGTTCCTGTTAATTGTTTTCTTCTGAGTTTGGTTCTGTGTTGGTGAGTCCTTTTGGGTCCACAACTCTGCCTCTGACACACCTACAACTGCAGTTATGAAAGATAATGGATTTTTATTCATTGTTTGATTCCACTGTGGTGTACAGCAGCAAAACTGAAATAAATAAATAAATAAATAAAAGTGCCTTTATCCAGCAAGCTATGGACCTGTACTGAGTACAAATCAATAGTTTAAGCCATTAATGACCCAAGAAATAAAACAAAGATTTCATGATGATGCGCTCTAGTATAAAATAAATGTTTAGTATTGTCATGTGAAACGTGCCAATTATGAAAAAATTACTGATCCTAATTAACTTAAGTGTTTATAATAATAATGACAGCAAGAACAGACTAATAAAATCAATGTCATGTGCTTTATTGCTCTCTTTTCTCTCCTGTTGCCATTTTCACTTTCTATATTCAGTAAATTTTTTATCATCAGTGCCACCTGTTAATGAGATTAATGGGCCCGAGGCTATAATGAAAGAGAGTGAGTCTCTGCTCTCCCGCATCACATGCGCGCACACACAAACAGGCACAAGCACACATTACGCAGTTCATTGGGCTGCCTCGGTGTTTCACCTGGGAGGAGCTGCTAGATGTTTGAAATGAAATGACTCTCTCTCTGTTGTCTCTTTTTGTCTTTAGCTCTTTGGCAGAGAACTAGTGCCTGCGTCTGTGTCTGTGTGTGCGTGTGCGCGCGTGCTCATGTCCCTGTGTGTGTTGTTCATGCAAGTGTGTGTTTCAAGGATCAGAGGTGGGAGTGAAAGCGAGGCTGTGTCCCCTGAGGGAGAGCTGTCAGTCTGACAAACCTGACATTTGAGCTGTACTGCTGTGTGGCCACAAGTCATTTCACCTTTTCTAAATGAAAACACACACACACACAGCCCACTGACTCGCATACACCATGCCATGCCACAGAGGTGCAGCTGTATTTTTATGATTTACCTCCTCTTTGCTCTGTTGAATTGAGGTGAGAAATGGGAGCACAGTTTGAAATGTGATTTATGATCATGTCAGCAGATCCATCTCACTTCAGTCCATTGATTTCGTTTAAGGCACATTTTGAGAGTGTGGACAGCGTTTATGTAACTTAAAGAAAGCTGAGTATGTGTCTTGTTCTTTTTTTTAAAGGTATCCAGTGATTCTCTCCATAGAGAACCACTGTAGCATCCAGCAGCAAAAGAAGATTGCACAGTACCTGCGAGAAATCTTTGCAGACAAACTGGACATAGGAGATGTACTGAGTGGAGACTGCAAAACATTACCCAGTCCTCACAGCCTGCAAGGCAAGATACTCATCAAAGTAAGAATAAGTCTAAAGTGGTTAGACGAATGGAAGATGGACTGACAGTGCATGCTTTAAATGAATGAATGTCTTACTGAATTCAAATATGACGTGTCAGTTAGTACACTTGTGAATAAATGCAACTGCATCAGCTCTCCTCTCACTTCAGTGAACAAAGTAGTGTGCTGAGCATATGCCAATTTTACTTCATGTGCACGAGTTCAGAAGGTACTGCAAGGCCACTAACTATTTTCAATAAACAGATGAAGTGAAGGAAGAGGAGCAGGGAGTGGGAGAGGGTGTGGAAGTGGTGCAAAACTAGGTCAATGTATTAATCATAGGCAAGAAAGAGAGAAGAACGAGACGCTAGTATATGATGAGTGAGGCTTTAAGTTTTGTTATCTGCAAACACAAAAGTCTGCAGAACTGCTGAGCTCCAGTTTAATGATTAAATTATTTTAGTTTTCGAGGCAAAATTGATTCAGAGGATCAAATCTTCTTCAGGGTGCTGGATCAAAATATAGCCTTAAAACTTTTGAAGAGAATAAATTATTTAATTGCAGCCCAACCTTGTGCCGTCTTTATGCTTTTTCTGAGATGTTGGTACAATTTTGCCTTGCACTTTATTTTTTTTGTGCTTGGATGTGTGAATATTTTTTAAAATAACCATGACAACTAATTGTAACTAGCAATGTTGAATTGAAAAATATTTTATAATACAACCTACCACATACAACATCACAACAAATCTTTGAAATATCAAAGTTTATCATCCTTATTTATTTATTTGTATTTAGCAAATTGAAAACAAAGAAAGCCCAGTTTCTTGTACTTATTCAAGAAACTCAATATATTGCAATTTTCCTCAAATGACAGATCATAATATAAAATTTTTAATTTTTAATAAATTTTTTCATGAACTTAAAATTAAGTTATCTGAGGCTTGTGACATTGCACTTTGTCCTGCTGTAAGCAGCCTGTCAGCAGATAGTAAACTGGGGTCATAAAGGGATGGACATGGCCACCAACGATAGTCGGGTAGGCTGGGTGTTGGTACTTAGGGGCCCAAAGTGTGCCAAGAAAATGTTCCTCACACCATTCTATCACCAGCAGCCTGAACCATTGATACAATGCAGCATTAATCCATGCTTTTATGATATTTACACCGATTTACATTTCTGATCCTGCCATGTGAATACTCCAAGAGAAATCTAGACCTGTCGGACTATATTATTATTATTATTTTTTTAGTCCAGTTAGGTGAGCCTGTGTAATGTTTCCTGTTCTCAGCTGACAGGAGTGTCATCTGGTGTGATTTTCTGCTGCTGTAGCCCATCTGTTTCAAGTTTGACATATCATGCATTCATCCAAAAAAGTTGTTATATGAGTTACTGGTGACTTCTTTTCCACTCATATCAGTCTGGTCAGTCCCTCTGACTTAAGACATCCACAAGGCTTTTTTTTTAAACCAGAAAACTGCATATTTTCTGTGTTTCAGACCATACTCTGTAAACTCTAGAAATAATTTTATTGGAAATTCCAGACCAGCCCATTTGGCACCAACCAGCAGGTCAAAGTGCACCTTTCTTCCACATTGCAATGCTTGGTTTTAGCTTTAGCAGATGTGCAAATGCCATGTGCATATACTTAAATCTATCCATGCATTACTATTGGCTGGTGAGATATTTGAAGTTGACAGATGTACATAAAAGAGTGCCTGGTTAGTGTACACAAATGTTTCCTTTAGGGTAATTTTAATAGTTTTTAATTTGGCATGTGACTGTTGTAGTTTGCATCTTAACAGCAGCCAAAGTAGGCTTCTTACCATAGTATGCTTCATGATAATTTTGTATTATGTCATTTAAACATGATTGTTTTGAAGTTTCTTTTAAGCTTGTTCACAGTACACCTCAATGTGAACAAGCAATAACAAAATATACTTACCAAATTTTTTTGAACACACAAAATCTTTTGTGTATTACTAAACTGGTGTACTTCCACAGCAATCAGATATATTCTTCAGTCGATGTAATCATATAGATAAAAGCAACAATTTAGAGTGACCTTACAATGGATGTTGCACTTGCAAGTTTATCTAAGAACATTACCATGTCTATCCTCACAAGCTTATCTGTTTAGAGCAATAGCCTCTCCCAAGATGCAGGAAAAGTGTCCAGCAAAAATGATCTAAAAATTGTGGTTGATCTAAAAAGACCTGAGACCCAAGATCCTTATCCACCAGTGCAGTAGGAGTTGCCCAGAGACCCCAAGAGAGAGTACAACAAAAGCTTTCACCATTTGTTGGATTTTTTTAAATATATATAAGAATGAGATATAGTGCAGCTTATCTGTAATGTTGAAGAAGGTCTGCATTGTTCTCTGTGAAAAGAAAACCTGGATCTGTCTTATATGGTCAGATGTCTGCAAAGTTAAAGAGCATTATTGATTTTCTATAAAGGCCCTTTGCTCCCCCATCTTTTTTGTCCCTCTGTTTGAGAGGCTTTCACCTTTCTCAATAAACCAGAGGAGCAAGAGCAGAAGAGGCCAGACAGTCACAAGACAATGAAGAAAACTGGCGTAAAGATTTTTGACAGTCACAGATAGATAGAAGGAAAGGGGATGTATTACTTGCTGAAGTGAGGGCGGTGATGTACTGCAGTAAGCATAGAGTATGCCATTGATAGTAGAAGAAGACGCTTAGAAAATTTTAACTCCCACTCACACCTCCAGAGTGGCTTACTAATGGGCTTCCACTGTGTGCTGAAAGGAGTGCTCGGAAAGCTTCTCAGAGACTCTGCAGATGACTGTTTAGAATGTATGTGATTGCACATATGTGTGTCTTTTGTTGTTTTCTGTGCTTATATCCTTTAATTTTTTCCTGCTGAATCTAGTAAAGCATCTTCAAAAATTAGGAGGATGCTCATTATCTGCCTGTATATATTCTGGAGTCAGAGATATTGAATTGTGCTGTGTTATTCTTGGACTATCTTAGAAGTCCAAGCAGAGTGGGTGTTCATGTGTATAAAAGGGATGAGCGATGCATTTAAGACATATGCATGGGTCAAATGTCTATCCTCTCATGTCTTGGTTTGTGTTTTTTTTCCCATGCAGGGAAAACGCCTGCCTGCCTATCTGTCTGCGGATGCTGAAGAAGGGGAGGTGTCCGATGATGACAGCGCTGATGAAATTGAGGACGACTTCAAGCTCAAGAGCAGTAATGTAAGAGAGAGGAATAAATCTATGAATGATGATGTGCACACACCGAAGCATGAACCCTCAAATTATCATGTCCAAATAGACAAGTTTTTTTGCATTACTTGAAACCTTCTTGCTTGTTTTCAGTTAGATCCTGTCATAATTTCTTGACTTTTTTTGTATCTATGCACTTAATATATACATCATTATGTTGGTAACAGTATTATAATATGATGATAATATGATTATGAGACTGTTATAATATGATGCAAACTGCATATTTCAGTTCCACATTAATAAGAAAAATTAAATAATGTAATATTACTCAGGTAAAACCACTGTCGATACAAGATATTACTTGGATTTCAGTTGAATTTTACTTTGGTAATTAACTTGTCATTTCCATGTTATTGCAGTCTCATTTCTACGTTGTTATCACACTGTTACCATATTATTACTGAGCTGCGTGTAGGAAATGTCTCCAGATAAGTTTCTAAGCCACACTTGTTTGTACCATGAAAATCAAATAACCAGGTCAAGTAACATTGATTAATTAGCGATGAACTTAAATTATGTCAAAACATGATGTTGATAAATTATTTATCTTAATTCAAAATGAATAACAAAAAATAATAACAAAAACAACAGCCTGTCAAAAAGCAAACAGGCAAGCAAACAAAAAACAAACAAACAGTTTGCAGTGAATTAATCCCAACCGCCACGTACAGGCACCATAAACAGAGGTTAGATAATGAGATCTAAATGGTATTGTTGTTCTAGAGGTAATGACTTCAATAATTTTTGCTTGCAAAGTTTTAATGATCGTCATTGTTGTAATGTTTTGGAATAACCGGTGCTTAATCAAGCAGGCGTAGATTCAAGTCAAAAGTAAACAGAAAAAAAAATACTTTAAATGCACTTAGTACTCAGCCTGCTAGAAAATATGTCCAAGAATGCCATTAATGCCAGCTTATGATAACTGCTCTTTAGTTTTCCCTGAGCTATTTTCATAGCTATTCTTAATCATCATCATATTGTGATACAATAGTGCCATGGTCCTCCTTACAATGCTTAAAAGAGGACAAGACTCTTCCAGATGGTATAGTTGTGTAACCAAATATGGCATCATTATTCCACATTTAGCTGAGAGGCACGAGGCTGCAGATGCCACTTCAGATGATCATTGCCAATTTAAAACGGGAGATGGCAGGTTTCCACTGATGGGAGGTTTTGTATTGAGCTCATAAAACCAGTTTGCTTTCACAGCAGTCACAGCTGAACATTACAATAATAGTGTGGTGTAAGTTTTGTACAGTAATGATGCATCGGATTTGTAAAAAGGTGACTTGCATGGTCTTGATTACTCAGACTGTTTGTAAATATTTATTTTTATTGTCATTTTGAATGGAATGATGCACATACTGAGCTCCAGATATAATTCACTGAGAAAATTACTCATTGACATTCAGCCATTCATTCAGCAGGTGTACAGTTTTATACAAGATGGAGATGTTTATTCATTATCATTATCGCTTATACACTTCTGACCTGTGGAAAGGAAATCGATACTCCTCAGATATACACAAGATTATATGTGATTATATGCAGTTATCATCTTCTACTTCTATTTCTTGCAAATATATGGCACTCTGTATACAGGTTTGATTTATAGCAGTTTGGTGTTGCAATTTCAGGTGCTTTGCATTAGCGATAAGGTGTGCTCCTGCTTCAAAAAGGCATTACTCTACACCACACTGAAAGCGTTTTCCTTTTGTCTCTTCTTTCACCTAGGGCAATAGTCACCACCAGGTGGTGGAGTCTCACATCAGAAAGAAACTGGACTCTCTTTTAAAGGAGTCTCGGATCGGAGACAAGGAAGACACTGACAGCTTCAGCATCAGAGCTTTGCTCCGAGCCACACACCAGGGTCTTCAGAAGAATCTGCGGCAGGTAAAGTTCAAGGCGATGTGTGGGGATGAGTATGGAGGAGAGTTATACTTGTTAACAGATGAAGAGAAGAAATCAAGGGGATACAACTAGGCCATGGGATTAGTCATGGAGGGGGATGGAGAAAATAAAGAGGCAGACTAGTTACTGCACCAAACACACTAACCAAATACATGAAAACACAGAGACACACACATCTGTCTGAAGGATCTTATGTTTCCACCCACGTAATCCAAATTCATCCAAAGGCTGTCAAAACAGACTGAAAGTGATGAGAAACTAAATGTCTGCAGTGTTACTTAATATTTAATTTCCCTGCTTGCCTCTCGTGCTATTTTTAGAAGCTTCAGTTTCCTGACAGTCATTTTAATGTAGTGGGTGTTGTGCATCGGGGTTTCCTATTCATTTTATTCTACTCATGGTTGGCTGGTGATACCCTTCACCTCATTTTGTCACCACACATTTTTACTTATTTATTTCTAGGTGTTACTTACTGTACTTTTTTTTTCTTTTTTCCCACCCACTTATCAGTTGTATTGTGCTGTACTGGCTAATGCCTTTTATATGCATCTCTTGAGATTTAGGGTTTAAGTGACTCACTTGGGTGCTAATGTGACTGTTATAAGATTCACACCAAATGATTCTCATGCACAAATCTAAAAAAGTGCACGTGAACAGAAATATGAAAGCCTCTGAATGCATTTTTTTTTTAAAATATATATTTTAGAGCTCCAGAGGGGTTCTGAAGAAATCCCAAAGCAGATCGTTCATCACGACACTCAAACAGAAGGTAAGAAGCATAGAAAAGGAGGTGGCTTTATGTGCTTGTTTCTTATTCTGTTTATCTGGGGTCCCAAAATGTAATTCATCTTTGTTCAGCTTCAGGTTAGGTTGTAATCAGTTATTTTACTTCTTAGAATATTAAACCACTTTCTAATGATCTTTTTTGGGAGGGGAAACTAATATTCAGCAGGATGAGATTTTGTTTTATTTGAATGGCAGACCAAACTTGCCCCAAGAAATCAATGCTGTCTTTGTGCATGAAGGAAAAATGTGCAAGCCTGCACTAAACGGCTGAAATCAATGAGTCTCTTGTCAGAACAGCCAGCCTGACTGAATTCACCCAGGGTGGTGATTTAACATGCTCCATCAGCTCAACAGCAGAGCTGCAGTTTGTTGTATTTATACTGTGTTTTTGAACCCTCAAATTATCATGTCCAAATAGACATGTTCTTTTGCATTACTTGAAACCTTCTTGCTTGTTTTCAGTTAGATCCTGTCATAATTTCTTGACTTTTTTTTGTATCTATGCACTTAATATATACATTAAACAATCTGTATCACAAATAGAAATATTGGAGTTGTCTTTCAATGAGTAAAATGAAAGGTGTTCTTGGGTGACTGATTACACTTCCAGTGTGCTTGATCATCTTATTTTCATGTTATTGTCTTTCCCTGTCACTGATGGTTTGCACTTTTTTAACAGCATGCATAATAACACAACATGCTCTTATACGATCCATAATAATGACTATTATTAACACGTTCAGACAATGTTTTGACTGACACAAATATAAAGAAAACAAAATTGTAAAGCTAAAATTGGCTGCTTTTAAGAATAGCTTTTTTTTGCAATTGTTTTTCCATCAAAACACTAGTGACAATATTTAGAAATGTAAATAAATGGCATCTACTCTAACTTCCTTGAAAAATATAAAATTCAAAAAATGCATTTACTTATATTCTCAATGGAAATAATTGGAAGTCGTAGCATTTTTTTTTAAAATAACAGCTGTGCAATAATAATGGTGGTTAATAGGGTGGAAACAAGAAGGTAATAAGATGAAAATAGCAAGTTATTATCACTTGATTACCAAAATAATTTCATATTATTAAATAGGTATTATCTTGTACCAACAATATTTGCACCACCGTAATATTACCCATAATATGGAAACCAATATATGCTTATTAGGCAAAACCAGTTAGCAACAGAATATCATTATGTTGGTAACAGTATTATAGCTTCAGTTTCCTGACAGTCATTTTAATGTAGTGGGTGTTGTGCATCGGGGTTTCCTATTCATTTTATTCTACTCATGGTTGGCTGGTGATACCCTTCACCTCATTTTGTCACCACACTTTTTTACTTATTTATTTCTAGGTGTTACTTACTGTACTTTTTTTTTCTTTTTTCCCACCCACTTATCAGTTGTATTGTGCTGTACTGGCTAATGTCTTTTATATGCATCTCTTCAGATTTAGGGTTTAAGTGACTCACTTGGGTGCTAATGTGACTGTTATAAGATTCACACCAAATGATTCTCATGCACAAATCTAAAAAAGTGCACGTGAGCAGAAATATGAAAGCCTCTGAATGCATTTTTTGCACGAAACAAACTAGATATAGAATGTTAACTAGTCAGATTTTACTGTAGATATTGTAACTGTCATGTATGGCTGGAGCAGTCAGGAAATGGACCCAAATGCAGACACTTGTGCACGGAAAATAAACTTAGAACGACAGCTTTTCTTCTTGCTAGAGGAACATCCTTCATAACATAAATTTACAGAAAAACAAACCAAAACCCTGAGAATAAAACTAAGAACAAAACACAGGGCAACTAAAAACATGGAGAGACTCACAGTACCTGAGGAAGTATGACATGCCAAACGGCAAAGGAAAACACAGGGCTTAAATACATGCGGGAGTAATGAGGGAATAGGAAACGGGAGGGAAACACAGCTGGGACTAAATAGATATAAAAAGACAAGGACACAGGACAAGGACTATCAAAATAAAACAGGAAACACAGGACAGTTGAGGACAGTGCAGACTTCACAAGGGGACATGGTTGACAGGGAAGACAGATCTAAACATAGATACAGAACTAAACCTAAGAACCAGGAATCCAAAAGACACAGACTTGATACTGAGGAGACACAGGGAACATGGAACACGGAGCACAGAACAGTAACCAAGAGACTAGAACCTAAGTAGCAATGAAATCAAAGACTATATAATAATACAAAATATAAAACACTGGGTCACCGACTGTGTGGATCTTCTTATATTCTCTGTGCTACGCCAAGCCTGACTGTGTTAGTGCTGCGTTGTATTCACTGTATATAAGAAAAAGACCAGCTCTTCTTCTAGGCAAGAGCTAGTGTTACACAACCTTAACACTAAATTTATACCAGCTCATCAAATAATTACAATATTGCAATGCATTTTAGGAACAACCCTGAAAATGAACATAATTGTTTATGAACACTTCTTTAAAATAGTTTGGAAAAAAAGCCACACAACTTTAAAGCCTTCTTGAAGGTAGTGCTTACCTCAAAGCTGTTATGTTAGACTACATATGTTTTTATTAAGCAGAGCTTTAATTTGGTGCAACCTTGCCACACTGTTTGCTCTATTTCATCATCAGAGACAGCTCTCTAACTGATAAGCATCACTTACAAGAAGTGAAACAGAAGCAACTGCTGCTTTCTTTTAGTTGAAAGCTCCTTTTGAAGTCATTTATAGCAAATGCTAATGTAAATGACACTTTATGACACATTAAAAAAAACAAACCCCAGAATTTTTAACTCTGGCACTAGAGGAATGGTTAAGCTTAGTTTCTGACATGTTAAATTCTACATAAAGAGAACGGTCCCTGCACACACCATAAACTAGTGATGCAAAGTTTTATGAGTAATCACCTTTATCCTTCGATTAAAGATTTCCATCTTGATGAGAGTAGTCTCATCCATTGAGCACAAGAGGTCATTGAATATTTTAATGAGTATGGAAATTATGTGAATCTAAGTTACGGCCTTTAAACTCGTCATCTCCTTGAACAGTGCTTTTTACCACCATCATCGAAACATTAAATCAACAAGTATGCTTTGGAAAAAAACGGTACTTCCAGCTAACGGTAGCTTAGGAAACTCATAGAATCCATGTTTTTGTGATGGTCTATGCCACTATGTTAGTTTTTTCTTTGTCACATACCTTTGAATTATAATTGTAGATATAAAGCATACTAATATGCATATACAAATTTTAATTTTCTTTATGGTAAATTTCTCCTATAGAGTGTGGCCGACTGTAAAAAAAATCTAGTGAAACTGATTACAATGCTTCTCAGTTCTTCAGCATGATTTCAATTTACCATGCATTTAACGCAAGTTTGTGTCAGTTTTAAGAGGGTGGTGGTTTTTGAAAAGATTCCCTAAACATTTCCACATTCCTCAGTTTGGTTATTTCTCTATTTGAATTTCTCTCTCTCTAGCCATTCGCTTCCTTTTACCTTCCTCATTTTCCTCTACTGCCCACACACATCTACTCTTCATTCTTTTATGCCTCCCTCTTTGCATTTTGTGCACCCTCCCACGTGTGTGTATATATCTGTTCACACATGGGTGCAAGTAATCTGCTGGTAGGCAGCCTTAACCCTGTAATTACTCTTAGAACAGACTAGCTAAACGCACATCAAAACTAAGAAAACAGAAAACAATTTATTCAAAAAAAGTCTCGCAGTGATTGAGTATGCTATGTATGACACATCCACTGGCATGCACAATCACACACTCAAACATACTGCAACAGCCACAGTGAAACGGACTTGCTGAAAAAACACTAGTGACAACTCGTAGGCATAAAGAACGTGTGCTGTGAGAATGTAGGTGGCTTTATGGATATTAGATATGTTTTTGTTTATACTTTTTATTTAGAGGGCAAACCTTTACAGTAGTGTAATTGTGTGTTTGTTTACATATCTCTGTCTCTTCACTATCCAGAGGCACTCCAAATCCAGGCTGACATGCCAAAGCATGGACAAGGAAGAAGATGGTCAGGAGAGGTCTGGGAGGGAGGCTGGAGGACAGTTCAACAGGTGACCTTTGAACCACTTCATCACAATACTGACAATCTCTGACAGCTGAGAGGTTGGATACTTGCTGACTGCTGGGAGCATGAAACAATCCAGGTCACTGGTAGTGCCATGCAAACACTGAAGCTTCTCCAAACAAATATTGTATGTTTGCTGGAGAAGACTTTGTTTTTGTGGAGAAAAGATTATGTAGAAAGTTTAAGGAGTCAAATCTGGAGCTACCACCAGCATCAAAGATTTTTTGGGTGACTGTATTTAACAGTCACCCTTTTCCACTTTTCTCAAATTTATCTGTAATGTTGAGCCTGCATTTTACTGACTTCCTACAAAAGCCCAATAATACCAAAGGTCTAGGATGCATGAAACTGGCGCCATAACAGAATGCATCACATAATAATAATAATAATAATAATAATAATAATAATAATAATAATAATAAACCATCCCACAGCTCATATGCTTATTAACTTGTAGTCAAAGATGTATATTTTATTCAAAACCATAATTATAAACTTTGATCATTTATTTGGCAAAATTGTTGATGCCACATTATTTGTCAGAAGTAAAACTCAAAATATTCAAAATACTTTTCCTGACCTTTCTCTAATTCCAGTATTGCTAGGTTTTTTGCCTTCACTTATATCATATCAATATTTTGCATATTTTTCACACCATGTTACCTGTCACTAATGAGTGGTCTTACAATTCTTGTTTTCATCTGCAGTAATAAGTGGTAATTATTACTGCTATATCATTATTGAGAAATAAATGATGCAGGATTCTAATGTTTTACTTTCATTTCTGCAGTCCCCCATCTATCCTCTCAACTCATTATGTACTAAAAATAACAGAGGAAGGGGTGTTAAAATGACATAATTCAGTGTTATTGTTGCCACTAATTTGGTCTGTATTTTATTTAGAATCTGAAAGGAATCATACCAAAGTAAATTGTAGTATTTCCATTTTCATCCTCAGTTTGAATATAGTCCACTTCTTTTTCAGTTTTATGTCCATGTTGGTCTTGTTTCCCCCCCATTTCTATTTGAGTCAACACTGGCAAAAAAAATGTGGAAATCCAGCTTTGTTTTCCTTGTTCAGCGGCTGTCTGCAACTAAGACCTTTGTCTCTCTTTGTTCTTCCAGTCTCTGTTGCATATTCATATAGGCATGTCCCAGGGAACTGTCACAATACAGATTCCCGCAAGCATGTGTCTGAGTGGCTGACTTTTTTTTAAGACTGCGGGTGCATGACAGTGTAGTTGTTTGTATGTGGGAATCTGAGTGAGTCTTCTGCACTGCATATCCTCTGGTCCCTATTAAGTTTTTTGCATTTGATGCTCTTTTCCTGTGGTTTCCAAGTTGCCTCCAGTGGACAATCTTCTATCCTGCAATGCTTTTCTCATATAAATACTTTAATGGATGGATGAATGTTCAAGTCTTAACTATCCTTTTTATTCCATCTGCCTCGATGATCTCACTTTGTCATCTCTGTCCTCTTTTTAAAATCGTTCATCTGACTGTTTCAGGTGTTTAAGAAAGAGGAAGACGATGAAACTGAGCAGAGATCTGTCAAATCTTGTGGTGTTCACCAACTCTGTTGCCTCACAGGAGTGTCTTAATGAAGGTGAAACACCAGAGCTATGACATATGCACACACAAGCAAAATGCAAGCTTCATATTAAGGGCAACTTCTTATAACAACTCCTCGTTTTTCTTCAGGTACTGCAGGTGACGTTCTGTCTTTCAGTGAGACCAGAGCACAGTCTCTGGTGAATCACAGAACAGAAGAGTTTCTGGCTTTTAACCAGAGGCAGCTGTCTCGAATTTATCCCTCGGCATATCGCATCGACTCTTCCAATTTCAACCCTCAGTTCTACTGGAATGTGGGTTGTCAGTTGGGTAAGATGACAAATTAGAGATCTTATTAGGTTCTAGAAAACTCTGAGAGCTTTAGAAAACACAGCTGTTTAAAAAATGCCATACTCCTAGTTCAACATACTGACTGGAAGGGTGTTTTGTTGATTCTTGGCTGTTTTAATCTAGAACCTAAGTATCCTTGGGCAAGACATTGGGCAAGACCAAGTTGCTCTCTGATGCATGCATTGGAGTGTGAATGTTAGATAAAAGCACTTAGGAAGAAAAAGTATAGACAAAAAGGACACATGGGTGAATCATACATGTTGTATAGAGTGCTTCGAGTACTCAAGTAAAGAAGGAAAGCAAGAAATAGTCTATTTATCTGTCATACATTAACACTGCTTAAAAAATGCATGAACACATACAAATCAGCTTATCGGTGGCCTTCGCTTGATATAATTTGAAATGTAGTTATTTGTGAAGAGATAGGAATCTTTCTTGATCTAAAACAGTTAATTTCTTTTAAGCAAAACAAAAACAGTTCCATCTAAAGAACTGTTCCTGTAATTATTTTAAATTTCTATAGTATCATATACTACCATAGAAGACAGAATTCCAATATACTCTGCAATTTCGCTTTTTTAAAGGTGTTTTTCTTAAACTGTTAAACTATTTGTCTAATCAGGCTTTCAGAACCCCATCTTTGCTTTTGAAACACTCACCATCTCTGGAACACTCTCTTTATGTGTTGTTATGTTGCTATTTCAACTGTTTTGAGTTGAAATAGCAACTCAAAACAGTTTATTATTTATTTATTTATTATATTTTATTTTATTTTATTTTAGATTAAACAGCGTAGTCAGTCATTTGTGACCCTGGCCATACATCTTTGAAACATCTTCATCAACCTTTGAAGTCATATATATATATATATATATATATATATATATATATATATATATATATATATATATATATATATATATATAGATAGATAGATAGATAGATATCTTTCTATCTATATGTAGATCGATATATATATTGGATGTGTTATTTTTGTACTAAATATAACTAAATATAAGGCTAGACTTACTGTACTGGGAAATTATTGCAGTTTATCTGGATTCATGTTTTGACATTATTAGTGCATAATGTGGACTTAAAAATGCAGACTTGCAGATCGGGTTAGTGAGCAAAAGGCAACATTCATTAGGGGAAGCCAACAGAGCAAATGGCATATGAAAACAGAATCCCAAAATCCAACCAGGGAAACTACTCAGGCGGATAAACAGGACAAACAGACATGTCAAAGACCTAAGGCAAACTGAGGCTTCAATACACACATGAGGTAATCAAGCGAGGTTGGACACAGGAGGGTGACTGAAACATATCCATGATAGCAAGAGAGGGAATGTAAAACTAAATACTAGGCACACAAGACCAGAGATGGGCAGTAACACGTTACAAATAATGCGTTACTGTAATCTGATTACTTTTTTCAAGTAACGAGTAAAGTAAGGGATTACTATTGCAAAAACGGTAATTCGATTACCGTTACTTTCCCATAGGAACGCTGCGTTACTGCGTTACTAAAACTGTGATTTTTTAGCCAGAATGTCTCATGACAGTGACGTAAGCGAGTGCGCCGTTTGTGACAACAGCTGTGTGCAGATCAACAATGGATAATATATCGAGTGCAGGAGAGAGTATGAGCGTGCAGCGTTTAAAGCGTGGAAGTACTGACCTTATTTTCAGTTTGATTCCATAAAAAGTGACAAAAACATTAGTGTCCGTTGTGCGTGGGAAGAAAACTTCTTTTTACAGTAAAAAAACCCCCTAAACAAGCACCGAGTGTGCAACGATGCAATGGGAAATTCACTCGCGGATTCTTCCACTGACTGCTGCGCACACCTGCACCAGGGTAAACCTCCGCCTACCCCACTCCTGCTTTACAGGTGAAAATAGAGCAAAAGGACCGCTAGTCTTTGACTTTATTTATTTTCTGCTGTGTTTTACTTGCATCTAGTTGAAAGACTGGGTGTAAACACAAAAAATATTTTATTTTATGTGCTGGAATGTGCAGAAAATAGGTTTAAATGTTAAACTAATTTATTCAAGTCAGAGAATGGTGCATATAATTTTATTTTTGCTTGATGCATAAAGTTAAAAGATTAAAACTGATAAAACAAGTTAAAAAAAAGAGACTTTTCCATTCGATTACATTTTGTATGATGGATTATGCAGAAAAAGTAGAATTGGGCTGAAAGATCTATCGCTTTATCACCTATTCAGGTTGTAAATTGTGCTTGTAAAAAGTAACTAAGTAACTAAGTAATTAATTACTTTTGAAAATAAGTAATCAGTAAAGTAACAGGATTACTTTTTCGGGGAAGTAATCAGTAATTAGTTGCTGATTACTTTTTCAAGTAACTTGACCAACACTGCACAAGACCAAGGCTACCAAAATAAAGCAAGAAATAACCCCCCCCCCCCCCCCCCCAAAAAAAAAACAACAAAAAAAAAAAAACAAACCAGTGACAGTGACACAGAAGGGAAGGCCAAACATAAAAAAGCCTACACAAAATTAATCCCCACTGAAACCAAGAATTCATATTACAGATAATGATCAAGAATAAACTAACTAACTAACTAACTAAGAACCCACTGGAGCATTAAATAATAATAAAAAAATGTTAAAGATGAAAATCAATTAACATGATATGTTTATTAGATTAATAATAATAATAATAATAACTATTATTATTATTATTATTATTTCTTTTAGTTGCACTCAACTATCAGACAGAGGGGAGGATGATGCAGCTGAACAGAGCCAAGTTTATGGTGAATGGAGGTATTGGATATGTCCTCAAGCCTCCTCCAATGTGTAAAGGTACAGCAACAAACTCACTGCAAACTCACAAATAGGTCAGCGTTTATAAAAGATTATTTGTGAATAGCATTAACTGATAATTAAATCAGTACCTATTTGTTTTTCCCAGGATTATGGTACATTATACATTACATTGTACATTATAGTTGGAATGGAAACATGCTGGAACATGTTAAGTCAGTGTTCATTGAAGAAAGCATAATAAGAATTTAACTGTAAGAGATATTAACTAAAATTATAGTTTCAGTTCATGTTTTGCTAGAGCAATCAGAGGAAGAACTTTCTGATCATGTTACATAATTCAGCATAATGTTTGGGAACTCTGCTGTGTTTTTAACATGCTGTAAGTTTGAGATATCCTTCTCTTCACCCACCTCAGTTCATTAGAGAGATTTCATTTTACAGTACAGCGTTGTTTGCTTTATAATTATCTATCCAACTGGGAGTTAGCTGCATGACACGAGAGAGGCACTGATGAATTTTTTAGCAGGCTTGCTTCAGATGTAGTTTGCAGTTCTAGTCTGTACAATTTCTTTACGGTTTACTAAATGTGTGCAGCATGAAAGCAAGTCATGGATGTTTTTTTTCTATTTACTGCTGGAATTAATCAAAGTTGGTGCGCTGCTATCTGTTATTCCCTCTAGGCACCTTCAACCCATTCTGTGATGATCCCCTTCCAGCTTATCCCAAGAAGCAGCTCATTCTCAAGATCATTAGCGGACAGCAGTTGCCCAAACCGCCAGATTCCATGCTGGGGGACCGTGGAGAGGTAAAAACATACCAAAACACATCCCCTGTTTCCACATTCTCCATCTGTCATCTCTTCTCTCCCTCTCTGTCTCTCTCTTGTTCTTACACGCTATTGCACACATTTGGACAATTATTTGACTGTTTAGATCTTCCAGTTGCTCTCTTTCTTAATATAGCCAGGGTCATAAAATGAAATACAATTCATTTCATTGCTTTTTCTCCTCCATCAGATTATTGATCCTTTTGTTGAAGTGGAAATAATCGGTTTGCCAGTTGACTGCTGCAAGGAACAGACCCGAGTTGTTGATGATAATGGTTAGACACACACACAGACCAAAAATTGCACATTTCTACACTGACCTAACCTGAACTATATACAACGAGTATAAATTATGTAATATAATATTTTCTCATAACTGTTTTACATGCTTTTGTGTAAAAAGGATGAATGTGGAATATTTGTGTATGTGTGAGTTTTGTTTGCTTATATTTTGTGTTTTACAGTGTTCATACTATAGAATAAAATGCAAGTATGGCATGCAAAAAAAGCAGATAAAGTCACAGGTCTTTTCACCTCTATCATATTCTGGTAATGGCATTGTTGTAAAAAACAGAGCAAACCAATGAAACAATGCCACAGATATTGCATTTTACTCTGGGCTGTGAAGCACAGCCTGGATAAAAAATCAGATTAATTAATTAATGAAACAATGGAAGCAAAAAGGCGTGATCTTCGAGTGTCACCCCAAACGTGACTCCACAGATGAGAGCACTCTGCATGGGCAGGGAGAATGCCTCCTCTGGGAAAGGTTATGAAGCCCGGGAGCTCAACAGTATTATATGATCAGTGTGAGATCCTACCTTTTATCGACGGAAGTCTTGCAGTGTGTGGGTGTGTGCTTTAACGGCATACTAATGAAATGGATAATAATAATTAAATTAAGCTTACTGTATATATATATATATACACACACACACACACACACACACACACACACACACACACACACACACACACACACACACACACATATATATACACGTATATATGTATATATGTATATATATGTTCTTTCTTCAGGTTTTAACCCAGTATGGGAGGAGACTCTGACCTTTACACTTCACATGGCTGAGGTGGCATTGGTGCGTTTCCTTGTCTGGGACCATGACCCGATTGGAAGGGACTTTATTGGTCAACGGACTGTTGCTTTCACCAGCCTGATGCCTGGTTTGTGAAGACTCTGTTTTACATATTGTACTTACTGTGCATGAATGACATAAACATAAGTGAGGACAAGGTTGTTACTTATGGCTAGAATCAATATAGTACTAGGATAATTTTCCCTTTGTGGATTAGATGGTGCTATTGCTAAGGGATATATCGTCTCCTGGTTGTATTAGGTAAACCATGATTTCATGTAACTATATAGTGAAAAAAAAGTTATTTGTCAGGTTATCTTTTTACTCTTTTCTTTTCTTTTTTATCTTTCCTTTCCTTTTCTTTTCTTTTCTAAATTTGGATCCATTTGAATTTCTTTTGAAATCCTGAAGATCACCCTGCATCATTTGATAACATCTGTTATCTGTGTTAAACACACTGTTTAGCTCACATGCTTTCTCTCTTCATCTCTAACCACAGGTTACAGACACGTTTACTTGGAAGGGCTAACTGAAGCTTCCATTTTTGTGCACGTGTCAGTGCATGATGTCTATGGGAAGGTAAGTGCCCTATACGCCTGGGGAATCCCCTTGTTAGCCTTTTTCATCAAGTGACACATTTTTTTAACAGGTAAACAGAAAATTGCTTTTTTCTCAACACACCAGTCCATTTAAGCTATGCTCAATACTTTGTCTTTCTAGTGGAGCCCTCTAGTGCTGAACCCCAGCTTTACCATAATGCACTTTCTAGGATCTAATAAGGTATACCCGTTTACTAGGGTCTGTGTGCTGCTGCATGAAAAAGCAATGCATGATGCAAATGTGCAGTCTGGCTTATCTTCAGTGACTTTTTGTGTGTGACATTTCAATTGACTGAGTCATGCAGTTTACTTACAAATTAAGCTTTCATTCAGATTTTTTTTTTTTTTTTACCTGTTGTTGTCTTATTATGAGAGTACATGTAATTATTTTTAATGTCAGCATGTGTGCACAACCAAACAACAGCTTTTTGCATTTTGTTTGCTGTGGTGACTAAGGAGTAAGGGTGCCATCTATAGACAATGTTCATGAAAGCAGGTAGTTGTTAACTGGTCATATCCAGTACATGCCAAACCTCTCATCGTTTATATAAAATTCCACATCAACATTTTAACTTCAAACTGAAATGTTGTAATGAATTTAGATTATTTTAGATCGACACACTGGTTGGTCAGGCATTACTTATACATTTTTCTTCTTGTTTGGCTCTTGTCCTCAGAGTAATCAGCTACGAGGTATCCGAGGTTTCTTTAACCGTTCTTCCAAGTCCTCCGTTGACACAAATTCCAGTGGTCCTCGAAAACGCTCCATCAGTGATCACCTCCTGCGACGCACGGCAAGTGCCCCGGCAAAGGGACGGAAGAAGACAAAGATGATGCTGTCAGAGTCAGTGGCTTCAATATCAGACCATAAGAATGGCACAGGTGCAGCTGCTGCAGGAGGAGAGGGTGTGTCTGGGAAGGAAGGAGGGATGGAGAGACGTCTCCAGCCTCGAGCCCCACTTATTCACAGGCCGATCTCCATGCCCTTAGACAGACTTCTGCAAGGGCAGCTTTCCATCTGCTCCCCAGACAAAGAACAGCATGACATAGGTGCAGACACTATTATTGGTGGGTATTTTCCATTCATCCTGCAGTCAAAGATGGAAATAAATACAGAAATTATATAAATTACTGAGAAAATTGAACCATTCTAGTTTAAATACCATCATATGACTGTTTTTGTGACTTGGCACTATTTAATTAAAATTTAACTGAATTAAATATATTTGTAAGATTCATGATCTAATATCGGACACTAACACATATCAGGCCACAGCAATCTGTGGCAAAAACAACAGAGTCAAAATGTGAAACATTTAATTTTTTAATGCCTTGTTTTTAAACTACAGCATATTTTTAAACTGTTATATTTTTTTGAATGTTACATGGAGTTGCCTTGATTTGCTTTGCAGATTAATAAATGTAAAATATTTTCTGATTTCTCTCCCTTGCTTTACTTCATGCTACAAAACTCATGTACAGTAACCATGTGAACTGACAGACTACAGCCTATTCTTCATAATACCTTAACGTGCCTTTTCTGTCCCATCTTCATTTGTGTGTTTCCTTATAGTAGAGAACTGACTAGGATATGCCTACAGGTAATCTAAAATACCTATTGTCTGAAGGTTGCATCGTTCAAAAACATACCAGTATTGCGTCCACCCAGTGTATTTTGTTGGAAAGTGGCCTGAGAAATATATTACTGTGCCATGTTATCCCATTTGACCATCTCCGTCCTGATCTGATCTTTGCAAACATGGATTCTTTCTTTATTTAAAACCTCCACCATCTTCTCCTTTCACAGTTGTACTTGGTGATCCATTTGTCTGTGTTTTGCTGTTGCCTTGTTTTGGCTGGATTGTTATTTGTTGTCAGTGTTGGTCTGCTTGGTATTCAAAATCAGTTATTGTATATAAGCATCTCTTTATTAATCCCGTATTTCATTTATCTGTGTCCACAGGATCCTGCCTTTTTGACAGGCCAAGGTCTTCATCTGTTGACCTACTCATCGAATCATCACTTGCCACAGAATCAAACACCCCTTCTCCCTCTAAGACATACAGAAACAAAGAATTTCACCAGTCAGAGACTTCTTATCTGGTTGTTGGTGTTGGAGAAGTGAGGAAGGAAGAAGACTATGCGAATTACCAACCAGAAGTCAACAAATCCAAGATCATCTCCACAAGAACAGAGAAAAACTCTCTTGTACTGCCTGCAATGAATAGCCAAATGCAACTGGATAAACCAGAAACATCATTAAGCAGCACAACATTCACAGTTGCACCTTCAGTGTCTTCATCCTCCTCCCCTGTCCCCTCATCTGTGGCCCCCCTTCCCCCTGTCAACAGGTACTGTGATTTAAAGAGCCCCAGCTCTATGCATGACAGCACAATTTCCAGAATTATTGATGCTGTATCCTTAAGCAATGAGGAAGACACATGTGGCTCTGTTTCAGCTCTTATTGGTCAATTTGAAAGCACTGTTGACCAAAACAGTTTCACATCTCATGATATGATCCCATCCCATCATTCAAACTTGAGGCCTACTACCCCTAAAACACTAGAAGAGTTCAGATCTCCTCTGAAAACCAGCGCAGATTCCCCCTACAAGAAAAATCCCACAAGTCCCCAGAAGGCAGTTCAAAAAGCAAATAATGTAAATCAGGAAATCTGTTCACCTCACAAAAGTATCCAACGTGCACCAGCCCCCATCTCCAGCCCAGAAACCACTGAGCTTGAGGAGGTCTATACCATTCTAGATGAGGAGGTTTTGTCGCCAGTATCAGTGTACAACCTGAAGAAACAGACAGTCCATGTTCAGGCAGACACTTTAAAGAGCACACCCTCAAGCAGTTTGGGGTCATCTCCAGCAAAGGTGGTTCAGGGACTGAGGAACAGTCATAATATAGGCTGGGATTGTGTGGAAAGAAAAAGAGATGATGAGATAGAGGAGAGGGTGTATGAAGAGGTGACTGATCCCCCAGGACCAATGAGTGAAACAGAACAAAATACTTCTAAAAGGTACATAGGCTCTTCTGTAAACGGTCACAGTTTCCAGATTCCCTGCGATTCATCTGGAAAAGTTTTTACAGAAGTGGAGTTAAATGTTGATGAGGATCCACTGGAGACGATGCTGACTTCCCCAAGACATTATGAGTTTGGGCTTATGAGTCCTATCAAACGCCAGGCTATATATGAAAACCATGAGTCCACTCCCAGCTGCTTCCTACAAAAACAGCCTTCTTCATATTATGATTCCCAACAGCAGTACTCATCACGTTCCTCTCACGTTGCATTTTCACAACATCATTCCCTCATGAATCAACCTTCTTATCAGCAGTTCAGTCACGATGAACATCATGACAGCTCCCAGACTTCCCTCCACTATAGACTTTTTAACTCTAGACCCTCTAAACCCAGTCCACTGCGTCAAAACAGCTACCCCATACCTCAGAGAAATTCCGAGGCCCTTAACTACACCAGAGACTTCAGCACTTCCTACCAGCAGAGGAGCTACAGTGGGAATCGTATCCTAAACATGTCTCATCAAGACAAGCTGGGGTATGAACAGCTGGAGAGGGAGCAAGCAGGATGTTACCAAAATGGTATTTCCTCTTCAGAAAGCCTCCATGATCAATCTGCTACATCTGTAAACAGCTGTAGAGACAGAGGCCTTTATTCCCCCTCTTCAGACTGTGAAGCAGTATACAGCCATCTGGACTATGACTGCATTATGTCCTCTAAGGCGCCACAGAACAGTCAGCTACACAACCAAAGTCAAACACAATCATTTGACCAACAGCAGTCATGGAACCACGAGGTTTCTCAGATTAATTATAGGCACCAGCCACAGGCTGAAACCAGAACTACACGACAGTCTAGTTTAAAGCCTTTATCACCTCTTTCTCAGTCTGATACTATAGACTCCACAGCCCCCAACCCATGCAAATCCAAATCCCTGGGAGACTTAACCTCTGAAGACATATCATGCAACTTTCAGAGCAAATACCACATTATTAGTCGCAGTTTCATCACGCCCCATATGAGGAAGCAAAAGAAGTCGGGCACCATAGAGGGAGTAACTTTCCAGTCACAGTCGTGTGATCCTCTTACCGAACAGCTACGTAAGCTGGTCAGTTTGGAGGGGGATGACAGTGACATCGATAGGCCCCAGTCTCCTCAGTTGCAAGAAAAATCCCCACTGTCACAGCCACAGGCACCAAGTTTAGCTCCTGTTGTGTCCAGGGATATAGATGATTCCCCTCCACCCCTAACACGTCGCCTATCCTCCCGTAGTCAAAGCCGTGTACGTCACATCAATAGCCGGGCTCGCGAAAGACAGCAAGAAGCTCTAAAACCTCGCTCAGGGGTGGTCATCAATAGCACTGGTGGCATTGGTGGGGTGGTATTAAGGAATAAACCAGCCTCACAGAATCCTCCAACGAACAGACACTCTACTGGTTCTTACATAGCAGGTTATCTTGGTCAGCTGGAAGACAGGGGACTTCCCGAAGGAGCTTGCACATCGTTACGTTACGGAAATGGTGACCATTATGGAGATCGATACTATACTGATGACTCTCTTCCACCTGCAAACACAAGCCACTCAGTGTCTGAGCCCGAGGTCTACTTTCTGCTCAGACTCTAATTCTGATAACTTTACATGAAATTAAGAATCTGCCAGTGATTCTTGATTAACTTCTGTTATACCAAAAGTCTGGGGATCAATGAAATAAGCACTTGCTTGTTCTCATGTTTGTTAACCCCAAGTTGAATAAATGTTTATTCTGGGCTGTTTTTAGAAAAGATAAAAGTAAAGCATCTCATATAATCCATGGTTGGATCTGACAGCATGAATTGCCTGTATGAAATGTCCACTATTTCAATAGTGAATGGTCTTTCTAGTCGGCTATATATTGTCTGTATTATGCTTAATGTGTAAATGTACTTGGGAACTTTGGGTCCCTCCAAACGGCTTCCTAGACTGATTGTACAGATACTTGTTATCTTTGTCCCAGTGATGTACTGTCCAAAATATGTACACTGACTATGAAGCAAAAAAAAAAAAAAAGAAGTATTGGCTGTTAAGCAGAGAGGGAATGTCTTTCTGTGTATCATTTGAATGTGTAGTAGTATCAAACAGCTAGTTTGAATTGATGGATTTCATCTTCATATCAAATGTAAGTCTTCCTTCTCTTTCCGGTGGTATTTCTTTATTTGTGTTGTGTGTAAATATTCCTGACATGATTTTTCATCTCAGATGAGTTTTAGTTGAGAATCAGTTCTAACTGTACATTTATGTTTGTGCATGTTACTTGTGAACATGTCAAGCATGACTATGCACCAGTTTATACAATAGGTGTTGCATTGACCAACCTTATTTGCACAGAACAAACAGTTGTATTGGATACAACAGAGGGCATAGGCTGGTTTGTATTGGGTGCAATACAGTACATAGACTTCTTTGCTTGGACTTGTTGCTCTTTTTGATTTGTAGAATTTGAAAATGTGATTGCAAATTAAGAAAAAAAATGAGTTTAAAGGTTTTTATTTTTATAATTGCTTTGATACAGACTGCAAAAATGATCTTTTAGTTCTGTTCATTTTTATTTTGTATACGTAATGGACTGAAAAGGCAGAGTGACAACTACACTGGGCCAAGCAGAGGAGAGGAGCGTAGTAAGACTGCAGTTTTGGTGGGTTTTTTCTTTTTTGTTTCAGTGTTGCACCATCTTTTTTCTTTGTATGGCTGCTCACTGAAGAACTATGAGCATTTTCTTATCAATGCAATAAAATTATGAGATATTTGGTTTCAGCAAATGACATGTTTTTTTTCTGTGTAGTAACAGATAATCAATCAAGAATGCGGCTGAAGCTCAAAATCGATTCATTGTAAGACATAAACAGCCTCTTCTTTCCCCATATGCCACCTAAAACGTAACGGGATGTAATTGCTCATGAAATGTAATAGTGTAATAGAAAGTGTAATACAGCTGACAAATGATACACCTGTTGCTCTGGATACACAACTCCCACAGTACAAACGTTCAGGGAAATATGAGAGAAAAGAGGCATACAGCTACATAGTTTGAATGTTTATTTTTTTTTGATTTATTCAACTTTAGGCTCATTAAGACAAGATCTGAGCCAAGACTTTGCTTTTCTACCCTAATGCTCAGTATCTCAGTCGCCTTAGTTCATCCACACAATACCAAACATCACAACATCTATAACAGTGGCTGTAAGCTTTGCTTTCCAAATTAAATATTAAACTTACAAGCCACCTAAAAGCAAGAGACAGTGAAAATTGCCTTAATTATAAAGCTAATTTAATGGATTTTAGAAAGGCTATGAGATGTTGTTATTTTTCTTATGTCAGCATAATACACACAATCTACTTTTTAGGTACACCTTGCTAGCACCAAGTTGGACAGCCTCAGAGGATGGATACACTGTCATAAAAGGATGGACATGGTTAGCAATAAAAGGTAAACTGTGGCGTTTAAATGATGTTTAGTTGGTGCTAAGGGACCAAAGGTGTGCTAGGACAATATTCTCCACACCATTAAACCACCAGCAGCAGCCTGAACACCTGACAGAAGGCACAATGAAGCCATGCTTTCATGTCATTTATGCCAAGTTGTTATTCCTGCAGCTGAAATCGAGTCATCAGAACAACATTATTTACATATTGTAATTACATTTTTCCCAAAGGAACTGCTGCTTGCTGGATCGTTTCTCTTTTTCAGATCATTCTTTGTAAACCCTAGAGATGACTGTGTGCAGATTCTAGTAGATCAGCAGTTTCTGAAATACTCACACCATCCTGTCCAATGCTAACAACCATGGCAAGTTTCTTAAATCACTTTTTGAACTTCAGATGTGATTGGCTAGTTGGATATTTTTATTAGCAAGTAGTTGAACAGCCATACCTAAGAAAGTGGCTGGTGAGTGTATATGTACATAGTCTACAGACTTCTGGTCAGTAACTGGTTTTGCCAGCTACAAACATCAAACAGTAAAGAAAAAGTAAAAAGAATCAAGACTCAATTAGAAAAATCACCGGAAGAAAGATTTGAAGGGCAGCTGGGAACTCGATCCAAAGAAAGATAAATAGTTTTCTAGATATTTTTTGGGCTAACTCCTGCGCTACAATGACCACAGATTATATAAAAAAATATTCACCCATCTTATTTTACACTTTACTGTAATTTCACTTGAGTTCGAATCATCTATATAAATGTAATGTTGAGAATTTTAGAACACATTAAAAAAACAATTAAACAAGTTAAGGTGTAGCACTGGAATTCCAGAAATAACTGGAAATCTTTCAGAGAAAAAAGGTTTTCACAAGAATTTGCAGATGTTCATTCCTTGTATTTAAGAGCTCTTTTTATTATTATTATTATTATTATTATTATTATTATTATTATTATTGTATTATTATAGTATTTTGTATTCTGCAAACACTACTATTTTTGAGCCATCTGATACTGCAGATAAAAAAGATAAAATTAATTAGATCAGATGTGATGTAGAACAAGTCTTGTACACTAAATACATTTCTATTCCTGTAAGCAAAAATGATAGAGCATCCATCCATCCATCAATCCATCCATCCATCCATCCATCCTCATCCGCTTTATCCGAGGCCGGTTGGCGGGGGCAGCAGCTTATAAGCAGAGAGGCCCAGACCTCCCTCTCCCCAGCCACCTCCTCCAGCTTATCCGGGGGAACACCAAGGCGTTCCCAGGCCAGCCGAGAGCCCAGGGTCTGCCCTGGGGCCTCCTCCCGGTGGGACATGCCTGGAACACCTCACCCAGGAGGCGCCCAGGGGGCATCCTTGTCAGATGCCCGAACCACCTCAGCTGGCTCCTTTCGATGTGGAGCAGCAGCTGCTCTACTCTGAGACCCTCCCGGATGGCCGAACTTCTCACCCTATCTCTAAGGGAGAGGCCAGCCACCCTTCGGAGGAAGCTCATTTCTGCCGCTTGTATCCGCGATCTCGTTCTTTCGGTCACTACCCACAACTCGTGGCCATAGGTGAGGGTAGGGACGTAGATCGACCGGTAAATTGAGAGCTTCGCTTTTACACTCAGCTCCCTCTTCACCACGACGGACCGGTGCAGCGTCCGCATTACTGCAGCTGCAGCCCCAATCCGTCTGTCGATCTCCGGCTCCCTTCTCCCATCACTTGCGAACAAGACCCCGAGATACTTGAACTCCTCCACTTGGGGCAGGAACTCATCCCCGACCTGGAGTGGGCACTCCACCCTTTTCCGGCTGAGAACCATGGCCTCAGATTTGGAGGTGCTGATCCTCATTCCCGCTGCTTCACACTCGGCTGCGAACCGTTCCAGTGCGAGCTGGAAGCCCTCACCCGATGAAGCCAACAGAACCACATCATCCGCAAAAATCAGAGATGAGATTCTGAGGCCACCAAAGCGAAAGCCCTCCGCCACTTGGCTGTGCCTAGAAATCCTGTCCATAAAAATTATGAACAGAACCGGAGACAAAGGGCAGCCCTGGCGGAGCCCATCACCCACCAGGAACGAGTCCGACTTATTGCCGGCAAATGATAGAGCATTTCTAAAATATTGTTTTGAACCTGCAAATAGCAGGGGAATAGTATTTTAATAGTAATTGTAGTAATAGTAGCAATCTTGAAAAAATTGGGCTTCCACAAGTGCCTCTGTGTGCAGTCAGAGTGCCTTATTTCTTTCTTTTTTTTTAATCTATTGAATTAATGTAAGCATTTGTTGTGCTCATTCACTACACCAACACTTCACAATTACCTCATTTTATATAAAATACTCCCCCCGGGGGTACAGGATACAGGGTACAGGAACCATACTGTACTCTCATACACACACCCACCACTGCCAACTGCATGCATGCTAATTACTTGTTAGCATTCAAGTGTTTTTCCACTATTACTCTGGAGAGGAGTCATTTTATTTTATCTGCTGCTTGAGTCATCAGTTTTACTTCCTTTCAAAATGCTTCCCACCTGTTATAAATACCCACATCAACACCTCACATGTGCAGAGAGGGAGGCAGATATGTGTTGGTCGAGATAGTTTGGACTTTGTAACCAGGTGAAATCATGTTTTTGTTTAAAATGCCCTTTCTTCTTGAAGAACTCATATGAAGCTCTATAGGATTTAATTAAATGTTTTATTTAGTAAAAGTGTATTTGACTTATTTTACAGGTTTGATGAAGCTGTTTTGGGGTGAATTGTGTTTTACATTTACTAGATTTACTGTAATTACGATTCATGAATTTTCTGACATTCATGTGTGCCATATACAGAATGGCTGCTTCCACATTTTGGCTCCCCTTGCAACCCACTAAGTGGCTCTCCTCAGCCCTCTCCCTGCTGCTTGTCAGCATAATGGGTAAACCAGTGGGACTGCAGGGGGTGCAGGCGACGGTGTGCTCCCAGTTGGGTGCGCCAAGCAACAGGGGTGTCTTTCAGGATGGAGATGTGATTATCGGCGGACTCTTTAGTTTGCATTACATACCTTCAGCTGTAGAACAGGACTACACCAGACTGCCACATTATGAACCTTGTAGCGGGTAAAACTTACTCAAAACATGTTTGTTTGTTTGCTGCAATATGTATTATTTCATATTATAAAATCATATCCTGTAACCTTGCCTTTCAGAGGTTGTTTAATTCACTATGATTTTTTTCCTCCTGTGGTCACAGTTTAGATTTACAAGCACTAAAATATATGTATGCTATGGCATTTGCCGTGGAGGAAATAAATCAAAACAGCGCTCTGCTACCAGGAATAAAACTAGGTTATCATATACTTGATAGCTGCGGCCGATACCCATGGGCTCTGCAAAGTGCTCTCTCACTGGTTGGAGGAGACAGACACAGCTGCAATTTAACAGCCTCTACACTTTATTCTGAAGCTTATGAACAACCCGGAGAGACAGCAGGTTTGATTTCAAATTTCATGAAGTTAAAATTTGAAAAGTTCATGTCAAACAACAAATAATATGATCCTATGACTGTGTAAAGATGCTGCTTTTATTTATTTATTTATTTATCCAATCATCAGGTGTTCAGCCTGTTCCTTTACTCATTGGAGGTCACGCATCTACAACAGGAGTGATACTCTCTAGGATCCTAGGGCCTCTCTCTGTACCAGTTGTAAGTTTTTATAATGGGAACAATGACTGATGATAATATTGTATAGTCATCTTTGAAGAGCTAATATATTTTGTAAGTTGTAAAAAACTGATATTTGTGTGGCTCACAGATCAGCTACTTGGCTAGCTGCCCCTGTCTTAGTGACAGGTCCAACTTTCCTAACTTCTTCAGAACAATCCCCAGTGATATCTACCAAGCTCGGACCATGGCACAAATGGCCATACGCCTCAACTGGACTTGGATTGGAGCTGTGCTTGCGAACAATGATTATGGTCAAAAGGCAATACAGGTGCATGTTTTCCTATTATGCTGTAAATTGCTGAATAAATCTTTGTGTCCGTCTTATATAATAAAAGGTAACATAGTGGTTGTTTATACCTCCATATTTCAGGTATTTCAGGAAGAGATTAAGGGGAAAAGGGTGTGTTTAGAATTCATTGAGACTGTTCACAGAGAAACTATTGTGAGTGATGCCAGACGGGTGGCGCTTACGATCCAGTCTTCAACTGCAACTGTGATTCTGATCTTTTGCTGGTATACAGATGTACAGAAAATATTTGTGGAACTTGCCAAGAGAAATGTGAGTAAAATATATTGACACTAGTAGCATAGGAGTTCATCAGTAAACACAAACTTGTGTTCTGAAAAATAAAAGCACTGCTGGTTTTATTGCAAACTTTCTTTATTTTGATATTTCCTTAGGTGACTGGCAGACAGTTTCTGGCCAGTGAGGCCTGGAGTACCAGTGACGATCTTCTTCAAGATATTACAATCTCTAAGGTTGCAAGTGGAGTTGTTGGTGTTGCCATTCGGAGTTCAACAATACCTGGATTTGAAAATTATCTAAAAAAGTTGAGCCCATCTCATCGTCCTGATGATGAATTTCTGAGAGAATTTTGGGAAAAGGAGTTTGGATGCAGTATTGTGAATGCCTCACACAATACTTCTACCTCATCCCATGTGAAAAAAGCTTCTATACCACCCTGCAGTGGGACAGAGTCCATAAATGAAGTGCAGCATTTCTTTAGCGACATCACCCAGCTAAGAGTGGTGTATAATGTCTACCTTGCTGTTTATGCTGCAGCCCACGCCCTTCACAGCCTACTCTCCTGCCCCAGTGGAAAAATCCCTCCTCAAAACAACATCTCTTCTTGTTCCTCTCCAAAACACATCAGAACTGTAGAGGTGATCATAATTATCACTGTGTGAGCTATTAAACACAAGTGCTGGACTTTAAGATTTCAATAAGTTGAATACTATAAAGCACTTTATATTCTCAATACTGTACTTTCAGCTATTGCAACACTTAAACACAGTGAATCTCACAACACCACAAGGAGAAGTGTTTTATTTCCAAGGAGGTGACCCCCCAGCAAAGTATGACCTTGTGAACTGGCAGAACACACCCAAGGGGACGCTAAAACTTGTTGTGGTTGGTCATGTAGATGGTTTTGACCTCCACCTTAATGAGTCAGCTATTCAGTGGAGCACAGGATCAAATCAGGTAGTCAGATTAACAAACTGCCTAAAGGTTACTGATTAATTTGCTGCAGAAAGTAGTGTTCTTGTCAATTTTTATAAGATTATGCCATGTGTCTTGTGGTTTTTATTTAGGTGCCTGATTCAGTGTGCAGTGAAAGCTGTCGCCCAGGTACACGGATGGCAGATAGGAAAGGGGAACCTGTCTGCTGTTTTGACTGTATCCCATGTGCTGAAGGGGAGATTAGCAATAAAACTGGTAAGGAAATGTAAGCAGAGTTCTGGGGTAGTGTTTTCCTTGACCCTTGTCTACTTTAAGTTCATCTGCACTTTTTATTTTCCTATTTTCAATCTGCTTTTCCTCACTTCTTTACCAGATTCACTTCAGTGTGAGCAGTGTCCGTCTGAGTTCTGGTCTAATGTTGAAAGAATTGCCTGCATCCCTCGCCAGCTGGACTTTCTTTCTTTTAATGAAACTTTGGGCATTACTCTCACAACAGCAGCTGTGTCTGGTGTCAGTGTGACAACCACTGTCTTTGTCGTGTTTCTATTCTACCGTCAAACACCTATGGTGAGGTCTTTGACAAAATGTGAAATAGAGTTTAAAGTATTGATTCATTGTTTCATATTTATTTTTTCTCATATCCAGGTACGAGCCAACAATTCAGAGCTGAGCTTCCTCCTTCTTCTGTCACTCAAGCTCTGCTTCCTGTGCTCGCTTGTGTTCATTGGCCGCCCGTCAGTCTGGTCCTGCCGGTTCCAGCAGGCTGCATTTGGGATCAGCTTTGTGCTTTGTGTTTCTTGCCTCCTGGTAAAAACCATTGTGGTTCTGGCTGTTTTCCGCTCAGCTCGGCCTGGTGCTGAAACTTTAATGAAGTGGTTTGGCCCAGGCCAACAGAGAGGAAGTGTCTGCTTCTTTACCTGTATACAGGTGCACATATTCCTGTATTGATGACATAATGAGAATGTTTGCCAATAGTGTCCTTTCTCTATAGTAGATCACAATCTTTTTCATTAGCTGTCTCATCTACAAATAAAGTAAATTAATGTACAAATAAAGTACATTAATGTACAAATGAGGTAAATTAAAAAATGTGGGCAACAACAGTGGAGTAAGAACATTTAAATATTACTTTTGGGCATGATTTTTACAGTAAAATTTCATTGGAAATCCCATGCTTCATTATAATAATAATTTTTTAAATAATAATAACTTTGAGGTTTGTTTGTTCTCCATACAGGTTATCATCTGCGTTATATGGCTCTCTCTCAGTCCCCCCAGGCCTCAAAGTGATTTTGGTTTTCAAGGGTCAAAGGTCACCTTGGAGTGCACCATGGAGTCTGTCGTAGGCTTCTCCCTCGTCCTAGGCTACATTGGCCTGCTGGCCTGTACCTGCCTCCTCTTGGCGTTTCTTGCTCGTAAACTTCCAGACAACTTCAATGAGGCCAAACTGATCACCTTCAGCATGCTGATTTTCTGCACTGTTTGGGTGTCCTTTGTGCCTGCTTACATTAGCTCTCCGGGGAAGTATGTTGTTGCTGTGGAAGTTTTTGCAATACTTGCCTCTAGCTATGGTTTACTGCTTTGCATTTTTGCCCCCAAATGTTTCATTATTCTTTTGAGGCCTGAGAAGAACACAAAGAAACATCTTATGGCTCGATAGTTATTCAAATGTGAGTGTAGAATTCTTTTTACATTTGTCTTTTATTAATAACTGAATTGAATTAGAAAAAGTAGTTGTGTTCTACTGTTAGTAAATAATAGAGGATAGAATCAAATATAATGCAATTATGTGTTCTATATCAATGTTTTTAGTGGGTTTTTTTCCCCTGAGTTTTGATTACAACCTGCACCAAAACCCAGTAAAATGCTTCACTTTGTTTGTTCTAGGCCAGTTTTTTTTTTTTTCATTATGCCATCCACATAAACTGATTTAAATTTAGTGATTGCTTTTCTAACTTACTGATATGTTTTGTTGATAATAAATTGAGAGTTCAGGACAACTTATCACAACCATTACACACCAGTTTAAAGACAACAGGCCAACCCAAAACACTTATAGATATCAAATACTCAAAGATGTGCTGAGGCGACTTATGATATCATTTGGTAGTAAATAAATAAAACGGCATTGGACTTTGATAATGGAAGATACACACTCCATACAGAGAGGACTAATCTGTCAGGCAGATCACATTAATATCTTATATATTCTAAATATATACAACAATCAAAGTTCATGATAAATAGGTAGATGTCACATACACAAATAACTTTAAAGATGATATGTAGATTTTGCTGAAACTGCATGTACCAAGTCATGGCCAGCAGATGGTAGTGTCATACCATTTATTGATACTCTGTTCCTTCCCCTGGCTGCTTTGAAAGTAATGTACATACAGCACTCTTATGCCATTGCAAACAGTCTTTTCTTTGACCCAAAGAAATTTGTCTCAGTCCAAATACAATTTGCAATAACAATACAATAAAGTTCATGGATTGCACTGTTAGTCCATGTTTTATTTTCAAAGGTAATTTTGGGGTTAACTGTGTTTCTACTCACATCTCTCTCTCACCACCGTATGTCACTTTAGACTGTGTATTTCAGTCACTGATATCTGCCACTTCCTGTAAACCATTTTGAATAGACAGTATGTTTTATGTGTGGCACAGAAAAAGGATTTGAGGTTGGTACATCAACCACCCTACAACTATTCACAGCGGTGTTTTAGACGAGAGCCTACGCCGTTCATGTATATTGGCGTAAGGGCACTCTCTGCAGGCTATTTTCAGATAATTTCCTCTCTGAGTGGATTCTTTATAGTGCCATTTCTGAGACAGGGGCAATCTGAAGGGGCTTTTTCATGAACAGGTTCCTTCCCAATCAACAATTTTTCATTTGCATGTAAAGCTGAAAAGCTGGATGTAATTTCCAGTTGAATTTGTTGCCATGACCCTGTACGTGTTATATGAAACTACTCTATGCTTTTATACTTACAGAAAAGAAAACAAGTCTGTTTAATAATAATAAGGAATTCTGAATACCACTTTGTCCATTTATAATAATAATAAATAAGCAAATAAATAAGCAAATATTTTAATCTATTGTTACTGCATCCATTTACATTAATCATTCAGAGGCCAAATAGAAGTAGAGGTCATGTCATTTCTTGCCATGTTTAAGCCATGTTCCATTTTCTTTTTTTTAATTGTGAAATTCCTATACACACTGCAGGCTGTTTACACCTTAGTGTAGATGATTACCAACAGTGGTAAACCCTGGCAACTTAATGAAAGGGTCATAGTGACCTGAAGTACAAATTGTTTGGAGCTTCTCTTCCTTTTTCCACTAATGTATAAATATCTCAAATCACTCCTATATGAGTGACCAAAATGCTCTTTGAAAGGCTAAATTTTCAGCCAAACTATTCTATTTTTTTTACCTCCTAGGACCTGGCGTCCACATATGTTGACATCACATTTTGGGTTATTTAGACCAAAATACTCAATTTTGCTCTACAAGTGCCCGATATCCACTTACGAGGACATTATACTGTTACTGTTATATCAAAATTTTAAACAAATATCCTCATATGTGGCTCTCATTTTCGTTAGAAACAAAAATTAGGCAAAAAAAAATCTGATAATTCTTTGTTTTTACATTCATCAGGACCCAATCAGCCCAAATATCACAGAGAAATTAAAAATGCATGCCGTGGAAGAGTTCGGGTCTTAGGAGGTTAAAGTGTCCTAAATGATTTTTTTCAATTAATTTCTACTTCTACTCAACTTCTGTTTCAAGACACTTTATATTATGAGGTGAAAAAGCTACAATAAGAAAAAAAGAAGAAGAAAATCTCAATGATCAGATGACCCTTTTGAACAACCATTTGTCAACAGTGGGAAGAAAAAAAAAAAACTCCTTTGAACAGGAAGAAACCTCTGGCAGAACCAGGCTCAGGGAGGGGCAGCCATCTGCCACTACTAGCTGGGGGTGAGGAGAGGGGGACAGGACAAAAGACAAGAGGAAGAGAGCCAGATAATAATTATGATTAAGCGCAAAGTAGGCATAAACAGAGAGAATGAAAAGACTTGACTGAAGAAGAAATGTTTATTACAGGAAATCCCTATCATAGACCTGTTGCAGCACAAGAGAATTAAGGGTCACCTGATCTACACCTATTATAAAGCAAAGTTTTAAGCCTAATCTTAAAAGTGCAGGGGGTATCTGTTTACCTGAAGCAAAACCTAGAGGTGGCTTCAAAGAGGGGCCTGAAACCTAAAGGCTCTGCTTACCATTTTACTTTTAAATACCCTAGGAATGACAAATAAATCAGCAGTCTGAGGGCAAAGAAGTATAAGATTGGCCCTGATTATTCATGACCCTGTATATGAATAATGTGCCATGTTTTCTGAAAAACCATAAAACACAGCACAATGCAATAAAAATTACCTCACAGTTTCCTTGGCACTCTGTACCATGACCCTTTTAATAGGACTTAACTCCATGGGAAATAACACTCAAAACATGGTTTGCTGGTGCAATCTGTCAGTAAAAAAAAGAAAAGGATGAAAGCTTCAAATATAGATCAGATTCAAACAATTTCATCAAATGTTTTTCCTTTGTGAATCCTTTTTGTTTTGCATTGTATAATTCTTTTCAAATAAGAAGTGCAAGCTCATTTGGATTATGATAATCATATGTGTGGTACATGTGAACAAGCACCTATATAACTGAATAAAATGGACTGACAACTATATAACACTTTTCTAGTCATACTGACAACTCACACTGCTATGATACAACCTGCACTGTTTGCACACTTGCCTGCATGTAGATATAAAAGTGTCCAAAAAAAAAAAAGACAAATCATTGGTGGTTCACACTTGTTTATGTTGATTGAAATTTAATTTAAAACAGCCGAAACCCAATTTAACGCAATAGATCTGCCAGGGTAAATACGGGGATGTTTTTTTACACATACTTGTCACTGAGCATGACCAATGTTTTATGGCTCTCTCAGCTTCAGGTGTAGGGGAAGACCTGAACTTATTGCTTGGTTATTTATTAACGTCTGTCAGGTTTGCGGCCTAGTGCAAATTTGATATTTTAGCAGGTCAAACATGCTGTTTGTTATTCCCCGGAGACGTGGGGGTGCCTCTGCAAACCATTGGGCATCCCGGGTTAATGCCAAATGTTGAGTTAGAGTCAACATTCAACCTAAATAATACAGTGAAATAGCTCCATTTCTATTTCAAAACATTTCTATTATAAAAACAGCCATTTGAATGGGTGTATTCTGTGTGGTTTTTTTCCATTGTTATTGAGTTCAAATTAAATCTTCTAAACCTGGTCAACAAAATGTTTCCAAGGAAAATCTATTGGTCCATGTAGTCACCGCCCTCCAGGTAAATACTCCAGTTTCTGCAGCACACACCAGTCACCCTCAGTGATGTTTTGCTCATCTTGTTTACTGCTTCAAATATCAGCCTTACAGCTCTTATAAATACCTAGAACAACATCTTTGTTTTGCAGAGCAAGAGACGGGTATGTCAGTTCAGATATCTTGCCAGCTTTTAGTGGAAACTATCTTTGTTGTCATATTGTCTTGAAATGTTCTCCTTCAGTGGTAAACATCCAGGAACAAGTATTTTTCTTACTTTATAAAGAAAAATATAATACAATTAGGCATTTCGGGAACTGTTAAACCTTAGCAATACAGATTTTTTTTTTTGCAAATTTTATAAATGTATGATACACCATTGAGAAGTTGTTTTAATATGATATGCATATTTGAAATATCCAGAACAGCTCTGTCCATGTCCTGGGCCAAATGGATCTTCATTCTTTGGTACTGCACTGCTCCATCCCTGCTCCTTGTAGGGCTTGTGGGCAGACAGCTGGGGCTCCAGGTGGGGGTGCAGGTAGTTCAGACGGTGACCTGTTCTCGGTGGGGTACACCTGGAGACCAGGGTTTATTTGAAGATGGAGATGTAATCATTGGTGGGCTCTTTAATCTTCATTACAATCCTCCAGCTATAAACTATGACTTCACTCAGCAGCCCTACAACAATACTTGTACTGGGTAAATCTATATGCATTTTTTTACTCTTATAACTGTACAATTTCACTGCATTTTGGAAAAACAGGAAAAAACAGAAGATAACTCTATTATTTTTATTTCTGTCTTTTCTATTCCAAATGCAGTCAATTATTTTCTTTCCATTCTTGTTAATAATGTCATGATATATGAATATGAGCTAGTAATTGTTGTGCTTTTTTCTTTTATCCTGGGTGCCCAGGGTGCAAAATCTTCCATTGCAGTACATCTATGCTATGGTGTTTGCAGTGGAGGAAATAAATCATAGTACAAACTTGTTACCAGGTATAAAACTGGGCTACCACATCCGTGATAACTGTGGCCTCCCACAGTGGGCTTTGCAGGCAGCACTGTTGCTGGTTGGTGGAGACAGCACTAACTGTAACACAAGAGCCCTGCAGTCTGGTTATGGACAAGAAAGAGGTAATAAATCTAGTTTTGGAAGTTTGGCCCTCATTTAAAAATGAGCAATTAAAATAAACCAGTAAATTAAGTATTATTAGTTTTCTTTAAACTATAACTTTATCTCACTGTATTTTCCATTGTCATCAGGTGATAAGCCCATTCCTTTGATCATTGGTTGCTCCTCATCTGCAACAACTCAGACAGTCGCCAAAATCCTGGAGCCTCTCTCTGTACCTTTAGTGAGTTGTACTATCTATCTATCTATCTATCTATACATATATATGTGTCTGTATGTATATGTCCCCCCCACAAATCTATACATGAATTTGATACAACTTACTTACTCTTACTCTGACTGATCATAGTGCACACAAGTAATGCATTATTTTAATCTTGCTGAAAAAACAAAACTACAAAGACTCTAGCAACACAGCTATATAGTAGAACCCTGTGTTAAATGTACTATATATTTCAGTATATTTATATGTATATGTATTTATGAGTATGACTTTTTTTTCAGATTAGTTATACAGCTAGCTGTCCCTGTCTGAGTGATAGACATCAATATCCTAATTTCTTCAGGACCATGGCCAGTGATATTTACCAAGCCAGGGCTTTTGCCCAACTTGCCATACATTTCAATTGGACCTGGATTGGAGCAGTGATAACAGATAATGATTATGGGCATGTTGCATTAAAGGTGGTTTATTTGTTGCAATTTTATCTTTGCAAGAAATCTTCACAACTGTTTGACACGAATCTAAAGGTTCTCTGCTTTAATGTAAATTTCAGATATTTGAGGAAGCGATTCAGGGAGCTGAGGTGTGTCTGGCATTTGTAGAGACTCTTCAAAGGGAAAATATTGTGAGTGATGCCAGACGAGCAGCACTCACAATTCAGGCCTCAGCTGCAAGGGTGATTTTGATCTTCACATGGTATACAGATGTGTTGGAATTATTCCTTCAGCTTGACAAGTTAAATGTGAGAAACTATAATAAAATTCATAATGCAAGACAGAACTGAGGTTTGTAACAGAATATTTTTTTCATTTTTTTCTTACTTTGTCCTTTTGCTTACTAGGTTACTAACAGGCAGTTTCTGGCCAGTGAGGCTTGGAGCACCAGTGGAGATCTGCTCCAAAATCCAGTTACAAGCAAAGTGGCAGCTGGTGTTTTTGGTGTGGCCATTCGAAGTTTAACTATACCTGGATTTGGAAATTATATCAGAAGTTTGAATCCATCTCATCGTCCTCATGATGAGTTCTTAAGAGAATTTTGGGAAAAGGAGTTTAAATGTAGTCCTGGTCTTACATCTGTCTCTTCATATGCTTCTAAACCCTGCAGTGGTACAGAAACCCTGGAAGAAGTGCAGAATCACTTTACTGACATCTCCAAGCTAAGAGTGACATATAATGTCTACCTTGCAGTTTATGTTGCAGCACATGCCCTTCACAGCTTACTCTCCTGCCCATACACAGACAGCATTTCTGAAAATGAAAACTCCACTTGCTCCTTTCCAACAGATATTAAACCCATAGAGGTTAGCAACATTGCTTTCACTCCCAAATTTCCATGTATACCGTTTTTCAAAAGCTACATTTGCAGTAGGGACATTAAGAATTTACAATTCCCCTTAAAATTAGACTAGTACTTTGTACTAAAACACTGAATAGTTACTGAATATTAACTGTTTCAACATTTCCAGGTCTTGCAGCATGTGGCCAAAATAAACTTCACCACACCACAGGGTGAACAGCTTTATTTCCAAGGTGCTGACATCCATGCAAAGTATGACCTTCTCAACTGGCAGAACACGGGTGAGGGCCCAGCAAAATTTGTTTTGATTGGTCGTGTGGATGGGTTTGACTTCCACCTTAATGAGTCAGCGATTCAGTGGACCACAGGATCCAATCAGGTAGCTAAAATAGGAGAATTAAAAAAATTTTTGTGGGTCATAATACGTTGTATACATGAGAATAGGATTTTTCTTTTTTTTCTGTTGTTTAGGTCCCTGTTTCAGTGTGCAGTGAAAGATGCCCCCCAGGTACACGGATGGCACCCAGAAAAGGTCAACCTGTTTGCTGTTTTGACTGTATTTCATGTGCTGATGGGGAGATTAGCAATAAAACTGGTGAGGAAGATATAATAGCCTCACAAGCATTTAATCTATTCAGTACTCCAATATTCATTCATCAATCTTTTATTATACCATAATCCTGGCTTTAATAGTTTCAGCACATCTACGTTTTGCTGTATGTATTTTCTTCTCCCAGGTTCCCCTCACTGTGACCAATGTCCATCTGAGTTCTGGTCTAATGCTAAAAGAACAACCTGCATTCCTCGCCAGCTGGATTTTCTTTCCTTCAATGAAACCTTAGGAATTACCCTGACTGCAGTAGCTGTTTCTGGTGTCACTGTGACAACAGCTGTGTTTGTGGTATTCCTTCACTATCGTCAAACACCTATGGTGAGAATGCATATCTGTGTAACAGAGACACTGTACATTTTGGGAAAAAAGTTTCCAAAACATTAAGCATATAGGAATCGTTTGAAAGAATTCACAGAAACTGATTATAATGATATTCCTATTCTCATGTTAAGGTCCGGGCCAACAATTCAGAGTTGAGCTTTCTGCTCCTTGTGTCAATCAAGCTCTGCTTCCTGTGCTCGCTCGTGTTCATTGGCCGTCCATCAGACTGGTCTTGTCGTTTCCAGCAGGCCGCTTTCGGGATCAACTTTGTGCTTTGCATCTCCTGCCTCAAAGTCAAGACCATTGTGGTTCTGGCAGCATTTCGCTCAGCTCGGCCTGGTGCTGAAGCCTTGATGAAGTGGTTTGGTCCAGGCCAACAGAGAGGAAGCGTCTTCTTCTTCACCTGTGTGCAGGTGCGACATGCACTTTTTGAAACCATAAACTATTACTGTTAATGTGATTACAGAAATTAACTTGACTTTGTACAATGCTTCTCCATAAAGGTTATCATCTGCATTATTTGGCTATCAATCAGCCCCCCTGTTCCCAAATCTGACCTGGATGTCCCAGGGCTAAAAGTTACTCTGAAGTGTGCCACTGGCTCTGTGGTGGGTTTCTCTCTGGTATTGGGCTACATTGGACTACTGGGCTGCACCAGTTTCCTCTTGGCTTTTCTTGCCAGAAAACTTCCAGACAACTTTAACGAGGCCAAACTGATCACCTTCAGCATGCTGATTTTCTGTGCTGTTTGGGTGGCTTTTGTTCCTGCCTATGTCAGTTCTCCTGGAAAATATGCTGTTGCTGTTGAGATTTTTGCCATCCTTGCCTCTAGCTATGGTTTGCTGTTCTGCATATTTGCTCCAAAGTGCTTCATCATTCTTTTGAGGCCTGAGAAAAACACTAAAAAACATTTGATGGGTAGATAGGAAAGCAAATGTAACCATTGCCACTGTAATTCACCTTTTTAAAAATGTTAACAACTGGAATAGAGTCATTGTATTTATCTGGTCATATATCATTTAAAAATATGGTTTATTGTCTTATTAAATTGTGACATATCCTAAAACTCTATGACGGAGCTGCATTTGCATCACTATCTGCTAGCTATTGTCAGTGTTTACTAAGCTATATGAAATCAGAAATATTCACTCAGACATGAATTGACAAAATATGTCAGGCTGTCAAAGAAAAAAAATTGACAAATTTCTTATCTTTTTTTAAATTTTACTCTTTTGAAAAAAATCTGCACTGCACCTATTTTACAAAAATTGCTTAGGTAACAAACACATTCATAAAATAAAAACACCATTATAAAAGAAGTCCAATGTTGTGTTGTTTTTACTTTGTAGTGGTACAAATGTTTCATTAATGTTGAAAAATAAGAATTTTAAATGCCTTTAGTGTCACGGCTGGCGGAGTGAGCCGTGTGGAGTGGAGGAAAAGGAGGACCCAAAATGCAGCAAACTGATGATACGAGTGAAGTTTATTTACACGGTGGCAGTGGCAAAAACAGGCAATGAAGCATGAGTAATGACAAACCTAAACTGGGAGAAACTAAAGAGCAAACCTGAAATCTTACAAAACGGAGAGTGGAGCAGAGAGACGCAGACCAAGGACCAGGATACCAAGAAACACAGACGAGCCGACAACGAACACAGACCGACACCCACTATATATACACACACACACACACACACACACACACACACACAAGGTAATCGGGTAATCGCACACAGGAGGGAAGAACAGCTGATCTGAATACACATGATGACTGGAGGACACAAGCTGAACACAATGACAACAGACACAGACTTTCAGAACAAAACAGGAAATCTAGAACCCGAACCGGACACAAGGGGGGAGGACACAGAATAACTAGAACAGAGGGAAATAATCACAAAACACAAAACGCTGGGTCAACGACCCAGGACCATGACAGTACCCCCCCTCCAAGGGCTGGCTCCAGACAGCCCAAAACAAAAACAGACGACCAACCCAGGGCGGGCGGCGGGGGCCCAGGACGGAGGGACCAACACAAGCTCCAGCGAACCGAGAGAATTGTCAAAAACAAAAACACACATGCTGGAGCACGAGAACAAAACACAGTTCAGGAGGCCGGCCCGGAGGCTGACAACTCAGAAGTCCAGGACAGTTCATCTTCTGAGGCCGGCCACGTCGGCGACGTAGATCCATAAGCCGACCGAGCGGAAGGCAGCGGTGGCGGAGTGGAGGCAGTTCAGGGGGCCGACCGTGCACACGGCAGCGGCGGCGACGGGGAAACCGTTCAGGCGGCCGACCGTGCGGACAGCAACGGCGGCGACGAGGAAACCGTTCAGGCGGCCGACCGTGCGGACAGCAATGGCGACGATGACACAAGTCTGGAGGCCGACCGCGCGGAAGGCAGCGGCGGCGTCTAGGAGGTCGTCCATATTGACGATGACGCTCCACCAGCGGCCTGGTAGATGACCGCCGATGTCGAGGCGGCAGTTCGGGACCCGAAGGTGGCGTGGCCGTCGCAGCACCAGACGAGACCGAAGCAGCGGCCGGACCAGGCGCGGCTGAAGCTGAAGCGGAGGCCGGACCAGGCGCGGCTGAAGCAGAGGCCGGACCAGGCGCGGCTGAAGCTGAAGCAGAGGCCGGACCAGACGCGGCTGAAGCAGAGGCCGGACCAGACGCGGCTGAAGCAGAAGCGGAGGCCGGACCAGACGCGGCTGAAGCAGAAGCGGAGGCCGGACCAGACGAGGCTGAAGCAGAGGCCGGACCAGACGAGGCTGAAGCAGAGGCCGGACCAGACGAGGCTGAAGCAGAGGCCGGACCAGGCGAGGCTGAAGCAGAGGCCGGACCAGACGAGGCTGAAGCAGAGGCCGGACCAGGCGAGGCAGATGACGATG
The DNA here is from genome assembly GCF_963969265.1 of Rhamphochromis sp. 'chilingali'. Lineage (NCBI taxonomy): Eukaryota > Metazoa > Chordata > Actinopteri > Cichliformes > Cichlidae > Rhamphochromis > Rhamphochromis sp. 'chilingali'. Next base: position 14,109,369 of record NC_137935.1, read on the forward strand.
CTGCAGCCGGGCCAGGCGAGGCAGATGACGATGCTGCACCGGGCGAGGATGAAGGCTCGGAGGCTGCAGCTGGCGAGGATGATGAGGCTGCAGCAGACGACGGCGTGGAAGCCGGAGACTGTAGCGCTGCAGGCGTGGAAGAAGCTGCTGCTGCCCGTGGCGTGGATGAAGCTGCAGCTGGCGAGGATGATGAGGCTGCAGTTGGCAGCTGGACGGGCTCCTCGGGCCCTCCAGCTGACGAGGCAGGAGGCTGGCTAGGTTCTCCTGAACCTCCAGCTGACGAGTCTTGAGGCTGGACGGGCTCCTCGGGCCCCCCAGCTGACGAGACAGGAGGCTGGCTAGGTTCTCCTGAACCTCCAGCCGATGAGTCTTGAGGCTGGACGGGCTCCTCGGGCCATCCAGCTGGCGAGACAGGAAGCTGGGCGGGCTCCTCGGGCCCCCCAGCTGACGAGGCAGGAGGCTGGACGGGCTCCTCGGGCCCCCCAGCTGACGAAGCAGGAGGCTGGACGGGCTCCTCGGGCCCCCCAGCAGGCGAAGCAGGAGGCTGGACGGGCTCCTCGGGCCCCCCAGCGAAAACAGTCTCTGGACCAGTGGGCACCGGGGCCCCTGGAACACACAGGTCAGAACCAGTAGGCGCACGGGCCTCTGGCAGGCACAGTTCAGAACCAGCAGGCGCACGGGCCTCTGGCAGGTACGGGTCAGAACCAGCAGGCACACGGGCCTCTGGCAAACACAAGGCAGACTGCAGCTGCACAGAGCATTGACCCAGCTCGGGCAGCGACAGCCGGATACAGTCCTCAGCTGGCTTCTTAATCTCCAGGGGTCCAGAGTCGGCCGGGGGCTGGGACCCAGCCTCTGGGGAGGCCCTGGAGTGTGTCACAGTCTCTGGGCTGGCCAGCTTTTGAGGACTGATTACAATATTATGTGGTGTGTCTCTCTGCTTGACATGAACAGGTGAAAAATAGTTCTTTCCGGGTTGGATGGACTTAACTTGTTGTGCAGGAGGAGTTGGTGACAACGATGGCTGAATAGGTGATAATAAGGCGGATGAGTCTCTTGTCAACTGAGCTATTGACTGAGCTATGGATTGTAACCAAGTGTCTAATAGGTCTGGGTGTGACTGTAATGGGGGTGACGGTTGAGTGGCTAACTGAGCTAGTGGCTGCTGGGCAGCTAACTGAGCTACCGGCAGGGCAGCCGACTCAAAAAACACAGCCCCGGAATAAACAGACACACAGTCCAAAACAGAAAAAGGGTCCTTTTCACTCACCACAGCTGGCAGTTCCAAAGTCCTAGTCTTCGGCTGTGGGGTGATGCGCCTACGGCGCGATCGTCGCTTCCTCCCGGGCAAAACCTCCGGCGGGCCGGGCAAAACCTCCGGCGGGCCGGGCAAAATCTTCGCCGCCGGGCTGAGTTGGGAAGCGGTAGCGGCTGGTGGGTGAAGGTGCAGTTCGTTGAGTATGAAGTCCTGTGCGAGCGGGTGAAGAGAGTCCAGCAGCCAGGAGTGAGCAGAGATGAGCTGCTGTAGCCTGGCTTCTACAGCGCGGAGACACTCTTCCCCCTCATGCTCGAGCCATAGGTTAACCAACCTGGAAACAGAGTCAATTAGTTCCTCCCGAAGCTCCTCGGGAGGTGCGGATGCCGCTGGGTCCATGTTTGGTCAGCTCGTACTGTCACGGCTGGCGGAGTGAGCCGTGTGGAGTGGAGGAAAAGGAGGACCCAAAATGCAGCAAACTGATGATACGAGTGAAGTTTATTTACACGGTGGCAGTGGCAAAAACAGGCAATGAAGCATGAGTAATGACAAACCTAAACTGGGAGAAACTAAAGAGCAAACCTGAAATCTTACAAAACGGAGAGTGGAGCAGAGAGACGCAGACCAAGGACCAGGATACCAAGAAACACAGACGAGCCGACAACGAACACAGACCGACACCCACTATATATACACACACACACAAGGTAATCGGGTAATCGCACACAGGAGGGAAGAACAGCTGATCTGAATACACATGATGACTGGAGGACACAAGCTGAACACAATGACAACAGACACAGACTTTCAGAACAAAACAGGAAATCTAGAACCCGAACCGGACACAAGGGGGGAGGACACAGAATAACTAGAACAGAGGGAAATAATCACAAAACACAAAACGCTGGGTCAACGACCCAGGACCATGACATTTAGTCTATTGAGATGTGCAGTTTGCAGTATGCACTGCAGTATGCAGTTAAAAAGTAAATTGTTATACAGAAAAGATTAATACGATCAGAGTACAGATGGGATTTCAGTGTTCCATACTGTTTTATGAAATTTCTGTCTAGTAAATAAATAATTGACTAAAGTGGACGCAAACCAGTAAACAAATTAAAACAAATAAGTACTGCTGAGAAACTAGAATACAAAAATTACAATAAAATTATCAACAACAGAAATAGCTGGTGAATATATAATATGTAATATAATAAAATATAATATGTAAACAACTTAACAACCCCCTAAAGTGTCAAGTCACATCACGTGACAGCGCAACATAAATCAAATCAAACAAATCAAACATCCTGTGTCAGCTCTGCGCTGACACAGGAGCATCGAGTCCAGTGACCTGGCTGTTTCATCTTTGTCGAAAGCCCAGCATTGCAAACAACAGCGGAACTTAAAGAATCGATCTCACCGGGCTAGTATTGATCCAATACCGATGCCGACTTGGTATCGATAGAATCGATATTTGGATCGATCTGCTCACCACTACCTCCCAGGCTTCTAGACTTCTGATTGGCCAACATTATGTTTTTAGCGTTTACATGTGGACGAAGATATTTTTTCAAAACTGCAAGTGTGGACGGGATTTTTTTAAAAGCTCAAACGGTAAATCTCGGTTATCAAAAATACCCGTGGACGTGTGAATGTAGCCTGAGTGCAGAGTTGAAAGCTGGGGTGGGGCTTTGTGTTGGGGTCTGACAGACACAGGCCGTCCAGTTGGTTCTATGCAGCAGACAGTCCCACAGTGGTGCTTGAGGGATCGAGAAAGAAACACTTCTCTAACAGACTGAAACTTTGCAATCAGGGAATGAGAAACAGGAGGAGACACAGCTGGGGAAAATTGGAGCTGAGGAGACTAAGAGAAGTAAAACAGAATACAATAACCCGAGACACTGACCTTCAAATTAAAACAGGAACTCACACATACAAAGAAACACAGACTTTATACAGAGGGAACACACAGGCAGGGATGACTAACACTAAACTGAGGAAGAACCGAACCGAACGAGCTAGAAACCACAATAAACAATAATAGAAAACACAAAACGCTGGGTCAGATAACCCAGGACCATGACAATGTTAGTGTGTGTACAAAAAAGTGTATCAAAAGTCCTCTAGCTATCAATGTTATGGATATCTCCATTTTGTAAAGAACAAATACATAAATAACAAAAATAAAAAAACAAAATACAGAATGAACAGCCTTTTTGTATCCATTATCTGCATTATTTGTAATTCAAAGTTAAATTGATCTTCACCTTGGCTAATATTTTGTCAATTCACTAGTCTTGTCCCTGATTTGTCATCATTTAACCAATATGTGGCAATCAGTAAGGTTGGTAAATATCCACATAACTTTGCGTTGATCACAGATTACAATAAATGATAAAGGAGCATACTAAGTTAAATGAGGTTGTTAAAGGTGGTTGGACCTCTACATTCACAATGTAAGGGTTTTAGCTGGAACAGTTTTTCAAAGCCATAAAGTTAAATTAACATTCTTATATATTTATGGAATAAAGTTGTGACTCTTAATGACTTAAACATCCTTAAGCGTTTGATTATTTTGCATGAAATGTGCATTTGTACTCATATATTTTATCTCTTGATACCTCCATTAAAGTAATTGGGAACTATAGTATTTCAGGGGAAGCTTTTCAGTCCAAATATGAAAATAATACATGACCACTACAGAAGTAATAAAGAGATAATTTTAAAAGATGACCAAATACTATATGAGGCACACCTACATACACATCCTAACTCCACATCTTCTATCTGCAAGGCATAATGATCACTCGTACTATCGTGTCACGTCTTGAGAGGACTGATTTGGGAGTATATGTGTCGTCATGTTCACCTGCTCACCAAAAGGCCCTGCCTCTATATAAAGTGCCCTCATCTGCAGTTCATCTACTCCAAGGAGGAGGATGGATGTCAGCAGCCAACTGATGTTATAGCTGGTGTATGAAAATACACATTTTTAAATTGTACAGTTTGTTATATTTGGGGTTTTAGTGTAATCTGATATTTTCATTCTAGGAACTGTTTATGGACACTGATTGAACTCATGCGAATAAACCAAATTGAATGTACTGTACATTTCTAAATGTGTAGAACAGCTGCATCTATGTCTTGGTTTTCCTGGCTCTTCATTGTGTGGTCCAGGTCATCCCAATCTTTGCTGCTTGTGTGGCTTGTGGGAAGAGAACTGGGAATCCGGGATGGACTTCTGTGTGATCAGATGTTGACATGTTCTCGTTGGGGTACACCAAGTAGCCAGGGTCTGTTTCAAGATGGAGATGTAATTATTGGTGGTCTTTTTCCTCTTCATTATCAGCCTCCAGCTATAGACCATGACTTCACTCAGCTGCCACACTACAATCCATGTACTGGGTAAAACTCAGTTACAGAGAATATTTTGATTACTGTAGAATAAGAGCATATATAGATATAACATAGGAGTAATTACTGTGTCTTGCTGGTTGATTTGTACTTGCAGTTTTACAAAAATTATTCAAACAAAATTCACTAATTTATATTTTATCATTTTATCTCCCCTCTCTCAGTTTAGAATATGTTCCACTGCAGTACATATATGCTATGGTGTTTGCACTGGAGGAAATTAATCATAGTACAATGCTCCTACCAGGAATCAAGCTGGGCTATCATATTTTTGACAGCTGTGGGCGCCCACCATGGGCTCTCCAGTCAGGACTGTCACTCGTTGGTGGAGACAACACCAGCTGCAACTCCACAAACCCTCCAGATTATTCTAGTGGGCATGGAGAAGAAATTAAAGACAGGAGGGGTAACTCATTCATTGATCAGAAAACATACAAAAAATCTGTCAGCAATTTTGCTTTCTACTTTTTCTACTCCTGCTACAAGATGTTGTTTAATTAAATCAATCATTTCTGTTTTCAGGTGGTCAATCTGTCCCCATGATTATTGGTGGTGCTTCATCCATAACAAGCCAGATACTCTCCACAGTGCTGGGGCCACTCTCCATACCTTTTGTGAGTTTTGTTTTGAATGCACCATAAAAACTGTATATGAGCTTTTTTGTTTGTTTTTAGATAAGTGGAGCCATCTTTTGGTTGAATTTATATCTTTTACTCAAAGAAATATTCATGCTTTTTTATGACAGTGGAGAAACTGATTTTTTTAAACAGAAACAAAACCTTTATAAGATGCAGGTTTTTGTGTTTGTGTGTGTGTGTGTGTATGTGTCTTTCAGATCAGCTATCTATCCACCTGTCCTTGTCTCAGTGACAGGCTCCAGTATCCAAATTTCTTCAGAACAATCCCCAGTGATATTTACCAAGCACGTGCTGTTGCCCAGGTTGTTATACGCTTCAACTGGACTTGGGTTGGAGCAGTTGTAGCAAACAATAACTATGGCTACATGGCAGTAAAGGTATTTGCATCTTTTATTTCAGTCATTTAGACTACTCAGCTATATCTCTAAAATATACAGTAATAAGTGCATTATATAACTACATTTACAGTGTGATAATGTAATAGGCTTCTTTCACCTGTATATGTCAGGTATTTCAGGAGGAGATTCAGGGAGCAGGTGTCTGCCTGGCATTTGTAGAGACTCTCCAAAGGGAAAATATCATTAGTGATGCCAGACGAGCAGCCCTCACAATTCAAGCCTCAACTGCAAGGGTGATTTTGATCTTCACCTGGTATACAGATGTGAGGGAATTGTTCCTGCAACTTGTGAAACTGAATGTGAGAAGCTGTAATGCCTATCGCATATAATGCATGCTGAAAAAAAGTTCGAGATTATATTTAAAAACAAAATAAACTTTAAAATAATTTTTCTTTTGCTTATTAGGTGACTGATAGACAGTTTTTGGCCAGTGAGGCTTGGAGCACTAGTGGGGATCTGGTCCAAAATTCAGTTACAAGCAAAGTGGCAAACGGTGTTCTTGGTGTTGCTACTAGAAGTTCAGCTATACCTGGATTTGAAAGTTATCTCCGACGTTTACACCCAATTCACCATCCAGATGATGAGTTCTTAAGAGAATTCTGGGAAGTGGAGTTTGGGTGTAGTCTTCATTTATCTTCCTCCTCAATGCTCAGTTCTCCTATCTCCACACTGAAGTCTAACCATAAATCAAATATTTTAACTTCAAATCCTCCTGTTATGTCTGATCAGAAAGCTTCACTATCACATTGCAATGGGTCGGAGTCTCTGAAAAAAGTACAGAATCTCTTTACAGATGCATCCCAGCTAAGGGTGACATATAATGTCTACCTTGCTGTTTATGCTGCAGCTCATGCCCTCCACAGCCTTCTCTGCCCCATTAAAGACAGCTCTTCTGAAAACAACATCTCCACCTGCTCCTCTCCAAAACAAATCAAGGCCACAGAGGTAAAGTAATCATGAATATCATCCTTTCCCTAAAAAATGTAATAAAAATCCATGTTGCATTCTTTAGACACTGAACAGGGTTTTGGTCCGACCCATGAGTACCCACAATGCTGTAATTACAACATTTCCATATGTTTCAGTATTGCACTTATCATTGAACTCTAATAACTCTAGTTTCACGATTGTTATAATTTTACAGCTTTTGCAGCACTTGCAAGAAGTGAACTTCACCACACCACAAGATGAAACATTTTACTTTCAAGGAGCCGATATTCCAGCAAAGTATGATCTTGTTAACTGGCAGAAAATGCCTGATGGGACACTAAAAACTGCTTTGATTGGTCAAGTGGATGGGTTTGATCTCCATCTTAATGAATCAGCTATTCAGTGGATCACAGGATCCAATCGGGTATTTTATATGAAAATAATGTAAACTGTACATTTGTAAATTTGTGCATTTCTTGCTCTTAACTGGAATACACATATTGTGCTTAAAAATAAGTGTTGGCTTATTATTTAGGTGCCTATTTCGGTGTGCAGTGAGATCTGCCCCCCAGGGACCAGAAAGGTCAGCAGGAAAGGAAAACCTCTCTGCTGCTTTGACTGTATTCCATGTGCTGCAGGAGAGATAAGCAATAAAACTGGTGATGGAATTGCAATCTAAACCCCTCCTTGTAAATCCATTTGATTTAAAGTCATGTACTTCTGCTGTTCTTGTTTGATTTTCCTTTCTCCTCTTCTTTCCTTCTCCACTCTTTTTACTGTTAGGTTCCCTTGACTGTGAGCGTTGTCCCCTAGAGCTCTGGTCTAATGCTAAACGTACTGCCTGCATCCCTCGCCAGCTTGACTTTCTTGCCTTTAATGAGACTTTGGGAATTACTCTTACTACAGCAGCTGTGACCGGTGTCACTGTGACAACAGTTGTCTTTGTGGTTTTCCTTCACTACCGTCACACACCTGTGGTGAGAAAGAAATGTTCACAACATTATAATGTACATTTTAAAGAAAACATCGTGTGCAGTTGGCAAGTGCAGTTTTTTTGTTGTTAGGTTTTATTTGACATCTCATGTCAGTTTTTTCTTCAAGATTAAATAATTGACAAAATATTAAAACAACATAATTATTCCACATGTGGCTGATATTATCTGTGTCACTACTTTTATAAAGCTGCACTTTCTTAATTTTAGGTGAGGGCTAACAATTCAGAGCTGAGTTTCCTGCTTCTTGTGTCAATCAAGCTCTGCTTCCTGTGCTCACTCGTGTTCATTGGTCGTCCATCAGTCTGGTCTTGTCGGTTCCAGCAGGCAGCTTTTGGGATCAGCTTTGTGCTTTGTGTGTCCTGCCTGAAAGTCAAGACCATTGTGGTTCTGGCAGCATTTCGCTCAGCTCGGCCTGGTGCTGAAGCCTTGATAAAATGGTTTGGTCCAGGCCAACAGAGAGGAAGTATCTGTCTTCTTACATGCATACAGGTCATACAGATGTTCTGTTTTGAATTTTTAAGTCTTTGTATTTTTACATCTGTCTAAAAACATTTTATTTTTCATATAGATTATCATCTGTACCATATGGCTATCCCTCATCCCCCCCGTGCCTCGACAAGATCTGGGTTTTCAAGGTTCAAAGGTCACTCTGGAGTGTGCCATGGTTTCTGTGGTGGGATTTTGTCTGATTTTGGGCTACATTGGCCTGCTGGCCTGCACCAGTCTCATATTAGCCTTTTTTGCTAGGAAACTTCCTGATAATTTCAATGAGGCCAAACTTATCACTTTCAGTATGCTGATTTTCTGTGCTGTTTGGGTGGCTTTTGTGCCTGCTTACCTTAGCTCTCCTGGTAAATACACTGTTGCTGTGGAAGTTTTTGCCATCCTGGCTTCTAGCTATGGTTTACTTTTCTGTATTTTTGCTCCGAAGTGTTTCATCATTCTTTTGAGGCCTGAGAGAAACACCAAGAAATATATGATGGCCAGGTAGCAAAAGTAAATTAACAAAATATGACAAATAATTATTATTTATCGATTTATCTATATCAGCACTTCATCTTTATGTATTTATCTTTGTTTGTTGTTAAATTAATAGAAAAACCTTGATTCACTTTATCCAGAATTAAGAATGATCATGCAAAGTTTTAATATATTATTGCAAATGTATATACAATACGACTGTAGTTTTATAGACAAACCTTCGATGAAAACAAAACACCACCCATATTAACTTATCGTGTCAATGTGGGTTTTTTTTTTTCTTTCTCTCACCCTCTCTCTCTCTCTCGCACTTTTTTTCGCTTCACTCAGCATGCGAGCCTTGTGCTTTACGCTGGGAAGAGGGGGGAGGGGCGGTAGTAGTAGTAGGCGGCACTCAGTAGCACAGGAACAGAGCTCAATTTTTTTTTTAGGTTTGCTCAGAATCCGGTTGTTCAGTGATGACGCGACGAATCCTACTTCCGGGTCTAAAGTAGTCTGCGTTTAATATGGCTTTTGTGTTGTTAACATGTTTAATGTTATGTATTTTCTTCTATTTGATCTCAAAAAGCTCCTAAAACAGTCAGTGATCACTGTTGACCTCCCTCGTCTTTTATTACAGCTAATCATTTATTTAAGCTCAGTTTTTAAAACCTTAGGATGTAGCTACAGCCCAGCCCATGCAGCAGTATATGAATGACTAACCTCGTATTGTGGATGGATTATCTCAGTTGTTCTCCTGGCTGAAGTTTGGTCCTTTTACAGCATCCTGCCATGCGATTACATTTGTTCCTGACCACCGAGAACACTCACGGTAACTTTTATCGAGTGGAAAAAAGGTTAGCTTGTTTATATTAAGCTAACATAGCTGTGTCGCTAGCGGTCACGTAGCACATCATTATATACCAGCTAGCCCAACTTCAGTAACCCTACAAACGTCACTGCTGTTTAGTTTTCTGTCTTCATTTATGCTGGAAGTGATAACAGAGCTGTACGTTTTAATTTGTTTCCAAAACCCCGCAGTCAGGACATGCTATATTGTATTTAGATAGAAGCTAGCGAGCTAACTCCCTGCTAACTTCTAACTCCGTTAAATGTCATAAATTCCGTTTTCATGGATGCCTGGATGTTAAACTCAATTGTTACACCTGGTAGAGCAGAACGCTGATCATTTTATTAAAGATGAAAGACTTTAGACAGTTTTTCAACTCTCAGTAATGCCATAGTGATCGTTTGATATATGGACCTGCAGCGGAGTTTAGACCCAGACACGGCTAGTGACGTCAGACTGAACAACCGGAGAGTGGCACAAAAATAACGCCATACAGAGCGGGAGGGAGAGAGAGAAAGAGAGCCAGGGACAACAACGTCACATTAGAAAGGTACAATCATCCACAACTATTTCCAGTTGCAGATGATAAAGGATTCAGAAAGTTTATTCATACAGGTCCATATGACAGAATATGCATCTTCTTTTTGTTTTCATATTATAATTTATATTTAATTGTATTGTGGTTTGCAGTGTTTTGTGTTGTGTCACTTAAAATTTGTAAAAGGAAAAAGCTGAAAATTCAAATAGTTAAAAGTTGAAATGTGAATAGTTGGTTTTTGTATTATATGGTTTATTTATTACATTTTATGTGGAGTGAATAAATAAAAGTATACTTACGGTGGCCCCTACAGACAAAGCACATACAAACTTCTAATCACGTACAAACCCTGAAGCATGTACAAACTCCAAAACACGCAAAAACTCCAAAACACGTAAAAACACGTACAAACCCCGAAGCACGTACAAACTCCAAAACACGTAAAATCTCAGAAGCACGTAAAAACTCAAAACACGTACAAAAGACAACAGAAGTGCTCCAGGATGCTAGGGGCAGTGTTGAACTTTTGTTACCTAGTGGCTACACAAGCCAGCAAGTACCAACGACCATATTTGGTGTGTGGTAATAACAGGTAAATGAACATTTTTTATTTTATTTTTTTTATTTGACTATATATGAATTCTTGTGTATAAATACACAAACAATACACATATGCTTTCATGCTTTCAATTGTGTAATTTAAGTGATCTAGGTAGCTCTGTTTTGGAAGAGTTTGTACGTGTTTTGTCTCTAGGGGCCACCGCATATATTTATATATAAACATTTATAGATAAAACCATTTTTTTTTACATTAGTAATTCCTTTTGTGCATAATTTTATATTATTGTTAATAACAAATTAATTAAAGCAACAAAACAACCTGAAGAGCCGGTTCGGAGCCGAAAGAGTCGGCTCATTTTAGTGAGCTGAACCGAAAGAGCCGGTTCTCTAAAAAGAGCCGGAAATCCCATCAGTATTGCACAATGCTTCATGTGTTACTGTGTTTTACATCATATACCACAAAAATGGCTGAAGCACAAAATAAAAAGCTTAGTTTAGTAAAAGAATTATAATTACATTTAACTTACATAATAGATACATTTTGACAATGAAGTGTAACACAGTCAGTCAGTTATATTTGAAAAGATTTATTTAAAAGAAAGAAAAGAGGAAAAAGAGTAAATAACTATTATTTAGATTTCTCAAGAGGTTTTAATATTTACATTTATTATTTTTATTAATATATTTTATTTTCTGATTTACTGCACAGAAAATGAAGATGTTTTTAACATAAATGAAAACATTTTATGACACAATCCCACGGCCCATAACAGCTTTCTTTGTGTTCATCTCTGGTCTCAACAGGATTATGTAACATTTGGGTCCAAACAGTGTGATCAAGAGTCCAAAACTTGAAGCAAGAATGGCAAACACCTCCACTGCATCTGCAAGTTTTCCTGGTGAGCTGATATAAGCAGGAACAAAGGCCACCCACACAGCACAGAAGATCAGCATGCTGAATGTGATGAGCTTGGCCTCATTAAAACTATCAGGGAGATTCCTCACCAGGAATGCAATTAGAAAACTGAGGAAAGCCAGTATGCCAATATAGCCCAATAACACTGCAAAACCAACAGTGGACCCAACTGAACACTCATACACTATCTTGTCATTGTGGTATTGGGTGTTTTTATGTGGAGTTGGAGAGGAAGAGACAAGCCAGGTAGTGCAGATGGCTGCCTGAATAGATGTCAGAAATAGAACTGTTCCTCTCTGCTGCATTGCACCAAACCACTTCATACCGGCTCCCCCTCCTGGCTTGGAGGCTTTGAACACAGCCAGAACAACCATGGTTTTTACCAGGATGCATGAGACACACAGCACAAAGCTGATCCCAAATGCTGCATGCCTCATTTGGCATGTCCACATCCTGGGTCGTCCGATGAACAAAAGTGAACACAGGAAACACAACTTAAGTGACATTAATAGCTGGAAACTAAGTTCTGAATTGTTGGCACGTACTATAGGTGTTCTGCGATGGCAGATAAAGATCCCCAGAACAACAGCACATATAAATGTTCCCAGTAAGGAGATTGCTGTCAAACAAATACCCAAAGGGTCATGATAAGAGAGAAACTCTGTTTTCCTAAGAACACAGTGGTCACGCTGTGGGTTTGACCAAAAATCCTCTGGACAACTGGTGCACTCCAAGGAGTCTGACAAAGAAGTGTTGATGTTGAAATGCATACTATATTTCACAGAAATTAAATCAAATATTTCATACAGAAAGACAAAGACCTACTGCTCTTGTTAGTGATCTTTCCCTCAGAACAGGGGATACAGTCAAAACAGCATTCAGGCTCTCTCTTCCTTCTCACCATGTGGGTACCAGGAGGACAACTCTCACTGCATACTGATCGAGGTGGCTATTGGACATAAAAAATAAATATTTATTGCCTGCTACAATTCTATATACTGTAAATGTCATAAAAGGTACTTGTCAAATAAAAACATATCTAACCTGTTTGGATTCAAAGTTCCAGAAGATTTTGCCTTCATCAAGTATGAGTTCTTCACCTTTTAAAGCTGTCCTTTTAACCTCACCCACTTTCTGAATTTTAGTGCTTCCATCAGGGAGCCACAACACATTAGTAACATCATAAATTGGTACCACATCACCATTCTCGTCAAATGACACTTGATCGCCAAATGGAGTGGTGAAGTTCACTCTTTCCATGTAATAAACAAGCTGTTTAAAAGGAATGTATAATAAGTAAATTACTTTTTGCTCAAAAAATAATTATAGAACCAATGATTTATTCATAGATGGAGTGTAAAATGATATCACATCTGCCATGGCTCCAGTAACTTTACAGTGCAAACAGTGGCAATTTTTCAGTTCAGTAATCAAATATAATATTATATCTATGGTACCTACATATATAAAGTCATTTATATCTAAGTCTCAATCAACCAAGGCACATTACTAATAATCCTGTATAAAAGTTAATAACCTGAAGTTAATGAAATTCTGAAAGCATGCAAAAACAATTTATCCAAAGGTGGAGTGTAAAATGATAACACACCTGCCAAGGCTCCAGTGACTGCAAAGAGGCACAGCTTTTCCCACTGAAAGGCCCTCTTCCTGGCTTGCACCGCAGCATATCATCAAGGGAATATGCCAGTGCATAAACAGCTTTGTACACATTATACTCAGGCCGCAGGTTGGAAATGTCCAAGTACTCATTGTCCACATTTCCTAGATCTTCCTGTCCAGTGCATAGTGCACCTCCACCTTCCAGCCAGCCTGCTGGAGCTGGAGCAAATCTGCACTGAAATGTAAATTCCCAAAACTGATTCACCTGAAATATTTTGAAAAATGTTTATTACACATTATGAAAATATACACACACAGAGTAAAAGTGTCCAAGTCTCACCAAGCTAATTCCGTAGCTAGTGTTGTGATGTAGATCAGGATGTATTTGCAACAGGAATTCCCTGAGCCCTGGTATTTCTCCTCGGCGAATGGTGATACCCAGTGTGCCACCCAGGTATGGCATAAAGTGAGGTGTTTGGAGCACAGCAGATTCTGTCCAGGCTTCGCTGGCTATCCACTGTAGGCCTGTCACATTTTGCCTTACTACCTGTGTATTAAATTAGACCAAATCTATGAAGTAATACTGAGCCTCCAACTTCTTTACTGAAACAGTTTTTGATCTTTAAAATTAATTCTGAATGATTATTTTTCTGTATTCATTTCTGTACTCACAATGATACGTAATATGTGTTTTACACAATTATGAACTATAATTATGAAGACCTCTGTAACTAGTAACTATTAAAGTGTTTTAAAGCGAAACCTCATCCATAAGGTGCATCATGCGACTAGGATCTTCAAAGACAATGACAACTCGAGCTGTAGAGGTTTTCATCACATCAACAATCCTCCGGAGTTCATCTGTGTCTTTGTCCCAGGGTAAAACCTCAGTGTAGGCCAGGCAACCTTCACCAGACACACTCAGCTCAGACTGAAAGGATCTGGCTGCATGAAGTCCATAATCATTATTACTGACAAGCAGACCTGCCCAAGTCCAGCCAAAATGCTTTAGAATCTGGATCATTGCACGTACCTAAGTGAATATACACTCTAAAAAGTGTATTTCAGCAGTAGTTGAAGTTATGTAAAGTTCAGAGTCAGTTTCATTAAGATTTCTGCTTTAGTGGAGCCAGTCTAAATTTGTGGAGTATATCAACTTGTTATTACGTGTTGTTCCCTCAGTACACATGTAACCTGCTATTCTCATTAGAGTCAACCTGCATCAATTAGGTTTCTCCTGACGCAGTGCATCTGATGTCATGACGTCTCCGCCTTCTCCAGAATTTTCTACTTGCGGTTGAGAACAACAATTTGAGAGGCACTTGGCTGCAGGCAGGACCTCGTGAACAATTTGGTCAATAAGGTAACGAAGATATTACTTTTTCCATAGTCCTTGAAGGTAAGTCAAATGTAGAACACATATTTTAATATATTAGATATAAAAATATTCCAACTGTATTGTTAAGTTTGTTAAGTGTTTAGTAAACTGACCTGACCAAACCGCTATCATTCAGCCCTGCTAACATTAGCGAAATGTCAGACCTGTTGGTAGTTTGTGCTTGGACATGTAGGTTAAGTTAGTAGTTTTCCGGCGGTACTCTCTTGTTTTAATATCGTAACGCTAGCTTAAAGTTGTGTATTCATGCAGTGTGTCGGTGTTGGCTTACTGTTAGTTATTCATTAGCATTAGCACATTATAGCGGCAAGCTGGGCCGCGGTTCTCTTCAGAATACGTTACTTCGGGCGCGCGCATTTATACACGAGTGGTTGTTCGCAGTATGCCTGTCGGCGCGAATAGTTCACGCGGTCACGGCCACGGGTGATGTAGGAGGTAAAGTTTAGCTGTGGTGGCTCCAGGAAGCATGCATTTACTGCCGCTTGCATTGCTTTCAATGTACATAACGTTAAGAAGGCGAGGAGAAAGGGTGCGTGCAGCGCTCGTACACGCACGGATCAGCCGTGTGAGAGGGAGATGGTGTGCGGCAGAAAATCAAAATTAGAAATCATAGAAGAAAGTATTACGCTATTGAACACAGAAAATACAGCCATCAGATTTCTTGTAGACCTAGCACACTTCTGGTCTGTGTCTGAATACATATATAAGTACATAGATGCAGATGAACACTGTAAACATGATGAAAGATCGACAGACTAACTCGAACATATCTTTAATCTTTAGGACTTTGGGTAGCGCTTCCTTTCCTTCCTGTCAACCTCTCCAGAGGGGTGTCTGCTGATGGCAGAAAGATTACATCACCTCTGGTTGGAACCCTGGACAGTGCCACAACCTTTGGCTTGGTGTCCAATGTGATGCCCCATCGCCACCTTCTGACCTAACTTCTTCTCAGCTCTGTGACTACTTCAAGAGGGGCATTCCTGTGTGGAGGCGTGCCAGGCAGCTCGTTTTACCTGTGAACTTGCGTACTTTCAGTTTATCAACAACAAAGGTATGCAAGTTCAAAATAGTAATGTCTCATTTAAACTTAATTCAGTTTTACACTGAACAGGAATCGGCTTTATATATAAAACAATTGCAAAAAAAAAAAATGTACCTATGGGCATTTGGGTTTTGTTTTTAAACTTTTGTTTTGAACTTATCCCTTTAAAATCTAATTAGAGAGGGCTGGCTACATTTGATGAATACATTTTGTGTTTAAATGATTCGCTTTGTGTTGGGCAATGTGGCAAAAAGCTGAGATGAGATCCAGTCTCATATCACCATATTGATATATTGTAATATTGCCCAACTCTCCCTCTGTGTTTTCTCAAATTATTTATATACACCCAGTAAAGCGTGTCTCTTTGTTCCTCCAGTGCTATGCTTCATGTGGAGATGCAAGGACTGTGGGACAACATTAACAAAAAGATCTGAATTGCTCAAACACTACAAACTGATTCATAGGCATTACGGACGAGGCCACTCATATCCATGCACTTATTTAAATTGTGCATGTAGGTTCAAGACTTGGAACGCCCTACTGAGCCATCTATCAAGAAATCACCCTGCCCAACAAGCAGTCTCCAAAGCTGCGTCCACATTCACTTGCCATATTTGTGGCCATAATCAACTCTCCACAGAAAGAGAATATTTTCAACATATCTATCAGCATCTTAAAAATAAGGAGACTGTAACATGTGTGTTCCAAAACTGTGAATATAAAACCAATGTCTATGAGAACTTCAAAAGTCATAAATACAGAAAACACTCTGGTACAGTGAACACATTTAAGCCTGGAATAAGTTCTGTTGATGAATCTTTTGCCAGTGTTGCCAGTGATATTTCAGATGTGGAAATTATAGAGAGTGATGTAAATTTAAATTCTGCTTTTGACAATGGGTATTCTGAAAACTTAGAGAAGGATATTGAGCTTAAAATTGCTTCAGTGCTCCTTAAGTTGGAACACATCTTTCTTGTGTCTAATGCAGCTGTAGATGAGCTTTTGCAGGAGTTAAACTATTTGATTGGTTCTGTTTCTGTGGCGATTACCCAAAAGACTATTAGCCAAGTATTACAAGACAACGGATGCCAATTTGACCAGTCAGTTGTTGAAAAGCTAGCCAGTGTACTCTGTGAGACAAACCCTGTAAAAAAAGCAATTGGAGATAAAGGTCCACTTTCCAGTCCTTGGAGACGAAAAGCATACTATAAGAGCCACTTTAAAGTAGTGGAACCAGTGGAATATATACTTGACCGAAAAAATAACAAGTCATTCCAATATATTTCAATTTTAAAGTCTTTGCAGCATATTCTTGACTGCCAGACAATCTTGGATCAGGCTGTTAATTTGAATACTGTAGATAATCAGCCTCAAAAAACTTATGTGCACTACAAAACTATCTTCGATGGTGACTTCTTCCATGAAAATGGACTGTTGTCCAAGCAGGAAAGCATTTCATTGATATTATACATTGATGAATTCGAAATATGTAATCCCCTTGGTACATCACGGAGGAAGCATAAAATTTGTGGATTGTACTGGGTTTTGGGTAATTTGCCACCAGGCTGTAATTCTGCTTTAACCTCAATCTATTTGGCTGCTTTAATCAAAAGTAATGATCTGAAGTGCTATGGGTATGAGAAAGTGTTAAAACCTGTAATTAATGATCTTGTAATTTTGGAACAGAGTGGGATATTTCTGTCAAAGTTGGGCAGAACAGTAAAAGGCACTGTTCAGTGTGTTGTTGCCGACAACCTTGGTGCACACAGTATTGCTGGATTCTTTGAAAATTTCTCAGGGACATACGTATGTAGATTTTGCACTGCAGAAACATCAGAGTTCCAGACTATTGAAGTCAGAAGTGAAGTCTTTACTTTAAGAACAAAAGACATTCATGCAGATCATTTACGAATTATCGAGGAAAACAAATGGCCCAGTTATTATGGTGTGAAATCAAAGTGTATTTTGTCAAAGCACCTCTCACATTTTGATGTTACCACTGGGTTTCCACCTGATGTTGTACATGATCTTTTTGAGGGAATTGTTCCTTTTGAACTTGCGCTTTGCCTCAATTTGTTAATCAAAAAAAAGTATTTCACATTATGTACATTGAATGAAGCAATATCATCTTTCAACTTTAAGTGGGCTGACAAAACAAATCGACCTAATCCTGTGGCTCTCAGTTTTGCATCCAAAAAAAGTGTAGGAGGGAATGCACACGAGAACTGGAGTCTTATCAGATTTTTGCCTTTGTTCGTTGGGCAGAGTGTACCCTGTGAGGAGCCTGCTTGGCACATCTTAACAGACTTGAAGGACATTGTTGATCTTGTTGTCAGTCCTGTTCATACTGAGGACTCCATTGCATATCTTGGTTTTAAGATCTCCGAGCACAGAATCAAGTTTCAAGAGGTTTTCCCAGATGTTAATCTTAAACCAAAGCACCACTACTTGGAACATTATCCATACTTGATCCGTAAGTTTGGGCCACTGGTTGCACTATGGACTATGCGATTCGAAGCAAAGCATAGTTTTTTTAAAAGAGTTGCAAGGAACATCAGATGCTTCAAAAATGTACTTCTTTCCCTTTCACAGAGACATCAGTATCAGATTGCATATCATTTGCATGCAATTAGCTTTGCCAAACCCCCACTGGAAGTAACAGATGTTTCCACTGTTCACATTGATGTTCTTAACAAGGACATCTCAAATGCACTGAGACAGAAGTCTCCAGATATGGACAATGTGTGCTTGGCTAAAAGTGTAGCATATAATGGAATAATCTACAAGTGTGGGATGATCTTGATCCACGGCTCACTGGGAGGACTGCCAGAGTTTGGTGAAATCATCCAAATGGTGATACTGCAGGACAAACTAATCTTCATTCTGAAAAAGCTTAGCGGATGGTATATGGAACACTACAGAGCTTATGATCTCAAAACATCACCAAGCAAAGAAGTGGAACTTGTTGAGCCACAAGAACTGCATGATACCTACCCACTGGCAGACTACAATATTAGAGGGATGCGTCTTGTCACCTTGAAAAGATATGTCCATGTTTAAATGGTGAGGCCTCAAAATATGATAAAGTATTTTCTTAAGTGGGAAAACAAAACCCAGACCCATACAATACTAATGTGTTCTCAGAACATATTTATTTTATACTGCAAGCCAAAGTGGTGTGATGATGTCATTGGCAATTCATCAGTTATGTCATTTTTTTTAATGCAGGTCGCTGGATTCCAGTCAGTGAATGCTAATCCTATGCTCTCCCCCCTTCTGCTTCTCTTCTCTTTTTCTTCTTTCCTCTCCTTATTGTCTCCTATATTCTCCTCACCTCCTCTCCTTCTCTCTTCTCTTCAATGTCTCCCATATTCTCGCCATCTCTCTTCTCCTCCCTTCTCCTCTTCGGTTTGCCTTCTCTCCTCGCTGCCTCAGCTGATCTCCACCTCTCCTCTTCATTTTCTCCTCCCCTTTCCTCCTCTCTTTGCCTTCTCTCTTTTCCTCTAGTTTGACATTAAATTCTCCTAATTGGAAATGTCAGTGGTTTACATGTTGATCCTCACTAACTGTGCTTGTGCTTTGTTCTCAGACCACCATGGCTGGTTCAACACCTGCAAGACTGAAGGTGATTTTAGGAGAGAACAACATTGAAAAGCTGACTCTTCCAAATGGCATCCCAGAGTCACTTGAAGACCTTCTCAGCACGATAAAGACTACCTTTGGGTTAAAAGGTAACTTCAGACTGCAATACATGGACCAAGACTTTGGCAACGACTTCTTTAATCTGAATTCTACCACCGAACTTCGGAATTTGGGGACAATCAAAGTGATCCACCAGCAAACAAATCCACCTTTGATCAGTGCCGATCAGTCCACTTCATCTCTGTCTCTTTCATTTGAGTCTGATGACGGTATTTCGGTGGCATCAAATGACACAATTATCCTCTCATCCCCTGAATCTATGTCATCTCGAACACAACAGTGGCCAGAAGACTTTGCAATTCCCCAATTTTCATATGACACAGAGCTACAGCTAGAGAGGGGGAATACTGAGTACCGTGTGAGCCAAAAAATGTTGACTTTAAGCGCCCGAATGCTGTCTGATATCCTGAAAAGAGTTGCAGAAGAAATTTACCGTTACAAGGCCTATCCAGAGGATGCACATTTCTGCGCAGCTGCAGAGGCCCTTATCAAAAAGCACCCATGTTTGAAAGAACCTGGATCATTCAATGGCTGCTACGGTTGGAAACAACGACTGAAGTACAAAATGGCAAACTACAGGACCCAGCTCAAATTACAGGGGTGTCCAGAGCTGTGTGTAAACTCACTGAAATCTAAAGCTACTACAGATGCTTTCCCTGCTAAAAAAGTGAAGAAGCCAAAACGTTCTGAAGCTAACTTTTATCCATCCTTTCCTACTGGTGAGACTCTGGACAGCATGGAAAAAGTGAGACTAGAACTTCTGACAGAGATCGGGATAAGGGACAATGAAAGGGTCATCGCAGACAAAATGGCTAACACGTTTGCCTACAGACGACATGAGGTGGTAAACCAAGAACCAAGCATTCAGGAACTGAAGGACAGATGGCCTGCACTCTTCACACAGAAAGAGGTAAGAATGGAACTGAAGTGATCGAAGTCTGTATGCTTCGGGATTTATTGCAGTTAACTTTCATGAATCGGTCATAACTTGATTTGGTTGAGATTTTATAACACTGAACTTAATGAAAGAATTTACATTTTGAATTCCCATATATGTTGTACTTTTTGGGATATAGACATTTTGGCATACAATCAGTTTCAGCATTTTGTTCCATAATACAATATCTACTGTCATTTGTGTTTTGTTTTTAGATAAATACAGAGTTCCAGAGGCTCATGGCTGTTCCTCTTGAGTGGAAGTTCATGGCCCAGTTAGACATGCACTCAAGTCAGCTGATCAAAGTCATACGTGCCAAAGGAGGAGCAACACGCCAAAAGATTGCGAACATCTTGGACACATTGGACCAGGTAAATCTGTACCATCAAACAAGATGCTTCGTAACTAAGAGGGCTGTCAAAATATATCTGAATCCAAAAAAATATATATATATTTAACTGAATCTTTCATAAAGACAATATGGGCAGGCCAATGCTAATCATGGCTTTCATATGCATGAATGTTTTTAGCGACTCCACTGAACTCATCCCCTTTTCTTTCTGTAATGAATCTCTGGGCTTGTGAATTACTGTTTTTAAATAAAGTACATGTAAGTTAAGCAATAAGAGTAAGGATGTCTGTCTTATGAAATTTAGAGTTTAAAATTACTCAACATTTGTTGTTCTAGACTGTGGACATTAATCATCGGAGGGAATGTGTGCTGAAAGCCCTCACCATCTTCCTGGGAGAAGATGCAGATGGCCTGATCAAGGAATACCTTGATCAGGCCATCTGCATCTTCCTGGGAGAAGATGCAGATGGCCTGATCAAGGAATACCTTGTAAGTTTCAACAGTTTGTCAGCACATCTTGTCAAAGGGACACAAAAAAGTTAACTGTTAGAACAAACATAACACGTGAACCCTAGTTGGATTGCTGACATGTATTTATTATCATGACCATATTGGACATTATGTAATTCCCAGCAACAACACATTACATATCGGATTGACTTTGTTTTAAGTAAGACGGGCTTACTTGATTATTTAAGTTCAAAGGAATAGTTTGACATGTTGAGAAATCTTATCTTTCTTGCTTACAATTTGATTAGAGTCAGATTGATACACCTCTCTCTGCTGTTTCTGGTGTGTGATGACACCCAGCCAAGAAATAGCCCAGCACATAACACATATTGGTACATCACCCAAACACTTAATCACAGTAAGAAGTGAGGCTAATGATGATTTGTGTTTGTGTCTTGTACCCCTCTGTAGGACTGTGGAGCAGATGATGTTCAGAGGGACCTGGAGGAGGTCACCATGGCAGTGTATGTGATTCGGAAGGAGGGGGAGGGACTGCAGGAGCCACCTGAAGACATTGGCATTGTCATTGAGGGTGTGGAAGTGTTGCATGAACTAACTTCAGTTGCCTCAGCTTGTGCCCTGCTTCTAGGTTTGATCTATGCACTCAACCTAGCTTATCCAAAACCCTTTCGCTTCACTTTTGAAGTGCTCCAAAAAATCTTCATGCAGCTTGATCAGCACAAGATGTCCCCCAAAGTCCAAAATCTGTATATCAAACTTCAAAGCTCCCAGTAATGGCACAGAACAATGACCAACAAATGGCCCTGTGCCATAATGCGAAGGAACAACTGTGTTTGGACATATAGCATGTAAAATATGTAGTCTCTTTTGGATGTTGGGCCTTTTTTATGCTCCAAGAGACCTCAAACCCCAATTTAATGTGCTTTTATGGTATTTTTATTTATTTTTTAATTTTTTTTCAGACATATTTGCCTTCATTTCAAGGGAAAGGTTGCATTTCAGGTTTGATGTGCTCAGTTATACAACAAACTGTTGTGACATTCTAAAACTCTAGAGGAGTGTTTATATTTTTTCATCCCCATTGGTCAGCTACACTGTTCAGATATTTATTCATTGGCTATAGCTGAAGAGAAGTTTCTGTATACTCTTGGGGCACTTTTTCATAGTTGACACTGTATGTGTTAAGATTGATATTTGTGTAATACTGTGTTGCACTTTACACTTTGTTGACAACTTTGTGGTCCTACTAAGCATTACTTGCATTTTGTGCATATGTGTTTCAAAAAGGACAAATGTGTAATGTATTTGACCAAAAGCTGTGTTGGTTGCCATAAAGGTAATACTTTATTACATTTATACAATAAAGCATTTAAAAAAAAAAAAACATTGGATTTTGAATTTTTGAAAAATATTTTCAGGCAACTTAAAATTTTGATTTAAGCTTTATTATACAAACTAAAATTTCATTTTAGAGTCACTACAAAAAGTAATTTACACTAAACCACATTATTAGGTTAGCAAAGAGCAATATTTTACTTTTGGGTTATGCAAATTATTGGGTTGGAAAAACTGAAAACTTTAAGTTGAAATGTCTTAATTTTAAGTTGGATTAATGCAAAATGTTTATTTGACAGCAATTAATTTATTAAGTACATGTAACTTAAATCAGTTGTGTTAATTTAATGTATTAACTTAATTTCAAAGAACTTAATTAAATTTGGTGTTACCAATTGAAATAATTCAATTAAGTTGGTTCAACTATTTTCTTTTTTCAGTGTAGATTAAAGTGTAAGTGTATTGAAAAGAAGAAACAAAACAAAATTTCTGTGCATAATCTGTCTGTCAGTGTCCACAGAACAGCATTTAAATACAATTGCAATTTAGCTTTATTCTCTGAGACAATAGAGAAAAGAAATAGAGCATAATTCTCAAAACTAATTATTATTATTATTTCTAATATTTTCATATCTGTCTGTGTTCTTCTTTTACACAGATATTGAAACAGACTTTTGTTTTTCCATTTTAATTGTGATGACAAATTTTCACCTGGAAAGCATCACTTGGGATCGTTCTAAAGAAGGATGGATACTTTTGACGGTCACTCAGGCAGGAACATGTGGCATAATAACTCACCTGTGAAAGATATAGACTGCATATGTATATTGGGGAGCTATCCATGTAGAGATATCTTAATTTTGTCATCATGACTGCATTATTTTTTATTTCATAAAATGGTTTTACATTTTCAATGAAATCAACGCAATCCAAGAAAACTGTTACATGGTCAAGCAGAAAACTTACCATAGGTACTCTGTACAAACCTAAGACGTTGGAGATGGCAATAGAAATTGTAGAGGACGGATCACCCACAATCCCTACAACTGGAGGATTTCCAACACATGTATCATCTACTACAATTTGATCCTCTTGACCACTGGCTAATGATAATGCTCCACGGAATCCAATTCCAAGTTCAAAGCAGTTATCATACAGAGTGTATCCCAGAGTCACATTTGGTAGCAGGTTTGAGTTTCTGTTGATCTCATCAATAGCAAATGCCATGGTTTGTGCGAGCTTAAATCCTAGAACATACACACTAAGACGAGAAAAGTTTAATTACTAAAAAGTATAATACAATACAGATTTTTAAAATATAGGAAAATGAGCACAGTGAAAATGTTGCAAAAGGAATAATATTATAAACAATTAAGGAAACTGAATAACAATTAAAGACATATATTAATGAAAATAAATTTTAAAAGAGAAGATGTTTTGTCTAGTTATTTCAGATATAAAATACATATTCATATTAGGATTAGGTTTGGTGGTTTTCTTTTTCTGTTTTTTTCATTCTGTTTCCCTGTCATAGTTACCCATGGCAAGTAGGCTGTTGTGGCTGCGAGGTAAAAGACAGATCAGGAACACTTGAAAAGAAATGGACTTGAAACAGTCCACCCAGAACCACATCTCCAGTTTTGTGCATCTCATTTAGATGAAACTGTCCCTGCAGCTGACAGGACAAAGAAAACTGAGGAGTGGGTAGAGGAGAAGAAACACAGGAATACAGCAAAACAACCACGACTAAATTGTTTTGCAAAGATAAGCACATGACAGCTTTCTGAATATTTGAGACCAGTCATTAGGTTTTATTGTTTGCCATTCCCTTTTATTGACTTGCTGTGTTGTTTAATCTTGCACACCACCCATCAGGGAAGAAGGAGGTGTATACTTTTCATTTGAGATTGCTTTGTATCCAGGCAAACTCAGGGAACACTGTGAGTAAATTAGTCATCAGTAATAACTCACTGAAGAATTGTCAGAGTAGTTGTTCAGTATTCAGTAGTTGTTTCCGTGTGCATATCAAGTGACATAAAAGACAAATAGCAAAAATAACATATCATAATTCATGTACATCAAAGTTCATGTGTAATGTCTCAACAACATCATATTAAAAACTTCAGTCCATATTTGAGTTGAAAGAGAAAACAAAATTTTTGAGGGGACGATAAAAAACATAACAAAAACAAATCCGCATGAGCATGGGCGGGACGGGACATAAAGCTGCATAGGGCAAAAGGAAACTAGAAAACTTAGTGGATGGGGAAGATTGTCCTGAGTATAATTGAAGAACAGCCCAAGGGGACGGCCCAAATGAGAAACTAGACAGTGAAATTTTTCAGGGCTAATGCATGAATGCAAAACACGGGACAAGCAGATCTTCTGTATTCGAAGTGAAAGCCCACCATCTGAGTCCCGATGACCAAGCTATTTACCCTATCTCTAAGGGAGACCCAGGCACCCTTTGAAGGAAACTCATTTCCACAGCTTATATCCACAACCCTTATTTGATCACTACCCAGAGTTCATGGCCATAGGTAAGGGATGTAATGTAAAATGACCTGTAAATTAAAAACTTGCTCAGCTCTTTCTTTACCGCAACAGACTGGTACAGTGTCTGTTCATTTTCCCCAAATCTGTGAATAAATCTCAGGTTCCACTTTCCCCAAACTTGTGAACAAAACTGTTGAGGGGACAACAAATTACTTATTTGATCACTACCAGAGTTCGTGGCCACAGTTGAATAGTTGTAATCTAAATTGACCTGTAAATTAAAAACTTAGCTCAGACTGTACAGTGCCTGTATCATTGCACGTTTCCCAAATCCATCAGTGAATCTCATGCTCCACTTTCCCCAAACTCGTGAACAAGACCCTAAGATATTTAAAGTAAAGATGAAATCTTGAGGCCATCATAGTGGAGAACATCCACGAGCCTGGACAGACCAAGATATTATGTCCACACTTGCTCACTTTCTCAAACATCCTTGAGAGGATAAAGAGCTTGTCCAGTTTCACAGCCTGGATGAAAACCTCATTGTTCCTCCTGAATCAGAGGTTCAACTAAGAGATAAACCCTGCAGTGTCCTTCACAGTGTCATGATCCCTCAGCTCAGCTCCATTCAAATGTGAAGAAAAAGGCCTAAAATCCAGCCTTTGTGGTAATGTAAGATAGTCCTGTCACAGAGTTTAATGCATGTGCTTTTGGTGATAGTTATTCCTTCTTTAATCAAATAAGGGATCTAATCAAAATATAATCAAGAAGAAATCCACACTCTATCCAGCTGTTTTTGTCTGAGTGTCAGGCTTGAGCATCCAAATTTTTTCAGAATACTCCCTGATTATATTTACAAAGCATCTGCTGTTGCTCAGCTTACTATGTGCTTCAACTGGACTTGTGTTGGATTAGTTCTAGCAAGATTGTTGTCTGGGGGCTTTTTGCCCCCTGGTAGTGTCTGCCATGGCAAATTGGTCCTGGGTGAGGGACCAGACAAAGAGCGATTCAGAAGACGACTATGAGAAGACCATCGAGGGGACTGTTCACCCTACTCGAGATAGGGTTACCGGGTGCAGCCCGGGGAGGGTGCCCTAGGGTGAGCGTCTGGTGGTCGGGCCTTAGTCCATGCGGTCTGGCTGGGTGTGGGAGTAGTTCGGAGAGGCTATGGAAAAAGACTTTTGGACTGCCTCAAAGAGATTCTGGCAAACCGTCAGGAGACTCAGGATACACATACAAGGTCCTAAATTATCAGGCCGCATTTTATCTTAATGACCTTATAGTACCGAATCACTCCATTAGGGCACTTTGCTCTCGCACTGGAGGCTTACTTGTTGTTCCTAGAGTATTTAAAAATAGAATGGGAGGCAGAGCCTTCAGTTTTCAGGCCCCTCTTCTGTGGAACCAGCTTCCAGTTTGGATTTGGGAGATAGACACTATCTCTACTTTTAAGATTAGGCTTAAAACTTACCTTTTTAAAAAAAATCATATACAGTGGGGCAAAAATGTATTTAGTCAGCCACCGATTGTGCAAGTTGCCCCACCTAAAATGATGACAGAGGTCAGTAATTTGCACCAGAGGTACACTTCAACTGTGAGAGACAGAATGTGAAAAAAAAATCCATGAATCCGCATGGTAGGATTTGTAAAGAATTTATTCGTAAATCAGGGTGGAAAATAAGTATTTGGTCAATAACAAAAATACAACTCAATACTTTGTAACATAACCTTTGTTGGCAATAACAGAGGTCAAACGTTTACTATAGGTCTTTACCAGGTTTGCACACACAGTAGCTGGTATTTTTGGCCCATTCCTCCATGCAGATCTTCTAGGCCACTCCAGGACTTTCAAATGCTTCTTACGGAGCCACTCCTTTGTTGCCCGGGCGGTGTGTTTTGGATCATTGTCATGTTGGAAGACCCAGCCTCGTTTCATCTTCAAAGTTCTCACTGATGGAAGGAGGTTTTGGCTCAAAATCTCACGATACATGGCCCCATTCATTCTCTCCTTAACACGGATCAGTCGTCCTGTCCCCTTGACAGAAAAACAGCCCCATAGCATGATGTTTCCACCCCCATGCTTCACAGCAGGTATGGTGTTCTTGGGATGCAACTCAGTATTCTTCCTCCTCCAAACACGACGAGTTGAGTTTATACCAAAAAGTTCTACTTTGGTTTCATCTGACCACATGACATTCTCCCAATCCTCTGCTGTATCATCCATGTGCTCTCTGGCAAACTTCAGACGGGCCTGGACATGCACTGGCTTCAGCAGCGGAACACGTCTGGCACTGCGGGATTTGATTCCCTGCCGTTGTAGTGTGTTACTGATGGTGACCTTTGTTACTTTGGTCCCAGCTCTCTGCAGGTCATTCACCAGGTCCCCCCGCGTGGTTCTGAGATCTTTGCTCACCGTTCTCATGATCATTTTGACCCCACGGGATGAGATCTTGCGTGGAGCCCCAGATCGAGGGAGATTATCAGTGGTCTTGTATGTCTTCCATTTTCTGATGATTGCTCCCACAGTTGATTTTTTCACACCAAGCTGCTTGCCTATTGTAGATTCACTCTTCCCAGTCTGGTGCAGGTCTCCAATACTTTTCCTGGTGTCCTTCGAAAGCTCTTTGGTCTTGGCCATGGCGGAGTTTGGAGTCTGACTGTTTGAGGCTGTGGACAGGTGTCTTTTATACAGATGATGAGTTCAAACAGGTGCCATTCATACAGGTAACGAGTGGGGGACAGAAAAGCTTCTTACAGAAGACGTTACAGGTCTGTGAGAGCAAGAGATTTTCCTTGTTTGAGGTGACCAAATACTTATTTTCCATCCTAATTTACGAATAAATTCTTTACAAATCCTACCATGTGAATTCATGGATTTTTTTTTCACATTCTGTCTCTCACAGTTGAAGTGTACCTCTGGTGCAAATTACTGACCTCTGTCATCATTTTAAGTGGGGGAACTTGCACAATCGGTGGCTGACTAAATACTTTTTTGCCCCACTGTAGTTAAGGCTGGATCAGGTGACCCTGAATCCTCCCTTAGTTATGCTGCAATAGGTGTAGACTGCTGGGGGGTTTCCATGATGCATTTAGTACTTACTTTTCAGTCACTTTTCTCAATCAGCATGTATTAATAGACCTCTCTACTGATTCAGTAAGAGTACTAGATGCTACAGTTCCTGATAATGCTTTGCTTTAAATGGGGAGAATCTTGAAGGATGGCTGTTATGAGGAAAAGCAACCCAGAAACTTTGTCAGCAGCACACATCGTTGTGTGCCTCAACTGTCGGTCTTTTACCCAAGCTAATCTGCCATTTTTTTCTTCTTAGGTTGGGTTTATGGATTAAAGATCTGATCTAAATTATCATATTAAAAATTGGGACACTTAGTCAGTGGTGGACCTTGGATTCATTGGGTGTTTTGGTCATTATCCCTACACCCTCATCCAAGGAGCCCTGCCAGGGTTGGTCAGGCCCGGAGTGTGTCACTGGTTTATGTTAAATTGTTATCGCTCTTTTTCTTTCTACTGTTTATTTTCTTCTTTTAATTCACTGCAACTGAGAAATAATACTTACCTCTTTAGCATTTACGGAGCCACCATACATACTATGACCATAGCTACTGAACGACACAGGAAGTCATTCCTGCCCATGGCCATCTCCCTGTACAACTCCTCCATCTAATACACTGTAAACACTGCAATAGTTACACCCTTTTTGTGGATGCTCTTTTCTACTCCGTAATATTCATTTCAGTATTCTTGATATTTATTTATAAGCACCTCTGTAAATTCTTGATATTCATATTTGATTGATTTGTATATATTAGTGCTATTTCTTAACCCTTTAAGACCTACCATAGAACCAAGTCTGCCAAAGCTTATCTTTATATTTTTACATGCTGTAGTGCCATTTTTGGGAACATTTGCTATACATCAATACAACCATTATAGCCCAAACTTTAATAATATGTATTCATTAAGTGCATAATAACTACACAAATTGCAAAAAAGTGCAATAAACTACAAAAAAATTGAAAATCGTTTTTGTTTTGTTTTTTACATATATTTCTAGTTAGAAAAATTTAAGAGGTTTATCCCTCAAAACTGTAAGTACAAAAAAGTTGCACAAAATAGTTTGCAACAACAGGAAATTTATTTTGAGTTTCTTCACAGTTTTACTTTTGAGATACACCAATTTTTGTATACTGCAGGAAAAACGAAAATAAATACTACAATGCAAATTTGCAAAACAAACAAACAAACAAACAAAAAAACAGCATGTGCATTTCCAGCAGTGCAACTTGAGTTCTAAGCATCCCAGAAACTATACAGAAAAGCATAAAGTCAAACATGACTTTTAAAAACACCAGTATAGGATTATAAGACCCTGAAGGTAAAAAACTAAATTTTGCACAAAAATGACATCACTTCCAGTTTCGGGCAGGTAATGGCGGACATGCGATAGTTCGCGCTGACGTATATTCCAACGTAGGAAGTGTTATGAACAGCTGGTCAGATTAGCAAAGCATGTTTCTGAAATATTATGTTTTTGTTGCTGTGCTTTTTATGCAATTTTTGCAAAGCTATATGTGGAAGGAAACTGTGACCTAGGACAAGCTGATGACATAAGATGTAAGTACAACTCCTCTGGTTTCATATGCAAAAAAAATTATTGCGCTAGCTCACGTGGTTGCAGTTCTACAGGGATTTAAAAATAGTTGCGCAAAACGGAGTGTGCCCGCTCTGACTGGTTTTAAAGGGTTAAATTTGTAAAATCTGTAACATATTGTATTGTTTAAATAGTTTAGTCTGTTACTGTTATTGTCTTGGAGCAATTGCATCGGACATAATTACCTTAGGAATTAATAAAATATTCTGATTCTTAGACCTAGACTTAGAGCATTTATTGTCATTGTGCAGTTTCTTGCGCAGTGAAATTGGGTAGCTGGACCACAAAGGTGCAAAAGTAAAGAAAACAATATACAACAAGGGGGAAAAAAGCAATATATATGTATACATTTATGTGAGTAAACTATATACATGGTGTATGTGTAGAAACATTGAAACAGAAACATTGTGGGGCCATATACAAGGGCTGTTATATAATATAATATAATATAATATAATAAATAAATAAATAAGGGTGGAGGGGCTAAGGTCATTTAGGGTGGGGATGGTAATTCCACCAAGACCAAAAATATTGCACATGGGCCAAAAATATTGCACAGAACAATGAAAGACTGAGATACTGAACATGGGATGGCAGCAACATAGTTGATCAATAGCAGAATGGTTGTATGGGAGAAGTCTGTTCACATTCTTAGTTTGCATTACGAGTTCTGACAGCCCACGGGAAGAAGCTGAAGATGATGTTGCAGGGGTGCATGGGGGTGCAGTCATTAGTGTAGATGGTGTGTAGGAGTGGACTCAGCACACATCCCTGTAGTGAGCCAGTGCTGAGTGACAGGGTGGATGATCTCTGGTTGCCAACCATGACTGATTGTGAACAGTCTGTGGGAAAGTTCCATACACATATGGGGGGGGGAGAGTCCAAGTTTACCAGCTTGGCTATAAGAATGTCTGGGATGATGGTATTGAAGGCCGAGCTGAAGTCAATGAAGAGCATCCTTACTGATGTCCCAGGATTCTCCAGGTGATGGAGAGCGGAGTGGAGGGCAGGGACAGTGGCATGTGACAGGGAGAGGTTGAATAGTCTGGTGAACTGAGGAGGCAGCTGGACAGCGCAGGCTTTGAGCACTCTACCAGGTATTCCGTCAGGGCCAGCAGCTTTCCTTTGATTAACTGCGCTGAACACATTGCGAACCTGGTGTTCTTGGAGGCTAAATGTGTGAGGGCTGTGCTCAGAGGAGGCTGTGGGCAGGGTGGTGTGCATGGTGGGGGTGACTGCAGCTTTCTCGAAGCAGGCAAAGGAGTGGTTAAGTTCCTCTGCTAATGAGATGTCCATGTTATCTGTGTTTTTCCCATTGCACTTGTAATTGGTGATGTGTTTCAGGCCCTCTCATACCTTTCTGGAGTTGTTATCAGAGAGGTGATCTGATAGCTTGTTTGAGAAGTCCAGTTTTGCTGCTCTGATGCCTTTTTTAAGGTCTGCTCTTGCTCTGCTGTACATGTCCTGGCCCCCAGATTTGTATGGCGAGCTGCGTGCCTTTAACAATGCCTGAACCGTACTTGTCATCCAGAGTTTACGGTTGGGGTAGACCTTTTCCGTGGTGACAGTGTCCATGCAGTGCGTGATGTAACCCAGATGTGTGAGTCTCTAGGCCATCATGTTCAAAGACACTCCACTCTGTGAGGGCAAAAGAGTCCTGCAATTGAGCACGAGCTTCCTCAGAAAAGGTGCTAATGGTTCTGATGGTGGGCTTTGTTCTTTTCCTGAGTGGTGTGTATGCCAGGACGATGAGCAGAGAGAGGTGGTCGGACATACTCAGGTGGGGGAGGGGAAAAGATCTGAAGGCTTGCTTAATATTTGAGTAAACATGGTCCAAGGTGTTATTCCCTCTCGTAGGGCATTTCACATGTCGAACAAATTTAGGCACAGTTCTTAAGCATGCTTTGTTGAAATCCCCTGCAATGATACTCCCTCTGGATATTCCCATTTCTTTTTGGAGATTGTGTCGTGCAGGTAGGCAAGGGCTGAGCTAGCTTTAGCGTCTGGTGGTAAGTGGACTGCTGTTATTAGGACTGCAGGCAGTTCTCTGGGCAAGTAGAAGGGTCTGCACATGACAGACATTGCCTCTATGCCTGGGGAGCAGACTGTGGTGATGATCTTAGTGTTTGTGCACCAGTTGTTATGTGTGTAAATGCACAATCCTCCTCCTTGGCTTTTCCCCGCTGTAGTCTTTCTGTCACTGCGGTGCATTGTGTGACCTGATAGCTGCATCGAGGCGTCGGGGATTCCCTATCGTAGCCATGTCTCTGTGACAACCAGGACACAACAGTTGCGTAGAAGTTGCTGTGCTGTGAGAAGTAGGTTCAGTTCGTCTATTTTTTTGATGACCAACCGTGCGTTGGTCAGGAAGATGCTCGGGAGCTGTAGTTTGAAAGGCTGCTTCTTTATCGTAGCTAGCAGTCCCGTCCGGCACTCCTGCTTTTGTTTGCGTTCCTTCCGCCACATGCATTTCTTGGCAGACCCAATAAGAATCCACAGAGCACCGAATTTTCTCACTATCTCCAGGAGTATGTTGTGCATCCTCTGATAATCACTGGTAATGGGGATCTGGCTGTTGCATCGAATGTTGCATAATTCCAGATGGCGGTAGGTAAATTTGGCTTTACAGTAAGAAAAACAAAAGAAAAAGAAATGTGGAAAAAAGAAAAAGAAAAGCACCTAAGTGGAGAGCATAGAGCTGCTGCATCTGTGCGCGCCGCCATCTTGCACTACTCCCAGTTCTCAATGGGAGATAAACTCTGGATGACACGCTTCTTACAGTCTGTTTGGAGAGACCTTCTAGGTAACTGTTGGAGAGCCTTGTGTCTCTGGGAGCCTGGAATTGTCACTATAGTTAAGTATTGATTGTAGCACATTTTGAAATGGAAACCTGTATTTGTCATGATCCTGGGTCCTTTTGACCCAGCGTTTTGGGTTTTCTCTTCGTGATTTTGGTTCTGTTCTTCCTCTGGTTAGTGTTTACTCTGTTCTGTGCCCGTATGTTCCTGTATCTAGTCCGCGTTTCTTAGTTTGTGTCCTTTCATGTGTAAGTTCCTGTTTTATTGTGAAGGTCTGTGTCTTATGTGAGTGTTTTCATTTTGCCTCCCTAGTCTCGTCATGTTAATCACTCCCAGCTGTGTTCCCACCTGTATGTAATCTCCCTGTGTTCTCTGAGTGTATTTAAGTTGTGTCTTCTGTCATAGTAATTGCTGGTTCGTCTGTGTTGTTTCCCCTCGGTCTCCCTGCGTCTCTCCGTATGTATTTCCCCGGACCTCCCTGCATCTTCGTTTCTGGTTTGTCTTATTAGTTTACCCAGTTTAGGTTTCTAGTTTCATGTTTTGCCACCCTTGCTGTTCGTATTGACCCACTATTATAAATAAACACTCACCTGCACCAGAACTGCCGCCCTTTTGCCCCGCAAACCGTGACAGTATTAGTTGTTTTCTTGAAATGATCAGCATGGTTTTGATCATGATCAGTTCAAGACAGACCAAATATGCAAAAATATATATTAGAACTGCTAAATGAATTCAAGTTGAAAGCGTAGTTTATTAAAAGAGTTTCAATTATATTTAATTTCCGTAATAGGTAAATTTTACAGTGCAGTGTAACAAAGTCAATGCTTCTCTTTGAAAAGTCTGGTTGTTTTGTATGTAAACTGCATTTTAAAAGAACAACAACAAAAAAACCGACTAAATAACTGTCTTTAATATTTAACATTTGTTCATTTTAATTGTTTATTTAATTTTCGGTCAATAGAGTGCAAATAATTTTTTTTTTTTGACTTGAACTGAAAATTTTATGACACAATCCCACGGCCCATAACAGCTTTCTTTGTGTTCATCTCTGGTCTCAACAGGATTATGTAACATTTGGGTCCAAACAGTGTGATCAAGAGTCCAAAACTTGAAGCAAGAATGGCAAACACCTCCACTGCATCTGCAAGATTTCCTGGTGAGCTGATATAAGCAGGAACAAAGGCCACCCACACAGCACAGAAGATCAGCATGCTGAATGTGATGAGCTTGGCCTCATTAAAACTATCAGGGAGATTCCTCACCAGGAATGCAATTAGAAAACTGAGGAAAGCCAGTATGCCAATATAGCCCAATAACACTGCAAAACCAACAGTGGACCCAACTGAACACTCATACACTATCTTGTCATTGTGGTATTGGGTGTTTTTATGTGGAGTTGGAGAGGAAGAGACAAGCCAGGTAGTGCAGATGGCTGCCTGAATAGATGTAAGAAACAGAACTGTTCCTCTCTGCTGCATAGCACCAAACCACTTCAGACTGGCTCCCCCTCCTGGCTTGGAGGCTTTGAACACAGCCAGAACAACCATGGTTTTTACCAGGATACATGAGACACACAGCACAAAGCTGATCCCAAATGCTGCATGCCTGAGTTGGCATGTCCACATCCTGGGTCGTCCAATGAACAAAAGTGAACACAGGAAACACAACTTAAGTGACAACAATAGCTGGAAACTAAGTTCTGAATTGTTGGCACGTACTATAGGTGTTCTGCGATGGCAGATAAAGATCCCCAGAACAACAGCACATATAAATGTTCCCAGTAAGGAGATTGCTGTCAAACAAATACCCAAAGGGTCATGATAAGAGAGAAACTCTGTTTTCCTAAGAACACAGTGGTCACGCTGTGGGTTTGACCAAAAATCCTCTGGACAACTGGTGCACTCCAAGGAGTCTGACAAAGAAGGGTTGATGGTGAAATGCATACTATATTTCACAGAAATTAAATCAAATATGTCATACAGAAAGACAAAGACCTACTGCTCTTGTTAGTGATCTTTCCCTCAGAACAGGGGATGCAGTCAAAACAGCATTCGGGCTCTCTCTTCCTTCTCACCATGTGGGTACCAGGAGGACAACTCTCACTGCATACTGATCGAGGTGGCTATTGGACATAAAAAAATAAATATTTATTGCCTGCTACAATTCTATATACTGTAAATGTCATAAAAGGTACTTGTCAAATAAAAACATATCTAACCTGTTTGGATTCAAAGTTCCAGAAGATTTTGCCTTCATCAAGTATGAGTTCTTCACCTTTTAAAGCTGTCCTTTTAACCTCACCCACTTTCTGAATTTTAGTGCTTCCATCAGGGAGCCACAACGCATTAATAACATCATAAATTGGTACCACATCACCATTCTCGTCAAATGACACTTGATCGCCAAATGGAGTGGTGAAGTTCACTCTTTCCATGTAATAAACAAGCTGTTTAAAAGGAATGTATAATAAGTAAATTACTTTTTGCTCAAAAAATAATTATAGAACCAATGATTTATTCATAGATGGAGTGTAAAATGATATCACATCTGCCATGGCTCCAGTAACTTTACAGTGCAAACAGTGGCAATTTTTCAGTTCAGTAATCAAATATAATATTATATCTATGGTGCCTACATATATAAAGTCATTTATATCTAAGTCTCAATCAACCAAGGCACATTACTAATAATCCTGTATAAAAGTTAATGACCTCCATGACTTAAATGACTACTTTTGCTCACAAGTATGGCAAATCCCTTTTCAGAAATTCTGAAAGCATGCAAAAACAATGTGTTCAAAGGTGGAGTGTACAATGATAACACACCTGCCATGGCTCCAGTGACTGCAAAGAGGCACAGCTGTTCCCACTGAAAGGCCCTCTTCCTGGCTTGCACCGCAGCATGTCATCAAGGGAATATGCCAGTGCATAAACAGCTTTGTACACATTATACTCAGTTCGTAGGTTGGAAATGTCCAAGTACTCATTGTCCACATTTCCTAGATCTTCCTGTCCAGTGCATTGTGCACCTCCACCTTCCAGCCAGCCTGCTGGAGCTGGAGCAAATCTGCACTGAAATGTAAATTCCCAAAACTGATTCACCTGAAATATTTTGAAAAATGTTTATTACACATTATGAAAATATATAATTGTTGTGACACACAGTAAAAATGTTCAAGTCTCACCAAGCTATTTCCGTAGCTACTGTTGTGATGTAGATCAGGATGTATTTGCAACAGAAAATCCCTGAGCCCTGGTATCTCTCCTTGACGAATGGTGATACCAAGTATACCACCCAGGTATGGCATAAAGTGAGGTGTTTGGAGCACAACAGATTCTGTCAAGGCCACGCTGGCTATCCACTGTAGACCTGTCACATTTTGCCTTACTACCTGTGAATTAAATTAGACCAAATCTATGAAGTAATACTGAGCCTCCAACTTCTTTACTGAAACAGTTTCTGAATTATTACATTTTTGTACTCATTTCTGTACTGACAATGATACGTAATACGTGTTTTACACAATATAATTATGAAGACCTCTGTAACTACTAATCATTAAAGTGTTTTAAAGTGAAACCTCATCTATAAGGTGTATTATGCGACTAGGATGTTCAAAGACAATGACAACTCGAGCTGTAGAGGTCTTCATCACATCAACAATCCTCCTGAGTTCATCTGTGTCTTTGTCCCAGGGCAAAACCTCAGTGTAGGCCAGGCAACCTTCACCAGACACACTCAGCTCAGACTGAAAGAATCTGGCTGCATGAAGCCCATAATCATCATCAGTGACGAGCAGACCTGCCCAAGTCCAGCCAAAATGCTTTAGAATCTGGATCATTGCACGTACCTAAGTGAATACAGATTAAAGTGTAAGTGCATTGAAAAGAAAAGAAAAACTTTAAATATAATTGCAATTTAGCTTTATTCTTTGACACAATACAGAAACAAAATAGAGCACAATTCTCAAAACTAAGTATATTATTATTTCTAATATTTTCATATCTTTCTTTGTTCTTCTTTTACACAGATATTGAAACATACTTTTGCGTTTCCATTTTAATTTTGATGACAAATTTTCACCTGGAAAGCATCACTTGGGATCGTTCTAAAGAAGGATGGATACTTTTGACGGTCACTCAGGCAGGAACATGTGGCATAATAACTCACCTGTGAAAGACACAGACTGTATATTCAGGAGCTATCCATGTAGAGATATCTTAACTTTGTCATCATGACTGCATTATTAGTATTAGCTTTGTTTTCATAAAATGGTTTTACATTTTTAATTAAATCAAATTAATCCAAGAAAACTGTTACATGGTCAAGCAGAAAACTTACCATAGGTACTCTGTACAAGCCTAAGACGTTGGAGATTGCAATAGAATTTGTAGAGGTCGAATCACCCACAACCCCTATGACTGGAGGATTTCCAACACATGTATCATCTACTACAATTTGATCCTCTTGACCACTGGCTAATGACAATGCTCCACGGAATCCAATTCCAAGTTCAAGGCAGTTATCATAAAGAGTGTATCCCAGAGTCACATTTGGTAGCAGGTTTGAGTTTCTATTGATCTCATCAATAGCAAATGCCATGGTCTGTGCGGACTTAAATCCTAGGACATACACACTAAGACAAGAAAATTTTAATTACTAATATATATAATACAACACAGGTTTTAAATTACAAGTAAACGAGTGCCTTTTGAAAAAGTTGCAAAAGTAGAAATATTATAAACAATTAAGGATACTGAATAACAATTAAAGACATATATTAAGAAAAAAATGAAAAAGAAGACACATTGTTTAGTTATTTCAGATACAAAATACATATTTATACTGGCACTAAGTTTGACAGTTTTTTTATTCTATTTTTTTCATGCTTTTTCACTGTCCTTGTTACCCATGGCAAGTAGGCTGTTGTGGCAGCGAGGTAAAAGACAGATCAGGAACACTTGAAAAGAAATGGACTTGAAACAGTCCACCCAGAACCACATCTCCAGTTTTGTGCATCTCATTTAGATGAAACTGTCCCTGCAGCTGACAGGACAAAGAAAACTGAGGAGTGGATCGAGTCGAAAAAACATAGGAACACAGCAAAACAACCACGACTAAATTGTTTTGCAAAGATAAGCACATGACAGCTTTCTGAATTGTTGAGATCAGTTATTAGGTTTTATTCTTTGCCATTCCCTTTTATTGACTTACTGTGTTGTTTAATCTTGCATCAGGGAAGAAGGCGGAGTATACTTTTCATTTGAGATTGCTTTGTATCCAGGCAAACTCAGGAAACACTCTGGGAGTAAATTAGTCATCAGTAATAACTCACTGAAGAATTGTCAGAGTAACAGGTGTTTCTGTGTGGGGCGACTGTGGCTCAGGGGGTTGGGAAGCGCATCTGTAACCGGAAGGTCGCTGGTTCAATCCCTGGGCTCTCTGTCCTGGTCGTTGTGTCCTTGAGCAAGACACTTTACCCTACCGCCTACTGGTGTTGGCCAGAGGGGCCGATGGCGCGATACGGCAGCCTCGTTTCTGTCAGTCTGCCCCAGGGCAGCTGTAGCTACAAATGTAGCTTGCCTCCACCAGTGTGTAAATGTGAGAGTGAATGAATAGTGGTATTGTAAAGCGCTTTGGGTGCCTTGAAAAGCGTTATATAAATCCAATCCATTATTATATCAAGTGTCACAAAAGAAAAATAGCAAAAATAACATAACATTATTCATGTACAGTAAAGTTAACGTGGAATGTACAACAGCATCATATTAAAAACTCCAGTCCATATTTGATTTAAAAGAGAGGGACAAAAAATTACTTATTTGATCACTACCCAGAGTTCGTGGCCACAGTTGAATAGTTGTAATCTAAATTGACCTGTAAATTAAAAACCTAGCTCAGACTGTACAGTGCCTGTATCATTGCTCATGTTTCCCAAATCCGTCAGTGAATCTCATGCTCCACTTTCCCCAAACTCGTGAACAAGACCCTAAGACATTTAAATCCCTTCAATTGGGTTAGTAATTTGTCTCAGATGGAGTTGGCATTCCGCCTTTTCCGGCTGAGAACTATGGTCTCTGACTTGGGGGTGCTGATTTTCACACTTGGCTGCAAACCACTCCAATGCAAGTTGGAAGTCACCACCTGATTAAGCAAACAATTTCTCTCACCAGCCATGGCAGGTGCGCCATCCGTAATAATAATATTATTAATATTAATAATAATAGTGACTTTATTCCATGGTAGTTTTATGTCATCTACAGCGGAACAAACAGCAGCAAATGTTCCTCTTTTTTGGTCCTTAAGGCTCTGGAGTTCAAGTAGCTCTTCACTCATCTTCATTTTATTGTCCACTCTTCCAAAAACAATCAGTAATTGAGCGTTGTCAGATGCATCTGTGCTTTTGTCGCAAGCTATCGAAAAAAAGTCAAAATCCACTCCTTTTGCATCCAACTGTTAACTCTTAATATTAGATGAAACTTCTTCAGTTCTTTGTACCACAGTGTTACGAGCAGTGTTGGGCAAGTTACTTTGAAAAAGTAATTAATTATAGTTACTAGTTACTTCTTCAAAAAAGTAAGTGAGTTAGTAACTGAGTTAAAAGATTCTAAAAGTAATTAATTACTTGAAAAGTAACTCTTGCATTACTTTAAAAAAAATGTTTAACCCTCTGGGTTCCAGGGTATAATTGGCCATTTTAGACTACTTTTGATGGTTCCTCTACATTTCACCTTTAAATACTATTTACTTTGCCTTGTTTGGTATCATCCTTTTCAGCACAACCTCACATTTCTGAATTTACAGTTATGTTTTGATTTTGACATACTGTATTAACACAATTAATCTAAAATCAAAGAAAACACATAAAGTCTGAGTAGAAAAAGTTGTATTTTTTACTGTAACAACTACAAACATGTTTATTGAATCATATTTCATATCTTTAAATGCAAATATAAATTGTCAATTTTAAAACCATATGCACAAGTTTTGCAAAGAACTCCTCCTCCTCCTCCTCCTCGCGCTAACGCCCTGGCTTCGAGCATGGGGAGCGCGAGCGCTTTGCCCAGTCGCTCGAGGAAGAGCCGTCGTTTGTTGAGCTTGCCCGCCATCCAGTCAGGGTGAATTTCCCTCCAAAACACGAACGCGTTGTAGGCCGCGACGTCGACCACCTGCAGGTCTTTCTCCTGTAGCTGTACGTGCTCACGACCTTGTCCAGGTTGTCGACGCCTCCCTTGGTGCGGTTGTAATGCAGCACCAAGGGCGGTTTTGCACTGCCGCCGCTGCTTCTGCTGCTGTTGCTGCTGCTGCTGCTGCTGATGCGGCGGCTAGGCTGGGGCCGGAGTGGTGGTGGTGTTGGTAGCGAGTAGCTGTGGTGAGGAGCAGCACGTTCTTGTTCTTCTTGGCCACGTAGGAGAGGATGATCGTGTCGGGCCCTCTTCCTCCTCCTCCTCGTCCCACGGAGCCACCAAGTACTACGGATTCGACGGAGCCCACGGCCCTGCCCTTGACGCAGCGCAGCTCTCTGGGGATCTCGGGTCTGTTTGATCGCAGAGTGCCCAGCACGTGGTGTGGCCTCTTTCGCGATGGAGCCTGTCGGCAAGCTCGCGCGAGGTGAAAAAGTTGTCGCATGTGACGTTGCGTCCCGGCGTCAATCCCTCGGTGAGGTCCACGACCACTCAAGTGGACAGGTGCTTTTCGGGAGGGCCGCGCTTGTCTGGCTTGCCGGGTTTGCCGGGTTTGCCGGTGTAGACTTGCATCTTCCACGTGTAGCTGGAACACGCATCGCATGCCACCCATATCTTGATCCCGTACCTGGCTGGTTTGCTGGGCATGTACTGTCTGAACAGACACCTTCCTGATGGCGAGGGAGAGAGAGACGTGAGTTTGAAAGAGAACACACTTGCAAGCATGGAAGATAAAGTCACGTAAAAGCACAAACGCAGAATCCAACAATGACAATACCAGACGAGAGGGCGAGGGAGAGTGGGAGAGAGAGGGAGAGAGACGTGAGTTTGAGAGAGAACACACGTGCAAGCGTGGAAGATAAGGTCACGTAAAAGCACAAATGCAGAACCCGACAACGACAATAGCAGAAAGCTAGTGTTGTCGTCGTTCCTGCTCCTCTTCCTCCTCTCATCCGCACGCAACACACACACACCACGTACCTCTGAACGGCACCAGTCTCTCGTCGACGGTGACCTCCGGTCCCGGGCGGTACATGGCGGGCAACCTCGCGCACCTCCTCTTCCTCCTCTCATCCGCACGCAACACACGCACCACATACACAAACGCAGAACCAAACAACGACAATACCAGACGAGAGGGCGAGGGAGAGAGGGAGAGAGACGTGAGTTTGACAGAGAATACACGTGCAAGCGTAGAAGATAAGTAGGGTTGCCAACTCCCTGAAAAATAAATAAGGGACACCTCGTGGCCAGGGCCGGGCAACCCAGTTGTCTTCACCCTTCCCAGTGTGGTAGCTCTTTTTTTGTGTGTGAAATTATTTTTTTAACCATTTGACTTGAAGTTGATTTAAGCAGATGCATATTCTTTGTGATATGAACACATGGGAAACAAATGATCATTTAGCCATTTATTTTTTAGCTCAAAATGAAAACATTAACACAGTAAAACAGGTCTCTTTCTTAACCCTTTACAGCCGATCGGAGCGGGCACGCTCCATTTTGCGTAACTATTTTTAAATCCCGGTAGCTCTGCAACCACGTAAGCTAGCGCAATAATTTTTTTTGCATATGAAACCGGAGGAGTTGTACTTACATCTTATGCCATCAGCTTGTCCTAGG
Source organism: Rhamphochromis sp. 'chilingali' (assembly GCF_963969265.1). Classification (NCBI taxonomy): domain Eukaryota; kingdom Metazoa; phylum Chordata; class Actinopteri; order Cichliformes; family Cichlidae; genus Rhamphochromis; species Rhamphochromis sp. 'chilingali'. The sequence continues at coordinate 14,150,450 of NC_137935.1, forward strand.
TCACAGTTTCTTTCCACATATAGCTTTGCAAAAACTGCATAAAAATCACTTGCAGCAACAAAAACATGATATTCCAGAAACACGCTTTGCCGATCCGATCAGCTGTTTGTAACACTTCCTACGTCCATCAGCGCGAACTATCGCATGTCCGCCATGTCTTGCCCAAAACCGGAAGTGACGTCATTTTGCGGAAATGTAGTTTTTTTTACGATCGGGGCCTTATGAGCCTATACTTGTGTTTTAAAAAGTTATGTTTGAGTTTATGACTTTCTGTGTCGTTTCTGGGATGCTTAGGACTCATATTGCACTGCTGGAAATAGTTTATTTTGATGCATATGCTGTTATTTTGCAAATTTGCATTATAATATTTATTTTCGTTTTTCCTGCAGTGTATAAAAATTGGTGTATTTCAAAAATAAAACTATGAAGACACTCAAAATAAATTTCCTGTGGTGGGAAACTAGTTTGTGCAACTTTTTTGTATTTACAGTTTTGAGGGATGAGCCTCTTAAATTTCTCTAACTAGAAATATATGTTAAAAAAACAAAAACGATTTTCAATTTTTTTGTAGTTTATTGCACTTTTTTGCAATTTATGTAATTACTATGCACCTAATGCAGACATATTATTAAAGTTTGGGCTATAATGGTTGTATTGATGTATAGCAACTTGAAATGCTCCCAAAAATGGCTCCACAGCATGTAAAAATATAATATAAGCTCTGGCGGACTTGGTTCTATGGTAGGTCTTAAAGGGTTAAACAGAAGCCTGTCATGCTTAACTTTTGAGAATATAAGTAAATCTTTCTTTAAAAGAACTCTGTCCTGCTTAACTTAAAATTATATAAATTAATAGAAAACAATAGAAAGAAAAACATTCTTGTAACAGTGCACATTTAGTGCATTTAGTACAATTGGCTTCAGTTGAGGTATTATTTCAGCTTTTCTAATGCTAATCAGCTGCTCCTGTTTGTAAACCCGCTTGTTCCCATGATTACGCATCTTAACTCATCATCATTATTCATCTATGTATTACTTTTATGTATTAGTCATCTATTTGTTGTAATCATCTATCCTTGCAGTTGTTTATTACACAAAATAAGTTATATTATCACACTTCTGGCCACATAGCGCTGATATTCACTGCACATGCCCATATTAACTTTTTCCAGCCAGGTGTTTTCCTTTTCCCATTCCTCCCTGTGCTTTTGCAGCCTATTTTTCTTTCTCTGAGCGAACAAACGTTGCTGCTCTAATGCTGGGCTCACACTGTGCGATTTTTGGCCCATTTTGAGACGATTTCTGAGTCGTGCGACCGATTTGGTGATCAGACCGATTTTGGCCTTCATCGTGCATCGTGTAGTATACGTGGGGTAACGAGAAGCGATTAACACCTCACGACCAGCTCCCGATCATCAATCGCTCATGAGGGTGTCACCGCAGCCGCTCACACTGCGCATGCGCAGAACGTAAACGTCGGTGAAAAAGACGGAGCAGCACGGCTGTGCAGCGTGTGATCTGGACACAAGCCATGGAGGCACAACTTGTAGAACTTTGGAAAGCTCATCCGAGCCTTTTCGATGTGGCATCACAAAATTATCACGACCACAACAACCGTGAAAACAGTTGGATTTACACTGCTGCTCAATCACAGCTGCCTGATCAATGTTTTTCATTAGCAATTTAGCAAAGTTGATGGTGGTAGTGTGTCTGTGTGAGTGAAAGACAGAGAGGGAGAGAGTGACAGATTTTCTGTTATAACCTTCATTTCATGGACGCACAGTGTGAGCTCTCAGGTCGCATCAGAGCATCGGGCGGTATAGTGTGAGACCCTGCATCGTGACCTACCAACTTCTAACCCCTGCGAGTCAATCGTGCAGTTTGAAAATCGCACAGTGTCTGCCCAGCTTTAGGTGTACTGTCATCCGAGACTTGCACCGCAGTGTCGGCGTTTGTTTCCCTGTTGGCCATGCTTCTTGTTGTGGTCATCTGTTGTCTTCCAGTATTTTCTCTGTAAGCGACCTTTCCTCGACCAATGAGATAATCTGAATTGTCATACTCGAATTGTCATAAGTGTGCTGTCAGCTCATTGGTCACAAAGCAGGAGAGGGGCTGGGAATTATGTTTTCAAACAAAGCGTTAATTCCATTAACATTTATAGACTACTTTTGATTCTCACTGTATTACGGGACAAAGTGCGTCCCTTATTAGCTCAATACGGGACGTGTACTTTTGTTTCGAAATACGGGACGATTCCGTATTTTAAGGGACGGTTGGCAACCCTAAAGATAAGGTCACGTAAAAGCACAAATGCAGAACCCGACAACGACAATAGCAGAAAGCTAGTGTTGTCGTCGTTCCTGCTCCTCTTCCTCCTCTCATCCGCACGCAACACACACACACCACGTACCTCTGAACGGCACCAGTCTCTCGTCGACGGTGACCTCCGGTCCCGGGCGGTACATGGCGGGCAACCTCGCGCACCACTCGTCCCACATGGCTTTGATGGGGGCCAGTTTGTCGTAGCTATCGCCGCCGCCGCCGCCTAACCTGGCTCGTCTGGTCGGCATCGTGGCTCTGAACACGGACCTGCCGCTCTCGGCGTCCCACAGGCTCTCGCAGGCCTCTGCCCGGGACCTGTACACGCCGGCGAGCACGAGCAGCCCAACGTAGGCTCGGAACTCGACGTGGCCCATGGGTTTCAAGTAGGCCATGAACGAGGAGGCCTCGTCTCGCGCCGCAGCCACGGCTTCTTCGGTGGGGCATCGTCCTCGCAGGTCGAGGTCATTGTTGTCGTCGCCGTTGTCGTCTTCTTCCTCCTCTTTGTCGTCTTCTTCGTCGTCTTCTTCTTCTTCATAGTCTTTGTCTTCATAGTCTTTGTCTTCTTCTTCATTGTCATCATCGTCATAATCGTCGGCTACATCTGTGTCGCGAGTTTCACCGACATCGCCATGCCCGCGATCGCGCCCAAGATCATCAACGCCACCTGAAGCACGGCCGGCGTCCTCTCGCCAAAGCTCCGAAACCCCCCGCCCGCAGTTGACGTCTTCTTCGTCTTCCTTGTCTTCTTTGTCTGCTGCTTCTTCTTCTTCTGTGTCTTCGTCTTCTTCTCTGCCTTTTGGCTCGCCTTGTGAGCCATCAGCCTGGCATAATTGCAACCGAATTTCTTGGCCGTGCTCGCGTAGGCCGCGCACACCGCCCGGGAACCCATGGTCCGCTACCTTGTCGTTTTCGCTCTCCTGCTCCTCCGAGCAGCGCTCCTCCTCTGCGAGCGTTCGGGCTGTCGAGTCGTTATCCTCCTCGGCCTCTTCCTCTTCTTCCTCCTCTTCCTCCGAGTTCTCCTGTTGTTGTTGCTGCTGTTGCTGCTGCTCTTGGTCTTCTTCGACCCCTAGCCCTCAATAGCGAAACGTGGCCGGTCGCAACAACGGAGCGACCGTAGCCCACCCCGCGTACGCCAAATGCGCTGGTGATGGTGAGCGGGAGGAGGACGACGACGATGACACCGCCGGCGAAAGCGGTCCACCTGTACCGACCTTAGTGCTCTTTGGCTCCCACGGTCTAGTGCGTGACATTGTCTTCTTTGTCTTCTTCTTTCTCGTGGCACCTTGTTGTTGTTGTTGTACAGCACGCACCCGGACACCGCCTCTGTAACCAAACCCCAACACGCTTAGTACCCGCCATCCACGCTCTTATCATCTCACCGCGCAACACGCTGTGCTTTCGCCGGGGTGTTTCCTCAACCCCCCCCCCCCCCCCCTTCTCTCCCTCCCATCCCCTCGGGGGATTTCGCGACCCCCGCCTTTCCCTACTCCTCTCTCTCTCTCTCTCTCTCTCTCTCTCTCTCTCTCTCTCTCCCCCTTCCATCCCCTCGGGGGATCTCGCAACCCCAACCTCCTCCCTCCCTCCGTGGGGGACCCGCATCCCCCGACCCCACCGCTCTCCCCCTGGCGGGTGCATCAGGGTTAAGGTGTTCTTTATGGAGGGTGTCAATTATGTTTTTTTTCCCCACAACTGTCAGGACAGCAGTCATGTCCATCCTGTGAGTCCTCCTGAAATAGAAAGACGATTTAGAGTCTCAGGAACCCTTTGCAGATGATTTGAATTAATTAACTCATAGTAGAGTGGCACTTTAAGTCTAAAATATTTAACCTTTTCACAATATTCTGGTTTTGAAGTTGGGTTTTTCTTAAGTTCCAAATCATAATCATCATAATTACTAAATGGGCTAAAAATGTCTAGTTTGGCATATAATGAGTATTTAATATCGGTTTTACTTTTTAAGTTGAATTACTGAAATAAGAATAAGAATAATAATGATGGATTGCATTTATATAGCGCTTTTCGAGGCCCTCAAAGTGCTTTACAATTACACTATTCATTCACTCTCACATTCACACACTGGTGGAGGCAGATACAGTTGTAGCCACAGCTGCCCTGGGGCAGACTGACAATAAATCAACTTTTGCACAACATTCAAATTTGTTACACCTTTAAATATCAGGCAAAATGAAATGTTATATTTACCTTCCTTTTCGATATATGGACCACCAGGACTCAATTCGCTGGTTATTCGTTGATGAACCAAACATGTGACTGGACTCTCCGTTGAAGTGGTCATCATGATGGTGACGTAGTGCGCACTGAACTGCAGTCATAATGCCGTTTTCTGTCCCACAGTCAGTTCTCAGTCTCATCGGTACAACACCAAGGCTCCCAACACATGACAATTAATAGTAAGCTATGACCACTGGATTATTATTGGTTGGTCCACATTCTAGCCACAAAACCTTGCGTGAAAATCCATCAATGCACCCTGAAATGGCCAAACCGAATGGTTTGAGCTTGTCATAACCATCAGCATGCCACATGTAGTTGGGTCGCAGCGAATGATAGGTTCTCCTAATGAATCTTCTGCGTGTTCTCATCTGGCATCCATGAGGATTAAGCTCCCGGAGTATTTTCATCACATCATCCCTCTTCACTTTAAGATGATGCTTTTGTTTAAGTACCTGCCACATTGTTCGATACCCAAACAATCGCCCAGGTCCTTGAAGCTCCGCTCTGATTGCGTTAATGATCGTTGTTCTGGAGAAAATGTTTTCTTCGGTAAAGTCCAGCATTATTGAGTTTACTTTTAAGACTCCTTAAACTCATCTTTACACCATGCAAACTTAACATCATGTCCACGATTACACTATATGAGTGACCTTCGTTGAAATATTTAATGCAGTACTGTAGGTTGTCTGACCCTTCTGCCTGGTCTGTGTCCCGCAAAAGCTCCAGAGACCGTCCACAGGAAGCACAAAAAGGGGTGAAGAGGCTGAAGCTAACGCCACAAAACGGGCAAAACATTTTCCGGTTCTCTATGTAGTGCAGCGAGCACTGTCAGGGTAATACGGAAGCGCTGTGAAGGGTGAGTTTCTCGACGTTTGTTGACATCCCGAATCCCTATTTCAAACAATCCTTTTCCGTCAAAGATTTTTAATTTGTTGCATTTTTTAAATTTGTTGTGGATTTTTAATTTGTTGCGGATTTTTAATTTGTTGCGGATTTTTAATTTGTTGTGGATTTTTAATTTGTTGCGTTTTTTAAATTTGTTGTGGATTTTTAATTTGTTGCGGATTTTTAATTTGTTGCGTTTTTTTTAGTTGTTGCAGTTTTTTAATTTGCTGTGGATTTTTAATTTGTTGCGTTTTTTTAATTTGTTGTGGCTTTTTAATTTGTTGCGTTTTTTTTATTTGTTGTGGATTTTTAATTTGTTGCGTTTTTTAAATTTGTTGCCGTTTTTTAATTTGTTGCAGATTTTTAATTTCTTGTGCTTTGCACTTCCGAGCCACCGTACTATCAGCCCAAATAGCAAAGAGAAATTAAAAATGCATGCCGTGAAAGAGTTTGGGTCTTAGGAGGTTAATAGCTTAATTTTAAAGGGGAGTGTCAAAAAGTCAATGCTTCCCTGGCGGGTCGCGGAGTGTGGGAGTGCCTACTGGGGTCAGTGGGGGAGCTGGCCCCAGGGAGGGGTTACCTGCCCCTCCCTTCCTTCCCTCCCCATCTCCAGCTGCCTCCCTCTTCCCGCTCCACCACAACCACCCACACATGCAGGGCCTTGGAGTAGGGGTATGTCACCAGGGTGCTGAGGAGGCTACCCCCCCCCCCCCCCCCCCTCTGTCCCCTTCTGGCTGCCTCTGCCTCAATTTTATCCCACAACTTAGACATTCACATTATTCACACTCTCATTACACATACATATAGGATCTTGGGGGTGGGCACAATCACGGAGTCCAAATTACCATCAGGCTGTACACCTCACCCCTGGTGTCGTTGCCCACCTCTCAATTTTAAATACACTTAGACATTGAGGGCTATCAGGAGGGACTATGCGCTTACATGCTGCTCCTTGGCAGGTAGCTCCATGCCCTCCTGGGTTTTAATTGCACCTTAGAACACACATGCATCAACACTACAATGAGTGGGTGGAGGGAGGTTTGGAGTCTTCTCCCACCCCCATTCTCTGCGGCCTGCTGGAGCGGGAGGGCTAGGTGGAGTTGGCCGTCCGACTGCGGTCTGGAGTGTGGGGCCTCCCTGCTGCTACGGAGTCGGGGTGGTCTGCCTCTCCCCACCACAGGGAAAAGGGTAACACCACCTGGGTCTGGGTGCAGTTCCCCCCTCCAGGGGCAAGGGTGCCTAGACCCGGTTTGTAGAGTACGCTTGGGGAGTGTGATCGTGTGTACAGCGTCTCTTTATGTCTGTCTCCACGTTGGTTGAGTGTGGAGTGAGTGCATATGAGAGCATGAGGGTGGGAATGGATGTTTGTGTCTGTGTGTGCCTGTATGTCTGTGTCTATAAGTCAGGCTGGGTATCAGACGCCACCTCTCTGGGGACACCTCAGGCCCTCCAAGGTTTGGAGGCCTATCTCCACCTACCACCACTTCCCCTGCCGGTGGCGGACTCCCTCAGGTGTCGGTGCGTTGGTGGTTCTTTGTGTCTGGGGGTGGGCGTCCAGGTACACACCGGCTCACTCCTTGGCGGCCGCTTATCGGGGCCTGGAGCCTGGGGCTCGCTCGGGCCCCTTCGGGGGTGGGGTGCCCCGGCCTCTCGGCCTGGGGCTCGGTCACTCAGGCACAGCTGGCGGCCGGCGGAGCTCACGGGCGCGTCACTGCAACTCCCCCTGGCTTCTGCTCCGCGGCTGCTGAGTGAACCCTCATCTGGGACTCTCCTCAGCTCTTACTGGAACAGTGGCGCGGCTGCCCCTCTGTTGGTCTTCCTTGGTCTCTTGTGTTCTGGGGGCCTCTGGATGTCTGGAGTTTTGATCTCCTCCATACCTGCTTCACACCCTGGAGGACGGGGCTGTGGCCCCCCCACACTCCCTAGTAGATCGTTACATGGAGAAACCTTTGGAATACAAGCGCGCTGATCCACACAGGTATGCACACGGGTGTTCACTGCTCGTAGACCCAAATTACACCTTTCTTGGCTGCTACTTCGAAGCACATCTGTCCTGCGTGCTGCACAACAACATTGAATATTTAGTATTTACTGCTGTTTACACTTAGCTAGATTAATGCGATGGTGTTGTGTTTAGTATGTTGCTTTGTTTTTTTTTTGTCTTTTTTTGCTTGTTTTCTATTCTTCTCCCAACAGGTGATCCAGGAGATTTTTATTTTTTTTCTCCCCCCCTTTCTCACTGTCCCTCTCCCCTTCTGTTTTTCCTTTCCTTCCTCTTTCTTTCTCCCTTTCCTATCTCTCACTCATGTCTGTCCCTTCTGTAACATCTGAAAATAAAATATAATAAATAATAAAAACAAAGATCGACCAAATGGACCAATACGGCAATGCCACGATGATCCATTTGGCAAAGTAAATCCATTGGGTATCCTTGTTGGTCTTCAGACAACAATTCTGATGGCTAAAGAACCAAATGGGACAAAAAAGTCAATGCTTCTCTTTGAAAAGTGTGGTTGTTTTGTATGTAAACTGCATTTTAAAAGAACAGCAACCAAAAGACGACTAAATAACTGTCTTTAATATTTAGCATTTGTTAATTGTATTTTTTTTATTTAATTTTTGGCCTAAACTGTGCAAAAAAAAAAAAATCCGTTTGACATAAACTGACAATTTTATGACACAATACCACGACCCATAACAGCTTTCTTTGTGTTCATCTCTGGTCTCAACAGGATTATGTAACATTTGGGTCCAAACAGTGTGATCAAGAGTCCAAAACTTGAAGCAAGAATGGCAAACACCTCCACTGCATCTGCAAGATTTCCTGGTGAGCTGATATAAGCAGGAACAAAGGCCACCCACACAGCACAGAAGATCAGCATGCTGAATGTGATGAGCTTGGCCTCATTAAAACTATCAGGGAGATTCCTCACCAGGAATGCAATTAAAAAACTGAGGAAAGCCAGCACACCAATATAGCCCAATAACACTGCAAAACCAACAGTTGACCCAACTGTACACTCATATACTATCTTGTCATTGTGGTATTGGGTGTTTTTATGTGGAGTTGGAGAGGAAGAGACAAGCCAGGTAGTGCAGATGGCTGCCTGAATAGATGTCAGAAACAGAACTGTTCCTCTCTGCTGCATTGCACCAAACCACTTCAGACTGGCTCCCCCTCCTGGCTTGGAGGCTTTGAACACAGCCAGAACAACCATGGTTTTTACCAGGATGCATGAGACACACAGCACAAAGCTGATGCCAAATGCTGCATGCCTGAGTTGACACGTCCACATCGTGGGTCGTCCAATGAACAAAAGTGAACACAGGAAACACAACTTAAGTGACAACAATAGCTGGAAACTAAGTTCTGAATTGTTGGCACGTACTATAGGTGTTGTGCGATGGTAGATAAAGATCCCCAGAACAACAACACATATAAATGTTCCCAGTAAGGAGGTTGTTGTCAAACAAATACCCAAAGGGTCATGATAGGAGAGAAACTCTGTCTTCTTAGGAACACAGTAATCACGCTGTGGGTTTGACCAAAAATCCTCTGGACAACTGGTGCACTCCAAGGAGTCTGACAAAGAGGGGTTGATGGTGAAATGCATCCTATATTTCACAGAAATTAAATCAATTATGTCATACAGAAAAACAAAGACCTACTGCTCTTGTTAGTGATTTTTCCCTCAGAACAAGGGATGCAGTCAAAACAGCATTCAGGCTCTCTCTTCCTTCTCACCATGTGGGTACCAGGAGGACAACTCTCACTGCATACTGATCGAGGTGGCTATTGGACATAAAAAATAAATATTTATTGCCTACTACAATTCTATATACTGTAAATGTCATAAAAGGTACTTGTCAAATAAAAACATATCTAACCTGTTTGGATTCAAAGTTCCAGAAGATTTTGCCTCCATCAAGTATGAGTTCTTCACCTTTTAAAGCTGTCCTTTTAACCTCACCCACTTTCTGAATTTTAGTACTTCCATCAGGGAGCCACAACGCATTAATAACATCATAAATTGGTACCACATCACCATTCTCGTCAAATGATACTTGATCGCCAAATGGAGTGGTGAAGTTCACTCTTTCCATGTAATAAACAAGCTGTTTAAAAGGAATGTATAATAAGTAAATTACTTTTTGCTCCAAAAATAATTATAGAACGAATGATTTATTCATAGATGGAGTGTAAAATGATATCACATCTGCCATGGCTCCAGTAACTTTACAGTGCAAACAGTGGCAATTTTTCAGTTCAGTAATCAAATATAATATTATATCTATGGTGCCTACATATATAAAGTCATTTTTATCTAAGTCTCAATCAACCAAGGCACATTACTAATAATCCTGTATAGAAGTTAATGACCTCCATGACTTAAATAACTTAACTACTTTTGCTCACAAGTATGGCAAATCCCTTTTCAGAAATTCTGAAAGCATGCAAAAACAATGCGTTCAAAGGTGGAGTGTACAATGATAACACACCTGCCATGGCTCCAGTGACTGCAAAGAGGCACAGCTGTTCCCACTGAAAGGCCCTCTTCCTGGCTTGCACCGCAGCATGTCATCAAGGGAATGTGCCAGTGCATAAACAGCTTTGTACACATTATACTCAGGCCTCAGGTTGGAAATGTCCAAGTACTCATTGTCCACATTTCCTAGATCTTCCTGTCCAGTGCATTGTGCACCTCCACCTTCCAGCCAGCCTGCTGGAGCTGGAGCAAATCTGCACTGAAATGTGAATTCCCAAAACTGATTCACCTGAAATATTTTGGAAAATATTTGTTACACATTATAAAAATATATAATTGTTGTGACACACACAGAGTAAAAGTGTTTAAGTCTCACCAAGCTATTTCCGTAGCTACTGTTGTGATGTAGATCAGGACATATTTGCAACAGGAATTCCCTGAGCCCTGGTATTTCTCCTCGACGAATAGTGATACCAAGTGTACCACCCAGGTATGGCATAAAGTGAGGTGTTTGGAGCACAGCAGATTCTGTCCAGGCCTCGCTGGCTATCCACTGTAGACCTGTCACATTTTGCCTTACTACCTGTGAATTAAATTAGACCAAATCTATGAAGTAATATTGAACCTCCAACTTCTTTACTGAAACAGTTTTTGATCTTTAAAATTAATTCTGAATTATTACATTTTTGTACTCATTTCTGTACTGACAATGATACGTAATACGTGTTTTACACAATATAATTATGAAGACCTCTGTAACTACTAATCATTAAAGTGTTTTAAAGCGAAACCTCATCCATAAGGTGCATCATGCGACTAGGATGTTCAAAGACAATGACAACTCGAGCTGTAGAGGTCTTCATCACATCAACAATCCTCCCGAGTTCTTCTGTGTCTTTGTCCCAGGGCAAAACCTCAGTGTAGGCCAGGCAACCTTCACCAGACACACTCAGCTCAGACTGAAAGGATCTGGCTGCATGAAGCCCATAATCATCATCAGTGACGAGCAGACCTGCCCAAGTCCAGCCAAAATGCTTTAGAATCTGGATCATTGCACGTACCTAAGTGAATACAGATTAAAGTGTAAGTGCATTGAAAAGAAAAGAAAAACTTTAAATATAATTGCAATTTAGCTTTATTCTTTGACACAATACAGAAACAAAATAGAGCATAATTCTCAAAACTAAGTATATCATTATTTCTAATATTTTCATATCTTTCTTTGTTCTTCTTTTACACAGATATTGAAACATACTTTTGTGTTTCCATTTTAATTTTGATGACAAATTTTCACCTGGAAAGCATCACTTGGGATCGTTCTAAAGAAGGATGGATACTTTTGACGGTCACTCAGGCAGGAACATGTGGCATAATAACTCACCTGTGAAAGACACAGACTGTATATTCGGGAGCTATCCATGTAGAGATATCTTAATTTTGTCATCATGACTGCATTATTAGTATTAGTTTTGTTTTCATAAAATGGTTTTACATTTTTAATTAAATCAACGCAATCCAAGAAAACTGTTACATGGTCAAGCAGAAAACTTACCATAGGTACTCTGTACAAGCCTAAGACGTTGGAGATTGCAATAGAATTTGTAGAGGACGGATCACCCACAACCCCTATGACTGGAGGATTTCCAACACATGTATCATCTACTACAATTTGATCCTCTTGACCACTGGCTAATGACAATGCTCCACGGAATCCAATTCCAAGTTCAAGGCAGCTATCATACAGAGTGTATCCCAGAGTCACATTTGGTAGCAGGTTTGAGTTTCTGTTGATCTCATCAATAGCAAACGCCATGGTCTGTGCGGACTTAAAACCTAGGACATACATACTAAGGCAAGAAAAATGTAATTACTAACATATATATAATACAACACAGGTTTTAAATTATATGTAAACGAGTGCCTTTTGAAAATGTTGCAAAAGTAGAAATATTATACGCAATCAGGGAAACTGAATAACAATTAAAGACATATGTCAAAGGAAAAAAAATGAAAAAGAAGACGCATTGTGTAGTTATTTCAGATACAAAATACATATTTATACTGGCACTAAGTTTGACAGTTTTCTTATTCTATTTTTTTCCTGCTTTTTCCCTGTCTTTGTTACCCATGGCAAGTAGGCTGTTGTGGCTGCGAGGTAAAAGACAGATCAGGAACACTTGAAAAGAAATGGACTTGAAACAGTCCACCCAGAACCACATCTCCAGTTTTGTGCATCTCATTTAGATGAAACTGTCCCTGCAGCTGACAGGACAAAGAAAACTGAGGAGTGGATAGAATAGAAAAAACATAGGAACACAGCAAAACAACCACGACTAAATTGTTTCGCAAAGATGAGCACATGACAGCTTTCTGAATTGTTGAGATCAGTCATTAGGTTTTATTGTTTGCCATTCCCTTTTATTGACTTGCTGTGTTGTTTAATCTTGCACACCACCCATCAGGGAAGAAGGCGGAGTATACTTTTCATTTGAGATTGCTTTGTATCCAGGCAAACTCAGGGAACACTCTGTGAGTAAATTAGTCATCAGTAATAACTCACTGAAGAATTGTCAGAGTAGCTGGTGTTTCTGTGTGCATATCAAGTGACACAAAAGAAGAATAGCAAAAATGACATAACATTATTCATGTACAGTAAAGTTAATGTGGAATGTACAACAACATCAAATTAAAGAGTTTCAGTCCATATTTGATTTGAAAGAGAGGGACAACAAATTACTTATTTGATCACTACCCAGAGTTCGTGGCCACAGTTGAATAGTTGTAATCTAAATTGACCTGTAAATTAAAAACTTAGCTCAGACTGTACAGTGCCTGTATCATTGCACATGTTTCCCAAATCCGTCAGTGAATCTCATGCTCCACTTTCCCCAAACTCGTGAACAAGACCCTAAGACATTTAAATCCCTTCGATTGGGGTAGTAATTTGTCCCAGATGGTGTTGGCATTCCACCTTTTCCGGCTGAGAACTATGGTCTCTGACTTGGGGGTGCTGATTTTCACACTTGGCTGCAAACCACTCCAATGCAAGTTGGAAGTCACCACCTGATTAAGCAAACAGTAACACATCATCTGCAAAAAGTAAAGATGAAATCCTGAGGCCATCATAGTGGAGAACATCCACCAGCCTGGACAGACCAAGATATTCTGTCAACGCTTGCCCACTTTCTCAAACATCCTTGAGATAAAGACTTATCCAGTTCGACAGCCTGGATGAAAACCTCATTGCTCCTCCTGAATCAGAGGTTCAGCTAACAGATAGACCCTCCAGTATGCTGGTACAGACTTTCCCAGTGTCATGATCCCTCAGCTTAGTTTCATCCACACATGAAGCAAAAGGCCTAAAATCCAGCCTTTGTGGGTGTAATTTAACACAGTCCCATGACAGAGTTTAATGCAGGGGTGTCCAAACTTTTTGCAAAGAGGGCCAGATTTGGGAAGGTGAGAATGTGTGGGGGCCAACCATTCAGCCTGAAATATTTTGAATCATTAACATTAAATGCAAATGAATGACCTTATATTTCTTTCCTTTTTTCACACACAAATTTTATTATAATTTTTTTATTATGAATTATTTATTATTAAATGTTTTTACCAAAATAATGTATTCGAAAAACACAAAATGAAGAAAAATTAAACATCTAAATTCAAAACATGTGAACAGGAAAAAAACATTAAGAGTTAACTTTTTCAAAAGTGCAAAACATTGTGGGCCATATAAATCTGTACATCACTCGTTCTTTAGTTGTCTTGTTTTGTTTTATTGACCATCATTTTGACCACTTTTTTTTACCATCACGGGTTTTTTTTTTTTTACTTTGTTACAGACTAGGGTTGTTAATCCATTTCTCTCACCAGCCATGGCAGGTGCGCCATCCGTAATAATACCAGTGACTTTATTCCATGGTAGTTTCATGTCATCTACAGCGGAACAAACAGCAGCAAATAAATCTGTTCCTCTTTTTTGGTCCTTAAGGCTCTGAAGGTCAAGTAGCCTCATTGTTCCGACACACAACACAAAACTATCCACAATACTACACACTAACTACACAAGACAACACATTAACTACACACTCCAAAGATGCTAAATGTCACAAATCTCTCACATCTCAAAACTCGCTCTCTTTTTTTCTGCTGTCTCTCTCTCTCTCTTGCCGTCACTCCTAAAACTTCCCCCTCTTCCTAAACGACCAAATGTCATGTTGCCATATCATTTTTTGATTGGTCGACATGGTGCGTTTTTCCACCAACACGAACAGGCTGTTTTTTGTTTTATTTTTTACATTTTTTGGTCATAAGCAGAGCGTGCTTGCCAGCACTGTCCTTAGAGATTAAACGTGGCGAAACTATTCAGGAAAAAACTCCGCATATGTATTGTTTATCATGACTGTGATTTTATGTGGCCTATCAGCACAATTTAAAAGCTGGTATATATTACCTTGTTGTTTTTTAATCTTAAAGTGGTCATGTGATTGGCTTACCATGACTACTTTATTCTTCCTCAGTCAAACAACAACACTCATGCGATTGTTTTGCCCCCTTAGCTCCAGATGTTGTGCCAAAAAGTGATCATCTGCTAGAAAATGATTGCTGTCCACAGCTACATCTGTGCAACTGATGGTGCAGTAAGCTGAAGACAGCTTCAACCGACTGTTTGTTGAAAAATAGTAACGTGACTGCACCGCGTTTTCTTGTTAGTAACGGCAACGGTGTTGTAATAATAGGAATAGTAATTAGTTAGATTACTCGTTACTGAAAAAAGTAACGCCGTTACTTGTTACGCCGTTATTCCCATCACCGGTTACGAGCCAGGCAAACATTGGCAAACTCTTGCTTCTTCTCAGGACAAATGTTCTCCACCATTTTCATCACACAGTCTTTAATGAATTCACTATCAGAAAAAGGTTTGCAGTGCTTGGCAATCAGCTTGCCTTTGCGCCATTTTCATGTAACTCATGGGCACTTGTAGAAAAAGTGCTGTGTTAAAACAGCTTCGAGTTGCTTCAATTTTTTACCATGTTCTTTCCCAGTTAGCTTGTCGTAGATAGCGTATTTCGTCTGGTAGTGCCTCTTAATATTGAATTCCCTGAAAACAGCCACAGTATCTTGGCAGATTTTTTAACTTTGCTCTGCTCATTGCTGACATGCAGGACTGGAACTTGGAGGAAGTCTTGGGACGTTTCTACCTCCTCAAAAGGATTTCATCCTGTATGGCTAGAAGAATTCATCTACAGCTGATGTGTTCCCTCTATCCTCGACTATAACCTCATCAAAACTGGAAGTAGCATTAGCAAAAGGTTTTTAGAATTTTTACTTTTTTCAAAATGTTTAATTTTAAAATAATTTGATTATACAGTTGCTATTACCTGATTGAGCTTTTTGCTTGTCCCTGATAAATTGAATATAATTGAGTATTAAAATACAGTTATTTGAGGTTCTTATCTGCTATTCTACCCTTTAACCCTTTAAGACCTACCATAGAACCAAGAACCAGAGCTTACTTTATACTTTTACATGCTGTAGTTCCATTTTTGGGAGCATTTCAAGTTGCTATACATCAATACAACTGTTATAGCCCATATTTTAATAATATGTATGCATTAAGTCCATAGTAACTACAAAAATTGCAAAAAACTGCAGTAAACTAAAAAAAAAATTTGAAAATCGTTTTTGTTTTTTTTTTTTTAATATATATTTCTACCTGGAGAAATTTAAGAGGTTTATTCCTCAAAACTGTAAATACAAAAAAGTTGCACAAAATAGTTTACAACAACAGGAAATTTATTTTAAGTGTCTTCATAGTTTTATTTTTGAAATACACCAATTTTTATATATTGCAGGAAAAACGAAAATAAATATTATAATGCAAATTTGCAAAAAAAACAAGCATATGCATCAAAATAAACTATTTCCAGCAGTGCAATATGAGTCCTAAGCATCCCAGAAACAACACAGAAAGTCATAAAGTCAAACATAACTTTTAACTCATTCACTGCCATTGACGTCTATAGCCGTCAATTGCAGTGAATGAGTCAATGGGTTTAACTCATTCACTGCCAATGGCTGGCAGTGAATGAGTTAAAAACACCAGTATAGGCTCATAAGGCCTTGATGGTAAAAAACCAAATTTCCGCAAAATGACGTCACTTCCGGTTTTGGGCAAGACATGGCGGACATGCGATAGTTCGCGCTGATGGACGTAGGAAGTGTTACAAACGGCTGATCAGATCGGCAAAGCGTGTTTCTGGAATATTATGTTTTTATTGCTGCAAGTGCTTTTTATGCAGTTTTTACAAAGCTATATGTGGAAGGAAACCGTGACCTAGGACAAGCTGATGGCATAAGATGTAAGTACAACTCCTCTGGTTTCATATGCAAAACAAAATTATTGCGCTAGCTTACGTGGTTGCAGTGCTACCGGGATTTAAAAATAGTTACACAAAACAGAGCGTGCCCGCTCCGACCGGCTTTAAAGGGTTAATGTTGAATTCTCTCACAGCTGCTTTATTCCCATATTGTTGCAGTATATTAATGACTAAAGTGGATTATTTCAGTTGTTCTCCTGACTGAAGTTTGGTCCATTTACAGCATCCTGCCATGCGATTGCATTTGTTCTCCCAATAATTTTTATAGAGTGGAAAAAAGTTAGCGTTCATCCTCCAGCTTCACTGTTTATGTTATGCTAACATAGTTGTGTTGCTATCAATCACGTAGCACATCCTTATATACCAGCTAACCCAACTTCAGTAACCCTAAAAAAGTCACTGCTGTTTAGTTTTCTGTATTCATTTATGTTGGAAGTGATAGCAGAGTTGTACGTTTTAATTTTTTCAGAAATCTCTCAGTCAGAACATGGCATATCATGTTTAGGTGGAAACTAGCGAGGTAACTTCCTGCTAACTTCTAACTCTGTTAAATTAAAAAAATTCTGTTTTCATGAATGCCTGGATGTTAAACTTTATTGTTATACCTGGTAAAGCAGCAACGCTGACCATTTTATTAAAGATTAAAGAATTTAGACAGTTTTTAACTCTCAATGATGCTGCAGTGTTTGTTTGACTTTGGGACCTGAAGCGGACAGAGTTTTGGACCCAGATTAGGCTCCTGACTATGGTAGCCGTAATGCTCAGACAATCCATCAAGCGGTGCAACTTTGTAGTTTACCAAAGTCATACTAAAACATTTTTTGACAGTGTTTTGAATGGTGTGTACCACATAAAATTGGTTCGAGGTCAGTAAGCACAACCAGAATTCATACATAAGGCACGCCAGATTATACGACACACTGTCGACTTTTGAGAAAATTAAAGGATTTTGACTGCACCTTATTCTGCAGAAAATACGGTACACAGAAGAAAATAATATATCACAATATGGATTTTAGGCCATATTGCCCCCAGCCCTAGTAGTGTCTGAGAGGTGGCTGTTTTCCAAGGTAAAGAAAATGCTGGATGATACCCCCCACCCACTCCATGACATGCTGGCTAGTCACAGGAGCACATTGAGTGAGAAACTGAGATTGCCAAAGAGCACCACTGAACAATGCAGGAAATCATTCCTGCCCGTGGCCATCTCCCTGTACAACTCCTCCACCTAATATACTGTAAACACTGCAATAGTTACACCCTTTTTGTGCATGCTCTTTTCTACTCTGTAATATCCTTGTAAATATTCTCGATATTTATTTAAAATCACCTCTGTTAACTCTTGATATTTATAATTGAGTGATTTGTATATATTAGTCCTATTTCTTAAATTTGTAAAAATCTGTAATATATTATATTGTTTAAATTGTTTAAACTGTTGCTGTTACTGTCTTGGGGAAACTGTAACCCACATAATTTCCTTAGGGATTAATAAAGTATGCTAGTATTCTGAATCTGGTTTGGAGATAAACTCTCTGGATGAGAATCTTTTTAGAGTATCTTTGGAGAGACCTTCTAAGAAAACTGTTGGAGAGCTTTGTGTGTCTGGGAGCCTGGCATTGTCACTACTCTTAAGTTCTGATTGTCGCACATTTTAAACTGAAAATAATCTGCACTGAAGTTTGAAAGTTGAGACCTGTATTTGAGTCCTGCCTGAGTTGTTTTCGTGAAATGATCAGCATGGTTTTGATCACCATCAGTTCAAGACAGACCAAATACAAGAATATAGAGTAAAACTGCTAAATGAATCCAACTTGAAAGCTTAGTTTATTAAAATAATTTCAATTACATTTAACTTCCTTAACCTCCTAGGACCTAGCGTCCACATATGTGGACATCACATTTTGGGTTGGCTAGACCAAAATAATAGGCAGCACGGTGGCACGGTGGTTAGCGCTGTTGCCGCACAGCAAGAAGGTCCTGAGTTCAATTCCAACACCAGGCCGGGGTCTTTCTGTGTGGAGTTTGCATGTTCTCCCCGTGTTTGCGTGGGTTCCCTCCGGGTACTCCGGCTTCCTCCCACCATCCAAAGACATGCAGCTTGTGGGGATAGGTTAATTGGAAAATCCAAATTGTCACTAGGTGTGAATGTGCGAATGAATGTGAGTGCGAATGGTTGTCTGTCCCTGTGTGTTGGCCCTGCGACAGACTGGCGACCTGTCCAGGGTGTACCCTGCCTCTCGCCCTATGACAGCTGGGATAGGCTCCAGCGCCCCCCGCGACCCTGAAAAGGATAAGCGGAAGCGAATGGATGGATGGATGGATAGACCAAAATACTAAATTTTGCTCTACAAGGGCCTGAGTTCCACATGTAAGGACGTTATACTTCCACTGTTCTATTGAAATTTAAAACAAATGTCCTCATATGTGGATCTCATTTTTCTCAGACACAAACATCAGGTCAAAAAAATATATCTGGCAATTCTTTGGTTCTTTGGTTTTTCATTCATCAGGTCCCAATCAGCCCAAATAGCAAAGATAAATTAAAAATGCATGCCGTGAAAGAGTTTGGGTCTTAGGAGGTAAATAGGTTAATTTTACAGTGGAGTGTCAAAAAGTCAATGCTTCTCTTTGAAAAGTCTGGTTGTTTTGTATTTAAACTGCATTTTAAAAGAACAGCAACCAAAAGACGACTAAATAACTGTCTTTAATATTTAATATTTGTTAATTGTATTTGTTTATTTAATTTTTGGCCTAAACTGTGCAAAAAAAAAAATCCTTTTGACATAAACTGAAAATTTTATGACACAATGCCACGACCCATAACAGCTTTCTTTGTGTTCATCTCTGGTCTCAACAGGATTATGTAACATTTGGGTCCAAACAGTGTGATCAAGAGTCCAAAACTTGAAGCAAGAATGGCAAACACCTCCACTGCATCTGCAAGATTTCCTGGTGAGCTGATATAAGCAGGAACAAAGGCCACCCACACAGCACAGAAGATCAGCATGCTGAATGTGATGAGCTTGGCCTCATTAAAACTATCAGGGAGATTCCTCACCAGGAATGCAATTAAAAAACTGAGGACAGCCAGCACACCAATATAGCCCAATAACACTGCAAAACCAACAGTTGACCCAACTGCACACTCATACACTATCTTATCATTGTGGTATTGGGTGTTTTTATGTGGAGTTGGAGAGGAAGAGACAAGCCAGGTAGTGCAGATGGCTGCCTGAATAGATGTAAGAAACAGAACTGTTCCTCTCTGCTGCATTGCACCAAACCACTTCAGACTGGCTCCCCCTCCTGGCTTGGAGGCTTTGAACACAGCCAGAACAACCATGGTTTTTACCAGGATGCATGAGACACAAAGCACAAAGCTGATGCCAAACGCTGCATGCCTGAGTTGGCATGTCCACATCCTGGGCCGTCCAATGAACAAAAGTGAACACAGGAAACACAACTTAAGTGACAACAATAGCTGGAAACTAAGTTCTGAATTGTTGGCACGTACTATAGGTGTTGTGCGATGGTAGATAAAGATCCCCAGAACAACAACACATATAAATGTTCCCAGTAAGGAGGTTGCTGTTAAACAAATACCCAAAGGGTCATGATAGGAGAGAAACTCTGTCTTCTTAGGAATGCATAGATCACGCTGTGGGTTTGACCAAAAATCCTCTGGACAACTGGTGCACTCCAATGAGCCTAACAAAGAGGGGTTGATGGTGAAATGCATCCTATATTTCACAGAAATTAAATCAATTATGTCATACAGAAAGATAAACACCCACTGCTTGTGTTAGTGATCTTTCCCTCAGAACAAGGGATGCAGTCAAAACAGCATTCGGGCTCCGCCTTCCTTCTCACCATGTGGGTACCAGGAGGACAACTCTCACTGCATACTGATTGAGGTGGCTATTGGATATAAAAAATAAATATTTATTGCCTGCTACAATTCTATATAACTGTAAATGTCATAAAAGGTAGTTGTCAAATAAAAACATATCTAACCATTTTGGATTCAAAGTTCCAGAAGATTTTGCCTTCATCAAGTATGAGTTCTTCACCTTTGAAAGCTGTCCTTTTAACATCACCCACATTCTGAACTTTAGTGCTTCCATCAGGGAGCCACAACCAGTTAATAACATCATAAATTGGTACTACATCACCATTCTCGTCAAATGACACTTGATCGCCAAATGGAGTGGTGAAGTTCACTCTTTCCATGTAATAAACAAGCTGTTTGAAAGGAATGTATAATAAATTAATTCGTTTTTACTCTGAAACCAATTATAGAAAGAATGTTTTTTTCATAGATGGACTGTAAAATGATATCACATCTGCCATGGCTCCAGTAACTTTACAGTGAAATCAGTGGCAATTTTTCAGTTTAGTAATCAGATATAATATTATATCTATGGTGCCTACATATATAAAGTCATTTATATCTAAGTCACAATCAACCAAGGCACATTACTAAAGGTCCTGCATAGAAGTTAATGACCTTCATGACTTAAATACATTAACTACTTTTACTCACAAGTATGGCAAATCCCCTTTCAGAAATTCTGTGGGATCAAGGCCCCAGACATCCAGTGGCCCCCAGAACACGAGAGCCCAAGAAGCCCAATGTGCATTTAAAACAATGGAGTGCATGCCCCTCCCATGTTTCAAATGCACTTTAGAACAGCACACAGCAACACCACATATCAGTCGGCAGAGGCAGGCATGGGGTCTTCACACCCCTATTCTCTGGTTACCATCGGGGTGGGGGCTGGGAGGAGGTACCATCACCCCTCTGGGGGTGGTGGTACCTGGACCTGGGGTATAGAGTATTTTTGGGGAGTGTAAGTGTGTGTATAGTGTCCATTTATGTCTGTTTCCATGTTGGGCGAGTGATAGTACATGTGTGTATAAGGGTGGGAAAGTTTGTGTCTGTGTGTGCCTATTCATCTGTGTCAATATGTCAGGTCGAGTCTTAGACTCGACCTCTCTGTGACCATCTCAGGCCCTCCCAGTTGTGGGAGCCAACCCCCCCCCCCCCCACACACACACACACACCACACTCCCTGCCGGTGAGTGATGCCCACAGACGTCGGTGGTTCTGGGTTTCCGGGGCTGGGCGCTCAGATGTGTGCCGGCTCACTCCTGGTGGCTGCTTGGTGGGGCCTGACACGGTGGCCCTTCTGATAGTCCTCCTTGGGCTCTCATGCTCTGGGGGCCTCTGAATGTCTGGGGCCTGGATCTCCTCCATGCCTGCTTTATGCCCTGGGGGACGAGGCTATGGCTCCCCACACCCTCTATTTCAATTCAATTTTATTTATACAGCGCCAAATCACAACAACAGTCGCCTCAAGGTAGACCCTACAATAATAAATACAGAGAAAAACCCAGCAATCAAATGATTCCCTATGAGCAAGCACTTTAGCAACAGTGGGAAAGAAAATCTCCCTTTTAACAGGAAGAAACCTCTGGCAGAACCAGGCTCAGGGAGAGGCGGCCATCTGCTAACCAGATTATTACATGAAGAAACCTTTTGAATACAAGCGTGCTCACGCATACACGGGTGCTCACAGACATAAACTATATCTTTCTTGGCTGCTGCTACCTCAAAGCACATTGTGCTTCGTATTAGTATTTAGTGATAGTTACAGTTATTTAGGTTATTGCTGTGGTGTAATGTTTATTGTGTTGCTCTCCTTTTCATTGTTTTCTTTTTCATTTTGTTCTCACTCAACAGGTGATCCAGTGGTTTTTTATTTTTATTTTTTAATTGTCTTCTCTCACTGTCCCTTGTCGGGATGAAATATTATTTTATAATCTATGTTACTATTCATAATCCTTATTTATTACTGTTGCATCATTTATGATTTATCATTATTGTTGTTTCATTGACACATTTGTTGAAGCTGGTCTCTATTTCAGGTGTTAGCATAAGCACATAATAATCTTTCATTGCAGGTGCAACTGTAATCATGTTGTGCGCATATTGCATAATTGAAGGGTTGAGGCTCGGTCAAGTTAATTAATGGTTTGAAGCTACGGGCAGCGCGATGTCTGGCCGATCAATGGAGCAAAGTTCAGCTATTGAAAGGTTGCCTACATGTTTACAGTATAATTTGCTACATATTGTCTGTGTGCATTCAGCAGCCTCCTGCATTGGAGGTGGAGGTGGAGTACTGGTTTGGGCTGGTATCATCAAAGATGAGCTTGTGGGGCCTTTTCGGGTTGAGGATGGAGTCAAGCTCAACTCCCAGTCCTACTGCCAGTTTCTGGAAGACACCTTCTTCAAGCAGTGGTACAGGAAGAAGTCTGCATCCTTCAAGAAAAACATGATTTTCATGCAGGACAATGCTCCATCACACGCGTCCAAGTACTCCACAGCGTGGCTGGCAAGAAAGGATTTAAAAGAAGAAAAACTAATGACATGGCCTCCTTGTTCACCTGATCTGAACTCCATTGAGAACCTGTGGTCCATCATCAAATGTGAGATTTACAAGGAGGGAGAACAGTACACCTCTCTGAACAGTGTCTGGGAGGCTGTGGTTGCTGCTGCACGCAATGTTGATGGTGAACAGATCAAAACACTGACAGAATCCATGGATGGCAGGCTTTTGAGTGTCCTTGCAAAGAAAGGTGGCTATATTGGTCGCTGATTTGTTTTTGTTTTGTTTTTGAATGTCAGAAATGTATATTTGTGAATGTGGAGATGTTATATTGGTTTCACTGGTAAAAATAAATAATTGAAATGGGTATATATTTGTTTTTTGTTAAGTTGCCTAATAATTATGCACAGTAATAGTCACCTGCACACACAGATATCCCCCTAAAATAGCTAAAACTAAAAACAAACTAAAAACGACTTCCAAAAACATTCAGCTTTGATATTAATGAGTTTTTCGGGTTCATTGAGAACATGGTTGTTGTTCAATAATAAAATTATTCCTCAAAAACACAACTTGCCTAATAATTCTGCACTCCCTGTATGTGTTTTAATAAAATCATTTGTGTTGACCCACTATGGACTTTCAGTCGTGTATCTCTTCCTCAAAAATTCGAACCGCAACACTCTCTTCCCCTGTGTTTTTCTTTTCGTCCCTTTCTTTCTCACTTCCTTTCCTATCCCAAAGTCATGTCTGTCCCATCTGCAAAAACTTAAAATAAAATAAAATAAAATAAAATAAATAATAATAACAAAGGGCAATCAAATGGACCAAAACGGCAAGGTTGTGACGATCCACTTGATAAAGTAAATCTGTCCCTCAGACAATAATTCTGATGGCTAAAGAACCAAATGGAACAGGAGAAGAAATCACCCCCCCCCCCCCCCCCGAAAAAAAAACAACAACAAAAAAACAAAAAACAAAACAAAACAAAGCAAAACAAAAAACAAAAAAAAAACACGATGTGTTCAGAGATGGAGTGTAAAATTATACCACACCTGCCAAGGCTCCAGTGACTGTAAGGTGGCACATTTGTTCCCACTGAAGGGCCCTCTTCCTGGCTTGCACCGTAGCATATCATCAAGGGAATGTGCCAGTGCATATACAGCTTTGTACACATTATACTCAGGCCTCAGGTTGGAAATATCCAAGTACTCAGTGTCAACATTTCCTAGATCTTCCTGTCCAGTGCATAGTGCACCTCCACCTTCCAGCCAGCCTGCTGGAGCTGGAGCAAATCTGCACTGAAATGTGAATTCCCAAAACTGATTCACCTGAAATATTTTGGAAAATCTTTGTTACACATTATGAAAATATATAATTGTTGTGACTACCACAGTAAAAGTGTTTAAGTCTCACCAAGCTATTTCCGTAGCTAGTGTTGTGATGTAGATCAGGACGTATTTGCAACAGGAATTTCCTGAGCCCTGGTATTTCTCCTCGACGAATGGTAATACCCAGTGTACCACCCAGGTATGGCATAAAGTGAGGTGTTTGAAGCACAGCAGATTCTGTCCAGGCCTCGCTGGCTATCCACTGTAGGCCTGTCACATTTTGCCTTACTACCTGTGAATTAGATCAGACCAAATCTATGAAATAATATTGTAATTCCAACTTCTTTACTGAAACAAATTCAAATTTTATTTTTCACATACACAACCATACACAGTATGACACGAGGTGAAATGCCTGTAGCTGTGCAATGCCCGACCATTAAATGACAGTGGTTTTACAGTATTTACAATTTACAGGTTATTACAAAATTTACAGATTTAACTTAGAAATTTACAGTAAAACTGTGAAAATAGCAGAAAGAGATTATAAATTATAGGAAGTGTGCATGACGAAAAACCAGAGTGCGTGTGGTGATGTGATGTGTGTGAGAGTGTAGTCTTATAGTGATGTGATCTGTGTGGGAGAGTCCAGTCCTACACCTGGTTCAGGGCCCGAATAGCCTGGGGGAAGAAGCTCCTCCTCGTCATTCTCTCTGTTTTGGCCTTAAGGGAGCGGAAGCGCTTCCCAGACCTTAACAGTGAGAAGAGTCCATTGTTGGGATGGGAGAGGTCCATCATAATCTTCCTAGCTTTGGTCTTGCACCGCTTGGTGTAGATGGACAGCAGGTCATGGAGCTCTGATTGAATGATGCGTTCGGCCGAGCGCACCACTCTTTGCAGAGTCTGTCCTGCTTGGTGCTGTTCCCAATCCAGGTGCAGATGTTTCCCGTCAGGACACTCTCGATGGTGCAAGAGTAAAAGTTCTTGAGCACCTTCAGTGGCAGATGGAAGTCTCTAAATCTTCTGAGGAAGAAGAGACGCTGACGGGCTTTCTTAACCAGGGTGTTGATGTGACAGGACCATGACAGGTCCTGAGTGATGTGGACACCCAGGTATCGGAAACTGTCCACTCTCTCCACTGGCGTGCCACTGATGATGTGGGGCTTGTAATTCCTCGCCTGCTTTGTAGTGAAGTCCACGATCAGCTCCTTAGTCTTGCTGACGTTTAGGAGGAGGTTATTCTCCTGGCACCAGGTCTCCAGGTTCCTAATCTCCTTCAGGTAGGCCGTCTCGATGTTGTCGGAGATCAGGCCCACACAACCCGTTCTCACTCCCAAAGCGTAACATTTTACGCTAGGTGACAAATCGTCACCATATTACGTTTTCGGCTACCCACCACGTTCCGAAATGACGACCTCGGAAAAAGAGGAAATATGAGAACCGTCTGGACTGAACCTACACATGTTCGCTCTTTTTCTTCAAATCGCTTAGAAACACGCTATTTAACATCATTAAAGTCCTGGTTAAGGTCCGGAATAAGGTTATGGTCAGGGCTAGGGATAAGGTTAGGTTTAGGGCTGGAATACAGGGCTGGCACGTCTACTACCGCGGGAGCGTCATTGCACTGGATTCAAGCCATAACCCGCCGCGTACCATAAGAACGCCGAAGGTCTCCTTTCGCGTTCCTCAGGAACGCCGCGGGACGTGACAAAACGTCGACATGTTACGCCTCGGGAGTGAGAACGCTCTGGCCCACAACAACAGTGTCGTCAGCAAACTTGACAATGGAGGTGGTTTCTGATGTGGCTACACAGTCATAAGTGTACAGTGAGTACAGCAGGGGGCTTAAAACACAGCCCTGAGGCACTCCAGTGCTGAGTGAGATGGAGGGGGAGACTTGTTTTCCCACCCTCACTCATTGGGGTCTGTCTGTGAGGAAGTTGAGGATCCACTGACACAGTAATGAGCTGAGTCCTAGATCCGTCAACTTGGTGAAAAGCTTGGAGGGAATTATTGTGTTGAATGCTGAACTGTAGTCCACGAACAGCATCCTCTGCCAGTGTCCAGGTGACTCAGGGATGTGTGAAGCAGGTGAGATATGGCATCGGTTTATGAACATAAACATAAACAGTTTATGATCTTTAAAATGAATTCTGAATTATTAAATTTCTGTACTCATTTCTGCACTCACAATGATATGTAATACGTGTTTTAAACAATATAATTATGAAGACCTCTGTAACTAGTAATTATTTAAAGTATTTTAAAGTGAAACCTCATCCATAAGGTGCATCATGCGACTAGGATGTTCAAAGACAATGACAACTCGAGCTGTAGAGGTTTTCATCAAATCAACAATCCTCCGGAGTTCATCTGTGTCTTTGTCCCAGGGTAAAACCTCAGTGTAGGCCAGGCAACCTTCACCAGACACACTCAGCTCAGACTGAAAGGATCTGGCTGCATGAAGCCCATAATCATCATCACTGACGAGCAGACCTGCCCAAGTCCAGCCAAAATGCTTTAGAATCTGGATCATTGCACGTACCTAAGTGAATACAGATTAACGTGTAAGTGCACCGAAAAGAAAAGGAAAACTTTCGGCGTGTTATATTTTTTTTCATCATCCACAATACAGCATTTAAATATAATTGCAATTTAGCCTTAATCTCTGAGATAATACAGATATTAAATAGAGTGTAATTCTCAAAACTAATTATATTATTATTTCTAATATTTTCACATCCTTGTGTTTTCTTCTTTTACACAGATATTGAAACAGACTTTTGCGTTTCCATTTTAATTGTGATGACAAATTTTCACCTGGAAAGCATCACTTGGGATCGTTCTAAAGAAGGATGGATACTTTTGACGGTCACTCAGGCAGGAACATGTGGCAAAATAACTCACCTGTGAAAGATACAGACTGTATATTGGGGAGCTATCCACGTAGAGATATCTTAACTTTGTCATCATGACTGCATTATTTTTTTCATAAAATGGTTTTACATTTTCAATTAAATCAAATTAATCCATGAAAACTGTTACATGGTCAAGCAGAAAACTTACCATAGGTACTCTGTACAAGCCTAAGACGTTGGAGATTGCAATAGAATTTGTAGAAGATGAATCACCCACAACCCCTATGACTGGAGGATTTCCAACACATGTATCATCTACTACAATTTGATCCTCTTGACCACTGGCTAATGACAATGCTCCACGGAATCCAATTCCAAGTTCAAGGCAGTTATCATAAAGAGTGTATCCCAGAGTCACATTAGGTAGCAGGTTTGAGTTTCTGTTGATCTCATCAATAGCAAAGGCCATGGTCTGTGCAAGCTTAAATCCTAGGACATACACACTAAGACAAGAAAATTTTAATTACTAATATATATATAATACAACACAGGTTTTAAATTACAAGTAAACGAGTGCCTTTTGAAAAAGTTAAAAAAGTAGAAATATTATAAACAATTAAAGATACTGAATAAATAAAGACACAATATATATGCAATAAAATATCTGACAATAAAATATATGTACAATGCAGATTTTTGAAAAATAAGAAAATGAGTGCAGTTTGAAAATGTTGCAAAAGTAATGACATTTTAATCAATTAAGGAAACTGAATAACAATTAAATATTATTGAAAAAAATGAAGATCCATTGTGTAGTTATTTTAGATATAAAATACATATTTATACTGGAAATAAGTTTAACAGTTTTCTTATTCCATTTTTTTCATTCTGTTTCCCTGTCATAGTTACCCATGGCAAGTAGGCTGTTGTGGCTGCGAGGTAAAAGACAGATCAGGAACACTTGAAAAGAAATGGACTTGAAACAGTCCACCCAGAACCACATCTCCAGTTTTTTGCATCTCATTTAGATGAAACTGTCCCTGCAGCTGACAGGACAAAGAAAACTGAGGAGTGGATTGAGTCGAAGAAACACAGGAATACAGCAAAACAACCACAACTAAATTGTTATGCAAAGATGAGCACATGACAGCTTTCTGAATTGTTGAGACCAGTCATTAGGTTTTATTGTTTGCCATTCCCTTTTATTGACTTGCTGTGTTGTTTAATCTTGCACACCACCCATCAGGGAAGAAGGAGGTGTATACTTTTCATTTGAGATTGCTTTGTATCCAGGCAAACTCAGGGAACACTGTGAGTAAATTAGTCATCAGTAATAACTCACTGAAGAATTGTCAGAGCAACAGGTGTTTCTGTGTGCATATCAAGTGACACAAAAGAAGAATAGCAGAAATAACAGCTCATAATTCATGTACAGCAAAGTTCATGTGGAATGTCTCAACAACATCATATTAAAGAGCTTCAGTCCATATTTGATTTGAAAAAGAATAGAAAACAAAATTGTTGAGGGGACGACAACAAAACAAAACAAAAACAAAGGGGCATGAGCATGGGCAGGACACCAAGCTACAAAGGGCAAGAGGCGACTCGAAAATGTAATGGATGTGGAAGATTGTCCTGAGAAGTAGCGTTTTTTTATATGGGGGAAATGGGCGGTTGCCCAGAGCGGCATTGTGGTGGGGGCGGCATCATGGCAATGGCATTTTGGGCATTGCATTGGCACCAATTGGTTTTCTCTTGCCCATTTTTGCCCATTTTTGCCCATGTTTGCGAGGTGCTCCTGCTGCTTGTCACACAGGGAGGAGAGGGGCAGGATGGCTGGGTGGAGCGACATCTAATAAGCAGCTCACAAAATAAAACAAAATAAGAACAAACCAACAAACTAGGGCTTTCAATGTAAATGCTGTCATCATGTTTAACGTGATTAAAAGTTTTAACTCAATTAATCTATTTGGAGTGCAGAATGACTCAAAATCCTTGAAATGTCTCTGTCAATGCATTTCGTGCAGTTTTTCCAAAGTTTGTCCATTCTGTGCTCTAGATGGGTTAATTGCATTAAAAATATTAATCACGTTAATCGTGATGAGGCAGTTAACTCATTAACGTTGACAGCCCTACAACAAACACAAAAACTGAAGACATTATGATATAGACTTATAATTTGCACCGACATGTTTTCTAAATTCTATCACACAAATATACGCGAAAAGTGAGCACGAGGGCCCTCAGTGCCTGCTTGCTGCTTGCTGATGCTGTGCTGAAGTCTCACACACAACTTGTCGAAAGGGGACGGGGCGGGCTGCTT
Source organism: Rhamphochromis sp. 'chilingali' (assembly GCF_963969265.1). Lineage (NCBI taxonomy): Eukaryota > Metazoa > Chordata > Actinopteri > Cichliformes > Cichlidae > Rhamphochromis > Rhamphochromis sp. 'chilingali'. Next base: position 14,179,665 of record NC_137935.1, read on the forward strand.
CCAAATAGTGCACATTTCATTCATAATATTGTCAATCCAAGCCCATTATGTAGTAATTATTTTTCCTGGGTTGTGTGAAATCCCAGAAAAAAAGCCCTATACAAGGTGTTGGTCTATTAGTTTATGTTGTGGGGTTGGGTGATTATACTGCAGTGCAAAATTACTGATGGAAGATGGACAAGAGGAGGAGAATGTGCAAATGTGCCGATGTGCCAAGACACATCTGCTTACCTGCAAAAGATACAGGTAAGCAGATGTGTTTTTGCATAATGGCAGGTATTATGTATCCTGAAACAAGGTAACATTCATTAGTAAGGATTGGGAAAACTTCTGTTTACGTTTGTTAGCCACTTTGCTATGATAGTAAACAGTAGACCGACAGTAGACACTGAGGCGGCTTATTGAATCTTTTGGACTGTGTTCAGCATAATATTAATTAGCCATTAATTGGAAGAGGTGTATTGTTGATTTGTCTAGTATTCACAATGTACGATGAATTATAATGACTGTTTGTTAGCAATTTGCATACTCTCTCTCTCTCCCTATATAAAATATTTATTTGGTTAAATTCAGTATGGTTCCGAGAACAGTTTTCACAATAACAGATGTTAACGGACAATCCTTAATCCATGTTGTGTGTCTGTTTTGGTGTGTGTGTGTGTGTGGGGGGCACCAAATTAGCCAGGACCCCCACTATATGTACCAGTCTGTGGTACAGCGTGGGCGACCGTGGCTCAGGGGATTGGGAATCGCATCTGTAACCGGAAGGTTGCCGGTTCGATCCCTGGGCTCTCTGTCCTGGTCGTTGTGTCCTTGGGCAAGACACTTTACCCTACTTGCCTACTGGTGTTGGCCAGAGGGGCCGATGGTGCGATATGGCAGCCTCGCTTCTGTCAGTCTGCCCCAGGGCAGCTGTGGCTACAACTGTAGCTTGCCTCCACCAGTGTGTGAATGTGAGAGTGAATGAATAGTGGTATTGTAAAGCGCTTTGGGTGCCTAGAAAAGCACTATATAAATCCAATCCATTATTATTATTATTATATGTTGCCCAAATCCATCAGTCAATCTCATGTTCCATTTTCCCCAGACTCGTGAACAACACCCCGAGAATTAAATTAAATTCTTTCACTTGGGGTAGTAATTTGTCCCAGATGGAGTCAGCATTCCACCCTTTCCGGCTGAGAACTATGGTCTCTGACTTGGGGGTGCTGATTCTCACACCACTCCAGTGCAAGCTGGAGGTCACCCCCCGATTAAGCAAACAGTGCCACATCATCTGCAAAAAGTAAAGAAATTTTGAGCTGATTTTATATTCAGTTCAAAATTTCAATTTTTTAGTGCAATCTTCACATACTTTAACCAAAGCACACTCTTTGTGAAATCACCTGCTAATTATATTCACAGTATTCATTCACTGTGTCTTTAGGGATTCACTACATTAGCTTAGTTTACCTTGTGGCTGACTTGCTAGGAGCAGGACTGTGATGGTATCAGCCACACAGGGGTAAATTAGTCCATTTTTTACTTTATTAGTTTGCTTTGCAGTTTTCTTCATTAATCATTTGGTTAAACCTAACACTGGTATTATGAGGCGCACACATAGTAACATTGTGTGGTTTTTCTAAAATGTTTTGTTATATAAATTATGTTTCTCTTTCTTTGAGTTAACTGGGTTTGGGCGGTGGCTGTTTCCTGTCTGGGCAAAAGGCGTGGCTGAGGACTCTGGGAACAAAATGCCTGCTCAGCAGGACCAACCATGGGCTTACCAGGAGCCCCCTGCTCCTGGTAAGCCCATGGTAAGCCAGTGGTCAAGAGGATCAAATTGTAGTAGATGATACATGTGTTGGAAATCCTCCAGTCATAGGGGTTGTGGGTGATTCATCTTCTACAAATTCTATTGCAATCTCCAACGTCTTAGGCTTGTACAGAGTACCTATGGTAAGTTTTCTGCTTGACCATGTAACAGTTTTCATGGATTAATTTGATTTAATTGAAAATGTAAAACCATTTTATGAAAAAAATAATGCAGTCATGATGACAAAGTTAAGATATCTCTACATGGATAGCTCCCCAATATACAGTCTGTATCTTTCACAGGTGAGTTATTTTGCCTGAGTGACCGTCAAAAGTATCCATCCATCCATCCTTCTTTAGAACGATCCCAAGTGATGCTTTCCAGGTGAAAATTTGTCATCACAATTAAAATGGAAACGCAAAAGTCTGTTTCAATATCTGTGTAAAAGAAGAAAACACAAGGATGTGAAAATATTAGAAATAATAATATAATTAGTTTTGAGAATTACACTCTATATCTGTATTATCTCAGAGATTAAGGCTAAATTGCAATTATATTTAAATGCTGTATTGTGGATGATGAAAAAAAATATAACACGCCGAAAGTTTTCCTTTTCTTTTCGGTGCACTTACACGTTAATCTGTATTCACTTAGGTACGTGCAATGATCCAGATTCTAAAACATTTCGGCTGGACTTGGGCAGGTCTGCTCATCAGTGATGATGATTATGGACTTCAGCCAGATCCTTTCAGTCTTTCAGTCTCGGTCATTGTGTCCTTGGGCAAGACACTTCGCCTGTTGCCTACTGGTGGTGGTCAGAGGGCCCGGTGGCGCCAGTGTCCGGCAGCCTCGCCTCTGTCAGTGCGCCCCAGGGTGGCTGTGGCTACAATGTAGCTTGCCATCAGCAATGTGTGAATGTGTGTGTGAATGGGTGGATGGCTGGATGTGTAAAGCGCTTTGGGGTCCTTAGGGACTAGTAAAGCGCTATACAAATAGAGGCCATTTACCATTTTATTTTCTCTTATTGGGAAAAATGAATTGTGATACTGGAGATTGGAGTTGCTCACCATCAAGATGGTGCTGGAAGAATTACAATTGGCTGAGTGGAGACTGGCTTGAGGACACGGATTGGACGGACCAAACTCCCGAGAGGATGAATGCATGACAAGCCTTGTGGGCCCTTTTCTTTCTTTGCTTCATCTTCTCCATTATCTACAGACTTGGATCATTAAACCAGATGCTTTGTCCAGACCGTTCTCCTCCATGGATAACAAACCCGAAGATGAAACCATCCTACCTCCATCTTGTATCACTGGCTCTCTAACACTGGAAATCATGTCTTTAGAGGATGCTTAGAGGAAGGAACCGGATCCAAGCGGTGGACACCCCAACCAGCTCCACGTGCCCTGCATCCTCTTGAAAAATATTCATTGGGTACTTACAGCAAGATTTTTGTGTCTTTCATACCAAATCTTTTCTTCACAATCTGTTCTGGTGACCCGCTTTAATGACAGAAATCTGAGAATATGTCCTTGCCTGTTCACAGAATAAACCTTCCAAAACCCTGCAAGAAGGTTTGTTGAGGCCTCTTCCCACTTCAAGCTAACCTTGGTCTCATGTAGCCTGAAACATGAGTTATACTTACCACCATTAACCGGTTTTCCAAAGCAGCCCATTTTGTTGCTCTCCTGAAGCTTTTGTCCATCATCAAAACAGCCCAGCTCCTCATTAAACATGTCTTCTGACTTCATGGCATTCCCAGTGATGTCGTGTCTAATATCGACCCTAAAGGTACATCTCCAGTATGGAAGGAGTTCTGTTCAGGGCATGAGCTCAGGTTAGTTTATCCTCTGGTTTCCATCCACAGAGAAACACAGCGTATAAAACAGGAGCTAGAATTCGTACTCTGCTGCATTACCTGTAGAATACAATCCACCTGGAGGGGAATAAGGTGGAATATGGCCATAACACGATGACATCCTCAGCCACGGGTCTGTCACTGTTTGAGGCATCCTTTGGCTACCAAACTACTCTCTTCCCCTCTGCTTGAGGGTGAACTAATGGTGCCCTCAGCACAGTATCATTTCCACAGGTGTTGCTATCTATGGAAAGCAACCTAATCTGAACTCCTGAGAACCGGAGATCAAAATAAACGTGTAGTCGATCATAATCGAACTCCTGCACCAGCCTATCAACCAGGTCAAAAGGTTTGTTTTTCCACAGAGAACATTCCCCTCCACATGCAATCAAAGAAACCCAATTTCACCAAACATCTTGAAGTTGTTTCTGGCTCTCTGCCTCATCTCTCTCCTTATCTCTTTGTCTGCGTGTGTGTGTGTGTGTGTGTGTGTGTGTGTGTGTGTGTGTGTGTGTGTGTGTGTGTGTGTGTGTGTGTGTGTGTGTGCGAGTGTGTATTCTGTGTACTTTGAGTACTTTGAGTTTTGTGCATTGTCTGGACTTTTCATAGGTTCCTGCCTTTTGGTTTCTACATAACACTGGATGTCCACTCATCTGTCACTGATGACTTTGTTAGTGCCTCTTCTTAATTGGCTGGTCACAGGAGCACGTTAAGTTTGGGAAGACACTCTAGAAAAGTGTTGGAGAGCTATGTGTGTCTGGGAGCCTGGCATTGTCACTACTCTTAAGTTCTGATTGTCGCACATTTTGAACTGAGAACAAACTGCACTGAAGTTTGAAAGTTGAGACCTGTATTTGAGTCCTGCCTGAGTTGTTTTCGTGAAATGATCAGCATGGTTTTGATCACCATCAGTTCAAGACAGACCAAATATACAAGAATATAGAGTAAAACTGCTAAATGAATCCAACTTGAAAGCTTAGTTTATTAAAATAATTTCAATTACATTTATCTTCCTTAATAGGTTAGTTTTAGAGTGGAGGGTAACAAAGTTAATGCCTATCTTTGAAAAGTCTGGTTGCTTTGTATGTAAACTGCATTGTAAAAGAACAACAGCAAAAAAGACTGAATAACTTTCTTTAATATTTAACATTTTTCAATTACTTCTTTATTTAATATTTGGTCTATACTGTGCAATATATACAACACACACACACACACACACACACACACACACACACACACACACACACACACACACACACACACATATTGACATAAACTGAAAATTTTATGACACAATCCCACGGCCCATAACAGCTTTCTTTGTGTTCATCTCTGGTCTCAACAGGATTATGTAACATTTGGGTCCAAACAGTGTGATCAAGAGTCCAAAACTTGAAGCAAGAATGGCAAACACCTCCACTGCATCTGCAAGATTTCCTGGCGAGCTGATATAAGCAGGAACAAAGGCCACCCACACAGCACAGAAGATCAGCATGCTGAATGTGATGAGCTTGGCCTCATTAAAACTATCAGGGAGATTCCTCACCAGGAATGCAATTAGACAACTGAGGAAAGCCAGCACACCAATATAGCCCAATAACACTGCAAAACCAACAGTTGACCCAACTGCACACTCATACACTATCTTGTCATTGTGGTATTGGGTGTTTTTATGTGGAGTTGGAGAGGAAGAGACAAGCCACGTAGTGCAGATGGCTGCCTGAATAGATGTAAGAAATAGAACTGTTCCTCTCTGCTGCATTGCACCAAACCACTTCAGACTGGTTCCCCCTCCTGGCTTGGAGGCTTTGAACACAGCCAGAACAACCATGGTTTTTACCAGGATGCATGAGACACAAAGCACAAAGCTGATCCCAAATGCTGCGTGTCTGAGTTGGCATGTCCACATCCTGGGTCGTCCAATGAACAAAAGTGAACACAGAAAACACAACTTAAGTGACACCAATAGCTGGAAACTAAGTTCTGAATTGTTGGCACGTACTATAGGTGTTGTGCGATGGTAGATAAAGATCCCCAGAACAACAGCACATATAAATGTTCCCAGTAAAGAGGTTGCTGTCAAACAAATACCCAAAGGGTCATGATAGGAGAGAAACTCTGTCTTCTTAGGAACACAGTAATCACGCTGTGGGTTTGACCAAAAATCCTCTGGACAACTGGTGCACTCCAAGGAGCCTGACAAAGAGGGGTTGATGGTTAAATGCATCCTATATTTCACAGAAATTAAATCAATTATGTCATACAGAATGATAAACACCCACTGCTCTTGTTAGTGATTTTTCCCTCAGAACAAGGGATGCAGTCAAAACAGCATTCGGGCTCTCTCTTCCTTCTCACCATGTGGGTACCAGGAGGACAACTCTCACTGCATACTGATCGAGGTGGCTATTGGACATAAAAAATAAATATTTATTGCCTGCTACAATTCTATATACTGTAAATGTCAAATAAAAACATATCTAACCTTTTTGGATTCAAAGTTCCAGAAGATTTTGCCTTCATCAAGTATGAGTTCTTCACCTTTGAAAGCTGACCTTTTGACCTCACCTACATTTTGAACTTTAGTCCTTCCATCAGGGAGCCACAACCAGTTAATAACATCATAAATTGGTACCACATCACCATTCTCATCAAATGACACTTGATCCCCAGATGGAGTGGTGAAGTTTACCTTTTCCATGTAATAAACAAGCTGTTTAAAAAGGACATAGAATAATTAAATTACTTTTTGCACCAAAAGTAATTATAAAGCAAATGATTTATTCAAAGGTGGTGTGTAAAATTATATCACACCTGCCAAGGCTCCAGTGACTGTAAAGTGGCACAGCTGTCCCCACTAAAAGGCCCTCTTCCTGGCTTGCACCGCAGCATATCATCAAGGGAATGTGCAAGAGCATAAACGGCTTTGTACACATTATACTCAGGCCTCAAGTTGGAAATGTCCAAGTACTCAGTGTCAACATTTCCTAGATCTTCCTGTCCAGTGCATATTGCACCCCCACCTTCCAGCCAGCCTGCTGGAGCTGGAGCAAATCTGCACTGAAATGTAAATTCCCAAAACTGATTCACCTGAAATATATTGAAAATTATTTGCTACACGTGATGAAAATATATATTTGTTGTGACTATCACTATCACTATGAGCTGTTCGCACTTAAGTAAAAAGCACCATCACTTCATGCGGATACCCTTTCGGAGCCAGCTGCGGTCGCAAGGCTGGAGCCGAACAAAAACACCCTGATAACGACTGCGTTTAGTCTGTTCCTTCCTATTCCATGTAAGGCCACCTGGGTTGGCTGGAAGACTGTTTACTTAGCCTAGCAGGGTGAAGGACACTTTCTCAGCTGAACTCTGGACACGCACACACATACATATACACTGATATGCACACACTCATCCCCCCCCCTTTCCAAACGCCTTCAATGCTTGTTGCCTCTTGGGAACACGGCGGTTCTGAGCCCGCGCTGGAATGGTAGCGCTGGGCAGGATGGCTGCTGTGGTTGCTTCGGATTACTCCTCACCCCCCACCCGACCCTGTGGCTTGTCACGTGTTCCATAATGTTGTGTCGTGGACATTTATGTGCTTTTTTGTGCAGAGGAGTTTTTTTGTTTCCTGTTCTCATACTGTCCTCCCAGGAGCCCAGTATGAGTAGAGGTCTCTCTTGTACTTTCCCATTGTAGTGTATATTTCAGTGTTTTTTTTTCTTTAAGGCTACTGATCTCTGAGCTTTATCCCCATGTGATGTCTGTGTTATGTGTGTAAGGTAAGGGGGGGGGGGGGGGGGGGGGGGTCCTATTTCACTGCAGGGCAAACTGCACGTGACGAATAAAGCCTTGATTGATTGATTGATTGATTTGATTGATTGAAAGGGTTCAACTCTCACCATGCTATTTCCGTAGCTACTGTTGTGATGTAGATCAGGACGTATTTGTAACAGGAATTCCCTGAGCCCTGGTATTTCTCCTCGACGAATGGTGATACCCAGTGTACCACCCAGGTATGGCATAAAGTGAGGTGTTTGGAGCACAGCAGATTCTGCCCAGGCTTCACTGGCTATCCATTGTAGGCCAGTCACATTTTGCCTTACTACCTGTGAATTAAATTAGACCAAATCTATGAAATGATACTATAAGTAGAACTTCTTTAGTGGCATTATTATGCCAATGAGGCAGCTATTCATCTTGTAAATAAAATTTATGTAATTATTTTCTGTACCAATTCAAATAATGATGTAATACGTGTTTTACATGATATGGTGATTCAGACTTTTGTAACTAGTAATAATTAAAGTGTTTTAAAGCCAAACCTCTTCCATCAGGCTTATCATACGACTAGGAATTTCAAAGACAATGACAACTCGAGCTGTGGATTTTTTCATCACATCAACAATCCTCCTGAGTTCATCTGTGTCTTTGTCCCAGGGTAAAACCTCAGTGTAGGCCAGGCAACCTTCACCAGACACACTCAGCTCAGACTGAAAGGATCTGGCTGCATGAAGCCCATAATCATCATCAATCACAAGCAGACCTGCCCAAGTCCAGCCGAAGTGCTTTAGAATCTGAATCATTGCACGTACCTAAGTGAATACAGATGAAAGGGTAAGGGCATTAAAAAGATTTAAAATAAAACATTTCAGTGTATTATGTGTTTATCAGCCTTCACAGAACCGCATATATATATACGTATATAACTGCAATTTAGCTTTTTCTCTGGGATAATACAGAAATGGAGTGTAGTTGTTAAAACTAATCATATTATCATTTCAAACATTTTGATATCCTTTTGTGTTCTCCCCCTTTACACAAATATTGTCTTCTTCAAAAATACTTTTGTGTTTCCATTGTTATTTTGGTGACAAATGTTTACCTGGAAAGCATCACTTGGGATCGTTCTAAAGAAGGATGGATACTTTTGACGGTCACTCAGGCAGGAACATGTGGCAAAATAACTCACCTGTGAAAGATACAGACTGTATATTGGAGAGCTATCCACGTAGAAATATCGTAACTTTGTCATCATGACTGCATTATTTTTTTATTCATAAAATGGTTTTACATTTTCAATTATATCAAACTAATCCATGAAAACAGTCACATGGTCAAGTAGAAAACTTACCATAGGTACTCTGTACAAACCTAAGACGTTGGAGATTGCAATAGAATTTGTAGAAGATGAATCACCCACAATCCCTACAACTGGAGGATTTCCAACACATGTATCATCTACTACAATTTGATCCTCTTGACCACTGGCTAATGACAGTGCTCCCCGGAATCCAATTCCAAGTTCAAGGCAGTTATCATAAAGAGTGTATCCCAGAGTCACATTAGGTAGCAGGTTTGTGTTTCTGTTGATCTCATCAATAGCAAACGCCATGGTTTGTGCGAGCTTAAATCCTAGGACATACACACTAAGACAAGAAAAAGTTATTATTGAATAAACAACAAGATTTTTAAAATGTAACATATGTTGCAAAATTACTAATATTATAAACAATTAAGAAAATTCAACAATAACAATTAAATGTATTGTTTAACATTAATAAAAGCAGCTGCATTTTTCAAGATACATGCATTTATTTCCGAATGGCATAGTTATTTTAGATACAAAATATTTTCTTTGAATTAAGTTTGATAGTTTTTCTTTTTCTTTTTTTTTTTGTAGTTTTTTTTCCGTCATTGTTACCCATGGCAAGTAGGCTGTTGTGGCTGTGAGGTAAAAGACAGATCAGAAACACTTGAAAAGTGGACTTGAAACAGTCCCCCCAGAACCACATCTCCAGTCTTGTGCATCTCATTTAGATGAAACTGTCCCTGTAGCTGACAGGAAAAAGAAAACTGAGGAGATGATACACTAGTAGTAACACAGGAATACAGTAAAACAAGCATGACTAAATTGTTATGCAAAGATGAGCACATGGCAGCTTTCTGCATTTTTTACACCAGTCATTAAGTTTTATTGTTTGCCATTCTCTTTTATTGACATGCTGTGTTGTTTAGTTTTGCACACCACCCATCAGAGAAGAAGGCGGAGCATACTTTTCATTTGAGATTGCGTCAAGCAACCTTACCAATCAAGGGACTTAAAAGAAGAATACCAAGAATTCATGCTTAATGTCTCAACAAGGCCATATTAAAAACTTCTATCCATATTTGAATTGAAACAGAAAACACAATAGTTGAGTGGGCAACAAAAATATATGAAAGCGAAGGAGGGTAAAGGGACCACTCTTGGTTTTGATAAGTTTATGTTCCTTCTAATCATAACCCATATCCACTGTCATTCTTTATGGGAGTGCCGAAGTCTAGAGTTCTAAGATGGGGACACAGTCCAGCTCCTCCCTAGGGCACCTCCTGCAACAGACGAGCCCACAAGAGGGCAGACCCATTTTTATCTCTTCAAGCTGCACCTGACCAGTCTCTGTTGATTAAGGTCCAGCCATTAGGCACACTCCCGTAAACCCCTTAGCATTATTTGGTATTGAGATAAAACATGTATTGCATTTTTAGGTCTATGTATGTGACTCACAAAAGGAGTTGACTTGGAAGTGAACAACTGGGACTTTTATTGCCTCAGTACAACTCATAAACACATACAATCACAATCAACCAAGTTTGTACACTAATAGTGCTTTTTTGGGTGAATAGATGTAAAAAAAAGAAAGAAAAGTTTGTCTTGGACTTTGCTGAAGCTCTCTTAAATGAATAAAACAAATTAAAGTCTTCCCATCCTAAAGTTAGAAGTTTCCAATCTGAATTGTCCTTTAAAGTTTGTTGAAACCCATACTGTTAGGGACGTGTCAATGTCCAGACCCTATTGTCTACTACCTGGGTAGGACTAATAGTGCATAAGGCATATCTGAAATCCAAGTTATTGCTTGAATCAGTTCTTCTGAGAATTCCCATATTCTGATTGCATGGCTGGCTACACCATTTCACAATCATCCATTTTTTAAAATCTATTTTTATTATAGTTTACAACATTGCAACTTGTACTTGTCAATGTTCACAAGTAGGACAGTTACAGGAACCGCAATGCAGAAATGTAGATTAAAATAAGAACTGCAATTACGAAGCACAAAACAAAACTAGGAAGCAAAACAAAACCCAAGCAAGCAAACAAACAGACAACAACAAACAAAAACAAAACAAAACAAAAACAAAAGCTTTATGTAATATTAAATAACATGTGACAAACTTAGTGTTAGGAGGTGGTGGGTAGGTGTATTGTTGTTGTTTTGGGTTTTGTTTTCCTTTTTGGTTATAGGTAGGCGAGGCGGGGCTTGATGGCATTCCAACACACCTGCGACGCATCGGACGTCATCTGTGAGCGCTTTTAGGGAGCAGAGTCACGGACGTCTGGTGCCGGAGTATTGTCGCTGTCACAAGTGGTAACGAGTTAGCACAGGCTGCATCTGTTGATTTTACGCTATGGAGCTGTATGTTTTAAAGGATCCACGTTTCGCCTACTTTTCTTTGTCTTAGCCTGTTCCATCGCCTGCCCGCCTACCTAGGATTTTGTGTTGACTATTGTGGATCCGCGACGGAGTGCTACGTACCATCAGGCGGCGATCACCGTAGCGACTGACTGTGGTTTGGGTGGTCAAGTAAGCTCTCCAACTCTCTCCGTCCACTTGTGTTTAATGTTCGGCTATCAACGGTATGTCATAAGCCCTGTTTTGTTCCCTGTTGTCAGGTAGCTCCGGTGCGTCTGCTGCCTACCTGCATGCTTCGACTCCGTCTCATCGCCTCGGTGTTTATCTCCTGGCACATTTTTAGTTATCACTGTATATAGCCCCTTCCCTTGTAAATATTCCCCTTACTCGTGTATATAAAAACTTGCATCACAAACTATTCTGCGTCCGTGTGTGTTTCTGCCACGTAATCCATCTGTGTAATCCAGCACACCTAACACTTAGCCATAAATGAACAAAACGAGACAGACCTATGCTAAATTATTGAAACAGTAAAGCATGTATGGGTTGCCAACGCTCAATAAACAATTCTCTCTGAATCCGCAGAGCATATGTTATTTCCTCCATCTGGTAAATTTCTCTTACTTTATCAATCCACATATTATATGAAGGTGGGTCAGGATTCAGCCATTTAATAGTGATACACTTTAGTGCTGCTGTAAGCAAGATTCTTAAGAGATACTTTTTATTGTTTCCCGCAAAACAATTTGGCAATACTCCTAAAATGGCTAGCTGTTGGTCTTTTGTTAATGGTTGTTGGAAAACTGTATTGAGAACTTTAAATATGTCATTCCAAAGTGAACAGATTTTTGGGCATGACCAGAATATACCGTATTTTCACGACCATAAGGCGCACTTAAAAGTCTTAGATTTTCTTCAAAAAGTACGGCGCACCCTATAGCGCAGTGCGCCCTGTGTGTTGTAATGAGGACGTAGTAGAGAACACCATGAGAACGCTAAAGGGTGAAGTGTGGCCGAGTTGGAGGAAAGACTCGAGCGGTGGATCATCGAGCAAAGAACGAGCGGGAGAAGCGTTTCGACGGTCACCATTCGGCTAAAAGCAGTTTCACTTTCACTTTTTATGAAACGGTGCTATTTTTCCATCAGGACCGGAACTACGGTAGCGCAGCAACTTCCAGCGGATTATAAGGAAAAGCTGGCCATCTTCCGCTCCTACTGCAGCAAACACATCGGCGACAAAAACATCCAGCCCAGCCACATCACTAACATGGACGAGGTCCCGCTCACTTTTGACATCCCGGTGAGTCATACTGTGGAGAAGAAGGGGACCAGCACGGTAGCGATACGCACAACGGGGTATGAAAAGTCTTCTTTTACTGTTGTGCTTGGCTGCCATGCTAATGGACAGAAACTGCCACCTATGGTGATATTTAATCGAAAGACTTTGCCTAAAGAGAAGTTTCCAGCAGGAATCATCATTAAGGCAAATGAAAAGGGCTGGATGGATGAGGAAATGATGAAAGAGTGGCTGAGGGAGGTGTATGTAAGGAGACCAGGTGGTTTTTTCCACGCATCACCATCGCTCTTAATCTGTGACTCTATGCGTGCCCATCTCACAGCCGATGTGAAAAAACTAGTGAAACAAATGAACTGTGAGCTTGCTGTCATTCCGGGAGGCCTGACAAAGGAACTCCAACCCTGGACATCGGTGTGAACCGCCTGTTCAAAGTAAGGCTGCGAGCGGCCTGGGAGCGATGGATGACCGATGGAGACCACAGTTTCACCAAGAGTGGAAGGCAGCGCCGGGCGAGTTACGCCACAATTTGCCAATGGATTGTACATGCTTAGGCTAACATGTCTGCTGGCACTGTTGTTCGAGCTTTCGCAAAAGCCGGCATCATTTCCGAGGAGCCGCACGGCACGGAAAGTGACTCTGACGGTGAAGGAAGTGAACCTGGCATGTTTGATGGAGATTTAGCGCAGCTGTTCAATTCAGACACAGAGGATGAGGACTTCGATGGGTTTGATGATAAAAATGTGAGTACCAAACTTTGTTTTGCTCCTGCTTTATTTTTAAATATGCACACTTGTATGCTTGTGTGTTGTTGATGATGACGATTACCGGTAATAGAAATGTGAGTAAGGTACCGAACTAAGGTTTGCTCCCGCTTTATTTTTAAATACGCATACGGTACTTGTATGCGCCCTATAATCCAGTGCGCCTTATGTGTGTGTTAAATACAGTAATGGCACACATAACTGAGACTGCGCCTTTTTTTTTTTTTTTTTTTTTTCTTCGCCTGTCCCGTTTGGCTCTTTTTCCATCAGAATTGTTGTCTAAAGGCAAAGAAAGATGCCCAACGGATTTACTTTACCAAATTGACCATCCCAGCCTTGCCGTAATGGTCCATTTGATTCACCATTTATTGTTTACTTTATTTTCACTTACTGAATACGGGACAGACTTGACTGGGGGAAAGAAAGAGGGTAAGAGAAACAGCTGAGAAGAGGGACGGGGGAGAAGGGCAAAAAACAAAAACCAACAGAATGAGCAGAAAAAAAAAAGAAATAAAAAATGCATATATCAATCACCTGGATCACCAGCTGAGAAAGAAAAAAGAAAACAAGCAGAAGAGAACAAGAGTAATAGAATAAACAGCATCACAATGATATATGGGAATATGACAGTAAATACTAAATATTAAACATTATTGTGCAGCACATAAGATCAACAGAACACAGTGTGCTTTGAGGTAGGAGCCAAAAAGGGTGTAGTTTGTGGGTGTGATCACCCATGTGTACACCTGTGAGCATGGACGCGCTTGTTTTTTTTAAAAGGTTCCTTCATGTAATGATCTGCTAGAGGGTGTGGGGGAGCCACAGCCCCGTCCTCCAGGGCATGAAGCAGGTATGGAGGAGATCTGGGGGGCTCTTCAACTGGTGGGGGAGATGGTCACATCTTGCAGGAGCTTTCCTCTCTTCAGGAACTCTCTCTGCAGGAGGGGGAGATACAGGAGAGGTGGAGGAAGATCTCAGCCTGGGCGTTTACTGTCTTATGTAGTCTGGAAGATGAGTGGATGGTGGGGTAGGTGCAGTTTTCTCTGTGGTGGGGTTGGGTGGACTGTCCCGGGCTCTGTGGGGCCGGGAGGCGCTGCTGCACTGGGCCCCGGTCTGGATGGGCCTGGGCCCCCTTTCCCTGGCGGGTCGCGGAGTGTGGGAGTGCCTACTGGGGTCAGCGGGGGAGCTGGCCCCAGGGAGGGGTTACCTGCCCCTCCCTCCCTTCCCTCCCCATCTCCAGCTGCCTCCCTCTTCCCGCTCCACCACAACCACCCACACATGCAGGGCCTTGGAGTAGGGGTATGCCACCAGGGTGCTGAGGAGGCTACCCCCCCCCCCCCCGTCCCCTTCTGGCTGCCTCTGCCTCAATTTTATCCCACAACTTAGACATTCACATTATTCACACTCTCATTACACATACATATAGGATCTTGGGGGTGGGCACAATCACGGAGTCCAAATTACCATCAGGCTGTACACCTCACCCCTGGTGTCGTTGCCCACCTCTCAATTTTAAATACACTTAGACATTGAGGGCTATCAGGAGGGACTATGCGCTTACATGCTGCTCCTTGGCAGGTAGCTCCATGCCCTCCTGGGTTTTAATTGCACCTTAGAACACACATGCATCAACACTACAATGAGTGGGTGGAGGGAGGTTTGGAGTCTTCTCCCACCCCCATTCTCTGCGGCCTGCTGGAGCGGGAGGGCTAGGTGGAGTTGGCCGTCCGACTGCGGTCTGGAGTGTGGGGCCTCCCTGCTGCTACGGAGTCGGGGTGGTCTGCCTCTCCCCACCGCAGGGAAAAGGGTAACACCACCTGGGTCTGGGTGCAGTTCCCCCCTCCAGGGGCAAGGGTGCCTAGACCCGGTTTGTAGAGTATGCTTGGGGAGTGTGATCGTGTGTACAGCGTCTCTTTATGTCTGTCTCCACGTTGGTTGAGTGTGGAGTGAGTGCATATGAGAGCATGAGGGTGGGAATGGATGTTTGTGTCTGTGTGTGCCTGTATGTCTGTGTCTATATGTCAGGCTGGGTATCAGACGCCACCTCTCTGGGGACACCTCAGGCCCTCCAAGGTTTGGAGGCCTATCTCCACCTACCACCACTTCCCCTGCCGGTGGCGGACTCCCTCAGGTGTCGGTGCGTTGGTGGTTCTTTGTGTCTGGGGGTGGGCGTCCAGGTACACACCGGCTCACTCCTTGGCGGCCGCTTATCGGGGCCTGGAGCCTGGGGCTCGCTCGGGCCCCTTCGGGGGTGGGGTGCCCCCGGCCTCTCGGCCTGGGGCTCGGTCACTCAGGCACAGCTGGCGGCCGGCGGAGCTCACGGGCGCGTCACTGCAACTCCCCCTGGCTTCTGCTCCGCGGCTGCTGAGTGAGCCCTCATCTGGGACTCTCCTCAGCTCTTACTGGAACAGTGGCGCGGCTGCCCCTCTGTTGGTCTTCCATGGTCTCTTGTGTTCTGGGGGCCTCCGGATGTCTGGAGTTTTGATCTCCTCCATACCTGCTTCACACCCTGGAGGACGGGGCTGTGGCCCCCCCACACTCCCTAGCAGATCGTTACATGGAGAAACCTTTGGAATACAAGCGCGCTGATCCACACAGGTATGCACACGGGTGTTCACTGCTCGTAGACCCAAATTACACCTTTCTTGGCTGCTACTTCGAAGCACATCTGTCCTGCGTGCTGCACAACAACATTGAATATTTAGTATTTACTGCTGTTTACACTTAGCTAGATTAATGCGATGGTGTTGTGTTTAGTATGTTGCTTTGTTTTTTTTTTGTCTTTTTTTTTGCTTGTTTTCTATTCTTCTCTCAACAGGTGATCCAGGAGATTTTTTTTTCTCCCCCCCTTTCTCACTGTCCCTCTCCCCTTCTGTTTTTCCTTTCTTTCCTCTTTCTTTCTCCCTTTCCTATCCCTCACTCATGTCTGTCCTGTCTGTAACATCTGAAAATAAAATATAATAAATAATAAAAGCAAAGATCGACCAAATGGACCAATACGGCAATGCCACGATGATCCATTTGGCAAAGTAAATCCATTGGGTTTCCTTGTTGGTCTTCAGACAACAATTCTGATGGCTAAAGAACCAAATGGGACAGGCGGGAAAAAAAAAATAGGTATTGAGGAGATCAAAACTCCAGACATCCAGAGGCCCCCAGAACACAAGAGACCAAGGAAGACCAACAGAGGGGCAGCCGTGCCACTGTCCCAGAAAGAGCTGAGGAGAGTCCCA
Source organism: Rhamphochromis sp. 'chilingali' (assembly GCF_963969265.1). Taxonomy (NCBI): domain Eukaryota; kingdom Metazoa; phylum Chordata; class Actinopteri; order Cichliformes; family Cichlidae; genus Rhamphochromis; species Rhamphochromis sp. 'chilingali'. The sequence goes on from NC_137935.1 coordinate 14,196,069, forward strand.
GATGAGGGCTCACTCAGCAGCCGCGGAGCAGAAGCCAGGGGGAGTTGCAGTGACGCGCCCATGAGCTCCGCCGGCAGCCAGCCGTGGCTGAGTGACCGAGCCCCAGGCCGAGAGGCCGGGGGCACCCCACCTCCGAAGTGGCCCGAGCGAGCCCCAGGCTCCAGGCCCCGATAAGCGGCCGCCAAGGAGTGAGCCGGTGTGTACCTGGACGCCCATCCCCGGACACAAAGAACCACCAACGCACCGATGTCTGAGGGAGTCCGCCACTGGCAGGGGAAGTGGTGGTAGGGGGAGATAGGCCTCCAAACCTTGGAGGGCCTAAGATGTCCCCAGAGAGGTGGCGCCTGATACCCAACCTTACATATAGACACAGAAATACAGGCACACACATATACAAACATCCATTCCCACCCTCATGCTCTCATATGCACTCACTCCACACTCAACCAACGTGGAGACAGACATAAAGAGATGCTGTACACACGATCACACTCCCCAAGCGTACGCTACAAACCGGGTCTAGGTACCCTTGCCCCTGGAGGGGGAACTGCACCCAGACCCAGGTGGTGTTACCCTTTTCCCTGCGGTGGGGGGAGGCAGACCGCCCCGACTCCGCAGCAGCAGGGAGGCCCCACACTCCAGACCGCAGTCGGACGGCCAACTCCTCCTCCTAGCCCCCCCGCTCCAGCAGGCCGCAGAGAATGGGGGTGAGAGAAGACTCCAAACCTCCCTCCACCCGCTCATTGTAGTGTTGATGCATGCGTGTTCTAAGGTGCATTTAAAACCCAGGAGGGCATGGAGCTACCTGCCAGAGAGCAGCAGGTAAGCGCATGGTCCCTCCTGCTAGCCCTCAATGTCTACGTGTATTTAACCTTGAGAGACTGCGCCTTTTAGTACAGTGCGTCTTATGGTCGTGAAAATACGGTATGTGAGTGGGTTCCTAAATAAGTACCACAATTTTGCCAGCAGGTGTCAGGATTTGTAGGCTTCATTTTGGCAATTATCTCTGGGGTTCTAAAATATCTCATGACCACCTTCCATTTAAATTCTCTCCACAGCCCAGAATTAGTCACAAGATGGGCTTCACCGAATACCTCTTCCCAGGTGTCGTCTGAGATTTGAGTGCCAGTCTCAGCTTCCCACCTTGCCTTAATATTCAAAGTTGCATTTGTATTGAAACTCATAAATGCGTTATAAAAATTACTGATTAATTTTGGGGAGGAATTACTTTGAAATATTTTTAGAAATAGTTCCTCAATGGATGAGGGTTCCAAAACTTGCCTCCATTGTTTATGTTTTGTTAAAAAGCTTCTTAGCTGCAGAAATCTAAAAAAGTCAGAAGAAGGAAGCCGAAACTGACCTCTCAACTGTTTAAAGGAGCTCAGGTGCCCATTCCTCACAACAACATTTTCTGTTCTTAACAAGAGATCATTAGCTTCTTTTCCTAGTCAATGACTCATACCACATCACGAGAGAGCTACAGAATCTGTGAGATGTCGTCTTTCAGCCCAGAGGGCGTGTCTGTTTACGTGCTGTCAGGTGAGACGAGCTAAAGAGCTTTATCTGCTCTCATTTGCTGTTTTAGCTGTTTGGTGGTTGTTGAAATAGTTGTGAGCTTTAACCTGAGATTCTGGGGTTTCTGGGAAAATACATTTATATTTAAAATTCAGTTCAGGATATAATTAATCAATATTGCAAAAATATCAAGCTAAAATCACTTTGAATCAGGAAATCCATCCTAAATAATCACTGTTTACAATGAAAAGTGCCATTTTCATCCTTACATCTTAACAACTAAATGTACCTTAATATACAGTGCAAATACTTAAAAAAAAAAAACAACCCTAGCCTGGCTTTTTAAGAATGAACCTTTTTAATATAAACGGTGAAAGTACCTATATTTAATTACCTCCCCCTACTGTGATATGGCTAGGGGGCATTCTCATAGCTGAGGTTTCTGAGCTTAATCGGCTAGTAAAATACATTATCTAAGCTTAGATCTCACGGGAAGGGACAGACAATGCTTCCTGTGCACAAGACGCAAGGTCATAAACGCAAGACAGCCTGACAGCACTCCCGTGTGATAATAATAAGCAATAGCTTTAAATGACGAAAAGGGGTTTGTAGCCTTGTATTTCACATGGGTTACACTCATCAATGGTGATGACATAGTACCTGATGCTCTTTATTTGATGCTGCTAATGTGTCAATAAACAGAGTATTACACTGCTCAAAAAATTAAATAAACAATAATTTGAAAACAGATCAGATCTCACTGGGGGAAATTTAGGGGGAAACTTAGAAGTTGAGGCTGTCTCCCCACTGACCTTAACATTAGTCTATTGAAAGATCGAATGAGCAACACCAGAGACTTCAGTTGATAGAACAGGTGGAAACACAAAACAGTCACTAAGAGGAGCATCATGGTTAGCAGTCTCTGAACTAGGAACAACTAGGAGCACGGGGTCTAGTGGCACAGCAACAAAACAATCAGTCTCTGACCCTGTTAGCTTAGCAGTGGTTGGTCCAAAATCAAAATGCTCAGGCTGAGCATGAGAAAAACAGTCACTTTCACTCACCAACAGGGTTTTCTCAGCATGATGGTGGTGTGAACGCCACTTCCTCCAGGAAGAAGGAGGAGGCGTATTGGGCCACAAATCCTCCGGAGGGTTGTGCTCCGAATCCTCCGGTGGGCCAGGCTGAAAATCCTCTGGCACGCCGTGCTGCGGCTGCTGCTCTGGGCGAATGTGCATGACCTACAGACCCTTGCGGCAGGTTAAACCTACACGCGTTTATTTCAAATCCTTGCGGCGGATTAGACCAAAACAGTGTTTTCTCACCAGCAGAGAAGGCAGATCTTTTTAGTGGGGTGACCCCAGTGAGGAAGACCTGGTGACCTGGTGAATGGGAATCACCCTGATGGCAAGGATCGAAAGTGAACTCAGTAGTTCTATAGCCCAGCTTCAAACCCGGAAGTGTCACAGAACTGGGTCTGGGACCCAGTGTGTTTTGATTAGTTATATATTTGGATTTGTTGGTTTTCATGGTTTTGATTCTCATTATTGTTTTCTGCTTATGTTATATTCTTAGTTTCTAGTCCTTAGGTTTCTGTTACCTCGCTTTCACTGTGTTCCACGTTTCATGTTCCATGTTCCCATTCCCTCGCCACTCCCTGGTGTATTTAAGCCCTGTGTTTTCAACTGTCCATTGTCGCGTCATTACCCTTTCTGTGCTGTGTGTTTCCTCTGAGCTCCTAGTTTCCGTTGTTACTCGACAACTCCTCTACTCTCTACTACTTCTCGTTCCTAGTTTTCTAATTTCCAGTCATGTTTTCTTTCGTGTATTTTGTATTCAAGTTTTTTATAGGGTAATAAAAGCTGCCTCCTTTAGTTCATCCCTACGTGTCGTAAGTCCTGCCCTGCATTTGGGTCCTACATCCTGCCTGCCATAAAGCCAAAAAGCTGGAGGGTCAGGTGAAACTAGATCTTCAACTTTAAGCCACAAGCCACCCAGCACAAGAGGAACAGAAGATAAGGGAGTCATTCTGTGGGTATGAGGTAGCATATTTGATTTCAGGTAAGGGGAGATAATTAAACTGAAGGTATGTAGTTGTCCCTTTACATAGAGCACCATCCAACCAACCATCCAATGTTTGTCAGAAGCCAGCATGGTGCGCAACAGTCAGCATAGAAAACAAGACCTTCCTCTCCCCAGTCACTTGCTTAAGTTCATCCATGGGGATTCTGAACCATTCACTGGCAAACACTGGTGAGTTTGCCAATGGAGACCTAAATTATTCAGAAAAGGCTTGGGGAAAAGAGTTGTCTTAATATGAAACCCAAATTGAGTTCTTTGGTATCAACTTGAACCGCTTTGAGAAGAGAAATGCTGAGTATGACCCAAAGGACACCACCCCCACATTCAAGCATGGCTCTGAAAACATATTTTGGGCTGTTTTTCTGCTCAGAAAGATATGATGCATGGGTGCATCTGGTTACTCTAGAGGGTTAAGATCATGAAATGTCTTAGCCACTCTTCAGACCTAAGTAACATAGAAAATCTGTGGAGGGCTCTGAAAACTTTGAACCTAAAGGATTTAGAGAATTCCTGTAAAGAGAAGTAGGGCAAAATCCCTCATGACATGTGTGCAAACCTGGTGACTGACTACAATAAACATTGTACTACAGTGATTGCCAACAAATGTTTTTCCATCAAGCCCTCGTTCATGGGGATCAAATAGTCCTTTTTGTCCTTTTACTTAGTGTCATAGGGCAGCACGGTGGCACGGTAGTTAGCACTGTTGCCGCACAGCAAGAAAGTCCTGAGTTCAATTCCACCATCAGGCCAGGGTCTTTCTGTGTGGAGTTTGCATGTTCTCCCCGTGTTTGCGTGGGTTCTCTCTGGGTACTCCGGCTTCCTCCCACCGTCCAAAGACATGCAGCTTGTGGGGATAGGTTAATTGGATAATCCAAATTGCCACTAGGTGTGAATGTGAGTGTGAATGGTTGTCTGTCCTTGTGTGTTAGCCCTGCGACAGACTGGCGACCTGTCCAGGGTGTACCCCGCCTCTCGCCCTATGACAGCTGGGATAGGCTCCAGCGCCCCCCGCAACCTTGAAAAGGAGAAGCGAATGGATGGATGGATGGACTTAATGTCATGCAAATCAATAAATAAAATCTAAAAAAAAAAATACAAATTAAAACATCCTAAAATGAAGCTCTCTGTCCCTTGAATCCTAAACAGCACTATCATAAAGCAGCTGTCTCTGCTCGCCTTTCTGTAAAAGTCCCTGCACACCACTTCTACACAACAATGTAACGTTGACAATATAAGAGAACAGTAAAGTATATGAAGTGATTTATGATTTAAATAATTTAACAAATGCTTCTTGACCATTTTGATTGTACATATTTTATTTGACGTTTCCAGTTGATTTTATAGTCTACAAAAAAATCTGGTATACTCTCTATCTCTGTTTATCATCACATTTACATCCATGCCTGTCCTAGAATTTCCAATTATCATAAATTTTGTTTTGCTTAAAATCAGTGATAATTTCTTTTATCTAACAATCATTCTAGTTGAGTCAAATTTTGTGAGGATCTCCAAAAAGTGCTGTTTATGCTCTCCATGACATAAAATGTGTTATCCAAAAATAAATTGAACTGTAATATATCTAATACTCTACATCATTTTATACAATATCGTGAGTTTTGGGCCCAATATTTACCCATGTGCACCTTCCCAACCAATGCCTTGAGGGAACCTTTTTGTGATTTGGTGCTATATAAATAAAATTGAATTGAAGTTGATAAAAGCTCTGGCTGTGTACTTTCTTTGATCAATACAATGTTTTGTGTTTATGTGTGTAGCCAGTCTCTATTATGTGAACGACGATGTCATTTTATACAAGATCGTAAGTTTTGGGCCCAATATTTACCCAAGTGGCCTTCACAACCAATGCTCAAACATTTTGATGAATGTTTACCCATCTTCATAATTTGTTGCTTGTTGTTTAAATAACTATTCACCTCTCTAATGGCATTTCCAATTTATTAAATAATATCTGGTCAATTGCATCAAAAGCTTTTTTCAAGTTTCAAGTTTCAATGTATTATTGTAGGGTCTGCCTTACAATATAAAGGCCTTGAGGCAACCTTTTTGTGATTTGGCGCTATATAAATAAAATTGAATTGAATCAAATTGAATTGAAGTTGATAAAAGCTCTGGCTGTGTACTTTCTTTGATCGATACAATGTTTTGTGTTTACGTGTGTAGCCAGTCTCTATTATGTGAACGACGATGTCCACTGTATGCAGGATGGTGAAGGTGGAACATCCCCCTCTGATGTATTTTTAATAAATTAAGTCAAAGCTTATGAGAATATAGAAATTTCTTGGAAGATGCAATAAACACAAGTCAGTATATGTTTATAGGAACAATATTTAATTTCAATTTGTTCTATTTTTCAACTGTATCATGAAAAACAATTAAGGTAGAATGAATCAAGATATCTGCACATTTGCAGTCATTTAACACCAGCACAGACATTTAAAAGGAATATTAACTTTGATAACTATGATAACTAACTTGATAACTATTAACTATGATTTTTATTATTTTTTTCTGTCTGTACTACAAAGAGATAATCTGCTTTTCTTTCTTTTGAAATTAGTTGACTTTTTATGAACCAATGCCACGGGCCATAACAGCTTTCTTTGTGTTCATCTCTGGTCTCAACAGGATTATGTAACATTTGGGTCCAAACAGTGTGATCAAAAGACCAAAACTTGAGGCAAGAATGGCAAACACCTCCACTGCATCTGCAAGTTTTCCTGGTGAGCTGATATAAGCAGGAACAAAGGCCACCCACACAGCACAGAAGATCAGCATGCTGAATGTGATGAGCTTGGCCTCATTAAAACTATCAGGGAGATTCTTCACCAGGAATGCAATTAGAAAACTGAGGAAAGCCAGCATGCCAATATAGCCCAATAACACTGCAAAACCAACAGTGGACCCAACTGCACACTCATACACTATCTTATCATTGTGGTATTGGGTGTTTTTATGTGGAGTTGGAGAGGAAGAGACAAGCCACGTAGTGCAGATGGCTGCCTGAATAGATGTCAGAAATAGAACTGTTCCTCTCTGCTGCATAGCACCAAACCACTTCAGACTGGCTCCCCCTCCTGGCTTGGAGGCTTTGAACACAGCCAGAACAACCATGGTTTTTACCAGGATACATGAGACACACAGCACAAAGCTGATCCCAAATGCTGCGTGTCTGAGTTGGCATGTCCACAGCCTGGGTCGTCCGATAAACAGCAATGAACAAAGGAAACACAACTTAAGTGACACTAATAGCTGGAAACTAAGTTCTGAATTGTTGGCACGTACTATAGGTGTTGTGCGATGGCAGATAAAGATCCCCAGAACAACAGCACATATAAATGTTCCCAGTAAGGAGGTTGTTGTCAAACAAATACCCAGAGGGTCAAGATAGGAGAGGAACTCTGTCTTCTTAGGAATACAGTGGTCACGCTGGGGGTTTGACCAAAAATCCTCTGGACAACTGGTGCACTCCAAGGAGTCTGATACAAAAGGGAACATTGGTGAAATGCACATTATTCTTCATAATATTGAAATTAAATATGTCATGCAAAAACAAAAATACGTACTGGTCTTATTAGTAATTTTCCCTTCAGAACAAGGGATGCAGTCAAAACAGCATTGGGGTTTCCCCTTCTCTCTCACCATGTGGGTACCAGGAGGACAGCTCTCACTGCATACTGATTGAGGTGGCTATAGGATGAAATCAAATATTAGCCTTTACACTGATATATACTAGACATGTGGCAAAAGTTAAATCTAAAAAAACATATCTAACCTTTTTGGATTCAAGGTTCCAGAAGATTTTGTCTTCATCAAGTATGAGTTCTTCACCTTTGAAAGCGGACCTTTTAACCTCACCCACATTCTGAACTTTAGTGCTTCCATCAGGGAGCCACAACCAGTTCATCACATCATAAATTGGCAATGCATCACCATTCTCATCAAATGACACTTGATCTCCAAACGGAGTGGTGAAGTTTACCCATCTTAAGTAATAAACCAGCTGTTAAAAAGGGATGCATAACAAGTAAATTACTTACTCAGCTGTAACTTTCCAGCTGCCAGCCACACATACACAACAACGACAACAACTTCAGTCAGGACCCAGTACAGACTTAAATGCAATGGAGGCGTGATGAGCTGCTGCAACTCTGGTGTGTCAGCCTCCCTGCAGTGGCGCCACAAATCATGCCCCGCCACATACCCCCATGGCTTGACTGAGGCTGGGGAGCCATCCAGCTGACCCCTCCTACCACACACACATACTCGCACGAGTAGGTGAGGAAATCAATCACAACCGGTGGCGTCCCCAGCCCATGCCCCAGCCCATGCCCCAGCGACATGGATGTTTGAATCTGTGGGCTCACTGTGGGGCATGCGGTGTGGCGCAGCAGGTGTGGACCAGACTCACCCTGGGGACCAGCATGCTGCCAGAACAGATCAGACACCAGCCACTCACATGCGGTCGAGGGACGTCAGTAAGGGCAGTGGTGGTAGTGGTAAGGACCCGATCTAAGCTGCCAGACTCTCTATCAACTGCATCCGGCAGTGGGATCTGTCCTACAGCTGTTTCAACTGCCGGTGAAACATCGCTACCTGCTCCCTCTGTGTAGCCGGGAGCTTGGCCACCACAACCTGGCTGGCCCGGTCGCGGTTCCACCATGCCCCAATACTGGGTTTTGATACCACTGTAAACGATGCATAGCTGACCCGACCACATTGTCACACTTTTATTTCTAGTTTCTGTTTTTATAATACTCAGCTGCAGCTTTTCCAGCTGCCGGCTGCCACAACGACAATAACTTCAGTCAGGACCCAGTACAGACTTAAATGCAGAGGAGGCGTGATGAGCTGATGTCAGCCTTCTGGCAGCAGCGCCACATACCATGCCCCGCCCCCATCCCCCGCCCCCACCCCCACCCATTATTAAATAAAGAAATCTATATTACATCGCTAGTAATGCTTTATAAATACAAGCTTCTGATCTAAATATATTAACTGCTAATTTTTTGTGGGTGTCAGCATACCAAACTAACTCAATTGACTCAGACCCGAAGTTCTTCAAATGAAAAGTCAAAAATGTATTTACAATCACCATGTAAAATATATCCAAAGTGTGGGGGTTGGGATATCCAGGGATCCATGGATAGGAGGGGGAAAAGGTCCATACAGAGCGTCTTAATCACACACGCCATGCACCTTTCCAGTGTCACTAGATTAAATGTCACTCCACAACTCCACAACTCCGAAACTGGGAGTGTGTAAAATCCATTTAAGTCACACCAGCTTTTGGATAGTCAACATTATCACATATTATTTAGTTCTATGTGGTAAATTCTATCCTGAAAGTAATTATAAAGCAAAGAATTTATAAACAGAATGTAAAATGATATCACACCTGCCAAGGCTCCAGTGACTGCAAAGTGGCACAGCTGTTCCCACTGAAAGGCCCTCTTCCTGGCTTGCACCGCAGCATGTCATCAAGGGAATATGCCAGTGCATAAACAGCTTTGTACACATTATACTCAGGCCGCAGGTCGGAAACGTCCAAGAATTCATTGTCCAAATTTTCTAGATCTTCCTGTCCGGTACATATTGCACCTTCACCTTCCAGCAAGCTTGCTGGAGCTGGTGCAAATCTACACTGAAATGTGAATTCCCAAAACTGGTTCACCTGAAATAATTTTTTATTGTTTTTTACAAGCGATGGAAATTGTTCCAACTAGTACATTAAAAGCTTAAACTCTCACCATACTATTTCCATAGCTGTTATTGTGATGTAAGTCAGGACGTATTTGTAACAGGAATTCCCTGAGTCCTGGTATCTTGCCTCGACGAATAGCGATACCCAGTGTACCACGCAGGTATGGCATAAGCTGAGGTGTTTGGAGCACAACAGCTGCTGTCCAGGCTTCACTGGCCATCCATTGTAGGCCAGTTACATTTTGCCTAACTACCTGTGAATTAGATTACACCATATTCTATGAAAAGATATTGTAACTATAACTTGATTAGTGACATTATCATGCTATTTAAGCTATTATTCACCTTTAAATGAATTCTGAATGTACAGTTTTCTGTAATCATTCAAATAATGATGTAATAAATGTTTTACACAATACAATGATGCAGACCTTTGCAATTAATAATAATTGGATTGTTTTAAAGCCAAACCTCTTCCATAAGGTTTATCATGCGACTGTAATGTTCAAAGACAATAACAACTCGAGCTGTGGATTTTTTCATCACATCAACAATCCTCCTGAGTTCATCTGTGTCTTTGTCCCAGGGCAAAACCTCAGTGTAGGCCAGGCAACTTTCACTTAACAGACTCAGCTCAGATTGAAATGATCTTGCTGCGTGAAGTCCATAATCATCGTCACTGACAAGCAGACCAACCCAAGTCCAACTGAAATGCTTCAGAATCTGAATCATAGCACGTACCTAAGTGTAAGTGCATAGACAAGAACAATTTTCCACATGATTATTACACCTTTATGGTGGCAAATTAGCTTTGTTCATAACAAAGTAAAACTGGAACTGAAAAAACATTTTAGTATCATTGTATGCATATTGTTGCAAAATAGGCAATTTCTTTAACCAAAACATCTTTGTCGACAACAAAAACAATTGTTGACAGATTTTCACCTGGAAAGCATCACTTGGGATCGTCCTAAAGAATGATGGGTATTTTTGATGGTTACTCAGGCAGGAACATGTGGCAAAATAACTCACCTGAAAGATACAGACTACAGATTGTACCGATATTGATGTAGAGATGTCTTAACTTTGTCATGTTACTTCAAGTGTCTTTAAATTTGCAATTAAATTAAAATAATCCAAGAGAACTATTACATGGTTGAGCAGAAAACTTACCATAGGTACTCTGTACAAACCTAAGACGTTGGAAATGGCAATAGAATTTGTAGAAGATGAATCACCCACAATCCCTATGACAGGAGGATTTCCAACACATGTACTATTTAATATAATTTTCTCTTCTTGACCACTGGCCATTGACAATGCTGCACGAAATCCAATTCCAAGCTCAAGGCAGTCATCATACAGAGTGTACCCCAGAGTCACATTAGGTAGCAGGTTTGAGTTTCTATTGATCTCATCAATAGCAAAGGCCATGGTTTGTGCGAGCTTAAATCCTAGGGCATAAACACTAAGACAAGAAAAATTTAACTGAAAAATATATTTTCATCAAGATACTTTACTGCAACATGTGGCAAAATTACTTATTATTAAAAAACATTATAAAACAATTAAGGAAACTGAATAACAACGATTAACAAGCTATTTTCATGACAAACAATATAGATGCACCAAGATGCATGCATTTATCCTGAATGATAATAAATCAGAAAGTACAGTTACTACTATTACAATCTCATATTTCCTTTGCACTAATTTTCATTTCCCTTTTTTTCCCCAGCCTTACTTACCCATTGCAAGTAGGTTGTTGTGGTTTTGAAGTAAAAGACTGAATAGCAACACTTGAAAAGAAGTGGATTTGAAACAGTCCCCCTAGAACCACATCACCAGCCTTGTACATCCCATTTAGATCAAACTGTCCCTGTAACTGACATGAGAGAGAAAACTGAGAAGAGGATATAACCAAAGAAAAGTAAGAAGATAGCAAAACAAGCAAGAGCAAACTGGTTTGTAAAGAAGAGGCCATAACAGCTTTCTGATTTTCTGAGCTCAGTCATTAGGTTTTATTTCAATGCCTTTGTCTTTCATTGACTTTTTGTGTTGTTTAGTCTTGCACACCACCCGAGAAGGAGAAGTGTGGGCGGGGCCTAAAAGAGTTGAAATTGTTTTTGTATTTTGTATCCATATGAAGTTAAGTACTACTGTGAGTCAATTAGATATCACCCCCCCCCCCCCCCCCCCCCCCGGCCTACACACACACACACACACACACACACACACTTAAGGATTGACATCATAAAATTTTTATTTGTGTTTTATTATTTACTTATTTTTATTCATTATTTCATTTATCGAGTGACATAAAGCAAGAATGAAGACCACAACATTTACAGTCTTATTTCATACATAGCAAGGTTCATGCTCAAAAACTCCATATTAAAAACTTCAAGTCCAAATATGAGTTGAAACAGAAAATAAAACCATTTAGAGTGTCGAAAAAATTTAGTTGCTTTTTAAGAAGCTGAGTGTAAAGGGCAAGAGGAGACTGGAAAAGTTAGTGGATGGGGAAGACTATCCTGATGGATGTCAAAGGGATGGTTGATTTCAGAAGGACAACCTTCTAGGTAGAACAGGGGAGAGGAATCTCTTTGAAAGTTGAGCAGATGTTCAGTAGTAGTGATGAAAAGCCATTTGAAGCTAAACCAGATGCACTCAGGCAGCCAAGGTGCTGAGTGCGACAGAGACCGTCAATGGCAAGGCAGGGCACATGGCTACAGATAAAGTGGTCTAGCAGAGGACCAGCAATGAGGATGAACCCTTCTGGTGGCTGATTTTTAAGCTCTGGAGGCAACACTTGTGGCCAGTGGAGAGAGCGGTGTTTCAGGTGGTCAAGTAGTAGAAAGGCTCACAGCAAAATAGAGTAGGTAAGTGGCCTGATGTGAAGGCAGAGTTACATATAGGTGATGGATGGGTCCATTCACGTGGTTAAACTTGTGGCAAGCAGAGAAGGCATATGTTCTCATGGGGGTAACCCCAGTGAGATCAACCTGGTGGCCAACAGTAAATTGGAATCACTCTAGTGGCCAGGATGGAAAGTGAAGCCAATTGTTCTGTAGCCCAGCTTCAAACCTGGAAGATTAAACAAGGCTGAGAAGTGGCCAGACCGCTGAGGTCAAATACAAAGTACAAAGATTTTTCCAGGCAGCTCAGGTTCTAATGTTGGAAAGGATGTCAGGATATAAGACTGCGGGAACACAACCTGAGCCTGAAATATTATTCGAGATTATCTTGGGGCCAGCTCAGGCATAGAAACTTAGGCTATAAGGACAACCTCAAACAAAGAAGGCCCAAATTTAGCCAGTACACAAAAGACACAAGACATAGTTTCAATGAATTGGTAGCAGGGAAACTGCCACAGGGAAGACAGCAGAAAGGGGGGATTCGCACAGGAGTAAGCTAATCATCACACAGTAAAACAGTTGTCTGTGGAAGACTGGGGACTCCCATCGTTTTAAAGCATATTTCTATTATGAGTTAAAAGTGCAATAGAAATACATTTGACTTATGAAACATGAAACTCTGACAGAGTTCCTGGAGTAGCCAGCACAGGATCGGGACACCCAGTCACAGGAGAGGGTAGCTTGTGTACCAGAAAAAAAAACTCAGGATACACAATCTCAGGACTAGCTAGCTTAAACGTATATTAAACGTACATTCTCAGTTTTGGGTACCTGCCACAGAGAAAACATGGAGCAGCTCAGCAATGTGTCAAAAAAGGACAGCAATGCTTCCACTAAATGCCACCACGAAATTCTACCACCCCCCACATTCAACCATAGCTGTGGAAACATTATAAATTGGGGGTGTTTTTCTGATAAGAAGATATGGTGTGTAGACACATTGGTTGAGTCTAGAGGGTTAAGGTCATGAAGTGTCTTAGCCACTCTCCAGAATAAGTTCTAGAGAAAATGTGGAGAAAGCTGAAACCTCTGAACCTAGATGAGTGAGGCAAAATCCCTCATGACATGTGTGCAAACCTGGTGACTGACTACATTGTACTACTGTGATTGCCAACAAGGGTTTTTTCCACCAAGACCTAAGCCATGGGGATCAAATACTTTTTTCACTCAGTGACATCAGAATCAGAAATCAGAATCAGAAAGGGGTTTTATTGCCAAATGTTGAGCAGGTTTACAACATTAGGAAATTGCTGCGGTGCTTCAGTGCAAACATAGTGTCATAAATAGCACTTAAATAGTGTCATAAATAGCACTTAAATAGACATGAAAAAATAAAAGTAGGGATAAGAATTAAAAGTGCTACGTAGAAAGATATGTGCATGAGCTATACATGAGATATATACATGAGAATAAGAATTAAGAGTGCTACATAGAAAGATATATACATGAGTGCAGGTGGTGATCAGTGCCAAACATGGAATGATGCAGTGACACAGCGTAGGGTCATGATTTCAACAGTTAGTGGTGGGAACAGTCATATGGTTATTGTTCATGTGTCCAACAGCAGAGTGGAAGAAACTGTTCTTATGGCGAGAGGTTCTGGTGCGAATGGACCGGAGCCTCCTGCCTGAGGGGAGCAGGTCAAACAGACTGTGTCCAGGGTGAGAAGGGTCAGCTGAGATCCGAGCTGCACGCCGCAATGTCCTGGAGGTGTACAGGTCCTGCAAAGATGGGAGTCTGCAGCCAATCACCTTCTCAGCAGAGCGCACAACACGCTGCAGTCTCTGTTTGTCCCTGATAGTAGCTCCAGCATACCACACGGTGATGGAGGAGGTGAGGATGGACTCGATGATTGCAGTGTAGAACTGCATCATCGTCCGTGTTGGCAGGTTGAATTTCTTCAGCTGCCTCAGGAAGTACATCCTCTGACATGCAAATCAATGTATGACTTTTAAGTAATGTGTTTTCTGGATTGTAAGTTTGCTCACTTTATTTGGAAGAGAGCAAACTTACAAATTCAGTAGTGATTCAAATAAGTATTTCCCCCAAAGTATATAAACTCTGTAGTATATCCTGAGTCTTCCCTGGGGCCTCTTTCTGAACATGCCTTTAACACCTCACCAAGGAGGCATCCTATTCAGATTCCTAAACCAATCAAACTGGCTCATTTCGATGTGGGTGAGAAGTAGCTCTAGGCTGAGTCCCTCTTGAATGACTATAATCCTCACCCAATCTCTAAAGGACAGCACAGCCCCCCTTTGGAGAAGACTCTTTTTCACCATTTGTATCTGCAGTCTCATTCTTTTGGTCAGGTAAGGGTCACAGCATAGATTGACTTGCAAAATCAACAGGTTTGCTGTCTTTCTCCACTCTCTTCATCACCAATGGAGTGTCACCATAGCTGCAGACATGACCCCAATCTGTCTATCACTAGTGATAGACAGGGTGAGTCCACACTCTTGAACAAGACCCCAAGATATTAACCCTTTAAGACCTACCATAGAACTAAGTCCGCCAGAGCTTATATTATATTTTTACATGCTGTAGTGCCATTGTTGGGAGCATTTCAAGTTGATATACATCAATACAACCATTATAGCCCAAACTTTAATAATATGTCTGCATTAAGTGCATAATAATTACATAAATTGCAAAAAAAATGCAATAAACTACAAAAAAATTGAAAATTGTTTTGGTTTTTTTTAACATATATTTCTAGTTAGAGAAATTTAAGAGGCTTATCCCTCAAAACTTTAAATACAAAAATGTTGCACAAAATAGTTTCCCACCACAGGAAATTTATTTTGAGTGTCTTCATAGTTTTATTTTTGAAATACACCAATTTTCATATACTGCAGGAAAAACGAAAAAAAATATTAGAGTGCAAATTTGCAAAATAACAGCATATGCATCAAAATAAACTTTTTCCAGCAGTGCAATATGAGTCCTAAGCATCCCAGAAACGACACAGAAAGTCATAAAGTCAAAGATAACTTTTAAAAACACCAGTATAGGCTCATGAGGCCCTGATGGTAAAAAACTACATTTCTGCAAAATGACGTCACTTCCGGTTTCGGGCAGGTCATGGCGGACATGCGATAGTTCACGCTGATGGACATAGGAAGTGTTATGAACAGCTGATCGGATCGGCAAAGCGTGTTTCTGGAATATTATGTTTTTGTTGCTGCAAGTGCTTTTTATTCAGTTTTTGCAAAGCTATATGTGGAAGGAAACTGTGACCTAGGACAAGCTGATGGCATAAGATGTAAGTACAACTCTTCTGGTTTCATATACAAAAAAAATTATTGCGCTAGCTTACGTGGTTGCAGTGCTACCAGAATTTAAAAATAGTTACGCAAAATGGAGCGTGTCCGATCCAACCGGCTTTAAAGAGTTAAACTCCTCCACTTTTGGCAGCAACTCGTCCCTTACTTAGATTGGGCACTTCAGGGTTTGTCAGCTGAAAACCATTGCCTGTAACTTGGAGTAGTTGATTCTCATTCCTTCCACTTCAAATTTTGTTGCAATGCTGACAACCACCCCAGTATGAGCTGAGACCACAACCTAATGAGGCCAACAGAACTACATCAACTGCAGAAAGTAGAAACAAAAGCCTGAAATGACCAAAGCAAGAACCTTCTTCGGGTGACAAAGGACCCGGCACACACAGCATTACAAGTTAAATGATGCAAATGTTTACAATATTCACGCAGATGGGACTCTGTGGGAAAACCATTGCTCAAAAATTTTGATAATTGAACATTGGTTTGATTCATAAGTTGTCACTTGTTTATTAAAAAACTCTTTACCCAGTCCAATGCCACGTCTCTAAGCGCATACCTTTCCAGTTTATCAAAAACTATCTGTTCAAATGTGTCAAAAATTTTCTTCCTGTTAATTTTTTTGTGTTTATGTGTGTGCCCGCTCTCTCTTTATTTACATAAAATGCAATTAGGTGAAAAACGATATCCACTTTATTCAAGCTGGTGAAGGGGGAAGATCCATGTCCTATGTATTTTTAATGGATTCATTCAAAGTTCATGAGGATGCAAAAATTGTTTGGATGATGTAATTGAACACTAATCAATTAAGATTCATAGGAACAATTTTTTTTTAAATTAAATAAACAAAAAAATCTGTATGTTTAAATTCGGGTTAAATTTCACGAATAAACATCAACGAGTAGGTAATTACATATTAAGAGTAAGATTAGTGTGTACGTTAGCTGCATCTTAAAAAATAAATGAAAGTAGAATGAATCACAATATTTGTACATTTGCAATCATGTGACACCAGCGCCAAGATTTGAAAGAAATATAAAATTAATTTAAATACACATTTTTTTTTCTGTCTGGAGAAAAACTGAAAAGAGAAAAGTTTCTCTCTCCATTCTTTTGAAAATAGTGAACTGTTTATGACTCAACGCCACGACCCATAACAGCTTTCTTTGTGTTCAACTCTGGTCTCAACAGGATTATGTAACATTTGGGTCCAAACAGTGTGATCAAAAGTCCAAAACCTGAAGCCAGGATGGCAAACACCTCCACTGCATCTGCAAGATTTCCTGGTGAGCTGATATAAGCAGGAACAAAGGCCACCCACACAGCACAGAAGATCAGCATGCTGAATGTGATGAGCTTGGCCTCATTAAAACTATCAGGGAGATTCCTCACCAGGAATGCAATTAGAAAACTGAGGAAAGCCAGCATGCCAATATAGCCCAATAACACTGCAAAACCAACAGTGGACCCAACTGCACACTCATACACTATCTTATCATTGTGGTATTGGGTGTTTTTATGTGGAGTTGGAGAGGAAGAGACAAGCCAGGTAGTGCAGATGGCTGCCTGAATAGATGTAAGAAACAGAACTGTTCCTCTCTGCTGCATTGCACCAAACCACTTCAAACTGGTTCCCCCTCCTGGCTTGGAGGCTTTGAACACAGCCAGAACAACCATGGTTTTTACTAAGATGCATGAGACACAAAGCACAAAGCTGATCCCAAATGCTGCGTGTCTGAGTTGGCATGTCCATAGCCTGGGTCGTCCGATAAACAGCAATGAACAAAGAAAACATAACTTAAGTGACACTAATAGCTGGAAACTAAGTTCTGAATTGTTGGCACGAACTATAGGTGTTGTGCGATGGCAGATAAAGATCCCCAGAACAACAGCACATATAAATGTTCCCAGTAAGGAGGTTGCCATCAAACAAATGCCCAAAGGGTCATGATAGGATAGAAACTCTGTCTTCTTAGGAATACAGTGGTCACGCTGGGGGTTTGACCAAAAATCCTCTGGACAACTGGTACACTCCAAGGAGTCTGATACAAAAGGGAACATTGGTGAAATGCATATTATTCTTCATAATAATGAAATTAAATATGTCATGCAAAAAGAAAAATACGTACTGCTCTTATTAGTGATTTTTCCTTCAGAACAAGGGATGCAGTCAAAACAGCATTGGGGTTTCCCCTTCTCTCTCACCATGTGGGTACCAGGAGGACAGTTCTCACTACACACTGATTGAGGTGGCTATAGGATGAAATTAAATAGCTTTGCTATGAGTTAATTAGCTTTTACACTGATATATACTGGACATATGCCAAAAGTTAACTTTTAAAACTCATATCTAACCTTTTTCGATTCAAAGTTCCAGAAGATTCTGTTTTCATCAAGTATGAGTTCTTCACCTTCACCTGACCCCTTAACTTCACCCACACTTTGAACTTTAGTGCTTCCATCAGGGAGCCACAACCAGTTCATCACATCATAAATTGGCTCCACATCACCATTCTCATCAAATGACACTTGATCACCAAATGGAGTGGTGAAGTTCACTCTTTCCAAGTAATAAATAAGCTGTTAAAAAGGAAAGTATAATAAATAAATTACTTTTCACACTGAGGTGAAAAGTTACCTAGTATGGCATCCAGTATTAAATAGTCAAATAGAATATTACATCATTAGTAATGATTCATGCATACATGCCTCTGATCTAAATATATCAACTGCTAATTTTTGGGGGGAGTGCGGAAAATCTGTTGAGCTCACTCCAGCTTTTTCATAGTTAATATTATCACATTGTATTTAATCCTACATGTTAAATTCTGTGGTAAATTCTATCCTGAAAGTAATTTTAAAGCAAAGAATTTATAAACAGAGTGTAAAATGATATCACACCTGCCAAGGCTCCAGTGATTGCAAAGTGGCACAGCTGTTCCCACTGAAAGGCCCTCTTCCTGGCTTGCACCGCAGCATTTCATCAAGCGAATATGCCAGTGCATAAACAGCTTTGTACACATTATACTCAGGCCGCAGGTCGGAAACGTCCAAGAACTCATTGTCCACATTTTTCAGATCTTCCTGTCCGGTGCATATTGCACCTCCACCTTCCAGCCAGCCTGCTGGAGCTGGTGCAAATCTGCACTGAAAGGCAAATTCCCAAAACTGGTTCACCTGAAATATTTTAATATTGTTTTTTACACATCATGAAAATATATGATTCTTCCAACTAGTATATTAAAAAGTTAAACTCCCACCATGCTATTTCCATAGCTATTGTTGTGATGTCGATCAGGACGTATTTGTAACAGGAATTCCCTGAGCCCTGGTATTTCTCCTCGACGAATAGCGATGCCCAGTGTACCACCCAGGTATGGCATAAGTTGAGGTGTTTGGAGCACATCAGGTACTGCTACTGTCCAACTTTCACTGGCCATCCACTGTATGCCAGTTAGATTTTGCCTCACTACCTGTGAATTAGATTAAACCTAATAGCATACATACACCTACACCATCTATGAAGTGATATTGTAACTACAACTTCTTTAGTGACATTATCATGCAATTGAAGTCATTATTCATCTTCAACTGAATGATTGGTTTTCTGTACTCATTCAAATAGGATGTAATACATGTTTCACACAATATACTTTTGTGATTCAGACCTATGAAACTAGTAATAATTAAAGATTTGTAAAGCCAAACCTCTTCCATAAGATTTATCACGCGACTGTAATGTTCAAAGACAATGACAACCCGAGCT
The DNA here is from genome assembly GCF_963969265.1 of Rhamphochromis sp. 'chilingali'. Classification (NCBI taxonomy): domain Eukaryota; kingdom Metazoa; phylum Chordata; class Actinopteri; order Cichliformes; family Cichlidae; genus Rhamphochromis; species Rhamphochromis sp. 'chilingali'. Next base: position 14,215,352 of record NC_137935.1, read on the forward strand.
GTGGATTTTTTCATCACATCAACAATCCTCCTGAGTTCATCTGTGTCTTTGCTCCAGGGCAAAACCTCGGTGTAGGCCAGGCAAGATTCACCCGAAAGACTCAGCTCAGACTGAAAGGATCTGGCTGCATGAAGTCCATAATCGTCATCAGTGACAAGCAGACCTACCCAAGTCCAGCCAAAGTGTTTTAGAATCTGAATCATAGCACGTACCTAAGAGTAAATGAAGAAACAAGAACAATTTTCCACATGATTATTTTTGCATCAGTTTCCAATGCGCACCACAGCTTTATGGTCACAATTTAGCTTTTTCTCATACAAAAAAACTGTAACTGAAAAGTATATTGTTGCAAAGCAGGTAATTTCTTTAACCAGAATTCATTAGCTTTTCCATTTTAACTTTGTTGACAGATTTTCACCTGGAAAGCATCACTTGGGATCGTTCTAAAGAAGGATGGATACTTTTGATGGTCACTCAGGCAGGAACATGTGGCAAAATAACTCACCTGTTAAAAATAGAGACTATATGCAGTGATATCCAACATTTTTTTTAACTTTGTCATGCATTGCTTTGTACAAGTGGTTCTACATTTGCTATTAAATGAAAACAATCAAAGAAAACTGTTACATGGTCAAGCAGAAAACTTACCATAGGTACTCTGTACAAACCTAAGACGCTGGAGATGGCAATAGAAGGTGTAGAGGACGGATCACCCACAATCCCTATGACTGGAGGATTTCCAGAACATGTATCATTTAATATAATTTTCTCTTCTTGACTACTGGCTAATGATAATGCTGCACGGAATCCAATTCCAAGTTCTTGGCAGCTATCATAGAGAGTATATCCCACAGTCACATTAGGTAGCAGGTTTGAGTTTCTGTTGATTTCATCAATAGCAAAGGCCATGGTTTGTGCGAGCTTAAATCCTAGGGCATAAACACTAAGACAAGAAAAGGTTAATTATTGAAAAAATACATTTTCCTCAACATAGATAATTATCTAAGATACTTAACATGTGGCAAAATTACTTATTTTCATAGGCAAATAAAGAAACTGAATAACAATTAACAGGATATTTTGATGAACAAATATAAATTTATAATTCAAGATACATGCATTTATCCTGAACGATTTTAAACTGAAAAGTACAGTTACCTTAGGCATGAATTAAAAACCCATATTTCCATAACAATAGTTTTCATTTCTTTTTTTTCTTTTTCTATGCTGTTTTCCTGTCATACTTACCCACTGCAAGTAGGCTGTTGTGGTTGTGAAGTAAAAGACTGAATAGCAACACTTGAAAAGAAGTGGATTTGAAACAGTCCCCCTAGAACCACATCTCCAGTCTTGTACATCCCATTTAGATCAAACTGTCCCTGTAACTGACATGAGAGAGAAAACTGAGAAAAAGATATGACCGAGGTAAAGTAGCAAGACAGCAAAACAAGCAAGAGCAAATTGGTTCTCATGACAGATTTCTGAATCACTGATCCCAGTCATTAGGTTTTATTTCTATGTCATTCTCTTTTATTGACATTTTGTGTTGTTTAATCTTGCACACCAACCATTAAGGAAGAAGGGTGAGTATGGGTGGGGCCTAAATGACTTGCCATTTGAGACATTTTGTTTTTCTATCCAGTAACTTAATTATTTACTACTGTGAGTTAATTAGTTATCAGCAAAAAAATCGCTGAAGAGTAACATTTTTGTGTTCTGTTTATTTATTTTTGTGTTTATAAGTGTCATAAAGGAAGAATGAAGCCCAAGTCACATAAAATCGTATTCAATTTATACCAAGGTTTATAACAACACTTATTGTGTTATAGCACCACTAGGGGGGGGGGGGGGGGGGGGGGGGTTGTCCTGCTATTGTAGTAGCTGGGGGAGTCTCTTACTGGGTGTGTGAGTATTCTGTGGCAGCCATTACATGCTGCCATTTTAACAGGCCGGCACAGGCGCCTACCCATCCTACCAAATGTATGTACAGCTGGAGTAGAGCCATGGAGCCCTGGCTTGTATGTCCTTATGTTGCTGACATCAAACAAAGATCTGTTGTTCGATTTAACTGACTGGCCTCGAGTTATCCGGCTAACCTCTGCACCACATGCCCGCTGGACCTGCTAGCCGCTTCTTCCTCAGAAGACTGCTGTTACAAACTGGTGGCTGAAAAGGGACTGTTACAGGTTCATGTTCAAAAAGGCCATATTAAAATTATTCTTATTATTAAAATTGAGTTGAAACAGAAAATAAAACAATTGAGGTGTCAAAAAATCCAGTGTATGGGTAGGTAGCTGATTGCAAAGGGCAAGGGGAGACGCTAGTGGGGAAGAGTGTCCTGAGGGCAAAGCAGAATTGAGGGACAGTCCAAGGGATGGCCTAGTTCAGGGGTAGAACAGGGCAAACTTCCAAACTTTTATGGAAGTCGAGCAGTTGTTCACAATGTTCCCTCTAGTTTTTCATTTATCTGAGCGAACACACAAACTCCCTGAGCGGTCCCTTGAACCACTGTGAGCAACATTAGGCGTATGCACTGTGGTCACGCCAGCATCGAATCCATCCAAGTTACATGGTTTATTAAAATAATCAAATTACTGCATTTACATTTATGTTAGACTACTTTTAATGAACTTCTTTAGCCCACTTACAATGAAAATTTAAAAAAATCTTGTTCATAACCTGTGTAGTATGTTAACACTATTGGAAGTTAAAAATAACTTGAACTTAGCAATTAATTATATGGTTACTTCTTTAAAAAAGTAACTGAGTAATGCAAACAACAAAGTTTTTTGCAGCTGTTTACCTAAAAATGCAGCCAAGGCGTTTTTAGGTATTTCAAACTATTGACAGAACAATCAGCTGTTCTGCATCAAATTTGATGCCACACAAATTATTTATGCCACTCCAAAAATTATTTCTGTCCACTATGAGATAAAGGAGAACATCACAAGCCTGATACCTGCAGGCCTGACAACAGGAGATCTATCACTCCTGTAACACCTGTAACATTCAGCAGTGGCCTCATTGTTCTGACGCACACAAGAAAACTATTGACTACACTACACACTAACTACGGTACACAAGATTTGCACTAAACATTGCAAATCTCTCACATCTCAGAACACCGCCGTCACTCCTAAAACTTCCCCCTTTCCTAAACAACTAAATGCCATTTTGCCATATCATTTTTTGATTTTTTGGTTTTGTTTTTGCTCACAGGCATAACGCCGTTTTTACCGTTTCTTCCCACAGTAAATATAAACAACGATAGTTCTCAGAAAGAAAACCAGACATTGCATATATTTTTATCATAACTCTGGTTTTACGTGGCCTATCAACACAATTTAAAAACTGGTATAAAGTCCACACTTTTTCCATCAATTGTTCCGTCTGTCATGCTCATATCTCCAGTAGTTGTACACGTTGTCATTAACTTCACGCCATATCAGTCACACCGCTTTGCTAGCTAAAACACCGGTGTTGGCACATAAGGACGCTGTCATAGCCTGTCAACGACATTGATTAGCTGTGTATATACGAATATGAATCACATTATTGGCTGGACTATGGGATAAGGTGGCATTGTTCTAATCCCATACGGGAGCAGCCAGTCACTTACTGACTAACACAGCAAAACAAAATTGTTAAAGTATTAATTTTAATTTCAATTCAAGTTAGATTTTTTTTTCTGTGCACAACGCAGATTTTATGTGCGCAGAGACCAAATGCTTGCAATGCACAATTGCGCACGTAAAGGGATTGAGCCGGGGGGGCAGACCAGAGCCCAGCATTGACACGCTCCATTATCTCCTCATTGAATTTCAGGTGTGGGGAGGAGGGAGAAAGGGAGGGGGAGGAGGGTGATGACCTGTCACGGGTTTGGGCGACTGGGGAAGGTCGTGGTTCCTGGTCTAAATCAGCGGTCGCCAACCGTGACAATATTTTCACGGACTGGCCTTTAAGGTGTCGCGGATGAATACAACAAAATAAAATGACAAGGCAAAAACTGTGGTATGTTGTAAATATAATAATAAATCCGAATATGCTGTGTAATTGTGTAACTTTATTGGCAGCGAAATGTGGCAACAACATTGAGAGTAACATCCTCCTCTCTGCCCCTTAATGCTCTCTGGTCACTATGGTCAATATTTCTTGTGGCAGGCTGCCAGTATTTAACCTTCTCCCTCCACAAATACTCATTGTCTTATAAAATCTAAAAGAAAATACAAATTAAAACATCCTAAAATGAAGCTCTCTGTCCCTTAAATCCTAAACAGCACTATCATAAAGCAGCTGTCTCTGCTCGCCTTTCTGTAAAAGTCCCTGCACACCACTTCTACACAACAATGTAACGTTGACAATATAAGAGAACAGTAAAGTATATGAAGTGATTTATGATTTAAATAATTTAACAAATGCTTCTTGACCATTTTGATTGTACATATTTTATTTGACGTTTCTAGTTGATTTTATAGTCTACAAAAAAATCTGGTATACTCTCTATCTCTGTTTATCATCACATTTACATCCATGCCTGTCCTAGAATTTCCAATTATCATAAATTTTGTTTTGCTTAAAATCAGTGATAATTTCTTTTATCTAACAATCATTCTAGTTGAGTCAAATTTTGTGAGGATCTCCAAAAAGTGCTGTTTATGCTCTCCATGACATAAAACGTGTCATCCAAAAATAAATTGAACTGTAATATATCTAATGCTCTACATCATTTTATACAACATCGTGAGTTTTGGGCCCAATATTTACCCATGTGCACCTTCCCAACCAATGCCTTGAGGCAACCTTTTTGTGATTTGGCGCTATATAAATAAAATTGAATTGAATCAAATTGAATTGAAGTTGATAAAAGCTCTGGCTGTGTACTTTCTTTGATCAATACAATGTTTTGTGTTTACGTGTGTAGCCAGTCTCTATTATGTGAACGACGATGTCCACTGTATGCAGGATGGTGAAGGTGGAACATCCCCCTCTGATGTATTTTTAATAAATTAAGTCAAAGCTTATGAGAATATAGAAATTTCTTGGAAGATGCAATAAACACAAGTCAGTATATGTTTATAGGAGCAATATTTAATTTCATTTTCTTCTATTTTTCAACTGTATCATGAAAAACAAAGTAGAATAAATCAAGATATCTGCACATTTGCAGTCATTTAACACCAGCACAGACATTTAAAAGGAATATTAACTTCATTTAAATATAGGATTTTTATTATTTTTTTCTGTCTGTACTACAAAGAGATAATGTGCTTTTCTTTCTTTTGAAATTAGCTGACTTTTTATGATCCAATGCCACGGGCCATAACAGCTTTCTTTGTGTTCATCTCTGGTCTCAACAGGATTATGTAACATTTGGGTCCAAACAGTGTGATCAAAAGACCAAAACTTGAGGCAAGAATGGCAAATACCTCCACTGCATCTGCAAGTTTTCCTGGTGAGCTGATATAAGCAGGAACAAAGGCCACCCACACAGCACAGAAGATCAGCATGCTGAATGTGATGAGCTTGGCCTCATTAAAACTATCAGGGAGATTCCTCACCAGGAATGCAATTAGAAAACTGAGGAAAGCCAGCATGCCAATATAGCCCAATAACACTGCAAAACCAACAGTGGACCCAACTGCACACTCATACACTATCTTATCATTGTGGTATTGGGTGTTTTTATGTGGAGTTGGAGAGGAAGAGACAAGCCAGGTAGTGCAGATGGCTGCCTGAATAGATGTCAGAAATAGAACTGTTCCTCTCTGCTGCATAGCACCAAACCACTTCAAACTGGTTCCCCCTCCTGGCTTGGAGGCTTTGAACACAGCCAGAACAACCATGGTTTTTACTAAGATGCATGAGACACACAGCACAAAGCTGATCCCAAATGCTGCGTGTCTGAGTTGGCATGTCCACAGCCTAGGTCGCCCGATAAACAGCAATGAACACAGGAAACACAACTTAAGTGACACTAATAGCTGGAAACTAAGTTCTGAATTGTTGGCACGTACTATAGGTGTTCTGCGATAATAAATGAAGATCCCCAGAACAACAGCACATATAAATACTCCCAGCAGTGATGTTGTTGTCAAACAAATACCCAGAGGGTCAAGATAGGAGAGGAACTCTGTCTTCTTAGGAATACAGTGGTCACGCTGGGGGTTTGACCAAAAATCCTCTGGACAACTGGTGCACTCCAAGGAGTCTGATACAAAAGGGAACATTGGTGAAATGCATATTATTATTATTATTATTATTATTATTATTATTATTATTATTTTTCATAATAATGAAATTAAATATGTCATGCAAAAAGAAAAATACGTACTGCTCTTATTAGTAATTTTTCCTTCAGAACAAGGAACACAGTCAAAACAGCACTGGGGTTTCCCCTTCTCTCTCACCATGTGGGTACCAGGAGGACAGCTCTCACTACATACTGATTGAGGTGGCTATAGGATGAAATTAAATATTAGGCTTTACACTGATATATACTAGACATGTGGCAAAGTTAAATCTAAAAAAAACAAAACATCTAACCTTTTTGGATTCAAAGTTCCAGAAGATTTTGTCTTCAACAAGTATGAGTTCTTCACCTTTGAAAGTTGACCTTTTAACCTCACCCACATTCTGAACTTTAGTGCTTCCATCAGGGAGCCACAACCAGTTCATCACATCATAAATTGGCAATGCATCACCATTCTCATCAAATGACACTTGATCGCCAAATGGAGTGGTGAAGTTCACTCTTTCCAAGTAATAAACAAGCTTTTAAAAAAGGATGCATAACAAGTAAATTACTTTTCACAGTGCAAACAGTGGCACCCTGTAAATTATGCATGGCAGACATATTGTCACTTATTTAAACACTTTTATTTCCAGTAGCTGTTTTTCAAACCTCAGCTCTAGCTTTCCATCTGCCAGCCACACATACACAACAACGATAACAACTTCAGTCAAGACCCAGTACAGACTTAAATGCAATGGAGGCGTGATGAGCTGCTGCAGCTCTGTTGTGTCAGCCTCCCTGCAGCGGCGCCACAAATCATGCCCCGCCACATACCCCCATGTCCACCGGGTCGGGTTGAGCAGGTAAGTGAGCAGGTGGTAAAAGTGGAATGGGTAAAGACATCTGCTGGGCACTAGCCGCTCCCACCAAAGGAGTGGGTACAGGTGCGGAGTTAGGGTGTGTCTTGCCGGGTCTCACCCTGAGGACCAGTATGGTGCCAGAACAGATTGGACACCAGCCACTCACATGCGGCGAGGGACGTCAGTAAGGGCAGCGGCAGCAGTGGTAAGGACCCGATCTGAGCTGCCAGACTCTCTATCAACTGCATCCGGCAGTGGGATCTGTCCTACAGCTGTTTCAACTGCCGGTGAAACATCGCTACCTGCTCCCTCTGCGTAGACGGGAGCTTGGCCACCACAACCTGGCTGGCCCGGTCGCGGTTCCACCATGCCCCAATACTGGGTTTTGATACCACTGTAAACGATGCATAGCTGACCCGACCACATTGTCACACTTTTATTTCTAGTTTCTGTTTTTATAATACTCAGCTGCAGCTTTTCCAGCTGCCGGCTGCCACAACGACAATAACTTCAGTCAGGACCCAGTACAGACTTAAATGCAGAGGAGGCGTGATGAGCTGATGCAGCTTCGGTATGTCAGCCTTCTGGCAGCAGCACCACATACCATGCCCCGTCCCCATCCCCACCTAACCCTATATTACATCGCTAGTAATGCTTTATAAATACAAGCTTCTGATCTAAATATATTAACTGCTAATTTTTTGTGGGTGTCAGCATACCAAACTAACTCAATTGACTCAGACCCGAAGTTCTTCAAATGAAAAGTCCATCCATCCATCCATCCATCTTCATCCGCTTTATCCGAGGCCGGGTCGCGGGGGCAGCAGCCTAAGCAAAGAGGCCCAGACCTCCCTCTCCCCAGCCACCTCCTCCAGCTTATCCGGGGGAACACCAAGGTGTTCCCAGGCCAGCCGAGAGATATAATCTCTCCAGCGTGTCCTGGGTCTGCCCCGGGGCCTCCTCCCGGTGGGACATGCCTGGAACACCTCACCCAGGAGGCGCCCAGGGGGCATCCTTGTCAGATGCCCGAACCACCTCAGCTGGCTCCTTTCGATGTGGAGCAGCAGCGGCTCTACTCCGAGCCCCTCCCGGATGGCCGAACTTCTCACCCTATCTCTAAGGGAGAGGCCAGCCACCCTTCGGAGGAAGCTCATTTCTGCCGCTTGTATCCGCGATCTCATTCTTTCGGTCACTACCCACAGCTCGTGGCCATAGGTAGTGACTGAAAGAACAAATGAAAAATTTATTTACAATCACCATGTAAGATATATATCCAAAGTGTGGGGGTTGGGATATCCAGGGATCCATGGATAGGAGGGGGAAAAGGTCCATACAGAGCGTCTTAATCACACACGCCATGCACTTTTCCAGTGTCACTAGATTAAATGTCACTCCACAACTCCACAACTCCAAAACTGGGAGTATGTAAAATCCATTTAGCTCACACCAGCTTTTTAATAGTCAATATTATCACATTGTATTTAGTTCTATGTGGTAAATTCTATCCTGAAAGTAATTATAAAGGAAAGAATTTATAAACAGAATGTAAAATGATATCACACCTGCCAAGGCTCCAGTGACTGCAAAGTGGCACAGCTGTTCCCACTGAAAGGCCCTCTTCCTGGCTTGCACCGCAGCATGTCATCAAGGGAATATGCCAGTGCATAAACAGCTTTGTACACATTATACTCAGGCCGCAGGTCGGAAACGTCCAAGAATTCATTGTCCACATTTTCTAGATCTTCCTGTCCAGTACATATTGCACCTTCACCTTCCAGCAAGCTTGCTGGAGCTGGTGCAAATCTACACTGAAATGTGAATTCCCAAAACTGGTTCACCTGAAATAATTTTTTATTGTTTTTTACAAGCGATGGAAATTGTTGCAACTAGTACATTAAAAGCTTAAACTCTCACCATACTATTTCCATAGCTGTTATTGTGATGTAAGTCAGGACGTATTTGTAACAGGAATTCCCTGAGTCCTGGTATCTCGCCTCGACGAATAGCGATACCCAGTGTACCACACAGGTATGGCATAAGCTGAGGTGTTTGGAGCACAACAGCTGCTGTCCAGGCTTCACTGGCCATCCATTGTAGGCCAGTTACATTTTGCCTCACTACCTGTGAATTAGATTACACCATATTCTATGAAAAGATATTGTAACTATAACTTGATTAGTGACATTATCATGCTATTTAAGCTATTATTCACCTTTAAATGAATTCTGCATGAACAATTTTCTGTAATCATTCAAATAATGATGTATCAAATGTTTTACACAAAACAATGATGCAGACCTTTGCAATTAATAATAATTGGATTGTTTTAAAGCCAAACCTCTTCCATAAGGTTTATCATGCGACTGTAATGTTCAAAGACAATGACAACTCGAGCTGTGGATTTTTTCATCACATCAACAATCCTCCTGAGTTCATCTGTGTCTTTGTCCCAGGGCAAAACCTCAGTGTAGGCCAGGCAACTTTCACTTAACAGACTCAGCTCAGATTGAAATGATCTTGCTGCGTGAAGTCCATAATCATCGTCACTGACAAGCAGACCTACCCAAGTCCAACTGAAATGCTTCAGAATCTGAATCATAGCACGTACCTAAGTGTAAGTGCATAGACATGAACAATTTTCCACATAATTATAACACCTTTATGGTGGCAAATTAGCTTTGTTCATAACAAAGTAAAACTGGAACTGAAAAAACATTTTAGTATCATTGTATGCATATTGTTGCAAAGTAGGCAATTTCTTTAACCAAAACATCTTTGTCGACAACAAAAACAATTGTTGACAGATTTTCACCTGGAAAGCATCACTTGGGATCGTCCTAAAGAATGATGGGTATTTTTGACGGTTACTCAGGCAGGAACATGTGGAAAAATAACTCACCTAAAAGATACAGACTACAGATTGTACCGATATTGATGTAGAGATGTCTTAACTTTGTCATGTTACTTCAAGTGTCTTTAAATTTGCAATTAAATTAAAATAATCCAAGAAAACTGTTACATGGTTGAGCAGAAAACTTACCATAGGTACTCTGTACAAACCTAAGACGTTGGAAATGGCGATAGAATTTGTAGAAGATGAATCACCCACAATCCCTATGACAGGAGGATTTCCAACACATGTACTATTTAATATAATTTTCTCTTCTTGACCACTGGCCATTGACAATGCTGCACGAAATCCAATTCCAAGTTCAAGACAGCTATCATACAGAGTGTACCCCAGAGTCACATTTGGTAGCAGGTTTGAGTTTCTATTGATCTCATCAATAGCAAAGGCCATGGTTTGTGCGAGCTTAAATCCTAGGGCATAAACACTAAGACAAGAAAAATTTAACTGAAAAATATATTTTCATCAAGATACTTTACTGCAACATGTGGCAAAATTACTTATTATTAAAAAACATTATAAACAATTAAGGAAACTGAATAACAACGATTAACAAGATATTTTCATGACAAACAATATAGATGCACCAAGATGCATGCATTTATCCTGAATGATAATAAATCAGAAAGTACAGTTACTACTATTACAATCTCATATTTCCTTTGCACTAATTTTCATTTCCCTTTTTTTCCCCAGCCTTACTTACCCATTGCAAGTAGGTTGTTGTGGTTTTGAAGTAAAAGACTGAATAGCAACACTTGAAAAGAAGTGGATTTGAAACAGTCCCCCTAGAACCACATCACCAGCCTTGTACATCCCATTTAGATCAAACTGTCCCTGTAACTGACATGAGAGAGAAAACTGAGAAGAGGATATAACCAAAGAAAAGTAAGAAGATAGCAAAACAAGCAAGAGCAAACTGGTTTGTAAAGAAGAGGCCATAACAGCTTTCTGATTTCCTGAGCTCAGTCATTAGGTTTTATTTCAATGCCTTTCCTTTGTCTTTTATTGATATTTTGTGTTGTTTAATCTTGCACACCACCCATTAAGGAAGAAGGATAAGTGTGGGCGGGGCCTAAAAGACTTGAAATTGTTTTTGTATTTTTGTATCCATATGCAGTTAAGTACTACTAGGAGTCAATTAGCTATCACCCCCCCCCCCCCCCCCCCCCCCAAAAAAAACACACACACACACACACACACACACACACACACACACACACACACACACACTTAAGGATTGACATCATAAAATTTTTCTTTGTGTTTTATTATTTACTTATTTTTATTCATTATTTCATTTATCGAGTGACATAAAGTAAGAATGAAGACCAAAACATTTACAGTCTTACAGCCTCTTTCTGAACATGCCTTTAACACCTCACCAAGGAGGCATCCTATTCAGATTCCTAAACCAATCAAACTGGCTTATTTCGATGTGGGTGAGAAGTAGCTCTAGGCTGAGTCCCTCTTGAATGACTATAATCCTCACCCAATCTCTAAAGGACAGCACAGCCCCCCTTTGGAGAAGACTTATTTTCACCATTTGTATCTGCAGTCTCATTCTTTTGGTCAGGTAAGGGTCACAGCATAGATTGACTTGCAAAATCAACAGGTTTGCTGTCTTTCTCCACTCTCTTCATCACCAATGGAGTGTCACCATAGCTGCAGACATGACCCCAATCTGTCTATCACTAGTGAGAGACAGGGTGAGTCCACACTCTTGAACAAGACCCCAAGATATTAAACTCCTCCACTTTTGGCAGCAACTTGTCCCTTACTTAGATTGGGCACTTCAGGGTTTGTCAGCTGAAAACCATTGCCTCTAACTTGGAGTAGTTGATTCTCATTCTTTCCACTTCAAATTTTGCTGCAATGCTGACAACCATCCCAGTATGAGCTGAGACCACAACCTAATGAGGCCAACAGAACCACACCATCTGCAGAAAGTAGAAACAAAAGCCTGAAATAACCAAAGCAAGAACCTTCTTCCTGGTCCATACAAATCTGTGTCCCTGGCAAAGTCCAAACCCTATTAAGAATGAGTCTGACTTGCTGACAATATCAAACAAGCTCTCAAAGCCCTTCACCTTTTTTTTCCACTCTCCACTATCGATGGATAGTGGACAGTTAGTTGGTACCTACCAACTAACTTGGAGCTACAGCTTAGTGAAGCAACTGCAATAATGGAGGCATGGAAGGTTGTTGATCAAGATCAAGATTGTTGAAATTTTGCTGGAGGTAGGGATTAAAGATCTTGTAAAGTGCCATTACTGCCAGATGCTCCCAGCAGACCCTAACTATATGCTTGGGACAGGCTTGGGAGAAAACACAGCGACAAGACTGGACACAGAAGGGAGTTGGAAGTGTACAAATTTGTCTTTTATATGCACGGAATAGTTTTCTATAGGAGATTGCTGCAAAAAGTGCAGCCTTACCTAATGTCCACCCTACTGTTACTCATTTTATATTAAGATTTAAAAATCTAGTTGGTAAAGTAAACCAAAGTATTCAGAATGCGTTACTCTCATTGAATAACGTAACGGAATACGTTACAAAATACATTTTGGGGCATGTATTCTGTAATCTGTAGTAGAATACATTTTAAAAGTAACCTTCCCAACACTGTCTTTGACAAATGACCCAGCACACACAGCATTACAAGTTAAATGATGCAAATGTTTATTCACAGTTGATTTTTAATTCAATTTTCAATTCAATTCTGTTCAACTCAGTTAAAATCTGTTTTATTTATACAGCACCAACAAACAGTCAACTCAAGGCACTTTATATTGCAAGGTTGTCATGGTTCTGGGACATTGTAACCCAGCTTTTTGAACTTCTGATGTTTGGTTGTCTTTTTGTATTCTGGTTTATTATTTAAGATTCATTTAGTAGTTTATTCTATTTTATTGTACATTTAGACTCTCCTTGTGTCTTTATCGTGTGTCCCTTGCTGTGTGTCTGTGTTTCAGTGTGTTTGTGTCAGCCCTTGTGTCTTGTTTCCCTCTGCTGTTCCCATGTTTCCCTCCCTATGTGTCATGCCATGTTTCCCCTGAGTGTCATGTCTTCTGTGTCACGTCGTTGTTGTGTTGTGCTTTCATGTGTACTCTCTTGTGTCCCCTTGGCTCCTGTGTCATGCAGTATATGAAGTGCTTTATGATTTAAATGATTTAACAAATACTTCTAGATACATCTGATTGCACATATTTTATTTTAAGTTTCCAGTTGATTTTGTAGTCTACAAAATAATAAAAAAATGTAATCTGGTATAGTCTCCATTTTGACGTTATTTATCATCACATTTACAAAAGATCATGAGATTTGGGCCCAATATTCACGCAGATGGAACTCTGTGGGAAAACCATTGCTCAAAAATTTTGATAATTGAACATTGGTTTGATTCAGAAGTTGTCACTTGTTTATTAAATAACTCTTTACCCAGTCAAATGCCACCTCTCTAAGCGCATACCTTTCCAGTTTATCAAAAAATATCTGTTCAAATGTGTCAAAAAAAAATTGTGTTTATGTGTGTGCCCACTCTCTCTTTATTTACATAAAATGCAATTAGGTGAAACACGATATCCACTTTATTCAAGCTGGTGAAGGGGGAAGATCCACCTCCTATGTATTTTTAATGGATTGATTCAAAGTTCATGAGGATGCAGAAATTGTTTGGATGATGTAATTGAACACTACTCAATGTAGATTCATGGGAACAATTCTTTTTTAAATTAAATAAACAAAAAAAATCAACAATCTGTATGTTTCAATTGGGGTTAAATTTCACGAGTAAGCATCAACGAGTAGGTAATTACATATTAGGAGTAAGATTAGTGTGTACTTTAGCTGCATCTAAAAAAAATAAATGAAAGTAGAATGAATCACAGTATTTGTGCATTTGCAATCATGTGACACCAGCGCCAAGATTTAAAAGAAATATAAAATTGATTTAAATACACATTTTTTTTCTGTCTGGAGAAAAACTGGAGAGAGAATTTTTTCTCTTTTCTTTCTTTTGAAATTAGTGAACTTTTTATGACTCAATGCCACGACCCATAACAGCTTTCTTTGTGTTCATCTCTGGTCTCAACAGGATTATGTAACATTTGGGTCCAAACAGTGTGATCAAGAGTCCAAAACTTGAAGCCAAGATGGCAAATACCTCCACTGCATCTGCAAGTTTTCCTGGTGAGCTGATATAAGCAGGAACAAAGGCCACCCACACAGCACAGAAGATCAGCATGCTGAATGTGATGAGCTTGGCCTCATTAAAACTGTCGGGGAGATTCCTTACCAGGAATGCAATTAGAAAACTGAGGAAGGCCAGCATGCCAATATAACCCAATAACACTGCAAAACCAACAGTGGACCCAACTGCACACTCATACACTATCTTATCATTGTGGTATTGGGTATTTTTATGTGGAGCTGGAGAGGAAGAGACAAGCCAGGTAGTGCAAATGGCTGCCTGAATAGATGTAAGAAACAGAACTGTTCCTCTCTGCTGCATAGCACCAAACCACTTCAGACTGGTTCCCCCTCCTGGCTTGGAGGCTTTGAACACAGCCAGAACAACCATGGTTTTCACCAGGATGCATGAGACACACAGCACAAAGCTGATCCCAAATGCTGCATGTCTAAGTTGGCATGTCCAAAGCCTGGGTCGTCCAATGAACAGCAGTGAACACAGGAAACACATTTTAAGTGACAGCAATAGCTGGAAACTAAGTTCTGAATTGTTGGCACGCACTATGGGTGTTCTGCGATGGTAGATGAAGATCCCTAGAACAACAGCACATACAAATGTGCCCAGTAATGAGGTTGCTGTCAAGCAAATACCCAGAGGCTCATGGTAGGAGAGAAATTCTGTCTGCTTTGGAATACAGTGGTCACGGTTGGGGTTTGACCAAAAATCCTCTGGACAACTGGTACACTCCAAGGAGTCTGATACAAAAGGGAACATTGATGAAATGCATATTATTTTTCATAATAATGAAATTAAATATATCATGCAGAAAGAATAAAACGTACCGCTCGTGTTAGTGATTTTTCCCTCAGAACAAGGGATGCAGTCAAAGCAGCATTCGGGTTCCCCCTTCCTTCTCACCATGTGGGCACCAGGAGGACATTTCTCACTACATACTGATCGAGGTGGCTACATGAAAAAAATTACATCTTACATCTTACAATGTTATTTTACTTTTGTCACATGTACAGTATAAGTCTACAAAAACTATATATAACCTTTTTGGATTCAAAATTCCAGAATATTTTGTCTTCATCAAGTATGAGTTCTTCACCTTTGAAAGTTGACCTCTTAACCTCACCCACATTCTGAACTTCAGTGCTTCCATCAGGGAGCCACAACCAGTTCATCACATCGTAAATTGGTAATGCATCGCCATTCTCATCAAATGACACTTGATCACCAAATGAAGTGGTGAAGTTCACCCTTTCCAAGTGATAAACAAGCTGTTACAAAGGAATGTATATTAAATTCATTAATTTTGTGTGGAACTGCTACTTAATAATCAAATAAGATCTATTATACTTGTATATATGAACTCATTACATTCTGACTCGAAATCAAACAAGTCACTTCACTAAAAATTTTGTATATTTATATATATTAATTATTATTATTAATTAATTAAAGACATTAAACATTACTTTCAGTCCTGAGTACAGAAAATTCATTTAGCTATTTTCAGCAGAGTTTTTCTCATGGCATTGTACTGAATCCTGCAGTGTAAAATTCTGTTTTGAAAGTAATTATAGAGTAAAAGAATTAGGTCATCGGTGGAGTGTAAACTGATATCACACCTGCCAAGGCTCCAGTGACTGCAGAGTGGCACAGCTGTCCCCACTGAAAGACCCTCTTCCTGGCTTGCATTGTAGCATATCATCAAGGGAATACGCCAGAGCATAAACAGCTTTGTACACATTGTACTCAGGCCGGAGGTTCGAAATTTCCAAGAATTCAGTGTCTGCATTTTCTAGATCTTCTTTTCCAGTGCATATTGCTCCACCACCTTCCAGCCAACCTGTTGGAGGTGGTGCAAATCTGCACTGAAATGTAAATTCCCAAAACTGAGTAACCTGAAATATATTTAAAACAGTTTGTCACAAATAATTAAAATATATTATGAAAATATATAATTCTTGCAAGTACACACAGTAAAGGGTTCCCTCACCATACTTCTTCCGTAGCTAGTGCTGTGGGGTAGATTGGGACGTACTTGTAACAGGAATTCCCTGAGCCCTTGTATTTCTCCTCGACGAATTGCAATACCCAGTGTACCACCCAGGTATGGCATAAGTTGAGGTATTTGTAGAACAGCAGCTGCTGTCCAGGCTTCACTGGCAATCCACTGCAACCCTATTAAATTGTGTGCCACTACCTGTGATTTGTATTACAAGAAATTTATAAAGTGAAATTGTAAGTTGTAGATTTATTAATGTCATTACAATGACAGTAAAGTAATTGCTTATCTCCTAGACTAGCTTTAGAGGATTATTTATCTGTACTTGTTCAAAGATATTATACATGATTTTTGTAACTTGTAAAAACAAAATCGTTTTAAAATCAGAACCTCTTCCATAAGATTGATCATATGACTCTCATGCGCAAAGACAATGACCACACGAGCTGTGGATTTTTTAATCACATCCACTATCCTCCTTATTTCATCTGTGTCTTTGTCCCAGGGCAAAACTTCAACATAGGCCAGGCAACCTTCACCTGACAGACTCAGCTCAGATTGAAAGGCTCTGGCTGCGTGAAGTCCATAATCATCATCACTGATCAGCAGACCTGCCCAAGTCCAGCCAAAGTGTTTTAGGATCTGAATAATAGCATGTACCTAAGTGAAAATATATTAAATTCATTTACTTATATCAGTATTTGGTCATCACCACTGACAGCAATTTAGCTATGTTCTCTATACAAGAACAAAACAGAATATAGCTGTATATACACAAAATATGATTTTAATATGTTTATGTTGTTATGTATTATGTTGTTAAATGGGAATTTTCTTCTTGAAAATCACTTTAGTCTTTCTATTTTAATTTTTCTGATATATTTTCACCTGGAAAGCATCACTTGGGATCGTCCTAAAGAAGGATGGATACTTTTGACGGTCACTCAGGCAGGAACATGTGGCAAAATAACTCACCTGTGAAAGATACAGACTGAATATTTTAGAACTACTAAAAGCCTTTGTTTTCTTTAGCTTTGTCAGTTGTTATTGCAGTGTGTTTTTAAAAGTGACATTAAATTTGCAATAAAATCTAAATAATAGAAGAACTATTACATAGATGAGTAGAAAACTTACCATTGGCACTCTGTACAAACCTAAGACAGTGGAGATAGCAATAGAACGTGTAGAGGAAGAATCACCAACAATCCCTATGACTGGAGGATTTCCAGCACATTTATTATTTAATATAATTTTCTCCTCTTGACCACTGACTAATGACAGTGCTGCACGGAATCCTATTCCAAGTTCAAGGCAGTTGTCATAAAGAGTGTATCCCAGAGTCACATTAGGTAGCAGGTTGGAGTTTCTGTTGATCTCATCAATAGCAAAGGCCATGGTTTGTGCCTGCCTAAATCCTAAGACATCAAAACTAAGAAACAAGAAAGATTACTATTAAAAATATAGCAAACTTGGAAAACATATTACAAAAATATAGATTCTGTAAATACTGACTAAATAACTTAATAGAAGTAATTATAGTAATATTTAATGAAAAAAATAAATAAAGAATATGATATGTGCATCTTTTAACATTAGTATTTTTTTAGTGTAATTTAGAGATATAAATTACATTATTCATATTTCCCGTCCATTGATTTCACTGTTTGTTTGTTTTTTGTTCTTCTTTTTTTTGTTCCCCAGATATACATCCCAGACTTACCCATGGCAAACAGACTGCTGTGACTGTGAGGTAAAAGACAGGTCCTGAATGCTTGAAAAAAAGTGGACTTGAAATAGTCCTCCTAAAATCACATCTCCAGTCTTGTGCATCCCATTCAAATGAAACTTTCCAAGTAACTGACAGGAGGAGGGAAACAGAGAAGAACATGAAGCAGAAGAAAAGGAATACACCAAAATAAGTAAGAAAAAAATAGTTAGCAAATATGACCACATGACAGCTTCCTGATTCCTGAGCCTAGTGATTAGGTTTTATTGCTTTGCTATTCCTTTTTATTTGCATGCAGTGTCGGTAATTCTTTCACACCACCCATTAGGGAAATTGAAAGAGTAGGGGCAGGGCCTAAAATACTTTTCAGTTGAGGTTGCTTTTGTATGGCAGACTTAGGCAATACTGTGAAAAAATTAGGTCTCAAAAGAACTGAGTTTACTTTTGTATGTTGTTACTATCAAGTTTTACATTTATCATCTGCTATAAAGGCACAATGAATATTCTTGTAGTTCCACCACCATGCAATATGTACATTGAGAAAGCATATATAATTCATGTACAACAATTTTCATTGTGAAAGTCTCATTGAGGTCTTATTAATTCAATTATATTCAATTATATTCAATTCAGTTCAATTTAATTCAGTTTTATTTATGTACCACCAAATCATAACAGTGATCTCAAGGTGCTTTATATTGTAAGGTAAAGACCTTATAATAATACAAAGGAAACAGTAAAAACTCCAACAATCATATGACCCCATATAACCAAGTGCTTTGGTGACATTGGGAAGGAAAAACTACCTTTTAACATGAAAAAGCCTCCAGCAGAACCAGGCTCGGGAAAGGGCAGCCATCTGTTATGACTGATTGTGGCTGGGAGACGAAGATTGGACAAAGACACACTGTGGAAGAGAGCTAGGGAGTTAATAGCAACTAATAATTAAAAGCGGAGAGCTGTATAAACACATAGCAAATAAAAAAGATGACTGAAGAAGAAGTACTCAGTGCATCCTGGGAATCCCCCAGCAGCCTACACTTATTGCAGCATAACCAACGGAGCATTCAGGGTCTTCTGGTCCAGCTCTAACTATATGCTTTATCAAAAGCATAGGCTCATTTCATAGGCTCGGGGTACAGCTGAACCTGTCTAGCCTTCAGATTTGAGACGTAACAAAGTACAAATACTTTGTTACTGTACTTAGTTTTCAGGTATCTGTATGTGGCGGAGGTGTGGTCTCTGGCTCAGCTGAAAGGACGGGTCAGTGCAGTGAGCTCAAGGGGCGGTGCCAGGGAGGCTGGAGGGACAGGTGGAGATGATTGAATGAGGTTTTTCCTTCTTATAGTGAGGTTTGTGCAGCCAGCTGAAAAGTTGGTTGTTGTGGATGCTGAACCTTGAAAGTTATGTGTGCAAAATCAATAAAAACTTGAAGAATGGTGTGTTGGGTCCTGGTACTTTACACTGTACTTTACTTGAGTAGTTTTTCTGATTACTTTTACTCCTTACATTTTTAAACAAATGTCTGTACTTTCTAATCCTTACATTTTTAAAAAAGGCTCATTACTTTTAATTTGACGCATTTCAGTCGAGTTATTTTGTCAATGTGAGTCTTGATACATCAAACTGTTCTGAGCCTAAACAGTAAAACATGAATGGCACTCCCATTTGTTTATCACCATAGGATGTTGCATAAAAAGAGATAATGTGCACCAAAGTCAGTTGTGAAAAGTGGGACTGTGTTCTTCTGTTTGTTTGTTTGTTTTTGCCACAATACTGGAATGACTGCAGGTGTCCATAAGTTGCAAGTTCAGCATCTAGCTAGCCCTACTGAAGAGGAGTGAGCATAAAGAGGGTTATTTTTTTAAGTGGGAGGTTATTTCAAATGCAGCATTTCTATCAGCACAACAAACATCAGCAAACACACAAACTGTGTGCAGTCTGTCTCACAGTGTGTTGCTAAAATTCCAGCTGCTGTATTTCACAGGGAAAGAAAGAGAGCTAACTTCACTCAGAGAGAGAGAAAGGATAAGAAAGAAAAAGAGAAGTTAGATTTAAAAATAAGAACTGCTCAGTGGTATTTGATAAACTGGAAATTTGAAGCATCCATGCAAGTTCTCATGTTTTTAAATCAGTTATTTGGTCTGTGTCACGGCCAGGTGGCCAGATTGCAGTGTGGACCCAAGTGCAAGACACAATAATGGAGGCAAAATAGGATTTTACACATTTTTTTCTTTACAATGACATGAATCAGTGAGCATAGGAACTGCCATGGGGAGTGTCTGTGCGTAATGGCAAGCCTCAGAGGACAAAGGCACTGAAACAGAGGAGAGGGATATTACTGACCTGAGCAATTTGGAACAAGGGAGAGCACTACTGGTGTGGACTGTGGCTTACTTGGGTTTGCACACGATTGAGTTAAGAGAAAGGGATTCTTTCCAAATGAATGTCCGGGCAAAGGCAATATCCAACCTAAGTTCCATTTTGTTAGCGGAGCCATTGGATAGGAGGACAGGCAGGCAAAGTTGGTGAGTAGTTGCAAATCCTGAGAAGTGTGGTGCAAGACTGGAAGAAAACCTTAGTTAGAGATCACCGTCCAGAGGTGAACAAGGAAGGTAAGTGTGGTATGGAAATATGGCATGACTGCATGAAACGAGAGGAGAACAAGGTAAATATAACCCAAAAACAAGGAATTACTGTGAGGCCTGCTACCACCATAAGGTACCTGACAAAATGGCAAAGAACTGGTGGGGATGCTGATCTTAAATACACCTGCTGATTATCGGTGACGAGGAACAGATGGTCGAGGCAAGTGTGGTCTCCAAAGCTCCACCCCAGAGGGGCGAACACCGTAGGTACAGGCCAGAGTGGAAATTCTTAAACACGCACTCAGATCTGTATATGTGACATTATGTTTTTTCATATTGTGCAAACTTCTTGTAACTCAAACTGAGGTAGACTGACTGCTATTTAAAGGCTGGATGAAAATACTAAATAAAAGGATAAACTGGTTAGTTTGTTGTACCTTGATGGGTTTAAAGTAAAGAACAGTGTGTGACTGGCACACAGTGGCTGTGGTTTCATGGTGGGAGTTAGGTTACATCAAGTGTAGCAAAGATTCTAATGATTTTTAGCTGAAGATGCTTAGATTCCACCTTCATACCAGCTTTGTACCATCTAGACAAAAGACAGCATAAACCAGAGGTGTCCAACACCGGCCTCAAGGGCTGGTGTCCTGCAGGTTTTAGATGTGTCCGTGATCCAACACAGCTGATTTAAATGGCTAAATGACCTCCTCAACATGTCTTGAAAAGTCTAAAGTTTGTATCCCCATCACTGATATAATTTATCATTATGTTAATATAGCACAAGGTTCACTTATCTTTGCACAGAAATAGAAACCTACTCCAAAAAGCTAATTTTTACTTTCTTACTTTCAGTACATTTAACTGCCTGTGGTTTTTTACTTTTACTTAAGAAGTTGAATCAGTACTTCAGCTTTTACTGGAGTATTTTTAATAGAACTATTTGTACTCAGAATGGGAGCACACACCGCCTCCACCTTCATTCTGAATGTAGGTATCCCACAGGGGTGTGTCCTCAGTCCCCTCTTATACTCACTTTTCACCCATGACTGTTCTCCAATCCACACCAGTATCATCATTATAAAATTTGCTGTTGACACCACCATCATATGACTGATCGACAACAACAATGAATCAGCCTAAAGAGAAGAGGTTCAGCATCTGAAGCAATGGTCTAAAAACAACAACCTGTATCTGGACACAGCCAAGACCAAGGAGATGGTAATCAACTTCAGAAGAACAAAGCAATCTGAGCACTCTACCCTCTACATTGGTGGGGAGGAGGTAGAAAGCTTTAAGTTCCTCGGAGTCCACATCTCGGCCGACCTTACCTGGTCCACAAACATTTCCCACCAGGTAGGGAAAGCACAACAAAGGCTGTACTTTCTCAGGAAACTGCCTCAGGCCCAGTTACCCCAGAGACTGCTAGTAAACTTCTACTGCTCCACCATCGAGAGCCTTCTGACCTACTGCTGCACACTCTGGTTCAACCGCTGCACCGCGGAGGACAAGAGCAAACTGCAGCGGGTGGTGAGGGCAGCAGAGCGGGCAATTGGCACCTCACTAATCAGGGTTCATATGCCTTTTCAAGCTTTTCCAGCACCCCCCCCCCCCCCGCCTAAAAAAAAAGAATGCATGTTTCAATTCGCATCACCTCAGTAAGAATGTGAAAATTAAATCATCCTAGGTAAACTTAAACACATTTGTTCCCCTTTTGTTAAGACATAGAAAAACGCACCACATAAAAATACTGCAAAAGGAAACGATCGCCTTATATACATAGTGTATTAACTCAAAATACACACAATAAATCAACTTGTCAGAGATATTCTTCTCCTGTTGAAAAAAACCCAAAAAAGAAATAAATAAGTCTTCTCATCAGATATTGATGCTTCTTTCCTGTGTGACAAGAAATTGGAGACAGATGTTTGTTTGTTTGTTTTTTAAGTTAATTCCCAATAAAACTGTTTTATTGCTAACTACATTGCTGTCTGTATTATTGCCGAAGTCCTAAATGATCACCTTTAAAGTGTTTGTGCTAATAACATCATGTACAATCAGCCAGGCATGGAGAACAGCACTGACTGGGAGAGGCTTTGAACCGATTGATTGATTGATTGATTGAATCTTTATTTTGAACATGTTGAAAAAGTACAACAAAATAGAATTAAAAGAGACAAATGAACAAAGCAAAACAAAAGGAAAACTAGCAACCACAACTCCAAATAACGTTCATGTTCAAAAAGGAGCAGGAAGAAGCATAAGCTTATTTAATCCCACCCCTTTTCCACTATCTAGTATCAATAGACTACAGAAATACCTCCTTGCAATTACATTATATGTTATGTGTAATTTTTTTTAATTTTTATATTTAATATACATATATGTTTCTATCTATCCATACATACGTATATACACACATACGCAAATATACACATTTTCAATAACCCCATTAACACCTCAAGGATACACAACCTACAAATATATATATATATACCCATACCAATATACCCGTGCACGCACACACACATGAAAATATTAGACAAGAACACCCTCACATAGTTCAATTCAACAGACTTTAAGAATGCAAAAGCATCTACTTAAAATCTATTGAATTTATCACCTGTGATACCATTATGTACAATTCTAATGTATTTTATTCATCTCCCTTAAATAAACAGGCAGCCTTAAAGTATGAAATATTCATATACAAATACACATATAAATGTGTCTACTGTCTCAGTGGCTGATAGTGCCCCACAGGCCTCAGTGTGAGCTTGAAGCCATTTATAATTGTGGCGGGGCGTGGCTTGTGGTGCCGTGCAGGGAGGGCAGACGCACCTGCATGGCATCCGCAATCATGCCCCGCCTACTTAAATACTGTAGTGGGTCCTGCGTGTGGTACGTTGAGCTGGCAGCGGGAGAGCTGCAGCGCTGTGTGTATTGTGGACAGCAACCGTCAAGTATTAATAAAGAATGATTAAAATGCCACTGGGTCTGCGTGGTCATTTACAGTGGTGCCGAAACCCGGGAAGGGAGGCACGGCAGACCCAGGACTGGGCCAGCAGAGGGAGGAGCTGGTGCAAATGGTGGCCAAGCTGGCGGCCCCCAGGTTGCGACCAGCCAGGGACCAGCCTGCCGCTGCACCCATCCCCACTCCACGGGTGGGAGTGGCTTGAGCCCGGGAGGGGCCTGCACCCATTCCTGCTCCCCGGAGGAGGGATGTGGAGCAACTGCTGGGCCCACCACCAGCTCACCCACCTGCCCAGCCCGAGCCGGAGGTCAGCGCGGGGAGAGTGCGCGTGCCGGTGTTCGAGGAGGCGCGCGAAGGTCTGCGCGTGCCGGTGGTCGAGGAGGTGCGCGAGGGTCCGCACCTGCCCAGTGAGGAGGAGGATGAGAAGGTGGAAGAGCTGCTCGAGCCGGGAGTGGCGGCGGAGGAGGTGCCGCGTGAGGGGCTGCTTCAGCCGGGAGCGGCGGCGGCGGAGCAGTCCGAGGTCCCCGTGCCAAGGGAGCCTGCTCGGCTGGAGGGCTAGCTGTGTGACGGCCCCGCCAAGTCTGAGGGCAGCGTGCTCGCCAGACCGGCCTCATCTCCACCAGAGGCCAGCGCACCAATTGATCTTAGGTCGGCCCAGTCACCTGTGAGCCGTGACCACCTGCCACGCGACTGACCTCCGGACCAGCTTTGCCAGCGCCGCTGGAGCGGGCGACCACCTGAACTCACACCCCCCTGTCGCTGGACCTGGAGCTGGGGATGCCAACGGTCTCTCTCCCGCTCGCGGGGGGAGGGGAGTAGGTTTGGCCGGATGGCTCCCCGGCCTCAGTCGGGCGATGGGGGTATGTGGCGGGGCGTGGCTTGCGGTGCCGTGCAGTGACGGCAGACGCACCTGCATGGCATCCGCAATCATGCCCCGCCTACTTAAATACTGTAGTGGGTCCTGTGTGTGGTTGTTGTGGTTGGTACATTGAGCTGGCAGCGGGAGAGCTGCAGCTCTGTGTGTATTGTGGACAGCAACCGTCAAGTATTAATAAAGAATGATTAAAATGCCACTGGGTCTGCCGTGGTCGTTTACAATAATGTTTAAGTAGTTTAATGTGTAGGTGCTGAGGATAAACACATTTTGAATGAAAGCCGGGGAACTTTGGTAGCACAGAAACAAGTGGCTATTCTTTGTGACCATATGGATCGGTCCCTCATATTACCACTATTTCACCCAAAGGCACCAAGTTAACACTTTAAAAAAGTGCAGCAATACACACAAATATAAACAGTATTTGGTGACAACTTTGCTTTCAGCCTCTAACCCTCTGGGGTCCAGGGTATAATTGGCCGTTTTTGACTACTTTTGATTTGGCCTCTATATTTCACCTTTAAAAACTGTTTATCTTGCCAATCTCTTATTTTCTCATTTGGACATACTTTACATACATACACAATTTATCTAAATTCAGACAAAATTCCGAGTAGAAAAGTGATATTTTTGACTGTAAAAACCACAAACATGTTTACCGAATCATTTTCATAACTTGAAATGCAAATAGAAATTGTACATTTTAAAAAAATATGCACAAGTTTTGCAACAACAAAGTTATATGGTACTATTTACCTAAAAATGCAGCCAAGGCTCAGACGTTTTTTATATAACCATTTCAAACTATTTACAGAACAATCAGGTGTGCTGCATCAAATAAGAAGGCACACAAATTATTTATGCAACTCCAAAAAATAGTTTGTGTCCACTATAACACAGATGAGAACAGCGCAGGGATAAATCCTGCAGGTCTGACAGCAGGTGTGTCACTCCTGTTTTCCATGTGAGGACAGCGTTTACACTGCAATTTGCCTTTGGTGGCTTTTTTGCAGCAACTGTGACATTCACTAGTAGAACTGACACACAAAACAAAACAACGACTACACTACACACTAACTACACTAGAAAACACACTAACTTGAGACTCCAAACACGGTAAACTTCACAAATCTCTCACGTACCAAAACTCTCTCTCTTTCGCTCACTCACTTTCTATCGCTGGTCACTCCTAAAACTTCCCCCTCTTCCCAAACAACCAAATGCCACATGTTGCCATATCATTTTTTGATTGGTCGACATGGTACATTTTTCAACCAATAGGGAAGGAGTGTTTTTTCTTTTTCGTTTTTCACTCACAAGCAAAGCGTGTTTGCTAGCGCTCTCCCTAGAAAACGCAGTTTTTACCGTTTCTTCCCAGAGTAAATGCCACTGTTTTATTTAAAAAAAAACATCAGTTTTACGTGGCCTATCAACACAATTTAAAACCTGGTATATAGTTTGAAGTCCGCACGTTCCACCCAAGTTGAAATGGAGACTCTGGGTCCATCGACCCCAGAGGGTTAATCAGAAAGCCTTAAGTTGGCTAGTTATGTATCGGGCTAATGTTTAAAGCTTTCACTTGAGTAAATTAACTCATATTACTGCTAAGGAATGTTAGCTAAGTTCACAGCATATTCCATAATAGCGCTGCCATACTGCATCACACTCAGTGGATTTCAATCATTTCTCCAGCGAGTTTAATAGCTAGCAAAATAATAATCATAATTTTGAAAAAATAGCATGTGTAACGTACACGTACTGGAAAATTATTTATTAGGACTCACCTAGCATATGACTAGAGAGCGCAAACTCCGCCATTGTCGTTTTCCATCAAACACTCATTAAAACGGCAACCTACAGGTATGTTAGTGCACTCATCACCGACTGTCCAAGGGAGGGCCGGGGTCACATGTTGAAACAGACAGAGGCGCAAGGCACCCCAGGCGGGGAAATTTTGCTTGTACATTTTGGGACTCGTTTTATTTCTCTATCTGATAAGAAAACTATTCAATCAGATAGTTATTTGTGTTGAATGAAATACAGTTACACTTTCAAGCAGTTTTAAGCACCACATCTGAAATTCAAGCACTTCAAACCTTGAAAAGACAACATTAAAATTCAAGCATTTTTAAGGATTTCAAGCACCCGTACGAACCCTGACTAATCCCCCTCAGAGACATTTATACTGGCAGACCCGTACCCCCCCCCCGGTAAACGCTACAGGTCTATCGAGATGAAGACAAACAGACTCAATAGAAGTCTGTCAAACATGCCCTACCTCCACCCTGATTGGAGGTGTGCCATGGGCATTACACCTTATTTATAAACTGTATATCTGTGTATACTTTAATGAAACCAACATTCCTACCTCTTTAAACTGTATTTACTGTAACACTATTTAACCCCCCTCCCCCCCTCACACACACACACACTCACACACACTCAATGTGTATGTGTGTGTATGTGTGTATGTGCGTGTGTGTATGCATGGGTGTATCCGTATGTATGCAGGTGTATGTATAAGTTGTACATACATTTCTTGTGTAAATGTAAATTTGTCTGTGTTATAGTGTAAATACTTATGCTATTGTGTACTTCACACACATGGAGAGATGCTAAACTGTAACAATGACAATAAAGAGCTACTCAATTCTATTCTATTCTATTCTTCTACTTAAGTATAGAATGTCTGTAGTTTTGCAAACTCTGCCAGCCTCCTGCGGACTTCATGCTGCCACCACTATGGCGTTATTTTTGTGCCACTATTCTGAGCGCACGTAAAAAAAAATTGAGCGCACGTAAAAAAAAATTGCAGGTGCAAGTGTTGCATTTTGAGGAGAAATTTATTTTGAGCGTACAAAAGCTGAATTTGAGTGAACAAAATTCATTGCTGCGCGCAAAAAACGTATTTCAGTGTTTGCGCTTATCCATATACACACACAATAGCACCCCCTCTCGCTCAGTTTTTTCATTTGCGCTTGCTCGCAATGTGTTGCTTGCGCTCACAACATTCTCTGCTTTGTATGCTCAACTCTCTGTACACTGTTATAAGTGTGCCACAAAACCAACCAATCACAGACTTGGTTTCAAAAATTCTGATTGGCTCTTACGGTCTCCAATCAGCTCGCTAGCTACTGCATTCCGGAAACACTGTCCGAAATGTAGCTAAATCCAGCTAAACTCTATTAAACCCCAATTTGCGGATAATATTTTTAATTATTTTATTTTAAAATATATTATTTTTTAAGACTATTGTTGGTGTAGTATAATGTAGTTGCATCATACAACTATGCCATCTGACTCATTTTTCCAAATTATATTTGAGTAGCTCTCTTTTATGTCGTCGAATACTGAACAGCAGCACGAAAACAGCATGTCCCGGCCACATGTAAGTAATATAAAATCATTTTGTACATTATTATTCGCTTGATAACTGACGTTAGCTAATTTGAAAACTATGCAAACTTGAAAAATGATGTACCTCATGTAGTTTGTTTTATGGGTTGTTTATTTTTGTCTGAGATACATCATTTCATTGTATT
This sequence comes from Rhamphochromis sp. 'chilingali', assembly GCF_963969265.1. Lineage (NCBI taxonomy): Eukaryota > Metazoa > Chordata > Actinopteri > Cichliformes > Cichlidae > Rhamphochromis > Rhamphochromis sp. 'chilingali'. The sequence goes on from NC_137935.1 coordinate 14,243,259, forward strand.
TTTCTAATTACTTGTCCATGTTCTTTGCTGCTTTTAACTAATTCACTGCCAGGGTTTTTGAGCATTTTTACTCATTTTTGAAGAGCCACAGAAAACTGTGTGTTATGATCATATAAACGCTGAACCTACCAAAATGAAGAACAGACTCTCTTCTTCCATCCAAAAAAAAAAGCTTGTTTCTACCATTTTCCATTCTTTAGTAATCAGCTGTAGAAGAGAGGTGGGTTCCACCAAAAATGCCTGTTTTGACCACAAAAAGGGAGAAAACGAGCTTTTTGTGAAAAATACATTTCAAGCAGTCTGATGTTCACTGACAAGCTGCCCGAGGTTGTATTCTAGCCCCTCCCATTGGAAACGTAATTGACGTCTATAGACGTCAATGGCAGTCAACGTAAGTTTTTCAATTGACGTCTATAGACGTCAATGGCAGTGAATGAGTTAACAGGACATACTGAGACAGCAAATGATGCATAGACTCCTCTCTAAACTGGAAGCTGCTTTAAACCAACAACCACTAAATCTGGATTATTTGGAGTTCTTGACTCGTCATGAGCTTCTGTTTGAATCTTTCTCTCAGCAAATAGGCGGTCTGTCAGAGATTACCAGTGTTGGGGAGTAACGGAATACATGTACCGCCGTTACGTATTTAAAATACAAAATATGAGTAACTGTATTCTGTTACAGTTACCGTTTAAAAAGGTGGTATTCAGAATACAGTTACTTTGTTGAAATAAATGGATTACACTGCGGTACTTTCCTGTTTCATTTTGTCGCGGGTCAGGCCTGTTTGGGTTTTGTTTGACAGCTACGTTCTGTTGTTCCAGGCGGCAGCGTTACGGTTGCCATGGTTACAGGGCGACGCTCTCTCTCTCTCTCTGCGACTGTGTGTTTCCTGGGTGAGAGAGCGCCTTTTCGTTGTTGTTGTTGTTGTGCTAAGCTAACAGGCAGAATGCTACAAGCATAGCTCTAAAGAATGTAGCATCATGGGCAGTGTAGTCCGTGTTGCAGGGAGAATGGACTGCCATACATGTTATGGGTCTGTAAGCGCGAGGAGGGAGAAAAAGGGGAGTGGAAAGGTACGAGTTGTCATCGAGGAAAAACGGGAGCTGGAAGCATGTAAATATTATAATAACCACTGCAGCCAAACAGAGAGCCTGACGAGTCCAGTTGTAAGTAAGCTATTAAGACTCGACTGTACACCGTGTTCGTGTTTTCCTCCGAAAACAATAAGTTCCGTTGGAGCAGTCTTTCAACGTCTCTCTCTGTCAAGAAAAGTTGACCCACACAACAAAGTAAAGCTATTTGTCGGCTACGAGCCGACAGGGACCCCGCCGTATTAGTCAGAGGTCCCTTTACTACAGTTCGGAGTCGCGGACGTTCAGTAATAGTAATAAATCACACAGCAATAGTACATTCACGTTGTTGTAAAAAGTATGATAATATATTAAGTAATCCAAAGTATTCAGAATACGTTACTGTCATTGAGTAACGTAACGGAATACGTTACAGAATACATTTTGGGGCATGTATTCTGTATTCTGTAATGGAATACATTTTAAAAGTAACTAGGGTTGCCAACCGTCCCTTAAAAAACGGAATCGTCCCGTATTTAGAAACAAAAGTACACGTCCCGTATTGAGCTAATAAGGGACGCACTTTGTCCCGTAATACAGTGAGAATCAAAAGTAGTCTATAAATGTTTATGGAATTAACGCTTTGTTTGAAAACATAATTCCCAGCCCCTCTCCTGCTTTGTGACCAATGAGCTGACAGCACACTTGTGACAATTCGAGTATGACAATTCAGATTACCGCTCATCTCATTGGTCGAGGAAAGGTCGCTTACGGAGAAAATACTGGAAGACAACAGATGACCACAACAAGAAGCATGGCCAACAGGGAAACAAACGCCGACACTGCGGTGCAAGTCTCGGACGACAGTACACCTAAAGCTGGGCAGACACTGTGCGATTTTTTCAGTCACGTTATTCAGCTCCTGCTCAAACTGCACGATTGACTCGCAGGGGTTAGAAGTTGGTAGGTCACGATGCAGGTCTCACACTATACCGCCCGATGCTCTGATGCGACCTGAGTGCTCACACTGTGCCTCCATAAAATGAAGGTTATAACAGAAATCGCTCTCCCTCTCTGTCTTTCACTCACACAGACACACCACCACCATCAACTTTGCTAAATTGCTAATGAAAAACATTAATCAGGCAGCTGTGATTGAGCATTTTCACGGTTGTTGTGGTCGTGATAATTTTGTGATGCCACATCGAAAAGACTCGGATGAGCTTTCCAAAGTTCTACAAGTTGTGCCTCCATCGCTTGTGTCCAGATCAGACGCCGCACAGCCGTGCTGCTCCGTCTTTTTCACCGACGTTTACGTGTTTGCACGTGAGCAGCGTGAGCGGCTGTGGTGACACCCTCACGAGCGATTGATGATCGGGAGCTGGTCGTGAGGTATTAATCGCTTCTCGTTACCCCACGTATACTACACGATGCACGATGAAGGCCAAAATCGGGCCGATCACCAAATCGGTCGCACGACTCAAAAATCGTCTCAAAATGGGCCAAAAGTCGCACAGTGTAAGCCCAGCATTAGAGCAGCAATGTTTGTTCCCCTCAGAGAAAGAAAAAAAGGGCTGCAAAAGTACAGGGAGGAATGGGAAAAGGAAAACACCTGGCTGGGAAAATGCACGATAACACCTATAAAGCGCACTGCACTGTGTGCCGGCGCACTTTTTCCATAGGCATGCTCCTAAGGATGGGCACATGAGGAACATGAGGGGCGTGAAAGCTCGGGGAACCCTTAACCAATTTCTTGTCCACCAGGCCACGGCAGAAGCAGATATGGTATGTAAACACTGGTTTGTGTTTTTTTTAAACCCTCTGGTTAAGGTTAATATGGGCATGTGCAGTGAATATCAGCGCTATGTGGCCAGAAGTGTGATAATATCATTTATTTTGTGTAATAAACAACTGCAAGGATAGATGATTACAACAAATAGATGACTAATACATAAAAGTAATACATAGATGAATGATGATGATGAGTTATGTGTAATCATGGGAACAAGTGGGTTTACAAACAGGAGCAGCTGATTAGCATTAGAAAAGCTGAAATAATACCTCAACTGAAGCCAATTGTACTAAATGCACTATATGTGCACAGTTACAAGAATATTTTTCGTTCTATTGCTTTCTATTAATTTATATAATTTTAAGTTAAGCAGGACAGAGTTCTTTTAAAGAAAGATTTACTTATATTCTCAAAAGTTAAGCATGACAGGCTTCTGTTTAAGAAAGAGACCTGTTTTACTGTGTTAATGTTGTCATTTTGAGCTAAAAAATAAATGGCTAAATGATCATTTGTTTCCCATATGGTCATATCACAAAGAATATGCATCTGCTCAAATCAAATTCAAGTCAAATGGTTAAAAAATAATTTCACACACAAAAAAAAAAAGAGCTACCACACTGGGAAGGGTGAACTGGGTTGCCACGAGGTGTCCCTTATTTATTTTTCAGGGAGTTGGCAACCCTAAAAGTAACCTTCCCAACACTGGAGATTACAGAGGCTCTACAAAACGTTCATCATCTGGTTCAGTGTTAAATTAATCAGCTCTGTGGCCATTATTGAACTGGAAACAGAAGTTGATCTGGGACCTGGCCACCCCAAAATTGTACTAGAGAGAGAAAAACTCAAGAATTTGTTGGACATTCAGCTGCCAGTCAGCTGCATTGCTAAATGTCTTGGTGTTTCAAGAAGAACAATCTACAGGAGGATGCAAGAATTTGACTTGTCTGTGAGAGGAACATACAGCACAATGAATGACCAAGACCTGGACAACATCATATCGGCTATCAAAAATCAGATGCCAAATGGTTCAAGGACATTTGGTTTCTATGGGTCTCCGTGTTCAGTGGTGGAGAATGATGGCCTCCATGCATCGAGTTGATGCTGTAGGGATCTTCAAACGGATCACAGAACTAGGCTGTGTTGTGCGAAGAAGCTACTCGGTGCGAGGCCCTCTCTCCCTGGTCCACATAGACACAAATCACAAGCTAATAAGGTAAAATACCCACTTATATAGCTCTAACACAAGTTGGGCAGAAAGATGCACGTTATACTTTAAATCTGCTTTAATCAACCTTATCTGATAGGTCTTTCAGTGTATTTATAATATTTTAAAAAGCACTTGATAGAGTAATATTAAGTAAAAGGATTACAGGATGTGTAACAAAACCAGTAATATTGTTAATTGTAAATTTTCTTGAGCAATTATTTACACTTTGTATATCGATATTTTCCATGATAACAAGCCTATCAACACATAATATGTTAAGTGCTCCAGAAAACTTAAAAAAAAAAATCATGACAAGAGAACTAAAGTATTTAGTCTCATTGAACTTATAAACATATAAAAATGTTGGTATTATTTTCAGCACACCTGACAAGTGTCCAGTTTAAGTCAGTGGCAAGTGTGCATACTGAAAAATGTATTTTCAATGTCTTACATGTTCTGCAAATCAAGCCTTAGTGAGATTGTTTTCCCTCTGAAACAGGTACAATGTTGTGATCTTTGGTGGAGTGGATGGCTACTCAAGGAAGGTAAAATTTTAACTGTTATGTAGAATATCCTGTCTTCCTTCTCTCACCCCAACCGGTCGCAGCAGATGGCCGCCCCTCCCTGAGCCTGGTTCTGCCGGAGGTTTCTTCCTGTTAAAAGGGAGTTTTTCCTTCCCACTGTCGCCAAAGTGCTTGCTCATAGGGGTCATATGATTGTTGGGTTTTTCTCTGTATCTATGAAGCGCCTTGAGGCGACTTTTGTTGTGATTTGGCGCTATATAAATAAAATTGAATTGAATTGAATATTTGGTAGTTTTGAAATGAGAGCTTTATTAGGTTATTTTTTATGAACATCAATTATTCAGCAAGCCAACATAGTGGACGATTAGCAATTTATTTTTTAAATTTATAATCAGTTCTTTACAAAAAAAGGTGATAAGTACTACCAATATTGATGTATAGACTACTCAAGCTTTGAATTATGGTTATGAACATAGAACCGTACCATATTCCTTGAACACTTATTATGAAACTGCATTATTAACTGAAAAACTATACATCATCTGAAACCAGATCTTTAATTTTCCATTTGTTTTTACTGCAGGTCCTGTACTTGGATGCAGCAACTAACAACAGGGCAAAAACTGCATTGATTTGAAGCATGAAATACCTGAAATCCAAATTCAAATGTATTTACAGAGTAGAACGACTTTGGCGTGATGTCTGGATTGCAGTCACTAGCAAGTACCATGATATTCTTCACTCACTCGAGGAGGATAGTAGTATCCTATAGTATTGTGTATATGTATATATACACAATACTATAGGTGTCATGAACCGAAGTTCAGCGCACAAGCTGGACCTAGAAGCAGAGCCAACACACACAGGAGTACGAGAAAATAAACTTTATTTTAACTGAAGGTGTCCCGGGAGGGTAGAAGGAAAACGCGTGAAACTAGAGAAACCAAGGGACCGGGAGATGAGTCGCGCAGGAACGCCGAAAACGGGACTGTGAGAAGGCTGCAACAGAAAAAGGAAAAGCATTATTGGGGCACGGGGAAATAGCAGCATACATGGGGGAAGAGTATGAGTCTTACGGTGACAGCGGGGCCGTGGGAGCCGGAGGGAGGGTCCGCGGGGGAGCTCCAGGAAAGTCGAGGTGGCGAGTACTGAAGGCGATCCAAATTCCAGACGGGCAGGAGGACAGGCAGGTGGCTCAAAAAAACATGCCGAGTTGTTATCTGAGTGCACAGGACAGAATTAGCGCTAGTTCAGACAGATGAGTTTTCACAATCGCTTTCCCGCAGGTGTACGTTACCGCTGTGAGACGACTACGGACTGGCGTGGAGCAGCAGGCTGGGCTGGATCAAATAGTCCACCTGATGATCGCCTGGGATGGGGTGCAGGTGTGGAGTTAACAGCCACGCCCGTGGGCGTGGGCATCCCATCAGCTCCTCGGACGCCGGGCCGCGGACCATGACAATAGGTATATACAGCTCATCATAATGAAATCAGCATCTGGCTGTAAATAAGGAAATAAAGTAGGTTATATTTTAGATATATTGTTCATTCAAAACTAATAAATAAATACAGGATAACTACAATACAGATAAGTGGACTGTCTTTGGATCAGACTGAAGCTGCTATGTTAATACTTACTTTGAGGATTTTCCCAGGAACAAACAAACTGTGGCAAGCTTCAGGATTTACAGCCATCAGGTTCACAAGACCATACAGTTCCATGCCCTTTCGGAGCTGCTGTAGCTTTGGAATCAGTCTTGTTGTAGAGTGTAAGACAATGGCACTTAAAAAAAACAAACAAAAAAAACAAAATGAAAAACTAGTTGGGGATGGGGGGGTGGGTTAATGATCTCTCTGATTTTTTCTCTCTTACCGGATCATGCTTTCCTTACTATCCATCTTTATCTGGTTTGTGTATCCACAGTTGACAATTTCATCAGCCCACATCATCAGAGACTGTATGTCTGCTGCATCTTCAACCTGGAAATGTATAATGTGAAAGAGGAAATACAGAAGGTTAAAAGTGTTTAAAAACACCATACTCATAATATATCATGTGCCAGAGCTAAACCAGGTGCTCACTTTGCGGATGAGCAGGGAAGATTCCACATCTGCAACATCCTCCTTAGACAGACAGCTGAACTCAACCTCTCCTGAGCAGAGGAAATTGTAGCACCATTCTTTGAAAAAGGCAGGAGATGGGCCTCCTTGGGCGAGGCTGACTACAATTATTTCACCAACAGTTCTGTGTAGACAAATGATTATAATTCATTTTCAGGTAACATTTACAAAAATATCGGATGCGTATTAAATGTAATACACAAAGCTCGTATGGACTGCGGACTATAACGGACTATAAACGACCAGCTTCTTCAATGATGAATGCCGATGCTTCACTGGCTGATGAGCTGAACACGTTTTATGCTCGCTTCGACGCCGCAGCAATTAAAACAACAAACGGCTGCGCGCGCTCGGAGTGCACCAGTGAAGAAAATGCATTCGTCATCACAGAGCATGCCGTGAGGAACACCTTCAGGAGGGTGAACACCAGGAAGGCAGCAGGACCAGATACAATCCCTGGCCGGGTCCTTAGAACCTGCGCTGATCAACTAGCACCGGTGTTCACGGAGATCTTCAACCTCTCCCTGGCCCAAGCTGTGGTTCCCACGTGCTTCAAACGGTCCATTATTGTCCCTGTTCCAAAGAAACAACAGCCCGCTTGCCACAATGACTACCGTCCAGTAGCACTGACTTCAATTGTGATGAAGTGTTTTGAAAGACTGATGAGAGATCACATCACTTCTTCACTTCCTCCCACCATCGACTCACTTCAGTTTGCTTACCGGACTAATCGTTCCACAGACGATGCCATATCTCACCTGCTCCACACATCCCTGAGTCACCTGGACACTGGCAGAGGGAATTATGTTAGGATGCTGTTCGTGGACTACAGTTCAGCATTCAACACAATAATTCCCTCTAAGCTTTTCACCAAGTTGACGGATCTAGGACTCAGCTCATCACTGTGTCAGTGGATCCTCAACTTCCTCACAGACAGACCCCAATCAGTGAGGGTAGGAAAACAAGTCTCCCCCTCCATCTCACTCAGCACTGGAGTGCCTCAGGGCTGTGTTTTAAGCCCCCTGCTGTACTCACTGTACACTTATGACTGTGTAGCTACATCCGACACCACCTCCATTGTCAAGTTTGCTGACGACACTGCTGTTGTGGGCCTGATCTCCGACAACATCGAGACGGCCTACCTGGAGGAGATTAGGAACCTGGAGACCTGGTGCCAGGAGAATAACCTCCTCCTAAACATCAGCAAGACTAAGGAGCTGATCGTGGACTTCACTACAAAGCAGGCGAGGAATTACAAACCCCTCATCATCAGTGGCACGCCAGTGGAGAGAGTGGACAGTTTCCGATACCTGGGTGTCCACATCACTCAGGACCTGTCATGGTCCTGTCACATCAACACCCTGGTTAAGAAAGCCCGTCAGCGTCTCTTCTTCCTCAGAAGACTTAGAGACTTCCATCTGCCACTGAAGGTGCTCAAGAACTTCTACTCCTGCACCATCGAGAGCGTCCTGACGTCAAACATCTGCACCTGGTTTGGGAACAGCACCAAGCAGGACAGACGAGATCTGCAAAGGGTGGTGCATCAGAGCTCCCTGACCTGCTGTCCATCTACACCAAGCGGTGCAAGTCCAAAGCTAGGAAGATTATGATGGACCTCTCCCATCCCAACAATGGACTCTTCTCACTGTTGAGGTCTGGGAAGCGCTTCCGCTCCCTTAACCCTTTACAGCCGATCGGAGCGGGCACGCTCTGTTTTGCGTAACTATTTTTAAATCCCGGTAGCTCTGCAACCAAGTAAGCTAGCGCAATAATTTTTTTTGCATATGAAACTGGAGGAGTTGTACTTACAGCAACAAAAACATGATATTCCAGAAACACGCTTCGCCGATCCATCAGCTGTTTGTAACACTTCCTACGTCCATCAGCGCGAACTATCACATGACCGCATGACCTGCCCGAAACCGGAAGTGACGTCATTTTGCGGAAATGTAGTTTTTTACGATCGGGGCCTTATGAGCTTGTGTTTTACTTGTTATGTGTTTTAAAAAGTTATGTTTGACTTTATGACTTTCTGTGTCGTTTCTGGGATGCTTAAGACTCATATTGCACTGCTGGAAATAGTTTATTTTGATGCATATGCTGTTATTTTGCAAATTTGCACTATAATATTTATTTTCGTTTTTCCTGCAGTATATAAAAATTGGTGTATTTCAAAAATAAAACTATGAAGACACTCAAAATAAATTTCCTGTGGTGGGAAACTAGTTTGTGTAACTTTTTTGTATTTACAGTTTTGAGGGATAAGCCTCTTAAATTTCTCTAACTAGAAATATATGTTAAAAAAACAAAAACGATTTTCAATTTTTTTGTAGTTTATTGCACTTTTTTGCAATTTATGTAATTACTATGCACCTAATGCAGACATATTATTAAAGTTTGGGCTATAATGGTTGTATTGATGTATAGCAACTTGAAATGCTCCCAAAAATGGCACCACAGCATGTAAAAATATAATATAAGCTCTGGCGAACTTGGTTCTATGGTAGGTCTTAAAGGGTTAAGGCTAAAACAGAGAGAATGAAGAGGAGCTTCTTCCCCCAGGCTATTCGGGGCCTGAACCAGGTGTAGGACTGGACTCTCCCAAACACGTCACTATAAGACTGGACTCTCACACACGTCACCACACGCACCACCACACATTTCCTATAATCCTATAATTCCTATAATTTATAATCCTTATCTTTATAATCTCTTCTGCTATTTGCACATTCTTTACTGTAAATTCCTAAGTTAATTTGTAAATTTTTGTAGTAAATTGTAAATATTGTAAAACTTTTCTTCTGTCATTTAATGGTCGGGCATTGTACAGCTACAAGCATTTCACCCCCATGTCATACTGTGTATGGTTGTGTGTGTGTGACAAATAAAATTTGAATTTGAATTTGAATTTGAACCAACCTGAAGTTTTCAATATCAAGATCGGTCAGAGAATACTTGGGGTTTTTGCCCTTGTTCTCAGGTCCTTCAAAGAATCTGCTTTCAATACCTGAAATCATGTCTTTCATACAAAAAATATCCGCATTTTTAAGTTATACATTATTTATTGACACTAGGACAAAACAGGTAATAGGCAACTCACCACTCAAAAACTCTTTCCTAAGTGCTCCTGTATCCTCGCCTGCCTCTCCAATGAAAACCACCCTAAGAACACTGGTGGGAGATGCAGCTTTTTTTCTCTGCCACTGGAGAATGCCTCTGTCTGGAAGGTCTTCTCTGTCCACACACAACTTAAATTCTGTTGTGGTGTCGACTTGTTGTTCAAGGCAACGCAATACATCTTCCACGCTTAACAAAAACAGGGTAGAAAACATCCTAAGTTCTCAAAGAAAAATAATCATCTTTAGATTAAAAGAGGCTACCACGCTAAACGTGATTAGAAATTATTGCAGCATGTTCTGTGAAACAACCTTTAACAATAATTTAAAGTAGTCTGATCATAAAATGTTTTATATGAAATTAAACCCCAGTTATTGTGTAAAAGATCTTACACATAATTTTAACAAATGGTTCTGCGCAATAGTGTGTATATGAACTATAATAGAGCAAAAAGTACCTGTCTGTTGTGCGTACTGAAGTTTGAGCTGGTGTCCCTGTAGTTTGGACATTTTCTTCAGGCACCATGCATTGAAAGCTGTTGACGAAACAAAGTTAAAAAAAAAAAAAAAAACTACATATGTTTGCGTGGACTGTTACTGATTAACATTTTTTCATAAACGGCTGAAAAAAGATTACCTATCCCCACACAGACTCGCATGGACTGTGATCTCATCTTCAGGAAAATCCTTAGTGCATATTGGACAAATAACCTACAATTTCAAAAAAGGGGTACATGTTATGCATAGTGGGAAAAAGATCATTACCGATACAAAATTCATTGTAGTTACTATGGTTTTTAGTAATGTGCTAGGTTTACCTTGCATTTGCTTTTCACAATGCATAACTCCGATTCCTGCAGAATCAAAAAACAGTAATTGTGATACTATATTATTTAATCAAAATTGCTCATTTTGATTTCATCAAAATTGTCTCACCTCATCATCAGTCTCATCAGGAGAGAATTTTCCTTTGCACGTATTGATGTGTACTGCAAGCATCTGCAGAGGCATAACTTCATTACACTGGTAACATATCTTCTTTGGCATCTTTGAAAAGTGCTGTGAGTCGGGAGGTAGAGGAGATGTGTCTAATGTTTCCTGAAGAGGTACTATGTAAAAAGTGGATTTGCCACCTCCTGACACAGCTTTCAGTGTTTTGACAGAATATCCTTCTGTTTCAGGTGGGATTACAGTGAGCTTTCGTTGACCACCGCCACCTTTATTGACAGAAAAATAGCATAAACAATCAAGCAGCAAAAGTATCAACCAGGGGCGGAGCGTGGGGGTGGCTTACTGGGCTTAAGCCCGGGTTGTTTTGTCAGAAGCCCGGGGTCTTTTGGAGTGTAATTTTTTCATAGTTAGATGCCTGGCTGACAACTGTATAAAACAAAAAGTGCAAGCAATATTCGAAGCACATAGTGCACACTGTGGGAATTTACGACTGTGCGTGAATCCCCCCTGATGTCTGTGAAGGTTCTCAGTCATCCAGGTCATCGTAGTCAAAGGATCAGCCAGAGTTTCGGGTGTGTTCATTGTGGGGCCAGGTTTCACAATGAACACACCCGAAACTCTGGCTGATTGGGACCCACGCCCAGTTTCCCACCTTGGCTCAGGCGATTAGAGGATCATCAGGGGGTCCTTTTGTCCCTCTGTGGGGGGTCACTCCCACTAGGTTTATATCTGGGACTCTCCACCATTTGACCTTAGAACTGAAGAAGCTTCTCGGATGAGAGGTGAAACATCTTCAAGCAACTTAAAGAAGTCCAGACGCTTTTCTTTGCAAGCTCCTTTGACAATCCCCCCTGATATTGGTATGATCCGAGCTCAGGCACTAAGCGACTGAGCGAGGGGGCGGGGCAGCTGCTGCCTGTGAGTGCGCTGTTGGAGAAACGGAGCCAGCCATACTTTTTTTTTTTTTTAACATTTTCTGGTTTTTTAATAAAATGGAAGTATTTCTTGCAACCAGAAACACTAAAACTCTTACACATATAAAAATTTTATTTTTTTTTTTTTGTCTCCCGTTTGGATCTTTAGCCATCAGAATTGTTGTCTTAAGGCCGAGAAAGATGCCAAGCGGATTTATTTTACCAAGTGGATCATCATGGCCTTGCCATATTGGTCCATTTGATTGACCTTTATTATAATTATGAATTTATTTTATTTTCAGTTGCTACAAACGGGACAGACATGACTGGGGGATAGGACAGGGAGAAAGAATGAAAGAAAGAGAGGGAGAGAAAGAAAACCAAAGGGGAGAAGAGACGGTGAGAAGGGGGGGGAGAAAGAAAAAAACAAACAAACAAAAAAACAAAACACCTGGGTCACCTGTATGGAGAAAAAAAACAGAAGAGAAAGCAAACAACAAAGAGCAACATAATAAAAAAAAACAGCACCATCACAATAAACTAGCTAGCAGTAGATATCAGTAGATATTGTGCAGCACACAAGATAGACAGCGCACAATATGCTTTGAGGCAGCAGCCAAGAAAGCTGTAGTGCGCGTCTGTGAATACCCATGTGTACACCTGTGTGCATACCTGTGTGGATCAGCATGCTTGCATTCCAAAGGTTTCTCCATGTAACGATCTGCTAGGGAGTGTGGGGAGCCATAGCCCCGTCCACCAGGGTATGAAGCAGGTATGGAGGAGATCAAAACTCCAGACATCCAGAGGCCCCCAGAACACAAGAGACCAAGGAAGACCAACAGAGGGGCAGCCGCGCCACTGTCCCAGTAAGAGCTGAGAAGAGCCCCAGATGAGGGCTCACTCAGCAGCCGCGGAGCAGAAGCCAGGGGGAGTTGCAGTGACGCGCCCGTGAGCTCCGCCGGCCGCCAGCTGTGCCTGAGTGACCGAGCCCCAGGCCGAGAGGCCGGGGGCACCCCACCTCCGAAGTGGCCCGAGCGAACCCCAGGCTCCAGGCCCCGATAAGCGGCCGCCAAGGAGTGAGCCGGTGTGTACCCGGACGCCCACCCCCAGACACAAAGAACCACCAACGCACCGACACCTGAGGGAGTCCGCCACTGGCAGGGGAAGTGGTGGTGGGTGGAGATAGGCCTCCAAACCTTGGAGGGCCTGAGATGTCCCCAGAGAGGTGGCGTCTGATACCCAACCTTACATATAGACACAGACATACAGGCACACACAGACACAAACATCCATTCCCACCCTCATGCTCTCATATGCACTCACTCCACACTCAACCAACGTGGAGACAGACATAAAGAGACGCTGTACACACAATCACACTCCCCAAGCGTACTCTACAAACCGGGTCTAGGTACCCTTGCCCCTGGAGGGGGGAATTGCACCCAGACCCAGGTGGTGTTACCCTTTTCCCTGCGGTGGGGCGAGGCAGACCGCCCCGACTCCGCAGCAGCAGGGAGGCCCCACACTTCAGACCGCAGTCGGACGGCCAACTCCTCCTAGCCCCCCCGCTCCAGCAGGTCGCAGAGAATGGGGGTGAGAGAAGACTCCAAACCTCCCTCCACCCGCTCATTGTAGTGTTGATGCATGTGTGTTCTAAGGTGCAATTAAAACCCAGGAGGGCATGGAGCTACCTGCCAGAGAGCAGCAGGTAAGCGCATGGTCCCTCCTGCTAGCCCTCAATGTCTACGTGTATTTAAAATTGAGAGGTGGGCAATGACGCCAGGGGTGAGTTGTAGCCAGCCATACTAAGGAGAGCTTAAGTTTGACCAGGTACCAAAGCAAATCATTCGTACCGTAAAAATAATGTAAATATGACGGTGAATCACGAAAGATTGATATCAAACTGATCACTTGACCAATATTACGTTACTTGCTCTTCAAGTGAATCAACAAATGGCGAAATGAAAAGCCGAACAAATGCTATTTTTTTTAGAGAGTCTTAGCTTAGGTGTGTTTATTTCATATTTTCAGTTGTTACCCTCCCCTACTAAATCGGTTTCAGTTATGTACTGAAATATAAGAATGGACATTAGAGGCTTCTTTCAAAGAAAAAACTCAGGTAAATGTTATTTTATATATTATGCTTTGTATGTTGTTCAGTATATTTCTATGCAAAACAAGAGGGATTTCAGTACACAGCAGGATATTCACATTTGTAACCAGATATTTACATATACTTTAGTTTGCCTTTAGACAACAATTCTGATGGCAAAAGAGCCAAACGGGACAGGCAAAAAAGAAAGAAAAAAAAAAAACATACACTTTAGGGAGAAAACATAAAACATTTTTACTGTAAAACATCAATTTAGAGTAAACTTTTGTTTTAGATAAATATTGAAATATATTTTGAATTAGTTAAATGTCAGAATAAAGAGAGACAGAGCTGTCTATTTTTTATCACTTTGATCAAAATTAGGAGTACATATACACTAAGTTTATTGTTAATTAATAAGAAACTCCAGATGATTCCATTCTGAGCTGAAGAAAGCTCCTGATAGGTTAGTAGAGTCCATGTGAGTAAATTGGTGGCACACCTGTGGATGCATATAAGGCAAAACACAGAGCCTGTTTCTGTGACATGGGAAAATCCAGAGATGTCAACCAAAACACCAGGAACAGAACTGTGGAGCTCCATAAGTGTGGCTCAGTTTGAATACAATTTGGTGCCATTTGCAATTAAGAAATACAGATAGTTTCTCTCTTTACTCTTAAAGTTAACAAATGTGTTTTTTATATTTATCAATCTAAAAAAATAAACATTTAGTCTGATTTGATGTTACAATTAAAAAAGTGTTTGTGTTTTGATCTGAAGAGTATGTAAATATCTGGTTTTCCCCTGTATATTTGATGATTGTCAGCACAAAGAGGGAGAGAGAGGAGAATGAGGACAGAACAGAGATGAACAAGAGCAGGTGAGACACACATGTTAGTCAAATGGTTGTTTACCAAAAGTATCACCGTATCATAGGTCCTCATGTATCTCGTACCTAGTGTTTCTTTTTAGGTTTGCTATTTTTCAAATTCTACATTTATTAAGTTATGCAGGCTTGTTTGCACAACAAGGCTAAATAATTATATCAACTTTTCTCAATCTAAATAGTGTACTTTGGTAGAATTAAAAAAACAAGTGTAGTGCAGGTCTATGATGATTTTTAGTGCTAGTATCATCTAGTTCTGATTCTGGTTCTGTCTTGGTTAAATCCCAAGTAGTCCTGATTTTGAACTGTTGTAGTCCTGTTTTAATTCTGGATCAGTTCTGGGTCTGGTTGAATTGGGGTTTAGTCCTCGTGTCTTGATACAGCCCTGACCTTGTTCTGCCTTGCTGCTTAATTAAAAAACTAGTTTAAGGTGTCCTGCACATGTGGTGCAAAGGTTTCTTCCAGAAGTCTAGAAATCTTAGTTAAAAACACAGTTAAGCAGAATGGAACACTAAATGGACTGTGGCATATGATTCAGGCTAAATGCGTCTGCCAATGACTGATTTTAATACTGACGACACAAACTTACCTCTGCATGGTCACCATCTTCTGGAAGAGACACTGTTTGTCTCCCCATGCCAGCTTGTAGGAGTTCAAGCTCTTCAGCTGGCAAAGGTGTGTAAGGATGTAATTTTTGATTTTTGACAGCAAATAAAAACTGAGGCCTGTGGTCTTACTGCCTGCCTTAACACGCTGCTTAGTAGATGTTAAACATCACTTTTTACCACGGCTCAAGTGTGATTTGAAATATCCTGGAAATGATCTGTGTGATGAAAATGCATGAGTTTAAAAAATGCAGTGTTGCATAACATAAGGGTTATTGTTTAATAAAGTTATTAAATATGACATCAGTCCTTAATAGCACATTTTAATTTAAAAATCAATGTTGATAAATCCACAAACCAAATAACTTTAACAGAAAAGATTGCAAAAAGTTAAAAAAAAAACCCAAAAAAACCCCACACAAAACAAGCAAAAACCTTGTCATCTCTTGCTGGATAGTCAGATTTCTAGGCTCCGGCTGCCCACTCTCTGTTGGCCTCCCTGAAGGATTTGTGGATATGTTGTTAAGCAGCAAAGACACCAGATTTCTTACTGCTGACTCAACTGCACCATTACCCTAAAAAGCATGATTAGGATACACTGCCTCAGTAAGACAACTACGCTGGTAATTACCCATAAGGCTAGCTTAAACTCTACAGCTGCATCTGTAACTACAATTTCACAGCATATTAAACAGAAAGGACAGCAAATTACAAAATTCAGAAAAATTTTTTTTTAACTCACCCGATACTGTGGTGTAGTATTATTGGAGCCATTGTTTGATTCTGCCATCTCTTCTGTTAGGTTTTGTATTGTTCATTGTCATTTATGCTTAGAAATATTTAACCATATATGCTTAGAGGTGTATAATCATTTGTAGATTGAAAGAATGTCTCATCCTAGGAGGTCTGTAACAACTCTGTGTAGCATGAAGAGGGGAATGCGTTCACTCCTCTCTAGAGTGTTCTGGCATAGATCACACACCTCCTAGGAGAGGCCGTATCTTCTCTTGCTGATATATGGTTTAGCAAACACACGTATATCTGTTTAAGTATAAGAGCCTTTTGTTCAGATGGACCCGCTAGACTCTTCACAGGGTCACATCTTGACCTCACACAAATCACACACACACACATACACAGTATTCTTTGTTCACATGTATACCTATGTAAGATGTTATATGTTAATGACCCTATGCATATTCATGTAACCACAATAAAAGGAGTGCTATGGGGGACCTGGCTGAGAGTCTGACGGAGGTCAAGTGGTGGAACGACGCTTGGCTCCAGCCAGGTCTCCCTCATGCATGAGTAAACATGAAGAACCTTGCCTACTTGTGTCTTGCTTTGCAGTGTAATTATATTGTCTTCAACGTTCCAGCGAATAGGTTCAAGCTACAGACCTATCATCTTCTTTAGCTGCAGAGTAAATCAAAAATCCCTCTATCTGCAAGAAGCGAGGCTGAGTGGACAGTGTTTCTGGTGTCCGGAAGGCAATAGCTAGCGAGCTGATTGGAGACCGTAAGAGCCAATCAGAATTTTTGAAACCAAGTCTGTGATTGGTTGGTTTTGTGGCACACTTATAACGGTGTACAGAGAGTTGAGCGTACGAAGCAGAGAATGTTGTGAAACTGAGCGAGAGGGGGTGCTATTGTGTGTATATATGGATAAGCGCAAACACTGAAATACGTTTTTTGCACGCAGCAATGAATTTTGTTCACTCAAATTCAGCTTTTGTACGCTCAAAATAAATTTCTCCTCAAAATGCAACACTTGCACCTGTTGCACCTGCAATTTTTTTTTACGTGCCCTCAATTTTTTTTTCGTGCGCTCAGAATAGTGGCACAAAAATAACGCCATACATCACCGCCATCTGCCATGGACTACCCTGTCTGCTCTGTCTCCGCCATCTAGACCATTGGGTCCTGCCTCATCCCAGCCAGAGGCCTCGGGTTTCAGGTTTCATGTTCTCACATGTCACATTCTGTGTACCTAGTGTTTAGTGTTTAGGTTTTCCCATTTTAGTTTTTGTTAGTTTAATCTTAGTCTCTCTTTATTTTGTATTTTGTGCAGTCGAAAATAAAAGTCTTGCTTTACGGTCCAGTTCCGTCTCCATTGTCTGCATGTGGGTCCACGCTTTCTGCACTCCACCTGGTCTGCCATCCCAGACCTGACAATTAGTTTATAATTCTTAAATCTTAATCCTAAATCCTTAGTTATTTAATAATTTATATCATGAAAGATAAAGATTCCTTTATTGTAGCTGTAGTTGGGCATTGTACATTGAAATTGGAGCAGACTTTATGTTTCAGCAGAGCTTATGTTTTAGCAAATTAGTATACACACTGTAATGATGGTTAAAGGTTATTTTACTGTGTTAGAAAAAAATGGTAAATGGCCTGCATTTGTATAGCGCTTTACTCAGTCCCTAAGGACCCCAAAGCGCTTTACACTACATTCAGTCATTCACACACTGGCAATGGCAAGCTACATTGTAGCCACAGCTGCCCTGGGGTGCACTGACAGAGGCGAGGCTGCTGGACACTGGCACCACCAGGCCCTCTGACCACCACCAGTAGGCAAACGTGGGGTTAGCATCTTGCCCAAGGATATTTGACATGCAGCCAGGAGGCAGCCTGGGATCGAACCACTGACCTTTTGATTAGTGGCTGACCTGGTCTGCCACCTGAGCTACAGCCACCCCAGGTTAGGTTGGCTATCTCTGTGCACTGTTGTTGTTTCTTTAAGATACATGTTTGGTTGTGATGCAGGAAGAAGTGAGTTAGTGTGTGCGGGAAGGGGAGGGGGGGTTCTTGTTGTTGTTGTCTAAAGCTGGAGGGAGTTGAGCTATACCTATAATGAACATTACAGGCCTCTCTCATCTTTTTAAGTGGGAGAACTTGCACAATTGGTGGCTGACTAAATACGGTTTTGCCCCACTATATGTTTCTCAGTGAACATCAGTTCCAGAAAGACCAAATACCCTGGAATATAACATAACAGTATGAAACCATATTTATTGCTTTGTTCATTTAGACAATGTATTTTTTTTAGTTGCGTATAAGCTTAAATAAAAAAAAAATCTGGACGTTTTCTACTGTATATGAAAAATCTGTGTTCCATTGCGGCGAGCCATTATAGCTTTCTTTGTGTTCAACTCTGGTCTCAACAGGATTATGTAACATTTGGGTCCAAACAATGTGACCAAGAGTCCAAAACTTGAGGCCAAGATGGCAAATACCTCCACTGCATCTGCATAATTTCCTGGTGAGCTGATATAAACAGGAACAAAGGCCACCCACACAGTACAGAAGATCAGCATGCTGAATGTGATGAGTTTGGCCTCATTAAAACTATCAGGGAGATTCCTCACCAGGAATGCAATTAGAAAACTGAGGAAAGCTAGCATCCCAATATAGCCCAATAACACTGCAAAACCAACAGTTGACCCAACTGCACACTCATAAATGATTTTATCATTGTGGTATTGGGTGTTTTTATGTGGAGTTGGAGAGGAAGAAACAAGCCAGGTAGTGCAGATGGCTGCTTGAATAGCTGTAAGAAACAGAACTGTTCCTCTCTGCTGCATAGCACCAAACCACTTCAGACTGGTTCCCCCTCCTGGCTTGGAGGCTTTGAACACAGCCAGAACTACCATGGTTTTTACCAGGATGCATGAGACACACAGCACAAAGCTGATCCCAAATGCTGCATGCCTGACTTGGCATGTCCATAGCCTAGGTCGTCCAATGAACAGCAGTGAACAAAGGAAACACAACTTGAGTGACAGCAATAGCTGAAAACTAAGTTCTGAATTGTTGGCACGTATTATAGGTGTTCTGCGATGGTAGAAAAAGATTCCTAGAACAATAACACATATAAATGTTCCCAGCAGTGAAATTGCTGTCAAGCAAATACCCAGAGGCTCATGGTAGGAGAGGAACTCTGTCTTCTTGGGAACACAGTGATCACGCTGGGGGTTTGACCAAAAATCCTCTGGACAATTGGTGCACTCCAAGGAATCTACAAAAAGGGGGAAGATGGTATCATACATACTATGTTTAATATGAATCTAATTAAATATGCAGCGGTAAAAGATAAAAACTCACTGCTCTTGTTAGTGGTTTTTCCCTCAGAACAAGGGATGCAGTCAAAACAGCATTTGGGTTCCTCCTTCTTTCTCACCATGTGGGTACCAGGAGGACAGCTCTCACTACATACCGATCGAGGTGGCTATAGGATGAAATTAAATATTACCTGCCAGAATTACATATATTATGTAATACATATATGTGCCAAAATATAAAAGTCTAAAAACCATATCTAACCTTTTTGGATTCAAAGTTCCAGAAGATTTTGTCTTCATCAAGTATGAGTTCTTCACCTTTGAAAGCAGACCTCTTAACCTCACCCACAGTTTGAATTTTAATGTTTCCATCAGGGAGCCACAACCAGTTCATCACATCATAAATTGGCACCACATCACCATTCTCATCAAATGACACTTGATCACCAAATGGAGTGGTAAAATTGACCATTTCCAAATAATAAATAAGCTGTTAAAAAGGGATTTATAATAAATAAATTATTTTTCATAGTGCAAACAGTGGCACCTGGTATTAAATAATCAAATATAACATTAAATTGGATTTATACAAACATATAAAATTATTACAATCTAACTCAAAATCAAAGATCGCACATCACTAATACTGCTGTATATGCCTACTGGTTTATGATCTCTCAGATCTAAATATATTAACCATTACTCCAGTTCAGAAGGATGAAAACATCTTTTTAGCTCATTCAAACTTTTTCATGGTTTGTCTTTCGTATTTACTCTACTGTGTGCATTCTGTTCTGAAAGTAATTATAGGGCAAAAGATCTTCTCATTTAATGGAGTGCAATTTGATATCAAACCTGCCACGGTTCCAATGTTTGCAATGTGGCACAGCTGTGGCCACGGAAAGGTCCTCTTCCTGGCTTGCACCGTAACATGTCATCAAGGGAATATGCTAAAGCATATACAGCTTTGTACACATTGTATTCTGGCCGGAGGTTGGAAATATCCAAAAACTCAGAGTCCACATGGTCCAGATCTTCCTCTCCAGTGCATAATGTACCTCTACCTTCTACCCATCCTGTTGGAGCTGGTGCAAATCTGCACTTAAATGTGAATTCCCAAAACTGATTCACCTGAAATTTATTGAAAATTATTTTTACAAATAATAAAAATATATACATCTTGGACATATGATAAGAAAGAGTTCAGCTCTCACCATGCTATTTCCATAGCTGTTATTGTGATGTAGGTCAGGACGTATTTGTAAGAGGAATTCCCTGAGCCCTGGTATTTCTCCTCGACGAATTGCAATGCCCAGTGTTCCACCCAGATATGGCATGAGCTGAGGTGTTTGGAGCACAGTAGCTTCTGTCCAGGCTTCACTGGCCATCCACTGTAGGCCAGTTAGATTTTGCCTCACTACCTGTGCATTGTATTATACAAAATCTGTAATGTGATATTGTAGCTCAAAACTACTTTAGTGACATAATATTACAGTAGATGCAGTAGATGCTCATGATGCAAATTAATTCTACATGACTAGTTTTTACTACACATTCACACAGACATATAAAACATGTTTTGCACAGTCTAATGATTTTTATTCTTGCAACTAGTAATAATTAAATTGTTTTAAACCCAAACCTCTTCCATAAGGTTTACTATGCGACTATGATGTGCAAAGACAATGACAACTCGAGCTGAGGACATTTTCATCACATTCACAATCCTCCTGAGTTCATCCATGTCTTTGTCCCAGGGTAAAATCTCGAAGTAAGCCAGGCATCCTTCACCCGACAGACTGAGATCAGATTGCAAAGATCTGGCTGCGTGAAGTCCGTAATCATCATCACTGACAAGAAGACCTGCCCAAGTCCAGCCAAAGTGTTTTAGAATCTGAATCATAGCACGTACCTATGTAAATACAAATTAAAGGGTGAGCGCAAAGACAAACAAATCTTTCATACCAGTATTTGCAGATCAACTTCCACAGCACACAGGTAGAATTTTTTAGTTTTTTACCTCATTATACATTCTGTTAAAAAACAGGTATTTTATTCCTGAAAATACTTCTGTTGTTGCATTAATAATTTAGTGACAAATGTGAAATTGTGCTCCTGACCTGGAAAGCATCACTTGGTATTGTTCTAAAGAAGGATGGATACTTTTGACGGTCAGTTAGGCAGGAACAAGTGGCAAAATAACTCACCTGTGAAAAATACACATTATGTATAAATATCCAAAGTCTGTACTCCTTTATTATTTTTATCATGTTAGCTCTATTATTAAGTGGCTTTATATTTGCTATGAAATCAAAATAATACAAGGTATCTATTACAAGATTAAGAAGACCACTTACCATGGGTACTCTGTACAAACCTAAGACGTTGGAAATGGCAATAGAATGTGTAGAGGAAGAATCACCCACAATCCCTATGACTGGAAGATTTCCAGTACATCTATTATCTAATATAATGTTTTCCTCTTGACCACTGGCTAATGACAATGCTGCACGGAATCCAATTCCAAGTGTGACACAGTTATCATAAAGAGTATATCCAAGAGTGACATTTGGCAGCAGGTTGGAGTTTCTGTTGATCTCATCAATAGCAAAGGCCATGGTTTGTGCCTGCCTAAATCCTAGTTCATAAAAACTAACAAAGAAAAATACAACAGTATACTTGGAAAACATGTTACACAAATACTGTTATAAACCACAATTAAAGGGATTTTTAATGACAAAAAAAATACAAAGAAGATGTTTCATTCCAGACAAGGCATTTTTTCAAATGTATTAATGCAGAGAGTACTAGATATAAGATGCATATCAATAATAGATTTTCGCTTTCGTTTTCACTTTTTTCCCTGACATACTTACCCATGGCAAGTAGGCTGTTGTGGCTGTGAGGTAAAAGACAGGTCAGCAACGCTTGAAAAAAAGTGGACTTGAAACAGTCCACCCAGAATGACATCTCCACTCTTGTGCATGCCATTTAGATGAAATTGTCTCTGTAACTGACAGGAGGAGGGAAACAGAGAAGAGGCTACAGCAGAAGAAAAATAGGAATACAGCAAAATGAATAAGAGCAAGTTGGTTTGTAATAATGACCACATGACAGCTTTCTGACTTTCTGAGTCTAGTCGTCAGGTTTTATTGTTTTGCCATTCCCTTTTATTGACATGCTGTGTTGACTAATCTTGCATACCACCCATAAGGGAAAAACAAGGAGCAGTGGCAGGACCTAAAGGACATGTCATTTGAGATTACGTTTGTATGCAGGTAGACCTCGATAACACTGCAAGTTAATTAGTTATCAACAAGGACTCAGCTCTTTTGTGTGTTTTTGTTTTGTTAATTTAAATTTTATATTTTTTAGTCAATATAAAGGAAGAATTAATAGTCTTGTGGTTGATCCAACGTGGCAAGTAAGTAAATAAAATGTTATTTAATAGCACCTTTCAAAATAAATCTCACAAAATGCTTCACAATTAATTCCAGAACATGAAAAGAAAAGTTAACCAAATGCAAGTCTTAAAAAAGAGACCACCAAATTCAGAGATCTTCATCTTAGACAGGGACAGCCCAGAGTCTAGAGGTTTCAAAAGCTCTTTGTCCTTTAGTTTTCAGCTTCTTATGATGTCTAGCCAGCAGATCCTGCTTTAAGAGTTAGCAAATGCGGCAAGGAGACCAAGATCTTCCATTACCAGCACAAAACAAACTTCAGCTATTTCTTTATGTAAGTGGTTGGATGACAGCCTTAAAATAAGTAGGACCTTGACCAGAGACCAGTTATGTTTTAATTATAGTCAGCACATGGACACATATAGACCGAAAGAGATTTTTGGACAGAGATGTGTTAAACATCAAGCGAGCAGAAGGATGCTTTCACTGAGTCAACTAATTTAACCAGCTCAGTTTAAGAAACAGATAAAAAAAAATTAATATAACATGTCAAACTGGAGCAGGAACAGCCAACAAAGATGCTAAAGGAAAAACATTTTTTCTTTAGCATCAAACATCACTGATTTTTTTCTGCTTATAAAGAAACAAGAATATCTTAATGTTCATTTTAACACACTGAGACAGCAGGTAGCACAGGGGTAACAATATCAGTAATTCTGTCAAGTAAGACCTTACGATTACCCTTAATCTTTGTAACAAGGTTTGAATAATAGACAGCTGTGGCATTTCTAACTGAATTGTTGAAAGAAAAAAAAATAAAAAATAAAAAATAAAGATCAGGAGATAAATATGTAAATAACTTTTCCTTCACAAATGCTCAACTCTTTGATAAGAACACTTTAATCAGTGAATACTGTCATTTATTCTTTTTTTGGCCTGTCCTGTCCTGCACTGTAGGAATCAGAATTACTGTCTGATGGCAAAGAAAAATGCCCAACCGATTTACTTTCCTAAGTGGATCATTACAGCTTTTTCCATACTGGTCCACTTGATTGTCATAGTTTCTTTATTATTTCTTTCTTTATTTTATTTTATTTTTTACGTTTAAGTAAAGGCCCCCAGCCCCAGATGGCAAACAGAGAACAGGGGTGTGAAGACCCCATAACTCATTCTACCTGCTCATATGTGGTGTTCCAGTGTGCTGTTCTAAAGTGCATTTAAAATATGGGAAGGGCATGGTACCAATGACTCTCTGCCAGATAGCAGCTGGTGTCAGCACGGCCCCTTCAGAGCCCTCAACGTCTACATGTATTTAAAATTGAGAAGTGGGCACCGGTACCAGAGATGAGGTGGGAGGAGGGAGGCAACTGGGGATGGGGAGAGAAGGACATGTCTACCCAGAGTTAGGACCAAGAAGCAGAGTTGCAGTCTTACACGCCTCTCTGCAGCTTCTCTCCTCCTGTCACCCCCCCAAAACTCCAGAGACTGTGTCAGTTCCCAATCGGACAATAAACAAACTTAAAACCAGCAAAAAACAACTTTAACTAACTACTACGACTTAAAAAATCACAAAGAAAGAACAATTCACTATCCAAATCTATACCAAAGAGTAAAAAAGTGAAATTAAACATTAGGTCTCTCACTTCCAAGTCTCTGTTAGTACATGAGTTAATAATTGATCAACAAATTGATTTACTCTGCCTTACAGAAACCTTGCTACAGCAGGATGATTATGTTAGTTTAAATGAATCAACACCCCTGAGTCATACTAACTATCAGAATTCTCAAAGCACAGGCCGAGGGTCGGTGTAGCAGCAACTTTTCACACCAGCCTATTAATCAACCAAACCATGAGGTTGTTCAGAATGCTGTTGCAAGGCTTCTGACCAAGTCTTCCAGTTACTCGCATGTCATACTCCTGCTGATCCAGCTTGACATTTGGAGCTCCGCATGGACAAGCACCAACATACGTCAGAGATCTTTTACATCCATACATCCCCAGCAGGTCCCTGAGGCCATGTGATCACGGCTTGCTGGTTGTCCATCATACTAGGCTGAAAAGTGACAGAGCTTTAGTAACAGTGGCCCCCAAATTCTGGAACTCTCTGCCTTTGAGCTTGAGATCTGTGGACTCAGTGGTGTCTTTAAAAAAAAAACACTAAAAACTAGGGATGGGACTTTAACTCATTAATTGCATGTATTAATTTAAAAAAAAAATGCATTAAAAAAAAGCATTTAATTGCACTTTGGATTCCAAGCAAAGGAGAACTTTTGTTAATGCACGATTTCCTTGTATACCGATTGCACTGATTTACACATCATCGCTACAAAGAATCAGAAGAAAGCGCATTACTAGGACTTATCGGAGGCAATTTTCATTTCAAAAGACTACCTGAGCAAAGCCTCGATAAAAGTGTTGTTTTGTGCAAACTGTGAAAAAAGGAGTTTGCATACCACCAAAGCACTTCAACCTTATGGTGCCATCTTAATGCAAAACATGTTGCAGTGAGCACAAAAACTGTGGGAGCTTTTAGCTCTAACACCAATCACCAAGTACCAACAAAAGGTGTCGGCATCCCAAACTTGATGAAATGACTGGCTTACGGACCAAAATTAGTAAGTCAACATCGGACAACTTACAAATTCTCTTGCAAAATTGATTGCTCTGGACTGTAGACCACTATCAGTGGTAGAAGATAGGGGGTTAAAAAATGTCCTACAATTAGCGTCAGGTGATCCAACTTTCCAAAGACTATTTCAAGTAAAATTCAACAGCTTTATGACACTGAAAAGCAAGAACATTTCTTTCATCACAGACAGCCCTGCTACTATGGATTAACTACACAAAGAGCAAACAAGACTGGGGCAACAGAAAGAGCCACTCATACAGGATGTTTCCACATGGTGGAATTCAATGCTGGATATGGTTTCGCGTCTACTGAAGAATCAAGAGGCTGTTTTTGCTGATCACAAACTAGTCATTTTAACTCCATCAGAGCTTGTAAAACTCCACGAGCTGGCAACTGTCCTTGAGCCATGCAGGTAAATAAACTCTCTTTTAACGTATTGTTACAGTTTCTTCAAAAAGTTCTAGATTTGAAAGTTTGTAAAAATTACTTTCTTGAACTGTCTACTACAGGTTTGTGACTGAGCTTCTTAGAGGTGAGACATATGTCTCATGTTCAGAGGACCTATCCAACATGTAGCTACACTCAAACAACCAGTGGCTCAAGATAGCTACTGTGCTTGACCCACACTTTAAGGATTTAAAGTGCTTTGCAAGGGGAGAGTGAGAAGAGGTTTGGACCAGCCTTGAGGCCCTGCTGCAGGAACAGTGTAAAAATGCCAGCACAAAGGAGCCAGCAAAGACAAGGTTCTTCATCTTCTCTTCATTGTCTTCAGACTCTGATTCAGATTAGGAAGCCATGTGTAACAGGGCCCTGAGTTTGTAAAGAGCAGGAAAAAAAAAAAAAAAAAAAAAAAAAGAGCAGAATCCACCATCAGCGAGAAAGACTGCCTGGTGCAGTGGTGGTCCAGTCAAGCAGGGACCCACCTTCAGCTGTCTGTCCTGGCCCGCAAATATTTGATTAGTCCTGCCACTTCTGTCCCATGTGAGAAACTGTTCTCACTTGCAGGTCACATAGTAACAAAAAAAGAAAGCACCTTGAGCTCTGAAAATAAGAAAAGGCTAGTTTGTCTAAGTAACTGGCTGAAAGAGATGGACAGTAAATAAGCATGGAGGTATTGTGAGTCCAACGGGTTTGTTATTTTTTGCACTAAAAGTTTTGATGATCAAACTATTTTAGCCTAATGTACAAAATAATATTGGCTAAGGTTACTCAGAGTTTAAAGGTGAAGCAGGTCAAATAACCTTTTATTTTTCTGCCCTATTTTTAAGAAGAAAAACTGCACTTTATGTTGAATTTTTTATTATTATTATTATTTAAAAACAATACCATTTTGAAAATGTACATTGTGTTTAAGTCTGCCCAATTTTGGCCAGGGATATTATTTTTGTTTCTCTGTTTTGAATTGAAATGCTGTTTAAATGCTTTCCCCCCCCATAAATTAAAAGAGTTAGAGTTTACAGTATTTATTTCCATCTCTATTATTTAATTCTGTCGCCCACCCTTTTAAATAAAACAAAAAACATTTACACTTAGGGGGAAATTTTCTTGTGCGATTAAATTCGATTAATTACAAAGCCTCTAATTAATTAGATTTTTTTTTTTAATTGAGTCCCACCCCTACTAAAAACACATCTTTTTTTAAACTTGCTTTTGGTTGATTTTTGTTTTAATGTTTTAGTTTTTCTGTGAAGCACTTTGTGATTTTTATTTTGAAAACTAATATACAAATAAAATGTTACTTTACTTTACAAAGACCAAGACAGACTTTTAATTCATTTGAAAGCCTGATGCTCAGCCTTGTTCACTCTAGCTGCAAAACTCAAAATCCAGTGTTATTTGTGATCATCTATCATCCACCTGGGCTTTACACAGTTTCTCACTGATTTTTTTATCTGATTTAGTGCTCAGCTCAGATAAAATAATTATTGCGGGTGATTTTAACATCCATGTAGATGCTAAAAATGACAGCCTCAACTCAACATTTAATCTGTTGTTAGACTCAATTGGCTTTCTTAAAATATAAAAGAACCCACCTGCACTCTGGATCTTGTTTTAACATATGGGGTAGAAATGGAACATTTAACAGTGTTTCCTGAAAACCCTCTCTTGTCTGATCATTTCCTGATAACATTTAAATTTACAATAATTGATTACACAGCAGTGGGGATTAGACCTTATCACAAAAGGTGTTTTTTTCTGAAACTGCTGTAACAAAGTTTAAGAATATAATCCACCCACTGTTATCATCTTTAATGCCCTATACCAACACAGAGCAGAGCAGCTACTTGAACGCTACTCCAACAGAGGTCAATTATCTTGTTAATAATTTTGCCTGCCATATGGGACTGGATACTGTAGCTCCTGTGAAAAATAGAGCCTCAAATTCAGAACTACTTGGCTCCCTGGTATAATTCTGAAACATGTAGCTACTTTTAGTACCATTTAGTCTTTTTCTCCAATTGATCTTTCTGAGTTAACTTCAGTAATTACTTCCTCAAAACCATTCCTACAACACTGCTCAAAGACGTCCTGCCATTAATTAATGCTTCAATTTTAAATATGACCAACCTATCTCTATCCAAAGACTACAAGAACACAAGAAGAATATGGTAAGTTAAACAAAGAACTTGGTACAATGAGTAAAGATGGCCTGTTACTAACATGAGTTAGCTGACAAACTGGTGAAGAAGAGATGTAGACGCTGGTCTTAAATACTGCCTGTAGATCTACAGGGAGTGCAGAATTATTAGGCAAATGAGTATTTTGTCCACATCATCCTCTTCATGCATGTTGTCTTACTCCAAGCTGTATAGGCTCGAAAGCCTACTACCAATTAAGCATATTAGGTGATGTGCATCTCTGTAATGAGAAGGGGTGTGACATCAACACCCTATATCAGGTGTGCATAATTATTAGGCAACGTCCTTTCCTTTGGCAAAATGGGTCAAAAGAAGGACTTGACAGGCTCAGAAAAGTCAAAAATAGTGAGATATCTTGCAGAGGGATGCAGCAGTCTCAAAACTGCAAAACTTCTGAAGCGTGATCATCGAACAATCAAGCGTTTAATTCAAAATAGTCAACAGGGTCGCAAGAAGCATGTGGAAAAACCAAGGTGCAAAATAACTGCCCATGAACTGAGAAAAGTCAAGCGTGCAGCTGCCAAGATGCCACTTGCCACCACACAGCAAATCCAGCATGTCCAAATTAACACTGTCAGATTTGATTTCAACACTATTAAAGTGTCTATGTCATGGTCCTGCGACCATGACTCAGTGACTTTATGTTTATGTACTTATTGTTATTACTTTCATTATTATTCATGGCTGTTTTGGGATGGTTTGTGTTTGGGATTTTAGACACTGGGTTCTGGGTTTGTGCTCCCTCTGTTGGTCCCTGGTGTTAGTGTTCCCCTGTCTCGTCAGGTTAATCAGGTCCAGCTGTTTCCCCCATCTGTGTGTGATTTCCCAGTGTCTCTTTGTGTATTTATAGCGTGTGATTTCCTCTGCTCCTCGTCGCGTCGTCTGTGTTCCTACCTGTGTTCATCCTCTGTGTTACCCTGCGTACTCTGCATCTACCCTGTGAAATCCTCTGCGTGCTCTCCCTGCTGTTCTCCCTTCGTGTTCAGGTTTGCCACTCCTTTGTGTAGTTTCACCCAGTTTAGTTCATCCGTAGTTCTGTTTTGCCATCTCCTCTTTATGTTTGTTATTATCAATAAATCACCCTCACACCTGAATAAGTGCTGCGCTTTGAGTCCTCCTTCCACTCTCCACACGGCCGCTGCCCCGGACCGTGACAGTACGACGCGACCACAACATGGACCCAGCAGCGCTTAATCCATCCAGGGAACTACGGGAAAATCTCATCGATGCGACACAGGAGCTGATCGACCTGTGGCTGGAAAGCCCGGGTGGCACGTCCCAGCGCGCTGTAGAGAGGCGGCTACAGCGTCTGGTGACCGGTCTCCCATGGCTTCTGGGCTCGCTTTGTTCGTGGGAGCGGGAGTTCCTCCTTCTGGACCTCGGTCTTCACCCCCCGTCTGCTTTTACTTCCGAGCAGTCCGAGGCGGTGAGCGAGCGACATGTTCTGGCTTCCCCAGATTCCGAGACTCTGTTTTCTGGGGCT
Source organism: Rhamphochromis sp. 'chilingali' (assembly GCF_963969265.1). Classification (NCBI taxonomy): domain Eukaryota; kingdom Metazoa; phylum Chordata; class Actinopteri; order Cichliformes; family Cichlidae; genus Rhamphochromis; species Rhamphochromis sp. 'chilingali'. The sequence goes on from NC_137935.1 coordinate 14,272,756, forward strand.
ATCCAGAGCGGGATGGGAGACTGTTCGGATCGCTTACCCACCTTCGTGGTAACGGACCCTTCGCAAGTGGGCGTGTACAGACCCTCTGTGAAACCGAGAGACTGTTTCTCTGCCGCTCCTTCTGAGCCAGGACTCTATCACCATTCTCCGGCTCAGTTCTGTGTCCAGCCACAAGCTTCCCAGTCTGTAGCTCAACCATTAGCCTCCCTTAAGCCACAATTTTCACACTTTTTTTCCACCGCCGTTTCTGAGCAGGGAGACAAACTGTTACATTACGGACCTGTTCCTCAACAGCTGGCAACATTAGTGACTGTTACTCACTCCGGGGCTTCCCCAGAGGCGGGGTTGCTGCCCTCAGCTTACTCTGGACCCCTGGTGGCCAAGATGCCAGCTGTGAACTGCACCGGGCTGTCACTGCCTGAGCAGGGTCAGTGCTCTGCGCAGCTGCAGCCCTCCGTATGTGTGCCAGAGGCCCACGTGCCTACTGGTTTTGTTTCATGTGTGCCAGAGGCCCACGTGCCTGCTGGTTTTGTTTCATGTGTGCCAGAGGCCCACGTGCCTACTGGCTTTGTTTCATGTGTGCCGGGGGCCCCGGTGCCCACTGGTTCTGCGGCTGTTTTCGCTGGGGGGCCCGAGGAGCCCGTCCAGCCTCCCGCTTCGCCTGCTGGGGGGCCCGAGGAGCCCGTCCAGCCTCCTGCTTCGCCTGCTGGGGGGCCCGAGGAGCCCGTCCAGCCACCTGTGGCTGCTTCTCCACCTGTGGCTGCAGCGCCGCCTCCTGCAGTATCATCACCTGCAGCGCTACCACCTGCTACTGCCACGCCTCAGCCTGAAGCTTCAGCCTCGCCTGGTTCTGGTCCAGCTTCATCCTCACCTGGCCCAGCTTCAGCTACAGCGTCAGCTTCGCCTGGCCCAGCTTCAGCTGCAGCTTCTTCATCGCCTGGCCCGGTTTCATCCTCGCCTGGCCCGTTTTCATCCATGCCTGGCCCGTTTTCATCCACGCCTGGCCCGTTTTCATCTTCGTCTGGTCCGGCTTCATCTTCGTCTGGTCCATCATCAGCATCATCAGCATCGTCTGGTCCAGCCTCCGTGTCTGCATCCTCGCCTGGTCCAGCCTCCGTGTCTGCATCCTCGCCTGGTCCAGCCTCCGTGTCTGCACCCTCGCCTGGTCCAGCCTTCGTGTCTGCACCCTCGCCTGGTCCAGCCTTCGTGTCTGCACCCTCGTCTGGTCCAGCCTTTGTGTCTGCATCATCATCTCCGCCTGCTGCGGTCCCGGCTTCCGTGCCCTCAGCCTCGCCTGGCCCAGCCTCGTTTGGGTCTGGAGCTAAACGGCCGTTTTCTGGACCGCTGGCTAGGCTACTGGCCGAGCGCCGTCGCCTGACTGGCCGCCGTTGCCTTCCGCACGGCCGGCCCCCGGACCGCCATCGCCTGAGTGGCCGCCGTTGCCTTCCGCACGGCCGGCCCCCGGACCGCCATCGCCTGTGTGGCCGCCGCTGCCTTCCGCACGGCCGGCCTCCTGAACTCTTTACGCGCCGCCGTTGCCTTCCGCACGGCCGGCCTCCTGAACTCTTTACGCGCCGCCGTTGCCTTCCACACGGCCGGCCTCCTGAACTCTTTACGCGCCGCCGCTGCCTTCTTCGTGGACGGCCTCCTGAACTGTGCTTTGGACTCTGCTCCCCTGTGGGTTTTGTGTTCATCTTTGTTTTGGGACTCTGGGGCCTCCGTCCGTGGTCGTGGTCCGGTCCCTCCGTCCTGGGCCCCCTGCCGCCCGCCCGGATCTGGTGGTGTGTTTCTGTGGCTGTCGGGGGCCAGCCCTTGAGGGGGGGGTACTGTCATGGTCCTGCGACCATGACTCAGTGACTTTATGTTTATGTACTTATTGTTATTACTTTCATTATTATTCATGGCTGTTTTGGGATGGTTTGTGTTTGGGATTTTAGACACTGGGTTCTGGGTTTGTGCTCCCTCTGTTGGTCCCTGGTGTTAGTGTTCCCCTGTCTCGTCAGGTTAATCAGGTCCAGCTGTTTCCCCCATCTGTGTGTGATTTCCCAGTGTCTCTTTGTGTATTTATAGCGTGTGATTTCCTCTGCTCCTCGTCGCGTCGTCTGTGTTCCTACCTGTGTTCATCCTCTGTGTTACCCTGCGTACTCTGCATCTACCCTGTGAAATCCTCTGCGTGCTCTCCCTGCTGTTCTCCCTTCGTGTTCAGGTTTGCCACTCCTTTGTGTAGTTTCACCCAGTTTAGTTCATCCGTAGTTCTGTTTTGCCATCTCCTCTTTATGTTTGTTATTATCAATAAATCACCCTCACACCTGAATAAGTGCTGCGCTTTGAGTCCTCCTTCCACTCTCCACACGGCCGCTGCCCCGGACCGTGACAGTCTATATGGGTCCACACCAGAGAGTGTTAATTTAACTGTTTTTGGAGAGTTGGTACGTTAACTCTAATTTAGTGTTAAACACCAAATCTGTCTGGAGTTGATAATTTAACACTTGGTGTTAAGAGTTTATATATTAACTCTCAAAGAGTATTTTAGTTTAACTACGTAAGAGTTATCTTCTAATTCATTCTAAAAAGCGGGAATTTTACTGTTCTGAACTTCTAGAAATTTCTTTTGGAAATAAACATTTACTAAAAAGACGCAATGGTTTTTGAAAAACATTTATTCTGAACTGTGCACCACAATTTCAAAACATTTTCTGAAAGATGTAACAGTATACATGTTCTCACTTTCATTAGAATTTTGTTTATCAAAAGGTCTGACATGGTAAATGCAAATAACAGCATTCTCATCACTTATTTCTTCAATACAATATGCATGTCCTTCATTCATCCCTTTGTGGAACATCAACGCACTTCTGCTCTCCCCCATATTCCATCTTCACAAGCATATCCTGTGCGGAGATTGAATAAAAATTAGTTGACACTAATTAATGGCACAAATAATTCAGTAAACAATTGCAGCACAGTAAAAAAAAAAAAGAAAAAAAAAAGGAATCCTCTTTGAGCCACTACTTGTGTAAAGTATTTTCCCAAAAGACAAAGACACAGGTAATACTGAACTAAATGTAAAACCTCAACCTTTTTAATTTTTACCTAAACCGTGTGCACAAAACTCTGGAGGGATCTATGCTAACGTAGAATCTACTGCTGTTTGCTCGTTTTTTTTTAGTTTTTTTTTATGGGCGATCGTTTTCAGGCTTCAAGTAGCACCATTATACCAACATTTCACATTCTAGACATTGTTTAGGTGTATTTGACCAAAAGTTTGACTGAAAATTCACATGCAAGCTTTTTTCAAGGCTGCAGTATTTGCCCGCAAACAATACCTTTCAGCTAGCTAAAACAGAATATTATGCTATCAACGAGCAACATGGCTAATGCCTTTCACACAGCTTTGTCTCAACTCCAAAGAGCCACAGAAGTAAAAGCTCATAATAATAATTGAAACAATCTTTGAAAAAATGACTTACCAAGCATGGCAAACAACTCAAATATGTAGAGCAAAATGTTCTGAAACGGCTTCACTTCAGCTTCGATTGGAGCCATGCTAGGGGCGGATTCTGTGAATTTACTCTATTGGTGTCATAGCCCCTCTAGGAGTTCAGAGTTAAGAGGTCAAGAGTTAATGTTTCCATTGTAACACCTCCAGATTTGACAGAGAAACACTAATTTTTAACACTCGATTTTAACTACTATCATTTTACACCTCAGAGTTACATTAAAAGAATGTGACTCTGCTTAGAGTAAAATTAACTTTACTTTTGCAAGAAGACTATTAACACCAAAACATTTAACACTTTTGAATTTGCTGTGCAGTTTGGCCATATTTCAGAGCTGCAACATCACTGGAGTGCCCAAAAGCACAAGGTGTGCAATACTCAGAGACATGGCCAAGGTAAGAAAGGCCGAAAGACGACCACCACTGAACAAGACACACAAGCTGAAATGTCAAGACTGGGCCAAGAAATATCTCAAGACTGGTTTTTCTAAGGTTTTATGGACTGATGAAATGAGAGTGAGTCTTGATGGGCCAGATGGATGGGCCTGTGGCTGGATTGGTAAAGGGCAGAGAGCTCCAGTCCGACTCAGACGCCAGCAAGGTGGAGGTGGAGTACTGGTTTGGGCTGGTATCAACAAAGATGAGCCTTTTCGGGTTGAGGATGGAGTCAAGCTCAACTCCCAGTCCTACTGCCAGTTTCTGGAAGACACCTTCTTCAAGCAGTGGTACAGGAAGAAGTCTGCATCCTTCAAGAAAAACATGATTTTCATGCAGGACAATGCTCCATCACACGCGTCCAAGTACTCCACAGCGTGGCTGGCAAGAAAGGGTATAAAAGAAGAAAAACTAATGACATGGCCACCTTGTTCACCTAATCTGAACCCCATTGAGAACCTGTGGTCCATCATCAAATGTGAGATTTACAAGGAGGGAAAACAGTACACCTCTCTGAACAGTGTCTGGGAGGCTGTGGTTGCTGCTGCACGCAATGTTGATGGTGAACAGATCAAAACACTGACAGAATCCATGGATGGCAGGCTTTTGAGTGTCCTTGCAAAGAAAGGTGGCTATATTGGTCGCTGATTTGTTTTTGTTTTGTTTTTGAATGTCAGAAATGTATATTTAGAATAGAATAGAATAGAATAGCCTTTATTGTCATTGTACAGAGTACAACGAAATTGGAGTGCCACTCCCTTGGTGCAAGTTTCAATAATAAATATAAATGTAAAATATAAAAAGTACAAAAAAAACAATCGTAAGTACTCAAACAATAGTATGTACAATATATACAGGATAGCAGCATTAATATAATGACAGTATGAATAGCAGCATAATATAATGACAGTGACGGTATGGAATAGGTTCAATTGTTTTTGTGCTTATTTACTACGGTGATAGCTCTGGGAAAGAAGCTATCCCTGAATCTGTTTGTCCTGGTTTTATGTGACCTGTACCGTCGGCCTGACGGTAATAGTTCAAACAGTTGGTTGCTGGGGTGAGAGTGGTCCTTTGTTACATCCTGGGAGGCTGTGGGAGTGTGTGGGCGTGGTGTTGTCTTCTCTCTCTCCTCCTCCTTCGTTCTGGCCCCTCCCCTTGTCTCTCTCTGCCCCTGCCCTCTCCTTTAGGTCACACCTGCTGCTCATCTGCTCTCGTTACAACCAATTACCCTCAGGGGTGATATAAGCTGGAGAAGAGCAGTGTGGAAGAGGAAGGAGAGGTTTCTGGTGGTTTTCCTCTGTGCTGGTCAGAGTGGGCTACTGACTTAGGTGTGGAACAGCCTGCTGCGTGTGACCAGCCTTCTGGTGTGTGGCTCTGGTGTGTGAGTAGTGCTTAACTGAGCAGTGATTGCCCATGAGTGATGGCGGCCTTCATTAGTTTGTGTGGCCTGCCTGGATATTGTTTGTTAGCAGCGTTGCTGTCTCTTTCTGTTGAAGCCTTATTGTTGCTTTCTTTGTTGAGTGGTCATTACCACTTTGGGTTGACCTCCCTGATTTCTTATTAAAAAGCAGCGGTGCTGTCTCCTTTTGTTGTTGCCATTTGTAATTATTGAGGTGTTTGCCTACAATAAAGATCTCTTTTATATTAAATACCTCTGCCTGGCGTTCTTTTCATTCCACCTGGATCTAACTGTTACTGTCCCCCACCCTCATCGCCTAGCATTTAAGAGGGGACGTAACAAAGTGGGGGCTCGTCCGGGATCGGAATGAAAGGAATTGGGTTGATTACAAGTGCGTACAGGTGTTTGTGTGTTGTGTGAAGGTCATTTGGCAACTGCTGCTCTCCCCGGCTAGCACAGGGGAGTGTCTAGCTGAGCATTTGCTCTTCCTTCGGACACTCGTTTTTTTGTTTTGCCTTTTTTATTTTCGGAGCAAACCCGGGTGGGGATTAATTCTCTGTTGGGGGTAGGCTTGTCGGTGCCTTTTGGCACTTGATGATTCGCCTTTAAAGTGGCCTCGAGCCTGGTACGCTCCAGAAGCTAGGACAGGCTAGATTCTGAGCAGGCAGGACTGGGGGGAGTGTGGGCTTTTCAATTAATGGTTGACTTTTTGACACAACACATTTCTCTTTCGCCTGTGTGTAGTTCTGTAGTGAAGGCGTTGTGTGTGTGTGTGTGTGTGTGTGTGTGTGTGTGTGTGTGTGTGTGTGTGTGTGTGTGTGTGTGTGTGTGTGTGTGTGTGGCCTTTTAGTGGTTTGCTTGTGTTTTGGCAGGCCATTTTGGGTTTTCATGGCCACTTTTGATATTGCTGGGTTTACAGCAGAGCCGTCGCTTGCCCTGCTAGATGTTTGTAGGAAGAGGGATCTGCATGAGCTGGCTACACATTACGGGATCAGTGTCTCCACTGGTCTACGCAAAGCCGAGCTGAAAGCCGCTCTGGTGTCCGGGTTGTTGGAGAAGAGGGTGGTTGTAATGCAAGAACCTCCGAGCACACCCGGTCCGGCTGGACCAAGTGCGGCGCCTCCCGTTCGAGGCCAGGTTGTAGAACCAGCAGTGTCCACACCTATGGACCAGGGGTTGCCCGAGGGGGGGGCCTATGACGCTGCCCCGTTTTGATCCACTCTCCATCCAGTCATCAGAGGGTTCTAAGCAGGATGCTAGGCTCAAAGTCCATCTAGCTCGCCTCCAGCTGGAGAAGGAGCAGAGCGAGAGAGAGTTCCAGCTGAAGAGGGAGATAGAGCTTAGGCGTTTGGACGCAGAACTGGCTAGGGCTAGAGAGGTTGAGCTGATGAAAGTGGAGGCGGAGACGAAGGTCAAGCTGCGACAGCTGGAACTCCAGCAGGTCTCCACCCCTCCTGTGGTGGCTTCGCTGTCACATACAGACGTTCAGTTTGATGTAGGAAGGAATAGTCGTCTGGTCCCTGCATTTCGTGACACTGAGGTGGAGATTTATTTTGAATCGTTTGAGCGGATAGCGACAGCCTTGCGTTGGCCGCGGGATGTGTGGGCCATCCTGCTACAGTGCAAGCTGGTGGGCAAGGCGCAGGAAGTTTGTTCCTCGTTGTCCGCTGAATGCAGCTTGGACTACGACAAACTGAAAAGTGCAATCCTGTTAGCCTATGAACTAGTTCCCGAGGCTTACAGGCAGCGATTTCGGGGGCTGAAAAAGGTGCAGGGTCAATCCTTCCTGGATTTCGCAAGAGAAAAGAGTATCCTCTTTGATCGGTGGTGTATGGCCTGTAAAGCTGCAGACCTAGCTTCGGTACGGGAATTGATTCTCATTGAGGAGTTCAAAAATTGCATCACCGAGCGGATGGCGGTATATCTGAATGAGCAGAAGGTCTCTACGTTGCAGCAGACCGCGACCCTGGCTGACGAGTTCGCACTCGTCCATAAAACCAGTGTTGTTAAGCATGAGCGACGCGACATACTAGCAAAGGCTAGTGGTGAGCAAGACACAAGGAGAGAGGTGCCTGTGCCTCGTCCCAGGTCAGACCGGAAATGTTTCTATTGTTTTAAATCCGGCCATTTAATAGCGGATTGCGAGGCCTACAGGCAAAGACAGCCAGTTTCAACACCACGTAAACCAAAAGGGATAGGGCTGATTAAAAACGCTTCTTCTGGTAGTAGACCACTTAGCACTGAAACGCCTGACGAATGTTTTAAACCCTTCATTTTCAAAGGAGCGGTGTCACTCTCTGGTAAGCCTGGAGATGGGCGTAATGTGACCATTCTACGTGACACAGGTGGTTCACAGTCCCTCATACTGGCTAGCGCCCTTGCCTTTGATGAAAAGACCGCCAGCGGCACTGATGTTATTGTTAGAGGCGTTGGAATGACTTATGTGCCAGGCCCCCTCCATCGAATTTGGGTGCAGAGTGACCTGATAAGCGGTGTTTTTCCTGTAGCTGTGTGTCCTTGTTTCCCGATTGATGGTGTAGACTTCATAATGGGCAATGACATTGCAGGCGGGAAGGTTTATCCTACCCCAGAGGTCATAACGACCCCTGACCCAAGCCCCTTGCCAGATGCTTTAAACCGGCAGCACCCGGATGTATTTCCTGTAGGTGTTCTTACCCGGTCACAGGCCCATCGGCGGGGAGAAGTGGTTGACTTGTCAGGGTCAGTGGTCGGCTCTATGCTGGAGATGGATGTGATGCCCTCGGAGCAGGAGGTGGGTCCTGATGCCAAGGAACTGGCTCAAGAAGTGGCTGAGCCTGCTCCTGAACTCGCAGCCCCCCCTCTCCTCACACGGGAGGCCCTTATTATCGCTCAGAAAGAAGACCCGTCGTTAACCAAATGTTTTGCTGCCGTAGATGAGAGTGATCATCCGACAGGAGACAGGAAGCAGACGTTTGTTGTTTTTGATGGATTGCTAATGCGCAGGTGGACTTCAAAGCCAGGGGAGGACTGGAGTGTAGTCCAACAGATAGTGGTCCCGGCTAGTTTACGTCAGCACGTGCTACAGTTAGCCCATGACTAGTGATGGGCAGATGAAGCCCCATGAAGCACTGAAGCTTTTCATCCAATTGGTTCACCCCAACGCGAAGCTTCATGAAGCTTCATTTGCTCTAGCAGGACACCTACTGGACGTAAAAATAATAGCTGGCATGAATTTGAAGAGTGTGGCATTTTGCACACAGCCTGTAAATGTCAACAACAAAAGGAGTGTGTAAAACACCTATAGTGTAGTGATGGCAGTATACTGTGTATATTTATGCTGGCAGTATGGAAAATGATTATTTGCGGCAAAGTTCGAACCGCTTCATGAACCAGTCACGTGGTACAGCCGGGCAGCGAGGCTTCGGACGTCATCATTTTCAGCTCCTCCCATAAATGAAGCAAGCCTCGATACGCGCTTCGCGGAAACGCCCCCTCCATTACTCGACACACGCTCCGAAGCCTCGATACAGAACGTCCCATCACTACCCATGACCATTCATGGTGAGGACATTTGGGGATAACTAAAACATATGACCGTATTCTGCAGCACTTCTTCTGGCCGGCAATGAAGACAGATGTTGCGAAGTACTGTAATACTTGTCATACGTGTCAACTGGTGGGCAAACCAAATCAAACTGTGCCCCCCGCCCCACTATGTCCAATACCAGCTGTTGGTGAGCCATTCGAGCATGTTTTGGTCGATTGTGTTGGTCCGTTGCCAAGAACACGAGCAGGCAATCAGTTTTTGTTGACCATAATGTGTTTGTCCACGCGGTTCCCCGAAGCAATTCCTCTGCGGAGGGTCACCACTGCAAACATTACTAAGGCGCTAATCAAATTTTTCACCACCTTTGGTCTTCCAAAAACAGTGCAAACAGACCAGGGAACTAACTTCTTATCTCGAGCATTCAAACAGACTTTAGCTTCCCTGGGCGTCTCTCATTCTGTGTCTAGTGCTTATCACCCAGAGTCGCAGGGTGCACTTGAGCGTTGGCACCAAACACTTAAGGCTATGCTAAAAAAGTACTGCCATGACACGGGCAGAAGCTGGGATGAGGGTGTCCCCTTTGTACTGTTCGCAATACGCAATGTTAAGCAGGAGTCCTTAGGGTTCAGCCCAGCTACACTTGTGTTTGGCCGCGAGGTGCGGGGTCCGCTAAAGGTGTTGAAAGAGAGGTTCCTTAGTGGGGGTGCTCCAAAAACTAACGTGGCAGATTTTGTAAAGACATGTAAGGATCGTTGGCAACGTGCTACCTCATTAGCTAAAGAGGCCCTGTGTACTGCCCAGGCGTGCATGAAGACGTGGCATGACAGAAAGGCTGTGAAAAGGCATTTTCAGGCTGGGGACAAGGTTTTAGTGTTGCTACCGGTGCCTGGTTCTGCTCTTACGGCCCGTTTCGCGGGACCGTACGTCATAGTGAGGAAAGTGTCTGAGACAGATTATGTTCTCAGTACCCCAGAGCGCAGGAGGAAAACACGCCTGTGCTACATCAACATGTTAAAACCCTACCATGATAGGGAAACCCATGAGACTGTTGCCAGTGCGGCAACCTCCAGCTCTGTCTCCGCCACCGTGCTGAGTGTAGAGGCCAGTGCTGACGACGATCTGCATATACTTTCTGAGGGACAACAGTGTGGACGGTTGGCGAATTCAACTTACTTAGCCGAAGTAACGGCCCACCTGTCTCATCTGTCCCCTTCACAATGCGAAGATGTGCTTAATCTACTGCACTCCTACCCCTCTCTCTTTGGTGATGTGCCCTCGCGTACTAATGTTTGTGAACATGATATCGATGTTGGGGACGCAACCCCAATCAAACAGCACGCGTACCGCTGCCCTATGGGAAAGCGCGAGGTGATGAGGAAGGAGGTCAGTTATCTAGCGGAGAATGGTTTGGCGAAACCGAGTCACAGCCCTTGGAGCTCTCCATGTTTACTTACGCCCAAGTCTGATGGCACCCCACGTTTCTGCACCGACTACCGTAGGGTAAATGCAGTGACTGTCGCCGATTCTTTTCCACTTCCTCGTATGGAGGACTGCATTGACAACATAGGTCCTGCCACATTTATTTCCAAACTGGACCTTCTTAAAGGATATTGGCAGGTGCCTTTGACCCCCAGAGCCTCTGACATTTCTGCATTTGTCACACCCGACCATTTCATGCAGTACACCGTGATGGCGTTTGGCATGAAAAACGCTCCGGCCACATTTCAGCGGTTGATGCAGCTGGTTGTAGGAGACGTGCCTCAATGTAATGTGTACTTGGATGATGTGGTGATATACACAGCCACGTGGGAAGAGCATGTGGCCATCCTACGATCAGTATTTCAGCGACTGGCTGATGCCTCGTTGACTCTAAATCTCGCTAAGTGCGAGTTCGCCAAAGCGACAGTCATGTACCTGGGGAAACAGGTGGGTTTCGGGCGGGTACGCCCAGTGGAGGCAAAAGTCGAGGCTATCCTCAGCTACCCGGCCCCAGCCACTAGGCGGGAGTTAAAACGGTTCCTGGGCATGACTGGATACTACCGCTGTTTTTGCAAGAACTTTGCGGTAGTTGTGGCCCCTTTGACAAGGCTATGTAGCCCCAAAGTCCCTTTTGAGTGGTCAGGGGAATGCCAGCACACATTCGAGTCTGCAAACTCCCTCCTTTGCAGCGCCCCAGTTCTGGCTGCCCCTAACTTCTCTCAGCCTTTCAAGCTGGAAGTCGACGCCAGTACCACCGGAGCTGGTGCGGTGCTGTTACAAGACGACGCAGAGGGTGTGTGTCACCCAGTCTGCTACTACTCTGTAAAGTACAAGCGCCATCAGCTAAACTATTCCACCATAGAGAAAGAGGCTCTAGCGATGCTGATGGCCTTGCAGCACTTCACTGTGTATGTGGGCTCTAGCTCCTTTCCGGTAACGGTGTATACAGATCACAACCCCCTCACTTTCCTCCAGCACATGTACAACCACAACCAACGACTAATGCGCTGGGCTTTGCTGGTGCAGGATTATGATCTGGTTATCCAGCACAAGAAAGGGACTGAAAATCTGGTGGCTGATGCACTCTCACGCAGTGCATAGTGATGAGTTTCTTCTGTGTTTTGTATAGTGTGGATTTAGGGTGGGGGGAATGTTACATCCTGGGAGGCTGTGGGAGTGTGTGGGCGTGGTGTTGTCTTCTCTCTCTCCTCCTCCTTCGTTCTGGCCCCTCCCCTTGTCTCTCTCTGCCCATGGCCTCTCCTTTAGGTCACACCTGCTGCTCATCTGCTCTCGTTACAACCAATTACCCTCAGGGGTGATATAAGCTGGAGAAGAGCAGTGTGGAAGAGGAAGGAGAGGTTTCTGGTGGTTTTCCTCTGTGCTGGTCAGAGTGGGCTACTGACTTAGGTGTGGAACAGCCTGCTGCGTGTGACCAGCCTTCTGGTGTGTGGCTCTGGTGTGTGAGTAGTGCTTAACTGAGCAGTGATTGCCCATGAGTGATGGCGGCCTTCATTAGTTTGTGTGGCCTGCCTGGATATTGTTTGTTAGCAGCGTTGCTGTCTCTTTCTGTTGAAGCCTTATTGTTGCTTTCTTTGTTGAGTGGTCATTACCACTTTGGGTTGACCTCCCTGATTTCTTATTAAAAAGCAGCGGTGCTGTCTCCTTTTGTTGTTGCCATTTGTAATTATTGAGGTGTTTGCCTACAATAAAGATCTCTTTTATATTAAATACCTGGAGAAGAGAGACACGTATGTGAGGATGCTGTTTGTAGATTACAGCTCAGCATTCAATACCATCGTTCCCTCGAAGCTGGACAGGAAACTGCAGGATCTAGGACTGAGCAGCTCCCTCTGCAGCTGGATCCTTAGCTTCCTGTCTGACAGACGCCAGGTGGTCAGACTGGGCAGCATCACCTCATCCCCCATCACACTGAACACTGGTGCTCCACAGGGGTGTGTACTGAGCCCTCTCCTGTACTCACTCTACACCTACGACTGCACAGCCACTAACAGCTCCAACATCATTGTGAAGTTTGCGGACGACACTACAGTGGTGGGTCTTATCACCAACGGTGATGAGACGGCTTACAGGGAGGAGGTCAGCGCCCTGACCCACTGGTGTCAAGACAACCATCTCACCCTCAACGTCGCAAAGACAAAGGAGTTGATAGTGGACTTCCGGAGGTGCAGAGAAGTACACACCCCCATCACCATCAACGGCGCTGCTGTGGAGAGAGTGAGCAGCTTCCGGTTCCTTGGAGTACATCTGGCTGAGGATCTTACGTAGTCAGTACACACAAACAAAACAGTGAAGAAGGCGCAGCAGCGCCTCTTCTTTCTCAGGAGACTGAAAAGATTCGGCATGAGCCCCCGCATCCTCAGGACCTTCTATCACTGTGCCATTGAGAGCATCCTCACTGGATGCATCACCACCTGGTATGGCAACAGCACCGCCTACAACTGCAAAGCTCTCCAGCGAGTAGTGCGGTGCTCTGAACGGATAATTGGAGGTGAGCTTCCCTCCCTCCAAGACATCTACAGGAAGCGCTGCCTGAGGAAAGTGGGGAGGATCATCAAGGACTCCAGTCACCCCAGCCATAAACTGTTCAGACTGCTTCCATCAGGAAGGAGGTTCTGCAGCATCCGGTCCCGTACCAGCAGACTGAGAGACAGCTTTTTCCATCAGGCCATCAGACTGCTGAACACGTCATAGACACCTCAGCTTCACTACTGGAACTTCAACATTATGCACTCCACACTGTATATAAATGCCACTTGTTTTGCACATATTCAACTCTGTATATTTTATATATTTTATTATTATTATTATTATTATTTTTTTTTTTTTACTATTTAATTTGTAAAAATGTGTATATACACACACACACACACACACACACACACACACACACACACACACACACACACGTAGGAAAATATTTAGTATACACATCCAGAAATGCATACACTATTATATATTGTACATATATTTATTAGTTTCAGGTTGGCCATTCTTGTATTTTGCTCGTTTGTGTTGTTGTGTTTGCACATCTCTGTTGCTTGTGGGGCTCGCACACAAGAATTTCACTCGCATGTGCTGTGCCAGTGTGCCTGCACATGTGATGTGACAATAAAAGTGATTTGATTTGATTTTGATTTGAAATACCTCTGCCTGGCGTTCTTTTCATTCCACCTGGATCTAACTGTTACTGTCCCCCACCCTCATCGCCTAGCATTTAAGAGGGGACGTAACATCCTTGATGATATTGCCAGCTCTGCTGAGGTACCGAGAGTTTGCAGTGACCTCCAGGCTGGGCAGAGAGCAGCCAGTGATCTTCTGGGCTGTGTTGATGACCCTCTGCAGTACTTTCCTGTCTGCAGCTGAGCACCCTGCATACCATGTTGTTATGCCGTACGTTAGGATGCTCTATATGGTGGCTCTGTAAAATGTCACCAGCAGCCTCTCCTCCAGGTTGTTCCTCCTGAGCACTCTCAGAAAGTGGAGACGCTGCTGGGCCTTTTTAACCACCGCTGTAGTATTTGCAGTCCAGGAGAGGTCATCAGATATCTGCACGCCCAGAAACCTCATGGAGTGTACCCTCTCCACACAGCTCCCGTGAATGTAAAGTGGGGCCGGGTCTGCTCTGCCCTTCCTGAAGTCCAAGATAAGTTCTTTAGTTTTCGTGGTGTTCAGTTGGAGGTTGTTAACTGAACACCACTCAGTCAGTCTGTTGACCTCATCTCTGTAGTCCGACTCATCCCCCCTTGAGATGAGTCCAACCACTGTGGTGTCATCCGCGAACTTTATGATGGTGTTTGAGAGATGGGTAGGGGAGCAGTCGGATGTGTAGAGCGTAAACAGGAGGGGACTCAAAACACATCCTTGTGGAGACCCGGTGCTGAGTGTGATGGTGCTGGACCGGTGGGGGCCGAGTCTGACAGACTGTGGTCTATTTGTCAGGAAGTCCTTGATCCAGAGGCAGATGGGGGTGGAGAGTCCCAGGTGAGACAGTTTCTGGACCAGGATCTCCGGGATGATATGATTGAATGCTGAGCTGAAGTCCAGAAAGAGCATTCTCACATAGCTTCCTCGGTGCTCCAGGTGACTCAGCGCAGTGTGGAGCGCTATGGTGATAGCGTCCTCAGTGGAACGATTTGTCCTGTAGGCAAATTGGTGGGGGTCCAGAGTGGGAGGCAGACCGGCCCTGATGTGCTGACAGACCAGTCTCTCAAAGCACTTCATCACTACAGGCGTAAGTGCAACAGGCCTGTAGTCATTTGGGCTGGCCACAGCTGTCTTCTTGGCGATGGGGATGATGGTGGAGGTTTTGAGGCAGGGCGGGACGGTGTTTGATGACAAGGAAAGGTTGAAGATTTTAGTGAAGACTCCGGTCAGTTCGTCAGCACATGCTCTGAGAACCTTTCCATGTATTCCATCAGGACCTGCCGCCTTCCTGGGATTCACTGACCTTAGAACACACCTCACTTGGTGCTCCCTAAGTGTTAGTGTGCCAGTGCTGGGGGCGGGTGGAAGTGGTGTGGCAGCTGAGGGCTTGGTCGTCTCAAAGCGGGCGAAGAAACTGTTTAGATCCTCAGCCAGTGAGGCATCAGTCCTAGATGTTGCCTGGTTATTGCTTCTGTAGTTGGTAATGTGATTGATCCCCTGCCACATTTTTCTGGGGTCGTTGTCAGCAAGGTGATCTTCAATCCTCCTCCTATAGGCAGCCTTAGCTTTCCTGATGCCTCTACTCAGGTCTGCCCTGGCCGCCCTATACACAGCCCTGTCCCCTGACTTGAAGGCAGTGTTGCGGCTTTTTAGGAGGGATTGCACTTCGCTATTCATCCAGGGTTTTTGATTTGGAAACACCCTGACCCTTTTGTTGACGGTGACATTGTCAACACAGTTCCTGATGTACGAGAGTACAGTGTCCGTGTACTCCTGGAGGTTGTGGCTGGAGAATAAATCCCATACAGTTGTTGAGAAGCAGTCCTGCAGTTGAGAAAGGGCTCCTTCAGGCCAGGTTTTTATTGTCTTTGTCTGGGGCTTTGTTTTTCTCAGCAGGGGGGTGTAGGTGGGGGTGAGGGACATGCAGAGGTGGTCAGATCCAGCCAGGTGGGGGAGGGGTGTCGCTCTGAAAGCATGCCTGATGTTTGAATAGACATGGTCCAAAGTGTGTTCTCCTCTCGTAGCAAAGTCCACGAACTGGACAAATTTAGGAAGCACAGTCTTTAGGCACGCTTTGTTAAAGTCGCCGGCGACAATAAAAACCCCATCGGGGTGGGCAAGCTGTTGTTTGTTTATGGTGTTGAGCAAGAGGCTGAGAGCCGTGCTAACATTAGCATCCGGCGGTATATAAACAGCTATCACAATAACTACTGTAAACTCCCTCGGGATGTAAAAAGGTCTGCACGAGACTGCCAGAACCTCCAAATCAGGAGAACAGTGTGTGTGAATGATCCTGCTGTTACAACACCACTCATTATGCATATTTGTGAATGTGGAGATGTTATATTGGTGTAGCGTGGTATAAGCCACCAAGTAACCACTGTGGGCCTCTCTTATGACAAGTACGAACTTTCAGACCAAAAAAAACTCCCACAGGATCGAATCCAGAATAAACAGGACAAGAGGGTCAATATCAGTAAAAGATGTTCAACAATTTATTAACATAACAAGACACCAAAGTTTTGAGAAAAATAAAAAAAACCTAAAACATCGCTACAACAAAAAAAATAGTAGCGGTGCAACCTTGCCAGCAACAAAGCTATCACCTGAGGGTTTGTTCCTCCTTGGCGGTCCCAGGTGCTCGTCACTCTAAAAGAGACAAATCCACCTCAAACATAAAAAGGCCCAACCGAACACTTATAGCATGCACTAAGTGCTAGTTCAGGCAATAGACGGTGGTAATACAAAAGCACTCTTAATAAACCTTAATCACGGCAAATCCACACACAGAGCACCACTAAAAAATCCTCATTCCCCCGAGGTATGAGCCCCACTCAGGGATTGCACGTTGCCCGCTTAGTATTGCACCAACCCAATAAAAATAAACAAAACCCGAAATAAAACAACAAAAATAATTAAAAACGGTGACCTGCTAAAACCAAAAAACACAACCATACAGAGAAGGAGGAAAAAAACAGTGACAAGTTCGCATGTGCAGCCTGCCCTACAGGAGGGAATACAATATAAGTTAAATTATAATGCATAATAGACTTTTTTTTCCCTTTTTTTAATGTCAGATATATTAAATTAACATACCTCGAGTAGGCAACTATATTTGCTGCACACCTGATTTGTCTTGGCCTTTTCTTCCACAGAAATCACTACTAAAACATAAATTATAATAAACATCAAATACATTTCAACAAAATTTAAGAAAGGACACTAAAAGACAAACAGCCTATACCTTGAACCTCATCTATAGAGGTTTAAAACCACAGTTTGCGTCGTAGGCGATTAAACTTCTCGGCTCTTCACCTACTCACGCATCCATTACTCACAGCCGCTTGTCAGTGGGAATCATCAGCACCTGTTACTACGCCCTCTTTTATGCCCTCCATTGAGTCCCCTGGGTCCTAAAGCCTTCCCCATTACAATTGCCCTCGTTTTAAAAGGTCACCGTCCCGGCGACCACTTACTGCCAGGGCCTAAATACATTTTGGGGCAAACCATTATGGACAGGGGAACTTTGTGAATCACCGGTGAGAAAAACAACCGTCGAATTTACTGACCGCGGGAGGTTAAAGGGGTTGGAATGTTTTCCTGCTGTACTTCTTTTAGGCCGCTCCTGAACTCTTCCCGGGTCCTGCTCTGGAACATTCTCCCTATTATCAATCCCACTTTCCCTTGGCTGTTCTGGAACTATGGTTACAGGGTTCAGGTTGCTCAGGCCTAGACTCCTAGTTTCACCAACAGGCTCTGAAACCGATACCAAGGGTAGCTGATCTCTGGGTGGGTTTGGAGCCATGGCGAGTACAACTCCACCCACCTCACTGTCATCATCTGGTATATCCGATATTGATTGCTGGGGTGACTCAACTACCAGCCCTGGGTCAGCGAGGGGATGTTGGTCTGGAGCAGATGCCATAGTACCCAAAGGTATTACTCTCAACTCTGCCCGATTTAAGTTTTTGTCAGGGCCTGAATGATCTCTAGGGCGTATTTTATAAACCCTGCCTTCTTTGTCCATACTCTGCACAACAACATACACCGTAGAATCCCAGGCATCATGGATCTTATGGCGGCCTAAAGGATGACTTTTCCGATAAACCAAAGTACCTGGGGGGAGAAGGGAAATAACTGTGGGCTGAAAATGTTTATTTCTCCTCTCTGCAGCTTGTTGGAGTTGTTCTCTCGCATGCACATAAACCGAGCTTAAACGTTGTTTATGCTCCTCCACCCACTCCTGCGCAGATCTAGACATTGATTCCGACTGGGAAGCCCCCAGTAGGAAATCAACAGGCAACTGGGGCTTCTGGCCAAACATAAGCTCATACGGTGAAAAACCAGTAGACTGATGTTCTGTGGTATTGTAAGCATACAATACCTGTGGCAAGTATTGCGGCCACTTTCTTTTCTTATCAGGAGGGAGTGTGCGCAACAGATCATGGAGTGTTCTGTTAAATCTCTCGCATTGTCCATTGCCTTCAGGGTGATATGGCGTGGTCCTGCTTTTGTCTATGCCATACAGGTGACACAGACGTTTCAACAAATCTCCCTCAAAGCTCTTTCCTTGATCACTATGGATACGCTTAGGGACCCCATAGATATAAAACCATTTTTCAGTTAACACCCGTGCCACTGTACTTGCCCATTGATCTACTGTAGGGTATGCTTGAGAGAACTTCGAAAACACGTCAGTGACCACAAGTACATTCTCACGCCCATCACTAGACTTGTCCAAAACACTGAAATCAATGGCAATGACTTCCAGGGGTTTAGCGGCCACCAAACCCCCCCTAAATGTGCGAACCTTTGGTTGTACAGCCTTTGCCAAGACACAACGATCACACTCCTGACAATATTTCTCAATGTCTCATGCCATAAAAGGCCAAAAACACCTTTCTCTCACCAGGCTGGTAGTGCGTCCAATGCCTTGATGACCATGATCATCATGTAAACTTCTTAGAACCTCTATTTGCAAGCACTGGGGTAGCAACAGTTGAAGCAAAACTTTGCCATTACCAGGTGTCTGAACTTGACGATACAAGACACCTTCCTTCAACTTGATTCTGGGCCACTGTTGCAACAACTTTTTCACTCCCTTACTTACATTTCCCATTTCCTGTTTAGTAGGCAGCCTCCCACTTTCCCAATACTGTAAGAAAGGGCCAATTACCGGGTCAGCAGCTTGAAGGGATATTAAGTCAGCTTTAGGTTGGGATGGAAATGCACCTATGGCCCTACACGTAGCGGCAACAGCATCTCCCAGCTGCCCCACATCTGTCTGGTCTTGCACTTCCTGTGGGATCTTCACCCCTGGAAGCAGGCCAGATGGACTCTGTGGGTGTAGCTGCCGTGACAACGCATCAGCATTGCGGTTGCTGGGACCTGGCCTGTATTTAATCTCAAAATTAAACACAGCTAGCTCTGAGGCCCATCGCTGCTCTACAGCTCCCAATTTAGCAGTCTGCAAATAACTGAGAAGATTGTTATCTGTGAACACGACAAACTTATTTCCCAACAAATACTCCCGAAACTTTTGAGTGACAGCCCATTTTAGAGCCAAAAATTCCAACTTTCTAGAACTGTAATTGGACATATTCCTTTCACTAGGTCGCAGGCCCCGGCTAGCAAAAGCAACTGGCCGTCTCTTCCCTTCTTGCTCCTGGGATAGTACTGCCCCTAACCCTCCCTGACTGGCATCTATCTCAAGGACGAAAGGTTCAGCAAAGTCGGCATAGGCCAATACTGGGGCACTAACCAGCAACCTTTTTAATGTTTGGAATGCATTCTCACATTCCTCACTCCAAAGGTGACCCATTGGCCCACTGGTACCACTTCTACGTTTCTTCTTGGTACCTCCCAGCTCGCCCACCAGCCGGTGAAGCGGGGCAGCATACTTGGCAAAACCTTCTACAAACCGCCGGTAATATGAGGCAAATCCCAAAAATGACTGTAGCTCTATACAAGTAGTCGGTCGCGCCCACCCAGCCACTGCACTAATCTTAGAGGGGTCGGTCGCCACCCCAGAAGCCGATATCACATGCCCGAGGTATTGAACCTCTGGCTGGAAAAAGTGACACTTCTCCAGCTTCAACTTTAGATTGTGCTCTTTCAGCCGCGTTAAGATCAAGTCAAGACGCTCCAAATGCTGTTCAAAAGAGGATGAAAACACCACGATATCATCCAGGTACAATAAGAGGGACTGGAAACTTTGGTCCCCAAAAATCCGCTCCATTAGCCGCTGAAAGGTGCTAGGGGCATTACAAAGCCCAAATGGCATTCGATTGAATTCGAACAACCCAAAAGGGGTACAGAAAGCAGTCTTGGCTTTGTCCTTCTCGGCCACTGGTACTTGATTATACCCACTTGCAAGGTCCAATGTAGAGAACCACTGTGCTCCCGTCAGGGCATCTAATGACTCCTCAATACGGGGTAAGGGATAAGCATCTTTCCGTGTCTTGGCATTAAGCAAACGGTAATCAACACACAGCCTAATCTCCCCATTTTTCTTGAAAACCACCACAATTGGGGAAGAATAAGGGCTACTGCTTAAACGCACTACTCCCCGATCCAACAAATCTTTAATATGAGCTTTCACTTGTTCATACTGAGAAGGTGGGAGCCTACGATACCGCTGTCGCACTGGGGCATCGTCCATTAAAGGGATCTCATGTTCCACCAATGTGGTACATCCTAAATCTCCCTCCCCATGACTAAAAACTGAACAATGCTTCTGCAAAAGTGACACTCCTTGTTGGACCTGTTCATTGGACAAAGTAGGCCATGAGAGTTCAGAAACATCAAAGTGCGAATGCGCCTGTACGGTCACTTCGTGCATCGTTATCGGCAGCGTGGAGTCCTCAGACTCTGCGATAACGACAGGGTTCCCAGATGATGGGGGGTCAACCAGATGCAACTCGCCTAGTTGTGTACAAGGCGGTAACCAAACATCCTCAGTTCCCACATTAACCACCGGAATGTCAACCACACCTTGTTCAACAGAAATGAGGGCCGGAGAAACCAAGATGCCCCCCGGCAGGGGATTACCCGTCGCTATAGGCTCCAGGAGCACTGATGGGAAATTAATATTAGCAGCAGAGGGGCAACTAGTGCATATCCATTTCAACGACCCAGCAGGGACACAAACAGCTCGACCATAGACTTTTGCTTTACCTAAATACCCGGATGTATTCAAAGCCTCAATGCGCTGACACTTATGAAGTGTCTCTTTCCACGTCTTACTGGCATTTTCAAGGGCAGGGGATTCAAACAGACGAGGGCCGAACTGTTCCGAGAGTAGGTGGTAACAACGGCTAATGATATTCATCCCCAAGAGACCAGGCACACTCTGTGGCTGCTGAACGCTACCATCTCGAGGGTCCTCCACCACTAACACGCCCATTTTTGTCAGGATGCCGCCAAAAACAGTCACATCAAGCTCCATGTAGCCTATATAGGGGATTTTCGACCCATTAGCTGCCCTGAGGCGTAACCATTGGCATTTCTTTAAGTGCCCCACCCCCTGCGGCCTAAAGTGCTTCTCAAAGAAACTCTCTCGAATAGTGGTGACCATGGACCCAGTATCCAAAAGACAGGGAACTATAACACCCCCCATTTTTTATTTCCACCACTGGACAATTTCCAATTAAGCGAGAGGGATCTCCCATAACAACTTCAGCTGAGCCTACAAACCCTGTTCCCGATGCCTGGCTCTCTGCACCAGAGGGACCTAGTTTCCCGACAGCTGAGACTCAGGGCCTTGTTCCACAACCTGACTGTGTGCATGTGCGTCAGCATGAGACCCACCACTGTTCTTCGTAGCTAGATGTTTGACCCTACAGAACCTGGCAATGTGACCAGCCCTACCACACCGATGGCAAATTGGCTTTCCATCTGCCTGGAAACGAAAGGGCCCAGCGGTGGGAGAGATCGAGGGAATGTTAGTCTGAGACGGCTGTGAGAAATGGACCGACATCTGCTTCATAAGCGTATCCAATTGAACCTGTTGTTTACGAAGGCACTCTTTTATCTGTAGAATGTCATCATTAGACCCGAGGGTGACTGCATGCATCTCTGCATTAACTCCCTCTACTACCTGGCAATTCGTATCACAGGAATAGGCTCGGGGCCTAGTTTTCCCTCCCTGCCTCCCTACATCAGCCCACTTAAGGGCAATACTGCGCAGGGCAAGAAAAGACAGGTCTGGTATTTGGAGGACCCGCTGTTTCAGCTCTCTATGCAGCATATCATCATGGACATGTTCAGTAAACTGATCTCTTAACAATATGTCAGAATTTGGAATACCACCTGGTGTCTTACAGCTTACAATGTCCATTAGAGATTTAAGAGCATGAGAGTAATCTCGCAGACATTCCCCTTCTCGCTGGGTGCGCTGGAAGAACTGTAGCTGGGCAGCTACATATGACTGAGTGCAGCTATAGTTCTCGACCAAAATATCAAAAATCTTGTCAGGAGTGTCTCTGCTGATACTCGAATGAAAACAGACCTCCGATTTGGCACTGCCATCAAGATGGTCCATCACAAACATCACTTGTGCTGCTCTTGACATAGGACGAATCTCCAAGCACCTACGTACTTCTTCCACCCACTGGTCAACCGTTAACAAGTCCACTGACAGTTTACCGGTGAACCTTGGGCATTTACGCTCCCGAGGTGCATAAACGTAACACACATTGGAAGCTTCATTTATTGAATTCATATTTGAGGGCACAGTAGATGGACCTGGCACTGGGTCTGGCACTTGGCCAGTCACAGGAGAACGTTCCTGTAATTGGTCCCTCAACTGTTCATTTGCTGCTTTTAGCTGTTGCAGCTGCTCCAAAAGGGCCTGTACGTCATCCATAAGGTCGGCGACGGAGGTCTATTATCCCCACAGCAGTCCAAGCGTTGGCTTCCCCTCCGTAGAAAATGTCACTGTTTTTTTTCTTTTTCCTCCTCTCCTTTAATATTCTTCCTAAAATAAGCAGGGCCACCGTCAAAATAAAAACCAAACACCGTAATTGATATGACCTAGATCCTGTCGACAGCGCCAATTAATGTAGCGTGGTATAAGCCACCAAGTAACCACTGTGGGCCTCTCTTATGACAAGTACGAACTTTCAGACCAAAAAAAACTCCCACAGGATCGAATCCAGAATAAACAGGACAAGAGGGTCAATATCAGTAAAAGATGTTCAACAATTTATTAACATAACAAGACACCAAAGTTTTGAGAAAAATAAAAAAAACCTAAAACATCGCTACAACAAAAAAAATAGTAGCGGTGCAACCTTGCCAGCAACAAAGCTATCACCTGAGGGTTTGTTCCTCCTTGGCGGTCCCAGGTGCTCGTCACTCTAAAAGAGACAAATCCACCTCAAACATAAAAAGGCCCAACCGAACACTTATAGCATGCACTAAGTGCTAGTTCAGGCAATAGACGGTGGTAATACAAAAGCACTCTTAATAAACCTTAATCACGGCAAATCCACACACAGAGCACCACTAAAAAATCCTCATTCCCCCGAGGTATGAGCCCCACTCAGGGATTGCACGTTGCCCGCTTAGTATTGCACCAACCCAATAAAAATAAACAAAACCCGAAATAAAACAACAAAAATAATTAAAAACGGTGACCTGCTAAAACCAAAAAACACAACCATACAGAGAAGGAGGAAAAAAACAGTGACAAGTTCGCATGTGCAGCCTGCCCTACAGGAGGGAATACAATATAAGTTAAATTATAATGCATAATAGACTTTTTTTTCCCTTTTTTTAATGTCAGATATATTAAATTAACATACCTCGAGTAGGCAACTATATTTGCTGCACACCTGATTTGTCTTGGCCTTTTCTTCCACAGAAATCACTACTAAAACATAAATTATAATAAACATCAAATACATTTCAACAAAATTTAAGAAAGGACACTAAAAGACAAACAGCCTATACCTTGAACCTCATCTATAGAGGTTTAAAACCACAGTTTGCGTCGTAGGCGATTAAACTTCTCGGCTCTTCACCTACTCACGCATCCATTACTCACAGCCGCTTGTCAGTGGGAATCATCAGCACCTATCCGGTTGTTCAGTGATGACGCGACGAATCCTACTTCCGGGTCTAAAGTAGTCTGCGTTTAATATGGCTTTTGTGTTGTTAACATGTTTAATGTTACGTATTTTCTTCTATTTGATCTCAAAAAGCTCCTAAAACAGTCAGTGATCACTGTTGACCTCCCTCGGCTTTTATTACCGCTAATCATTTATTTAAGCTCAGTTTTTAAAACCTTAGGATGTAACTACAGCCCAGCCCATGCAGCAGTATATGAATGACTAACCTCGTATTGTGGATGGATTATCTCAGTTGTTCTCCTGGCTGAAGTTTGGTCCTTTTACAGCATCCTGCCATGCGATTACATTTGTTCCTGACCACCGACAACATTCACGTTAACTTTTATCGAGTGGGAAATAAGTTAGCTTGTTTATATTATGCTAACATAGCTGTGTCGCTAGCTGTCACGTAGCACGTCATTATATACCAGCTAGCCCAACTTCAGTAACCCTACAAACGTCACTGCTGTTTAGTTTTCTGTCTTCATTTATGCTGGAAGTGATAACAGAGCTGTACGTTTTAATTTGTTTCCAAAACCCCGCAGTCAGGACATGCTATATTGTATTTAGATAGAAGCTAGCGAGCTAACTCCCTGCTAACTTCTAACTCCGCTAAATGTCATAAATTCCGTTTTCATGGATGCCTGGATGTTAAACTCAATTGTTACACCTGGTAGAGCAGAACGCTGATCATTTTATTAAAGATGAAAGACTTTAGACAGTTTTTCAACTCAGTAATGCCATAGTGATCGTTTGATATATGGACCTGCAGCGGAGTTCAGACCCAGACACGGCTAGTGACGTCAGACTGAACAACCGGATTACTACGCCCTCTTTTATGCCCTCCATTGAGTCCCCTGGGTCCTAAAGCCTTCCCCATTACATTGGTGTCACTGGTAAAAATAAATAATTGAAATGGGTATATATTTGTTTTTTGTTAAGTTGCCTAATAATTATGCACAGTAATAGTCACCTGCACACACAGATATCCCCCTAAAATAGCTAAAACTAAAAACAAACTAAAAACTACTTCCAAAAACATTCAGGTTTGATATTAATGAGTTTTTTGGGTTCATTGAGAACATGGTTGTTGTTCAATAATAACATTATTCCTCAAAAATACAACTTGCCTAATAATTCTGCACTCCCTGTATAGGTTAAACAGGATCTTCAACAGGTGAATGTGGCAGGTGAACTGATGAATGCTCCACCCAGGCGAGGAAACAGGGACATGACTGAAAAACACTGGTGACTCACCCAGACCATGACACAGATTCACTTCTCTGCAGGTCAAGTAAGTGACTTGAAGCTGAACTTGAGGTTGGCGAGTTGGGGCCACTTAGGCAGCTGAGGTCAGCAGTCCCTGAGGGAGAGCCATTCGATTGCCTGAAAAAAGACCTACAACAAAAAGGTCAGAGCAGGTGGCTGGAGACAGGACTTAGCTGACTAACTTAGCTGATTTAGAAGCTTCTGTTTTGGCTAAATAGGACGACCAGCAACAGTGTGCCCTGAGAGTTCACCAGCAGAAATGCCTGAGCTTAACATTACAAGCTTCAGACTTGGTGCAGTAAATGAGGCTGAAAAGTGGCCAGATAGCTCAGGTCGAGAACAAGGCAAGCAGCAATTGGTGAGGACCCTTGAACACTACCTTGTTTTCTTTGGTGTGAAGGGTGGCATCTCATTGGTCCATGTTCTGCGCTTCCATGGTTTTCCCCTCAAACCCAAGTTGCTGTTATCAGGCGATGTGGCAGGTTGTGAGGCTAGTCAGTGTGGCTGGTACACATTATCTGATCTTGCCTTATTTCCATAGCACACTAGGACCTGGAGGACGAGCACAGTCGGAAAGACTACGTAAGAGCTCCTGAGCAAGGCACACAGAGAAAGTCAGCCTGTGCATCCAGTTACAGAGTGAATTAAGTGAAATCATAAGCACAAACAGTGTCTGGTGTGTGTGAGTGTGTGTTGTGTCAGGTCTTACAACAATACAACAGGCTTACCTGCTTTATCAATAAGTAACCAGATAACCTCTAGAAAGCTGGGGCCACTTTGCCCATGTGATGAAACCCATAGAGAACTTGTGAAAAACTACATCATCATCATGGGGGTGATCGTGGCTCAAGAGTTGGGAGTGTGCCTTGTAATCGAAGGTTGCCGGTTCGAGCCCCGACTTGGACAGTCTCGGTCGTTGTGTCCTTGGGCAAGACACTTCACCCGTCGCCTACTGGTGGTGGTCAGAGGGCCCGGTGGCGCCAGTGTCCGGCAGCCTCGCCTCTGTCAATGCGTCCCAGGGTGGCTGTCGCTACAATGTAGCTTGCCTTCACCTGTGTGTGAATGGGTGGATGACGGGATATGTAAAGCGCTTTGGGGTCCTTAGGGACTAGTAAAGCGCTATACAAATACAGGCCATTTAACATTTATCAACTCACTGACCCACTCCAATTTGCACATCAAACAGGCATAAGTGTCAATGACACCAAAGCTTTTATCACTGACACCATTCATAAACAAGAATCTCATCTCTGCTTTTCGCGGGTGATGTGGTTCTGTTGGCTTCATCAGGTGGTGTCCTCCAGCTCACACTGGAACGGTTCGCAGTCGAGTGTGAAGCGGTGGGAATGAGGATCAACACCTCCAAATCTGAGGCCATGGTTCTCAGCTGGAAAAGGGTGGAGTGCCCACTCCGGGGTTGGGGACGAATTCCTGCCCCAAGTGGAGTAGTTTAAGTACCTCGGGTTTTGTTCACGAATGAGGGAAGAACGGAACTGGGGATCGACAGACGGATTGGTGCTGCGGCTGCATCTTGTCACAACCTCTCTAGGCTCCCCTCAGGGCTGTGTGCTCTCACCGCTGATTTTGATCCTCTACACTGATGAGTACCTTTCAACCCAATTGTCACCTGGTAGAGTTTTTTTTTCTGAATCAATATTTTATGATGTGTAGAGCGGTCAAAGAGAGATATATAAAAGATGAAACAGGGACAAAAAAAACCCTCAAAAGAAACAAGGGAAAAAAATAAATGAATGAAACTAGAGAAACACTGTCACTTTAAATACACCCTGTAGTTAAATGCGACAATCTACAATTTTTACAAAAATGTCTGTAAAATGCGGTTATTTTTTCTATGTGTGAACCTACATGCAACTCAGATAACACAGTGTTCTTGTTATGGGTTTCTTTTATTGGGATTGCATCATTCTGTTCAGCTTTCCAGCTGACTCCTCTCTGCCATCATCAGCTCCCTGTGTCACTGAAAAGGGAAAGAATTATTACTACAAATGAACTGCAGCTGCCGCATCAGCCTCCCTGCCACTGCGACTCGAGCCTGCTGCACCACCCTTCCCTTCAGCAAAGCGAAAGACCACACCTCCGCCACACAGTGTTTTATAGCTTTCTACATCCACACTCATTTTTAGACCTTCAAGCTCAGGTCCTCTACCAGAGGCCTCAAAGCTTGAGGGTCCCGTATCTTTCCTGTTCTGGGGACTATGCTGTTCGGAACAGAGATCTCGGATGTTGTTCCTCGGATCTGCTGGAGCCACTTGCCTAGCTTGGGGGTCACTGCACTGAACGCTCTGATTACCACTGGGACCACTGTTACTTTCACCCTCCACATCTCATCTCTGAGCCTTTGGTACTTCTCCAGCTTTGTGTGTTCCTTCTTCCTGATCTTGCTGTCAAGGTGTGGGTTTATCCCACAGTCCGAAGACATGCAGTTAGTGAGGTTAGCTTAACTGGTGATTCTAAATTGCCCATAGGAGTGAATGTGAGAGCAAATGGTTGTCCGTGTCTCTCTGTGTTAGCCCTGTAACAGACTGGTGACCTGTCCAGGGAGTACCCTGACTCTGACCCTGCGATCCACCCCCTGCCCCATGACCCTGAATTGGATAAGCAGAAGAGAATGGATGGATGGAAGAACTTCTAGGTGTAGCCAGGTGGCAGAGGCTTCCATTTTGGTGATTTCAGAATCTTATCTATGCTTTTTGCAGATCATGTGGTTCTGTTGCCTTCACCAGGAGCCGGATTTTCTGCTCACACTGGACTAACTAATGATTAAATCCAGAGTGCTGTATCAATCAATCAATCAATCAATCAATCTTTATTTATAAAGCACTTTTCATACAAAAAATGTAGCACAAATTGCTTTACATAGTTAAAAGCAGCCCACCCCACCCTCCAACTCACTCCCCACACTCTCATTAACATAAATGATGTGAATACACACATATCTCCCCCCCACACACACACACGCGCACACTTAAAGAGTAAAAATTGGGCTGGGTTCACATGAGCCAAGTGAGGAAACACTATAACAGGGAGCCGTCTGCACCAAGAGCCGGTCACAGACCGCAGCCTCCAGGGGTACCGCTAACGGGATACAATATGAATATAAATATAAATAGAGTAAGAAGATTAAAAAATGGATAACAATAAAATCAATAAATAATAAAATAACAGGATAGAATGAATAAGCATAAGATAAATAAACGCTAAGTAAAAGCTAAATTAAAAAGGTGGGTCTTGAGCCTGTTCTTAAAAACATGTACGTTCTCTGCGGCCCTGAGCTCCTCTGGCAGGCTGTTCCACAGACGAGGACCATACCACTGAAAAGCGGCCTCTCCGTGAGTATGTGTCCTGACTTTAGGGACAATCAAAAGGCCAGTACCAGAGGACCTCAGGGTCCGCGAGGGTTCATATGGTAAAAGCAGATCTGAGAGATAAGAAGGCCCAAGACCATTAAGACATTTAAAAACCAATAAAAGAACTTTAAAATCGATCCTGAAACACACGGGGAGCCAATGCAGTGATTCTAAAACCAGTGTAATGTGGGCCCGCCCTCTGGTCTTTGTCAGCACACGAGCTGCCGAGTTTTGCAAAAGTTGTAAAGTTGAAATATTCTTCTTGGGAAGACCAGAGAGCAGGGCATTACAGTAATCAATGCGACTGGTAATAAAAGCATGCATCAGCATCTCCGTGTTGGCCCGAGAGAGAATTGGGCGGACTCTGGCTATATTTTTAAGATGATAATAAACAGAGAATGAGTGAAAAAAGGTCACTGAAAAAGAAGCAGAAGAAGTCCCAAGCAGACAAAAGCTATTGCATCATAACTAAGCGAGGTTTCAGGGTTACCAGCCATAAATATTTTTTTCTCAAAAAGGAAAGCCTTAAGTCTAATCTTGAAAGTAAGTAACAGGGCACTGCTTCCACAGAAGAGGCACCTGAAAGCAGAAGGCTTTAAAAAACCTATGAACTACAAGTAAGCTTGCAGAATGAGAGTGACGCGCACTATTGGGGTGATATTGATCTATGATGTCTTTAAGATAAGATGGGGCCTGACTATTCACGACCTTGTATGTGAGGGCAAATATTTTAAATTCAATTCTGGATTTAACAGGGAGCCAATGAAGAGAAGTCAAGGTGGGGCAAATATTTTCACTCTATTATCTACCTGATAATAATACTCAACTACAGTAGTCAAGTTTAGAAACAATAAATACCTGAACTATTTTTTTTTTATTAGCATTACTCAGAGACAAGATGTTTCTAATTTTAGAGATACTATGCAAATTCAAGAATAAAACCCTACATATTTGTTTAATATGGACATATTGTGGTCAAAAATAATACCAAGATTACTCACAGGGAGGACAAGCACAGAGATGAGCCCACTGTCAGAGACCATAAGAAGATTATTTGTAACCTTCACTAAAGGTGTTTCTGTGTTGTGATGAGTTCTGAAATATGGCTGAAACTCCTCTGCAGATGATCAGTTAACTGATTTACAACTGCCCTTTCAAAAATGTTTTAGATAAAAGGAAGGCTGGTGACTGCCCTATAATTAGCTAAGATAGCTGGCTGAAGTGATGTCTTTATAAGTAATGGTTTAATTACTTGAAAGCTTGTGGTATATAGCCCAATAATAGAGATAGATTAATTGTATTTAAGATGGATCATTTAAGGAAACTGATTACTAAGAAAAATCAACTACGGAGAAGTAGTCTAAATAAATACCCATAGTGTTGGAAATTGATGTATGTAATGATATGTTTATGAGATTATTGAATAAGTTTGAATAACTGAAAAAAATTGCTCTAATAGTTGAAATTCTATTTGTGAAGAAAATCATGAAGTCATGACTAGTTAAGTTGAAAGGAATGCTTGGCGCAACAGGTGTCTGACTCTTTGGCGCCTTGGTTACAGTGCCAAAGGAGAACCAGGGTTGTTCTTATTTTCTTCAATCAGGGATGTCCTAGATTTACAAAGTGCTTTAAAATAAAGATCTTCTAAATTAATGAAATGCCATTTCTTCTACAGTTTACGGTTACTGTTATCTGTTTGTTATTCAAGAATTACAAATTAGACTGCATTGGCACATGGTATTGACGAAGGTAACAGTGAAGAAATTATATCCAATTTACAAGGCTATCCCGGTTACCATTTGGTGAGAACCGGGATAAACCCTGGACAGGTCACCAGTTTTACGCAGGGCTAACACAGAAAGACAGACAACTGCTCACACTCAAAACTATGGGCAATTTAGAATCACCATTTAACATAAACCCACTAACTGCATGTAGCTGGACTGTGAGAAGAAGCTGAAAAATCTGGCATGTAAACCGAAGGGGAGAATATGTAACCTGAGTTCTTCTAAGATGCACTTAGAGATACACTATATTACTCTGTTTGTATCCAAGAACACAATTGTTACGGTGGACCAATTATTGCTGAAGCCTGCGTTGTGATTTGAAAGCCACGGAGATGTTGTGTTTTCAGAAAATGTGGATAATTTATTTATTTATTTTTTTAACTCTTGTTACCTGCACACTGTGTCTGTGCGTCTGTAGCACTGTATGGCGTTATTTTTGTGCCACTATTCCGAGTGCACGTAAAACATTTTTGAGCGTACATAAAAAATTTTTTGCAGGTGCTGCATTTTGAGGAGAAATTTATTTTGAGCGAAGAGAAGCTGAATTTGAGTGAACAAAATTCATTGCTGCGTGCAAAAAATGTATTTTAGTGTTTGCTATTATCCATACACACACACACAATAGCAGCCCCTCTCGCTCAGTTTTTGCATTTGCGCTCACTCGCAATGTGTTGCTTGCGCTCTCAACATTTCTGCCCGTGCGCGTTCAGCTCTTTCTGTACACCATTATATTTGTGCCACAAAACCGGCCAAACACAGACTTGGATGCAAAAAAATCTGATTGGCTGTTCTGATCCATTTTGTCCAAAACTCAAACGAGGC
Source organism: Rhamphochromis sp. 'chilingali' (assembly GCF_963969265.1). Lineage (NCBI taxonomy): Eukaryota > Metazoa > Chordata > Actinopteri > Cichliformes > Cichlidae > Rhamphochromis > Rhamphochromis sp. 'chilingali'. The sequence continues at coordinate 14,303,623 of NC_137935.1, forward strand.
AGTGGCGAAGGAACACAGAGTGGTGGAGTTTTGCTGTTGTTGATACTCTCTCTTACTCTCTCTCCTGCCTGGGTAGAACTAATTATGGGTTTCTGCTTTGGCCCACACACCTGCGGTTCATCTTCCCACCTGTGCCTCATTATCTCTGTGTTCCTGTTGCTAATTAAGACAATGAAGCGGTGCTAATCATCGCTGGGTTGTTGTATGATTAGTGTCAGTGTAGCCCCGGCTCTAAACTACTCTTCGTTCTTGTTTGTATCTTGCATATGAACTAACTTGTATTGTCTTTGAAAACAGGCCTCCTGGACCTGTCACTTACAAACCCAAGCAATTGAAAGTGAGTTGGAGCGCGGCTTGCAGATCGCAGTGTGTGGCTGAAGAGGAGCAAGAGTGACCTACCCTGTTTTCCCCCTTTGGATTTCCTGGAGTCCCCAACCCCAGCACTCTTGTATATGTCACACCTGCTTGTGTTTTCAAAACCCTAAAAGAAACTCCTCTAAATGATCCCAAGCATCCAGTGAAAGAAACTTACAGAAAAAGAAAATGGTCCATGAATGGCCCAGCCAATTGCCTGATCTGACTCCAAATGAAAATCTATGGAAAAACCTACGGGCGGCCATGGATCCTTCAGGATTTGCAAACTTTTTGGTTTTTGTGGAAGAATGGGCCAAAATCACACTTAAGGAATGCATTTGAGTAGAGGACAGGAGAGACAGATGAAGACAGATGTCTCCTGTGTGGAGCTGTCCCCAACAAAGGCTTTTTCTACAAAGTATTAAATACATTTCAGTTTTCAGTCATTTTTCTCTGTCATTTCTCATTATTACACAAAACGTGATTTATGGACATCTATGCATCTTTGCATGTGTGGATTGGATTGGTTATCAGGTGAGAATCATGTCGATACCTTTAGAAATTGATTTACTTACAAAATTGATCACTTTTTTATCTGCTTAATTTGTTATGGAATAATTCATGGATAGACCTCACATGGATACAAAATGGTTTATCATTTAATTGTTCATATTAGTGTCTAAAACTGGGCTGTATGTATAATTGTTATGTCATTTCTTGTTTGAAATAAAGATGAAAGTGTGCCTGCCAGAAGCCTTCAAAGTAGCCTGCTGTGAGCAACTCTAGGATGTTTTTAACTACTCTGTCATTAAAAAAAAAACATCCATGAGTCCAAGCAGCATGTGTGGTGGTAGCTACCCAATGCAGCCCGCTGTTCCGCAGCTCGATTGGCATTTGCTAGAGAACAGCAGAACTGCCACGCCTTTGAGTGGACCATTTTCTCAAAAACATGAATAGGTTCAGGGTAAGCATATGTGACAGGTGTGAATGAACTGGATACTTGCCCTGGTGCAAGTACTGCCTGTAACATTATCCATCATGACTGATTTGGCTATGGGTCAGTGATGAGATTACTTGTGGAGGAATATTGTTGCAAAGTTTTACATATGTTCCAAGGATATGTCTTGGAAGATTTTGAAAGAATCAGAATGAAATCCTCCAACCCACCGTCAAAGGGAGTGTGCCCTGGGTTCATCCAGTTCCTGGATGAAAAAGGTAGTTATGCCATTGACTGGCTCATCCCCAGCACGTCATCAGGACCATTCCCAGGTACTGTTGGGATTACATATAGACACGTTGGAGCAATACACACTGCTGAGCTACTTTATGACAAATTAATTTATCAAGATACAATAGTCCCTTAAATTTTGAGGCGACTGTTGTTGTAATTTGGTGCTGTATAAATAAAATAAAATTGAATTGTGTAAAATGTAAGAATAACATTAGGTAAAAACTCTCAGTACACGATAAAAAAAAAATGCTTCAGGGCTTCTGGTTATGGCATCTATCTGAACGGCAGCAAAACTTCGGGCTCCGAGCTTTACATCCTCTCATCGATTTTCTGCCGCAGCTAAAGCCATATTTCTATTGGCACTTGTCCCAACACAAGCTTCTGCTCCGACCCAGCCAGTCAACATGCCGCTTAACCATATAAGACATAGACATAAGCCTAAAACAGTTGGAAAGGAAGGATCAGATGATGATGGTAGCAACGAATATGAAACCGAGAAAATGGAAGAAACTAGTGTTCTGGCCACAACTCAGTTGCTGAAAACACACTTCACTACTCAACTGCATGAAGTTATAACATCAAACTAAGAAATAAAGGACGCAAATGGGGTCTTGTCAGAGAGGCTTACCTCAGCTGAAACCCGTATTAGTAAAGTTGAAGACAACGTCTCCTCCCTTACAAGAAAAGAGGCTTCCCTTCATAAGAAACTTCAGGAACTCCTACTAAAGGTGGACGACCTGGAAAACAGAAGCCAGACATCAATGTTCCCTCTAATTTTCCATGTGTCTGAGCGAACACACAAACTCCCTGAGCGATCCCTTGGACCACTGTGAGCGACATCAGACGTGTGCACTGTGGTCACGCCAGCATCGAATCCATCCAAGTTACATGGTTTATTAAGATAATCAAATTACAGCATTTACATTTATGTTCGACTACTTTTAATTAACTGCTTTAGCCTACTTACAATGAAAATGTAAAACAAAAATGTAGTCATTGACCTGTGTCGTATGTTAACACTATTGGAAGTAAAAATAACTTGAACCCCAATTTTGAAAACACAACTTTCTTCTTCTTTTTTTATAAAGCTCTGACTTGTATTATGAGTATGAGTCTGTGGTCTGGGAGAGAGTCCTGTAACTCTCTGTCTGCAAAATACAGTATACAAAAACCAGTGTTGAACAATTAATTATATAGCTACTTCTTCAAAAAAGTAACACAGTTTGGCAAACAACAAAGTTTTTTGCAGCTATTTTTTTTAAATGCAGCCAAGGCGTTTGGCGTTAAACATTTCAAAATATTTACAGAACGAGATCAGGTGTTCTGCATCAATTTTGATGCCACACAAATTATTTGTGCCACTCCAAAAAAATATTTCTGTCCACTATGAGATAAAGGAGAACAACAGCCTGATACCTGCAGGCCTGACAAAAGGAGATGTATCACTCCTATTATGTAACAGAGCGAAGGTGATTTTATTTCCACAGTGTTTTTAAAGGAGGGGAACCTTCCCTTCCCTGGATGACATCCCCCCACACTGAAATATTAGCAGTCCCTGCTAATGCTCCATCTCCCTGTAACGCTCTGGTGGAATCCCACGCGTGGTCCTAGTGGACCGTCTAAGGGACATACCTGACTCACTCTGGTGAGGTGACACACAGTCCCCATTTCTGTTTTATTAAACCTGAAGCAGAAGTATAATAATATGCGCCCTTCTGTCCCATGCCACAAAATAATCCATTTCACGTCCCAATAGCATAGCTATCCGGAAGCCATTAGGTCCTAAACTGCACCTAGCTGCTACTGTGGGGATACTTCCAGGCCTAACCTGGATTTCGTGCTTAATCCCAAGCACTGCTGCCTAGCAGCAAACCATTACCCCACGTCCCGCAACCCTGCAGCTGACCTCCCATGGCAACCTAGGTGGACGTTCCTTATTCACTCTTCTTGTGGCCAAACATACCTGCGCATACTATCCATACCCATCTGCTCAGTGGTCCTTGGCTTTGGCTCCAACGGTCTATCCTCCATCTTCTTATTTGGCCTATCCTTTTTAAACTACAGCTGGGGCACCAGAATACACACACATCATCAATTTTACTATTCCCCTGACTAACCCAACTGCTCTTGACTCCGTATTCTGTCGACAACGCCAATTATGTAACGGAGCGAAGGTGATTTTATTTCCACAGTGTTTTTTAAAGGAGGGAAACCTTCCTCCAAACGGACAGAGCAGTGGAGCCGCCAAGGGAAAGCACACGAATAAAAACTGTATAGTTAAAATATAATTTATCATATTTAAATAGTTAAAAATATAAAATGAATTAAAACAACCCTGGCCAGGGGACAACACAATAAAAATCAATAAAACACAACAGTAAAAGTCCAGTGGCGTCCGCCACGGTATAAAAGTCACGAAGAATTAAAAATCCAGTGAAGTGGTGCAGAAGGGAAACCCAGCGGCGTCCTCGCCTTCCTCTCCGCATTCTGTGCCCCGGTGCGCTAAAGAAAGGGAGGCAGCGGCAGTCACTACTCTTTTAGGCAGCTTTCATTCGTTAAAAGGGGACAAGTCAAAAGACTTACCCCAGGTGGGCAGAGCTCTCAACTTCGCCCGCCGCTTCTCTGTAACCGCCAAGCTCCACCAGTCCCATCTGTCACTGAGCACTCTCTGTAAATTACCACTCGCTCCTTTCCTCTCAGGTGTGTCCAATTAGTAAAACGGGAAAAGGGCGCAGTCTCTCCAGGACAAATTGACGGTATAACCAAAACATGCAATCTAAATAAAACACTGCACAAAATATGACCAAAACATGCAATATAAAAAATAAGCACACTTCACATTAAAATACAGCAAAGCAAAACAACATCCGTCCTTCCCTGGATGACACTGTAACACCTGTAACATTCAGCAGTCGCCTCATTGTTCTGACGCACACAAGAAAACTATTGACTACACTACACACTAACACAAGATTTGTGCTAAACGTCGCAAATCTCTCACATCTCAAAACACCGCCGTCACTCCTAAAACTTCCCCCCGTTTCTTAACAACTTGCCATATCATTTTTTGATTGGTTGACATGGTACTTTTTTCGACCAATAGGAAATGGTGGGGGTGTTTTTGGTTTTGCTTTTGCTCAAAGGCAGAGAGTGTATTCGTGCCTTTTTTCTTATATAACGTTTCTTCCCGCAGTAAATATAAACAACGATAGTATTCAGGAAGAAAACCAAACATTGCATATATTTTATATTTTGACTCTGGTTTTACGTGGCCTATCAACACAATTTAAAAACTGGTATAAAGTCCACACTTTTTCCGTCAATTGTTCCGTCTGTCCTGCTCACATCTCCAATGGTTGCACACGTTGTCATTAACGTGGCTTCACTCCACATCAGCCACGCCGCTTTGCTAGCTAAAACACCGGCACATAAGGACGCTGTCATAGCCTGTCGGTGACTAGCTGCGTATATACGAATGTGAATCGCATTATTGGCTGGACTATGAGGTGGCATTGTTCCATACGGGAGCAGCCAGTCACTTACTGACTAGCACTGCAAAACAGAATAGTAGAAGTTTTAATTTTAATTTCAATTCAGGTTAGAGTTTTTCTTTGTGCACAATGCAGATTTTCTTTGCGCAGAGACTGTGCCAGCAGTGTGCAATTGCGCACGTGCGCAGCTTAGAGGGAACATTGCCAGAGATTCAACCTGAGACTTGTCAGATTACCTGAGAGTGCTAAACAAGGGGAAATCACATTTTTGCACGTGTGTTCCCATCTCCCCCCATCATCGAGCGAGCACATAGACTACAAGGCCAAAATATCGCAAACGGCTCACCCTGAGTGGTCATCATGAAGTTCTTGAATAATCAAGACAAGTTGAGGGCGATGAGGGCAGAAAATTAATGAACAACAGACACCATGTGATGTTCTTCCCTGACCTGTTGACAGAGCTTCAGAAAAAGTGGAAACAATATAACCAGGTAATTTTCCGTCACAGCTACTGGCACCTCTTTCACACACCAGTGGCAGTGGAAGAAGTCAACTAAAAGGTGCAGTTCTGATGAACAATTTCAGCTTGTTCACCTTTCACCCACAATACCCCCTTTCAGTCCCAATACACAGTTACGCTAGCATGCAGTGCGCGCACTGTGTGTAAGCATTCTCCACGACACTGCGCATCAGCATGTCGCCCGTCAAACTGTCGCTGTCCTGCAAAACTCTGGTTGGAACTTCATCACCCACCCACCCTACAGTCCTGACTTCGCACCCAGTGACTACGACCTGTTCCCAAAGTTGAAAGAACATTTATCTGGAAGCCGATTCTGTGGCGGCGAGCGGGTATGACATAGGCATTGTAAAACTGCCACTGGGTCTACAAAAATGCATCGACCAAATTGACGATTATGTAGAAAAATAAGTCTTCGAACTTTAAAATGATGTAAATATTATGGAAAATAAATGGTTGTTTGTATTAAAATAATCTAAAATAATAGGAGGCCTTACTTTTGGGATTGCCTTCGTAATTTAAACAAATTCAGAACATCCAGACATGGCTCAAAAATTGGATTATTTGCAGATGACATTGTTTTAATGCTGTCCAAATTGAAGAGTTCAGTTCTCCAGCTACTCAAAACAATTAACTCATTCAGCAGCATCTCCGGTTATAAAATGTATTAATCCAAATTGGCCATTCTCTTCTTTACACATTCTGAAAGAATTAAACCATCCATTTAATCAATTTTTCAAGTTGCCAAAGACAGCCTTACCTATCTAGGTATAAAAATGACTCCAAAAATAGATGAATTGGTATATGCAAACTACACTCAAGCAATTAGCTCTGTTGTACAATCAATCAATAGATGGTCTATGGTGCCAATCTCTCTGTTTGGACACGTAAACATACTCAAGATGAGTGTTTTCCCACATTTCTTGATCTTTTCCAAGCCATTCCTCTCAGCCCACCAGATGACTTCTTCACAAAGATAAAAACAATCTTCAATAAATGTATCTGGAATAACAGACAAGCCAGATTATGCCTATCGTTACTATATCTTCTGTATGATAGAGGGGGCCTAGGTATACTAGACCTCAAATGGTACTATTGGGTTGCCCATCTCTCTACAGCCAAGTTATCTTGGGTGAAATTTAGAAAGGACAAGCACTACCTCCTTACTGCTCAATTCTTACCTGTATTCAGGAAAATATAAAGATTTGATGTGCTTCAATGACTTGACACAGAAATTTGGCATTCCTCCTAAACATTTTTTAAAATTTCTTCAAATCAGAAGCTTTATTTCAAAAACTCAAAAATCTCTAACACTGTCTACTCTAAACTCATTAGAGGACACTGAAATAAACAACCACCAAAGGAAGGGCGTAATATCCCACTTTTATAGTAACGTTAGACACGGCTCTCAAACATTCTCATGGTGTCAAGGCTTAAAATGTAGTATACCATAGAGGAATGGCAGAAAGCCTGCTTGAAAGCCCAAACACAATCATTAGCCAATTATATTGGATTAGTTTAAAGTAGGTGTTTATAGAGAACATATGTAACTCCAACACTGTTAAACAAATTTGATCCTAACATTCCAGACATATGTGTTAATTCAAGTTCAAGTTCAAAGTTTATTCGCCACATGCAGTGGCAGGTTGCCCTGCAGTGGAATGAACCCGCCCCCCGACCTTACACATACAACACAGACATCACATGGGGATACAAGTCAGAGAACGGTTGCATTACAGAAAAAACACTGAAATGTACACTACAATGGGAAAGGTACAAGAGGAAAAAAAGAGACCTCTACTCATGCTGGGCTACAGGAGGACAGCATGAGAACAGGAAACAAAAAAACTCCTCTGCACAGAAAAGCACATAAATGTCCACAGTACAACATTATAGAGCACGTGACCAGCAACAGGGTTGGGTAGGGGATAAGGAGTAATCCCAGGCAACACAACAGTCATCCTGCCACTGCGCCGACTCTCCAGCGCGGGCCCAGACCCACCTCGTGTTCCCAGGAGGCAACAAGCATCGAAGGCATTGGAAGGGGAAGGGAAATGTGTGAGTGCTTATCAGTGTAAGTGTATGTGTGTGAGTGTCCATAGTTCAGCTGAGACAGTGTCCTTCGCCCTATCAGGCTAAGTAAACAGTCTGCTAGCCAATCCAGGTGGCCTTGCATGGGATGGGAAGAATAGTCATCACACAGTCGTTATCAGGAAGTTTTTGTTCGGCTCCAGCCCCAGCTGGCGCCATGGTGTCCGCATGTTGATGTTGTCAATTTTCTTTTTATGCGAGCAGCTCAGAAGAGAAGAATTTCAAGCTGTTCTTAACACTCCGACACTGGTCTCTCAATCTCCGGTTGGAGAGCCGCAAGCCTCCCCATGATGGTATCAAACTTCTGTTCCATGGTGTTATCATTCTTTTGATTCTGAGACCCCACAACTGCAGTGAGCCGTTCTGCGATGTGATCCAACTTTCGCTCAAGGGTCTCATTTTGAGTAGGCCTCTCTTGGATGTATCCCAACATACACTCAATGGTGTTGTTTTGAGTCTTCACAGCAGCTGTAAGCGTCTCCAAGGTGTTAACCACACTGCGTTCGTTGTGAGAGGTAGCGTCTCGTCCTGTCGCTTCGATTCCAGCGGGCAGCTTTGGGGAGGTTTGAACAGCCGGTTCCACTCTCTTATTTCTCCGATAAGTCAGGGCCAATCCAGCTCCAATCAGCAAGAACCCTGTTATCATGGTTCCGAATATGCAGACAGCCTCAGATCTCAAAATGGTGGAGCATTGCTCAAACTCTTATAGCCTCTGGTTCTCCCACCTTATCATAATAGCCTAAACATTCACATGCTTTTCTCTCACACGGCGCCTAAGCTACGACCTTGGCTCCCCGTTTATCTGCTCCTGCTGAGTTGGGGCAGAAAACTCCAGTATATTCTGTTCTCTTCTAATCAGACAAATAAGGCGATGACTTTCTGCAAACAGTATTTCTTATAACATCATAAAACAATATCATTCATCCACAATAAATCAGCAGTCTAATGTAATGCAAATCAGTTTAACGAATGCAATAGTTATCAGCTTCTTCTAATTCAGGAGAATAATGCAAACTAAAACTACATAATAATTCACAATCTTTAATTAGGGGTATAACATGGCATAAAATAATATTATAATCTAACAGTAGATATCTTCAGCGTCCTCGATCAACAGTCCCGCCAGGCACATGACCCTCCAGTTCTGCCACCCATCCATCGTGTATCCGGCAGGGAAAGTCCCTCCAGGGCACTCGGGCTCTCCCGAGCCCAGACTCCTTGTTGAGAAAAGGGTGTCAATAGCATTCAGAGACCAGTTGATCAAATCCATAATTCTCTTTTAGGTTTTAGAGAACGACAGTGAGAGACTGTTCGAGGGAAAGTAACACACACGAGACAAGACAAGGACAAGAGGCTAATTGTGGGGACAAAGGCACACTAATGCATTGCCTGTGGGAATCTTCTGAAACCCAAAGGTTTTGGAAAGAAGTCTTAGATGTAATTGCGCATATTACAAGTGTTAAGCTGAATCCGTGTCCAAAATTTTATTCTAGGGATCTTCCCCACTGAAATGCAATCTACTGCTTGTTACAAGCAAAATACATATAGCCAAATCTCGGAGATCCATTACTAGACCACATTTGAGAACTTGGCTGTTGACTTTGTCCAAATCCCAAGCTTTAGAGAAACTTACTTTTTTGATTAAGGGTAAACATGCTTACTTTAAAAAGATGGGGAAAAAAAGTGGGGAAATTTTTTGTCTTTTTTTCGAATATCGAGCGATGACCGACAATGAACAGATATGACTGTACCCATTTAATTTGCATGGGAGATGTGCTGTTGTGGTTTTTGAAGATAGCCTGAGGAGCTTGCATGTGCTGGACTGTTCAATGGTAGGACAAGAGATGGAGATGTTAGATTGATTGCAATGAAGGAAGACACAGCTCATTGCTACAGCCGTTTTATCGGATCTCTCTCTCACTGACTTGGAATCTTCGGAATAAACTCTAGCCTGAAGCCCTGGGGAAACCAACTTAAAACGTATTGTCTCACTGTGTGTTCTTTTAGCACTGTCTGTTTCCTTGTTTGTTTGGGGTTTTTTTTGTATGTGTGGTTTTTTTTTAATAATATGAGGCCATATTTCCATGAGTGAGTGTATATATCAGTATGTGTGTATACACAAGCTGGCTATACTTGGTGAGTGCACACTATTATTATCTACTTAATTTTCTATTTATTTTTACATATTTTATTTTATTTATTGATTTTATTTTGTTCTCTGTCTACCTCATTTAAATCATTTTCTTTAATCATGCTTTAACTTCAAATGCCACTAAATTCTGCACTGAGGCTCTTCCAAATAACTGTTGGGAGAAACCTCTAAACATCCTGTCACCGGGTGAAAAAAACCCTCCTCTATCGTCACAGTACCATCAATCAGAATGCGCAATTCAAATCAGGTGAGATTCAAACAGGTCAAGCAAGAAAGCAAGAAAGAAAATAGCTGCTATGATATGTATGAATGCATAATAGTGAAAGCCAAATGTCTCAATTGCTTGTAATCCAAAATTAGCGCTCAAAAATGAAAAATCCTTGTATTTAAAAGTCGCTAAAACCATATACTCACTGCAGATCACTGAAGGTGACCTGCAGTTTTTGAACCGGTCATAAAGTTTAAAATTCTAACAACCTTGCATAAAATTCATTTATTTGAAAAATGGGTCAAAGCTTCTTTGTATCTACTATTTCTGTTGTTGATACTTTCAAATTCATATAGGAGTATTATAAACCCTAGTCAATATACATCACATTTAGAAAGACAAGATATACAAGTATAAGCAATATGAGTCTTGCATGAATCTAATTATTTATATATTCATGATTTATTAATTTATATGTATTTATTTTCATGCATGCATTTTAATTTATGTGGAAACATTTTTACGATTCAGCACCACGACCCATTAAGGCCTTTTTTGTGTTGATCTCCGGTCTCATCAGGATTATGTAACATTTGGGTCCAAACAGTGTGATCAAGAGTCCAAAACTTGAGGCCAGGATGGCAAATACCTCCACTGCATCTGCATAATTTCCCGGTGAGCTGATATACACAGGAACAAAGGCCACCCACACAGCACAGAAGATTAGCATACTGAATGTGATGAGTTTGGCCTCATTAAAACTATCAGGGAGATTCCTTGCCAGGAATGCAATAAGAAAACTGAGGACAGCCAAAATGCCAATATAACCCAATAACACTGCAAAACCCACAGTGGACCCAACTGTACACTCATAAACAATCTTATCATTTTGGTATTGGGTGTTTTTATATGGCGTTGGAGAGGAAGAAACAAGCCAGGTAGTGCAGATGGCTGCTTGAATAGATGTAAGGCACAGAACTGTTCCTCTCTGCTGCATAACACCAAACCACTTCAGACTGGTTCCCCCTCCTGGCTTGGAGGCTTTGAACACAGCCAGAACAACTATGGTTTTTACCAGGATGCATGAGACACACAGCACAAAGCTGATGCCAAATGCTGCATGTCTGAGTTGGCATGTCCACATCCTGGGTCGTCCAATAAACAGCAGTGAACAAAGGAAACATAACTTGAGTGACAGCAAAAGCTGGAAACTAAGTTCTGAATTGTTGGCACGTACTATGGGTGTTCTGCGATGGTAGATAAAGATCCCTAGAATAACAGTACATATAAATGTGCCCAGTAATGAGGCTGCTGTCAAACAAATACCCAGAGGCTCAAGGTAAGAGAGGAACTCGGTCTTCTTTGGCACACATTGGTCACTCTGGGGGTTTGACCAAAAATCCTCTGGACAACTGGTGCACTCCAAGGAGTCTGATAAATAGGAAAAAGATGAAGAAAGGGGAGGATGGTAAAATGCATATTATAGTTAATATGAATTAAATTAAATATGGCATGTTGAAAGATAAACACTTACTGCTCTTATTAGTGACTTTTCCCTCAGAACAAGGGATGCAGTCAAAACAACATTTAGGTTCCCCCTTCTTTCTCACCATGTGGGTACCAGGTGGACAGCTCTCACTACATACTGATCGAACTGGCTGTTGGACAAACTTAAATATTACTTACTAGAATGAAATTCACTGTACATGTGACAAAAGGTAAAGTCTGAAAAGCCATTTATGACCTTTTTTGATTGAAAGTTCCAGAAGATTTTGTCTTCATCAAGTATGATTTCTTCATCTTTGAAAGTTGACCTCTTAACCTCACCCACATTCTGAACTTTAGTGCTTCCATCAGGGAGCCACAACCAGTTCATAACATCATAAATTGGCACCACATCACCATTTTCATCAAATGACACTTGATCACCAAATGGAGTGGAGAAATTTACCCTTTCCAAGTAATAAAGAAGCTGTTAAAAATTATAAATTAATAAATTATAAAAGTAATATATAAGAAATAGATTTCAAAGTACAGGCAAATTAAATCTAGCACTTGTTATACCTGTACATATAAATGCATTAAAATCCAATTCTAAATTAAACACGGGACGTCTCTAATCGCCATATATATGCATATAAGTTAATGTGCTCTATTATAAATAACATATCCTACAGGGTGCATCTTGTTCTGAAAGTAATTATAGAACAAATGATTTACTCATAGATGGAGTATAAACAAATATCACACCTGCCATGGCTCCAGTGATTGTAAAGTGCCACAGCTGTGCCCACTGAAAGGCCCTCTTCTTGGCTTGCATTGCAGCATGTCATCAAGGGCATATGCCAGAGCATAAACAGCTTTGTACACATTGTACTCAGGCCGGAGGTTGGAAATGTCCAAGAACTTCGTATTCACATTTTCTAGATCTTCCTGTCCAGTGCATAGTGCACCTCCACCTTCCATCCAGCCTGGTGGAGCTGGAGAAAATCTGCACTGGAATGTGAATTCCCAGAACTGATTCACCTGAAATATGTTATTGGCGAATTTTTATTTTATGCTTTGTTTTAACATTGACAACAAAAAATTCTTGCAACTACCACAGTAAATTTTTAAACTCTCACCATGCTGTTTCCATAGTTATTATTGTGATGTAGATCAGGACGTGTTTTTAATAGGAATTCCCTGAGCCCTGGTATTTCTCCTCGTCGAATAGCAATGCCCAGTGTACCACCCAGGTATGGCATGAGCTCAGGTGTTTGGAGCACAGCACCTGTTGCTGTCCAGCCTTCACTGGCCAACCACTGTAGGCCTGTTACATTCTGCTTGGCTACCTGTGCATTATATATTACCAAATGTAAGAAGTGATCATTCCACAAATACTTTGGTGACATTAAGATGTGACTGAAGTATTTCCTGATGTTAAAACTTATTCTATACCATTTGTGTTCTGTATTAATTCAAATAAAAATGTAATACATCTTTTACACAGAGTAGAGATGCAGATTTTCATAACAAGAAATAATCAGATTCTTTTAAAATTGCACCTCTTCTATAAGGTTTATCATGTGACTCAAATGTACAAAGGCAATGACCACACGAGCTGTTGATTTTTTCATCACATCCACAATCCTCCTCAGTTCATCTGTGTCTTTGTCCCAGGGTAAAACTTCAACGTAGGCAAGGCAACCTTCTCCAGACAAACTGAGCTCGGATTGTAAGGATCTGGCTGCATGAAGTCCATAATCATCGTCAGTGATGAGCAGACCTGCCCAAGTCCAGCCAAAATGTTTTAGGATCTGAATCATAGCACGTACCTAAGTGAAAACAGATTAAAACATGAGTGCTGCTGATCAGCTGCTGTTGACGTTTTGTATTTGTCCAGATTGATTTTTTTAACCTGGAAAGCATCACTTGGGATCGTCCTAAAGAAGGATGGATACTTTTGACGGTCAGTCAAACAGGAACATGTGGCAAAATAACTCACCTGTGAAAACCACAGACAATATATTGTACATTATTTTTGACATTGAATTTACAGTTAAATCAATATAACCATAAATAATATTCTATGGTTAAACTGAAAACTTACCATGGGTACTCTGTACAAACCTAAGACGCTGGAGATAGCAATAGAACGTGTAGAGGAAGTTTCACCCACGATCGCTAGGACTGGAGGTTTTCCAACACATGTATTATGTAATATAATTTGTTCCTCTTGACCACTGGCTAATGACAACGCTCCACGGAATCCAATTCTAAGTTCAGCACAGTTGTCATAAAGAGTGTATCCCACAGTCACATTAGGCAGCAAGTTGGAGTTGTTGTTGATCTCATCAACAGCAAAAGCCATGGTTTGTGCTTGCCTAAACCCCTGAACATAGAAACTAATAAAAAAACATTTTGATTTGAAAAATACATCATTAGAAAACATGTTACAAAGATACTCATACAAATAATTAAGGAAACTAAATAACAACAATTATAGGGATATTTTAATGAAAAAATAATCAAGAACAAGCTTCAGTCAGTATGCGTTATTCTGAGCGTCAGCGAAGAAAACAAAGTATAGTTACTTTAGACATAACATTTATATTTAAATTAGCATTAGGTTTGTCCCTGTTCTCTCTCTTTTTGTTGTTTCCCTGTCATATTTACCTTGTTTTACTTCCCTATTTCACCCTGTCATACTTACCCATGGCAAGAAGGCTGTTGTGGCTGTGAGGTAAAAGACAGGTCAGGAACACTTGAGAAAAAGTGGACTGGAAACAATCCACCCAGGATGACATCTCCACTCTTGTGCATTATGTTTAGATGAAATTGCCCCTGTAGCTGACATGAGGAGGGAAACACAGAAGAGGACATAGCATAAGAAAAGTAGGAATACAGCAAAATGAACAAGAGCAAATTACTTCGTAAAAATGAGCTCATGACAGCTTTCAGATTTTCTGACCTTAGTCATTGCATTTTATTGCATTGCCATTGCCTTTTATTGACATGAATCGTGCACACCGCCCTTCAGTGAAAATCAAGAAGAAAGGGCAGGGCTTAACCGTTTAAGACCTACCATAGAAAAGTCCGCAAGAGTTTACTTTATATTTTTACATGCTGTAGTGCCATTTTTGGGAGCATTTCAAGTTGCTATACATCAATACAACTGTTATAGCCCAAATTTTAATAATATGTATGCATTAAGTCCATAGTAACTACATAAATTGCAAAAAAGTGCAATAAACTACAAAAAAAATTAAAATTGTTTTTGTTTTGTTTTTTTACATATATTTCTACTTGGAGAAATTTAAGAGGTTTATCCCTCAAAACTTTAAATACAAAAAAGTTGCAAAAAATAGTTTACAACAACAGGAAATTTATTTTGAGTGTCTTCATAGTTTTATTTTTGAGATACACCATTTTTTATATACTGCAGAAAAAACGAAAAACAATCCTATAATGCAAATTTGCAAAACAAAAACAGCATGTGCATCAAAATAAACTATTTAAAGTAGTGCAATTTGAGTCCTAAGCATCCCAGAAACTATTCAGAAAAGCATAAAGTCAAACATAACTTTTAAAAACATCAAAAAACACCAGTATGGGCTTTTAAGGCCTACAAGTAAAAAGCTACATTTTCCGCGAAAATGACGTCACTTCCGGTTTCGGGCAGGTAATGTCGGACATGCGATTGTTTGCGCTGACGTCTATTTTAATGTAGGAAGTGTTATGAACAGCTGATCGGATCGGCAAAGCGTGTTTCTGGAATATTATGTTTTTGTTCCTGCAAGCGCTTTTTATGCAATTTTTGCAAAGCTATATGTGGAAGGAAACCGTGACCTAGGTCAAGCTGATGGCATAAGATGTATGTACAACTCCTCCGGTTTCATATGCAAAAAAATATTATTGTGCTAGCTTACGTGGTTCCGGTTCTACGGGGATTTAAAAATAGTTACGCAAAACGGAGCGTGCCCGCTCCGACCGGCTTTAAAGAGTTAAATACTGATCAGATATTACTTTTGTATCCAGGCAGATTTAGGTAAGATTAGGCAGATTTGAGTGTATTACTTCTCAAGATGACCTCAAGCTCACAAAAAATAATTTATTTTTGTCTATGGTTTCATTTTTGTTAAATATCATTCTGTTTTTCAATGGTTATAATAGAATAATGAATGTTGTGTTGGTTCAACCAAGACACCAGGTGCACATGGAGCAATATGTATTGTGGTGAGCTGGGAATCTTACAACAAAAGACCCACACAGAGGTTGAGCCTGCAGTTCTACCCCAAGTCACGAGATTACACTAGCCGCTCCCAATACGCCATAATATCAAACTGTCACGGCTGGGAAGGCGAGCCGTGTGGTGTGGAGGAAGGAGGACCCAAGATGCAAGCAGTGGATGAAAATGCTAGTGAAGTTTATTTACAAGGTATAGTGGCAAACAAGCAGTGGGGCATGACAAATAACTGAGAACACCTAAACTGGGAGAACTAAAATAACAGACCTGGGAGCATACGACAAAGGGATGAGAGGCAGAGAGGCAGAGAGGCAGAGAGGCAGAGAGGCAGAGAGGCAGAGAGGCAGAGAGGCAGAGGACGAGCAGGACACCGAGTAACACAGACTGACACCGAGGAACACAGACGGACCAGCAACAGGCAGGAGAACACACAGGGCTTAAATACACACACCAGTAATCAGCGGATGAGAGACAGGAGGACAACACAGCTGGGAGAAATCAGAGCTGATGGGACAGGGGAAACGTAAACTGAACACACTCACATCAGACAGAGACCTTCACAATAAAACAGGAAACTCTGACACGGGGAACCAAACAAGACACAGATCTAAACAGACAGCTTCACAAACAGATGGGTGACACCATAGACAGACAGAGACACAGACGCAGACTCAAAGGCAGACCGAATATAACACATAGAACTCAAACAATAATAATCATCATCATCATAATAAACTAGAAAATGATAATAAACTAAAAGCGCTGGGTCACCGACCCAGGACCATGACACAAACTGTAATTCATATTTAGCAAAGTTTATGGTGAATATCTCAACAAGCAATGTTTAAAAAAAAAAACCCAAAAAAACAAAACAGTCCAAATCCCAATAGAATAGAATAGAATAGAATAGAATTCAACTTTATTGTCATTGCACATGCACAGGTACAGGGCAACGAAATGCAGTTTGCATCCATCCAGAAGTGCTTTAGTGATATAGATATATTACAATATATATTAGCAATAATATAGATATGTGAGTATATTACAGAAATGGGTCTATTATGGTATGTTATAATGTACACGGTATGAAGTATGTTGTGAATATTCTATAACTATAAGTATGTACAGGCTGTAGTGAGTACAAGCTATGTACAGGATATGAACAGGATATAAATATGAAAAACTATACAGAATATGAAATAAATAACTTTACAGAATCTGGGATATACAGCTATACAGAAATGGGAACTATGCAAGTTGTAAACAGTTGTAGGATTAAAGATTATCGAATGTACAGAATGATTATTTACACAGAGCTATACAGTAGTGCAGTTAAGATAAGTGAGGGTGTAGATAGTTTCTACAGAGGCTATATAAAGTGCTAGTGGTTGTGAGTGGTGGTTCAGTCAATAGTTTTTGACTGTAAAATTGTCATCATCAGAATTTTTTTATTCCATGAGTGAGTTTTTTTTTTTTAAATAATAATAATAATACATTTTATTTATAGGCCCCATTATAGACCATCAAGGTTGCCTAACAATAGTACAAAATAAATAAATACATAAAATCACAAAGTAAATGAAAAAAAACAAGCATTAAAGTATAAAGGCAAGAATAAAAGCTAAACGAGGTAAATATAGGTTAAGACAGAATCATAATGAAGGCTAGGTAATTTTGAATAGATGGGTTTTAAGACGCGATTTAAAAGTGGTGAGAGAGTTTGTAGTCCGAAGATCTGGTGGAAGTGCATTCCAAAGTCTTGGGGAAGAACAACCAAAGGCTCTGCGTTCCAAGCAAGTGAGCAGGTGGAACAGACAGAACGGAAGTTGAAGAAGAGTGGCGTGTACGAGGGGTTAAGTATGTATGGAGAAGATCAGATATATGTGGGGGAGCAAGGTCACGAAGAGCTTTGAAGGTAAGAAGCAGGATCATGAAACTGAAACGGAGGTGAACTGGAAGCCAATGGAGCTGTTTAAGAACAGGTGTTGTATGTTCAATTTTTGGAGAGATTTATGAAGTAGGAATTTACCACAGAGAATTGAATTACAGTAATCGAAACAACATATGAGAAGAGCATTGACAAGAATGGTGGTACTGTTTGGAGAGAGTGAAGGACGAAGGCAGTTAATATTACGAAAGTGATATTATTTATATGTGCTGTGAAGGAAAGAGTGCTGTCGAGGATGACACCAAGACTCTTAACTTGAAGGGAAGGTGTGACAACAGAGTGGTCAATGGATAATGAAAGACTTCTGGTTGGAACTTTAGTCAGTTTTGATTTGGTGCCTATTAGAATAAATTCTGTTTTATTGCCATTAAGTTTAAGAAAGTTGTGAGCAAAAACCAGACCTTGATTTCACTTAAACAATCAGAAATAGATGTGGGTGGGATAGTAGCTGTAGGTTTGGAAGATAAGTAGAGCTGGGTGTCATCTGCATAGCAGGGAAATTTGATGTTATATTTCTTGAATATATTACCTAGGGGTAGGAGATAGATAATAAAAAGTAAAGGACCCAGGACAGAGCCTTGGGGTGTACCGGAGTTAACTGGAGCAGATAGTGATCTGTGAGTGCGTAATTGAACAAACTGAATGGACAGAGAGATACGAGGTAAACCAGGCGAGTGCTGTACCATCGATGCCAAGAGATGTGTCACAGCCGGGCAGCCAACTCAAGGATTAGGATGCACACACCCAGGGCTGGACTGGGACAAAAAAATCAGCCAGGGCATTTTGACTAGCGACCGGCCCACCAGGTATTATAGGAAAATCCACAAAGCCAGGTGGCGCTCGGACTGGTCCCGCAGCTCTTCATGCTGGCGACGCACCTCCACCGCCTGCTCCCGCTGGGCGGCCGCCATTTCGGCCACCCTCTGGCCCAGCTCCTCCCTTCCCTGGCTCCGATAAGGACCCGCCGTGCCGCCTCCTGGGTTTCGGCACCAATGTGGTGAGAACAAGGCACGACGGGACCACAGATCATCATTCAGAGCCATCTTTATTTACACTCACCACAACACAACACCACACACACCTGAGTCCCTGTGTTTTAACCTGGTGGGCGTGATTACGGATGCCGTGCAGGTGCGTCCATCCTCCCTGCACAGCACCGCAGACCACGCCCCACCACATATGTGTAAAAAAGATTTGTGTGTGTGTAAAAAAGATTTGTATGTGTAAAAAGAATTTGTGTGTGCGCAGTTCAAAAAAAGCGCCCCTCGGACAGCCAAACCCATCTGTTCTCTGATTGGATTGTTATATTTGTGATTGACATGACATTGACCAATCAGATGAAAGGAAGAAAAATAGGGTCAAAATTCGTACTTGTAACTTGCAGGGTTTTTTTTGGCTAAATCCACACACAAATCTTTTTTACGCACACACAAATTAATTTTACACATACAAATCCTGATTTACAAGTACAAAACTGATTTACAAGTACAAAATATTTATGACCACAATTGAGCCCATAAAGCTAGCCAAACAGTAAAGACACAGTGAGTAAATACTTTGGCAATAAATTAAGGAGTGAGTACACAGAGAATGTGCTTCGGATGAAGCACGTGAAGATTATACTATGAAAAAATAAGTTATCTAATTTTTTAAAATTAAATTGCTATGCAGATAAGCTACTCAAACATACCACTGTGTGTTGGAACAGGAAGTGATACTCTACCGCAGAGAGAGTGAACACCAAGTGACAGCGCCACTCAAAGGAGTGCCAAAGAAAGAAAGGGGAAACGCAGACAACCTGATGAGGAACAAAGGAAAACACACACAATATATACACAGAGGGTAATGTACCATGTACCATGTACCAGTACCGTGACATCTATACCATTTATTTTGATTATTAAGTCAAACTATCATCATCATCATCATATGACTCCTTAATGTAGGGAATAAACCACACAAAATTTATGGGAAATTGGAGGAACAAGCAGGAACTATGTGAAACCTCACAATGTATATATAAATAAAAAGATTAATAACACAATTTAACTGTTGGATCATTTTTGAAATCCTGAAGCAATGCAATTTAGCCATGCGGCTCAATGTAAGGAGCTCTCTGATTGGTTGGACAGACACAGGCTGGATGCCTGGATCTACACTGCTGTTTGTGCTTATACCTTTGCCCTGCTAAGAATTGTGTGTGCTTGTACAAAGGCCATTCAGCTTCAGGATTTACTCTAACCAACGCGTATATGTGAAGAATGAAGAGACCCTGCAATGAAACAAAACTGAACCTCTGAGTGTGCACCTGTGGACTCAGTCTGACTACCTGTTGAAGGTGGCTAACATGGCTAACACTAGCATCACTGCATGTAACCCTGTTATTCCTTCCTCATTCCTTATATGAATGAGAGAACTGACAGAGGGACGTATTTGAATATCTTCTGTTCCACCTTTCCTTACCTGGAAGCTGAGGATGACTTAATCCTGACAAGGACACAAACCTCAGCACATATCATAGATGTTTCATTCTCTGTGCAGCAATTTCAGAGACGGATCGCAACAACCACTCATTAAGATCGTCCAGAAATCTGTCCCTTTCTGGCAACTGTGGAAACTTCAAATAAGAAGAATAAGAATCCATATGTAATGGTTTGTTTATTTAGAGAAAGTAATTCTGTATTATGTATAAGGCTAAATTTAATCATGGTGAGCCACACACGTGCATTGGAAAAGTATAAATGATTCACATTTTAACACAATCATGAAAAAAAAATGTAATAGAGTTTCAATAGAGTACCTAACTGTTTTTAATATGTTCTCCTAACTGTTTTACCATGTTCTCACTTTCATGGTGTGAATGGAAAGAATTTTTTTAAAGGTTCAATATATTTGGTTAAATGTATAATATGTAATAATTTGTTTTTCTGCATTAACTTTTCTGCTACATATGGAAAAATATTGTGATTCAGTCCCACGGGAAATTATTGCTTTTTTGGTGTTGAGTTCTGGTCTCATTAGGATTATGCAACATTTGGGTCCAAAAAGTGTGATTAAGAACTGCTTTTCTAGTCTATGTGGAAAAATACTTAAGATTCACTGCCACGACCCATTATAGCCTTTTTTGTGTTCAATTCGGGTCTCATTATTATTATGTAACATTTGGGTCCAAACAGTGTGATCAACAGTCCAAAACTTGAGGCCAGGATGGCAAATACCTCCACTGCATCTGCATAATTTCCTGGTGAGCTGATATAAACAGGAACAAAGGCCACCCACACAGCACAGAAGATCAGCATGCTGAATGTGATGAGCTTGGCCTCATTAAAACTATCAGGGAGATTCCTTGCCAGGAATGCAATTAGAAAACTGAGGAAAGCCAGAACGCCAATATAACCCAGTAATACTGCAAAACCCACAGTGGACCCAAATGCACACTCATAAACAATCTTATCATTTTGGTATTGGGTGTTTTTATGTGGAGTTGGAGAGGAAGAAACAAGCCAGGTAGTGCAAATGGCTGCCTGAATAGATGTAAGAAACAGAACTGTTCCTCTCTGCTGCATAACACCAAACCACTTCAGACTGGTTCCCCCTCCTGGCTTGGAGGCTTTGAACACAGCCAGAACAACCATGGTTTTTACCAGGATGCATGAGACACAAAGCACAAAGCTGATCCCAAATGCTGCATGTCTGAGTTGGCATGTCCACATCCTGGGTCGTCCAATGAACAGAAGTGAACACAGGAAACACAACTTGAGTGACAACAATAGCTGGAAACTAAGTTCTGAATTGCTGGCACGTATTATAGGTGTTCTGCGATGGTAGAAAAAGATCCCTAGAACAACAGCACAAATGAGTGTGCCCAGCAGTGAAGTTGCTGCCAAACAAATACCCAGAGGCTCATGGTAGGAGAGGAACTCTGTCTTCTTGGGAACGCAGTAGTCACGCTGGGGGTTTGACCAAAAATCCTCTGGACAACTGGTGCACTCAAATGAGTCTTAAAAAGAAGAAGATGGTGAAATGCATATTATATTTCAAAGAAAAAAATAAATATGCCATGTTGAAAGATAAACACCTACTGCTTTTATTAGTAATTTTTCCCTCAGAACAAGGGATGCAGTCAAAACAGCATTTGGGTTCCGCCTTCCTTCTCACCATGTGGGTACCAGGAGGACAGCTCTCACTGCATACTGATCGAGGTGGCTATTGGACAAAGTTAAACATTACTTGCCAAAATTACATATGCTATACATGTGACAATGTAAAAGTCTAAGAAACGTATAACCTTTTTCAAATCAAAGTTCCAGAAGATTTTGTCTTCATCAAGTATGAGTTCTTCACCTTTGAAAGTTGACCTTTTAACCTCACCCACATTCTGAACTTCAGTGCTTCCATCAGGGAGCCACAACCAGTTCATCACATCGTAAATTGGTACCACATCACCATTCTCATCAAATGACACTTCATCACCAAATGGTGTGGTAAAGTTCACCCTTTCCAAGTAATAAACAAGCTGTTAAAAAAATAAAATAAACTATTGGACTCATTATATTTAAATATAGAAATCAAGGTATTTCACTAATAACCTGTATGTATGTGTACATAATAAACAAGCTGTTAAAAAAGTGATTCATCAGAAATAAATTATTTTTCACATTGAAATAGTGGCATACTATTCAGAGGTCATTATGCCTATTTTATTTAAATATAGAAATTACAGGAAGAACAAGTTATATCACAAAAGGTCAATGATCTCTCCGATCTAAATATACGAAGCACTACACTATCAGGAGTACAGAAAATCCTTTTAGCTCCTTCCAGCTGTTTAACCAGTAAAACATATGGCATTTTGTTTAATCCCACAGGATGAATGTCACCCTGAAAGTAATTACAAGCAAACAATTTATTCATAGGTGGACTGTAAACTGATATCACACCTGCCATGGCTCCAGTGACTGCAAAGCACCACAGCTGTTCCCACTGAAAGGCCCTCTTCCTGGCTTGCACCGTAGCATGTCATCAAGGGAATATGCCAGGGCATAAACAGCTTTGTACACGTTATACTCAGGCCGCAGGTTGGTAATGTCCAAGAACTCATTGTCCACATTTTGCAGCTTTTCCTGTCCAGTGCATAATGCACCTCCACCTTCCAGCCAGCCTGGTGGAGCTGGTGCAAATCTGCACTGAAATGTGAATTCCCAAAACTGATTCACCTGAAATATTTAGATTTTATAAATATAAATTATGATAATATCTAGTTCTTGCACATACCATACTAAATGTAAAAACCTCACCATGCTATTTCCATAGCTATTGTTGTAATGTAGAGTGGGACGTATTTTTAACAGGAATTCCCTGAGCCCTGGTATTTCCCCATGGCGAATGGCAATACCCAGTGTACCACCCAGGTATGGCATAAGCTGAGGTGTTTGGAGCACAGCAGCTGCTGTCCAGGCCTCACTGGCCATCCACTGTAGGCCTGTTACATTTTGCGTCACTATCTGTGCATTGTAATATACCAAATATTGAAACTGGCAAATACTTTAGGGACATTATCATGCCATTGAATTGCTTCTCTTGCAAAATAATTCCACATGATTTAATTTCTTTACTCATTCACACAAACATACAAAATGTTTTACACACTATAGTTAATTCAAATCTTTATAATTATTAATAATAAAATTGTTGTAAAGCCAGACCTCATTCATAAGGTTTAGTATGTGACTCTCATATGCAAAGACAATTACAACTCGAGCTGTGGATTTTTTCATGACATTCACAATCCTCCTGACTTCATCTGTGTTTTTGTCCCGAGGCAAAACCTCAAAGTACGCCAGGCAACCTTCACCAGACCGACTGAGCTCAGATTGTAAGGATCTTGCTGCATTATGTCCATAATCATCATTACTGATGAGCAAACCTGCCCAAGTCCAGCCAAAATGTTTTAGAATCTGGATCATAGCACGTACCTATGTGAATACAGATTAGAACAGAGGTGCATAGTCTAGAAAAATCTTTCATTAGAGTTACTTTTCATCAGCTTTACAGCACATCATTATGTATTCTGTTGGAAAACAGGTATTCATCAGGTATATCCTTAAATATACTTTAGTTCTTTATTTTTTATTGCTTTAATTTTGGTGATGTTTACCTGGAAAGCATCACTTGGTATTGTCCTAAAGAAGGATGGATACTTTTGACGATCAGTCAGACAGGAACATGTGGCAAAATAACTCACCTGTCAAAAATGCAAGCTTTATATTGTATTAAATATACAGTTAATTCAACCAACAATAACATGCTATGGTTAAACTGAGAACTTACCATAGGTACTCTGTACAAACCTAAGACGCTGGAGATAGCAATAGAACGTGTAGAGGAAGAATCACCCACAATCCCTATGACTAGAGGATTTCCAGCACATGCATGATCCAATATAATTTGTTCCTCTTGACCATTGACTAATGACAATGCTCCTCGGAATCCAATTCCAAGTTCAGCACAGTTGTCATAAAGACTGTATCCTAAAGTCACATTAGGTAAAAGTTCAGAGTTTTTGTTGATTTCATCAATAGCAAAAGCCATGATTTGTGCCAGCCTAAATCCTTGTACATAGAATCTAAAAAAAGAAAAAGTTAATTATTGTAAAATAAAAACAAGATACTTGGAAAACGGAGTGCAAAATTAATTAACAAAAAAAATACAGACACTGAATGAAAACAATTAAAAGGACATTTTAATGAAAAAATAACAGCAGACGGTCAAGAAACTTGCATGATGATATTAATACTTTAGTTATAAAATACAATGGAACTCATTTCCCACAATTTTTTCTTTTCTTCATTCCCCCCTGGCCATACTTACCCATGACATGTAGGCTGTTGTGGTTCTGAGATAAAAGACAGGTCAGGAACACTTTTAAAAAAATGGACTGGAAACAGTCCACCCAGAATTACATCTCCAGTCTTGTGCACCCCATTTAGATGAAATTCTCCTTGTAACTGACAAGAGCTGGGAAATACAGAAGATAATAAAGCATAAGAAAAGTAGAAATATAGTAAAACAAGCAAGAGCAAATTGGTTTGAAATAATAACCACATGGCAGCTTTCTGATTTTCTGAGCCTAGTAATCAGGTTTTATTGTTTTGTCATTCCTTTTTATTGGAATACAGTGTTAGATAATCTTGCAGCCCACCCATCTGGGAAAAGGGGGCAGGGCAGACTTAGAAAACAGTAAAAGTGAATTAGTAGATAACAAGAACTTTGTTTTGTGTGTGTGTTTTGTTAATTTCATTTCTTTTTAACAGATGTAAAAGATTACTGAATATTTTTATGGTTCAACAAATGTATGAAATACACATCAAAAATATGATTCATGTACAGCAAGGTTTATGATGAAAATACCTTGTTAAAATAAAATATTAAGTCAAATCTAGCTGTCTTGGACTATAAAATTTCCATATTGTCAGAATTTTTTTTTTTAATTTGTTCTTTTCACACAAAAGGAACCTATGCACACAGTGTTCCAAGACAAGTAAGTGTTTATTGTCAGAGTTTTTCATGATTTCTGCTTGGGCATCTCTCTAGTTGCCTCCACTCTGGCTCAGCTAGCACAGCTCTCTCATCAGGTGCTGGCATCCTACTCAAATAGGGGAGGTATGATTAGATGATGGTTATCAGCTGTGTAGGTTAGCCTTCCTGCCACCACAGCCTGTTTCCACTGCTCCACCCCTCCCCTGCAAAACCCCAGTCAAGGCTGAAGCCAGAATGTGGAGTTTATCCAACTTAAACTAGCATGTCCAGGGTCATGGGCCGTGGGTGGCGAAGCTCGACGAATGGAACAGTGGTGCAAGAGTTGATGGAGGAGAGGCATTGTTTTGCAGGTGTAGTCAAACAGGAGGGGGGAAGAGGAGGCCCGGGTGAGTCCAGAAAAATAGTGATCTGAGGCAGGGAGACAGGCAAGCCAGACTGTGAGGACTGGCCCTGGGACTGAGCTCCTCTCTTTTTAACTGGGTCCTGGACTTCCTGACCAACAGACCACAGTCTGTGAGGATCCACAATGTCTCCTCACCTTCCAGAGTCCTCAGCATTAGCTCCCTGCAGGGCTGTGTGCTAAAGCACCTCCTGTTCACACTGCTTACATATGACTGCTCACCCAACCATCCAAGCTGTCATATTGTAAAGTTTGCAGACAACACAGCTGTGGTTGGTTGCATCACAAACAATGATGAGACCGGCTAAAGGAAGGAGGTGGAACACTTGGAGGACTGGTGCAGGCAAAGCAATCTCTGCTTAAATTAGAAGAAGACGAAGGAGATGATTGTGGACTTCAGGAGGGGAACACACACACACACACCCCTGCACGTTAGAGGATCTGCAGTCGAAGTAGTACCCAGCTACAAGTACCTGGGTACGTACCTGGATAGCAACCTCACCTGGAAAAACAACACTTCCAGCCTGATCAGGAAGGCTCACCAGAGGCTCTACTTCCTGCGGAGGTTGAAGCGTGTGGGAATGGAGAGCTCAGTCCTCATCTCCTTTTACAGATGTGCGGTAGAAAATGTTCTGTGCTCTGGCATCAACGTGTGGCACGGAAAATGCACTGTGGCAGAGGGGAAAGCTCTACAGAGGGTGTTGAAGGCTGCACAAAGAGTTGTCGGAGGCAGCCGCCCAACCGTCACAGACATATAAGCCTCCAGATGCAGGAAGAGGGCCACCTGTATCATGAAGGACTCCACTCACCCAGCACACACACTCTTTGTCCCGCTCCCCTCAGGCAGGAGGCTGAGGAGCATTAAATGCAAAACCACCAGACTGAGAAACAGCTTCATTCCAGAAGCTGTGAGACTTCTCAGTGCATAATGGACAAGAACTGTTATTGTAGCACCTTAACCACTACTTGACACTTATTGACACTGTAACTTTATCAATGCATGTCATCATGCCCTTTGCAGCTAAAGTATTTATTTACACCCATATTTATACCCACACTCTATACCCATACTCCATACTGGTACTCAGGTTGTTGCACTCTACTTATGGTATTATTTATTGTATTGTCTTATTACTTGTCATTTCTGTTTGTTAAAAAAAAAACAAATAACAACCCCCCCCCCCCCAACTATTTATTTATTACTTTGAAAAAAAAATTCTGTTTCTTCATTATTTTTGTTTCCTTTCACTCCAGGACCATGTATACATAATTTCATTCCACCTCATGTTAACATGTGATGCGAATGACAAATAAAGCTCCTTGAATCCTTGAATGGCTACCAGCTGGTGGAGAGCAAGGGAGATCAGTGTCCAGGTGAGTGTGTCATGGATCGGCTGTGTGGCAGGCGGGAGGAGGACCCAATCGCAAGATTCACAAACACGGGGATGAACTCAAAAGCAGCTTTATTGCTGACAGGCAGAACATAGGAAATACAGAACTCAACTAAACTGGGAATCAATAAACTAACACTCGTAGGGAGACACAGGGAATCCACACAGCAATGAGGGAGAACGCGACGCCGAACAGAGGGAGACGCAGACAGAAATACACAGAGGGTTAACGAGGAAAGTGGGAACACACGGGGAACACAGCTGACACAGATAACCATAACGAGACAGGGCGGGGTGAACATAACACTGACGGGAGACGGGCAGAGTCAAACAGGAAGTACAGAGGTTCAGACAGGAGGAGAGAGAGCACGGGGAAAACACAGACATAACGGGCAGGGGAAACATGGAATAAAACATAAGGAGAGACGAGGGCTCACAGATACACAGAGGGGCACACAGGGGGTAAAAGCCACGAAGGGAAAACACACAGGGAACAACATAACAGGGCAACTCAGGAAACAGAACCTAAACAGGGAACTAAATACAAAAATACAAGAGAACTAAGAATACTGGGCCAACACGGCCCAGGACCATGACATCACATGACATTCTTACTTGGCTCTCGGTGAAGGCGGTCGCACTTTTCTCCTCTCCTCCTTCCCCTTATCTTCCCTGCTTAGCCTCTTGTGTCCTGTCTTGTCTCGCGTGCACTACTTTTCCCTTGAACAGTCTCTCACTGTCGTTCTCTAAAACCTAACAGAGAATTATGGATTTGATCAACTGGTCTCTGAACGCTATTGACACCCTCTTCTCAACGAGAAGTCTGGACTCGGGAGAGCCCGAGTGCCCTGGAGGGACTTTCCCTGCCGGATACACGATGGATGGGTGGCAGACCTGGAGGATCTTGTGCCTGGCGGGACTGTCTATCGAGGACGCTGAGGATATCTACCTATTCGGAACCATGATAACAGGGTTCTTGCTGATCGGAGCTGGCTTGGCCCTGACTTATCGGAGAAATAAGAGAGCGGAACCAGCTGTTCAAACCCCCCCTAAGCTGACCGCTGGAATTGAAGCGATGGGACGAGGCGCGGCCTCCCACACCGAACGCAGCATGGTCAACACCTTGGAGACGCTTACAGCTGCCGTGAAGACTCAAACTAACACCATTGAGCGTATGATGGGATACATCAGAGAGGGGCCTGCTCACAATAACACCCTTGAGCGGAAGTTGGATAACATCGCAGAACGGCTCACTGCAGCTGTGGGGTCTCAGAATCAGAAGAATGACAACACCACGGAACAGAAGCTTGATACCATCATGGGGAGGCTCGCAGCGCTCCAACGGGAAATCGAGGCCCCAGTGTCAGAGTGCTAAATTCGCTGCTCGCATAAAGGAGAAATCAACAATATTCTACATTTGGACACCATGGCGCCAGCTGCTCAGGCCCAAGGCTGGAGCCCACCAAAACAACTCCCTGATAACGACTGTGTGATGACTATTCTTCCCATCCCATGAAGGACACCTGGATCGGCTGGAGGACTGTTTACTTAGCCTGATAGGCCGAAGGACACTGTCTCCGCTGAACTCTGGACACGCACACACACACTTACACTGATAAGCACGCACTCATCCCCCTCCCTTCCAAACGCCTTCGATGCTTGTTCCTGCGGGGGAAGACAGCAGGTCTGTGTGCCGCGCTGAAATGATAGCATGGTGCAGGACGACTGCTGTGTTCCTTCGGATTACCCCCCACACCCCTATCCATCCCCTGTGGCTTGTCATGTGCTCTGATGTTGTGATGTGGACATTAATGTGCTCTCTGTGCAGAGGAGTTTTTTTGTTTCCTGTTCTCATGCTGTCCTCCCATAGGTTGCCCAGCGTGTGAAGAGGTCTCTTTTTTTCCTCTTGTACTCTTCCCATTGTTGTGTAATTTTTTCAGTGTTATTCTCCCAACGCTGCCGATCTCTGACTGTATTCCCATGTGATGTCTTTGTTGTTGTGTGTGTGTAAGTCGGGGGGGGGGGGGGGGGGGGAGTCCTATTCCTCTGTGGGGCAACCTGCATATGGCCAGTAAAGCATTCATTCATTCATTCATTCATTCATTCATTCATCACCCCCCCCCCCCATAAGGGCTGGCTCCAGACAGCCCAAACACAGGAAAACAAAAACCAAACAGAAAACGACCCAGGGCGGGCGGCGGGGGCCCAGGACGGAGGGCTCGGAACAGAAAACAAAAACGAACAGAAAACACAGGAGCACAAGACCATAGTTCAAATAAAGTTCAGGGGGCCGACCCAGAGCCCACCGGCATAAAAGTTCACGGGTCACACGGTCGGGGGGCCGACCGGGCGGGTGGCACAGGTGACAGAGCTGGTCCGGAGGCCGGCCGCGCGGAAGGCAACGGCGGCGGCGAAGGAGACGACTGAGCAGTTCAGGAGGCCGGCCGCGCGGAAGGCAGCGGCGGCGGCGAAGGAGACGACTGAGCAGTTCAGGAGGCCGGCCGCGCGGAAGGCAGCGGCGGCTCTTCAGTGCCAGGCGTACTGGCCGAGGCCCGGTGGGCACAGGACCAGTCGAGGCGGGACCAGTCGAGGCGGGACCAGACGAGGACGAAGACTCCGATGAGGCTGGGCCAGACGAGGACGAAGACTCCGAGGCTGGACCAGGCGATGCTGCAGAGGCAGAGGCTGGACCAGGCGATGCTGCAGAGGCAGAGGCCGACACCGGACCGGCCGACATTGAAGGTGATGCAGAGGCCGGACCGGGCGTGGGAGATGCGGGGGCCGGACCAGGCGATGACGGGGCCGGACCAGGCGAAGCACAGGCTGAAGCTGGACTAGGCGAAGATGTGGACAGAGACACGGAGGCCGCAGCTAGCGTGGGTGAAGACACGGCTGCTGCAAACGTGGACGAGGCTGCCGGTGAAGCAGCTGGTGGCTGAACGGGCCCCTCGGACCCTCCAGCGGAGACGAGGAGGTGCTGGCCGGGCTGACCTGAGCCGCCAGCGGAGACGAGGAGGTGCTGGCCGGGCTGACCTGAGCCCCCAGCGGAGACGAGGAGGTGCTGGCCGGGCTGGGCAGAGCCACCAGCGGAGACGAGGAGGTGCTGGCCGGGCTGGGCAGAGCCGCCAGCGGAGACGAGGAGGTGCTGGCCGGGCTGGGCAGAGCCGCCAGCGGAGACGAGGAGGTGCTGGAGGGGTCCTCCTGAACCCCCAGCGGAGACAGATGCAGAGCCAGCTGGTGCGGAGACCTTTGGCTCAGCGGACGCTAACTGTAGCTGCACAGGGCACACAGTCGGCTCGGGATGCAACGGCTGGGGCTGTGCAGGGCAAACAGTCTGTCCAACGTTTGTCAGTACCATGCAGTCCACAGCTGGCGGAGAAAGCTCACAAAGGCTCCCAGCTGAGGTTGGCAGTAACTGAACAGGTTGCTGAGCTACTAACTGTGCTGGTGACAGAGTTAATGACTGAGCTGATAACCAAACAGGCACTGGAGCAAGAAACTGAGGTGGTAACAGAATGGGTAATGGAGCTGCGAACTGTGATAAAGACTGGACTGGTGACAAAACAAGAAACTGTGCTAATAACTGAGCTACTGACTGCATTATGGACAGAAATGGCAGTTGTAGTGGTAGTTGCGCTTGTGGTTGAGCAGGTGTCTGACTCTGGGTTGCTTTCCTTCTGGGAACAGGAACGGGTGCTAGGCCTGGCCGAACACCAGCCATCCCCACCCGAGAAACAGATACGGGTGCAGGGACGAGCTGGGTTCTGGCTGCCTTTACCCTGGGGGCCGGTGTGGGTGCAGGAGCTAGCTGGACCTCTGTCGCTCCCACCCGAGGAACTGAGACGGGTGCAGGAGTCGGCAGGGTCACGGCTGACCTCACCCGGGGAACCGGAACAGGCACAGGCGACGGCTGGGTGTCCATCAACCCCACCCGAGGGGTAGGTACGGGTGCCGGGATGAACGGAGCCTCTGCCAGGCTGGGGATAGAAGCAGGGACCAGCTGGACCTCAGCCACCCTCACCCAAGGAGCTGATACGGGTGCAAGGGAGAGCTGGGCCCGCGCTGCCCTGGTTACAGGAACTGGAGGCGGAGAGCGGAGTTCGGGAGCAGTAACAGACACTGGAGAACTCACACAAGCAGCGTCTGGATAACCGGGATGTGAAACAACACTACACACAGTTGTACAGAACTTAGCCCGAGACGTAGCACACACAGAGTCCATGGAACTTGGCCGAAAAGCATGGCGCACAGAGTCAAACTGACATGACCGGGGAACAGAAAAGTTAACCTGTGCAAACAGCTCTGCAGTGCTCAAACCTA
Organism: Rhamphochromis sp. 'chilingali'; assembly: GCF_963969265.1. Classification (NCBI taxonomy): domain Eukaryota; kingdom Metazoa; phylum Chordata; class Actinopteri; order Cichliformes; family Cichlidae; genus Rhamphochromis; species Rhamphochromis sp. 'chilingali'. The sequence goes on from NC_137935.1 coordinate 14,334,993, forward strand.
AATCTCTTGCCAGTCCGAGTATAGCGAATGAAGCCTTGCGGCTCTTAACCTTAGCAGGCATTGAATACACAGTTTCAAGGAGTCCACGAGGAAAAACAGAAACAGTCTCTTGCTTAGCAGGCACGAGAGAAGGTGAGGTTACGCAGGTAGCATCCGAGTTAGCACTTTCGAGTTGTGGCACAGAAAAAACCACAGCCTGAGAAACTGAAGGAACCACACTGGGAGTCACAGACACAAGAGCTGGTTTAAAGATTAAACTGTTCGTAGCAGAGGAATGGCTAATAGTCTCTGTGTCACCTGGCTCAGGCAGAACGCTAGGCGTAGACGTTAAGATGGCTGGCTCAGCTACACAGGTCTCAGTGTCTCTTTGAGGAGCCAAGAAGGCAATGGCTGGTTGAGGAGTTGGCTGGGAAACATCAGAAATGTCTAAAGACAAAATAGGCTGGAACATGAAACAGTCACTAGGAGGAGCATTAGCTATAGAACACACGGTTTCAGGTGGTATGTGTTTCTCAGCATGCACTGTTACATCTAGAGCTGATGATACTGACTGTGTGTGGCTGAGCTCAGACTGGGAAACCTTAGAATCCAAAGGCTGAGCAAAACAGTTCTGCGGGGCTACAATGCTGGTAGCAGTATGTAGGGGAGTCTGGCGTGAAATAACAGTCTTAGGTTCAGTTAACTCAACAGGGGAAGCATTCATACCGGCTGAAACAAAGGAAAAACTGCGAGCATTACAAGAATCTGATGGCTCAGAAACACAAAGATCACTGGTGAGAGCTACGGCTGAATAATCTGACACTGAGGTGCCTCGCTGTACAGCGTCTCTGGAGTCCGAACAAAAAGCGGCGGAATTATCCGAGTCAGGTAACACAACGGCGGGGAAAACGGAGCCACTCACAGTAGTGCATGAGTTATGGAGTCCGGGATCCGAAGGCTCGGGCTGAGAGTGTGACACACGGTCACTCTCTCCCAGGGGTGAAAACTGCTCCGCTGCTCGGGAACGGCGACGGCGGGGACGCCGTTTTCTCCGGGAAGGGGGAGGAGACGAGCCGGGCCGCGAATCCGTCAGCAGGCCGGGCTGAACATCCTCCGGCTCTTCGTACAGGAGCGACTGCTCCGGGAGGACGCCTACAGTGGAGACGAGGAAGTCCTGGATGTGGGGGCGGAGCGCGCCGAATAGCCACGGGAGTCCGGACACCATCCGCTGTAGACGGACGGCTACGGTCTCCCGGTACTCACCCTCGGGCAGCGCCACCCACTCCTGACAGTGATACTCCACTGTATAAATCAGATCCTCCCGGAGGTCAGCGGAGGGGTTGTGAATCGCTGGGTCCATGTCGTGGTCGCGTTCTTCTGTCATGGATCGGCTGTGTGGCAGGCGGGAGGAGGACCCAATCGCAAGATTCACAAACACGGGGATGAACTCAAAAGCAGCTTTATTGCTGACAGGCAGAACATAGGAAATACAGAACTCAACTAAACTGGGAATCAATAAACTAACACTCGTAGGGAGACACAGGGAATCCACACAGCAATGAGGGAGAACGCGACGCCGAACAGAGGGAGACGCAGACAGAAATACACAGAGGGTTAACGAGGAAAGTGGGAACACACGGGGAACACAGCTGACACAGATAACCATAACGAGACAGGGCGGGGTGAACATAACACTGACGGGAGACGGGCAGAGTCAAACAGGAAGTACAGAGGTTCAGACAGGAGGAGAGAGAGCACGGGGAAAACACAGACATAACGGGCAGGGGAAACATGGAATAAAACATAAGGAGAGACGAGGGCTCACAGATACACAGAGGGGCACACAGGGGGTAAAAGCCACGAAGGGAAAACACACAGGGAACAACATAACAGGGCAACTCAGGAAACAGAACCTAAACAGGGAACTAAATACAAAAATACAAGAGAACTAAGAATACTGGGCCAACACGGCCCAGGACCATGACAGAGTGTGGCTATTGCAAGGTTGAATGATTGTCCAGGAAGCTAATGGGTAAGCAGATGTTTTGGCAAAGGCTGATTGCTGGTCTTAAATACTGCTGGCTCAGTCAGTCTCAAAATGGGAGTGAACATGATAGACTTACACTGGTTCTAAATGAGAAAACTCTTTAACAGTTGAATTCACTGAGGCTCATTTATCACAGCACAAAATATATAAAATGAGGCAGCAGTGAGGCAGCAGAAAAAGTTACAAATCTGTTACAAATAAGTCCTGACTTACAACACAACAACAGCTGTGGAAACAACATGGTACTACTACTACTATAGTAGTTGCAAGAATTTCTTAATATTATTGTTTTTAATTTAATTGTTTGTAACATTTTCAATAAATTTCAGGTGAATCACAAAATGTTTTACACACTATAGTTAATTCAAATCTTTATAATTATTAATAATAAAATTGTTGTAAAGCCAGACCTCATTCATAAGGTTTAGTATGTGACTCTCATATGCAAAGACAATTACAACTCGAGCTGTGGATTTTTTCATGACATTCACAATCCTCCTGACTTCATCTGTGTTTTTGTCCCGAGGCAAAACCTCAAAGTACGCCAGGCAACCTTCACCAGACCGACTGAGCTCAGATTGTAAGGATCTTGCTGCATTATGTCCATAATCATCATTATTGATGAGCAAACCTGCCCAAGTCCAGCCAAAATGTTTTAGAATCTGAATCATAGCACTTACCTATGTGAATACAGATCAGAACAGAGGTGCATAGTCTAGAAAAATCTTTCATTAGAGTTACTTTTCATCAGCTTTACAGCACATCATTATGTATTCTGTTGGAAAACAGGTATACATCAGGTATATGCTTAAAAATACTTTAGTTCTTTATTTTTTATTGTTTTAATTTTGGTGATGTTTACCTGGAAAGCATCACTTGGTATTGTCCTAAAGAAGGATGGATACTTTTGACGATCAGTCAGTTCCTCTGAACCATTTTTGGGAATTCACATTTCAGTACAGATTTGCACCAGCTACATAAGGCTGTGTGGAAGATGGAGGAGCACTATGCACTGGAAAGGGGGATCAAGAAAATAGGAACACTGAGTTCTTGGACATTTCCAACCTCGGATCTGAGTACAATGTGTTTAACGTTGTGTATGTGCTGGCATATTCCCTTGATGACATGCTGAGGTACAAGACAGGAAGAGGGCCATTCAGGCAACACAGCTGTGCCACATTGCAAACACTGGAGCCACGGGAGGTGTGATATCAGATTACACTCCATCTGTCATGGTCTAGCAGTCCTCACCGGCCGACCTGCCTGTTTTGGTGTTTATGTTTATATTTCTACTCCCCTCCCATCTCTGTCTCCCTGTTATGTGTGTTTTGTGTGGGACTTGCATGTCCCTGGAAGTTTGGGTTCCGAGCGCCATCTGACCTGGAAGTGTTTCCGCGCTGGAGTCAGCCACACCTGCCTCTTGTAAGTCACTGCCAGCTGCTACATATTTTTTTTTCCTACTTAACCGTGTGACTGAGCTTCAGTTAACTCGCCTGTACAGCCATGGATTGCTTTGGGAAAGCAATCTTTTTGGCTAGTTAAAATATCTTAATAGATTACAGATTATACCTTTTGATAGGAATTAAAAATGAAATGAGATATCATTCAGGACAGATATGTTTGAGGAGGAATGTCCTTTATGGGATGCAACAGGGAGGTAGAGTCTACAGCCCAATCTGGCGTGGAGGTGTGGACAGCCAGATCTGGCGCCCCACTTCCCGCTCTCCTATCTATCTTGTCTCTTTTCTCTCTTACTTCTCACTATCACCTTTTCTATCCCTGTAAAGCAGTGTTGCCAACTCCTCAATAAGGAAAATCATTGTCCTAAAAGTCGCTAGAAGTCGCTTAATGACATTATTGCATAATTTGCATAATTGATTATGCTTATGTAATTGTAACCGACGCTGTAAAAGAGAGAAATAACATTGTAGAAGAGACATCAAGTGAGCAAAAAACACCTTAAATGCATTTAGAATATATTTAGAACTACAAATTAAATTTCTTTTAGCAATTATTGTTTTTTTAATGTCACAATTCCAACACTGCTCCTTTATCCAGGCTTCGGACCGGCAAAAGTGACCTGAAGTAGGAACTCTGGCCTGAGTTACTTTGTGTGTGTGTGTGTGTGTGTGTGTGTGTGTGTGTCTTTTTAAGTAGTTTTAAACCTATGATCCACCAAAAGTAACAGTAAAAGAAGAACAATTTAACCATAACATTGTTAACAAACTACATTAACAATTGAAATGGACAAAAAAGAGGCAATAGAAAAAACAGTGGCAATGTGAAATAATCATGGGAACTAGTCTTGTCCTTATTCAGGCTAATTGTTTTTTGTTTTGTGTTTTTTCAGACAACCCTCCACACACATAGGCTGTGCTGGCTCACAGAAAGAGTGGGCCATCCTCATTTTGGTGAAGATTCTCTATGGTAGGTTCAGCAACTGTAGCACTTGACTATAATGATCAAGCAGCTGATGTGCCAAAAAGCTGCAAAATATTATCAGCCAGCTGGTGTTCATAGCAAGCCTCACCAGACAGCTTCGGTCCATATCGGTTGTACAAATGGAATTAAGGTTCTGCAAGGTAATCCAATTTTTAAGTTTGCAATGATTGGAATGATGGATTTTAGTGCATTGATTTATTTTAGACAAAGAAAAATATGCATTTACCGCTGCTCCCGCCCTGTGTGTTACAGTCAGGGCGGGAGCAGCGGCTTTGCTCATGCGCAATTCACTTGCAGTTTGGACGCGTAGGGGTGAACATCTCCTGCTCTGACAGCAGCTGGGGGCAACTGCTACGTGAGGACTATCCGCTCCCTGTGAGCGCCTTGGTACGGGTGTGGTGCCTACGGCAGCACCCGCTGCTTGTTGAGAGTAAGAGCGATATGTGCTTTCACGTCAAAAAGTGTTTCTTAGTACACATCAGTTCCTGATATACAATAATTCCATAATTACAGATATGCAAATTAAACACAAGTATACTATGAATTCTGGGTGGATCCATATTGAAATGTTTTATTGAGAGAAAGTAATTTATAGTTTAATGATGTATAAGGTTAAATTTAACTGTTAAGAGTTAATAGCATTTGAGAAGTGTGAGTGCTTTATATTTTAACTCCATCATGAAAAAAAAATAGTAGTAGAGTAAAATAACTGTTTTTGCATCTTCTCACTTTCATGATGGAAGTGGAAAAAAGTTTTTTTCAAGATTCAGTATGTTTGGTTATATGTATTATTTATATCTATATATCTTTCTGCATGTAATTTTCTGTTATGTATGGAAAAAATATTATGATTCAGTCCCACGACACATTATTGCTCTTTTAGTGTTTAGTTCTGGTCTCATTATTATTATGTAACATTTGGGTCCAAACAGTGTGATTAACAGTCCAAAACCTGAGGCCAGGATGGCAAATACCTCCACTGCATCTGCACGATTTCCAGGTGAACTGATATAAACAGGAACAAAGGCCACCCACACAGCACAGAAGATCAGCATGCTGAATGTGATGAGCTTGGCCTCATTAAAACTATCAGGGAGATTCCTCACCAGGAATGCAATTAGAAAACTGAGGACAGCCAGAACGCCAATATAGCCCAGTAACACTCCAAAACCAACAGTGGACCCAACTGCACACTCATACACTATCTTGTCATTGTGGTATTGGGTGTTTTTATGTGGAGTTGGAGAGGAAGAAACAAGCCAGGTAGTGCAAATGGCTGCCTGTATAGCTGTAAGAAACAGAACTGTTCCTCTCTGCTGCATAGCACCAAACCACTTCAGACTGGCTCCCCCTCCTGGCTTGGAGGCTTTGAACACAGCCAGAACAACCATGGTTTTTACTAGGATGCATGAGACACACAGCACAAAGCTGATCCCAAATGCTGCATGTCTGAGTTGGCATGTCCACATCATGGGTCGTCCAATGAACAGAAGTGAACACAGGAAACACAACTTGAGTGACAGCAAAAGCTGGAAACTAAGTTCCGAATTGCTGGCACGTATTATAGGTGTTCTGCGATGGTAGAAAAAGATCCCTAGAACAACAGCACATATGAATGTGCCGAGCAGTGAAGTTGCTGCCAAACAAATACCCAGAGGCTCATGGTAGGAGAGGAACTCTGTCTTCTTGGGAACGCAGTAGTCACGCTGGGGGTTTGACCAAAAATCCTCTGGACAACTGGTGCACTCAAATGAGTCTAAAAAGAAGAAGATGGTGAAATGCATACTTTATTTCACTGAAAAAAAATGAAATATGCCATGTTGAAAGATAAACACCTACTGCTTTTATTAGTAATTTTTCCCTCAGAACAAGGGATGCAGTCAAAGCAGCATTTGGGCTCCCACTTCTTTCTCACCATGTGGGTACCAGGAGGACAGCTCTCACTACATACTGATCGAGGTGGCTATAGAACAAAATTAAATATTGACTGCCAGAATAATATTTACTGTACATGTGATAAAATATAAATGTCTGAAGAAACATATATAACCTTTCTCGAATCAAAGTTCCAGAAGATTTTGTCTTCATCAAGTATGAGTTCTTCACCTTTGAAAGCTGACCTCTTAACCTCACCCACATTCTGAACTTCAGTGCTTCCATCTGGGAGCCACAACCAGTTCATCACATCGTAAATTGGCACCACATCGCCATTCTCATCAAATGACACTTGATCACCAAATGGTGTGGTAAAGTTCACCCTTTCCAAGTAATAAAGAAGCTGTTAAAAGAAATAAAATAAAGTATTACACCTATTATAATTAAATATAGGAATTAATTAATCATACAAGGTATTTCACTAATAACCTGTATACATGTATACAGGTCAGTGAACTCTCTGGTAAGTGACCTGGTATACAACACGTTTTACACAGTATAGTAAATCAAATCTTTTTTAGTCTGCTGTGGCCAGTGTCATCCTCTATGCATGCTGGGACAGCAGGTTGAGAGTCGCCGATGCCAACTCAATAAATGAACCAACTCCAGGCCTCAAGGGCTGGTGTCCTGCAGGTTTTAGATGTGTCCTTCTGTGTCCAAAGATTGTTTAAATGTCTAAATTATCTCCCCAACATGGCAACAGTGGTTCCCAAAGTGGGGGGTGCAGAGCCATTGCAGAGGGGCGCGGAATGAATTAAAAAAAGAATGATTGGACACTGATAGCATAATGGACATGTTTTTTGACGGGTCTCTCACAGAAACGCAAGACAGAAGATGAAGCATCGCCAAATATGCTTCCAAACCAACTTCCTTCAAAGCCAAAGAAAAATATGATGAAGCATATCTCACCTTTGGCTTTACCTGTACAACGGTGGTGCCAAGTAAGGGTGGGTTTCAATGATCAATTTTGCGATCGATCTATTAAATCCTGAATTAATTTTTAAATATAAATGTCTATTGCCAGAAATGCCAGGATCTCAGGTTAAAGCTCACAAAACTATATCAACAACCACCAAACAGCTAAAACAGCAAATGAGTGCAGGTAAACGGATTCCACAGAAAGATGTAAACATAAAGTGCGGACCCGACGCATCAGAATCTGTGAGATGCCAGCTTTCTCCCCCGACGGCAGGTACACAGACACGCCATTGGTACTGAAAGCCTGTCTCACAGCTTCTGATGTTGCAGGTTTTGTAACTCTCTGACCAAAATTCACTGAACCAGCGGCAAAAAAGATCCAAACTATGCTTCACATTTGATAAACATTGTCATTAATTCCCTCTTACTTTGGCTGTTTTGCTTCTACCACAGTAAAACCCCACTTCCTACACAACTCTCTCTCTCTCTGTGTATTTCAAGGACAGTTTCCCATCTAAAAATCTTGGGTTTTTTGCTTTAGTTCCTTGCTTATTACGCAAAAGTCTACTGTTGTGTTCACTTCAGCAGCATGTGGTAATGTTCATATGTTGATTCATGGTTTTCTTCAGTTTTTGATTTAATCCAGAATATATTTAAGGGGGTTATCTGCTATATAAAAAGCCAGGCCAGGAAAATCTCCTTCCTCCTTGTTTTTCTGTGTTTTATCCTCAGTTACGTTGACACGAAGGCATCTGGTGTACATCTCTGATGAAGTCTCACAAGTGTCAGTACTGATAAATGATCAAAATTATAATATTTCTGACTGTCTCAGTCAAAATTGAATTGAATCAAATCGGAATCAATTATAGAAATTAGTGACGATACCCAGTCCTAGTGCGAAGGTAGGTATCCCCGACAGAATTTGTTTCCCCTGCGTTGGGAGCACTCACTGGGCTGTCCAAATCACAGACAAACAGTATTCCACATTCTTGATTTTTAGTTCACAAACACTTCTTATAATGACTAACTACTCCTGATATTTTGGAGATGTTAGCTCTTTATACAGTAAAGTTACAGTGGGATACAAATAATATCAGCCTGATCCTGCTGCAATTTGTTCCCCTCAATTCAATTCATGAACAAACAGTATCCCACAGTTGTTTATGTTTTTGAACCCATTTTGCACAGAGAGGCATTTTTTGAAAAATGTATTGATAGCAATGTTGAATGTTATTACACAGTTAAAAAAAACAACTACACATACAATAATTACAACATAAGGATGGTTTGTTTTTCTGTTATTTAAAAGAGGTAGTAGTTTATTTATTTAGAGCTATTTCATATACTCTGAACTATTTAATATATTTATTTAATTTAGTTCAGTCTGCTACTGTCATTATCTTGGAGCAACTGTAACCATATAATTTCCTTAGGGATTAATAGAGTATTCTGATTCTGATCTAAATACATTAAAACTACTTTATATCAGGTGTACAGAAATAGAGGAGCACAGAAAATCCTCTTAGCTTCTTCCAGCTTTTTTACCATTAAACTAATATGGCATTGTATTTAATCCTACATGGTGAATTTTGCTCTGAAAGTAATTACAAGCAAACAATTTATTCATAGGTGGAGGGTAGTTTGATATCACACCTGCCATGGCTCCAGTGACTGCAACGTGGCACAGTTGTGTCCACTGAAAGGCCCTCTTCCTGGCACGCACTGGAGCATGTCATCAAGAGAATGTGCAAAAGCATACACAGCTTTATACACATTGTACTCAGGCCGCAGGTTAGAAATGTCCAAAAATTCAGTGTCTACTTTTTCTAGATCTTCCTTTCCAGTGCATAATGCACCTCCACCTTCCAGCCAGCCTGGTGGAGCTGGTGCAAATCTGCACTGAAATGTGAATTCCCAAAACTGATTCACCTGAAATATTTAGATCTTATAAATATGAATTATGATAATATAGGGTTCTTGCACATACCATAGTAAAGTATAAATACTCACCATGCTATTCCCATAGCTATTGTTGTGATGTAGATTGGGACGTGTTTTTAACAGGAATTCCCTGAGCCCTGGTATTTCCCCATGACGAATGGCAATACCCAGTGTACCACCCAGGTATGGCATAAGCTGAGGTGTTTGGAGCACAGCAGCTGCTGTCCAGGCTTCACTGGCCATCCACTGTAGGCCAGTTACATTTTGCCTCACTACCTGTGCATTGTATTATACCAAATGTATAAAGTGATACTGGAATAGGGACATTATTATACCATTCAAGTAGTTGCTGATCTTGGAAAATACCTCCAGGTGACTAGCTTTCTTTACTCATTCACACAAACACACGACATGTTTTACACAATGTAATAAATGAAATCTTAGTAATTAGTAAAAATGTAATTGTTTTATATCCGAACCTCTTCCATGAGGTTTATCATGCCACTCTCATGTGCAAAAATAATGACAACTCGAGCAGTAGAGGTTTTCATCACATTCACAATCCTCCTCAGTTCATCTGCGTCTTTGTCCCAAGGTAAAACCTCGAAGTAAGCAAGGCAACCTTCACCAGACCGACTGAGCTCAGATTGTAAGAATCTTGCTGCATGAAGTCCATAATCATCATCACTGACGAGCAGACCTGCCCAAGTCCAGCCAAAATGTTTTAGAATGTGAATCATAGCACGAACCTAAGTGAATACAGATTAAAACATTATTGCAAAGACAAGGAAAATCTTTAAATCTATAACCATTATCTTCACTGAAGCCACACAATAATAAAATAGCGTGTAATAGCACAGTCTTGACACACAATAATGAAAGATTACTGAAAGATTTTCACCTGGAAGACATCACTTGGGATCGTCCTAAAGAAGGATGGATATTTTTGATGGTTACTCAGGCAGGAACACGTGGAAAAGTAACTCACCTGTGAAAATTACAGACTGTATATTGTAGAAATATGTAAAAACCTAAATACTGCAGTTTTTCAATTTTGTTGTGTAAACTAAGTCGGTTTTGACAAGTGGCTTTAAAATTGCAGTTACATTAAAATGATCCAGCAACACTGTTTCTTGCTAAGCAGATGACTTACCATAGGTACTCTGTACAAACCTAAAATGCTTGAGATAGCAGTAGAGTGTGCCGAGGGAGAATCACCAACAATCCCTAAGACTGGAGGATTTCCAATACATGTATTATCTAATATAATTTTTTCCTCTTGACCACTGGCTAAAGACAATGCTGCACGGAATCCAATTCCAAGGTTGATGCAGTTATCATAAAGAGTGTATCCCAGAGTGACATTAGGTAGCAGATTGGAGTTGCTGTTGATCTCATCAATAGCAAAAGCCATGGTTTGTGCCAGTCTAAATCCTAGTTCATAAAAACTAAAAAGAAGAAAAAAGAGAGAGATAATTATTGAATAATACAGTAATACAGCAGAATACTTGGAAAACTTATTGCAAAACTAACAAAAGAATTACAGAAAATTAATGACAACAATTAAAGATATATTTTAATTTAAAAAAACCCAAAACAGATGCTTCAGCCAAGAAACATATTTTTTTTCACAAATGTATTAATACACAAAGTATACTTTGGTAATAAAATGCATATTGACATTGGCACTGATTTTCCCCATTTTCTTCTTTCTTCTTGTTTTTTTCCCACCCTGTCATACTTACCCATGGCATTTAGGCTGTTGGGGGTCTGAGATAAAAGACAAGTCAGGAACACTTGTAAAAAAGTGGACTGGAAAGAGTCCACCCAGAATGACATCTCCAGTTTTTTTATTCCCATTTAGATTAAATTGTCCCTGTAATTGACAGGAGGGAGAGATGATATCAGAAGATGATACAGCATAAGATAAAGAGAAATAAAGCAAAATGAGCAAAATGGTTTGTAATAATAACCACATGATAGATTTCTAATTTTCTGAGTCTAGTAATTAGGTTTTATTGTCTTGTCACTCCCTTTTGTTGGAAAGTGTTGACTAATCTTGCACACCACCCATCTGGGAAAAAGACGTAGCAGGGGGAGGGTCTAAAATATACTACATTTCCTGTCCAGTGCAAACACTATAAGGGAATTAGATGGATGCCAAGAACTTTGTTTTTTGTGCGTTTCGTTAATTTCATTTTGATTGATTTTTATTTTCAGTTTTAAAAAATTAATGAATATTCTTAATAAGCCCAAAAGGTTTATGGTGAAAAAAAAAAACGTTTTAAAAAATCATCTAGGCCAAATTTAGCTGTCTTTAACAGTAAATCTTTCATATTATAAGAATTTTTTTAAATGTTTTTCTTGTGACACAAAAGGACCCAATTCACACAGTGTTGCCAGACAAGTAAATGTTTATTGACATAGTTTTTCATGATTTCTGCTTTTGCAGCTCTCCAGTTGCCTCCACTCTAGCTCAGCCCAACACCGCTCTCTCATTGGGCCCCCACACTCTATTCAAATAGGGAGGTATGATTAGATGATGGCAATCAGCTGTGTAGGTCAGTCTCCCCTGCCACCACATCCTGAACCCACTGCTCCACCCCTCCCCTGCACCCAAACACAAACCACACCAAAAAACAGGCAACATTTACTTATATAGTTTTTTTTTTTATTCCACAAAAGAGAATCCATATCCACAAATTACTGTTTTCAAATATAGAACTTTACAGCATTAGAAAGGATATTTAGAGCCTGGTATCCATGCTCAGTAATCCAGCTAAAGAAATTCCAGAAATTTGATTCTGTTCATCTGGAGGTAGCATTTTCATTGTGGGAAACATTTACTTGCACTGCCCGCAGGTTGGGGAAACCTGCAGTCAGTGGAAACTGAGGAAGTCATTTAGATGAGTGATGAAACATTTTTCTCATTGAAAACACTACTTCTAGATGAAAAGATAAAATTCCTTTCTTTGGCTAGGACTACATCAAGCTGGTACATGAGGAAACAGCACATGAGATGGAAGACTACAGGAACCACCTGAGATACAGCCTCAGATGCAGAAAGAGCAACTTCACTTTCAGAGTTATGGAGACAAAATTGTGGATGTGGAAGCACAGCAAATGGAAATTTCAACCCATCTCAACAATGCAAAACCCCCAGTGTCTAATATCAGCATTGAGTAGACACCAAGATCATCATCCATACATGTGTAGGTGCACATGTCTTGAAGCATGCTCAATCATCCAGGTAAGTAAATTTTAATTCTGTTTCTTTTCTGGAAATAGATTTTCAGTAGAAGAAACGTTTCGTCACTCATCCCAGTGACTTCTTCAGTTAACTGCAGGTTTCCCAAACCTTATAAACAATACCTTTGCACAATGACTGAAACTAGCCCACTGAATGAACAATGGGCTGTGAGATCAGTTTAAAAAACCCAAAAACCACAGAGACGAATTTGAAGTTGAGATGAATTTTCAGAGAAATTTCAGAGAAAGTTTGTCTTAACTGTTCTGATACTCCTGATACATAGGGGGTCACTACAGGTTTTCACTTAGGCAGCAGCTGTCCTTCTCTCCTGGATCAGCTGGAGCTTTCTTTAGGCACTTTTTTTAGCTTTTACAAATGTCCAGCAGGGAAAACATTTACTCAGGGCCTTCTTATGTGATGTTCTTCTGCTTCCCTGGCCGATGTGTCTGTGCGGATGGTGTTGGCTCTATGTTGTAGCGTCCTGATGACACCCAATATGCTCCAATGGATAATGAGAATCAAACATTAAATACTGATCTTTATGCACAGGTTTACGGCACACATCAGCTTTTAAATGTCCATCATTACAGATGGAAATCTCACAATCTAACAAGACTAACCTGCAATTTTTGGGGTGTAGGTGTAGGTGCTGAAACAAACAGACGGCCATGAGAAACATTTCTCACTACTTCATATCAGCAGTACTTACGTGCCCCTGAAATGAGACCATGTAGTATTCACACAAAGAGCGTGAAAGATTGTTTGAGCAGGACAGACTTGAAATCTCCTTCCTTTATCTACTTCACATGAACATCAACTTGAGTGATATTCATGTCCACCAAACTTTACACTTAGAAGGATGCATCCATTGGACAATGAATGTTAAATAGAAAGCACGGGGTGTATAAATGGGTGTGAATGTTTGAATCAGGCAAGTTGCATTAAGCAAATCAGGTAGAATGGAAAAGCACTATATAAGAACCAGATAATAGCTGTGTAATTTACGCCACTGCTTTGCATTGCAGTTGGTAATTTAAGGGTTGGTTAGCTGCTTGGCCATGGAAACCTATTCCATGAAGGTCTCTACCCAATGTTCTTCAGCTAATTTGAAGGCCACATGGAATTTGGAGTTCTGTAGTGATTGACTCTGCAAAAAAGTTGGCAACTTCTGTCCACTATGCTCCTGTCCACTTGCTGACGCCACTCTGTGATTTTACATGACCTACCACTTCATGGCTGAATTGCTGTTATTCCCAATCACAGTAACTTTGTTTTAATACCACTCAGCTTGTTGGATAGGATGCATCCTATCATGGTGCTACACTGCAATTCCCTGAGCTCTAGAAAGTGATTCATTCTTGAGTTTGCTTGAGTTTACTTGAGTTTATACGTCTGTGGCCATGGAAATGATTAAACACCTGAATTCAGTATTTTGATTTTGATTCGTGAGATAATACTTTCAGTTATATAGAAAATAAAAAGATACTTTAATACATGCTCACTGAAGTCCACTTAGTGTGGCTTTAAAAAACTAAATCAATACAAAACCCTAAAATATTCTGATTATATAGCAATTTTGCAGTCAAAGACAAATCAAATAGGGAATAGAATTTTTAAACATGACCTTTCTGAGACATTCATGATAAAACCTGCTGTACATAAATTGAAATTTTGATGTTTATTTTTCCTTTTATACATCTTGTATGGTGGTTAAACCCCAAGAATAATCATTCTTCTGTTATATTGATTTACCAGTGTATATGAAATGCATTATATGCCCTGCCCCCTTCTTATTCTTTTTCCCTAATGGGTGGAGTACAAGATTAAGTGACACAACATTTCAATAAAAGGGATTAGTAAAGCAATGAAACATAATTACTAGGCTCAGAAAATCAGAAAGCTGTCATGTGCTCATTATTACAAACCAATTTGCTCTTGATCATTTTGCTGTATTTCTACTTTTCTTATGCTGTATCATCTCATGTATTTCCCTTCTGTCAGTTACAGGGACAATTTCATCTAAATGGCATGCATAAGAGTGGGGATGTCGTTTTGGGTGGACTGTTTCCAATTCACTTTTTTAGAAGCGTTCCTCATCTGTCTTTTACCTCAAAGCCACAACAGCCTACATGCCATGGGTACGTTTAACAGATTATCAGTTTAATTGTTGCCATTCGTTTAGTAACTACTAGCTTTGCCATATATTTCCAGGGAACATGTTTGATTTTTAAGTAATATAATATATAGATTTTTAAGCATCTGTTGTTATTTTTTTAAATTAAAATATATCTTTAATTGTCGTCATTAATTTTCTGTAATTTTTTTGTTAGTTTTGCAATAAGTTTTCCAAGTAGTCTGCGGTATTACTGTATTATTCAATAATTATCTTTCTCTTTTTTCTTCTTTTTAGGTTTTATGAACTAGGATTTAGGCTGGCACAAACCATGCTTTTTGCTATTGATGAAATCAACAGAAATTCCAACCTGTTACCAAATGTGACTCTGGGATACACTTTTTATGATAACTGCGTTGAACTTGGAATTGCATTTCGTGCAGCATTGTCATTAGTCAGTGGTCAAGAGGAAAAAATTATATTGGATGATACATGTGTTGGAAATCCTCCAGTCATAGGGATTGTTGGTGATTCTTCCTCTACACCTTCTATTGCCATCTCCAGCGTCTTAGGTTTGTACAGAGTACCTATGGTAAGTTTTCAGTTTAACCATAGCATGTTATTTTTGTTTATATTAACTTAATTGTAAATTTAATGTCAATAATAATATACAATATACAGTCTGTATTTTTCACAGGTGAGTTATTTTGCTACATGTTCCTGCCTGAGTGGCCGTCAAAAGTATCCATCCTTCTTTAGGACGATCCCAAGTGATGCTTTCCAGGTAAACGTCACCAAAATTAAAGAAATGAAAAATAAAGAACTAGTTTTTTTAAGGATATATCTGATGAATACCTGTTTACCAACAGAATACATAATGATGTGCTGTAAAGCTGATGAAAAGAAATGCTAAAGAAAGATTTTTCTAGCCTATGCAATAATGATTTAATCTGTATTCACTTAGGTTCATGCTATGATTAACATTCTCAAACATTTTGGCTGGACTTGGGCAGGCCTGCTGGTCAGTGATGATGATTATGGATTTCATGCAGCAAGAGCCTTACAATCTGAGCTGAGTCTGTCTGGTGAAATTTGCCTTGCTTACGTTGAAGTTTTACCTTGGGACAAAAGCACAGATGAAGTCAGGAGGATCGTGAATGTCATGAAAAAATCCACAGCTCGAGTTGTCATTGTCTTTGCACATGAGAGTCGGATGATAAAGCTTATGGAAGAGGTCTGGCTTTAAAACAATTTAATTATTACTAATTTAAAAGATCACTAAGTGTAATACGTATCTTTCATATTTATGTGAATGTGTATAGAAAACAAATCACATTGAATTATTTTGGCAGACCAGAAACTAGTAGAATTTCATGATGATATTATTTTTTTAAATTTCAGTATCACTGTAAACTTTTGATTTAATACAATGCACAGGTACTAAGGCAAAATGTGACAGGCCTACAGTGGATGGCAAGTGAAGCCTGGACATCAGCTACTGTACTCCAAACCCCTCAGCTTATGCCATACCTGGGTGGTACACTGGGCATTGCTATTCGCCGAGGAGAAATACCAGGGTTCCGGGAGTTCCTGTTACAAATACGTCCTGACCTATATCACAACAATAGCTATGGGAATAGCATGGTAAGAGTTGAACCATTTACTGTAGTATATGCAAGAATTGCATATTTTCTTTATGTCTAACAAACATATTTCAATCATATATTTCAGGTGAATCAGTTTTGGGAATTCACATTTCAGTGCAGATTTGCTCCAGCTCCACCAGGCTGGTTGGAAGGTGGAGGTCCACTATGCACTGGACAGGAAGAACTTGAAAAAAATTACACTGAATTTTTGGACATTTCCAACCTCCGGTCTGAATACAATGTATACAAAGCTGTTTATGCTTTTGCACATTCTCTTGATGATATGCTGTATTGCAAGCCAGGAAAAGGGCCTTTCAGTGAACACAGCTGTGCCACATTGCAGTCACTGAAGCCATGGCAGGTGTGATATCAGGTTACACTCAATCTAAGTCAATTGCTCTGTAATTATTTGCAAGTTAGATAAAACACATTCTTTTTAAACAGCTTGTTTATTATTTGGAAAGGATGAACTTTACCACACCATTTGGTGATCAAGTGTCATTTGATGAGAATGGTGATGCATTGCCAATTTATGATGTGATGAACTGGTTGTGGCTCCCAGATGGAAGCACTAAAGTTCAGAATGTGGGTGAGGTTAAGAGATCAGCTTTCAAAGGTGAAGAACTCATACTTGATGACGACAAAATCTTCTGGAACTTTGATTCGAAAAAGGTTATATATGTTTTTTCAGACATTTATATCTTATCACATGTATGTTATATATGTCATTCAGGCAGATCATTTTTACTTTCTTCTTGTAGCCACCTCGATCAGTATGTAGTGAGAGCTGTCCTCCTGGTACCCACATGGTGAGAAGGAAGGGGGAACCCGAATGCTGCTTTGACTGCATCCCTTGTTCTGAGGGAACAGTCACTAATAAGAGCAGTAACTATTTATCTTTCAGCACAGCATATTTAATTAATTCATATTAAATATACAAAGTGTTTCACTATCTGCCCTCTTTTGTATCAGACTCCTTGGGGTGCACCAGTTGTCCAGAGGATTTTTGGTCAAACTCCCAACGTGACTACTGCGTTCCTAAGAAGACAGAGTTCCTCTCCTACCACGACCCTCTGGGTATTTGTTTGACAGCAACCTCCTTACTGGGCACATTCATATGTGCTGTTGTTCTAGGGATCTTTATCTATCATCGCAAAACACCTATAATACGTGCCAATAATTCAGAACTTAGTTTCCAGCTATTACTGTCACTCAAGTTGTGTTTCCTGTGTTCACTTCTGTTCATTGGACGACCCATGATGTGGACATGCCAACTCAGGCATGCAGCATTTGGCATCAGCTTTGTGCTGTGTGTCTCATGCATCCTGGTAAAAACCATGGTTGTTCTGGCTGTGTTCAAAGCCTCCAAGCCAGGAGGGGGAGCCAGTCTGAAGTGGTTTGGTCCTATGCAGCAGAGAGGAACAGTTTTGGTTTTCACATCTATTCAGGCAGCCATCTGCACTACGTGGCTTGTCTCTTCCTCTCCAACTCCACATAAAAACACCCAATATCACAATAACAAGATTGTTTATGAATGTGCTGTTGGTTCCACTGTTTGTTTTTCAGTGTTATTGGGCTATATTGGTGTGCTAGCTTTCCTCAGTTTTCTAATTGCATTCCTGGTGAGGAATCTCCCTGATAGTTTTAATGAGGCCAAACTCATCACATTCAGCATGCTGATCTTCTGTGCTGTGTGGGTGGCCTTTGTTCCTGCTTATATCAGCTCACCAGGAAACCATGCAGATGCAGTGGAGGCATTTGCCATCCTGGCCTCAAGTTTTGGCCTGTTAGTTGCACTATTTGGACCCAAATGTTACATAATCCTGATAAGACCAGAACTGAACACAAGAAAAGCTTTAATGGGTCGTGACATTGTATGGAAAAAAAATTATGATTCAGAGTGAAAAACTACATGTGGAAAATAAAATATACATAATGAATTGAATTCACAGAAATTTGTAGAAAGATCCCAAGAAGTTTGTGTTAATAACCTATTAATGCAAACTTCAAGAAGTATGATTTTACCAGAAAAAAACTTGTAGTAGTTTGTGTAGTAAGTAGGAATTGGAGCTGCAAAATGCATGGCTTCTTGTTTCTTTTTAATACCAAGAATACTTCAAAAGTGTAATGATTACTTAGAAGTACCTGTGGTAATTTTTATGTAATAAACTGTATTCATTGATGCAAAATGAAAGACTCCCAAGAAGTCTGATGATTAGGTGAAATATCCATAGAAAATGCAAAAAACACCTGATTCAAAAATAAACAATAAAACAACAATAAACACGTATTTATACTGATCAAAAACTAGCTGGATAATAATCTATTTTATCATGAATCACAATATGAAACATATCAAAGAGTTCTGTCAAAAGAGCTTGAAAAATAAATAAATACATAAGATAAGGCTTGAAAGTATAGAGTATATTTTATATCTGGATGACAATACAAGGTAAAATAATATGAGGTGGAAAAGTGACTGTCAATGGAATATATATATGTCTAATACACAAAAATAAAATGCCATCCA
This sequence comes from Rhamphochromis sp. 'chilingali', assembly GCF_963969265.1. Lineage (NCBI taxonomy): Eukaryota > Metazoa > Chordata > Actinopteri > Cichliformes > Cichlidae > Rhamphochromis > Rhamphochromis sp. 'chilingali'. The sequence goes on from NC_137935.1 coordinate 14,353,794, forward strand.
TATTTCACAGCTGTGTGTGTGTGTGTGTGTGTGTGTGTGTGTGTGTGTGTGTGTGTGTGTGTGTGTGTGTGTGTGTGTGTGTTGTTAAATGTTGAGTAGGCGCAGCAATAGAATTGTAGAATTATACTCGCAGGTGTGATGTATCAATGAAATAGTCATTTACAAATAGTAATTTCAACAGAGGTTGCCTTGGCCATTAATTGAACTCTAACCATCCAAAGATCCAACCTCTCCTGCATGAAGTCGCACCAAACAGCAGAGGTATTACCATAAGGTAAATTAATTTCAAGATTATTACATATATGACTTTCATATTTCATATACTTATAGAAAACAGAAAGAACGTCAGCTTTCAAGGTTTCATGGTCCTAAACCCTTTAAGACCGGCTGGGGCGGGCACGCTCCATTTTGCATACCTAATTTTAAATCCCAGTAGAACTGCAACCACATAAGCTAGCGCAATACTGCATTTTGCATATGAAACCTGAGGAGTTGTACTTACATTTTATGCCATCAGCTTGTCCTAAGTCAAGGTTTACTTCCACATATGGCTTTGCAAAAATTTCAAAAAAAGCATTTGCAGCAACAAAAACATAATATTCTAGAAACAGGCTTTGCCGATCCAATCAGCTGTTCATGAATAGACGTCAGCGCGAACTATTGCATGTCTGCCATTACCTATACTGGTGTTTTTAAAAGTCATGTTTGACTTTATGCTTTTCTGTATAGTTTCTGGGATGGTTAGAACTCAAATTGCACTGCTGGAAATTGTTTATGTTTTATAATTCTGACTTTAATCTCAGCATTCTGACTTTATTCTTGGAATTCTGACTTTATTCTTGGAATTCTGACTTTAATCTCAGAATTCTGACTTTAATCTCAGAATTCTGACTTTAATCTCAGAATTCTGACTTTAATCTCAGGATTTTGAGGTGGGCACCTGCAGGCTTCCAGCTTCAGTGACAGCGATGTGTCCAGTTTGGCAGGTGGAGAACTAATTCACTAAATATGGTGGATATAAGTGATTTTTTGCGTGGCCGAGGGGTCCCCGAAGATGCTATTTTATTAATGGAAGAGCAGAAGGTGAGTAACAAAAAGAGAGATAGTTTGGTGTCTCCTATTTTTACAGGAAAACAGTTACGGTACAGTTACGGTTAGCGATTAGCATGCTTGTTAGCTTATAATGTTATATAGGAATGAACGTGTTTCATGATGTTACTGTATACTAGGTGAATTGACGTTTTAACTGTTGTCGATTGCGGGATCATCCCAGATGGGTTCGTTGCATTTTATTTTATTGTTCTACTATTTCAGAGTTTTTCAAGGCAGTTAAGCGGAGCTGTGTTACAGACATAGCTGGACTGGCCATTGGGCATACCGGGCATTTGCCCGGTGGGCCGCTGGCGATTTTTTGTTTTTATGGGCCGATCTATTTTTTCTTTTTTTTTTGGAAGGGTATAAATAATGAAAGGTGTTGGATTGGCCAATTGGTCATGATCGACTCTGGGCAGGACCAATTACAGCCGAGGAGGTCGGATGTACCCTCCCTCTTGTTTAGCAATCATATAGACGAACTAAAGAAAATGGAGAACAAAAAAAGGAAAGGAGGTGCAGAAAAAATTAGAGCCAAAAAGAAACAAGCCCTTCAGGCAGACGCTGCCAAATGTGTAAAAATAACTGAATTGTTTGGCGGTAGCTATGGCATAGCTTCCACAGATTTAGCAACATCAGCAAGTGGTGGAGGCCAGCAGGTGGATAAGGGAAAGGGGAGGCAAGAGGAGGAGAGACCCGAGGCGGCCGCCGGTCATAGTGGCAGAGGAACTAAACTTCAGGTAAGAAGTTATGACCTGCTGTCTATCTGTGTCAGCTATAAACCAAGTTTAGTTGTAGTTTGTTTTCGTTGTGCTGACTTTTTACAGCTGCTTAGAATAACTGGTACTGGTGGGATGCCCTCAGGCCTCTGGCCTCTGGGCCTGAAGCTCGGTCCTCTCTGGCACAGCTGGCTGCCGGCGAGGACCGCAGGCACGCCACTGCAACCCCCTCTGGCCTCTGCTCCGTAGCTGCGGGGTGACCTCTCCTTTGGGGCTCTACTCAGCTCTTCCCAGGAGGGTGGCACGGTTCCCCCCCCTTTGGTGGTCCTCCTCGGGTCCTTGTACTCTGGGGCCTCTGCATATCTGGGGCCTGGATCTCCTCCATACCTGCTTCATACCCTGGTGGACGGGGCTATGGCTCCCCACACTCCCTAGCAGATCGTTACATGGAGAAACCTTTGGAATACAAGCATGACAAGACCAAGATGGCGCCGCGTATGGATGCCCTGGTGCTTCAGTGCGTTACTTCTGTTTTGTTTTTGTGCATAACTTCTGTGTCTGGGCACTCCTCTGGATATTCTTACACCAGAGAAGAGCTTCTTAACTACAGGACTACAACACCTGTGGATTTACTTCCAATATTTGTCGCATCTGCGGCAGATTTACTGCAGACTCTGATCAGGAAAGTGAGACGCCGAAAGAGAGGAAAGCGAGCCGGCGCACTCGTGCGTCTGAGGAGATGCGGACTGCGAACTGCTCTTCCTGGGATCTTCCTTTCCAATGTACGCTCACTCAGGAATAAGATAGACGAGCTGGCCCTGATGAGAAGCATGAACAGAGACTTTGCCTCCTCCTGTGTCTTATGTTTTACGGAGTCGGGGCTCTGCGAGGACATCCCGGACTGCGCGCTCAAGCTGGAGGGCTTTCATCTGCTGCGCGCGGACCGGCAGGCCTCTCTCTCTGGTAAGACCAAAGGTGGAGGCGTCTGCTTCTACATTAATAGTGGCTGGTGCACTGATGTAACAGTGATTGCTCAGCACTGCTCTTCCTCTCTGGAATACCTTTTTATTCACTGCAAACCATTTTATTCTCCGCGGGAGTTTGCTTCATTCATCCTGGTCGCTGTTTACATCCCGCCAGATGCGGATGCGCAGGCAGCTCAGTGCGCCCTCGCAGAGGAGATACTGCACATGGAGCGGACATTCCCGGACTCTCTCATCATTGCTCTTGGGGACTTTAACAAAGCCAATCTGAGCCATGAGCTTCCCAAATACAAGCAGTATATTAAATGCCCGACCAGAGAGGAGAGGACATTAGACCACTGTTACAGCACGATCAGCGGGGCCTATCGTGCGGTGCCCTGCGCTTCACTCGGACTTTCTGACCACGTCATGATCCACCTAATCCCCGCATACAGACAGAGGCTGAAGCTCTCCAAACCTGTCGTGAGGACCAAAAAACTGTGGAGCAACGAGGCTGTGGAGGAGCTTCGCACGTGTTTGGAGTCTACAGACTGGGACACAATGAAGGCTGCTTCTAACAGCTTGGATGAGTTTACGGACACTGTCACCTCCTATATCCACTTCTGTGAGGACAGCATTGTGCCATCACGCACCAGGGTGAGTTATAACAATGACAAACCCTGGTTTACTCCTAAACTCAAAAAGCTGTGGCTGGAAAAGAGAAAGGCGTTCAGAAGCGGAGACAGGGACTGCTACAGAGAGGCCAAGTACAGGTTCACTAAAGAAGTGGACATTGCTAAACATCAGCACTCTGAGAAGATGCAGCAGCAGATCTCAGAGAATGACTCGGCCTCTGTGTGGAAAGGTTTTAGGAATATCACCAACTACAAGCCTAAAACCCCCCACTCCACTGATGACTTGCTCTTGGCCAACACCCTTAACGACTTTTACTGCCGTTTTGACGAGCCATCAGGCAGCCTTCACACCTCCAACGGCCCCAACAATAGAGACACTTTGGACACTCATTCCCCCACCTCTCCCCCCTCCATAGAGCCATCACCACCTTCTAACACTTCACCTACAACACCCCCCTCCTCACCCCACACAAAAGAGGATTTCACACCACCTCCTCCCACCACAACTCTTCATATTCATGAAGCAGGTGTGAGGAAGCAGTTTAAGAGTCTGACTGCTCGAAAAGCTCCCGGCCCAGACAGTGTGTCTCCTGCCACCCTCAGACACTGTGCAAACAAGCTGGCCCCAGTGTTTGCTGGCATTTTCAACTCCTCACTGCAGGCATGTCATGTGCCTGCCTGCTTCAAGTCCTCTACCATAATCCCTGTCCCCAAGAAACCTAGGATCACTGGACTAAATGACTACAGACCCGTAGCTCTGACATCTGTGGTCATGAAGTCATTTGAGCGCCTGGTTCTCTCCTATCTCAAGACCCTCACGGCCCCCCTCCTGGACCCCCTGCAGTTTGCATACAGAGCCAACAGGTCTGTAGATGACGCCATCAACATGGCCCTACACTTGTGCAGCCACAACAACCTGCAGCATCTGGACTCCCCAGGAACCTACGCCAGGATCCTGTTTGTGGACTTCAGCTCTGCCTTCAACACCATCCTTCCAGACCATCTCCAAGGTAAGCTTTCCCAGATGAATGTGCCTGATCCCATCTGCCGGTGGATCACTGACTTCCTGACGGACAGGAAACAGCATGTGAGGCTGGGAAAGAATGTCTCGGACTCCCGGACCATCAGCACCGGCTCCCCTCAGGGCTGTGTTCTTTCTCCTCTGCTCTTCTCCCTGTACACCAACTGCTGCACCTCCACCCACCTGTCTGTCAAGCTAATCAAGTTTGCAGATGACACCACCGTTATTGGACTCATCTCGGACGGGGATGAGTCTGCCTACAGGAGGGAGGTTGAACGTCTGGTGTCCTGGTGCAGCCACAACAACCTGGTGCTGAATGCCCAGAAGACAGTGGAGATTATTGTGGACTTCAGGAAGCACACAGCCCCACTCCCCCCCCACCATCCTGACTGACACCCCCATCACCTCTGTGGACTCATTCCGCTTCCTGGGTACCACCATCACCCAGGACCTAAAGTGGGAGCCCACCATCACCTCCGTCATAAGATAAGATAAGATGAGATAACCTTTATTAGTCCCACACGTGGGAAATTTGTTTTGTCACAGCAGGAAGTGGACAGTGCAAATGTTATGACGCAAAAATTAGAATACAATAAGAATAAATACAGTACACAGCTGTACAGAATAGAATAAAATAATATACTATATACAGTAGAATAAAATAGAATAAAAATATACAATAAGATAAAAATAGAATACGAATGCTATATACAACTGAGTAAAAATACAACGATGCCAGAAAAGATTATTGCACTTAGTGTTATTGCACATGTGTGGATGTGTGTGTTTGTTCAGTTAAAGTCTTTGTTGTGGAGTCTGACAGCAGTGGGGAGGAAAGACCTGCGAAATCTCTCCGTCCCACACCGTGGGTGCCGCAGTCTCCCACTGAAGGAGCTGCTCAGTGCTGTCACAGTCTGCTGCATGGGGTGGGAGACGTTGTCCAACAGGGATGACAGCTTAGCCGCCGTTCTCCTGTCACTCACCACCTCCACTGGGTCCAGAGGGCATCCTAGAACAGAGCTGGCCCTTCGGATCACCCTGTTCAGTCTCTTCCTGTCCCCAGCAGAGATGCTGCCGCCCCAGCAGACCACACCATAAAAGATAGCAGAAGCCACCACAGAGTCATAGAAGGTCTTCAGGAGTGGGCCCTCCACCCCAAACGACCTGAGTCTCCGCAGCAGGTACAGCCTGCTCTGCCCTTTCCTGTAGAGGGCGTCTGAGTTATGAGTCCAGTCCAGTCTGTTGTTCAGATGAACACCAAGGTACCTGTAGCTGTCCACAGCCTCAATGTCCATACCCTGGATGTTCAGTGGTTGCAGTGGAGAATGCTTGTGCCTGCGGAAGTCTACCACCAGCTCCTTGGTTTTACTGGCGTTGATCTGGAGGTAGTTCAGCTGGCACCAGTCCACAAAGTCTTGAGTCAGTCCTCTGTACTCCTTGTCGTCCCCATCAGTGATGAGGCCGACTATTGCAGAGTCATCAGAGAACTTCTGCAGGAAGCACTGGGTGGAATTGTGGGAGAAGTCTGCAGTGTAGATGGTGAAGAGGAACGGAGCCAGAACCGTTCCCTGTGGGGCCCCCGTACTGCAGACGACCCTGTCCGACACACAGCCCTGAGTCCTCACATACTGTGGTCGGTCGGTGAGGTAGTCCAGGATCCAGGTAGTGAGGTGATGGTCCACTCCAGAGTTCACCAGCTTGTCCTTCAGAACCGAGGGAAGAATAGTGTTGAAGGCACTGGAGAAATCAAAGAACATGATTCTCACAGTGCTTCCAGCGGTCTCCAGGTGAGCGAGGGAACGATGTAGGAGGTGAATGACGGCATCATCCGCGCCAATGCCAGGCTGGTAGGCAAACTGAAGTGGGTCCAGTGATGAGCTTGTTAGGCGCCGAAGCTGAGCCAGGACCAACCGCTCCAGGGTCTTCATCAGGTGGGATGTCAGAGCCACCGGCCTGTAGCTGTTGAGGTCCTTGGGGCGTGAAGTCTTTGGCACTGGTACAACACAGGAGGTTTTCCAGAGCTGTGGGACTCTTCCCAACCTCAGGCTCAGGTTGAAGAGGTGCTCCATCACCCCACACAGTTGGTCCGCGCAGGACCTGACGACCCTCGAGCTGATGCCATCTGGGCCCGCTGCCTTCTTGCCATTAATCCTCCTCAGTTCCCTCCTAACCTGGGTGGTTGAGAGAGACAGGCTGGAGCCTTGTGTTGAGTGTGTATTGGATGCTGTTGTTGGGGGTGGGGAGGAGTGAGCAGGGTGAATAGAGGAGGTGTGAAGTGTCTGAGGTGTCAGAGGTGGAACAGCAGCAGTGGGGGTGGGTGAGTCTGCAGCCGATGTTGTAGACTGTCTCATGGTTGAATCAAATCTGTTGAAGAAATGATTCAGTTCATTTGCCCACCTCACATCCCTCCCAGGCAGAGAGTTCTGCTGTCATTAAGAAAGCCCAGCAGAGGATGTACTTCCTGAGGCAACTGAAGAAATTCAACCTGCCAACACAAACGATGATGCAATTCTACACTGCAATCATCGAGTCCATCCTCACCTCCTCCATCACCGTGTGGTACGCTGGAGCCACTATCAGGGACAAACAGAGACTGCAGCGTGTTGTGCGCTCTGCTGAGAAGGTGATTGGCTGCAGACTCCCATCTCTGCAGGACCTGTACACCTCCAGGACACTGGGGCGTGCAGCTCGGATCACAGCTGACCCTTCTCACCCTGGACACAGTCTGTTTGACCTGCTCCCCTCAGGCAGGAGGCTCCGGTCCATTCGCACCAGAACCTCTCGCCATAAGAACAGTTTCTTCCCCTCTGCTGTTTGACTCATGAACAATAACTGTATGACTGTTCCCACCACTAACACATGACCCTACGCTGTGTTCACTGCATCATTCCATGTTTGGCACTGATCACCACCTGCACTCATGTATATATCTATCTACTTAGCACTTTTAATTCTTATTCTTATTTTTATTTATTTATTTTTTTCATGTCTATTTAAGCGTAATTTATGACAGTATGTTTGCACTGAAGCACTGCAGCAATATCTTAATGTTGTAAACCTGCTCAACATTTGGCAATAAAACCCTTTCTGATTCTTTCTGATGCTGATCCACACAGGTATGCACAGAGGTGTACATTCACAGACGCGGACTACACCTTTCTTGGCTGTTGCCTCAAAGCACATTGTGCGCTGTCTATCTTGCGTGCTGCACAATATTGTTTATTATTTAGTATCTACTGTTATCTACTGCTAGCTAGTTTATTGTGATGGTGCTGTTTTTTTATTATGTTGCTCTTTGTTGTTTGCTTTCTCTTCTGTTTTTTTTCTCCATACAGGTGATCCAGGTGTTTTGTTTTTCTTTTCTTTTTTTTTTCTTTCTCCCCCCCCCTTCTCACCGTCTCTTCTCCCCTTTGGTGTTTTCTTTCTCTCCCTCTCTTTCTTTCATTCTTTCTCCCTGTCCTGTCCCCCAGTCATGTCTGTGTGCACTTAACGCCTACGCGTGGAAATGGTAGGCTACACTACAGTTCACTACCGGTAAAAAATAAACTTAATACAGTATTTGATTTTTTTTTATAGAACAATAAAATAAAAAGTGCTGGCTGAGGACCGCTGCCGTGTTGAACTTTGACCTCGGAGTGACGTGACGTTTGTTCTCACAACCAATAAAAGTGCAGAAAGTTGCAAATCAGGCATATTGTTCGTATATACACAAAATAAATAAATAAATAACGAAATAATCCCGATATTGTGCCAAAGACTGATTTACAAAGTTACTTTGTGTTCTATGTGTAATACCTTTGCTTAAATGACTAAATGGACTGTGTATTTATGACTCTGCGTTATAGTCCTGCATACATAAGTAACATTCATATGTACAGATTAAAATGTACAGAGATACAGTGGGGCAAAAAAGTATTTAGTCAGCCACCGATTGTGCAAGTTCCCCCACCTAAAATGATGACAGAGGTCAGTAATTTGCACCAGAGGTACACTTCAACTGTGAGAGACAGAATGTGAAAAAAAAAATCCATGAATCAACATGGTAGGATTTGTAAAGAATTTATTCGTAAATCAGGGTGGAAAATAAGTATTTGGTCAATAACAAAGATACAACTCAATACTTTGTAACATAACCTTTGTTGGCAATAACAGAGGTCAAACATTTACTATAGGTCTTTACCAGGTTTGCACACACAGTAGCTGGTATTTCTCCATGCAGATCTTCTCGAGAGCAGTGATGTTTTGGGGCTGTCGCCGAGCAACACGGACTTTCAACTCCCGCCACAGATTTTCTATGGGGTTGAGGTCTGGAGACTGGCTAGGCCACTCCAGGACTTTCAAATGCTTCTTACGGAGCCACTCCTTTGTTGCCCGGGCGGTGTGTTTTGGAACATTGTCATGTTGGAAGACCCAGCCTCGTTTCATCTTCAAAGTTCTCACTGATGGAAGGAGGTTTTGGCTCAAAATCTCACGATACATGGCCCCATTCATTCTGTCCTTAACACGGATCAGTCGTCCTGTCCCCTTGGCAGAAAAACAGCCCCATAGCATGATGTTTCCACCCCCATGCTTCACAGTAGGTATGGTGTTCTTGGGATGCAACTCAGTATTCTTCTTCCTCCAAACACGACGAGTTGAGTTTATACCAAAAAGTTCTACTTTGGTTTCATCTGACCACATGACATTCTCCCAATCCTCTGCTGTATCATCCATGTGCTCTCTGGCAAACTTCAGACGGGCCTGGACATGCACTGGCTTCAGCAGCGGAACACGTCTGGCACTGCGGGATTTGATTCCCTGCCGTTGTAGTGTGTTACTGATGGTGACCTTTGTTACTTTGGTCCCAGCTCTCTGCAGGTCATTCACCAGGTCCCCCTGTGTGGTTCTGGGATCTTTGCTCACCGTTCTCATGATCATTTTGACCCCACGGGATGAGATCTTGTGTGGAGCCCCAGATCGAGGGAGATTATCAGTGGTCTTGTATGTCTTCCATTTTCTGATGATTGCTCCCACAGTTGATTTTTTCACACCAAGCTGCTTGCCTATTGTAGATTCACTCTTCCCAGTCTGGTGCAGGTCTACAATACTTTTCCTGGTGTCCTTCGAAAGCTCTTTGGTCTTGGCCATGGCGGAGTTTGGAGTCTGACTGTTTGAGGCTGTGGACAGGTGTCTTTTATACAGATGATGAGTTCAAACAGGTGCCATTCATACAGGTAACGAGTGGGGGACAGAAAAGCTTCTTACAGAAGACGTTACAGGTCTGTGAGAGCAAGAGATTTTCCTTGTTTGAGGTGACCAAATACTTATTTTCCACCCTGATTTACGAATAAATTCTTTACAAATCCTACCATGTGAATTCATGGATTTTTTTTTCACATTCTGTCTCTCACAGTTGAAGTGTACCTCTGGTGCAAATTACTGACCTCTGTCATCATTTTAAGTGGGGGAACTTGCACAATTGGTGGCTGACTAAATACTTTTTTGCCCCACTGTATGTACACAAGCGTGTACACAAAAGTCTACTGCCGATCTAGCTGCTCAGTGGTCGTACAGTCTCATGCAGAGAGCGTGGAGGTGTTGTCCATGGTGGATGTTAGCTTAGACAACATCCTCTCCTCCCCAGTCTGCTCAGTGGGCTTTAGCGGAACGCTAAAGCTGGCCCTCCCGACCAGTTTGTTAAGTTTCCCCCTGTCCCTCTCTGCCATTCCACCACTCCAGCAGACCACAACATAAAAGACAGCAGACGCCACCACAGTGTCGTAGAACATCCTTAGAATACGTACTACCTACATCATAACCAATCAAGTCCTGCTTTTTTTTAAATACAGAAGAGGATTTATTATTTACTGAAAGGCTATGCCTTAGTTTGCTTCTTTCATTATTGTGTTTCGCCCTGCATAAAATAGATAGCTTTTCTGATAACTACAGTCAGTACTCTCCTACTGGCATTAGCGGTGACCTAAGAGGCTTAACCGTAATATTGTTGCAGAAAATGAATCAATGATCGGAACTTTTAAAATCAACTGGCTCAGAGCTTGTTTATCTCAGTCTGATTCCATGTGGTTTCATATACCCAGATCTTTATTTAAGGACTAGGAGGAATTGATTTTCTATTAAGATGTGACTTTGAAACTAGTAAAATACCTGTTACACTCTCTAATTTTCACAAACAGATTCTTCATTTTTGGAAAATGATGTTTACACACAACTTTTCTCTTCACATGTCGACCCTATGGAACAATAGAGTGATAACTGCTAACAAAAAGACATTATTTATCAGAAACTGGTTTGAGAGTGGTATCTTGTTTGTAACTGACTTGCTGGATTTGAGTGGTGCTTTATTGGATTATGTGTCTTTCTCGAAGAGACACGACTTTAATTGTCCATTAAAAGAATACAGAAAAGTTTGCTGTGCTATCCCTTTGGCCCTAAAGCAGCTGATACGCAACACAATGCTACATTCTGAGGTCAATCCAGCGCTGCCAAACTTAAAAATTGGTAACTACAACCTAAATGATAGTAAATGTAACAATAAATTTATCAGTGTGAATTTCAAATCTATTCTTTTCCAGGGGTTTAACTCGGGTAGATATTTGCAGGCCCTTCATGGGGATCAGTCACTCATGGAAAAGGCGTTCTCAAAATTCATCAAGTGGCCTGTCACCCCAAAAGTAAAAGAAACTCATTTCAAGATAATTAATAATATATATCCTGTTTCTGAATTTCTAAAGAGGAGGTTTAAATTTGAGGTTAATCAGTGTGCATTTTGTGATTCAGCCTGTGAAACATTACACCATTTGTTTTTCTCATGTCCTGCATCAGCTGCCTTTTGGTTAGAACTACACAGCTGGTTATCCCTCAAGATCAACGATATCCCCCAGTTTAATATTTCTGATATTATTTTCTATAAGGCTAAACAACATCCATCTGTCTCTACTGTGATTAACATTGTCATCCTGTTAGGTAAATACCATATACATTGTTGTAAATGGAGAAATAGAAAACCATCCTTTATATGGTTCATCAATGACTTGAAACATTATTTCATGTCACTTAAAAAACTGAAGTCAAGCAGATTTGCCACAATCTATGATGACATTTCCCATTTGCTACTGTTTTGATCATTACCTCTATTGTGTATCAACCTGTGCTCTTTTTTAATTCTTCCCCGTTAATACTGTGAATTTTTGTTTAGCCCCCTCCCCCCATATCCTTGCTGTTAGTTTTGTTGTATTGACTGTGTTCTTTTTTTTATTTATCCTCCACGAGAGTTCATTTGCACTATATTGTGTTATGTTGTTTGTGACTGTATTGCTCCATTTGTTAATAAAAAAAAAAAAAAAAAAAAACCTGGTGCACACCTGGACACAAAGAACCACCAACGCACCGATGTCTGAGGGCGTCTGCCACTAGCAGGGGAAGTGGTGGGGGAGATAGGCCTCCATACCTTCGAGGGCCTGAGATGTCCCTTGAGAGGTGGCGTCTGATACCCAACCTGACATATAGACACAGACATACAGGCACACACAGATACAGACATCCATTCCCACCCTCATGCTCTCATATGCAATTACTCAACACTCAACCAACGTGGAGACAGACAAAAAGAGACACTATACACACCTTTACCCCAAGGCCCTGCATGTGTGGGTGATTGTGGTGGAGCGGAAAGAGGGAGGCAGCTGGACATGGGGAGGGAAGGAAGGGAGGGGCAAGTGACCCCTCCCTGAGGCCAGCTCCCCCGCTGACCCCTGTAGGCACCCCCATACTCTGCAACCCGCCAGGGAAAGGGGGCTCAGGCCCATCCGGACCGGGGCCCAGTTCAGCAGCGCCACAGAGCCCGGGACAGTACCCGACCCCACCACAGAGAAAACTGCACCCACCCCGTCATCCACTCATCTTCCAGACTACACAAGACATTAGACGCCCAGGCTGAGATCTTCCTCCACCTCTCCTATATCTCCCCCTCCTGCAGAGTGAGTTCCTGAAGAGAGGAGACCTCCTGCAAGATTTAACAACCTCCCCCACCAGTTGAAGAGCCCCCCAGGTGGCTCGATGCACTGGCGGCACCCCGTGCCAGGGCTGGGCCCCATACACCCACCCGCCCACAACCCCAGCAACACACCAACCAGGACCCAAGCCCCAAGGCCCAGCCAGGGCCCCAGCCCAGAGATGGAGCACCCCCAGAACCCCACGCCTGTCCCGGACCCACCCAGGTGAAGCCAGGCTACCAGGTCAGTAACCCACGTCCATCAGCACAGACCCTCCCCTAGCCCCGCTGCACGCAGCCACGAGGAAACAGTCACCTAAGAGCCAACAGAGCCCTTAATAGGCCATGACCGCAACCCTCCAAGGAAGATGCTCCTGGGGAACCCCCCGACGCCCTAAGCCTGTCCCTACCCCCACACCAATCAGAACAGCGAAGGTAGGACCAAACTATGACCCCCCCGCCCCCACTAGGTGATGGAGCTGATCAAAGGAGCCCAGAGCAATTGATCTGATGTGGTGGCAGAGGCTGTATCAAGACTAATGTAATCTAATAGATAATTTCTATATTGGTTAGAATTAAGATTATTTTTATTTTTCCAGTTCATGAGGACTGTTTTCTTGGCTATGCATAGGGCAGTGAAGACCATATGGGCTATATTCTTTTCTGAAGTGACATTATCTAAGCTGCCCAACAAACACACTAAGGGGGAAGCTGGAATGTTACATTTCAGACACTTTGATAAGTCTTCACATATCTCGCGCCAAAACTTCTGAACTGGTGGACAGAACCAAAGAGCGTGGATATAATTGTCCGGTGAATTGGTTTGGCAGTGTGAGCAGTTGTTGGTAGACGTAAAGCCCATCTTGAACATCCGATGGCCTGTATAGTGCACTCTATGTAATATTTTGTATTGAATTAATTGAAGACTGGGATTTCTAATTAAATGAAAGGTTTTTAAGCATATCTTAGACCAGAAGTTTTGATCTAAGTTAACTGATAAATCCGCTTTCCATTTTGCAATAGGAAGTGATATTGATTCATCCGTTTTAGAAAGCATTCTGTATATTTTGGAAAGTAATTTTGGGGTTTTAAGAGTAAGAAATTGAACCACACTTGGTGGTGTTTGTATAGTTCAACTTGACCCGGTTTAAATTTCTTTTTTACTATGGATTTAATTTGTTGATATTCTAAAAATCTTTTCTTGTTGATCCCATATTGTGTAACTAGTCCGTCAAATGGAATAAATTCTGTTCCTTCTAATATATGTTCTAAGTATTTGATTCCTTTACCACTCCAATCTGGAAAGTTTATCATATTGTTTTGTAATATGTCAGGGTTGTTCCAGACAGGTGTACGTTTGCATGGGATTAATGAAGACTCCGTCAATTTTAGAAACTCCCACCATGCTGTCAGAGAAGAGCTGATGCTTTTGAAGCATTCATGTCGTTGGATGTTTGAGCTTATAAATGGTAGGTCTGAAATCTCTAGATTATTGCAAAGTGCTTGTTCTACATCTAGCCAGGATTCATCTAAGGAATCAAGTGTTATGTCTTGATTGCTTATAATCAGGGGTGCACATAAGTGGTCTGCAGGTGCGCATGCGCTTTTAAAATAAAATACGTGCACCAGATAAGAAGTTGCAAAGCGTGTTTGCTTACATAACATTTTCTGGAGGAGGACAGACATTTGTTTAGAACTCTTCAAGATGTCGAAGAAGCAAGCTCCTTTAACCCTTTAAGCAATTACTTTGGTGTTCCTCCACCTCCAAAGAACTGTCAGAAGGAGCCCGAACCGCAAAAGAAGCGCGTATTCTCGGAAAAGTGGTTCGGACAAAAACAGTGCCTTTTAATATAAAAGGCACCCCTGCTTATAATCCAAAATTATTGCTCAAAAATAAAACATTCTTGTATTTAAAACTTGTTAAAACGCTAACAATCTTGCATAAAATTCATTTATGTGAAAAATGGATTAAATCTTCTTTGTATCAACTATTTCTGTTGTTGATACTTTCAAATTCACATGCTTGGTTATGGAGTGTAAGAGTATTATAAACCCTGGTCAATATATTTTGAATACAAATCAGATTCAGAAAAGTAAGAAATAAAAGACTGAGTAATATGAGTATTAAATGAATCGAATTGTTTATATATTTATGATCTAATAATTTAAATGTATTTATTTTCATCCATGTATTTTAATTTATGTGGAAAAATGTTTACAATTCAGCACCACGACCCATTATAGCCTTTTTTGTGTTCAATTCTGGTTTCAGCAGGATGATGTAACATTTGGGTCCAAACAGTGTGATCAAAAGACCAAAGCTCGAGGCCAGGATGGCAAATGCCTCCACTGCATCTGCATAATTTCCAGGTGAGCTTATATAAACAGGAACAAAAGCCACCCACACAGCACAGAAGATCAGCATGCTGAATGTGATGAGCTTGGCCTCATTAAAACTATCAGGGAGATTCCTCACCAGGAATGCAATTAGAAAACTGAGGACAGCCAACATGCCAATATAGCCTAATAACACTGCAAAACCAAAAGGGGACCCAACTGCACACTCATAAACAATCATATCATTGTGGTATTGGGTGTTTTTATGTGGAGATGGGGAAGCAGAAACAAGCCAAGCAGTGCAAATGGCTGCTTGAACAGATGCAAGGCACAGAACTGTTCCTCTCTGCTGCATAGCACCAAACCACTTCAGACTGGTTCCCCCTCCTGGCTTGGAGGCTTTGAACACAGCCAGAACAACCATGGTTTTTACCAGGATGCATGAGACACACAGCACAAAGCTGATGCCAAATGCTGCATGTCTGAGTTGGCATGTCCACAGCCTGGGTCGTCCAATAAACAGCAGTGAACAAAGAAAGCACAACTTAAGTGACAGTAATACCTGGAAACTAAGTTCTGAATTGTTGGCACGTACTATGGGTGTTTTGTGATGGTAGATAAAGATCCCCAGAACAACAGCACATGTACATGCGCCCAGCAGTGAGGTTGCTGTCAAACAAATACCCAAAGGCTCATGGTAGGAGAGGAACTCTGTCTTCTTTGGAACACAATGGTCACGTTGGGGGTTTGACCAAAAGTCCTCTGGACAACTGGTGCACCCCAGGGAGTCTAATAAAAGGTAGAAAGATGAAGAAAGGGGAGGATGGTAAAATGCATATTATATACAGATACGAATTAAATTTTATTTTTATGCAATGTTGAAAGATAAACACTTACTGCTTATATTACTGACTTTTCCGTCAGAACAAGGGATGCAGTCAAAACAGCATTTGGGTTCCCCCTTCTTTCTCACCATGTGGGTACCAGGTGGACAGCTCTCACTGCATACCGATTGAACTGGCTGTTGGACAAAATATAAATAAATATTGCCTGCTACAATTTTATGTAATACAAATGTCATAAAAGATAACTGTCAAATAAAAACATATCAAACCTTTTTGGAATTAAAGTTCCAGAAGATTTTGTCTTCATCAAGTAAGATTTCTTCACCTTTGAAAGCTGACCCCTTAACCTCACCCACATTCTGAACTGTAGTGCTTCCATCAGGGAGCCACAACCAGTTCATCACATCGTAAATTGGCACAACATCACCATTTTCATCAAATGACACTTGATCACCAAATGGAGTGGTGAAGTTTACCCTTTCCAAGTAATAAACAAGCTGTTAAAAGGTAATATATAAGAAATTAATTTCACAGTGCAGGGAGTGGCACCCACTATCAAGTAACCAAATTAAATCTAACACTTAACCCTTTAAGACCTACCATAGAACCAAGTCCGCCAGAGCTTACTTTATACTTTTACATGCTGTGGAGCCATTTTTGGGAGCATTTCAAGTTGCTATACATCAATACAACCATTATAGCCCAGATTTTAATAATATGTATTCATTAAGTGCATAGTAATTACATAAATTGCAAAAAAGTGCAATAAACTACAAAAAAATTGAAAATCGTTTTTGCTTTTTTAACATATATTTCTAGTTAGAGAAATTTAAGAGGTTTATCCCTCAAAACTGTAAATACAAAAAAGTTGCACAAAATAGTTTCCCACCACAGGAAATTTATTTTGAGTGTCTTCATAGTTTTATTTTTGAAATACACCAATTTTTATACACTGCAGGAAAAACGAAAATAAATATTATACTGGAAATTTGCAAAAAAGCAGCATATGCATCAAAATAAACTATTTCCAGCAGTGCAATATGAGTCCTAAGCATCCCAGAAGCGACACAGAAAGTCATAAAGTCAAAGATAACTTTTAAAAAGACCAGTATAGGCCCTGAGGCCCTGATGGTAAAAAAGACTACATTTCCGCGAAAATGACGTCACTTCCGGTTTCGGGCAGGTAATGGCGGAAATGCAAAAGTTCGCGCTGACGTCTATTCCAACGTAGGAAGTGTTATGAACAGCTGATCGGATCGGCAAAGCGTGTTTCTGGAATATTATGTTTTTGTTCCTGCAAGCGCTTTTTATGCAGTTTTTGCAAAGCTTTATGTGGAAGGAAACCGTGACCTAGGACAAGCTGATGGCATAAGATGTAAGTACAACTCCTCCGGTTTCATATGCAAAAAAAAATTTTGCGTTAGCTTAAGTGGTTGCAGTGCTACCGGGATTTAAAAATAGTTACGCAAAACAGAGCGTGCCCACTCCGATCGGCTCTAAAGGGTTAATATACCTGTACATATTAAAGGCATTGAAATCGAGTTCTAAATTAAACAGGAACATCTCCAATTGTGCCATATATATGCATACTAGTTAATGTGCTCTAATATAAATATATTAAACACTACTTTTGCTCAATATGAAAAATCCATTTAGCTCTCTTCAGCTCATTTCATCTTATTGAATTGTTTGTTTGTTTTTTATCCAACAATTTTTTTTCTGAAAGTAATTATAGAATAAATGGTTTACTCAGATGAAGATGAAGTATAAATTAATAACTCACCTCCCATAGCTCCAGTGATTGCAGAGTGGCACAGCTGTGCCCACTGAAAGGCCCTCTTCCTGGCTTGCATTGCAGCATGTCATCAAGGGAATATGCCAGGGCATAAACGGCTTTGTACACATTGTACTCAGGCCGGAGGTTGGAAATGTCCAAGAACTCAGTGTTAACATTTTCTAGATCTTCCTGTCCAGTGCATATTGCACCTCCACCTTCCACCCAACCTGCTGGAGCTGGTGCAAATCTGCACTGAAATGTAAATTCCCAAAACTCATTCACCTGAAATATATGTTTGAAACATATTATTAATAGCTGTATGTGTGTGTGTGTGTGTGTATGTGTGTGTGTGTTTTAAAAGGACAAAATAAAAGTTTCGCAGCTAACACAGTAAAGTTTTGAACTCTCACCATTGTCTTTCCATAGCTATTACTGTCAAGTAGATCAGGGCGTATTTGTAATAGGAATTCCCTGAGCCCTGGTATTTCTCCTCGACGAATAGCAATGCCCAGTGTACCACCTAGGTATGGCATGAGCTCAGGTGTTTGAAGCACAGCAGCTGTTGCTGTCCAGCCTTCACTGGCTAACCACTGTAGGCCTGTTACATTCTGCCTTTCTATCTGTGCATTTTATTTCATCAGATATAAAAAGCAGTATTGTAAATGGCAACAACTGACATCATCATGACATTGAAGTACTTGCTTGACTTAAAATTAATTCTATATCATTATTTTTCTGTACTCCACTCAAATAAAGACATAATACATGTATTAACCAGTTTAGAGAAACAAATTCTTTTAAAACTGCACCTCTTCCATAAGGTTTATCATGTGAGTCTCAAACACAAAGGCAATGACCACACTAGCTGTGGATTTCTTCATCACATTCACAATCCTTCTGAGTTCATCTGTGTCTTTGTCAGTGGGTAAAACCTCAACATAGGCAAGGCAACCTTCTCCAGACACACTCAGCTCAGATTGTAAGGATCTGGCTGCATGAAATCCATAATCATCATCAGTGATGAGCAGACCTGCCCAAGTCCAGCCAAAATGTTTTAGGATCTGAATCATAGCTCGTACCTGAGTGAATACAGATTAAAACATGAGTGCTGCTCATCAGCTGCTGTTGACTTTTTGTATTGTCCAGATTGATTTTTAACCTGGAAAGCATCACTTGGGATCGTCCTAAAGAAGGATGGATACTTTTGACGGTCACTCAAACAGGAACATGTGGCAAAATAACTCACCTGTGAAAAACAGACAATATGTTGTACATTATTTTCACATTAAATTTACAATTACAGGATTATAAACAAAAATGACATTTTATGGTTAAAGTGATAACTTACCATGGGTACTCTGTACAAACCTAAGACGCTGGAGATAGCAATAGAACGTGTAGAGGAAGAATCACCCACAATCCCTACAACTGGAGGATTTCCAACACATGTATTATGTAATATAATTTGTTCCTCTTGACCACTGACTAATGACAACGCTCCACGGAATCCAATTCCAAGTTCAGCACAGTTGTCATAAAGAGTGTATCCCAACGTCACATTAGGTAGCAAGCTGGAGTTGTTGTTGATCTCGTCAACAGCAAAAGCCATGGTTTGTGCCAGCCTAAATCCTTGTACATTGAAACTAACAAAAAACATTTTGATTTGAAAAATACATCAGGATACGTAGAAATTAGCTGAGCTTTATTAATCAACAAAATATAATTACTTATACTAATATATTAATATAATTACTTAATATTTATATTACCATTAGGTTTGTCCTGTTTCTCTCTTTTTTTCTGTTGTTTCCTTGTCATACTTACCTGTGGCAAGTAGGCTGTTCTGGCTGTGAGGTAAATAACAGGTCAGAAATGCTTGAGAAAAAGTGGACTGGAAACAGTCCTCCCAGGATGACATCTCCGCTCTTCTGCATTCTGTTTATATGAAATTGCTCCTGTAGTTGGCACGAGGAGGGAAACAGAGAAGAGGGTATAGTATAAGAAAAATAAGAATACTGCACAATGAACAAGAGCAAATTGCTTTGTAAAAATGAGCTCATGACAGCTTTCAGATTTTTGGACCCTAGTCATTTCATTTTATTGCTTTGCCATTCCCTTTTATTGAGATGCTGTGTTGATGAATTTTCCATACCACCCATGTGAGAAAAACAAGGTGAAAGGGCGGGGCCTAAAACACATTTCATCAGAGATTGGTTTTGTATCGAGGAAGACTTAGGTAACGCTGTGAGTGTATTACTTTTGTTTATTTTATTCCTTTTTAATGTTATTTTATTTTTCAACAGTTATAAAGGAAGAATGATTTTCTTTTGGTTCAACCAAAATATGAGGTGCACACTGAGAGATATATCAAATTATTGTCGAATTATAATTCATGTACAGCAAAATTCATGGTAAATGTCTCAAAAGGGAATGATAAAAAAAAAAATTCCAAGTTCAAAGTTTGGGTTTTCTTTGAAAAAATATCAGTATATTTTTTTTAATCAATATTATTATTTTGAATGCCAGACTAAGTGGACTGGTACCGATCTCATTTCTTGAGACTGGTACCAGTCCAGGTGGGTAGTGGTGAGGGTTTCCTTAGGTTGTAGAGCATGAGGCCAATAAGGAAAGTAGATGGTTGGCATTGACACAATACAGATGGCTGATTACAGAGCCTCGGGAGGCTAAAGTGAAGTAGAAGGTAAGTAATAAGGAAGGGGAGCTGGTAACTGAGTTTAGTTTCTGGCTTGCGGTTGCGCATTCCGCCTTCACGTTGCGCCGTAAGATGGCCACACCGACGAGAGCGCCCAGTCATCTCAGCAAAAATGTTATTATTTATTTTGTACTGCTTTCTATTTCTGTGCGCATAGCACAATCATATACTTGACATGAAACACAAATGCTTTGGGAGCTACGTTCGTCAGCCAGTTCAGATGTTACAGTAGGTTTCGACACCGTGAACGCTCTGCTACCTGGGATCCTTTGTTTACAAAGAGGGGGAAATGCGCCGGATTTTTGAGCCGATCCCGACAGAGAAACAGCAAGCCACCTCTGCCCAGCATCCTGCTCGTGAATCTCCAGTCTCTGGACAACAAACTTTCACTGTTTACCAGGGAGACCGAACGAAGGACTCAGGTAAGAGAAGGAGAGGAGGGGTGTGCTTTATGGTTAACTCTTTGTGGGCTAGAGATGTGTGTATCTTAAAAATGTACTGCTCTCAGAGCCTCAAGCTGCTGACCAAGTCAGACCTTTTTACCTCCCGAGGGAGTTCAGTTCAGTTCTCCTTTCAGCTGTTTACATCCCCCCACATGCTGATAAAGCTACGGCTTTGGACGAACTGTATAACATCATTATTGGACTTGAGAACAAAAATCCCGAAGCTGCCTTTATTGTGCTGGGAAACTTCAACAGAGCCAACATGAAGTACTATCAACTATCAACACATCTCCTTCCCCACAAGAGGTGATCAAACACTGGACCATTGTTACACTCCATTCAAAGAGTGCTACAAACCACTCCCCCACGCAGCTTTTGGCAAGGCTGACTATTGTTCCATACTGCTGCTGCCTGCGTACAGACAAAGCCTCAAACAGGAAAAAACTGTTTCCAGGGTCATCTACAAATGGGACAGTGAGGCTGAGGGGGTCCTACAGGGCTGCTTTGAGACAACTGACTGGCAGATATTTGTGGATGCAACTGATGGCAACATCAATGAACTTACAGACTCTGTCATTGGATATATTGGAAAATGCATGGACAATACCATCACTAAAACCACCGTCCGGATATATCCAAATCAGAAACCCTGGGTAAATAAAGACATTTGTGCCATGCTAAAAGTGCGGACCTCTGCCTTTAACTCCGGGGACGCTGATGCATATAAAGCAGCCAGGTACGACCTCCGAAAGTCCATAAAAAAGGCCAGAAACGACTACAGGGACAAAATGTCCAGCTACCACAGCTTTGACACCAGGCAACTGTGGAATGGACTGCGCTGCATCACTGACTACAAGAAGGACAACACAGGCAGTGCTCAGCCCGCCGCAACTCTCGCAGACGAGCTTTGCAACTTCTTTGCTCGTTTTGAAGGCGACAACAGAGAACAGATCCTCTATCCTGAGGAGGACAGTGAGGCTGCAACTCTAACCCCAAAACAGAAGCTTTGAGATGGACTTTCAAAAAGGTCAATCCTCACAAAGCTCCGGGTCTGGACGGCAGCCCAGGCCGGCTTCTCAGAGCGTGTGCCGACCAGCTGGCAGAGGTGTTCACCAACATCTTCAACCTCTCCCTGAGGCAGTCAGTGGTCCCCACGTCCCTCAAAACATCCACCATCATTCCCGTTCCTAAGAAATCCGTGGTCTCTTATCTGAATGACTACCGTCCTGTTTCACTGATGTCCGTAATCATGAAGTGCCTCGAGCAGCTGGTCAAAGGTCACATCTGCTCCTCCCTCCCTGAGACACTGGACCCCCTTCGCCTATCGGACAAACAGAGCCACTGAGGGTGCCATCGTCCTGGCAATGCACACCACCCTCACTCACCTGGAAAAAGGGAATACATATTCATGAATGCTCTTCATCGACTACAGCTCAACATTTAACGCCATTGTGGAGTACACCAGGCACAAATACACGCACACGCAGGTATGTACTGCCAAATTCCACATTTATTGACGTGTTTGTTTTGACAGCTGAATCAGTCGCACAGCCTGACAGCTCACGAGCCCAGCTGATCTCTCCCTGGCCGCTCCTCCCCGTCTCACTATAAAAACACAGCGGAGGGAGACCATCATCAGTACATAAACACCATCAGCTGTTCTTACCGGCCTCGCAGCGCCGCCCTGTTGAGCCTTCTGCTCCACTCCTCCCCTGCAGCTGCGCCCGGGGCCACGCCTCCGCCACAGCCATCATCCACTCAAAACTTACCTCGAAGCTCCTTGACCTTGGCCTAGCAACACCAATCTGCAGATGGAGTCTAAACTTCCTCACAAACAGGCCCCAGGTTGTGAGAGTTGGTAAGCACACCTCATCATCACTCATCCTAAACACAGAAATGCCACAGGGTTGTGTGCTTAGCCCCCTCCTTTATTCCCTGTTTACACACGACTGCGTCTAACACCATTATCAAGTTTGCGGATGACAACTATCATAGGCTTAATCACAGACAATGATGAGACGACCTATAGAGAGGAGGTGATGGCAGTGTACAAGTGGTGTCTGTAAAATAACCTGTCTCTCAACATCAGAAAAACTAGAGAAATGATAGTGGACTACTGGAAACGACCAGTCAGGGAACACCAGCCCATCCACATAAACAGTGTCAAGGTCGAAAGGGTCAGCAGCTTCAAATTCCTTGGAGTCAACATCACGGAGGACTTCTCCTGGACCCTTCACACAGACACTGCTATCAGGAAAGCTCGCCAGCTTCTCTACTTGCTGAGGAGGCTGAGGAAGTTTGGCATGAACGCTAGCATCACCTCAAATTTCTACAGGTGTGCAATCGAGAGCTTGCTGATGAGCTGCATTACAGTTTGGTACGGAAGCTGCTGTGCTAGCAGCCGTAAATCACTACAGAGGGTGGTGAAGGCAGCAGAGCACATGTAACAGGGTCATAAATCACATTGTTATAATTACACAAAATGTGTTCTAAACCCCCAAACTGCTCCTTTTATACCTGACTTTTAGGACCTCCAAGCCTGTAGTTATGTTCATTATCAGTTAGAGCCCCTCCTCATTCTTTTCTTCTTCCTCTTTTGTGCAGTCCTATAAATACAGTGTACCCCTTTTGCCTCTCCCCTTTTCTACAATTCCCCTGTGGGAGAGGTGGGTGTCATTTCTTTCCAAAACCTTAAAACACACATATAATTCATATTTAGCCACCCTGATGTTGATTGTGATTTTAGTTCAATTATTGTCATTATTAAGCCTGTTTTTTGTTAGATGTTATAAGTGTGTAGTATGTGTGTATCATAAATGTGTTTCAGGTGCCATAAATGCTAGCATGAATATATACTCCTTGCTAGCTTGGAAGTTGTGGTGGGTTGAGCTAACCCTCTTCCCCACTGTTTGTATTTGGTCGTAGGAGCTGGAGTGGGCAAATTATTTACTTGGAGGTCTTTCTTTCTTTTACCTTTTTTATCAGGTATGTCAGATTTCATGTTTTTGTTTTATCTTATGTCAAATATGTCACGTGTAAATGCATACTTTATCTTTAATGTAAAAATAAATGCCAGCCCTTTTCTACAATTCCCCTGTGGGAGAGGAGCTGGAGTGGGCAAATTATTTACTTGGAGGTCTTTCTTTCTTTTACCTTTTTTATCAGACACAATGCAGAATCACACCGGTTACACACATCGCTGGCATGAAGCTTCCTGCCATTCAGGACATTTATCTTCAGCGATGCCTCCGCAAAGCATCATCAAGGGCCACAGCCACCCAGCACATAAGCTCTTCCCCTTGTTACCATCTGGCAGACGTTACAGTCTGTCTGCCCGGACTACAAGACTTAAAAACAGTTTCTACCATCAAGCCATACGACACCTGAACCACAACACTTAAACACATAAAAAACACTCCACAGCATGCACTCAGAAGCTACCCTGCAGCTTCACAACTACACTGTACAATCTGCACTGGTCACTTCACGTTATTGGTATTTATATTAGGAAAAAAATGTGCAATACTGTACTAACTGCCACTAAATTTTTTTTGTACTGTGAAGTCTGTACTACTGCTCATTCCTGCCACTGTGCAATATCCCATTTTTGAGTTCAAATTTTTTCTACACATTCTCACTTTTTATTCTACAAGCTCTCACATTTTCATATCTCCATACAAATCCTTCTTGTGGCCAGGTCCTTGGTCAGAGGCAGCAAGAAGACGTGGTTATTTTTCTTTTCCCTCGGCTTGCTTCCTGTACATTGGGATTTTGGTCAGTGGATGACAGGGTGGTTTTGCTGCCTCTTCATGTCTGGGAATGGGTTCTAACTGTTGTTTATGCAAAACATATGTGCAAAGCAATAGTTCAGAGTAATCAGCCTTCTTGGAGACCAACCATCTGACAGACGCTCAGAGTAGAGCTGCTACTTCTCAACATTAAAACGAGCCAGTTGAGGTGGTTCAGGAATCTGGCTGAATGACGGTTCCTGGCTGCCTTTTGGATAAGATATTTTGGGCATGTCCTACCAGAAGGAGGCAGACGCAAGGCATGTTGGAGAGATTATATTACTTGACTGGCTGGGAACACCTTGATGTTTACCCGGATAAGCTGTAGGAGGTGGCTGGGAAGAGGAAGGTCCGGGCAACCTTGCTTAGGCTTCTATCCATGTGATCTATCCAATGATAATTGGAAAAAATGGGTGCATGGATGAACTGATTATAAATCTCTTTCTCAAATATATCTACAGGGTATATCAGTAAAGACTTTCAATTCTAAAAGATTTTTATTCTTAAAAATACAGTCTTTGATTTAACTGTTCTGTTTAATTTGTGAGTAGTTTATATTTATTCAAGATTAACATGAAGGCTTAATATGCAGACACCTCTAAACCTCACGTCTGTGAAAAATGAGATAATGATGCGTACTGCGTACAATAAAAAAAAAATGCTTTTGCTTCTAACCCCATGAAAGTCCATGCTTAACATTTTCCAAAATCCTATATGTTTACAGAAGATTCTATCTCATCCTTCTGTCTGAAACAGCCACTATATTTACAGTACCGTCATTCAGAATATGCGAATAATGTGTGATTAAAAACAGGTCAGTCCCATTTATCAGTTCATTCACACTTATATTTTTTGACAACTTCGTGCACTCACTCTAAGCTTAACCTACATAACATGACAATAGTGCACTATTTTAAGCCTTATTTATTTTTGTTTATGGATTTTTTTGGTACAAATTTTATATTTTATCTGTGAATGTGGTTTGACAATGTGTGCTTTTTCCAACAAATATCCCCAGTAGAAAGCAAGACTGAAAAAAAGAGAGAGAAAAAGGCTGCCACAATTTATCTAAATACCTAATGCTGAATGCCTATTGTTTCAACTGTAATGATCAAAAATTCAAATGTTACTACTAACACCCACCCCTCAAAGAAAAAAGAGAAAAACATGTTTCTACTGCATCCTATTCAACGTGTCATAACTACTGGAGTTTCTCTTCTTTCTAATATACTTTAAAGCTGCTTGTCTAGTCTATGTGGAAAAATAATTAAGACTCACTGCCACGACCCATTATAGACTTTTTTGTGTTCAATTCGGGTCTCATTATTATTATGTAACATTTGGGTCCAAACAGTGTGATCAAGAGTCCAAAACTTGAGGCCAGGATAGCAAATACCTCCACTGCATCTGCATAATTTCCTGGTGAGCTGATATAGACAGGAACAAAGGCCACCCACACAGCACAGAAGATCAGCATGCTGAATGTGATGAGCTTGGCCTCATTAAAACTATCAGGGAGGTTCCTTGCCAGGAATGCAATTAGAAAACTGAGGAAAGCTAGAACACCAATATAACCCAATAACACTGCAAAACCCACAGCTGACCCAAATGCACACTCATAAACAATCTTATCATTTTGGTATTGGGTGTTTTTATGTGGAGTTGGAGAAGCAGAAACAAGCCAGGTAGTGCAGATGGCTGCTTGAATAGATGTAAGGCACAGAACTGTTCCTCTCTGCTGCATAGCACCAAACCACTTCAGACTGGTTACCCCTCCTGGCTTGGAGGCTTTGAAAACAGCCAGAACAACCATGGTTTTTACCAGGATGCATGAGACACACAGCACAAAGCTGATCCCAAATGCTGCATGTCTGAGTTGGCATGTCCACAGCCTGGGTCGCCCAATGAACAGCAGTGAACAAAGAAAGCATAACTTGAGTGATAGCAATAGCTGGAAACTAAGTTCTGAATTGTTTGCACGTATTATGGGTGTTCTGTGATGGTAGAAAAAGATCCCTAGAACAACAGCACATGTACATGTGCCCAGCAGTGAGGTTGCTGTCAAACAAATACCCAAAGGCTCATGGTAGGACAGAAACTCTGTCTTCTTTGGAACACAGTGGTCACGCTGGGGGTTTGACCAAAAATCCTCTGGACAACTGGTGCATTCCAAGGAGTCTGGCAAAAGGAGAAAGATGAAGAAAGCGGAAGATGGAGAACTGCATATTATATTTAATGAAAATGAAATTCAATATGTCATGCTGATAGATTAAAAAAAACGAAATAAAAGACTTACTGCCTTTGTTATTGATTTTTCCCTCAGAACAAGGGATGCAGTCAAAACAGCATTTAGGTTCCCCCTTCCTTCTCACCATGTGGGTACCAGGTGGACAGCTCTCACTGCATACCGATTGAACTGGCTGTTGCACAAAAATAAATATTTCCTAGCAGAATGACATTAACTGTAAATGTGACAAAAGGTAAAGTCTGAAAAGCCATGTGTAACCTTTTTGGAATTAAAGTTCCAGAAGATTTTGTCTTCATCAAGTAGGATTTCTTCACCTTTGAAAGCTGACCCCTTAACCTCACCCACATTATGAACTTCAGTGCTTCCATCAGGGAGCCACAACCAGTTCATCACATCGTAAATTGGCACAACATCACCATTTTTATCAAATGACACTTGATCACCGAATGGAGTGGTGAAGTTTACCCTTTCCAAGTAATAAAGAAGCTGTTAAAAAGTAATATATAAGAAATTAATTTCACAGTGCAGGCAGTGGCACCCACTATCCAATAACCAAATTAAATCTAACGCTTACTATACCTGTACATATTAAAGGCATTAAAATCGAGTTCTAAATTAAACAGGAACATCTCCAATTGTGCCATATATATGCATACTAGTTAATGTGCTCTAATATAAATATATTAAACACTACTTTTCCTTAATATGAAAAAATCATTTAGCTCTCTTCAGCTCATTTCAACTTGTTGAATTGTTGTTGTTTTCTTATCCAATAGGATACATTTTGTTCTGAAAGTAATTATAGAATAAATGATTTACTCAGATGAAGATAAATTAATAACGCACCTCCCATGGCTCAAGTGATTGCAGAGTGGCACAGCTGTGCCCACTGAAAGGCCCTCTTCCTGGCTTGCATCGCAGCATGTCATCAAGGGAATATGCCAGGGCATAAACAGCTTTGTATACATTGTACTCAGGCCGGAGGTTGGAAATGTCCAAGAACTCAGTGTTCAAATTTTCTAGATCTTCCTGTCCAGTGCATAGTGCACCTCCACCTTCCAGCCAACCTGCTGGAGCTGGAGCAAATCTACACTGAAATGTAAATTCCCAAAACTCATTCACCTGAAACACATTATTGGAAAATGTTTATTTTGTGTTTTGTTTTAATATAGACAAGAAAAATTTGTTGCAGCTAGTAAATTTCAAACTTTCACCATGCTATTTCCATAGTTAGTATTGTGATGTAGGTCAGGACGTATTTTTAATAGGAATTCCCTGAGCCCTGTTATTTCTCCTCGACGAATAGCAATGCCCAATGTACCACACAGGTATGGCATGAACTTAGTTGTTTGAAGCACAGCAGCTGTTGCTGTCCAACCTTCACTGGCCAACCACTGTAGACCTGTTACATTCTGCTTGGCTACCTGTGCATTTTATTTAACCAAATGTAAAAAGTGATCATTTAACAACTACTTTGGTGACATTTTCATGTTACTGAAGCATTTTGTCATGTTAAAATGTATTTTATATCATTTGTTTTCTGCATTCATTCAAATAAAAATTTAATACATCATTTACACTGAGTAGAAATGCATAGTTTTATACCAAGAAACAATCAAATTCTTTTAAAACTGCACCTCTTCTATAAGGTTTATCATGTGACTCTCATGTACAAATGCAATGACCACACGAGCTGTTGATTTTTTCATCACATTCACAATCCTCCTGAGTTCATCAGTGTCTTTGTCCCAAGGTAAAACCTCAATGTAGGCAAGGCAACCTTCTCCAGACACACTCAGCTCAGATTGTAAGGATCTGGCTGCATGAAGTCCATAATCATCATCAGTGATGAGCAGACCTGCCCAAGTCCAGCCAAAATATTTTAGAATCTGAATCATTGCACGTACCTAAGTGAGAACAGATTAAAACATGAGTGCTGCTCATCAGCTGCTGTTGACTTTTTGTATTTGTCCAGATTGATTTTTAACCTGGAAAGCATCACTTGGGATCGTCCTAAAGAAGGATGGATACTTTTGACGGTCACTCAAACAGGAACATGTGGCAAAATAACTCACCTGTGAAAAACAGACAATATGTTGTACATTATTTTCACATTAAATTTACAATTACAGGATTATAAACAAAAATGACATATTATGGTTAAACTGATAACTTACCATGGGTACTCTGTACAAACCTAAGATGCTGGAGATAGCAATAGAACGTGTAGAGGAAGAATCACCCACAATCCCTACAACTGGAGGATTTCCAACACATGTACTGTGTAATATAATCTGTTCCTCTTGACCACTGACTAATGAAAATGCTCCACGGAATCCAATTCCAAGTTCAACGCAATTATCATAAAGGGTGTATCCCAATGTCACATTAGGTAGCAAGCTGGAGTTGTTGTTGATCTCATCAATTGCAAAAGCCATGGTTTGTGCTTGCCTAAACCCCTGAACATAGAAACTAATTTAAAAAAAAAACAATTAAGGAAACTGAATAACAATAATTAAAGGGATATTTTAATGAAAAAATAACCAAGAAGCTTCATTCAACATCCATTTTTCTTAGCTTTGCTAATCAGCAAAGTATATTTATTTTAGATATGACAGTTACATTCATACTAGCATTAAGTTTGTCCTGTTTCTCTCTTTTTTCTGTTGTTTCCTTATCATATTTACCCGTGGCAAGAAGGTTGTTGTGGCTGTGAGGTAAAAGACAGGTCAGGAATGCTTGAGAAAAAGTGGACTGGAAACAGTCCACCCAGGATGACATCTCCACTCTTCTGCATTCTGTTTAGATTAAATTGTCCCTGAAGCTGACACGAAGAGGGAAACAGAGAAGAGGACATAGCATAAGAAAAGTAGGAATACAGCAAAATGGACAAGGACAAATTGCTTAGTAAAAATGAGCTCATGACAGCTTTCAGATTTTCTGACCCTGATCATTTCATTTTATTGCTTTGCCATTCCCTTTTATTTACATGCTGTGTTGATGAATCTTGGACACCACCCTTCAGCAAAAAAACAAGGAGAATGGGCAGGGCTTAAAATACACCTCATCAGATATTGCTTTTGTATCCAGGCATATTAAGATAAGATAAGATAAGATAAGATAAGATAAGATAACCTTTATTAGTCCCACACGTGGGAAATTTGTTTTGTCACAGCAGGAAGTGGACAGTGCAAAAGTTATGAGGCAAAAATTAGAATACAATAAGAATAAATACAGTACACAACTGTACAGAATAGATAAAATACTATATATAGTAGAATAAAATAAAATAAATATACAATAAGATAAAAATAGAATACAAATACAAATACTATATACAACTGAGTAAAAATACAACGATGACAGAAAGGATTATTGCACTTAGTATTATTGCATATGTATGGATGTGTGTGCTTGATCAGTTAAAGTCTTTATTATGGAGTCTGACAGCAGTGGGGAGGAAAGACCTGCGAAATCTCTGTCCCACACCGTGGGTGCCGCAGTCTCCCACTGAAGGAGCTGCTCAGTGCTGTCACAGTCTGCTGCATGGGGTGGGAGATGTTGTCCATCAGGGATGACAGCTTAGCCGCCGTTCTCCTGTCACTCACCACCTCCACTGGGTCCAGAGGGCATCCTAGAACAGAGCTGGCCCTTCGGATCACCCTGTTCAGTCTCTTCCTGTCCCCAGCAGAGATGCTGCCGCCCCAGCAGACCACGCCAGTAAGGTAAGGTAACACTGTGAGTATATTACTTATCAAGATGACCTCAAGCTCACAAAAAACAACATATTTTTGTGTATCTTTTCAGTTTGGTTGCATATTATTGTATTTCTCAACAGTTATAATAGAATAATGAATGTTCTTGCGTTCTTCTTCAGTCTCAACAGGCAATGTTAAAAAAATTCCAGCCCAAATTTGAATTGTCTTTTACTGTAAAACTGTCATCATCTATTCTGCCCCTCGTTTGTGGCTTGGCTGGGTTTCTTTGGCTGGCGAATTTCTCAGGTTTCCCAATAGTGGGCAGTATTACCCCTTCAGTTTCTTCTTTGGTTATTTGGTGTGCACTACACTGCCCCCTTTGGTGATGGGTTGTAAGCAGCAGGCAAAGTTCACGCAGGCAGTGTGAGAAAATGCATGGAGCAGAAAACAAGCTGCACAACTTTAAGCCCAGTTTACATCGTTGGGGAGTTTGTTGAGCCATAATCTGTAAGTAAGCAATGTCTAACTTCATTTTCTGTAAGATTTGTTACTTTCATGTTACTTAAAAAGGTTATTTGAACGTATAAGGAAAGATGTTAGTGATGAATGTAAAGCATAAGGAAAGCTATGTTGCTAACTTCTGTTTTGTTTACAACATATGTTGATACTGATGCTTACGTATTATTTTACTGTATGTTCACAGTCTTAAAAATTAAAAGAGGAAAAATCGGTTTTCAGTTAAAGACACAAAGACAAAGCGATGTGTCCTGTCGTTCCTGGAACCATCTCCTCTTATGTTAAGCTCGCTGCATAGGGTGAATAGCCATACATTCACCTGAGGGCAGCAGAGTAAGAAGATTATCTACCTATCAAGCACCCAAGATGTCTCAGCCTGAAGCGTCACCGCCTCTCTCCCAGATGGTGGTCCGGTCAGAGTGCCACTCACGCTCTTCACGCTCTTCACGTCGTACATCTACCAGTCAAGCTGCAGCCCGAGCCAGAGCAGAAGCAGAAGCCGCCCGCACCAGAGCACAGTACGCCAAATGCCAGATCGACATGGAGGTTGAGAAGGCACGCATCGAGGCAACACTAAACGCTCTAAAGAAGGAGGGTGAGGCTGAAGCAGTGCTCGCCGCTAGTGATGGGATTTCCGGCTCTTTTTAGAGATCCGGCTCTTTCGGTTCGGCTCACTAAAAAGAGCCGGCTCTTTCGGCTCCGAACCGGCTCTTCAGGTTGTTTTGTTGCTTTAATTAATTTATTATTAACAATAATATAAAATTATGCACAAAAGGAATTACTAACATAAAAACAAGTGGTTTTATTTATATATGTTTATATATAAATATATGCGGTGGCCCCTAGAGACAAAACACGTACAAACTCCAAAACACATTTCTAGCATGAACTGAACTTCCAAAGCAGAGCTACTAGATCACTTAAATTACACAACTGAAAGCATGTGTGTATTGTTTGTGTATTTATACACAGGCACTCATATATATATTCAAATAATTTAAAAAAAAGTTCATTTACCTGTTATTACCACACACCAAATCCGGTCGTTGGTACTTGCTGGCTTGTGTAGCCACAAGATAACAAAGGCTCAACACTGCGCCCAGCATCCTGGAGCACTTCTGTTGTCTTTTGTACGTGTTTTGAGTTTTTATGTGCTTCTGAGTTTTTATATGCTTCTGAGTTTTTACGTGCTTCGGAGTTTGTACGTGTTTTTACGTGTTTTGGAGTTTGTACGTGTTTTTACGTGTTTTGGAGTTTGTACATGCTTCAGAGTTCGTACGTGATTTGAAGTTTGTATGTGCTTTGTGTCTAGGGGCCACCGTAAATATACTTTTATTTATTCACTCCACATAAAATGTAATAAATAAATCATATAATACAAAAATCAACTATTCACATTTCAAGTTTTAACTATTTAAATTTTCAGCTTTTTCCTTTCACAAATTTAAAGTGAAAAGAACACAAAACACTGCAAACCACAACACAATTAAATATAAATTATAATATGAAAACTAAAAGAACATGCATATTCTCTGTCATATGGACCTGCATGAATAAACTTTCTCAATCCTTTATCATCTGCAACCGAAAATAGTTGTGGATGATTACTATACCTTTCTAATGTTGTTGTCCCTGCCTCTCTTTCTCTCTCTCTGGCTCTGTTCCTGTGCTACTGAGTGTAACTACCGCCCCTCCCCCCTCTGCCCAGCGTAAAGCACAAGGCTCGCGTGCAGAGTGAAGCGGAAAAAAAGTGCGAGAGAGAGGCTGAGAGAAAGAAAGAAAAAAAAAAAAACCCCACGTGACGGCTCGCGATAAGGAGCCGGCTCGCGTCGTTCACGTCAAAGAGCCGGCTCTAAGAGCCATTTCGTTCGCGAACGACCCATCACTACTCGCCGCAGCTCATGTCCTGGAAGCAGCAGCCGATGGAGCATGAAGCCGTTGACCTCACAGAACAAGGAGTCTCCTCTAAGACACCTCCTTCCATCAGACGTGCTCAAGATTATGTGAATGCTCACTTCACTAACCGCAGCTTGGTAGTTAATGAAGACGGAAAGCCTGATACAGGACAACTGGTTGGTAATAACAACGCTCAGCATCTACGACAGAGTCAACCACCAGTTGCCTCCTCTCCAGGTGAACATCTCACTGATTTTGTAGATCAGGAGCAACCAAAGTCCCCTCCTATAAACAGAAAAACTGACATTTCAACCCAGCCTAAACCTTCATTGCCTCCAAAGACTGAACTCTCAGATTTCACAGCCTATCTAGCACGCCGTGATCTGCTGACAGCGGGATTCAAGGTTTTCGACAACCGTCCTGAGTCTTACTTGTCCTGGAAGTCCATTTTCCGCAACGCCATAGAAGGCCTCAACCTCAAGTTCAGCGAAGAGCTTGACCTTCTCACCAAGTGGCTCAGCGGGGAGTCACTACAACATGCGCTGAGGATCAGGGCGGTCCATGTGAACAACCCACACGCAGGTCTTCAACGTTTGTGGCAACGTCTGGACAAAAGTTTTGGTTCTCCAGAGGTAGTCAAAGCGGCACTTTTCCAACGCTTACAGTCTTTTCCAAAAATATCTAATAAGGACACTCACTTATTGCAGGAGCTTGCAGATCTCCTGTTGGGGTTAGAGTATGCACAAAGTGAAAATTATCTACCCGGCCTTAGCTTTCCGGACACCCCAAGGGGGATAAACCCGATAGTGGAAAAGCTCCCCTATGGACTCCAGGAGTCCTGGGTGAAACAGGGGACAAAATACAAAAGGGACAACGGTGCAGTTTACCCACCTTTCTCATATTTTGTCCAGTTTATAAATGATTATGCAGAAATGAAAACAGATCCTAGCTTTATGTTACAAAGTTCAAACATAGTAGCTCCAAAACCTGATAAGCCATTGTTGAAACCAACTAAATACAGAGGTGCGGTTGCAGTGAACAGAACAGATATTAGTCAAACAAATGTCACAGCTCGAACGTCAGTTCTCAACCCAGACAGACAATGTCCTATTCACCACAAGCCCCATTCACTTGCCAAATGCAGGGGTTTTAGGTCAAAAACACTAGATGAAAGGAAAAGCATCCTCAAAGAACATGCTATTTGTTATAAGTGTTGTTCTTCCACAGGTCACCGAGCTAACGATTGCAAAGCCATTATCCAATGCTCGGAATGTAACAGTGATGCTCACGTGTCTGCCATGCATGCTGGCCCACCTCTGTGGGCAACCAAGGACTCTAACCTCCTGCCTCAAAGCCACGACGGGGAGTCTGATCCTTCAAGCCCTGTAACCACAACTGCTTGCACAGAGGTGTGTGGCCCACGTCTAAAAGGCAAATCCTGCTTTAAGATTTGTTTAGTCGACGTGTATCCCCGCACAAATCCTGAAGAGAAAAAGAGGATGTACGCCATGTTGGATGATCAAAGCAACTCATCCTTAGCCAGGTCTGCTTTCTTCGACATGTTTAATGTGAAAGACACTATGCTCCCATACACCATGAAAACATGTGCAGGTTTGTCAGAGGCTGGAGGACGCAGAGCAACTAATTTCGTTATTCAGGATGTAAATGAGGAAGTGTCCATGGTGCTGCCCACACTGACAGAATGTGATCACATTCCAGATAATAAAGATGAGATACCCACCAAGGAGGCTGTGTTGGCTCACCCTCATCTACACGCACTCGCTTCACAGATCCCTCCTCTGGACCCAGCCGCGGACATTCTCCTCCTCTTGGGCCGGGACATCATCCAAGCTCACAAGGTAAATGGTCCAAACAGTGCACCTTATGCCCAATGCCTCGATCTGGGATGGGTGGTTGTAGGTGATGTCTGCCTCTCAGGTGCCCACAAACCCACAGTAAACTCTTTCAAGACAGACATTCTGAATAACGGGCGCCCTACCTCCCTTAGCCCCTGTGCAAGCAAAATCTATATAAAAGACAAATACACAGAAAGCTGTCCTAAATTCGAGAAGACACAAGCAGAAGTAGGCAGACACATTTTCCAGCAAACAGCAGACGATGACAAAACGGCTCTTTCAGTAGAAGATGCACTATTCCTGGAAATTATGCACAGAGACTTTACTAAAGATGAGGCGAACAATTGGGTAGCTCCACTTCCATTCTGCTCCCCCAGACAGCGTTTACCCAACAATAGGGACCAAGCCCTTAGTCGCTTAATGACGCTCCGCAAAACACTGAAAAAGAAACCTGAAATGAAAGAACATTACATTGAGTTTTTAGACAAAACTTTCAGTAAGGGCCACGTTGAACCAGCTCCAGCTTTAGCTCCAGAACAAGAATGCTGGTATCTCCCTAGTTTTGGCATTTATCACCCTCAGAAGCCAGGAAAAATTAGGGTGGTTTTTGATTCAAGTGCGCAATACAACAATGTTTCTCTCAATGATGTGCTACTAAAAAGGCCAGATCTCAATAATACTCTTGTGGGAGTTCTGATGCGTTTCAGGTCTGACCCATACGCAGTCATGGCCAACGTGGAGCAAATGTTTTACAATTTTGTTGTCAGAGAAGACCACCGCAACTACCTTCGCTTCTTGTGGTTCAAAAAACAATAACCTGGATGGAGAAGTACAGGAATTCAGGATGAGAGTCCACGTGTTCGGGAACTGCCCCTCCCCATCAGTGGCCATTTATGGACTGAAATGAACAGCGATGGAGGGAGAAAAAGAACACGGCAATGATGTAAGAGAGTTCATTGAACGCCACTTTTATGTGGATGATGGATTAAAATCATTTCCTTCCACTGATGAGGCCATCAACATTCTCTGTGGGGCTCAGAAGATGCTGGCTCAGTGTAACATACGCCTGCATAAAATCTCATCCAACTGTCCTACCATCACAAACGCTTTTCCAAGTGAGGACCTTGCAGCTGACATGCAGGGCCTTGACCTTGGGCAGACACCCATGCAGAGAAGCTTGGGCTTGGGCTGGGACCTGTCTACAGACTTGTTCAGGTTCCAAATAACCATCAATGAGAAGCCCTTTACCAAGCGTGGAGTATTGTCAGTCGCTAATAGTGTGTATGACCCACTCGGCTTTGCTGTCCCTGTCATTGTAGAGGGCAGGGTCAAACTCAGAGACATTTCCACTGACATTTGTGAATGGGACACTGAACTCCCTAAAGACAAATTACAACAGTGGCAACAGTGGAAACACTCCCTCAAACATCTACAACAACTTGAGATTCCCAGAATGTTCACCTCAATACCACTCTCTGCAGCAGTAACTAAGGAAATCCATGTTTTCTGCGATGCCTCTACCAGGGCAGTGGCCGCTGTTGCCTACCTTAAACTCACAGACAGAGATGGTCATAATGAAGTGGGCTTCCTTCTCGGCAAGGCACGGCTTGCCCCAAGACCAGACCATCACCATACCCAGACTTGAACTCTGTGCAGCGGTCCTGGCTGTCGAGGTGGCAGAGTTAGTCGTGGACGAGCTGGACATCTCAGTTGATCAGGTGAGCTTCTATTCAGACTCCAAAGTAGTCCTTTGTTAGGGAGTTTTTATTGTTTTATTTGCTTATGCTTCAAAAGTTATGTTATACATATTTCACCAGACACAGTTTTCTGTAGAAACAGGAAGCTGACCCTGTGACACTGACAAGAGACCAGTACAGAAATACATATCCGCAGAAGCTGACTTGCATTATATTATTCTTAGAAATTGACTTGCAACACACATACTTTGTGACACACACACGCACACACACAGACAGCATCAGGACCTGCGTAACAGGAAATGTGATTATAGTTGCATATTGACGATGTAACCTATAAAAATAAACGAATACTGCAGTTCGGTGTGATTCGCTCTGAGCTTTTCACCCGTGCAGCACGTTAACCTACACAAGTGTCTCAGTGTTGATTATTCACCTGACTGTTTGTTAACTGAATATCTCTGACATTTAATTGGTCCTCCGAAGCCGTTAATGGACTGGTATTAATAATACTATTATGCTCCATTTCACAGTGGTATCCTTCCTCAAGTCCCGACGCCGTGACAAGCCTGCGTCGAAGTCTCTGCAGAGCACCCTCCAGGAAGGGTTGAAAGTCCAGGGACGCTAAATTCAGGTCCTGGCCGACGTTATACAGGCCCACGGCGCTGGGGGTTGAAAAGAGATGCCCGACAGACCGGCAACAGCGAAGCCAGGTGATTATTCCACATTTGACACACCTTGCGTAAAACGATCGGCTGGGACAGTCTGTCTGCTCTAAGTATATTAAATAGGAAGTGACCTATTCGCTAACATAAGTCTATAGAAAGACTGACTATCCGCTCACCTGTAAGAGGTTGGTAGCCTGATAGAATTAGTTGTCCGCTCGCCTGAAATAGTGGCTGGAAGCCCGACAAGTTGTCTGCTCGCCTGAAATAGTGGCTGGAAGCCCGACAAGTTACCCGCTCGCCTGAAAAAGGGCTGGAAGCCGTGTAACGGTTAGCAGCACGCCTGAAAGACGGCTAGTGGTAGATACTAAAGAGAGGCCCAGACTGTCCAACATAAATCTTGCGCGCATAAACTGTTTTTACTGTTTTGTTGGTTGAGTAAGTTGATCTGACAGCACATTAAGGTGGCTGAACTACTCCACTGAATTGTTTACCGTTGATAGCTCACGTACTGGCTGAATGAGGGAAAAAAAGTTGTGCGTCATCACGTAAAATTGACAGCCGCTTTCAAGAATAGATGAAAGTAGAAGCCTGTTGTTGATAACTTCTCTCATTCTTCGTGCCAGTGACAGTTTCACGGGTCTGTCTGTATATTTAACTCAATAAAATACCTTGTAAACAAATCTTCTACAAAACAAAACCAAATGGTTTGCAGTCCCTCTGCAGTAACTATTTTAAGAGGAACCTTACAAACAGAACTAAATAATGAAATAGTTGGCATGACGATCATGCCCAGATTGTATAAAATAAATAAAAGGAAATCATTCACATGAAAACCTTTTCTATAAAAAAGAGAGATGCATAAGGTAGATTAAGGCTGTGTCATTGTTCAGCCAAGGAAAGTGTGTGACAAGGTAAATGTCTCCAGCTTGGAAAAGGGTGGGACTGCAGCCCACCCGAAGCCCTTGATGGATACAAAATAAAATATAAAAATAAATATAATAATAAACTGCTTGTTTCGGCATGCAACAGAGAGAATGAATGTGACTGAAGGTTGGATCTGAGATGAGGCAAACAGAGGACCAGTCTACAAAGTAGGCACAAACCTGTTCAGAGAAAAAGCAAATTTGTACAGATTGGATGAATTCTAAATTATCTGTTTGCTGAGTAAGATGATCCAAACTATTAAATTGGCTCAGTAGTAGTATAGTGATATACACTGATAAAATGTTGTAATATACTGTTGTTATTATATGGAAAGTAAAAGATGATAATATTAATAAAAATATAATATTAATGACAAGAAGTGTCTTAGTCGGTATGATGTGAGATGGATAATTGTTATGAAGTAGTCTGCATCAAGTTTAAGGTTTGCTCGAACTCAGTATAATGGCATATGAGATGAA
The DNA here is from genome assembly GCF_963969265.1 of Rhamphochromis sp. 'chilingali'. NCBI lineage: Eukaryota > Metazoa > Chordata > Actinopteri > Cichliformes > Cichlidae > Rhamphochromis > Rhamphochromis sp. 'chilingali'. The sequence goes on from NC_137935.1 coordinate 14,392,098, forward strand.
GAAAATAAAGAAAATATCCAAACTACTTCAGTACATAGAGGCACTACTTGACATGTTTGAAGACCTATATTGCTGAAATATAGAGCACATCTATAATAACAACCAATATGCTAAACCATGTATATGACAGCTAAAGCTACAAGATTGAGAAGCTGATTTAAATATGTGGACACTACTAAGCTAATGAGCGAGTTAAACATTTTTATTTATTTGTTTTTAGAGCAGAAGCTGCATAGAGGACAGCACAGGGAGCTGTCTATCAATGAATAGAAAACACGCATACACAAATTGTTACATGTGAAATTATTTTTGGAAAGAATCAGAAGTGAGATGGTTTTGAATTAAGACATCAGTGAAAAGATGCATGAATTAAACCTGATAATAACATACAGAGGCAATGAAGGAAGCAGCTTACACTCACTGAACATTAACATGCATAGGAAAAGTAATGAAGACCTGCTTACACTTATACACATAACATGAGTTGGTATTTCTGACCAGAGAGAGGGAAACGGGTAGTTTAAGTACTCAGGATAATAATGAAAATGTCTTAGTTGTGTTTCTTCAGGAGCAAAACAGACCTGGACCAATTCTCCAGGTGCAGCGGTCGGAAGAAACCTATAGGTTAACATGACTGGACATGTCAAAGCAAGTTTCTGGTTGAATTGTTCACAGCGCCATGTCTCCATAAACCTGACAAGTGGGCCCTAACTTGTGTCTGAGGACAAGGATTGCTGTTAATAAGGTGGGAACTTAAAATTTGGGTTAGCAAATTTGGGAAAGAAAACTGCGGAGAATTGTGCAGGAGTCTGAAACACTGCAAAAGCAACATATGCAAATTCACGTACATGATTTACAAATGCCCAGTTTTAGAGCTGTAAACTGTGAGCAATTCAAAGTTTAAATATATATATAAATAGAGAGAGATAAAAATAAGAAAACTTTAACTTCAAAGTTGAAATATGTAAGATGTGTGAATTCTTTGAAAAACTAGGGGGTATCTAGGAATGCCTCAGGTATAAACGTAATGAACAAAAAAAACACAAAGAAGAAGAAGCAAAGAGCAATGGAAACACGGACGTGTATAACATAGAACGATTACTTCTAGGCTCTGAACACAAACCCTCTGTTGTCAGATCTAGCAGATCCAGTTGTAGTAAAAACTACCACAACTTACGGGCCAGTTAAACCACAATATCCCTTAAGCACAGAAGCAAAAACAGGGATCAGGCCAGTAATTGCAGATATGGAAAAAGCAGGCATTTTAGTAAAAACAACTGAAACAACCTGTAACACTCCGATTTTTCCAGTGAAAAAAGCAAACACGGGGAAATATCGACTAGTACATGACCTTAGAGCAATAAATGACATAACAGAACAAATTCCACCTGTGGTAGCAAATCCACACACAATTTTAAATCAAGTGACACCAAAAGAACAATGGTTCTCAGTTATAGATCTTTCGAACGCGTTTTTCTCTGTGCCATTACATCAAGATTCACAAAAGCTATTTGGATTCACTTTTGACAACCAGAAGTATACCTATACAAGGTTGCTTCAGGGATTCCAGAATAGCCCCACTCTTTATGCAGAAGCTCTGAGAAAATCCATGTCATTTTGCACGCTTCCTGCCCCAGGTAAATTCCTGCTATACGTTGATGATATCTTGATTACAGGCTACACACAGACGGATTGCAAAGCAAACACACACAGTTTTGCAACATCGAGCAGAGCAAGGCCATAAAGTCTCACAGCATAAATTGCAATTGTGGAGCCAGGAAGTAACGTACCTTGGCCACAGACTGACAGGGCAAGGCAGACAGCTGTTAGACAGCAGAAAAGTAGCTGTACAAAACGCTCCTAAGCCTGTCACCAAACAACAAATGATGAGTTATTTAGGTCTCTGCAACTTTTGCAGATGTTTGATACCTGAATATGCACTGCTGGCCCAACCTTTGCAAAACCTGATCTATGGCAAACACTTAGCTCTGAAAGATGAAATAGAATGGACACCAGAGGCAGATAAAGCATTTATTGACTTAAAACTTGCCCTGCAAACAGGCACAGTTTTAGCTTTGCCTGACTGTGACAAGCACTCTCCTTCCTGCGGAAGTAGATGGTGCCGAACACAGCTGTATGCAGAAGCGAACTGAAAAAATGAAACCCCGACCAGACATTTTTAGTACACTGCAGCCTACTGTTTTAGAAGCGAAAGCCCTTACTTCCTCTTTTTCAGCACAGAGTGCAGAACTAGCGGCTATCATACGTGCATGCTGCGCAAAGGTCGAGAAATAGAAATATATAAATATTCACACTGACAGTCAATATGCGTTGCACACCAAAAAAGATAATTCAGAAATTACTGAAGGCAATAACTTTGCAGACCGAGCAGCAAAGAAGGCAGCACAGCAACCTGTACAGACTTTGATGTCTGAAACCTCACATCTAATACCACTTGATGTACTTAAAGACGAACAGAAAGCCGCACCTATTGCAGAGCGTAAGAAATGGCTAAAGTGTGGAGTAGAACTACACAATGACTTACTGACCTGTAATGGCAAACCAGTATTGCCAAAATCCCTACACAAGACAGCAGCATTAGCGACACACGGATTACCACGTGTGTCGGAAAGGGGGGAATGTCAGATATCCTCCCTAAGCACTTCACGGGAGACCTTTTTTCCACTGCCTCTCACTAGTGAGCCTATTAATAAGACTATAAGAGAAACCACCCTAGCAGAGTGGATGACTAAATTATTTGAGAATAAAGAGATTGTGCTAAACAATAAACTGCCGAGTAATATCTCTCCAGTTTCTTGCAGGTTGCAGCCAGGTGATTGGATCCTGATCAAAGTACTCCAGAGAAAGAATTGGAGTTCACCAAGGTAGGAAGGCCCATATCAGGTCTTACTTACTACACCAACCGCCTGCAAAATAGCAGAAAGACCATCTTGGATCCACCAAAGCCACTGCAAAAAAGTGAGTAACAACACAAGCATAGACGCCGGTTCCCCCGACTCCTAGGTGTTCCCTGGTGGAGGAAAGGGCTGTTTGGGTATATCCCGCCCTTTTGTCTTCTCGCCAGTGGTCTACTCACCTGGAGCCCGGGTGTGCCTGGTCATCATGAAGAACCTTGTCCTCATAATGACTGGCATTGCGCTCCTAGTGAGCCTACTGATACTCACCTGGACAGACGAGGACCCACAGCACCACCTGCAGAAGAAATGGTCATATGACAACTTACACCTAAAGGATATGGACAAAGAGCACAACCACCCCTGACTGAACAATGCCTGGTACCGGTACGTCTACAACCGAGTACATACAGAAGACAACCACACTGGCTGCTACGTCTGTTCTCACCTCCCAACAACAGCAATGCAAGCCACCCTATATGGAAAATCACCCAGCCTTTCCGAAGCCCTATGTATATTCTACAAAGCCACCAGCGGAACATGTTCCCCCGAAGACATCTTCGCCTTCAAGTTTGAGTTAAAAAGACAAGTCACAAAAATCGACCTGCGACGGTGTAATGGAACACTGATCAACTATAAACCTAATGAGGTAGTGTTTTGTACACCAGAGGTCTCAGACTGGAACTACAGCTGTGATGACCGATACTGGGTACACCTGAATGCGACCAATGACAAGGGAAAATCTTTCAACATCAGGAGGGAACCAGGAATACAACATCCAATGTGTTTCACCTTCGCATACGGCAACAGAAAGCTGGGGATGAACCAAAACTGCTCCCAGACTTTCCGGATGCCGCAGGACAGAAAGGCACGGATAAGCTTCCTGAATGGCACATATTGGGTGCAGGGTACAGCTTGGGCATGTGGCTCAAAGACATACTTCACCATCTCACCCAACAGCACCGGACTCTGCGCCCCAATTTTAGTGTCAGACCACACATTCAGAATATTCCATCAGGACCAACCAAGACGCAAGAGGAGCACTGATGACGTGCAACCTCATGATCCAATCTGGGGCAGTGATGTGCCAGCGGAGTTCAAGTTGTGGACCACCGGACAGAAAGTCCTGCACTCACTTTTCCCATGGATCGGGGATGGAAAAAACATGCTAAGAATCGAGACTCTTGACTACCGATTTGGACTTTTCCTGAACAGCTCAACATGGATAAACAAGGCTCAGAATGAGGAAATTGACGCGATCAGAATAGTGGTCATGCAACACAGAGTCGCCCTGGACATGATTCTCGCTGAGAGAGGGGGCCTCTGTGTCTTATTCAACACCACTTGCTGCACCTATATTCCAGATAACGTACATTCCTTGACCATGACCACCGCCCTGGAGAAGTTACGACAACTGAGTAATGCACAGCAACAAGACTATGTCATGAACACAGAGGACTGGCTGACCTGGCTGCTGAGCGGCAGCTGGAAGACCCTCGTGATCAAAGGACTTGTCTTGATAGGAGTTCTTCTTTTATTGCTTTGCATGTTCTCAACATGCATTCTACCCTGTATCAGATCAATGATTGGCAAAATGGTACAGGCCACAGTGATCACCTATGTTGGACTGCCACAAGAAGATGAACCGGACGAAGAAGATTTAGTATAGGAACACTCACACATACTGAATGATGCTACAATTGAAAATGTTATAAGCAAGTGATTGTTAGCTGATAATAAAGTATGATTGAAGTGGTGAAATACAGTAACAACAGGGAGGAATGTTAGGGAGTTTTTATTGTTTTATTTGCTTATGCTTCAAAAGTTATGTTATACATATTTCACCAGACACAGTTTTCTGTAGAAACAGGAAGCTGACCCTGTGACACTGACAAGAGACCAGTACAGAAATACATATCCGCAGAAGCTGACTTGCATTATATTATTCTTAGAAATTGACTTGCAACACACGTACTTTGTGACACACACACACACACAGCTTTCACACAGACAGCATCAGGACCTGCGTAACAGGAAATGTGATTATATTTGCATATTGACAATGTAACCTATAAAAATAAACGAATACTGCAGTTCGGTGTGATTCGCTCTGAGCTTTTCACCCGTGCAGCACGTTAACCTACACAAGTGTCTCAGTGTTGATTATTCACCTGACTGTTTGTTAACTGAATATCTCTGACATCCTTGGTTACATCTTCAACACAAAGAGGCGTTTTTACATCTATGTGCACAACAGAGTGGAACGCATCAGGCGATCCACACAAGCTCACCAGTGGCATTATGTGCCCACTCACTTAAATCCTGCTGATCATGCCACGCGCGCATTACCTGCTGAGCAGCTTTCCACCTCCACATGGCTCAGTGGACCTGCTTTTCTTACCAAGTCAGAAATTGGTCAATCTCAGGCAGAGTCGTTTGATCTTGTAGACCCAGAGACTGACAACGAACTGCGTCATGAGGTAACTACTTGTGTTATCACTCTTGCAAAGGATGTTCTCAGTAGTGCCAGATTCGAACGGTTTTCTAGTTGGAATGTACTACTGAAGGCTATATCTAGACTCCGACACATTGTTCAGTCCTTTAACCCTCCTGCCATCCTTTAAAAAACTCACACCCATCACCCTAGGGACCATTCTCAGCCACGCCATAAAAAGACCATATATCCATATTTTATTCCACTTTAAATTAGCCAACCTTGTAAAACTACTTCTCCCTGAAATATTCATGTAAAGTTTTAATTATATTTTCGTTGTTTTAACCCTTCAAATCCCAGTGTTATTACATGAGCGCCCTGTGTTATAAGCCCCAAAAACCAAAAAACGAAACTAAATATTTCCACAAAAAACCAGTTGAAGTAATATGTGATTGTCATTATAAGTAGGCCTTTAGATGGACCAAAGATTGGCACCAACATACATTTTGACCTGCCATTATTTTTTTTGCATTTTTTTTGCAATTTAAAAATTAAAACTTCAAGGCCCTGAGTCTTCATTGACATCCAAGAAAAGAAGAAAAAATAAAATCATATGATGATGATTTGGGGTTGAAAAATAGCGTTTATAATGGAAGTCAATGGGCAGAAAATGGTCCCCAGGGTGATGGGTGTGGGGATTTCTGCTGCTCAGCCATTTTAGGCTGATTTAAGGAATTCACACTGGAATATTAACATTGACAGGTAAAAACTATCCTGTGGCAAGTTTGGTTATATTCCACTGAACACAGTGGAAATGGCAGCCATTTAACACATAGCAGTGGCACAAAAAGGTCCCAAGAAGGCAGGAGGGTTAAGCAGAACATAGAAGGCACCTGTCAGGGCTGGCACAGCTGTAGTGAGCATTTAACCGAAAAGCAGCTCGATCAAGCTAAGATCATTATCATTCGCACTGTCCAAAGAGAAATCTATGCAGAAGACATAAGACAGCTTGAAAAGAGCATGCCCCTCAAAAGTTCAAGCCCACTTAGCAAACTGAACCCATTTCCTGACATAAATGGAATCCTCAGAGTGGGTGGGAGACTAAGACGAGCACAGTTGACTTCGGATGAAACAAATCCTATCCTCATCCCTGCCAAACACCACCTTGCCCAGCTATAAGACACTTCCATGTGAAAGTATGCCATCAGGGCAGACATTTTACTCAAGGGGCAGTCAGAGCTGCAGACTTTTGGATTGTGGGAGGAAAAAGAGCAATAAGCAAAATGATATTCAGCTGCGTGACATGTCGAAAACTAAGAGGCAGACAGCAGGAACAGATTATGGCTGAGCTACCAGAGGATAGGCTGTCCACTGACCCTCTGTTCACACATGTAGGGCTTGATGTGTTCGGGCCCTGGACAAGCGGATGCAAAGCGATTGGCAGTCATATTTAGGTGCATGAGTACACGGGCCATTCACATTGAAGTTATAGAATCAATTGACACGTCATCATTCATCAATGCCCTGCGTCGTTTTTTTGCCATCAGAGGTGCAGTCAAACTTCTTAGGTCCGATTGTGGGACAAATTTTGTGGGTGCCTGCAAAGAGCTGCAAATAGACAAACAGGGCTGCTACAACAGCAAACTAAACAGCTTTCTTGAAGACTCTGGCTGCAAATGGCTATTCAACCCCCCACATGCGTCGCATATGGCTGGCTTCTGGGAGCGAATGATTGGGGTCACGTGCAAAATCCTTGATGCAATGCTCCTAGAACACAGGAATGCAAAGCTTACCCATGAAATACTAGTGACCTTAATGGCTGAAGTCACTGCAATAGTGAATGCTCGTCCGTTAACAGCAGTTTCTGCAGATCCAGAAAACCCAGTCATCCTTACCCCAGCCATGCTGCTCACGCAAAAGATTTCGAACCCACCAATCCCACCAGGTCAGTTTGGAAACAGTGACCTGTTCAAAGCTCAATGGAGGCGCATACAATACCTCGCTGATGTCTTCTGGAGACGATGGAAAAAAGAATACATCTCAGGACTTCAGGACCGCCGCAAATGGAAAACAGTAAAGCCTAACCTACAAACAGGAGATGTTGTTCTTTTAAGAGAGACACCCGAACATAGGAACAACTGGCCACTTGGACTTATCACCAAAACCTTTCCCAGTGAGGATGGGCTCATAAGGAAGATAGAGGTGAGGATTTTCCGCAAGGATGAACACAAGTGCTACATAAGGCCTATAAGTGAGGTTATGCTATTGGTGTCTAAGGATTGTACTTAGAAGCAGAAACTTTGTTTCATTGTATGTCACTTGCCTTTTACATGTTAGTTGAGGGTGACATTCCATGGATGTCAGGCGGGGAGTATTCTGAAAATTAAGACAATAAATAAAAGACTATTAACGAAGTACCACATATGTCATCAGGTTAAGGGCACTAATTATGCAGCAATAAAAGGGAATATAAGAACAAAGTTACTAAGAACAGATATAGCTAAAAGATAAAGTACATAAATAAGAAATTGAACCAAATATAAAATAGGGACACTAACTAGATGGAAAAGCTATGTTGAATAAATGAGTTTTTAAACGGGATTTAAAAGATAAAACGGAGTCTGACGCACGGATAGCGATAGGAAGGTTGTTCCACAGATTCGGTGCAACCAGGGCAAAAAGCACGGTCACCCCTAGATTTAAGTTTAGATCTAGGGCTCGCCCAGAGACATATAGACTAAGAAAATCGACAAGATAACGAGGGGATAAATTTTTTTATTTTATTTATTATTTATAATTTTAAAGGTGAGCAACAATATTTTAAATTCAATGCGATATTTTATGGGTAACCAATGCAACTCAATAAGAACTGGGGTGATAGAGGCATACTTTCTAGTGCCAGTCAGAAGGCGAGCCGCAGCATACTGGACAAGCTGAAGTCTGTGAAGGAGAGTGGAGTGAAGACCAAAGTAGAGGGAATTACAATAATCCAAACTAGAAGTCACAAAAGCATGAATGAGCTTTACAAGATCTTTATGAGGGACATAGTGCTTAGCCGTAGCGATAAGGCGCAGTTGGTAAAAGCTAGATTTAATTACTGAAGACACTAGTTTGTTAAATTTGAAAGAGCTGTCCACCAGGACACCTAGGTCACAAACTGAGTCAGAGAAAGAAGTGGCAAAGGAACCAAAGGTATCAGCTGATAGGCCCCTAGGGATATGGTTGCCAAACACCACAATCTCCGTTTTCTTTTCATTCAGAATAAGGGAATTGTTTGAAAGCCATTCTCTGACTTCTCTCATGCACTCGAGGTCATCATCATGTCATCATCATCTAATTGAAAATAAATCTGTATATCATTGGCATAGAGGTGATAAGAAATGTTATATTTTTCAAAGATGAAGCCTAGGGGGAGCATTGTCATGGTCCTGAGTCTGAGGACTCAGTGTTTTGTTTCCTTATGCTTTTGTTCATTTCGAGTGTGTATTCTGTTGTGATTTTGCCATTTGTTAGGTTTCTGTTCTTTGCCTGCCTGCTCCCACTTCTCTGTGTTCCCTCTGTCTGTCCATGGTGTTATTGTGTCTGCTCATGAGTCTGCCTGTCAAGTTCAGTGTCCTGTCTGGTTCTCTGTGTCTGTTAGTTTCCTGTTTTATTCTGAAAGTTCTTGTCTCATGTCAGTGTGTTCAGTTTTACCTCTCCCCTGTCTCGTTAGCCTAATTGCTCCCAGCTGTGTCTCCCTCCTGTGGCCCATTCCCTGATTACTCCCCGTGTATTTAAGCCCTGTGTTTTCCTGTGCTCTCTGTCGCGTCGTCTGTTTAATTCCATGTAGTCTGCATTATTCCATGTTTCTTAGTGTCGCTCTGCTCCTCGTTTCATGTCCTCCCTTTTGCATTAGTTTTCCCAGTTTAGGTTTATGTTCGGTTCTGCTTACACCTTGGTTTTGTGTAGTGATGGGCAGATGAAGCTTCATGAAGCACTGAAGCTTTTCATCCAATTGGTTCACCCCAGCGCAAAGCTTCTTGAAGCTTCATTTGCTCTAGTAGGACACCTACTGGATGTAAAAATATTAGTTGGCATGAATTTGAAGAGTGTGGCCTTTTGCACACAGCCTGTAAATGTCAACAACAAAAGTAGTGTGTAAAACATGTATATTGTAGTGATGGCAGTACACTGTGTATATTTATACTGGCAGTATGGAAAATGATTATTTGGAAATGCTTAAAATGGAAATGATCATTTACTGTGAGGTGAGGTGTGGTTGGGGTGTGGACAGTGGTTGTGCTTTTGTAACGTTGAGGTATGGACAGCTACACACTGAGGCTTTGAGCCTCAGTCCTGCCTGTTCACATTTTATTCTGTAAAAACTAAATTTTCACTGCTTTTATGACCTTTTTAGTGGGGAGAACATAGCTAGGATTTAATGATTTAACAAATCTTTTGAATCCTTTGTCCTATTGCACCATCAGTATTATGAAAATACATCTTCTGTAGAAATTTACATACCTTGTTGGGAGGAATAAGATCAAAATGTTCCCACACAGGGGAGGACATGCTCCTCTTCTTAGCTGGCTCCATTCTCTCCTGACTTTCTCTCTTCACTCTCATAAACCTCCAAACTCTCACTAACCGCAACTCTCCATCAAACACCTACATTTTGAATGAAGTCTGAGGGGTTTATATCGCTGTCATATCTCGCGGCAAAGTTCGAACCACTTCATGAACCAGTCACGTGGTACAGCCGGGCAGCGAGGCTTCGGATGTCATCATTTTCAGCTCCTCCCATAAATGAAGCAAGCCTCGATACGCGCATCGCGGAAACACCCCCTCCATTACTCGACACAAGCTTCGAAGCCTCGATACAGAACGTCACATCACTAGTTTTGTGCACTGTAAATAAACCCACTTGCACCTCCGCCATTGTCTGCTATTGGATCCTCCTTTCTCACCCTCCACACGACTGCCGCCCCAGCCGTGACAAGCATATGTAATGAGAATAACATTGGGCCAAGCACAGAGCCTTGGGGCACACCACAGCATAAGGATGCAGTTGAGGAAGAATAAGTACCCAAGGTAACGGAGAAAAACCTGTTCAAAAGGTATGATTTGAACCAATTAAGGGCTTCACCCCGAATGCCTACAGTCCATTCTAACCTTGTTAATAAAATATTATGGTCAACCATGTCAAAGGCTGAGGACAAATCCAATAAGACTAATACAGCAGAATGCCCTGAATCAGTAATTAAGAGATCATTAAGGACTCTCAGCAAAGCTGTTTCAGTGCTGTGGCGTGGTTTAAAACCAGATTGAAATTTATCACAGATGTCATGCGCATCCAGGTAAGCCTGGAGTTGCGAAAGAACTATCTTCTCTAGGATTTTGGAAAGGAACGGAAGTTTGGATATCGGCCTATAATTAACGAAATCACAATGATCAAGACACCTTTTTTTAAGAACAGGTTGCACTATAACATGTTTAAAAACAGAGGGAACATAGCCAGAAGACAATGATAAGTTCATTAAAAACAGAATACTGGGCCCAATTACATCAATGCCATCATTCACAATGCGAGACGGAAGGGGTTCATATGCAGAACTAGTAATTTTCAGTTGCTTGACAATTTGCTTAAGTGTACAGAGTGACACTGGCTCAAACTGATGAAAAGTTGAAGCACATTCTGCAGTGAGAGCAGGGCTCACCACTAGGGGCAGTGAGGATTTGAGAGATAGGATTTTATCAGTAAAGTATTTTAGAAATTGTTCACAGAGAGCTGAGGATGGGACCATCGGCATATCAGGGCAGGGATTAACCACTGAATTAAAGATTTTAAATAGCAATCGAGGGTTATGGCCATTGGTCACAATAATATAAGAGAAAAAGGCTGCTTTAGCACGTTTAGCAGTAATTTGAAACTCCAGGCGGCTAGAACGCAAAGTATCAAAGGATACCTGTAAATTGTCTTTTTTCCATTTCCTCTCAGCTTGGCCGCATACACGCCGCAGGGCACGCGTAGAATCATTAAACCAACGTTGAGAATTAGTTCTAGGAGATTTCATTTTGATCGGTGCTACAGTATCAAGGATGGAAGAACACATGGATAGCAAAGAATTAGCGATGTCGTCAACCGTATGATGTTTGGAGCAGTCAAAGCTAGTAGTAGAGGCAGAGTTGAGGAAAGCCACAGAAAATTTTGTCACAGATTCATAATTAATAATACGCATAGGGCATATTCTCAGTAAACAGTTCAATCTTACACAGATCAGTGTCAAAGATAACTGGGAAGTGATCAGAGATCCCAACATTATCAATATGCTTAATACAAATATCCAAGCCATATGAGAAAACCAAATCGAGGGTATGGCCTTTGAAGTGGGTTGGCCCATTAACCCACTGAACAAGGTTAAAAGAGTCAATTAAGGTAAGAAAGTCTGTGGCTAAGAGGTCATCCTTACAGCAAATATGAATGTTAAAATCACCAGTAATAAGAACACAGTCATAATCAACAAAAATAGATCCTAACAGATCAGTAAAATCATGAATAAAAAATTTATTATACTTCGGCGGTCGATAAACCACGGCACACAAGGTTTTAGAAGAATTAACCAGTACCACTAATTGAATTTCAAAGCTACCGTAGGTAGGAGAAGGCAGCTGCCGAGCTTTATGTATATTTTTAAAAACTGAGGCTAAGCCACCACCTCAACCCGTAAGCCTTGGTGAGTTGAAGAAGGAACAGTCAGGGGGGAGAAGCTCCGAGAAGGAGAAGGAGTCATCAGGGCGAATCCATGTCTCTGTCAGGAACAAGATGTCAAGCCCCGAATAGAGGAAGAAGTCATTTAAAATAAAAGTCTTGTTCACCAGTGACCTTACATTCAGTAGAGCCATCCGCTAGCCCCTCACAATGGCGAAGAGAAAAGTTGATTCTGAAAACAGAGCCTTTGAGTAGTCTTTTTTACCATCAGGGCCTCAGGGCCTATACTGGTCTTTTTAAAAGTTATCTTTGACTTTATGACTTTCTGTGTCGTTTCTGGGATGCTTAGGACTCATATTGCACTGCTGGAAATAGTTTATTTTCATGCATATGCTGCTTTTTTGCAAATTTGCACTATAATATTTATTTTCATTTTTCCTGCAGTGTATAAAGATTGGTGTATTTCAAAAATAAAACTATGAAGACACTCAAAATTTATTTCCTGTGGTGGGAAACTATTTTGTGCAACTTTTTTGTATTTACAGTTTTGAGGGATAAGCCTCTTAAATTTCTCTAACTAGAAATATATGTTAAAAAAGCAAAAACGATTTTCAATTTTTTTGTAGTTTATTGCACTTTTTTGCAATTTATGTAATTACTATGCACTTAATGAATACATATTATTAAAATCTGGGCTATAATGGTTGTATTGATGTATAGCAACTTGAAATGCTCCCAAAAATGGCACCACGCCATGTAAAAATATAATATAAGCTCTGGCGGACTTGGTTATATGGTAGGTCTTTAAGGGTTAAGGAATTGAATTTAAGACGGCACTACGAGACAAAACATCAGGATAAGCTGAAAAACCTAAATGCAGAGCAAAAACTATAGAAGGTAGAAGAGCGAAAGAAGAATCTAACATTTCAGCAGACATTTTTCACCAGAGCAAAATCACAAAGTGAAGGTGTTGTGAAAGCAAGTTCTATTGTAGCAGAGGAGCTACAATAGAGGAGCCAAATCAGCCCGGCCATTTACCACTCTGAACAGTGCATGATGAAGGTGTGCGATGTCTTGTGTCCAGACAAAACGCAGATTTTGGCAAATGTGAGCCTGAAGAGAAATTCATTTGCTGATCGGGTTTGTGAGATGGCCACTGATTTAACGTTTTGATGCATGCTCAATCATCCAGGTAAGTGAATCTCCAAAAGTTGATTCAGTTCATCTGTGTCTTCATTCCACCTATTTCACATATAAGAGTCAGTTCTACAGGCAGAAACATGGGTTCACCAGTTTCACCCATCATGGCCAATTTCAGGTATGTGGATGACACCTGGGTTAAAATCAAATCTCAGGACGTTCCACAATTCATGGATCAAATTAACCCTTTAAAGCCGGTCGCAGTGGGCACGCTCCGTTTTGCGTAACTATTTTTAAATCCCTGTAGAACCGGAACTGCGTAAGGTAGCGCAATAATTTTATTTGCATACGAAACTGGAGGAGTTGTACTTACATCTTATGCCATCAGCTTGTCCTAGGTCACGGTTTCCTTCCACATATAGCTTTGCAAATATTGCATAAAAAGCGTTTGCAAGAACAAAAGCATAATATTCCAGAAATCCGATCAGCTGTTCGTAACACTTCCCTCATTGAAACAGACATCAGCGTGAACAATTGCATGTCCACCATGCCCGAAACCGGAAGTGATGTAATTTTCGCGGAAAATGTATTTTTTTTACTTGTAGGCCTTAAAAGCCTATATTGGTGTTTTTATAAGTCATGTTTGACTTTATGCTTTTCTGAATAGTTGCTGGGATGCTTAGAACTCAAATTGCACTGCTTAAAATACAGGGAGTGCAGAATTATTAGGCAAATGAGTATTTTGTCCACATCATCCTCTTCATGCATGTTGTCTTACTACAAGCTGTATAGGCCCGAAAGCCTACTACCAATTAAGCATATTAGGTGATGTGCATCTCTGTAATGAGAAGGGGTGTGGTCTAATGACATCAACACCAGGATGGTGTTGGATTATGGACAGTCAGGTGTCCATAATTATTAGGCAACGTCCTTTCCTTTGGCAAAATGGGTCAAAAGAAGGACTTGACAGGCTCAGAAAAGTCAAAAATAGTCAGATATCTTGCAGAGGGATGCAGCAGTCTCAAAATTGCAAAGCTTCTGAAGCGTGATCATCGAACAATCAAGCGTTTAATTCAAAATAGTCAACAGGGTCGCAAGAAGCGTGTGGAAAAACCAAGGCGCAAAATAACTGCCCATGAACTGAGAAAAGTCAAGCGTGCAGCTACCAAGATGCCACTTGCCACCAGTTTGGCCATATTTCAGAGCTGCAACATCACTGGAGTGCCCAAAAGCACAAGGTGTGCAATACTCAGAGACATGACCAAGGTAAGAAAAGCTGAAAGACGACCACCACTGAACAAGACACACAAGCTGAAACGTCAAGACTGGGCCAAGAAATATCCCAAGACTGATTTTTCTAAGGTTTTATGGACTGATGAAATGAGAGTGAGTCTTGATGGGCCAGATGGATGGGCCCGTGGCTGGATTAGTAAAGGGCAGAGAGGTCCAGTCCGACTCAGACGCCAGCAAGGTGGAGGTGGAGTACTGGTTTGGGCTGGTATCGTCAAAGATGAGCTTGTGGGGCCTTTTCTGGTTTAGGATGGAGTCAAGCTCAACTCCCAGTCCTACTGCCAGTTTCTGGAAGACACCTTCTTCAAGCAGTGGTACAGGAAGAAGTCTGCATCCTTCAAGAAAAACATGATTTCCATGCAGGACAATGCTCCATCACACGCGTCCAAGTACTTCACAGCGTGGCTGGCAAGAAAGGGTATAAAAGAAGAAAAACTAATGACATGGCCACCTTGTTCACCTGATCTGAACCCCATTGAGAACCTGTGGTCCATCATCAAATGTGAGATTTACAAGGAGGGAAAACAGTACACCTCTCTGAACAGTGTCTGGGAGGCTGTGGTTGCTGCTGCACGAATTGTTGATGGTGAACAGATCAAAACACTGACAGAATCCATGGATGGCAGGCTTTTGAGTGTCCTTGCAAAGAAAGGTGGCTATATTGGTCGCTGATTTGTTTTTGTTTTGTTTTTGAATGTCAGAAATGTATATTTGTGAATGTGGAGATGTTATATTGGTTTCACTGGTAAAAATAAATAATTGAAATGGGTATATATTTGTTTTTTGTTAAGTTGCCTAATAATTATGCACAGTAATAGTCACCTGCACACACAGATATCCCCCTAAAATAGCTAAAACTAAAAACAAACTAAAAACTACTTCCAAAAACATTCAGCTTTGATATTAATGAGTTTTTTGGGTTCATTGAGAACATGGTTGATGTTCAATAATAAAATTATTCCTCAAAAATACAACTTGCCTAATAATTCTGCACTCCCTGTAGTTTATTTTGATGCAGATGCTGTTTTCTTTGCAAATTTGCATCAAAGGATTGTTTTTGGTTTTTCCTGCAGTATATAAAAATTGGTGTATCTCAAAAATAAAACTATGAAGACACTCAAATTAAATTTCCTGTTGTTGTAAACAATTTTTTGCAACTTTTTTGTATTTAAAGTTTTGAGGGATAAACCTGTTAAATTTCTCCAAGTAGAAATATATGTAAAAAAAACAAAAATTTCAATTTTTTTGTAGTTTATTGTACTTTTTTGCAATTTACAGTATGTAGCTACTATGGACTTAATGCATACATATTATTAAAATCTGGGCTATAACAGTTGTATTGATGTATGGCATCTTTCAAATGCTCCCAAAAATGGCACTACAGCATATAAAAATATAAAGTAAGCTCTGGCGGCCTTGGTTCTATGGTAGGTCTTAAAGGGTTAACTCGGTGGACCGACACATCAAATTCACCAGGGAGGATATGAAAAGTGGCAGGTTAGCCTTCTTAGACTGTGAGATTTCCATCAGTAATGGGGGACATCTAAAAGCTCATGTGTAACGCAATCTGTACTTACGCCAAACCTTTAATGCGTGGAAATCAGGACTGTTGACCTTCGGCAGTTCACTAGGTGTCAGTGTCATCAATTTCACCCCGAAGTCTAAGCCCAGAATCACAGTTTCTCTAGAAATAGGTTACAAGAAATCAAATGTGTCCCAAATATCTGTATCCCATCAGAGGCTAGTTTCGTAAAGGAGATTGGTAGTAGCTGCTCCACCACAGGAACAATAAGGCTTCCAGCACACAATTTTAAATAATAAACCCTTTTTTGTAGTGTCTTCCCACTCAGTGTCCCAAGAAAAATAAAATAAATAAATAAATTCAAATATGTATCCTTCAAGGTCCTTTGGCCAAAAGAAAATCACCTGAGCTCAGGGAAAAGCAAAGTGCATCGTTGGGGCCCTTTGAATTGTTCTTACCGCTCTGTTGGAATGGTGTAGCATCCAATAATAGCATCCAGCAAGCAGAAGCATCCACCCGCAGCAACGACCATCTACTAGCCAGGACGGTTCAGCAGAGTCATCAGATGAGGGCTTCCACAAGGCAGTTCATCCAGTCGGATCCAGGGCACCAAAAGGGCAAACAAACCAGCCTACACACAAGTGTGCAGAAGAATTAACTAAAAACGTTCATAAGTCTCAGTACCACTGACTCAGTGTCCATGTCACTAATGGCTTATTAACAGTCTTACCATTATATTAATACAGGTTTGTCAAAATAAAAATATAACAGAACATAAATGCTGTTAACAATGCTTATTAATGCTGTTCCCTTAGGCACAACAAAATAACTCTGTAACTGACCTCGTGTCGGCCGCCATTTTAGGACATTAGCCAGGCTCACTTAACGGCTAACTTGCTAACAGTCAGCCAATAACACACGTTATACAATATTTAGCCTCTTTCTTAACAAACATGACAGTGGTAGATTTGACACCTCACTGCAGCATAATAAGGCACAAACATTTCATGCGAACATGAGCTGCAAGCTAACTCACCAGAGGGGTTCATGTAATGGCGAATGACTGTCGGATTCAGCTCAGCTTCACGTTCGTAACCGCTACAAGACTCCTTTTTCTAACAACATATTAAAACATTAGCTTCACATATAAAGGTTTTTAAAACTATTTACAGCAACTCAAATGTCTACTGTACCCAAATTTCCAGCTTGCAGAGGGCACGAGAGCAGCATGCGCCTCATCGGACAAACGGAAGGAAAAAAACTCTGTAGCTGGACTAGAGAGTGGCTATGCGCAAGGCACAGTGGTGAGTTCAGTGACTACCAAATAATCAGAAATCCCATACTCAAACAATGATCTGGGTTACATGTACCGTAAACTTATGCATACGGATCAGTATTTGAGGTTTGACTCTCATCATCCACTGGAGCATAAATTGGGTGTCATCAGGACGCTACAAAACAGAGTGAACACCATCCCCACAGACACAGTGGCCAGGGAAACAGAAGAACATCACATCAAGAAGGCCCTGAGTAAATGTGGTTATCCCAGTTGTTCAACTGAACACATCGCGCCACAAAACACAGCAACACACTTCCTCAACATTGGGTGTGAGTGGAGCCCTCTAGTGGTCCACCAAACATGCCCCCCCTCCCCGAACACCCAGCAGAACTAGTCCAGGACCCGGGGTTTAAGCAAACGGCCCGGAACGGCTGAACTGGGGGGGGGAACTGACTGAGGGAAAACCAGCTCGGGAGCAAGGCTGGCACTGGCGGTCAGAAAAAGCTGCAGACAACTCGGACTCCGTTGGTTGTGGGGCGCTCCTAGGGGAAAAAGCAAGGGGGGCTCTCAGCTAATTCCCCGGGGACCCGGAGGGGCTGGCCGATGTTAAATCCTCCCAATTCTTTTGATCTTTGGGCTGAAGGAAGGACAATACTCGGTGTATAAATGCTCAATCAACAATCTTTTATTCCATACAATTCAACACTTTATGAGCATAAACCATCCGGAGAGGAGATGAGCGCGGGAGGGTGTCCGCCTGATCTCGAAGTGTCTGAGCATTCCTCACATTCTTATAGCTTCAGCCCCCCCTCCACCTAGTCATAAAACCTAAACATCCACATTCTTTCTCTTTCACAGTGAGCCTAAGTTATGGCCTTGGCTTCCTGTGCAGTATGTTCTGTTCTTTTCTAATCAGACAAATAATGTGATGACTTTCTGGAAACAGTATTTCTTATAACTCAGCAGTACAATGCATCATAAAACAATATTCATTCACAATAAATCAGCAGTCTAATGTAAAACAAATCAGTTTAATAACTGTAATAATTATCACCTTCTTCTAAGTCAGGAGAATAATGCAAATTAAAACGACATAATGATTTCACAATCTTTAATTAGGGGTCTAACGTGGCATAAGATAATATAATAATCAGAACCAGTTCAGCCGGGGAAACCGCGCTACGCAATCCCAGCAAAACCCACAGAAGACGGTTGACCCAGTCATCACCTGTTAAGGAAGCCTGGAGCGCGGCCTTGAGTGACCGGTGAAACCGCTCGCACATCCCGTTAGCTTGCGGGTGGTATGCTGTGGTACGGTGGACCTTGACCCCCAGGCCGTCAGCCATGGCAGACCAAAGCTCAGAAACAAACTGGGGGCCCCTGTCCGAGGTAATGTTAGCAGGGGACCGAAACGCGAAATCCACGGTGACAATAATGCTCTGGCCACCGTCACCACTGTCAGTGGATGCCAAGGGTACCGCCTCCGGCCACCTGGTCGTGCAGTCCACCACAGTCAAAAGGTGCGTGAAACCCTGTGACTGTGGCAAGGCACCAACCAGGTCCTCATGAACGTGATCGAAACACCTACCGGGGACGCGGAAAGGCTCGAGGGGTGCCTGCATGCTGAATGTCTGTGGTAAACTCCGAAATGCCCGCCAACGGGCGCTGCTGGCGTGCGCTCCATGGGTCAGAGACCTTGGACATGGCAAACATCAAAGGTTTGTGGTCAATGTACGCAGTAAAGTTGCGACCCTTGAGGAAAAAATGTCGTGTCGCTAGGCGCAGGGCCAGCAATTCTCTGTCGAAAACACTGTACTTGCATTCGGCATCCCAAAGTGTCCGACTGAAAAAGGCAAGCGGTTGCCAGAGACCTGAAACCCGCTGTTCCAACACGGCACCCATTGCCACGTCAGATGCGTCAGTGGTCAGCGCGATCTCCGCCTGGGCCAGCAGGCGGCATCAGCCAGCGCAGACTTGGCTGCGGAAAAATGCCTGGATGCGTTCTGGCAGCCAGTCAACAGGATCTTTGGCTGTTTTACCTTTTAAGGCAGCATAGAGTGGCTGTAGCAGGTGGGCAGCTCTGGGGAGAAAGCAGTTGTAAAAATTGATCATCCCCAAGAACTCCTGCAATGCTTTAACTGAGGTGGGATGCGGAAAAACCGAAACGGCCTGGACCCTGTCGGGCAACGGTATCGTCCAGGTAAAGAAAAACGAATGGCAGCCCACGCAAAACGGAGCCCATCAGCTGCTGAAAGGTCTGGGTGGCACCTTTCAGGCCAAATGGCATGTGCAAAAACTCGAACAAGCCGAAGGGGGTAATGACAGCAGTTTTAGAAACGTCTTCGGCGCGTACGGGAACCTGGTGATACCCCCGCACCAAGTCAATTTTAGAAAAAAATCGAGGTCCCGCGAGATTGGCGGAAAAATCCTGAATGTGGGGGGATCGGGTAACAGTCATTCTCCGTGGCATTATTTAAACGGCGGAAATCTGCCACCGACCGTCCGATTTGGGCACCATGTGAAGCGGAGAGGCCCATGCACTGTTCGTGCGCTTTACAATGCCAAGGCGCTCCATGGCTGCAAATGCTTCCTGAGCGACGGACAGTTTCACGGGGTCGAGGTGGCGTGCGCATGCGAACACTGGGGGCCTGACCGTGGGAATATAATGCTCAACCCCGTCCTTTGTTACCGTGCTAGAGAAATTAGGGACAGAAAGCGATGGAAACTCTAAAAGCAAACGCTGAAAAGCATCCCCGGAGGTCACTACATTAGCCCGAATCAGGGGCTCGGCGGCCTGAGTAAAACAGGGTAGTGAAGAAAACGAGAGAGCATCAATTAAATGTCTGTTAGCAACATCAACAAGCAGTCCATGGGCACACAGAAAATCAGCACCTAAAATAGGTACAGAGCTAGTGGCAACAACAAAGTTCCACTGGAAATCCCGGCCATGAAAAAAAACAGTCACTAACCTTTCCCCAAACGTTGTGATGGGAGAGCCATTAGCTGCAATGAGCTGCGGCCCGCAGTTCGCTTCTAGCCTGTCGGCAGCAGTCGGGGGAGGGAGGCTCTTCTGGGAGCCGGAGTCCATGAGAAAACGTCTCCCAGAGCGTGTCCTCTATGAAGAGCAGCCTTTCTGTATTGCCAGTGGTTGCGCTGCTACGGCACGCTGGCCGGTCCTTTTCCCTGGGCCGTGAAAGCGCAAGGCGGCAGGCAGCAACGCGCTCTGGCGCCAAAACACTGATGGTAGAAACAGATGCTCTTTCCGCAGTGCTGGCGTGTAGCAATCCCTACCGTCACCAAAGGGGCAGATGCTCCGGGGGAGGCAGGTGGAGGCGTGGACGGGGCTGCCGGCAGGTCCGTAGCTTTTTTTTGTTTTGTTTTTTTGTTTTTGCCTGTCCCGTTTGGCTCTTTTGCCATCAGAATTGTTGTCTAAAGGCAAAGAAAGATGCCCAACAGATTTACTTTACCAAATTGACCATCCCAGCCTTGCCGTAATGGTCCATTTGATTCACCTTTTATTGTTTTTTTTATTTTCACTTACTGAATACGGGACAGACTTGACTGGGGGAAAGAAGGGGAGAAAGAAAGAGGGAAAGAGAAACAGCTGAGAAGAGGGACGGGGGAGAAGGGCAAAAAACAAAAAACAACAGAATGGGCAGAAAAAAAAAATAAAAAAAAATGCATATATCAATCACCTGGATCACCTGCTGAGAAAGAAAAAAGAAAACAAGCAGAAGAGAACAAGAGTAATAGAATAAACAACATCACAATGATATATGGGAATATGACAGTAAATACTAAATATTAAACATTATTGTGCAGCACATAAGATCAACAGAACACAGTGTGCTTTGAGGTAGGAGCCAAAAAGGGTGTAGTTTGTGGGTGTGATCACCCGTGTGTACACCTGTGAGCATGGACGCGCTTGTTTTTTTTTAAATGGTTCCTTCATGTAATGATCTGCTAGAGGGTGTGGGAGGGCCACAGCCCCGTCCTCCAGGGCATGAAGCAGGTATGGAGGAGATCAAAACTCCAGACATCCAGAGGCCCCCAGAACACAAGAGACCAAGGAAGACCAACAGAGGGGCAGCCGCGCCACTGTCCCAGAAAGAGCTGAGGAGAGTCCCAGATGAGGGCTCACTCAGCAGCCGCGGAGCAGAAGCCAGGGGGAGTTGCAGTGACGCGCTCGTGAGCTCCGCCGGCAGCCAGCCGTGCCTGAGTGACCGAGCCCCAGGCCGAGAGGCCGGGGGCACCCCACCTCCGAAGGCTCCAGGCCCCAATAAGCGGCCGCCAAGGAGTGAGCCGTGTGTACCTGGACGTCCATCCCCGGACACAAAGAACCACCAACGCACCGATGTCTGAGGGAGTCCGCCACTGGCAGGGGAAGTGGTGGGGGGAGATAGGCCTCCAAACCTTGGAGGGCCTGAGATGTCCCCAGAGAGGTGGCATCTGATACCCAACCTGACATATAGACACAGACATACAGGCACACACAGATACAAACATCCATTCCCACCCTCATGCTCTCATATGCACTTACTCCACACTCAACCAACGTGGAGACAGACATAAAGTGACGCTGTACACACGATCACACTCCCCAAGCGTACTCTACAAACCGGGTCTAGGTGCCCCCGCCCCTGGAGGGGGGAACTGCACCCAGACCCAGGTGGTGTTACCCTTTTCCCTGCGGTGGGGGGAGGCAGACCGCCCCGACTCCGCAGCAGCAGGGAGGCCCCACACTCCAGACTGCAGTCGGACGGCCAACTCCTCCTCCTAGCCCCCCCGCTCCAGCAGGCCGCAGAGAATGGGGGTGAGAGAAGACTCCAAACCTCCCTCCACCCGCTCATTGTAGTGTTGATGCATGTGTGTTCTAAGGTGCATTTAAAACCCAGGCAGGTCCGTAGCTAGGGCGTGAACGTCGAAAGTGCAGCTAGCCAGAATAATGCATTCCGCTTCTTCAGCCAGGGAGCGATAATCCTTCACAGCCAGAAGCAGGGAGTTGGCGAGGACAGCTCTCACGGCAGCCGGCAGTTGGTGGAGGAAGAGGTGGGCGAAGAGGAATCTCCCGTCATCCGGCCCGAGCAATGACAGCATGTTCTCCATGAGCTCAAGAGCCGTACCACCACCCAAGCCTGACAGGGTGAGGAGCTTTCGACTCGTTCTGTGTCGGAGAGGGCATAGCGCCAAAGAAGCAACTATTTAAGGGCGGCGTATATCCCTTTGGGCGGGTGGGTCCCGGAGGAGGGTCATCGCGCGATGGGTGGCCAGTGGGTCGAGCGAGGCCACCACATGGTGATACTTTGTGTCATCAGCCAAGATGCTGTGAAGGGCAAACTGAGCCTCCACCTGCACGAACAACGACGGGGGATCGTGGAGCCAAAAGCCTGGCAGTTTTAGCGCCACAGCAAACGTAGCTGCAGCAGGAGGCGGAGGACCGGCGGCCACTGTTGCATCCATAACAGAGTCTGCGTTATCCTCGGCCCGTAGCATGCTCGAGTCAGGGGTCACCAATGTGGAGGTAAGCATGGACGACACAGAGCTCTTAGTTCTCCCTCCTTCTTTATTCCTCTCCACACATCAACTGAACACATCACGCCACAAAACACAGCAACACACTTCCTCAACACTGGGTGTGAGTGGAGCCCTCTAGGGGTCCACCACAGCTGAAGGTACCAAAAGAAAGCTCCAGCCAATCCAGGAGAGAAGGACAATCAGTGACTAAGCGAAAACCTGTAGTGATCCCGTATGTGTCAGGAGTATCGGAACAGTTGAGATGCACTATTTCTAAACACCGGGTCTCTGTGGCTTTCAATCCCCAAAACACAGTGCATCAAAAATTGGTCCACCTCAAGGATCGGGTCCCCCGACACAAACAGAGTAACATAGTGTACACTGTTAAGTGCCAGGAGGATTGCCAGGACTTATACATTGGGGAAACCAAACAACCTCTGGCGAAGTGGATGGCACAACACAGAAGAGCTACCTCGTCAGGCCAGGACTCTGCAGTATATTTACACCTACAAGCCAGTGGACACTCTTTCAATGACGAGTATGTACACATCCTGGACAGGGAGGAACGCTGGTTTAAGCGCGGAGTCAAGGAGGTCATTTACGTGAAAAAGGAAAGACCATCTCTGAATCGAGGAGGGGGCCTAAGGGTACATTTTTCACTATCTTACAATGCTGTGATTGCAGCCATTCCCCAACCCTCTGTGAATGGTACTCATGGCCATTGATCAGTGGGCTTTGATCAGTGGTTGTTGATCAGTGGTCATGATAATTTGCATAATTATGATTAAGGAACTGACCTCCCAGCCCATTGTTCCTTCAGTGGGCTGGTTTCAGTTATTATGCAAATGTACTGTTTATATGATTGACAAATCCTGAAGTCTGCTGAGACTGTAGAAGACACTTAGATGAGTGACGAAACGTTTCTCCCACTGAAAACACTACGTCCAGATGAACAGAATCAACTTTTGGAGAGCCACTGATTTAAGAACACAGTTGTGTGACAGAAGCAAAAACTTTATTGCATACTCTCTTGCTGTGGATGAAAGTACAGACATGATGGACATTGCACAGCTGGCCATCTTCATCCGTGGAGTGGAAATATTGGACAATAAATCGATGCATGGGACAACGACAGGAAAAGACATTTTTGAAAACGTATGCCAAACATGAAACTGCCCTGGGACAAATTTGTTGGACTTACAACAGATGGAGCACCGGTGTTGTGCGGTGAAAAAAAGTGGACTAGTCGGCAGGATGCGAGTAAAGATGCAGGAGGAGAACTGTACCAGTGAGTTAACAGCATATCACTCACTGATCATACACCAGGAAACACTGTGTGGTAAAGTCCCAAAAATGGAGCATGTAATAATCCCCGTAACGCAAACCGTAAATTTTATCTGAGCTAAAGATTTAAATCACCCTCAATTTCAGTCTTTTATGTGGGAAATAGATTCAGAGTTTGCCGACATTCCTTATCATACAGAGGTCCGTTGGCTGAGTTGGGGAAAAGTTCTCAAAAGAGTTTTTGAGCTCAGCAAGGAAATCTGTCATGGACATGGCATCTATGATGCGGTGAAGGCATTTCAAGTGAAGCTGTCACAAATGCACCAGTGCAACTTGCCTCACGTTCCCTGTTGCCAAGTAATGTTGAACCAAGTCGGCACACTTTCCTAATAAACTGAGCACACTGCGCACTGAGTTCGCATGACACTTTGGTGATTTTGAAGCACAAAAAGAGAATCTTGAGCTACTTTCCAACCCATTTATGTGGAAACTGCACCTGTGCAGATTCAGATGGAGCTGCAGTGTAATGGGACACTCAAGGCAAAGAACGACATTGAATGGGCTGCACAGTTTATTAGTTCCATTCCTGAAGCAATGCCCCAGCTCTGTCTACATGCGGCTCGAACCTTGTAAATGCTTTCATTTATTTTTTCTGGGGTTTTTGGCAGCATGTTCATATTTCTAACTTGCATAATTTTGACAGGATATATTTTTGTTAAGAGCAAAATATTTAAAGTTAAAGTTTATTTTTTTTAAGTTTATTTGTTTTGGAATAATATTCCTGTCTATATTTATTTATATTTATGTTTAAAAAACATGTTTTAGTGTTTTCAAAAAATGTTTACCTTGTTTGGCCCGCGACCTAAAGTGTGTCTTGAGTTTTGGTCCCCTGTGCACGTTAGGTAAAAGCTCTCAGTAAACAATAAAAATGCTTTAGCTTCAAACCCCACTAAATTCTCCACTGAGGCCCTTTTAAATAACTGTTGGGAGAAACCTCTAAACATCCTGTCACCTAGTGAAAAAGAAAATCCTCCACTATCTTCACAGTACCATCAATCAGAATACGCAACACAAATCAGGCAAGATTAAACAGGTCAAGCAAGAAAGAAAATAGCTTCTATGAAATGTATGAATGCGTAATAGTGAAAGCATAATGTCTTGATTGCTTTTAATCCAAAATTATTGCTCAAAAATAAAACATCTTTGTTCTGAAGGTGACCTGAAGGTGACCTTCACTGAAGGTGACCCTCAGTTTTTTGTATCGGTTATACAGTTTAAAATTCTAAAAATCTTGCATAAAATTCAAGAAAATTCAAAGTCATATAAGAGCATTATAAATCCTAGTCAATATATTTCTGAATACATATCAGAGTTAGAATGGCAAGATATGCAAGTATAAACAATATCAGTCTTGTATGAATGAAATTATTTCTATATTCATGATCTAATCATTTAAATGTATTTATTTTCATGCATGTATTTTCATTTATGTGAAAACATTTTTATGATTCAGTGCCATGACCCATTACAGCCTTTTTTGTGTTCAATTCTGGTTTCAGCAGGATTATGTAACATTTGGGTCCAAACAATGTGATCAAGAGGCCAAAGCTTGAGGCCAAGATGGCAAATACCTCCACTGCATCTGCATAATTTCCCGGTGAGCTGATATAGACAGGAACAAAGGCCACCCACACAGCACAGAAGATCAGCATGCTGAATGTGATGAGCTTGGCCTCATTAAAACTTTCAGGGAGATTCCTTACCAGGAATGCAATTAGAAAACTGAGGAAAGCCAGCATGCCAATATAACCCAACAACACTGCAAAACCAACACTAGACCCAACTACACATTCATAAACAATCTTATCATTTTGGTATTGGGTGTTTTTATGTGGAGTTGGGGAAGCAGAAACAAGCCAAGCAGTGCAAATGGCTGCTTGAATAGATGTAAGAAACAGAATTGTTCCTCTCTGCTGCATAGCACCAAACCACTTCAGACTGGTTCCCCCTCCTGGCTTGGAGGCTTTGAACACAGCCAGAACAACCATGGTTTTTACTAGAATGCATGAGACACACAGCACAAAGCTGATCCCAAATACTGCATGTCTGAGTTGGCATGTCCACAGCCTGGGTCGTCCAATGAACAGCAGTGAACACAGGAAACATAACTTGAGTGACAGCAATAGCTGGAAACTAAGTTCTGAATTGTTGGCACGTACTATGGGTGTTCTGCGATGGTAGATAAAAATCCCTAGAATAACAGCACATAAAAATGTGCCCAGTAATGAGGTTGCTGTCAAACAAATACCCAGAGGCTCAAGGTAAGAGAGGAACTCTGTCTTCTTAGGAACACAGTGGTCACGTTGGGGGTTTGACCAAAAATCCTCTGGACAACTGGTGCATTCCAAGGAGTCTGGCAAAAGGGAGAAAGATGATGAAAGGGGAAGATAATTAAATGCCTACTATATTTAATGAAAATGAAATTCAACATGTCATGCTGACAGATTAAAAAAATCCCTGAAAATACACTTACTGCTCATATTACTGACTTTTCCGTCAGAACAAGGGATGCAGTCAAAACAGCATTTGGGTTCCCCCTTCTTTCTTATCATGTGGGTACCGAGTGGACAGCTTTCACTACATATTGATTGAACTGGCTGTTGGACAAAAAATAAATAAATATTGCCTGCTGCAATTCTATATAATGTAAATGTCATAAAAGGTAACGATCAAATAAAAGCATATTTAACCTTGTTTGATATAGAGTTCCAGAAGATTTTGTTTTCATCAAGTATGAGTTCTTCACCTTTGAAAGCTGACCCCTTAACCTCACCCACACTCTGAACTTTAATGCTTCCATCAGGGAGCAACAACCAGTTCATCACATCATAAATTGGCACAACGTCACCATTTTCATCAAATGACAGTTGATCACTAAATGGAGTGGAGAAGTTTACCCTTTCCAAGTAATAAACAAGCTGTTAAAGGTATAAGTATGCAAGAAATAAATTTCACAGTGCAGACAGTGACATTCTATATCCAATAACCAAATTAAATCTAACAATTATTATACTTTTATATTTAAATGCATTAAATTCTAATTCTAAATTAAGCATGGATATCTCTAATTGTGCAATAAATATGCATACTAGTTAATGTGCTCTAATATAAATATACTAAACACTACTTTTGCTCAATATGAAAAACCCATTTAGCTCTCTTCAGCTCATTTCATCGTATTGAATTGTTTTTTTTTATCCGACAGGGTACATTTTGTTGTACTGAAAGTAATTATAGAATAAATGATTTACTCATAGATGAAGTATAAATTAATATCACACCTGCCAAGGCTCCAGTGATTGCAAAGTGCCACAGCTGTGCCCACTGAAAGGCCCTCTTCCTGGCTTGCATTGCAGAATGTCATCAAGGGAATATGCCAGGGCATAAACAGCTTTGTACACATTGTACTCAGGCCGGAGGTTGGAAATGTCCAAGAACTCAGTATTCACATTTTCTAGATCTTCCTGTCCAGTGCATAATGCTCCTCCAACTTCCAGCCAGCCTGGTGGAGCTGGAGCAAATCTACACTGAAATGTGAATTCCCAAAACTGATTCACCTGAAATATATGATTGAAATATATTATTAATAGCTGTGTTTGTGTGCACCTGCTGTTTGTTTTTTGTTTTTAAAAAGGACAAAATTAAATTTTTGCAGCTAATACAGTAAAGTTTTGAACTCTCACCATTGTCTTTCCATAGCTATTACTGTCAAGCAGATCAGGGCGTATTTGTAACAGGAATTCCCTGAGCCCTGGTATTTCTCCTCGACGAATAGCGATGCCCAGTGTACCACCCAGATATGGCATGAGCTGAGGTGTTTGAAGCACAGCAGCTGTTGCTGTCCAGCCTTCACTGGCCAACCACTGTAGGCCTGTTACATTCTGCCTTTCTATCTGTGCATTGTAAAAAGCAGTATTGTAAATAGCAACGACTGACATCATCATGATATTGAAGTGCTTGCTTGACTTCTACGAATTCTATACCATTATTTTTCTGTACTCATTCAAATAAAAGACATAATACATGTATTAACCAGTTTAGAGAAACAAATTCTTTTAAAACTGCACCTCTTCCATAAGGTTTATCATGTGAGTCTCAAACACAAAGGCAATGACAACATGAGCTGTGGATTTCTTCATCACATCCACAATCCTTCTGAGTTCATCTGTGTCTTTGTCAGTGGGTAAAACCTCAACATAGGCAAGGCAACCTTCTCCAGACACACTCAGCTCAGATTGTAAGGATCTGGCTGCATGAAGTCCATAATCATCATCAGTGATGAGCAGACCTGCCCAAGTCCAGCCAAAATATTTTAGAATCTGAATCATTGCACGTACCTAAGTGAGAACAGATTAAAACATGAGTGCTGCTCATCAGCTGCTGTTGACTTTTTGTATTTGTCCAGATTGATTTTTAACCTGGAAAGCATCACTTGGGATCGTCCTAAAGAAGGATGGATACTTTTGACGGTCACTCAAACAGGAACATGTGGCAAAATAACTCACCTGTGAAAGATACAGACTGTATATTGTACATTGTTTTAAACATTTAATGTACAATTAAGTTAATATAAACAAAAATAATATTAAACTGAAAACTTACCAGAGGTACTCTGTACAAACCTAAGATGCTGGAGATAGCAATAGAAGGAGTAGAGGAAGAATCACCCACAATCCCTACAACTGGAGGATTTCCAACACATGTATTGTGTAATATAATCTGTTCCTCTTGACCACTGATTAATGACAATGCTCCACGGAATCCAATTCCAAGTTCAACGCAATTATCATAAAGGGTGTATCCCAGAGTCACATTAGGTAGCAAGTTGGAGTTGTTGTTGATCTCATCAATTGCAAAAGCCATGGTTTGTGCTTGTCTAAATCCTTGTACATAGAAACTAACAAAAAACATTTTGATTTGAAAAATACATCAGGATACTTAGAAAACAGCTGAGCTTTATTAATCAACACAATATAATTAGATATTACAATTATGTTTATATTAGCATTAGGTTTGTCCTGTTTCTCTATTTTTTTCTGTTGTTTCCTTTTCATATTCACCTATGGCAAGTAGGTTGCTGTGGCTGTGAGGTAAAAGACAGGTCAGGAATGCTTGAGAAAAAGTGGACTGGAAACAGTCCTCCCAGGATGACCTCTCCACTCTTCTGCATTCTGTTTAGATTAAATTGCTCCTGTAGTTGGCACGAGGAGGGAAACAGAGAAGAGGGTATAGTATGAGAAAAATAAGAATACAGCAAAACGAACAAGAACAAATTACTTTGTAAAAATGAGCTCATGACAGCTTTCAGATTTTCTGACCCTAGTCATTTCATTTTATTGCTTTGCCATTCCCTTTTATTGACATGCCGTGTTGATGAATTTTGGATTCCACCCATCTGGGAAAAAGAAGGTGAAAGGGCGGGGCCTGAAATACATTTTGATTAGAGATTGGTTCCTCACAAGAAGTGCACAATGTGTAGATCTGTGACTTGAGATCTACACATTGAGCAGTAAGACAAAGTTAGACTCGGGTGGTCCCATTTGAATGTGATTGACAGGTAAACCTTAAGTTAGACTCTTTTTCTCCAATTGATCTTTCTGAATTAACTTCAATAATTACTTCCTCCAAACCATCTGTCACGGTTCTGGTTCCGGTGGACCCAGTATTTTAAGTTTATTATGTTTTGGTGTAATTTTGCATCAGGGATTGTTTTCTTGTTCTCTTGTTGTGTTAATGATGATGATGATGATGTTTATTATTAGAGTTTCATGTTTGTGTTTAGGATTTGTTCTTCGGTTGGGTCTGCTTAGTATATGTCTAGTTCCATGTGTCATTTTCTGTCTGTCTCTCAAATGTCAAGTCTGTGTCTTAGTGTGATGGTTTCTTGTTCCTGTTTTATTGTGAAGGTCTGCGTCTTATGTTAGTGTGGGCAGCTTGGTTCCCCCCGTCTCGTTAACCCTGATCTCTCCCAGCTGTGTCTCCCTCTTGTTGCCCATTCGCTGATTACCACCCTGTGTATATTAGCCCTGTGTTTTCCTGTGCTCAGTGTCGCGTCGTACCCTCAGATATATGCCTGTGTGTTCAGTTCTCAGTGTCATTGTTCAGTTCTCAGTGTCATTGTTCAGTTCTCAGTGTCATTGTTCAGTTCTCAGAGTCATTGTTCAGTTCACGTTGTCGTTTATCACCAGCAATAAAGCTAAGGTTCTCAGTTTCAATTCAGTCTCAGAGTCTCGCATTTGGATCCTCCTCTCCATCCGCCTGCACACAGATCCCTGACACCATCAACGTGTCTTTTAAACCCCATTCCTACAACACTGCTCAAAGAAGTCCTGCCATTAATTAATTCTTCGATCTTAAATATGATCAACCTATCTCTAATAATCGGCTATGTACCACAGGCTTTCAAGGTGGCAGTAGTTAAACCTTTACTCATGAAGCCATTTCTAGACCCAGCAGTCTTAGCTAATTATAGGCCAATCTCCAACCTTCCTTTCATATCAAAAATCCTTGAAAGAGTAGTTGTCAAACAGCTAACAGATCATCTACAGAGGAATGGCTTATATGAAGAGTTTCAGTCAGGTTTCAGAGCTCATCACAGCACAGAAAAAGCTTTAGTGAAGGTTACAAATGATCTTCTTATGGCCTCTGACAGTGGACTCATCTCTGTGCTTGTCCTGCTAGACCTTAGTGCAGTATTTGATACTGTTGACCATAATATCCTATTAGAACATGCTGTAGGTATTACAGGTACTGCAGTGGTTTGTATCATATATATCTAGTAGACTCCAATTTGTACATATAAATGGAGAGTCCTCTTCACCCACTAAGGTCAGTTATGGTGTTCCACAGGGTTCAGTGCTAGGACCAATTCTGTTTACATTATACATGCTTCCCCTAGGCAGTATCATTAGAAGACATAGCATAAATTTTCACTGCTATGCAGATGACACGCAGCTCTATCTATCCATGAAGCCAGATAACACACACCAATTAGTTAAATTGCAGGAATGTCTTAAAGACATAAAGACCTGGATGGCCGCTAACTTTCTGCTTCTTACCGTATTTTCACGACCATAAGGCGCACTTAAAAGTCTTAGATTTTCTTCAAAAAGTACGGCGCGCCCTATAGCGCAGTGCGCCCTGTGTGTTGTAATGAGGACGTAGTAGAGAACACAATGAGAACGCTAAAGGGTGAAGTGTGGCCGAGTTGGAGGAAAGACTCGAGCGGTGGATCATCGAGCAAAGAACGAGCGGGAGAAGCGTTTCGACGGTCACCATTCGGCTAAAAGCAGTTTCACTTTCACTTTTTATGAAACGGTGCCATTTTTCCATCAGGACCAGGACTACGGTAGCGCAGCAACTTCCAGCGGATTATAAGGAAAAGCTGGCCATCTTCCGCTCCTACTGCAGCAAACACATCGGCGACAAAAACATCCAGCCCAGCCACATCACTAACATGGACGAGGTCCCGCTCACTTTTGACATCCCGGTGAGTCACACAGTGGAGAAGAAGGGGACCAGCACGGTAGCGATACGCACAACGGGGTATGAAAAGTCTTCTTTCACTGTTGTGCTTGGCTGCCATGCTAATGGACAGAAACTGCCGCCTATGGTGATTTTTAAGCGAAAGACTTTGCCTAAAGAGAAGTTTCCAGCAGGAATCATCATTAAGGCAAATGAAAAGGGCTGGATGGATGAGGAAATGATGAAAGAATGGCTGAGGGAGGTGTATGTAAGGAGACCAGGTGGTTTTTTTCCACGCATCACCATCGCTCTTAATCTGTGACTCTATGCGTGCCCATCTCACAGCCGATGTGAAAAAACTAGTGAAACAAATGAACTGTGAGCTTGCTGTCATTCCGGGAGGCCTGACAAAGGAGCTCCAACCGCTGGGCATCGGTGTGAACCGCCCGTTCAAAGTAAGGCTGCGAGCGGCCTGGGAGCGATGGATGACCGATGGAGACCACAGTTTCACCAAGAGTGGAAGGCAGCGCCGGGCGAGTTACGCCACAATTTGCCAATGGATTGTAGATGCTTGGGCTAACATGTCTGCTGGCACTGTTGTTCGAGCTTTCGCAAAAGCCGGCATCATTTCCGAGGAGCCGCACGGCACGGAAAGTGACTCTGACAGTGAAGAAAGTGAACTTGGCATGTTTGATGGAGATTTAGCGCAGCTGTTCAGACACAGAGGATGAGGACTTCGATGGGTTTGATTGATGATAAAAATGTGAGTACCAAACTCAGTTTTGCTCCTGCTTTATTTTTAAATACGCACACTTGTATGCTTGTGTGTTGTTGATGATGACGATTACCGGTAATAGAAATGTGAGTAAGGTACCGAACTCAGGTTTGCTCCCGCTTTATTTTTAAATACGCATACGGTACTTGTATGCGCCCTATGATCCAGTGCGCCTTATGTGTGTGTTAAATACAGTAATGGCACACATAACTGAGACTGCGCCTTTTAGTACAGTGCGTCTTATGGTCGTGAAAATACGGTAATTCAGATAAGACTGAGGTTATTGTACTTAGCCCTGAAAATCTTAGAAATATGGTATCTAACCAGATTCTTACTCTGGATGGCATTACCTTGGCCTCCAGTAACGCTGTGAGGAACCCTGGAGTGATTTTTGACCAGGATATGTCCTTCAAAGCACATATTAAACAAATATGTAAGACTGCTTTCTTCTATTTGCGCAACATCTCTAAAATTAGAAATACCCTGTCTCAGAGTGGCTGAAAAACTAATATCCTGCTCTCCTTGTGTGTGTACGCTACACAATTCAGCAGTAGCCTAACTCCACTTGAAATATTGCGCGAAGTCAAGATGTAGCGTCCAACTCCTTTTAATTAGTGAGTATTTCCTCATGGAGTAAAACTGAAATACAAATAACATAGCTAAAATTAACCTAGCATCATTAGCACAACAAAATTAGATTCCAATACACATCCATTAGCGTTAGCACACAGCTACTAAAGTATTCATCTACAGCAAATATTTCCACAAAATATACATAAAATACAATCCTACAATTCAATACAAATGAAACTTACAGACGGTGGTGTCGATGGCACAAACAAAAGGCAGATGTCGCTGGATCAAATTTCCCCACATGTGATCCGCTAGGAACTAAACAAACATGGCTGACATCCTGTCATCCTGGTTTTCAAAATAAAACGAATTTCAAAATAAAATTAGCTCATTGCAAAGAGCGCCTATATTGCAATAAATTAAGAGCGGAACACTCCCCGTCTGGTATCTGTTAAGATGCCATATATCAATATTCAAACCACAACATAACCTTTTCAGTCCTGGTTCTTTAAAACCATAACAACCTCCGTTATAGGCCTGAGGTACACTTTGGCCACTCCGTCTTTGACGACCCGGATCTCGATCTTGCGGACCTTTCCATCACCACCGGGGAAAGTGTTTGTTACAAGAGCCATGGGCCAGTCGTTCCGGCATGTACTATCATCTTTCATCAAGACAACATCACCTCTTTCGATGTTTGGGCTGGTTTCTTGCCATTTACAACGAAGTTGCAGTGTCTGCAAGTATTCGCGTTTCCAACGATTCCAGAATTGGTCAGCCAATCTTTGCACTTGGCGCCACTGTTGTTTATACAGGTCCTTCTCAGTGAATGTCCCTGGAGGAGGTGGAACACTCTGCTTCTGAGTGAGAAGCATTGCTGGGGTAAGTATCTGAGGGACGTCAGGATCTGAAGAGACAGAGAAAAGCGGTCTGGAGTTGATGATGGCCGTCACCTCCGCCATCAGGGTGCACAGGACTTCGTGGGTCAAACTGGAGGAGGGAGTACGCATCAGCATTGAGTCTAGGATTCTCCTTGCAATTCCTATCATGCGTTCCCACGCACCGCCCATGTGCGAGGAGTGAGGTGGATTGAAATGCCATGTACATCAGCGATTGTTGGTGTATCTCTGAACTTCTGACTTCGACAAAACTTTTTGGAACTCCAACTCTTTGCAAGCACCAACGAAATTGGTTCCACAGTCTGAGTATAGGTGTTCAGAAGGACCTCGGATCGCAAAGAATCTTCTCAAGGAGTTGATGAACGAAGAGGTGTCTAAAGACTCTATCACTTCTATGTGGACTGCACGTGTGCTCATGCAAGTGAAGAGAACGGCCCAACGCTTACTCTGAGCAATACCTCCTCTTGTGCGCCTGGCTATCACGGCCCAAGGACCGAAAATGTCCACACCAGTGTAGGTAAAGGGTGGTGAAGTGCTTAGTCTCTCTTGCGGCAGGTCTGACATCTTTTGTTTCTCTCTTTTCCCACGAAGCTTTCGACAGGTGACACATCCGTGAAGAACAGTACTCACGCATCGCTTGCCGCCAACTAGCCATATGCCAGCAGCTCGAATAGCACCTTCTGTGATGGTACGACCTTGATGCTCGACCTGCTCATGATAGTGTTTGATGAGCAACGTGGATACATGGTGTTTGCCTGGCAGAATGACGGGATGCCTTTCTTTGTCGCTTAAGTCAGCTAATGTCAACCTGCCTCCAACCTTTAGCAGACCATCTGCATCTATGATCGGGTTGAGTTTCGTTAGAGCGCTTCTCTTGGAAACATCGGCTCCCTTGGAGAGAGCATCTAGCTCTTCAAGGAAAGAAGCTTGTTGCACAGCAAGAAGAATCACTGTAGTTGCCTTGGACAACTCGTCAGCTGTGAGAGGTTTAGGGCACCAATGCCAACCATTACATCCATTGGTTCCTCGGCTGCTTGCCTTAAAGGAACAAACCACATGGATGAGTGTTGCAACTCCTCTCCGTATGGACTTCCAGGAAGAGAATTTCGTGAATCTCTCACAACCCAGCAACTTGTCCTTTTGACTTGTAACACAGGTTGTAACTTGTGGTCGTATCTCAACATCTGCGTCTGGGTTGATAAACTCAAAGGTCTCTTGTTGCTCGCTGCTTGGCTGTGACTTGTATAGAAATGTTGGACCCGTGAACCAGTTGGTTCTGGTGAGCTGTGAGGCTTGAACGGACCTAGAAGCATGGTCAGCTGGGTTATGCTCCGTAGGTACATACCTCCACTGATTCGGTTGTGTGGACTGGTGGATTCTCTGGACCCTGTTGTGGACATACACATAGAAACGTTTGGACTGATTATGAATGTAGCCCAGCACCACTTTACTGTCACAGTAGAAGGTGACTGCATTGATTTGGATATCGATCTCTTGAACGATGAACTCAGCAATTTCTACGGCTAGCACTGCCGCACACAGCTCCAGTCTAGGCATGGTAGGTTCAGTTGGTGGTGCAAGTCTAGCTTTTCCAAGAATGAAACCCACATGAACCTGGTCGTTTGCATCTGTTGTCTTGAGGTACGCCACCGCACCAATTGCTTTGGTTGAAGCGTCTGAAAAGATGCATACCTCTTTACGACTGGCATTGGAACAGGTGGTGGTATACGCTCGAGGGATATGAAGATGTTGCAGTTCTTGAAGCGAATTTTTCCATGTCTCCCAAACCTTACATTTGTCCTGAGGGAGTGGACTGTCCCAGTCAGTTCCATCTAAGGTCAACTCTCTCAGCAACGACTTGCCTTGAACGGTCACAGGAGCGACGAAGCCGAGAGGGTCAAAAAGACTGTTTATGGTGGAGAGAATCCCACGTCGTGTGAATGGCTTGTCACTGACTGACACTTGGAAGGTGAATGTGTCCCTTTTAACATCCCAACTCAATCCAAGGCTTCGCTGTGTGGGTACTGCGCTTCCATCTAAGTAAAGATCTTTAATGCCCTTAGCATGATCTCCTGCAGGGAAGGCTTTCAAGACGTCAACGCTGTTGGACGTGATCTTATGTAGTCTCAGGTTTGACTCAGAGAGAGATGCTTGGGTTCTCTGTAGCAGAGAAATTGCCTCTTCCTCTGTGGATGTGGAAACAAGACCATCGTCTACATAGAACTCGCGTTCCACAAAATGTCTGGTGTCTGACCCATACTGCTGTTCTCCTTCCTTTGCAGCTCTTCTGAGACAGTATATTGCCACAGCTGGAGAAGGACTGTTGCCGAATACGTGAACCCTCATCCTGTATTCAACAATGTCCTTGCTGGGATCATTATCTCTATACCACAGAAAGCGTAAGTAGTCTCGGTGGTCTTCTCTCACGACAAAACAATGAAACATCTGTTCGATGTCAGCCATGATTGCTACTCGCTCTCTCCTGAAATGAATAAGGACTCCCATTAGACTGTTATTCAAGTCTGGTCCGGTGAGTAGCACGTTGTTCAGCGAGATGCCATTGCATTGTGCGCTTGAGTCGAAAACAACTCTGATTTGGTCGGGTTTCCTGGGATGATAGACCCCAAACATCGGCAAATACCAGCACTCTTTACCTTTAGGGAGTGGAGGGGCTGGTTCTGCGTGATTGTTGTAGAAAATCTTGTGCATGAAGGCAATGAACTGGTCCTTCATCCTTGGTTTACGCTCTAGTGTGCGAAGTAATGAGAAGAGGCGGGTCATTGCTTGCTCACGATTGTTGGGCAAAGGTGGTCTGGGGGGCCTGAAGGGAAGAGGAGCCACCCAACTATTCGACTCGTCCTGAAAAACCTCATCACCCATTATCTGCAGAAACTGTTCGTCCTCTATGGAGAAGGCACGCTTGTCATCATCCGCTGTTCTTGCAAAGACTGTGTTGCCGAGTGAGTCGTCGTCCATTGTAGTGCTACGGCAACTGTGTGAGAGTCCCTTGACTTGACTGGAGTTGACAGTTTGCTTGAGATGGATGTGGCTCGTACAAGGTCTGAACAATGATGGCCTTCCGTCTTCCAGTATGTTCGTTCTATAACAGTGGACAATGGGCTTATGAACCTTTCTCAAACACACATCACCTACTAAGACCCATCCAAGGTCAAGCCTTTCAGCAAAGGGTATATCACTCTCTAGCAGATCATTACATGGAGAAACCTTTGGAATGCAAGCATGCTGATCCACACAGGTATGCACACAGGTGTACACATGGGTATTCACAGATGCGGACTACAGCTTTCTTGGCTGCTGCCTCAAAGCACACTGTGCGCTGTCTATCTTGCGTGCTGCACAATATCGTTTATTATTTAGTAACTATTGATATCTATGACTAGCTAGTTTATTGTGATGGTGCTTTTTTTATTATTATTATTATGTTGCTCTTTGTTGTTTGCTGTCTCCCCTGTTTTTTTTGTTTTTCTTTCTCTCCATACAGGTGACCCAGGAGTTTTTTGTTTTGTTTTTTTTTTTCTCTCTTCCCCCCCTTCTCACCGTCTCTTCTCCCCTTTGGTTTTCTTTCTTCCTCTCCCCCTCTTTCTTTCATTCTTTCCCCCTGTCCTATTAAAAAAAAAAAAAAAAGGATGACAAAGGATGAACTGAAGCTCCGCCATCACGTGATGTCACATGCTGCTGTTTCTGATGTCACTTCCAAAATAAAAAAAAAAAAAAAAAAGGGTGCATCACCAGGACCGTTGATCTGCTGCCTCACCTTGTGAACCTGGAGAATGTCTCTCCCAAGCAAAAGAAGGATCTTGGCATCATTATCAAGAGGTGGGATTTTGCTGGCAAGGCTCTTGAGGTGCGGGTGATGGAGGGCAGCTTCAGGTG
This sequence comes from Rhamphochromis sp. 'chilingali', assembly GCF_963969265.1. Lineage (NCBI taxonomy): Eukaryota > Metazoa > Chordata > Actinopteri > Cichliformes > Cichlidae > Rhamphochromis > Rhamphochromis sp. 'chilingali'. The sequence continues at coordinate 14,429,829 of NC_137935.1, forward strand.
TCGGTATTTCATCACGATTATCTGGTAAGTCATCACATTCGATCAGTGTTGGTAGCGCAAGGCTAACTTCACCATTTACTGCTTCGATCTGATAGCCATTTGCTCTCCTGCCGGAGGTTGCGGCTAAGCCAGCACAAGTTTTCAGGATGTAGGGGTATGAGCCAACTTCTATTCCGAATAAGTTGAAGAACTCTGACCTGGCTAGAGACTTGTTGCTCTGGTCATCGAGCATAGCATACATTTTGATGGCTTGTTGTGGGCAGTCTTTAGGATAAACTTTAACAAGACATATCTTGGAACAAGATTTTGACCTAGCGCCATTGCCACAAACTTCAGTGCACAGAGCGCTTGCAACTGGTTCTGGGATAGTGTCCTCTTTTCCCGGCTCCCCGCCGTCACCTGTTCGGGAACTTGAGGCCTTGGTTGACAGTTGTGGTGGACCAGGATGAAGAGCTGTGATGTGCTTGTCACTGTTGCACTCATCACATTTCAGGACAACTTTGCAGTCTCGTGCGAGATGAGATGTGGATGCATAGCATTTGAAACAGACGCCTTGATCTTTCAAGTACGTTTTGCGTTCTTCAATGGTCTTTAGCCTGAAACCACGGCATTTCTTTAAGGGGTGGGGTTTTTTATGGATGGGGCAATGCTTGGATATATCCTCTCTAGGATCTGGATCGCTTTGTGGGCCCTCAGAAACTACTTTGGTCGTATGAACTGAGACTGGGGTTCTTAAATTTGTGTGGCGTGAGATAGGCTTTTCTGTGACAGGACTGCTTCCAGAAAGAGCAAAGCTGGGATCGTTTCTTGTTTTAGCTTGATAGCAGATGAAGGAAGTGAAAAATGAAAAGGGGGGATAACCAACCTTGTAGTCCTCTTTGTATTTTGAGCCTTGAGTGATCCATTTTTCTTGCAGGTTGTATGGCAGTTTTTCCACGATGGGTTTGATGCCACGGGCGGTATCCAGGTATGCTAAGCCAGGCAAGTAGCCATCCTCTTTTGCTGAAAGTAGTTCCATCAATAGATCTCCAAGATCCCTTAACCTGTAATTGTCCTTGTTTGTTATTTTAGGAAAGCTGTCCAACTTCCTAAAGAGAGCACTTTCGATAACTTCTGGAGCACCGTAGCATTCATCGAGCCTGTCCCAGACCATTTTGAGTGCAGTATTTGGGTTGTCGATATGAACTGCTCTTAGGCGCTTGACATACACAGAAGATTCCTTCCCGAGCCATTTTAAAAGTAAATCCAGCTGTTCGCTTGCAGTAAGGTCCAAACCCTTAATGGTATTGGAGAAGGCAGATTTCCATGCTCTGTATGACTCTGGATGATCGTCGAAGTGGGTTAAGCCAGTGCTCACAAGCTTTGATTGATTGATTGATTGAATCTTTATTTTGAACATGTTGAAAAAGTATAAAAAAAAAAAATAGAATTAAAAGAGACAAATGAACAAAGCAAACAAAAGGAAAACGAGCAACCACAACTCCAAATAACGTCCATGTTCAAAAAGGAGCAGGAAGAAGCATAAGCTTATTTAATCCCACCCCTTTTCCACTATCTAGTATCAATAGACTACAGAAATACCTCCTTGTAATTACATTATATGTTATGTGTAATTTTATTTTTTTTATTTTTTATTTTTTTAATATATACACATATATGTTTCTATCTATCCATACCTACGTATATACACACATACGCACATATACACATTTTCAATAACCCCATTAACACCTGAAGGATACACAACCTACAATTTTATATATATTTTATATATATATATATATATATATATATATATATATATATATATATATATACATACATACACACATACATACACACACATACACATATATATATATATATATATATATATATATACATATACATATACACATATATATATATATACATACATACATACATACATACATACATACATACATACATATACACATACATATACACATACATATATACCCATACCAACAAACCCGTGCATGCGCACACACATGAAAATATTAGACAAGAACACCCTATCAAATCTCTACCTTTTCCCTGTACCCTGTAAAAACCATATCCTTAAACCGCTTTTTAAACTGCGCCATGCTTGGACATTGCTTCATATCTTTACTTAGTCTGTTCCACAGCTTCACTCCACACACAGAGATGCAAAAACTTTTTAATGTTGTACGGATACGAGGATGTTTTAAATTTAATTCCCCCCTCAAATTGTATCCCCGTTCCCTTTTAGAAAACATTTTTAGAATATTGTCAGGAAGCAGGTTATTTATTGCTTTATATATAATTTGTGCTGTGAGAAAATGAACCAGATCTGTGAATTTTAGAATTTTTGATTTTAAGAATAGTGGATTTGTATGATCTCTGTAACCAGTTTTATGGATTATCCTTATGGCCCTTTTTTGTAATATAAAGATTGATGATAGCGAACATTTGTAAGTATTGCCCCAAACCTCTGCACAGTAATTCAAATATGGTGCAATCAGGGAACAATAGAGAATGTGGAGTGATTTGTGGTCCAGAATGTGTTTTACTTTACTCAAGATTGAGACACTTCTTGAAATTTTGTTATGTATATGATTTATATGAGACTTCCAGTTTAATTTATCATCTATAATCACACCAAGAAACTTATGTTCAAGTACTCTTTCAATTTCCACACCATCTACATGAATCTGCACTTGTGCATTTCTAAGGGAATTCCCAAATAAGATAATTTTAGTTTTACTTAGATTTAGCGATAGTTTGTTCCTGTTAAACCATTTTTTAATTTTGCACATTTCTGAAGTAATTGTATCCAGCAGCTCCTTTAGATTCCCCCCAGAACAAAAAATATTTGTGTCATCTGCAAATAATACTAATTTTAATATATCAGATGCCTTTACAAATATCATTTATATAAATAATAAATAATTTTGGACCCAGTACAGAGCCTTGTGGAACACCACAAGCAATGTCCAAGCATGATGAGGAATGGACACCCAGCTTCACAAATTGTTTCCGGTCACTTAAATAATTTTTCACCCATTGCAGTACAACCCCCCTAATCCCATACCGTTCCAGTTTATTAATTAATATGTCATGATTGATTGTGTCGAATGCTTTCTTGAGATCCAGAAATACTCCAGCTGCATACTGTTTCTGATCTATAGCATTCGTAATCTCCTCAATTGATTCGATTAATGCCAGAGATGTTGATCTTTTTGATCTGAATCCATATTGACTGTCAGAGAGTAATTTATATTTATCTAAGAATTTGTCTAATCGTTTATTAAACAGGTTTTCTAGGATTTTGGAGAATTGTGGTAGTAAAGAAACAGGCCTGTAATTTGTGAAGTGGCGTCTATCCCCGGTTTTATACAGCGGCACAACTTTAGCTATTTTCATTTTGTTTGGCACTTTTCCCGTCTGAAATGATAAGTTGCAAATATATGTTAGAGGTCCTACAATTCCTTCAATGACCTTCTTGACGATTTTCATGTCAATATCATTACAATCAGTGGATGTTTTATATTTACACATGTGTACAATGTCAATTATTTCTTTTTCCTCCACTGATGTGAGGAACATTGAGTTAGGGTTCCTATCAATCAGGTTTTCACTACATTCTACTGATGGCAGTGACTCAGAAATTTGTTCTGCCAGTTTTGGTCCAATATTTACAAAATAATGATTAAAGCTGTTGACCTTATCAGCAGTGTTTTCCATAATATTGCCATTATCGATAAAGTATTGTGGATAACTTTGTTGTCCAGAATTATTTTTAATGATACCGTTTAAAACATCCCATATTCCTTTCATATTATGTTTATTGTTGTTCAATATTTTACTATAATACTCCTTTCTACATACACGTATAATATTGGTCAACTTATTTTTGTATTTTTTATATTTATTTTCAGCTTCTTTTGTTCTTTGTTTTAGGTATTCCCTATAGAGTGTATTTTTCTTTTTACATGCATTTTGTAAACCCTTAGTGAGCCATGGTCTATCTGAATATTTGTGCTTACTGTTGTATTTTATTGTTGGACAGTTTTTATCGTACAACTCCATGAATATTCTTAAAAATATGCCATATGCAATATCAATATCAGCTTCTTTGTACACCTTGTCCCAGTCCTGATTTAATAGATCGTTCTTAAATGCAGTCATAGTTTCTTCTGTCCTTACACGTCTGTATCTCAGTTGTTCTTCATGCTGATTTTTCTTATAATTAGTGTCATAAACTGCAAAAACTGGTAGGTGATCACTGATGTCATTAATTAATATTCCGCTCACAATGTTGTTTTCCATATTGTTAGTGAAAATATTGTCAAGTAAGGTGGCACAATGTGGTGTAATTCTGCTAGGCCTGGTTATTTTAGGATGTAAACTCAAACTGTACATAGTGTTTAGGAATTCGTCGGTCATTTTATGCTTTTTTGGATTCAACAGGTCAATATTAAAATCACCACAGATAAACATAACTTTTTGATTTGTTTTAGAGAATATTTCCTCTATGAAGTCATTAAATACTTGAATACTAGAGCCAGGTGTTCTATATATACAGCTAATTATTACATTTTTTTCTTTTTCCTTATAAATTTCAATTGTTATACATTCTAGTAAATTATCAATTACAGTTGTCATACTTTCTACCACCTTGTAGTTTAGGTTTTTATCCACATACACAGCTACTCCCCCTCCACTCTTGTTCCTTCTATTTACAAAATTCACTTCATATCCCTCCAGTCCAAAGTCCATTCCTTTCTCCGCATTGATCCATGTTTCAGAAATGGCAATAATTCCAAATGGATTTGTCAACTCATTTAGATATTCCTTTATATTGTTGAAGTTGGCATACAGACTTCTGCTATTAAAATGGATTATTGATAATTTATTTTCCGTGTTGATGGTGTGCTTAAACTGTTCATCAGTGAAGTAGCAGCAGTTACAGCTGATGTTGTAGAAGAAATTATTTTCCGGGTCTATATCCTTTTCTAAGTCTAGAACATTATGGTCTGTGTATCGAAATGTTCTCAGTTCCAGATTATCATAAAGAGAATTCCAATGAGTCATGTTGATATTGTTGCCGGATGCAGATGAAGTTCTTTTGGACTGTGCCATGTGTTGTGTTGTGTGTCACGTCACATGTGTATTCATACCTCCAGAGTAAGTTGACCTCAGTATTTGTCCAGCTCTTCCATATTTCTGATGACCAACACTTTGGCTTGTTCCGGTGTTCCATTGAGTTTAATGAATACTTTGCAGTTGGTGGTCCATGTATTTTGAATTTTTCCCTGTTTCTTCAAGTAACGTGCTTTCCTGGCAATGTCCGCATTTCTTTTTATCAGATGTTCGTTCATGAAGACATCGGATCCTTTCAGTTTCCTTCCTTGTTTTAACAGTGCTGTTTTCTGTTTTCTGTTTGCAAATCTCACAATGATGGCTGGTTTGTTACTGTCATTTTTTCGGGGTAGAGGGTGGCAAGCCTCAATGTTGTTATAATCCACTTCCACACCTTTGGACCGTAGAAAGGTAACCACTTGATGCTCCGTGGAGTTGACATCTTCCTCTCCTGGCCCTCCTACATTGTCAGTGGCGACCGCCCGGGCGTATGACCGGGGTTTGATGCGAAGCCCCGTGATGATAACATCGTTCATCCGGGTGTACTGCTCCAAATCCGCCACTCTGTTCTCCAGGTACGCCAGCCGCCGATCCTTCTCGGCGTTCTGGATGCGGAGAGCCTTAACTTCCTCGACCAGGTCCAGGATGGCTTTCTGCTGCAGTTTGACAGTAGAAATCTCCTCTGTCATAAACTCCAGCGACTTCTTAATATCGTCTCCTTCCTCGGCTGACAGAACTTTTTTCGGGCCCATGCTGAGAGACGCTCTCGTAGCTTTGCCGTGACGACCGGCTAGCTACTTCCCAGAATCCTTTGCTCTTTTCTTGCCAGGTACTTCGCCATGTCCATCATCACTGAAGACTCTGGAGGGTATGTATGAGAAGTGTTGAGGTACTGAGGAAAAGTTAGCTCTGGCTTAGGGTAGGGCGTATTGCTCTTTTGTTCTTGCAGGAGTCCCTCACTGTTAACTTGGAGGCGACCATCTATGTCTGGCTGAGCTGATGGGATAGAGGTGTGAGCGGTTTGGTATGCATGCGTTACCTTAGAACTTGGTTGTGGCTGGAAAGGTGTGGGCCATGAGTCTTTCACGATATACTCTTCTTTAATGATGTACTTAGCCGATGGTGGTGGGCTCTTCTCGATGGGATGCTCTGATATTGAGAGATTGACTGGTTCATTGCGTTGGTTAAGCTGCATAGTTTGGTCTCTGATATAGTCGCTTACACGTTCATGTGTACTCTGCACCATAACTGGGAGACTTTTCCAACTAGGATGTGCTTCAACCTCTATCTCTGCTGCTGCTTCCAAAACTTCTGCTTGGGCAATTGCAGCTGCAGCTTCCTTTTCAAGATTTAAGGCTTCGAGATTAGCTTCTAATCTTGCTTTGTCGACTTTAATGCTGATCTCTCTCTGTGCGAAGGCAACACGTGCACGAGCAGCTTCTGCCTTGGCTCTCGCGTGTGCTGCTGCTGCACTGACATTTGATCTGCTTGAATATCTGGAAACTGAACCAGTGCTTTCAACTGATGCTCTGTCTTGAGGAGGCTTTGGTTCTTTAAGTCTTGCACCTTCGGGGTGTGCTTCGTCCATGTTTGTTGACTTAGCTTGCTGTCGTAGAGTTGTTTTGCCAGCTGCTAACCGTCTTTTTACTATCCTGCTCTCCTTGTGTGTGTACGCTACACAATTCAGCAGTAGCCTAACTCCACTTGAAATAACGCGCGAAGTCAGGATGTAGCGTCCAACTCCTTTTAATTAGTGAGTATTTCCTCATGGAGTAAAACTGAAATACAAATAACATAGCTAAAATTAACCTAGCATCATTAGCACAACAAAATTAGATTCCAATACACATCCATTAGCGTTAGCACACAGCTACTAAAGTATTCATCTACAGCAAATATTTCCACAAAATATACATAAAATACAATCCTACAATTCAATACAAATGAAACTTACAGACGGTGGTGTCGATGGCACAAACAAAAGGCAGATGTCGCTGGATCAAATTTCCCCACATGTGATCCGCTAGGAACTAAACAAACATGGCTGACATCCTGTCACTTCCTGAAACTGGTTTTCAAAATAAAACGAATTTCAAAATAAAATTAGCTCATTGCAAAGAGCGCCTATATTGCAATAAATTAAGAGCGGAACAACTAGTTCATGCATTTATTACTTCCAGACTGGACTACTGTAATTCATTATTATCTGGATGTCCTAAAACTCGCTGAAAAGCCTTCAGCTAATCCAAAATGCTGCAGCAAGAGTCCTGACAGGGACTAGAAAGAGAGAGCATATTTCTCCTGTTTAGGCTTCCCTTCATTGGCTTCCTGTTAAGTCCAGAATTGAATTCAAAATCCTGCTCCTCACATACAAGGTCTTAAATAATCAGGCCCCTTCTTATCTTAATGACCTTGTAGTACCATATCACCCTATTAGAGCACTTCGCTCTCGCACTGCAGGCCCACTTGTTGTTCCTAGAGTATTTAAAAGTAGAATGGGAGGGAGAGCCCTCAGTTTTCAGGCCCCTCTTCTGTGGAACCAGCTTCCAGCTTTGATTCAGGAGACAGACACTATCTCTACTTTCAAGATTAGGCTTAAAACTTCCCTTTTTGCTAAAGCATATAGCTAGGGCTGGACCAGGTGACCCTGAATCCTCCCTTAGTTATGCTGCAATAGAGGTAGTGATGGCCAAATGAAGCTTTCTGAAGCATTGAAGCTTGTATTGAAAAACGGTTCATTACTTGAAGCTTTTCATCGCAGTCTTCTCTGGTGACATCTGGTGGCTAAAAATATGAAGAGCAGCTTGAATCCACAAAATAAAACCAACTGCTTCGTAATGATTGCCCACTCTACAGAGTGGAATTCTGTCTGATATTGGGCCACCATTGTGTCACTTTAAACGTGTATTTTTTGGGGGTGACAAAAATGTTGTTTATTTCTTTAATAAATAATTTTGACCAGTAAACTTTCCTTGTTTAAACATGCACCATTGTGTGGTCTTTCTTTGCTTGTGACGGCTTGATGTTGGTAAATACAATAATTGAAAAATACCACGTTACATATAATATACATATAATAATGTACAACACATTATGGAGTATGCTTCTGCATTGAGGTCCCGCCTCCATGTACTTATGCAGTTAATCGCTAGACGGGTATTTTTATAAATAATATTCCATTAGGGAAATTTTCCTATACATATTTTTGACCTGGGGGTAGAATTGATTGTGAACTGGAAAGGGAAAATGCTTTTGAACTTGCAAATTAAAAACATGATGCATTTAAGGTAACCCTTTCCCATTTGTATTTATGAAGAAAATTTGTTCCACTGTGCCATGGCCGAACCTGTTCCTTTTATATTTAGATAATTTCTCCTGCCTTAAGGAAAATCCCTTCACATGGAACAGAAGAGGCTGGAGTGCACAGAAACTGGTAGAGATGCAGTTATACAGTCTAACTGGGCCCCACAAACTATCAGCTAAAGAGAATAAATAAATTAAATTGCTGCACATTTTGCAGACTAACAGTTTAAGATTATTTAAAACATAAAATGTATCTTTTTATAACATTAAATGTAAAAAGTCAAATAGAAGTCATTCTAAAGTTATTTAATGATATTTATATTATGAAAAGCAGATTTTTGACATTTTAAGTTTTTCCCATTGTCAGATAAAATAAACATGCACAAAACAAAAGCAAACAACAAGAATACAAAGCTGGAAAACCCACCCGATTGACCAAAATCAACTCGAAATACACAACAGAAACTCCTCTATTCCTCGCTGGCTCCAAATCTCTCAGTAAAAATATCAGTGGTTTGCTATCTGTCACCATCAAAACACTCCACAAATCCCGCGAATGATTCGCTTCCTTATAAACCATTGAGTCAGATACCGAAGCAGTTAGGTTCTAAATGAAGCTTCGGACGTCACTGATCACGTGACTCTGGCTAAACGAATCAAGCTTCGACACAGTGCTTCTGAAGCAGTGTGTTGATTTTTTTGACACACGCACTGGAGCGTCAGCTTCAAGCGGGCCATCACTACAGTCACCTTTCTCACTCAGTATGTGTTAATAGACCTCTCTGCATTGAATCATATCTGTTATTAACCTCTGTCTCTCTTCCACAGCATGTCTTTCATCCCATTCATAAATATTATAGTTCAAATTTGCAAAAAAGCAGCATATGCATCAAAATAAACTATTTCCAGCAGTGCAATATGAGTCCTAAGCATCCCAGAAACGACACAGAAAGTCATAAAGTCAAAGATAACTTTTAAAAACACCAGCATAAGCTCATGAGGCCTTGATGGTAAAAAACTACATTTCTGCGAAAATGACGTCGGGCAGGTCATGGCGGACATGCGATAGTTCGTGCTGATGGACGTAGGAAGTGTTATGAACAGCTGATCGGATCGGCAAAGCATGTTTCTGGAATATTATGGTTTTGTTGCTGCAAGTGCTTTTTATGCAGTTTTTGCAAAGCTATATGTGGAAGGAAACTGTGACCTAGGACAAGCTGATGGCATAAGATGTAAGTACAACTCCTCTGGTTTCATATGCAAAAAAAATTATTGTGCTAGCTCACATGGTTGCAGTGCTACCGGGATTTAAAAATAGTTACGCCCAACGGAGCGTGCCCGCTCTGACCGGTTTTAAAGGGTTAAAAGGGAGTTTTTCCTTCCCACTGTCGCCAAAGTGCTTGCTCATAGGGGGTCATATGGTTGTTGGGTTTTTCTCTTTATCTATGAAGTGCCTTGAGGCGACTTTTCTTGTGATTTGGCGCTATATAAATAACATTTAATTGACTTGAATTGAATCCTGTGCCTTTGCACCCTAGTGAATAGGTTGATCATAACTGCACTGACAAGAGAAGATGAGTCTCCTAAATTTCAGTTACCCCTATTGCAGGCTGAAAATAGGGACAGTAATGAGGATAGTGAGAGTGAGGATGAAATTTAAGGTTTGGAATTGTTCTGTGCGTTTGTTTGTTTTTCTTTTTCTGACACTGTAGAATGATGCACATTGGGAAATCTCTTTTGAGTTTGCAATGGTGTTGATGTTAGGTACGGGAGTTGGGAAGGAAATCTCCATGTTTTTTTTAATGTGATTTAATGGGATTGTTTTCACAAGGGGGGAATTGTACTGGACATTTCTTTATTCTATGTATTAATCACATATTTTAATCATATCACATTGGTAATACTAACATCACTTTCTCACTTTAGTATAGCAAGATCACTCCTGACACCAATTATATACATGCATGTGGAATGTTATCACAAGTGGGCCTCAGGTTTTATTACACCTCACAGAAGGTGCATTGTAGACTTGAAGATCTCCAGACATTCTCTTTCTCGGGACGTGACAGGTGGTCGTAACATTTCTTAGAGTGGGAGAGGGGCAAGGATGAGCTGGATTGAAGGTATAGAGATATATGATGTGATGTGGAATGTCTTTGTTTTGAAAGTGTTCTGGGAATGGTTCAGGTTGGTGTCCTTCCTCAGAAAATTGTTTGGTGTTTGATCTGAACATTTTCTCCACTGCAGTGTTTCCTTTTCTTTTCTCTTTTTAATAAACGTCACTTCAAAAGACACACTCACCTGGCGTTTGCAGTTTTATTCAAGATTTTGCATAACATAAGCAAGGCTGAAACCCAACCACCACTGAACAAAACATACAATCTGAAATGTCAAGACTGGGCTAAGAAATATCTGAAGACAGATTTTCAAGTGCAGAGCTGTGTACATGAAAACTCTGACGTGAGAACATCAGTGTTTTTTCTTTTTTATTAATCTTTGTGTAAGTGCGAGAGCATGTGCTCTCCTCCTTCAAACAAATTTAATATCTTAACAAAAGCAACAACAACTGAATTTCAAGTAGAAAAACCTTACATTTATGGAATTCACATAGTAATATAGAGTTCATGTTTTTTGGTAGGCTTCTAATATTCTGTTTTCGGGAAGGCTGTTCCCAAAGCTCTGCGTATTTTGTCAGCATGTTTTCAGTGGTGCCTCTGTAAAAAGTTGTGAGATGAAGTATGGAGAGTCCTGCATTTCTGAGTCTCCTGAGGGAGTGGAGGTGCTCATGTGCTTTTTTTGATAACTGTTGTCATATTGTTCTCCTGTTCCCAACAGACAACTTAATAATAATGTATACTTTATTGATCCCCATGGGAAAATTGCTCTCTGCTTATTTCTCATTTCCAGTGTAAAATGTCTGAATGGTCAAACTGACTATAAAGTTTGATCCATTTATTTTACATCTTCTAAACATAACTTTAAGTTTTTATATTTTAATTGGTAAAGAGGTTTACAATGAATGTTATCAAAACAATGTGAAATTCAATTTGGTTTTATTTATACAGCACCAAATCAAAACACTGGCTTCAATGTACTTTATATAATAAGGTAACGACCCTACAATAACATTGAGAAAATTATCTATAGCTAATATAAGGTAAGATAAACCTTTATTAGTTCCCCATGAGGGAAATCTTTTGGTCTTTGGTTTAGTCACCATTCTCCTGTCACTCACCACCTCCACCGGGTCCAGAGGGCATTCTAGAACAGATCTGGCCCCCCAGATAAGTCTGTGCAGTCTTTTCCGGTCCCCAGCAGAGATGCTGCGAGATGCTGCCTCCCCAGCAGACCACACCGTAAAAGATGGCTGAGGCCACAACTGAGTCATAAAAGGTCTTCAGGAGTGGGCCCTTCACTCCAAAAGACCTGAGTCTGCACAGGAGGTACAGCCTGCTCTGCCCTTTCCTGTAGAGGACATCTGAATTTTGAGTCCAGTCCAGTTTTGAGGTTTCAAGAAGTTTATTGGAAATTATGTATCAGAATTTCAGGAGCGGGACCACGCCTCCAAACATGATCCTTCCGGTTCTCATCTATATAGGTTCCCACAGTTCTCCAAGATGTTCAATCTCGTTTACATGCCCCACCCTGCCTCCCTTTTTCAATTCTTCAACTTCTTCACTTTTATTTAGTACATGGGGATCTGCCAGACCCAGGAGCCATTGCCAGTCCCCTTCAAGGCCTTCCCCAAACTGCAGCTCAATTCATGTCCAAGCATTCAACTTTGCCTACTAAAATGCTGTCAAACCTAAAATGAAGACGTGGGCCCAGCTAGTGAATTGTCATTTCGTATGGTGTTACAGAAGCTGGAACAAAATGCTGTTTCTCACCAGCCTCTTTAGTGCAATAGTCACTTAAAAAAAAAGTTTTAAAAGAGAGCAGTAAAAAGGCAGTAATAAATCGTAACAATAAATAGGGATAAATAACATAAAATCTAAATTCTAAAACAAACTCAAGTCTAAATAGTCACACTCATCCAGGTAGCAGCAGTCCTTTCACAGAAGGGGAAAATTAAATCAACTAGTGGGTCTATCTGAGGAGTATATTGCATGTGTGTGCGTGTGTGTGTGTGTCCATCTGTGTGCAAATAGGGGGCATCAAAGTCCGCTTGTGGATCTCACAGTACAGCTGTGTGAATAGCTGAATGGATGGGGAGGAGGCACAATCCATTTATCACTCTCATGCTTGTGCAAAGAACCCTTCCAGCATCCTGGTTGTTCTGCAGCTGATGCTCCTGTACCTCTTGCCAGACAGCAGGAGGGACAACAGGCAATGAGAGGGGTGGTGGGAGTCTCTGATGATGGAGATAGCTCTGCATATTTTGTCAGCATGTTTTCAGTGGTGCCTCTGTAAAAAGTTGTGAGATGAAGTATGGAGAGTCCTGCATTTCTGAGTCTCCTGAGGGAGTGGAGGTGCTCATGTGCTTTTTTGATAACTGTTGTCGTATTAACGGAGAAGGACAGATTATAAGTTAGGTGCACCATAGACTTTCTGTCTGACACAAACTGGAAAATTGTCAAATTACTCAGAAGGGAAAGCGGTGTTCTAGTCACACTGTGCATAGTGGGGGGGGGGGGATGTCACTTTTTTTTGTAGAGAAAGCAGAGTCTGGGGACAAGGAGGACAACTTCCCGATCACTAGGAGCAAGGTCGTCATTAATGTATTTACACACATAAATGATGGCTGGGCCCCTGAGTGTTGCCTTGAGGTTCACCCTGACCTCCTGAGCACCAGAGGGTGTGCTAAAACTACAGAGGATCAGCCTACCCTAACCCTCAGCCTACCTGGGAAGGTCTATGTCAAAGTTCTGGTGAGGAAATTTCATTCTTAGTCAAGCGTCAGGTACACGGTTAGGAAGAACAATGGGGTTTTGTCCTACTCAATAAAGAGCTGGACCAACTCTTTATCCTTTTACTGTCCAAGTTACTGTCCGAAAAGAGAGAGTATCTCAGGGTCTTGTTCATGAGTAAGGAGGAAGGAGCAACGGAAATGAGCTGTCTCTAAAGGGTGGCTGGCCTCTCCCTTAGAGATAGGGTGAGGAGTTCAGCCATTCAAAAGGGATTCAGAATAGAGTGACTACTCCTCCACACTGAAAGCTGCCAGTTGAGGTGGTTTGGGGATCTGGCAATGATGCCTCCTGGGCGCCTCCTAGATGGAGTATTTTGGGCATATCACACTGTCGGAGTGTTAAAAACAGCTTGAAATTCTCATGAGTTGTTTGCAAAAGAAAAATCACCATCATAATGCGGCTACCCCTTCGGCGCCAGCTGTGGGCTCAAGGCTGGAGCCGAACAAAAACTCCCTGATAACGACTGTGTTGAGTCTGTTCCTTCCCATTCCATGCAAGGCCACCTGGGTTGGCTGGAAGACTGTTTACTTAGCCTGGCGGGGCGAAGGACACTGTCTTAGCTGAACTACGGACACGCACACACATATACTGATACTGATAAGCACTCACTGATGCATCACCCTCTCTATCCAACGCCACCTCCAACGCTTACCTCCCCCATCATGTGGACATCGGGTCAGCTGGAGGCGCAGTCGAAGATTGCAGCGGTCCCAGATCAAATGTACACACTGGAACACTTTTCCATGTTGCTTGTCTGTGTTTATTGTGCTATGATGTGTTGATACCTGTGCATTCCTGTATTATCCTTTTGTGTTGCACATTTCAATGTTATTTTTCTCGCTACCTGGCCTGACCTGTCTCCCCAATGTGATGTTTGTATTGTATGTACAGTCGGCAAGGTCTGTCATCTCGGTTGTGAGCAAAAGACCTGCAACTGACAAATAAAGGCTATCTCATCTCATCTCATAGAAGAAGGCCACTTGGTGAGACCGATAGCATACTGGAGAGACTATACTTCTAGCCTATAAAGCGTTCTCCCGCATAAGCTAGAGGAGGTGGCTTTAGGGAGGAAGGTCTGGGCATATTTCCTCATATGACTGCTCCTGCAACCTGATCCAGATAAGTGGAAGAAAATGGATGAATAGATGGATAGACAGATGGATGGACAGAGGGATCATGTGTTTTGGTGTGATTTTGAATCCATCTTTTAACCCTTTAGAGCCGATCGGAGCGGACACGCTCCATTTTGCGTAACTATTTTTAAATCCTGGTAGCTCTGCAACCACGTAAGCTAGCGCAAAAATTTTTTTTGCATATGAAACCGGAGGAGTTGTACTTACATCTTATGCCATCAGCTTGTCTTAGGTCACGGTTTCCTTCCACATAAAGCTTTGCAAAAACTGCATAAAAAGCACTTGCAGGAACAAAAACATAATATTCCAGAAACACGCTTTGCCGATCCGATCAGCTGTTCATAACACTTCCTACGTCCATCAGCACGAACTATCGCATGTCCGCCATGACCTGCCCGAAACCGGAAGTGACGTCATTTTCGCGGAAATGTAGTCTTTTTTTACCATCAGGGCCTGAGGGCCTATACTGGTCTTTTTAAAAGTTATCTTTGACTTTATGACTTTCTGTGTCGTTTCTGGGATGCTTAGGACTCATATTGCACTGCTGGAAATAGTTTATTTTGATGCATATGCTGCTTTTTTGCAAATTTGCACTATAATATTTATTTTCGTTTTTCCTGCATTGTATAAAAATTAGTGTATTTCAAAAATAAAACTATGAAGACACTCAAAATAAATTTCCTGTGGTGGGAAACTATTTTGTGCAACTTTTTTGTATTTACAGTTTTGAGGGATAAGCCTCTTAAATTTCTCTAACTACAAATATATGTTAAAAAAGCAAAAACGATTTTCAATTTTTTTGTAGTTTATTGCACTTTTTTGCAATTTATGTAATTACTATGCACTTAATGAATACATATTATTAAAATCTGGGCTATAATGGTTGTATTGATGTATAGCAACTTGAAATGCTCCCAAAAATGGCTCCACAGCATGTAAAAATATAATATAAGCTCTGGCAGACTTGGTTCTATGGTAGGTCTTTGTTAAGGAATTTTTATTGTTTTATTTGATTATGCTTCAAAAGTTATGTTACACATATTTCACCAGACACAGTTTTCTGTTGAAACAGGAAGCTGTCCCTGCGACACTGACAAGAGACCAGTCCAGAAATACATATCCGCAGAAGTTGACTTGCATTATATTATTCTTAGAAATTGACTTGCAACACACATACTTTGTGACACACACACATACAGCTTACACACACAGCTTTCACACAGACAGCATCAGGACCTGCGTAACAGGAAATGTGATTATATTTGCATATTGACGATGTAACCTATAAAAATAAACGAATACTGCAGTTCGGGGTGATTGCTCTCTGAGTAGTTCACCCGTGCAGCACGTTAACTATCTCAAGTGTCTCATTGTTGTTTATTCACCTGACTGTTTGTTAACTGTAAATCTCTGACATTTAATTGGTCCTTCGAAGCCGTTAATGGACTGGTATTAATAATAATATTATGCTCCATTTCACAGTGGTATCCTTCCTCAAGTCCCGACGCCGTGACAAGCCTGCGTCGAAGTCTCTGCAGAGCGCCCTCCAGGAAGGGTTGAAAGTCCAGGGACACTAAAATTCGGGTCCTGGCCGAGGTCATACAGGCCCACGGCGCTGGGGCTTGAAAAGGACGCCCGACAGACCGGCAACAGCGAAGCCAGGTGATTATTCCACATTTGACACACCTTGCGTAAAATTATCGGTGTTTAGGGTGACACTGTTCCAAGAAAACTCGTCCTACGGGGACTGGCAGTTTTAAGACTCGCTTGTAAGACGAAACTGGTAGTGTAATAGACACTCGTTTTGCAGTTAAAAAAGGCTGGAAGTCTAACTTTACTGGAAAGTAAATAAGTGTACGGAAAGTGTCAACTAACATAGGATAGAAATTGCGCGCATAAACTGTTTCCATTGTTTTGTTGGTGGAGTAAGTTGATTTAACAGCACATTAAGGTGGCTGAACTACTCCACTGAATTGTTTACCGTTGATAGCTCACGTACTGGCTGAATGAGAAAAAAAGTTGTGCGTCATCACGTAAAATCGACAACCGCTTTCAAGAATAGCTTGAAAGTAGAAGCCTGTTGTTGATAACTTATCTCGTCCTTCGTGCCAGTGACAGCTTCACGGGTCTGACTGTATATTTAACTCAATAAAATACATTGTAATCAAACCTTCTACAAAACGAAACTAAATGGTTTGCAGTCCCCCTGCAGTAACTATTTTAAGAGGAACCTTAGAAACAGAACTGAACAATGAAATATAGTTTGCATGACGATCATGCCCAGATTGTATAAAATAAATAAAAGGAAATCATTCACATGAAAACCTTTTCTATAAAAAAGAGAGATGCATAAGGTAGATTAAGGCTGTCTCATTGTTCAGCCAAGGAAAGTGTGTGGAAAGGTAAATGTCTCCAGCCTGGATGACGGGTGGGACTGCAGCCCACCCAGAGCCCTTGATGGATACAAAATAAAATATAGAAATAAAAATAATAATAAATTACTTGGTTCGACATGCAACAGAGAGAATGAATGTGACTGAAGATTGGATCTGAGATGAGGCAAAAAGAAGACCAGTCTAAAAAGTAGGTACAAACCTGTTCAGAGAAAAAGCAAATTTGTACGGATGAATTCTAAATTATCTGTTTGCTGAGTAAGATGATCCTAACTATTAAATTGGCTCAGTAGTAGTATAGTGATTTACACTGATAAAATGTTGTAATATACTGTTGTTATTATATAGTAAGAAAAAGATGATAATATTAATAAAAATATAATATTAATGACAAGAAGTATCCTAGTCAGTATGATGTGAGATGGATAATTGATATGAAGTAGTCTGCATCAAGCTTAAGGTTTGCTCAAACTCAGTATAATGACATATGAGATGAAGAAAATAAAGGCAATATCTAAACCAATTAAGTGCATAGAGGCACTACTTAACCTGCTTGAAAACCTGTCATTTATCCTAGATAAATATTACTGAGATGTAGAGCACATTTATAATGACAACTAATAAGCCAAACCCTGTAGATGACAGCTAAAGCTACAAGATTGAGAAGCTGAATTAAATATGTGGACACTACTAAGCTAATGAGCGAGTTAAACATTTTTATTTATTTGTTTTTAGAACAGAAGCTGCATAAAGGACAGCACAGGGAGCTGTCTGTCAATGAATAGAAAACACACATACACAAATTGTTACATGTGAAATTATTTTTGGAAAGAATCAGAAGTGAGATGGTTTTGAATTAAGAAATCAGTGAAAAGATGCATGAATTACACCTGATTATAACATGCAGAGGCAATGAAGAAAGCAGCTTACACTCACTGAACATTAACATGCATAGGAAAAGTAATGAAGACCTGCTTACACTTATACACATAACATAAGTTGGTATTTCTGACCAGAGAGAGGGAAACGGGTAGTTTAAGTACTCAGGATAATAATGAAAATGTCTTAGTTGTGTTTCTTCAGGAGCAAAACAGACCTGGACAAGCAGAAAATGCATTAACCTTACAAGGACAAGCAAGAACACAAACATGTGCAATGAAGAACAGCTTGCTATTTGTATGAGTGATAGAATGTGAGCTCAGTTTTCCCTCACACTTCTGCTCTGTTTCAGTAGCAGCATTTTTCTTTTTGTGTCCTGACTCATATATGTTTTTTTGTGTTTTTTGTTTTATTTGATTATTTTATTTTGTTGGTTTGGAAACAAATTTGTGGCAATACTTCTGGATCACAGTGACACATAGTGATTAGGCAAATGCCCAGTTTTAGAGCTGTAAACTGTGAGCAATTCAAAGTTTAAATATATATATATATATATATATATAAAAACACCCAGCACGCCCCTGCGGGCGGTTTATCCCTCAAGCTCGGGTCCTCTACCAGAGGCCTGGGAGCTTGAGGGTCCTGCGCAGTATCTTAGCTGTTCCCAGGACTGCGCTCTTCTGGACAGAGATCTCCGATGTTGTTCCCGGGATCTGCTGGAGCCACTCGCCTAGCTTGGGAGTCACCGCACCTAGTGCTCCGATTACCACGGGGACCACCGTTACCTTCACCCTCCACATCCTCTCGAGCTCTTCTCTGAGCCCTTGGTATTTCTCCAGCTTCTCGTGTTCCTTCTTCCTGATATTGCTGTCATTCGGAACCGCTACATCGATCACTACGGCCGTCTTCTTCTGTTTGTCTACCACCACTATGTCCGGTTGGTTAGCCACCACCATTTTGTCCGTCTGTATCTGGAAGTCCCACAGGATCTTAGCTCGGTCATTCTCCACCACCCTTGGGGGCATCTCCCATTTTGACCTCGGGACTTCCAGGTTATACTCCGCACAGATGTTCCTGTACACTATGCCGGCCACTTGGTTATGGCGTTCCATGTATGCCTTGCCTGCTAGCATCTTGCACCCTGCTGTTATGTGCTGGATTGTCTCTGGGGCATCTTTACACAGCCTGCACCTGGGGTCTTGCCTGGTGTGATAGACCCCAGCCTCTATGGATCTTGTGCTCAGAGCTTGTTCTTGTGCTGCCATGATTAGTGCCTCTGTGCTGTCTTTCAGTCCAGCTTTGTCCAGCCACTGGTAGGATTTCTGGATATCAGCCACCTCCTCTATCTGCCGGTGGTACATACCGTGCAGGGCTCTGTCCTTCCATGATGGTTCCTCGTCTCCCTCCTCTTTCTTGGGTTTCTGCTGCCTGAGGTATTCACTGAGCACTCGGTCAGTTGGGGCCATCTTCCCAATGTATTCTTGGATGTTCGTTGTCTCATCCTGGACTGTGGTGCTGACACTCACCAGTCCCCGGCCCCCTTCCTTCCGCTTAGCGTACAGCCTCAGGGTGCTGGACTTGGGGTGAAACCCTCCATGCATGGTAAGGAGCTTTCTTGTCTTTATGTCAGTGGCTTCTATCTCCTCCTTTGGCCAGCCTATTACCCCAGCAGGGTACCTGATCACGGGCAGGGCGTACGTGTTGATGGCCCGGATCTTGTTCTTACCATTCAGCTGACTCCTCAGGACTTGCCTGACCCTCTGCAGGTACTTGGTGGTTGCAGCTTTTCTAGCGGCCTCTTCATGGTTCCCATTCGCCTGCGGGATCCCCAAGTACTTGTAACTGTCCTCTATGTCTGCAATGTTGCCTTCTGGTAGTTCAATCCCCTCAGTTCTGACTACCTTCCCTCTCTTTGTTACCATCCGACTACACTTCTCCAGTCCGAACGACATTCCAATGTCATTGCTGTATAGCCTGGTAGTGTGGATCAGTGAATCGATGTCTCGTTCACTCTTGGCATACAGCTTGATGTCATCCATGTACAGGAGGTGGCTGACAACTGCTCCGTTCCGTAGTCGGTATCCGTAGCCAGTCTTGTTAATGATCTCACTGAGGGGGTTCAGGCCTATGCAGAACAGCAGTGGGGACAGAGCATCTCCTTGGTAGATCCCGCACTTGATGGTGACTTGTGCTATGGGCTTGGAGTTGGCCTCTAGTGTTGTACGCCACATCCCCATTGAGTTCCTGATGAAGGCTCTTAGGGTCCCATTGATCTTGTACAATTCTAGGCATTCCAGTATCCAGCTGTGGGGCATTGAGTCATAGGCCTTCTTGTAATCAATCCAGGCAGTGCACAGGTTGGTCAGTCTGGTCTTGCAGTCTCGGCTGATTGTTCTGTCTACCAGTAGCTGGTGTTTTGCGCCTCTGGTATTCTTGCCAATTCCTTTCTGTGTCCCACTCATGTATTGACCCATGTGCCTGTTCATCTTAGCCGATATGATGCCTGACAGGAGCTTCCATGTAGTACTGAGGCAGGTTATTGGTCGGTAGTTGGAGGGGACCGGTCCCTTCTTGGGGATCAGGACCGTCCGGCCTTCAGTTAGCCATTCCGGGTGTCCCTCGTTAACTAGCAGCTGGTTCATTTGTGCTGCCAGACGCTCGTGGAGTGCAGTTAGCTTCTTCAGCCAGTAGGCGTGAACCATGTCGGGCCCTGGTGCTGTCCAACTCTTCATACTGGAGACCCTTTCTTGGATATCTGCCACTGTGATGGTTACTGGACCCTGTTCAGGGAGGTCGCTGTGGTCTGCCCTCAGATCCTCTAGCCACTGAGCATTGCCGTTATGGGTTGCATCCTTCTCCCATATGCTCTTCCAGTATTGCTCCGTCTCCAGCCTTGGTGGTGCTGTTCTCTTATTGTTCCCTTGCCACTGAGAGTACACCTTTGCTGGTTCTGTGGAGAACAGCTGGTTTATTCTCCTGCCTTCTATCTCTCTGGTGTACCTCCTCAAGCGGCTGGCCAAGCAACATGTAATACTCCGATTTTCCCAGTAAAAAAAAAAAAAAGCAAACACGGGGAAATATCGGCTAGTACATGACCTTAGAGCAAAGAGGTCACGTACCTTGGCCACAGACTGACAGGACAAGGCAGACAGCTATTAGACAGCAGAAAACTAGCGGTGCAAAATGCTACAAAAAACCGCTCACAAAACAACAAATGATGAGTTATTTAGGTCTCTGCAATTTTTGCAGATGCTGGATACCTGCATATGCTCTGTTGGCTGGTCCATTGCAAAACTTAATTTATGGAAAAAATCAAGCACTGAAAGATAAAATAGAATGGACCCCAGAAGCAGAAAAAGCATTTAATGTTCTGAAACTTGCATTGCAGACGCGCACTGCTGTCTAAAGAAGCTAGAAGAGGAAACGAAACAGAGAAGTGATATTTACAGTTTACCACAGTACCACAGTCTACATTCGCAGACGTTTTGTAGATGGCTCTGCATCTAAAAACAGTTATAGAAGTAAAGCCCTAACTTCCTCTTTTTCGGCACAGAGTGCAGAACTAACGGCTATCATACGTGCATGCTGCGCAAAGGTCAAGATATATATATTCACACTGACAGTCAATATGCATTGCACACCACAAAAGGTAATTCAGAGGTTACTAAAGGCAATAACTTCGCAGGCCAAGCCGCAAAGAAGGCCGCACAGCAACCAATATGAACTTTAATGTCTGAAACTTCACAGCTAATACCACTTGATGTACTTAGAGATGAATAGGAAGCCGCTCCTATAGCGGAGCGAAAGAAATGGCTAAAGTGTGGAGCACGGCTACAAAATTGCTACACAAGACAGCAGCATTAGTGACAAATAGCTTAAAGCATTTGTCAAGGGGTGGAATGATGAGTATCCTCCCCAAACACTTCTATACTCAAAATTTTGAAGCTTCAGCACAAGAGTTTATCAGAACATGCATGATTTGCCAGAAACATAATGCACAGGGAAACCTCAGGCCTAAAAGAGGCTTTTCCCCAACACCACCGCACCCATTTCACACAATCCACATGGATTTTATTGAACTGAACGAATGTCAAACATCAAAATACGCTCTAGTAATTGTGGATGTGTTCTCAAAATGGCCAGAAATCTATCCAGTAAAAAGAGCAGATGTAATCTCAGTAGCAAAATGTTTATGCAACCATTTTATTCCTACTCTGATAAAATCAGACAAAGGCCTGAGTGTTTGGGCCTGGTGAAGATGTGGATGCGACTAACCCAGGGTTCGCAAAAGCTCACACCCTTTGAAATCGTTCATGGGAGGCAATTTCCGCTGCCTCTCACTAGTGAGCCTATTAATAAGTCTATAAGAGAAACCACCCTAGCAGAGTGGATGACTAAATTATTTGAGAATAAAGAGATTCTCTCCAGTGTTTTGCAGGTTGCAACCAGGTGATTGGATCCACCGAAGCCACTGCAAAAAAGTGAGTGACAACACAAGCATAGACGCTGGTTCCCCTGACTCCTAGGTGTTCCCTGGTGGACGAAAGGGCTGTTTGGGTATATCCCGCCCTTTTGTCTTCTCGCCAGTGGTCTACTCACCTGGAGCCCGGGTGTGCCTGGTCATCATGAAGAACCTTGTCCTCATAGTGGCTGGCATTGCGCTCCTAGTGAGCCTACTGATACTCACCTGGACAGACGAGGACCCACAGCACCACCTGCAGAAGAAATGGTCATATGACAACTTACACCTAAAGGATATGGACAAAGAGTACAACCACCCCTGACTGAACAATGCCTGGAACCGGTACGTCTACAACCGAGTACATACAGAAGACAACCACACTGGCTGCTACGTCTGGTCTCACCTCCCAACAACAGCAATGCAAGCCACCCTATATGGAAAATCACCCAGCCTTTCCGAAGCCCTATGTATATTCTACAAAGCCACCAGCGGAACATTTTCCCCCGAAGACATCTTCGCCTTCGAGCTTGAGTTAAAAAGACAAGTCACAAAAATCGACCTGCGACGGTGTAATGGAACACTGATCAACTTTAAACCTAATGAGGTAGTTTCTTGTGCGCCAGAGGTCTCAGACTGGAACTACAGCTGTGATGACCAATACTGGGTACACCTGAATGCGACCAATGACAAGGGAAAATCTTTCAACGTCAGGAGGGAACCAGGAATACAACATCCAATGTGTTTCACCTTCGCATACGGCAACAGAAAGCTGGGGATGAACCAGAACTGCTCCCAGACTTTCCGGATGCCGCAGGACAGAAAGGCACGGATAAGCCTCCTGAATGGCACATATTGGGTGCAGGGTACAGCTTGGGCATGTGGCTCAAAGACATACTTCACCATCTCACCCAACAGCACCGGACTCTGCGCCCCAATTTTAGTGTCAGACCACACATTCAGAATATTCCATCAGGACCAACCAAGACGCAAGAGGAGCACTGATGACGTGCAACCTCATGATCCAATCTGGGGCAGTGATGTGCCAGCGGAGTTCAAGTTGTGGACCACCGGACAGAAAGTCCTGCACTCACTTTTCCCATGGATCGGGAATGGAAAAAACATGCTAAGAATCGAGACTCTTGACTACCGATTTGGACTTTTCCTGAACAGCTCAACATGGATAAAACAAGGCTCAGAATGAGGAAATCGACGCGATCAGAATAGTGGTCATGCAACACAGAGTCGCCCTGGACATGATTCTCGCTGAGAGAGGGGGTCTCTGTGTCTTATTCAACACCACTTGCTGCACCTATATTCCAGATAACGTGCATTCCTTGACCATGACCACCGCCCTGGAGAAGTTACGACAACTGAGTAATGCACAGCAACAAGACTATGTCATGAACACAGAGGACTGGCTGACCTGGCTACTGAGCGGCGGCTGGACGACCCTCGTGATCAAAGGACTTGTCTTGATAGGAGTTCTTCTTTTATTGCTTTGCATGTTCTCTACATGCATTCTACCCTGTATCAGATCAATGATTGGCAAGATGGTACAGGCCACAGTAATCACCTATGTTGGACTGCCACAAGAAGATGAACCGGACGAAGAAGATTTAGTATAGGAATACACACACTCACACATACTGAATGATGCTACAATTGAAAGTGTTGAAAGCAAGTGATTGTTGGCTGATAATAAAGTATGATTAAGTGGTGAAATATTTTAACATCAGGAGGGAATGTTAAGGAATTTTTATTGTTTTATTTGATTATGCTTCAAAAGTTATGTTACACATATTTCACCAGACACAGTTTTCTGTTGAAACAGGAAGCTGTCCCTGCGACACTGACAAGAGACCAGTCCAGAAATACATATCCGCAGAAGTTGACTTGCATTATATTATTCTTAGAAATTGACTTGCAACACACATACTTTGTGACACACACACATACAGCTTACACACACAGCTTTCACACAGACAGCATCAGGACCTGCGTAACAGGAAATGTGATTATATTTGCATATTGACGATGTAACCTATAAAAATAAACGAATACTGCAGTTCGGGGTGATTGCTCTCTGAGTAGTTCACCCATGCAGCACGTTAACTATCTCAAGTGTCTCATTGTTGTTTATTCACCTGACTGTTTGTTAACTGTAAATCTCTGACAGTCTTAAAGGGTTAAAGGATTGATGATTATGGTTTTTACTGAGTGCTTCATTTTGTTCTTAATAAATTACACAATGTATATAAGTAAAGACTGTCAACTTTAGTAATATTTCATTCATCAACATTCATTTGTTCATTCAAGGGTTCTCTTAATTTTCTGAGTAGTTTATTTGTATTCAAGATAAACATGAAGACTTTTAAGATGATTTAAGAAGATTTTAAGTGAAAATGCTCAGTGTGTACAATAAAAAAATACTCACTGAACCTAAGGAGCTTGGAAAGAAAAGCGGCTTCTCGGATGAGAGATGAAACGTCTTCAAGCAACTTAATAAAGTCCAGACACCTTTCTTTCCAAGCTCCTTAAACTACGATGACCTGGATGACTGAGAACCTTCACAGACATACCCACTAAATTACACCTCTTCCAAATCTCTATTTGTTGGCAGAAACTTCTGAAGCCTTTCCCATTTCTATTATACTGTAAAGCTACTTTTCTAACCTGTGAGGAAAAATGTTTATGACTAAGTGCCACGACCCATTATAGCTTTTTTCGTGTTCAGTTCTGGTCTCAACAGGATTATGTAACATTTAGGTCCAAACAGTGTGATCAAGAGTCCAAAACTTGAGGCCAGGATAGCAAATACCTCCACTGCATCTGCATAATTTCCTGGTGAGCTGATATAGACAGGAACAAAGGCCACCCACACAGCACAGAAGATCAGCATGCTGAATGTGATGAGCTTGGCCTCATTAAAACTGTCAGGGAGATTCCTTACCAGGAATGCAATTAAAAAACTGAGGAAAGCCAGTATACCAATATAACCCAATAACACTGCAAAACCCACAGTGGACCCAAATGCACACTCATAAACAATCTTATCATTTTGGTATTGGGTGTTTTTATGTGGAGTTGGAGAGGAAGAAACAAGCCAGGTAGTGCAGATGGCTGCCTGAATAGATGTAAGAAACAGAACTGTTCCTCTCTGCTGCATTGCACCAAACCACTTCAGACTGGTTCCCCCTCCTGGCTTGGAGGCTTTGAACACAGCCAGAACAACCATGGTTTTTACCAGGATGCATGAGACACACAGCACAAAGCTGATGCCAAATGCTGCATGCCTGAGTTGGCATGTCCACAGTCTGGGTCGTCCAATGAACAGCAGTGAACAAAGAAAGCACAACTTGAGTGACAGCAGTACCTGGAAACTAAGTTCTGAATTATTGGCACGTATTATAGGTGTTCTGTGATGGTAGATAAAGATCCCTAGAACAACAGCACATATACATGTGCCCAGCAGTGAGGTAGCTGTCAGACAAATACCCAGAGGCTCATGGTAGGACAGAAACTCTGTCTTCTTGGGAACGCAGTGGTCACGCTGGGGGTTTGACCAAAAATCCTCTGGACAACTGGTGCACTCCAAGGAGTCTGGCAAAAGGAGAAAGATCAAGAAAGCGGAAGATGGTGAAATGCATACTATTTTTAATATGAATGAAAATAAATATATCGTGCTGAAAACAAAACAAAACACCTTACTGGTCTCATTAGTGACTTTTCCCTCAGAACAAGGGATGCAGTCGAAACAGCATTTGGGTTCCCCCTTCTTTCTCACCATGTGGGTACCAGAAAGACAGCTTTCACTGCATACTGATCGAGGTGGCTATTGGATGAAATCAAATATTACATATAAATATACTGTACAACTGACAAAATATAAAAATCAGAAAAACACATAACCTTTTTTGAAATAAAGTTCCAGAAAATCTTGTCTTCATCAAGTATGAGTTCTTCCCCGTATAAAGCTGAACTCTTAACCTCACCCACATTCTGAACTTCAGTGCTTCCATCAGGGAGCCACAACCAGTTCATCACATCATAAATTGGCACCACATCACCATTTTCGTCAAATGACACTTGATCCCCAAATGGAGTGGTGAAATTTACCCTTTCCAAGTAATAAAGAAGCTGTTAAAAAGGGATTCATAAGAAATAAATTATTTTTAACAATCCAAACAGTGGCACCCTCTATTTGATAGCGAAATGGAATATTATACCTATTATACCTATACATATAAACGTAATAAAATCAAATTGTATATTAAAGAGGGCTCCTTAATATGCAATATCTTTAACAATTTCAAGAACTCTAATGATACATTACATGCATACTCGTTAAAGTGCTCTGATCTAAATATATTAAACATTTCTTTTACTCAGAAATATTGAAAACTCATTTAGCTGACTTCAGCTTTTTCATAATTAATTTAATCACCCTGCTTTCAGTCATACAGGGTGAATTTTGTTCTGAAAGTAATTACAGATCAAATAATTTACTCATAGATTGATATCTAATTAACATAGTGTGTAAATTCATATCACACCTGCCATGGCTGCAGTGATTGCAAAGTGGCACAGCTTTGCCTACACTGTAATCCCTAACAGTTGTTCTAGCTCATAACTAATAAGCTCATAACACTCAAATGTCGTTTTGTAGTTAAGCAAACTATAAAGTATTGAGCTCTGTTGGCTTTTATGCAACTTTAATTGAATAGGGCTCAATATTTTTTAGCTAATTTGTTCGGAACGCTCAAAAAGTTTAAGAAGCATATATTAGTGACGTTCTGGTGGGTGGAGTCTTGTCGCTCCCTCAGGAAAGCTGAGTCAGCCATCTTGAATTTACCTTGATGCAGGGAAGATTTGGCCAGCCCGTGTGGATTAAGAGTCCCCAACTTCAACCTACCACGACCACCACCTTATTTTTTTTCATCAACTGCCCTAAATTTGGTAAGTCTAACGTGTTTTTGTTTTGTTTAAATTTAATTTCGATAAACATTCTTTTTTATTTTTTTACTGGAAATACATTCGTACTTTGCGCACAGTGAATGTTTGTTATAAATGAATTCGAATCCAAGTAATTGTAATTTTAGAAGTTTTCGAATGTGACAAATACGTAATGTTATTTCAAATTAGAACGGTGTAACGTTTTGGCGGTTTTCCGTGGGGGACAACATTTCCCATAATGCATTGTATTCTTGCCCGGGAAGTTGACGGTGGCAGTTCTAGCTCTATGCCTTTGAACTTTCTACTAAAATTTTCTACTGTCCGTTTCTACCGGTTGTCGTATTCGCCGGTAATGCACGTGTGTATTGTGAGTATACTTATTTCAATAAGTGTCCGTGTTACACAGTCAGTAGTTTACGCTGTTGAGCTATGTGTGTGTGCTAGCATGAAGCGAACAATAATAAACAACATGAGTGTGTTATCATGATGGTAATTAGACACATGTTTGTATTTTTTCGTAGTCTCAAATGTGTGGTTGTGAGATAATCTCGAAGTTCTTTTAACAGTTTAGAGGGGTATTCCACTAAGCGAGCTCTACAAGTCAAGGCTTGCGGAAAAATGCATCGCCTGATTCAGCCTAACATTACACACTGGTCAAACTCGGTGCTACGAACGAAGTTCACCTAAATTGTTCGCGCTAATTCGACAAGGCTCAACCAGCCAGACTGAGGCGCCTCCTTGACACCTTTAAGCCAGACCCTATCGATCTTTGCTAGATAAATTGAAATGAAATGAAAATAAAGAGCCGCGTTCTGCTCCCAGGCTAAGAAAGAATCATTGATGCAGACTGTGCGGATCACAAATACTCCCTAACCTGTAAGGCAGGGGTGTCCAAACTTTTTTCACTGAGGGCCACATACATAAAAATATAGGAGGGGCTGGGCCACTTACTAGAAATTAGGTAAAAAACCTTAACTTTAGTGTATTAAAGTGTATTAAAGATCACAAAATCACTTAAAAGTGGTCGAATATGTTATATTGTTGAATATAATTAAAGACAAAACCGCCTTCATCACAGCTTTCCATAAATTGATCTTTATTGATTCATTCAGAAAAAGTTTTGGTAGCTCATTTTCAGAACAGCAGCTTCAGATTTCTTCTTAGACAGAAGATTTACAGCACAGAGAAAAAACAATAAAGGGGAAAATAGGACGGGTAAATTTCAAGTTTGTTATTTAAGTTATTAAGCTTAGCAACACACCTATTAACATTAGTTTGAAACGGTTAACATTAACAGACTGAACTGGACTTAATAACAGGAGTGCATATAATCTTAGTAAATTATTGTGGTGAGTATCAGCTGCGCTGGGTATGTAAATCGGGCCATCCAGCTGCGGTGCTGATTCGACGTGACTCGTGCCAAAAATCCGGACAAATGTCACTTGATCAAGGAGCAGATCTGCATCAGATGAGATCAGCTGACTACGTGTGTGTGTGTGCTGTGCAAAAAATGTTTTTGAACATTAACAAGTCGTCTTTGTGCACATATTGTTTACAGATATCAGACTGCAAAGAGCGCTACAGAGAGTCAGCATTTCACCAGTTGTCAGTGGGTGAGTTTTATAATTTGTGTCCTAATTTAAATAAAAAATAAATACAAAGAAACTAGAGAATTTTGCCCTGAATTATTCAAAATTTTTAGATTTTTTTTTTGCAACAGAACAGACAAAATTAAATTACTGTGTGAACTTGTTGGCATAATTATGTTCCACCTAATTTAAAAATTGACATGCATTTTAAGTACAATGCGTGTAAACAGTGCATTTTGAAAAGCCAAAAGTGCAAACAGGGCTGAAATGGTTTTGACTGCAAATGTTTTAATTGCAGGGGTGAAGTTGGCCCAATGGAGTGGAAATGCAAGTTGTGTTCTGCAACTTCAAATACTCGGGGACAATTATTTTGGCACTACACTGTATTGCATACCCAATATTCACGAGTGTCCCCCCTGCCATGTCTCTATGACAGTTGCATTTGTACTTTTCCATCATTCGAGGCAATGAAAGCTCATCTGTCAAGATCACATAATGATTCACATAGAGTTGATGCAACTGAAGGAGCACGTAGTTGTTTTATATGTCCTTTGTGTAACTTCACACAGCCCTTTTCTGAGGGAATTCTGTTTGGTCACTTGAGAAATCATTTACGAAGTCATGAGATGGTACCATGCCCATTCAAAAACTGTAATTACAGAACAAATAGTTACTCAGCATTTAATGCACACAAAAGTAGAAAGCATAGTGGTGATTCAGGCTTTGGTGAATGTGTTGTATTGGCATACAACGATAGCGCCCCAGAGCTAGTTGCAGCAGAAAGTCTTCGGGAACCTGCTGAAACTCACAGTCCAGGGTCTGCAGACACATTTGATCTCGATGAGATAAACAGTCAGTGTGACCCAGACATGTTAAAGGCCCAGCTGAACCATAACTTGGCATCGTTATTTCTAAAGATGCAATCTATTCTTCATGTGTCAGAAATGGCATCTCAGGAAATAGTGGAACATTTGACTCAGATATTTTTCTTGTCCCAACCGATACTCAAACATGACATCAGAGAGGTCTTAGAGAGTCATGATATCACTGTCAGTGAAGCAATTCTAAATGAGGTTGTCAGTACTGTTATGGACTGCAATGTTATTGTCAGTGCCACAGCTAAGGGGAAGCCGTTATCCTCAACCAAGAGAAGGAAAACCTTCATCGAAAATAATTACCCTGTGGTAAAGCCTGTACAGTATCTGCTACAGCCAGGACACACAGCAGTACATGTTCCCATTCTCAAAATGATACAAAAAATCTTCAGTCATACAGATATTCTTGATAAAATTAAAGAAACAAAGGTGGCACAAAACGGTGTCTATGTAAGCCACCAAGATGGTTTGTACTTCAAAGAGAACACATTCTTGTCTTCAGATGAGTTCAAAATAACACTAATTTTGTACATTGATGATTTGGAGATAGCCAATCCGCTTGGCACATCGCGCAAAATACACAAAATCTGTTCAGTATACTGGATGCTTGCTGATCTTCCCAGTAAATACCGGTCAGCCTTGCATGTGATTCAGCTTGCTGCTTTATGTAAAGTGGCTGACATCCAGACATTTGGGTATGAAAAAGCACTTGGTCCTTTGTTGAGAGACCTCCGTACCCTTGAACAAGATGGGATATTTATTGAGTCTATTGGTAAGGTAGTCCAAGGAACAGTCATGTGTGTGGTGTGTGACAATCTTGCAGCCCATGAGTTGGCAGGCTTTTCAAAGTCTTTTAGAGCAGAACACTTTTGCAGGTTCTGCACAGCAACACAAGTTAAACTTCAGACTCATGAAGTTGCAAGCGGCGAGTTCAGTCTTAGGACAAAAGACAGCCATAATAGTGATGTGCATGCCGTAATGCATGGGGTCAGTCGGAGTCAAAATGGTGTTCAGGCAGATTGTGTCCTGAGACAGCAACTAGAGCATTTTCATACTGTCACTGGCTTTCCACCTGATGCCCTCCATGATCTTTTGGAGGGCATTGTGCCTACAGAGCTCGCCCTGTGTATTGGAGAGATGATCCGTCGCAAATACTTCACCCTTGAATATTTGAATGACAGAATTCTGTCATTTCCCTACCAAGGAACAGACAAGCTTGAGAAACCTCATAAAATACCACAGAGCTTTGCTTTAAAGAAAAGCATTGGTGGTAATGGCCATGAAAATGCCACATTGCTTAGACTGCTCCCTTTGATTATTGGAAATGCTGTTCCTGAAGAGGATGGGATATGGACTGTGCTAATGGACTTAAAAGAGGTAGTAGAGTTATCACTGTCTTCAGAATTCACAGAGGAGTCCATCCAGTATTTACAGTCGAAGATCCAAGATCATAGACAGATGCTGAAAGAAGCCTTTCCAGATTTCAAACTCCGTCCTAAGCATCACTACATTGAACACTATCCTGACCTTATACGTCTTTTTGGGCCCCTTGTACACTTGTGGACAATGAGGTTTGAGGGAAAACACAGTTTTTTCAAGAGAGTTGTACACG
Organism: Rhamphochromis sp. 'chilingali'; assembly: GCF_963969265.1. Lineage (NCBI taxonomy): Eukaryota > Metazoa > Chordata > Actinopteri > Cichliformes > Cichlidae > Rhamphochromis > Rhamphochromis sp. 'chilingali'. The sequence goes on from NC_137935.1 coordinate 14,461,062, forward strand.
ATACACAAAACTTTAAAAATGTGTTAAAAACACTCGCCGACAGGCATCAGTACATGGTAGCATTTCATCTCAGTGCCTCAGGATTCTTCAGACCTCACCAGCAAGCATCAAATGTCTCCTCTGTACTGGTATCAATGCTTCCAGATGTTGCAAAGACATATGTTAAACAAATAACAGCAAGCAATGTTATTTACAGCACATCAAAGATCTGCATTGATGGAACTGATTATAATGTAGGAATGTTTTTGTCTGTTGGACAAGAGGGAGGACTGCCTAAGTTCTGTAGAATTGAACAGGTTCTCCTGGTTAATAGTAGTGTTGTCTTTCTTTGCCAAAGGCACATATCGCACTACATTGAACACCTGAGATCTTACGAACTTTTCCCAAATAATCTGGCTGTTCACACCCCATCAGAGCTAAATGACAAAACACCTCTCTGTGCTTACAACGTAGATGGAAGATTGCTCTTGACACCAAAACGTTTCATATTATTACATTGAAGATTTATTGAAGCAGGTTAACAGCTGACTTCAACATTCTCTTGGAGCTGTGCTGGGCAGTGGGTCCATGAATAAACTGCCTCACTCCAGCAGGTGTCCTTCCATACTTCCCATCGTTCAAGTGAGGCTATGGACTTGTGTACATTGTTTGTATCACGTTTACTCTCCATAAAAATTAATGTTTGTTCTTTTTTTTCCCTTTTTCTTTTTTTTTCTTCCCCTAGGAACCAAAAGATGGCTGCTGCCCAGAAGCATGTGCTGCGTGTGTATGTTGAACGAGACACCGCCCTGAAACTTACTCTACTTGAGCGACCAAAGTCAGTGGAGGAGCTGAAAGAAATAATTCAAGAGAGGTTCAAGCCAAGACTGGATGGGGACTTTAGCCTTCACTATGAGGATCCGGACTTTGATGGTGATCTTTGTCTCCTTGTGGACATCCAGGAGTTACCAGAGAAGGGCACATTAAGAGTTGTCAGACCTGAAAGCGACACCTTCTCTACTGCATCTTCTGACACAGACATACTCCCACATGTACCTGCGATACAGCGCCAGAAGAGTTGGCCTGATGAATTTGTTGTTCCTAGTTTTGGTTATGAAATGGATCATATACTAGAAGAAGGAAATCGAGTTTATGAAGAATCAGGAAAATTGCTGAAGTTAAAGAGATCACAGAAGAGTGAAATCCTTAGAAAAATGGCAGAAACAATCTACAGTTTTAAAGCATACGCACATGACAAGGAATTGGCAATGGCTGCTCAAGCTTTGATTAGAGCTCATCCATGTCTCAGAATGACAGCTGGTGAAGACGGGGCGTTGGGATGGAAACGCCACATGGGGTACAAGCTTGCATCTTACCGTAACAATCTGGCCAAAGCTGGGGTTGCAGAAGTAGCCATCAACACAGGGAGGCGGAGCCGAAACAACCCCAACAATGATCACCCCCATCAAAACATAAAGAAAGCTCGAAAAGCTGAGGTCAACTACATCACTAACCTACCGAAGGATCAAACCCCAGCCTCTCTGGAAAAAATGAGAGAAAAGATCATGCATGAAGTCGAAAAGACTGAGAGAAACTACTTGGTCATAGGCAAGCTCATGGACACAACCTATGCCCTACGTCGCCAAGAAATTGTTGGAGCTGTTGTAGCTCCACAAGTGAGAGACGTCGTGGACAGATGGCCAGCCCTACTTATAGAGTCACAGGTAAAATAAAATTAAAAGTGTGTGTGTGTGTGTGTGTGTGTGTGTGTGTGTGTGTGTGTGTGTGTGTGTGTGTGTGTGTATATGTCTGTCTGTCTCTTTACTGTTCTCCCAGTTTTTAAAAGTCTAGATTTTCAAACAATTTACCAAAAAGCAAATGGCAGATGTAAAATGACAACACATCACTGTGATGTTTTTTTTTCTTTTTTTCCCCATTCATAGTAAACAAAGTCTCTAGAAGTTTATTTATTAAAATTTCCTTTAGATAACATTACAAAGAATGACGAATAACTTTCTATTTTGGCCTTGGTTCTGATTAGAATTTCTCTGGTTTTGCTAACCTGAGAACTTTTTAAAATACATTCACAATTCTGTTCCTAATTCATCTTTGTTCATTTCTGTGTATTTCTGTTCATGTACAGGTGGTGGCAGAGTTCCACCGAATCAACAATGTTAACCTGCGCACTCAATTCTACAAGGAGCTGGACAGACACACCCCTAGACTCATCACTTTGTTCCGAGACAAGGCCATCAAGACTGGCAAGATTGCAGAGGAGCTAGCAAAGCTCATGAGAATTTATGACATTCGGGTAAATTTTTCATTTCACATGATTCAGGATTACATTAACCGATGGTTTGTACACAGCTGTAAGAAGCCATAGTGTCAATTGCTTCAACTGTGCTCCGAGATTAAGTGATTATGCCATGGATACAAGGTTGTCATTTTAGGAGAAGGACATCTTGACAAAATCTATCCTATCAAAATATCCAAAAAAATCCAAAATACAGAATTTACCATCTATGGCTAGGGTAGGGTAGGGTAGGGTAGGGTTACCCTTCTAGATTGACAAGTTTAGCCCGTTACACAAAAAGTTTGTCATTGTTATAGATCAGGGGTGTCCAATCAGAACATGGCTATCCAACACTTTGTTTTTACTCTGCATTTGTGTAAATACTATTCTAATAGATATTGTATGTTCATCTAGGAACAGCATGATGTAAATACAAGACGGGCCCTCGTCCTTCGTGCACTTCCTGTGTACCTGCGTGAAGATGCCTCCATGTTATTCAGGACTTGTGATGTAAGTGTACTGGCCTCAGCATCAACCCCTTTGCCTAGCTGTTCAGTCAACCATATGACATCGCTCAGAACTCAAGGAGAACCAGGGTGTATATCAGGAAGGAGGTTCAACACAGTCCTCATCTGACTTGTTTTCTCCCATATATCAACTATTGTTGAATAAGATTGCAAGAAGATTGTTACGCATAAACCAGAAAACATGAAAATAGTTGAAAGATTATTATACAAAAAAAATCTGCAGATAAAAACTATCTCCCTTTTAAAATTCAAGTGTTCTATTTTTTTGGAGGTGCCATGTTGTGGTCAGAGAAATGTTTGGTAAATAACAAAAACAAAAATCTTGGCATATATTTATTATTGAAAACATTTATTTAAACATATGTTTTGAAGTCAAACCGAAATTAAGATTATTGTAATGCATCATGATGTATCGCCATATCAAATTAAATCGTTGACATTATAATCCTAAAAGAAACGTGTGACTTATGAAGATTCACACCTCTAATCAATAGCATGATTTGTGTCCTTGTGGGGCTGAACTCATTCTTGTATTATTTTTGTTTTGCAGTCAGCAGATGGTCCAGACCTCACTGACACTCCTGTGGCTCTGCTGACAGTTGTCACGGATGACACTACTGATTCGGCCCTCTTCAGTCCCGAAAGCATCTGCATTGTCATTGAGGATGAAATACTTGTGAATGGTCCCACAAATCTGGCTGAGTCATTTCTCCTGCTCTTTGGGTACATCTATGCATTAGACCTACAATACCCAAAGAAACTTGAGCTTACATTCACATTTATCCAGAAGGTTGTGATGTGCCTTGAGGACAACAAACCACTGAAAGGGCGTCTACTGACGCTGAAGAATGATTTGTTCAATGAGTGGATCACTCAGAATGGACTACTTGTTGAGCTGAGTATTGAGGAAGCTTTTTTTTGTTTGTTTTTTTCCCTAATCATTGGGCTTTTCTACTTCTAATTTAAAGTGAATGACTGCTCATTTTGTGGACTATTCATGTTTAACGTTGTGTTGCCTAATACCTCAATGCACTACCTGATGTTTGTTCCCAGTTATGTACAGTTGTGTAAACCAGTACATGGATGCCTCATTTCTCCTGCTTTTTGGGTAGTTCTGTGCACTAGACCTACAATACGCAGACTCTCGAGCTTTTATTCACATGTATCCAGAAGGTTGTGACCCTTGGAGTCTTTTTCTCTTGTTTTATTTATGAAGCACTTTTTTATGAGTGAGCTCTGTTGTTTGTGCCTTTTTAAAAGCACATTGTGTTTAATAAAAAGTTGTTAAATTGTTAGTGTTGTTACTTTCATGTTTTCTAACACTTTTAGCTGATTATAATTTACTGGGCAAATAGTTCAGAATTATTTGTAAGTGTATTTCCCACAGTATTTTAAAAATCTTGAAGATTAAGTGTTATTTCCCATATTATAAGTTAGAAAATATGAAAAAGTTTGAGTTCATTTCCCACATCATATGAGTTGCAATATGTAAAATATTTTGAGTGTATTTCCCACCTTAATTAAGTTGAAACATATTGAACATTTTGAGTTTATTACTCCCTAATTATAAGTTGAGGAATATCAACATTTATGAGTTAACATTGAGGTAATTTAAGGCAACTGCAACTACAATTTTTATTTTAGTTAAACTTAAAACTTTTAAAAACATCACTAGAAAATTGTTGTGTAATCTGTTACACAACAATTTTTGAGTTCTGTGAACTTATTAGGTTTTACAGTGTACTGAAAGGCCCTCTTCCTGGGTTGCACTGCAGCATGTCATCAAGGGAATATGCCAGGGCATAAACAGCTTTATACACATTATACTCAGGCCGGAGGTTGGAAATGTCCAAGATCTCAGTGTTCACATTTTCTAGATCTTCCTGTCCAGTGCATAGTGCACCTCCACCTTCCAGCCAGCCTGCTGGAGCTGGTGCAAATCTGCACTGAAATGTAAATTCCCAAAACTGATTCACCTGAAATATATTGTTGACAACTGTTTTTTCTTTTCCATTTAAAAAAACATGGCATAATGAAATTCTTGTCAACATCACGGTAACATTTCAACTCCCACCATGCTATTTCCATTGTTATTGTTGTGATGTAGGTCAGGACGTATTTGTAATAGGAATTCCCTGAGCCCTGGTATTTCTCCTCGACGAATAGCAATGCCCAGTGTACCACCCAGGTATGGCATGAACTGAGGTGTTTGGAGCACACCAGCTGTTGCTGTCCAGCCTTCACTGGCCATCCACTGTAGACTTGTTACATTCTCCTTTACTACCTGTGCATTATATTTTACCAAATGCAAAAAGTGATGTAACTATCCCCTACTTTTGTGACATTAACATCCAACTTAGGTATTTGCTATAAATTGTTATATGTTATAAATTGTTTCTTTACGTTTCTGTAGTCATTCATTTAAAGACATAATACATCTTTTACACAGTGTATAGATACAGATCTTTATAACAAGAAATAATCAAGTTTTCTTTTAAACTTCACCTCTTCCATAAGGTTTATCATGTGACTCTCATGTACAAAGGCAATGACCACACGAGCTGTTGATTTTTTCATCACATTCACAATCCTCCTGAGTTCATCTGTGTCTTTGTCCCAAGGTAAAACTTCAATGTAGTCTAGGCACCCTTCACCAGACAAACTTAGCTCGAATTGTAAGGATCTGGCAGCGTGGCGTCCATAATCATCATCACTGATAAGCAGACCTGCCCAAGTCCAGCCAAAATGTTTTAGAATTTTAATTATAGCACGTACCTAAGTGAAAGCAACATGAGAAACATGAGAAAACATGAGAGCATAGATAATAAGAAAAATTTTAGTGGATTAGCTGCTCATCATCTACTGGCAATTGTAATAATTCTGCTGATTGATTTTCACCTGGAAAGCATCACTTGGAATCGTCCTAAAGAAGGATGGATATTTTCGATGGTCACTCAAACAAGAACATGTGGCAAAATAACTCACCTGTGAAAGATACAGACAATATATTTTAGAAATATTCAAAGTCTTTACTGCCTCCTTTAAACTGGGTATTGCGTACATTGGTCTTGTCATTAAATTTACAATTAAATCAATAACTGTCACTCAAACAGGAAAATGTGGCAAAATAACTCACGTGTGAAAAACAAAGACTGTATATTGTACATTGTTCTTGTCATTAAATTTACAATTAAGTCAGTATATACAAACACTGAAAAATATCTAAAGTCATACAACAATAATATGGTATAGTTAAACTGATAACTTACTATCGGTACTCGGTATAAACCTAAGACACTGGAGATGGCAATAGAAGGTGTAGAGGAAGAATCACCCACAATCCCTAGAACAGGAGGATTTCCAGTACATGTACCATTTGATACAATCTGCTCCTCTTGACCGCCGGCTAATGATAATGCTCCACGGAATCCAATTCCAAGTTCAACACAGTTGTCATAAAGAGTGTATCCCAGAATCACATTAGGTAACAGATTGGCATTTCTGTTGATTTCATCAATAGCAAATGCCATGGTTTGTGCCTGCCTAAATCCTTGTACATAGAAACTAACAAAATAAATTTAAATTAAAAAATATATCAGGAAAAATGTTGCAAAATGACTTATACAAAAAATTAAGAAACCTGAATAATAATTTATGAGATATTTTATTTGAAAAATCAAGAAGATTCCCCATTCAATATACATGACTTATTTATGTATGCACTAATGCATAAAATGTATGCATTAGTATGCATTTTATGCATGCATACACGCATAAAATGTATGCATTTTATGCATTAACCCACATATTGGCATTAAGTTGTTCTGGGGTTTTTTTGTGCTGTTTTCCTGTCATACTTACCCATGGCAAGTAGGCTGTTGTGGCTCTGAGGTAAAAGATGGATGAGGAACACTTGAGAAAAAGTGGACTGGAAACAGTCCACCCAGAATGATATCTCCAACCTTGTTCATTCCATTTAGATGAAATTGTCCCTGCAGCTGACACGAGGAGGGAAACAAAGAAGAGGATACAGTATGAGTGAAGTAGGAATACAATAAAATGACCAGGACTAAATTGGTTTGTAAAAATGAACACATGACAGCTTTCTGGTTTTCTGAGCCTAGTTGTGGCATTTTATTACTTTCCCATTCCCTTTTAATAGCATGCTGTGTTGACTATTCTTTTATAACGCCCATCAGGGAAAAAGATGAAGAAAGGGGTGGGCCTCAAATACATTTGGTCATATACTGTTGTTGTATCCAGGTAGGCTTAGGTAACACCGTGAGCATGTTGTGTGTGTGGAATGTTTTGTAGCACACACAAAACAAAAGAAACAGGTTTTTTTGTGCTCAAGACTAAGACACCAGATATTCTCATTCAAGCGCCTTCCCCCAGGCCTGGCTCCAGAGTGGGGCCCAGGCAGGGTAGACTGATCCCTTGATTCCTATCATAGGGGTCAACTGAATCAGTCTTAATCTGGCATCTCACCCAGGGCTAGGTTGCCTTGGGAAACCCTACCAGTAGGCAATAAAATAGCATAGCCCCTGAGTTCACAGGATCATACAAATCCCTCCATTGCAGCAAGCCGGTGATTTGCGGAGGGTTTTAGTTTTTATTTATAAATTTTTTTGAATGACACACTAAGTAAACTTCACTGTGCAAAGGTATTTGTTTCTATTTCCTGAGCCCATCTGATGGATGAGTTAGACCAGGGGTGTTAAGCGTAAGACTTGGTGGCCATAATCAACCTGGCAAAGATTCCAATCAGCCCACTGGTCAGGGTTGGAAAATATGTCGTCCATAAATGTATACATTTGTGGACTTTTAAAAGAATTTTTTTGGTTTTACAGCTTTTCCTACTCCCCGGAAGCCATCCATACTATACCAAAGTAATTAAGTAATAGATAGGTTTCTATATGTTCCTGTTTGTATCTCTCTGATATAGAAATTTTGATTTAAAAAGACATCAATAAAGAAAACTGTTATGTGTCAAAAATACAGGACACTCTGGGCGTTAAGCTACCAGAACATTCTCTGTAATTTTACACATTTATCAATGTAAAATGATTTTCACATCCCTGAGTTAGAGGCTAACAAGGCATGACAGGTGGGTGGTAAACAAGCAAGCAGTTAAGTTACATAGCACTTTCAGACAACTCCCAGCCGAAAACAAAGTGCTGTACACTTGACATGACAAAAAATATGATACAATAACAAATTAAAAATACATAAATAAATAATATTAATTAAAATTAAATTAAAACAATAAAATCAAATTTTTTAATTAAATTTAAGCAGTAAAGTGAAGTGCCAATTGTCCGCTCTGCCACCCTCACCACCCGCTGCAGTTTCCTCGTCCTCCATAGTACAGCAGTTAAACCAGAGTGTGCGGCAGTAGGTCAGTTCTCCCACTTAGAAATCATGGAGGGGTCTGAAATTCACATTGTAGGTGCATTGCCACTGTGAGAGACAGCATTTAAAAAACAATTCAGGAAATCTCATTGTGTGAATCTCCTGATGAAGACAGAAGACAGACAGAACAACACCGTGGACGAAGAAGAATTAACAGCAGGCAAAAAAGACAGTGCAACTGATGTAAAATACTGAAGGGTCAAGCAGCATGTATGAATACTATTGTGGATGGAACATGCACTTCAACAGTGACAAGAGTGTGAACGCACTGGACAGCACTGGACACTGAGTTTCATATTTGCCATGCTGGGAGTTAACCTCAAAGAAAAGACTGAAAAGATCAAGAGAGAAGGAATGGAGAGAAGAAACAGCTGATTTTGGCCTGTGTTTGATTTGGGAGGCCACACAGGAAACTGTGAGAACAGGGACGAGGACCAGTGAGAGGTGAACCTAGACGTAATACAGTGAAAGCATATGGGAAATTGGATTGAAGATTGAGACTGAACTCATGGAGGTTTAGAAATGTCCACAGCATAACAACAGAAAGGTAAAAAAAAAAAGAGAGAGAGAGAGATAAAGAAATAAATAAACTAACAATTGCATGAATGAATAGAAAAGACACATATACAAATTGTCACATGTAAAATTATTTTTGGAGAGAATCAGAAGTGAGACAGTTTGAATCCACAGCTCAGCACAAAGATGCATGAATTAAATCTGATTATAAAACAAATATGCAATGAAGATCAGCTTACACTCAATATTAATCTGAATACAAATACATACACGCAATAAAGAGACATGCTTACATTCATGAATGTGAATACATGACATAAATGCTAAATGGTGTAGATTTAACACACTTAAAGCTTGAAGTTCAGGAATAACTCAGGGAAGTTCCATGATAATACAGTCACTTTTGTGAAAAAGGAAAAAAGGATAAACCAGTGATTAAAAGCTTAAATTAGTTTTTATAATAGTGCCGATTGACCAAAAGAAGTGATTACTGTAGAAAGTAAAAATAATTCAATAATGTGGTAATGTTTAAACCCTTTAAAGCCGGTCGGAGCGGGCACGCTCCGTTTTGCGTAACTATTTTTAAATCCCGGTAGCACTGCTAAAAATTGGTGTATTTCAAAAATAAAACTATGAAGACACTTAAAATAAATTTCCTGTGGTGGGAAACTATTTTGTGCAACTTTTTTGTACTTACAGTTTTGAGGGATAAGCCTCTTAAATTTCTCTAACAAGAAATATATGTTAAAAAAACAAAAACGATTTTCAATTTTTTTGTAGTTTATTGCACTTTTTTGCAATGTATGTAATTACTATGCACTTAATGCAGACATATTATTAAATTTTGGGCTATAATGGTTGTATTGATGTATATCAACTTGAAATGCTCCCAAAAATGGCACTGCAACATGTAAAAATATAATATAAGCTCTGGCGGACTTGGTTCTATGGTAGGTCTTAAAGGGTTAAATATGCATTTCTCTTGTCAAGGCAACTTTTTCTGAGATGAGTCAGTATGCAAATTAGCTGAATCAGTGGTGACAAAGAAGCTTCCTGTCTGGCAGTGTGTCTGAGGCTTCCACTGAAGGAAACATAGCTGTGACTGAGAAGAATTGCTTGGTAAAATATATAATGGTAAAATACAGGATAAGTAAATAAAGTGGTCAGGTCTGTCCAGTAGTCCAGATTTGGAATAGAAATCTAGAATTTAGTGATGATAGATCGTTATAAAGTGTTTAGAAAGTGCGTAATGGGAATATTAAGGTTGTGCAAAACTGTGTGGCTTTTAACAAGATTTTCTGTGTATTTAGCAGGTGAAATTATGTCAGTTGACCTCAGACTGTGAGGACGCTGGAGCACCTGAGGCCAACCACTGAAATATGATGTGGGGAAAATGAACAGAGGGAGTGATTTTTAAGTCTGATTTCAGACCATGTATTACTTAAGCCAAGAGTAGGGCAAAACTTTTGTGGCCCACAAAGTTCTAATTCCCACAACATATTGTTAGATTAGCAAGCAAAACTTTTCTGGGATTAAGATTTTTGGGGTTGTTATTTTAGTGATGGGTTAATTCTGTCAGTTAGGTTTGGGTTGTTTTCTTATTTTAATAGAGGGAGTTTTACTAGTCATGGACATGTCTGTAACTGGGCCCATTATTTTTGTAACAGTGCACTTAGAGAAAACCTGTCAGGTGACGATGTTTTGTGCTTAGATGAGCTAATAATCAGCTCTCTTTTTCTGATTTTTGTTCTAAGCAGGCCTGCAAGATTGAATTAACAGCGCTGTAAAATTTTCAGGAGAACAAATATAAGGTGAGCTTTTCCAGATTATAATGGGCTGAGGAAAAGCCTAACTGTGGGAACCGATCACCGTTTGAGTTCCCGTCCAAAAGGATTGTAGCAAGTCAATCCAGTTAAAACATAATAAATAACTATTTTTCTAAAAACAAAAACAAAACAAAATAAAACAAAATTAATGAGCTCATGTTGCTGAGGGTGGAGAATCTGATTATTTGCACGGGAGTCTCCACTATCAGCAATATCTTGTGTGGATGTGTGTGAGTGTATGTGTGACTGAATTGTGATGGACTGACGAAGTGGACTGAAGTTTTGAGTAAAGGTTGACAAACAGTTCACCACGCCGGTAAGAGAAGGGTGAATGCTTTGTTTTGCTATGTTTTGCTTTGCCATGAGCAGGAGGAGAAGAGAGACCAGAGGAGAAGAGAGACCAGAGGGGAAGAGTGTAGTTTCACATGAGTGTGGAGCTGGAGACTTAACCCTGGGGTTGCTAATTTTGGGTTGCTGATGTTTGCTTTAAGAAAATTCATTTTTATTGACTGGATTTAGATTATGGTATTACATTATGTTGTTGGGAAAATGCCAAATGCTAAAGGTGGCCCAAAGCGGCTCCTCCACTGCTTCCCCACTGTCAGGTTACACCGGCGGGGGTGGCGGCGGCGATGCTGACCAGGCTTGAAGCAGTATCGCCAGGTTTGCCATTCTCTCCAGGTGACGCTCAGTCTGGACCCGCAGCTCTTCCCGCTGGCGGCACACCTCCATCTAGGCCACTCTCTGGGCCAGCTCCTCCCTCTGGCTCAGTTGTAGGTGCGTCCAGACGGCACCGCCGACCACGCCTCACCACAAACATCAAACAGACTAGCTGAGTGACTGAATGGCTGGCTGGCTGAACAGAAAACACAGACACAGAATTAACGATGACAAGACAGACTTAAATACACTGACTGATGATGATTAGAGAGTCCTGAGTCCAGAGTCCCAAAAGAAATAGTTCTGGCAGGTGACCGTGTGGCCAGTGGCTGGGCCAAATCAGTTCTGTTGGGCAACCGCGTGGCCAGCAACTGAGGTGAAACAGGTCAGGAGGGCAGTGGTGTGGGAGCCGCCGGCAGTGGAGCTGCAAACGACGCAAGGCCAGAAGGTGCGGAAACTTCTGGCTGAGACGAGGCAGGGCCAGCAGGTGGGGAAACCTCTGGCTGAGACGAGTCAGGGCCAGCAGGTGTGGAAACTTCTGCCTGGGACGAGGAAGAGCTCACAGCCGGCTCTGGATGCTGTGGCTGCAGGCCAGGTGACTGAGCTAAAGCCTGAACTGGTGACTGAATAGCTGGTGACTGAATAGATGGCTGAGCTGGTAATTGAGCTGGTGCCTGAGCTGGTAGGAGTGATAGAGCCTATGCCTAAGCCGGTAACTGAGTGGGTAACAGAGATGATAACAAGGTTAGTGATTGAGCTAATGACTAAAGTATAGGTTGTAGAGGTGGATTAAGTGGTGGACCAGCAGGTTGCTGAGCTAACTCTTCCCAGCCTCCAGAACATGAGGAAAATGCTGGACAAGCTCACCTGAGCTTTGGCGAGGTCAGGTTGAGGAATTGGTCAAACCCTAGCCTTCCACACCCGAGAAATAGGAACAAGTGCAGGGACGGGTTGGGTCCTGGCTGCCCTCATCCTGGGTTTTGGAATAGGTGCAGGAGTAAACTGAACACTAGCCACCCCCACCCGAGGAACAAGAACGGGTGCAGGAATGGACTGGGTCTTAGCTGCCCTCATCCTGGGAGCTGGCACAGGAACAGGTGATGGCTGGACGTAAGCTGCCCCATCACCCAAGGAACTGGCATGGGTGCGAAGACGTGCTGAGCCCTAGCCGCCCGAAGATCTGGTGTGGGGACAGGCTGAGCCTTAGCCACCCTCACCCGAGTAACTGGAACAGGTGAAGGGAGAGGAAGGGTCTGAGCCACACTGCTAGCAGGAAAAGGCTGATAGATTGATGTGGAAATAATGACAGGATGAGAAATGTTATCAGACTTAGCAGCATGAATGTCCTTAATGGGTTCAGGTCTCAATTAATATTGATTGGATAGCCCAAAATATGATTACAGTACACAGTCTTTGGATTAGGTGGATTATGAACAGCGGCCATTAAAGTCTTGGGAGGATTAACAGTCCCTGGGTTATGGTGATATTGCTGCACCAAACAGTATGAGCGACGGTGAAATGAGCCTCGCTTCCCCTTAGCTGTGACAGCAGGAAGCCTCCATTGAGCCGAGATGGGAGTCAGAGCCACTGTGCCACGGCGAGGTGGAAGCACCGGTGAGAGAAGCGGCTGGTGGGCGGAGTGGAGCTGCGAGACAGTGAGAAGCTGAAGACCACTCTCCCCAGGTAAGGCAGCAGGTGGGGGGCCGTTGCATCTCCAAAGTCCACCGAGAGCCAGACGAGTCCCCACGAAGACGTGCTCATACTCTGAGTAGAGCTGCTGTTTCCGCCTGAGCTTTCCCACCAAAAGAGAAAGCGCTGCTTCCTGCCGCTCAATTAACCCTCTGGGGCCGCTGGACGCACCGGAGCATCAAAATCACATGACCATTTTAAGACTACCCAGCTACAAGATGCAGCGATTCAGAGTCTCGATTTCAACTTGGGTCAAAAGTGCGTACTTCAGACTACATACCAGTTTTTGAATTGTGTCGATGGGTCACATAAAACCAGAGTTATGATACAAAATACACGCAATGTTTTTTTCTGTAAACGGTAAAAACGGCGTTTTCTAGAGACAGCGCTAGCAAACACTCTCCCTTTGCGAGTGAAAAAAGAAGAAGAAAAAACACCCCTTCCCTATTGGTGTTAGAGTTTACCATGTCAGCCAATCAAAAAAATTATATGGCAACATGTGACATTTGGTTGTTTAGGGAGAAGGGGAAGTTTTTAGGAGTGACACCCGCAATGGAAAGCGGGCGAGCGAAAGAAAGAGAAAGAGCGAGTTTACATATGTGAGACATTAGTGACCTTTAGCGTGTTTGGAGGCTATAGCTAGTTTGTTGTGTAGTTATTGTTTTGTATTGTGTGTCAGTTAGACTGCTGAATTTCACATTTGCTCTAAAAAAGCCGTCAAAGGCAGATTCCAGTGTAAACGCTGTTCCCACATGGAAAACTGGACTGATGCACCTCCTGCTGTCAGAACTGCAGGGTTTAGGCCTTTGGTGTTCTCCTCTGTCTTATACTGAACACAAACTACATTTTTTGGACTGGCACAAATAATTTGTGTGCCTTCTTATTTGATGCAGCACACCTGATTGTTCTGTAAATAGATTTTTTTTTTTGTGTCCCGTTTGGATCTTTAGCCATCAGAATTGTTGTCTTAAGGCTAAGAAAGATGCCAAGCGGATTTATTTTACCAAGTGGATCATCATGGCCTTGCCATATTGGTCCATTTGATTGACCTTTATTATAATTATGAATTTATTTTATTTTCAGTTGCTACAAACGGGACAGACATGACTGGGGGATAGGGCAGGGAGAAAGAATGAAAGAAAGAGAGGGAGAGAAAGAAAACCAAAGGGGAGAAGAGACGGTGAGAAAGGGGGTAAGAAAGAAAAAAAAACAAAACAAACAAAACACCTGGGTCACCTGTATGGAGAAAAAAAACAGAAGAGAAAGCAAACAACAAAGAGCAACATAATAAAAAAAACAGCACCATCACAATAAACTAGCTAGCAGTAGATATCAGTAGATACTAAATAATAAACGATATTGTGCAGCATGCAAGATAGACAGCGCACAATGTGCTTTGAGGCAGCAGCCAAGAAAGGTGTAGTCCGCGTCTGTGAATACCCGTGTGTACACCTGTGAGCATGGACGCGCTTGTTTTTTTTAAAAGGTTCCTTCATGTAATGATCTGCTAGAGGGTGTGGGGAGGCCACAGCCCCGTCCTCCAGGGCATGAATCAGGTATGGAGGAGATCAAAACTCCAGACATCCAGAGGCCCCCAGAACACAAGAGACCAAGGAAGACCAACAGAGGGGCAGCCGCGCCACTGTCCCAGAAAGAGCTGAGGAGAGTCCCAGATGAGGGCTCACTCAGCAGCCGCGGAGCAGAAGCCAGGGGGAGTTGCAGTGACGCGCCCGTGAGCTCCGCCGGCAGCCAGCCGTGCCTGAGTGACCAAGCCCCAGGCCGAGAGGCCGGGGGCACCCCACCTCCGAAGTGGCCCGAGCGAGCCCCAGGCTCCTGGCCCTGATAAGCGGCCGCCAAGGAGTGAGCCGGTGTGTACCTGGATGCCCACCCCCGGACACAAAGAACCACCAACGCACCGATGTCTGAGGGAGTCCGCCACTGGCAGGGGAAGTGGTGGTAGGGGGAGATAGGCCTCCAAACCTTGGAGGGCCTAAGATGTCCCCAGAGAGGTGGCGCCTGACACCCAACCTGACATATAGACACAGACATACAGGCACACACAGATACAAACATCCATTCCCACCCTCATGCTCTCATATGCACTTACTCCACACTCAACCAACGTGGAGACAGACATAAAGAGACGCTGTACACACGATCACACTCCCCAAGCGTACTCTACAAACCGGGTCTAGGTGCCCCCGCCCCTGGAGGGGGGAACTGCACCCAGACCCAGGTGGTGTTACCCTTTTCCCTGCGGTGGGGGGAGGCAGACCGCCCCGACTCCGCAGCAGCAGGGAGGCCCCACACTCCAGACCGCAGTCGGACGGCCAACTCCTCCTCCTAGCCCCCCCGCTCCAGCAGGTCGCAGAGAACGGGGGTGAGAGAAGACTCCAAACCTCCCTCCACCCGCTCATTGTAGTGTTGATGCATGTGTGTTCTAAGGTGCATTTAAAACCCAGGAGGGCATGGAGCTACCTGCCCGAGAGCAGCAGGTAAGCGCATGGTCCCTCCTGCTAGCCCTCAATGTCTACGTGTATTTAACCTTGAGAAGTGGGCAACGACGCCAGGGGTGGGGTGTACACCCTGATGGTACTTTGGATTCCGTGTATCGTGCCCACCCCCAAGATCCTATATGTATGTGTAATGAGAGTGTGAGTAATGTGAATGTCTAAGTTGTGGGATAAAATTGAGGCACAGGCAGCCAGAAGGGGACAGGGGGGGGGGGGGGGGGGGGGGGGGGGGGGTAGCCTCCTCTTCTCCCTGGTGACATACCCCTACTCCAAGGCCCTGCATGCGTGGGTGGTTGTGGTGGAGCGGGAAGAGGGAGGCAGCTGGAGATGGGGAGGGAAGGAAGGGAGGGGCAAGTGACCCCTCCCTGGGGCCAGCACCCCCGCTGACCCCAGTAGGCACCCCCATACTCCGCGACCCGCCAGGGAAAGGGGGCCCAGGCCCATCCAGACCGGGGCCCAGTGCAGCAGCGCCCCCCGGCCGGGACAGTCCACCCAACCCCACCACAGAGAAAACTGCACCCACCCCACCATCCACTCATCTTCCAGACTACATGAGACAACAGACGCCCAGGCTGAGATCTTCCTCCACCTCTCCTGTATCTCCCCCTCCTGCAGAGAGCTCCTGAGGAGAGGAAAGCTCCTGCAAGGTGTGACAATCTCCCCCACTAGTTGAAGAGCCCCACAGGTGGCTCAACGCACCGGCGGCACCCTGCGCCAGGGATGGGCCCCCATGCACCCACCCGCCCACAACCCCGGCTACACACCAACCAGGACCCAAGGCCCCGAGGCCCGGCCAGGGCCCCAGCCCCCAGAACCTCACGCCCATCCCGGACCCACCCAGGGGCAGCCAGGCTACCAGGTCAGTAACCCACGTCCGTCAGCACAGACCCTCCCCTAGCCCCGCTGCACGCAGCCACGAGTAAACAGTCACCCGAGAGCCAAAAGAGCCCCCAAACGGACATGACCGCTACCCTGGGTTGAGCCCCCCAAGGAAGATGCCTCCGGGGAACCCCCCGACGCCCTAAGCCTGTCCCTACCCCCACACCAATCACAACAGTGAAGGCGGGACCAAACTATGACCCCCCACCCCCACTAGGTGATGGAGCTGATCAAAGGAGCCCAGAGCAATTGATCTGATGTGGTGGCAGAGGCTGTATCAAGACTAATGTAATCTAATAGATAATTTCTATATTGGTTAGAATTAAGATTGGTTTTATTTTTCCAGTTCATGAGGACAGTTTTCTTGGCTATGCATAGGGCAATGAAAACCATATGGGCTATATTCTTTTCTGAAGTGACATTATCTAAGCTGCCCAACAAACACACTAAGGGGGAAGTTGGAATGTTACAATAAAAAAATAATAAAAATAATAAATTAAAAATAAATAAATAAAAAAATATAATTTTTCTACTCGAATTTTGAATTTTTTGTCTGAATTTAGATCAACTGTGCTAATATAGTATGCCAAAATAACTCAAATGTCAGATATTTGAGGCTGTGCTGAAAATAATGATACCAAACAAGGCAAGAAAATCGTATTTTAAAGGTGAAATATAGAGGTAAAATCAAAAGTAGTCAAAAACGGCCAGTTATACCCTGGACCCCCGAGGGTTAAATCAGAGTCCACTGGGTCCATTGCGTGTCTTCGCGCCCCACGGGTCTTGTCATTCTGTCAGGCATCGCAGTGTGGAGAGAAGAAAGAGAGAACCCAAATGCAGGACTCACGTGTTAGTGTGGAATGAAGATGATGTTTATTTTAAGGACAGTGAGAACAAAATATGAAACGGACTAGCTGACTGGTTGAATGGTTGGCTGGCTGAACAGAGAACACACTCACGGAATCGAAAATGACAAGACAGTGGACAGGAAGAAACTGAGGGCTTAAATACACTGATGATGATTAGAGACCAATGAGTACACAGCTAAACATAATCTGACTAATAACACATAAACACACACACCCGCCCTCTCACATCATCTATAATTGACTGAGTCAGGACTCTTCCAGACACTAAACCAAGGCACAATGTACATTTCAATTCCTTTAATTTTAAATATGTTTATATTGTCTATCTTGTAAAATAGTCAGATGTCTATTCATATTAATGTACAGAATTCATCTGCTTGCTGCTACTACTGCACATTCACCCAATGTATATACTACATATATATATATAATGTTCTTCCTCTACACACCCCCCCCCCCAAATTTTTTTGCACATGTCGAGGAGCATGTCAGGCTACATTTCACTGTGTGTTATACTTGTATAACTATGCATGTGACAAATAAAGAACCTTGAACTTGAACCTTGAACTTGAAGTAGAACTAGACATGATGCACATAGATAAAGCTGGCACGGTAAAACAGGAAACATGAACATGTGGAAAATAAACAGAACATGAACAAACATGACCCAGGAACCCTGACAGATATAGCTAAATTATGTCTAAAGTTAAATTTAACAATGTAGTGTCACAGAGTCAATGCTTGCACATTCTAGCATACACAGTAAAGGAGAAATCCAAACTTTCTTTATATGTTCTCACTTTTATATTTTATTTAATATATTTATATAAATGTGTATTCACCATATGTATTTTTCTATTGCATGTGGAAAATGTTTTTTTATGATCGAGTGCCACGGCCCATTATAACTTTTTTTGTGTTCATCTCTGGTCTCAACAGGATGATGTAACATTTGGGCCCAAACAGTGCGACCAACAGGCCAAAGCTTGAGGCCAAGATGGCAAATACCTCCACTGCATCTGCATGGTTTCCAGGTGAGCTGATATAAGCAGGAACGAAGGCCACCCACACAGCACAGAAGATCAGCATGCTGAATGTGATGAGCTTGGCCTCATTAAAACTATCAGGGAGATTCCTTGCCAGGAAAGCAATTAAAAAACTGAGGAAAGCCAGCATGCCAATATAACCCAATAACACTCCAAAACCAACACTAGACCCAACTGAACACTCATAAATGATCTTATCATTGTGGTATTGGGTGTTTTTATTTGGAGTAGGAGAAGCAGAAACAAGCCAGGCAGTGCAGATGACTACTTGAATAGATGTAAGAAACAGAATTGTTCCTCTTTGCTGCATAGCACCAAACCACTTCAGACTGGCTCCCCCTCCTGGCTTGGAGGCTTTGAAAACAGCCAGAACAACCATGGTTTTTACCAGGATGCATGAGACACACAGCACAAAGCTGATCCCAAATGCTGCATGCCTGAGTTGGCATGTCCAAAGCCTGGGTCGTCCAATGAACAGCAGTGAACACAGGAAACATAACTTAAGTGACAGCAATAGCTGGAAACTAAGTTCCGAATTGTTGGCAAGTACTATAGGTGTTCTGCGATGGAAGAAAAAGATCCCTATAACAACAGCACATATAATTGTTCCCAGCAAAGAGGTTGCTGTTAAACAAAATCCCAGAGGCTCATCGTAGGAGAGAAACTCTGTCTTCTTGGGAACACAGTGGTCACGCTGATGGTTTGACCAAAAATCCTCTGGACAACTGGTACACTCCAAGGAATCTGACAATAAAAGCTAAGATGGTGAAATGCATTTTACATTTAATATAAATTAAATAAAATATGCAAAGACAAGCACTTACTGCTCTTATTGTTTATTTTTCCCTCAGAGCAAGGGATGCAGTCGAAACAGCATTTGGGTTCTCCCTTCCGTCTCACCATGTGGGTACCAGGAGGACAGCTCTCACTACATACTGATCGACCTGGCTGTTAGACGAAATTAATATTACCTGCTAGAATTACATATATTGTGCACATGAGAAAAATGAAAAATATACATATGGGAAAAGATAAAAGGATAGAAAACCCATTTTAAACCTTTTTGGATTCAAAGTTCCAGAAGATTTTATCTTCATCAAGTATGAGTTCTTCACCTTTGAAAGCTGACCTCTTAACTTCACCAACATTCTGAACTTTAGTGCTTCCATCAGGGAGCCACAACCAGTTCATCACATCATAAATTGGCACCACATCACCATTCTCATCAAATGACACTTGATCACCAAATTCAGTGGTGAAGTTTACCCTTTCCAAGTAATAAACATGCTGTTAAAAACAGATGTATAAGAATTAAATTACTTTTAACAATGTAAACTGTGGCCCTGCTGTTCAGTAGTCAAATATTAGAGCTATTAAATTTGAATATAGGAATTCATTGCTTTTAAACAAGGCCTATAGTAATGCGACATACTTATTCCATTAATGGTTTCTCTGATCTAATTACAGTAACCACTACTTTTGCTCAGGAGGAAATATAATCCTCAATCCAGCTTTTTCATAGTTAATTTTATAGCACTGCATTTTGCCTTACAGGGTAAATTCTTTTCTAAATGTAATTACAGAACAATCAATTTAGACAAAAAGTGTAACCTGATATCACACCTGCCATGGCTCCAGTGTTTGTAATGTGGCACAGCTGTTCCCACTGAAAGGTCCTCTTCCAGGCTTGCATTGCAGCATCTCATCAAGGGAATATGCCAGAGCATAAACAGCTTTGTACACATTATACTCAGGCCGGAGGTCGGAAACGTCCAAGAACTCATTGTTCACATTTTCCAAATCTTCCTGTCCAGTGCATAATATACCACCCCCTTCCACCCAGCCTGCTGGAGCTGGTTCAAATCTGCACTTAAATGTGAATTCCCAAAATTGATTCACCTGAAATATTATGAAAACTATTTTAGATGTTATACATAATAAAATATGCAATTCCTGCAAATACCACTGTAAATAGTTTAACCCTCACCATGCTATTTCCATAGCTATTGTTGTGATGCAAGTCAGGACGTATTTGTAACAGGAATTCCCTGAGCCCTGTTATTTCTCCTCGACGAATAGCGATGCCCAGTGTACCACCCAGGTATGGCATGAGGTGAGGTGTTTGGAGCACAACAGCAGTTGTCCAGGCTTCACTGGCCATCCACTGTAGGCCTGTTACATTTTGCCTCACCACCTGTGCATTATGTTTGACCAAATGTACAAACTCATATTGTAAATAGCAACTAATTTAGTAACATTATGAATTCTTTATTACTAGTTTTCTCTACTCAATCAATATATAAAGACATAATGCATCTGTTACACAGTGTAGTGATGCAAATCTACATAGCTAGTAAAAATTTAAAACTTTTAAATTCAAACCTCTTCCATAAGGTTTATCATGTGACTCTCATGTGCAAATACAATGACAACTTGAGCTGTGGATTTTTTCATCACATTTACAATCCTCCTGAGTTCATCTGTTTCTTTGTGCAAGGACAAAATTTCAGTGTAAGCCAGGCAACCTTCACCAGACTGACTTAACTCAGACTGGAAGGATCTTGCTGCATGGAGTCCATAGTCATCATCACTGACAAGCAGACCTGCCCAAGTCCAGCCAAAATGTTTTAGAATCTGAATCAAAGCATGGACCTAAGTGAATACAGATTAAAACATGAATGCATAGACAAGACAAAACTTAGTTATTCATTAGTTACTGATGACTGTTTATAATTGTGCTGATCAATTTTCACCTGGAAAACATCACTTGGGATCGTCCTAAAGAAGGATGGATACTTTTTACGGTCACTCAGGCAGGAACATGTGGCAAAATAACTCACCTGTGAAAGATACAGACTGTATATTGTAGAAATATTCAAAGCCTTGACTGCCTCCTTACATTTTTTTAAGCTTCAATCTGGTCATTAAATTTACAATTAGGTCTATATATTTATATTAAATATAACCAAAAATAATATTTCATGGTTAAACTGGAAACTTACCATAGGTATGCTGTACAAACCTAAGACAGTGGAGATGGCAATTGAACGTGTAGAGGATGAATCACCCACAATCCCTATGACTGGAGGATTTCCAACACATGTATTATGTAATATTATTTGATCCTCTTGACCACTGGCTAATGACAATGCAGCACGGAATCCAATTCCAAGTTCAACGCAGTTATCATAAAGAGTGAATCCCAGAGTCACATTAGGCAATAGGTTGGAGTTTCTGTTGATTTCATCAATTGCAAAGGCCATGGTTTTTGCCTGCCTAAATCCTAGAACATCAAAACTAACAAAAAAACACAGTCTGCTATTGAAAAATATAGCAGTATACCTGGAAAACATTTTGCAACCATACACGTTTTGCAACTACTCAAATGAAAAGAACAGAAACAACTAAAGTAACATGCTAAATGACAAAAATAAAGAAAGTTCATATTGCAAGATGTGTGTATTTGTTCTTAATGCCACTGTTGGCAGTGATTTCCCAAAGTCTTTTGTGCTGTTTCACTGTCATACTTACCCATGGCAAGTAGGCTGTTGTGGCTCTGAGGTAAATGACAGGTCAGGGAAGATAGAAAAGAAGTGAACTTCAAACAGTCCTCCTAGGATCAGATCTCCACTTTTTTGCATGCTATTTAGATGAAACTGTCCACGTGAGTGGCAGGAGGACGAAGACAGAGAAGAGGCTGCAGTAAAAGAAAAGTAACAATATATCAAAATGAACAAGAGCAAATTGGCGTGTACAAGTGACAACATAACTATTATCTGCTTTTCCCCTTTTCTCAGCCCAGTCAGGTTTCATGGCGTTGCAATTTCTTCTTATTGACATGCAGTACTGTAAATAACCTATCAGAGCAGACAGCAGATGGGCAGGGCCTATAATACATTTCATTTGAGATCAGTTTTTATTGATGCAGATGCTATGACTGAACATACACTCACTTGTGACTATGCAGGTTAGAGAGTTAGAAAGTTAAACATAATTTTTGTGTTTTTTTTTTCATATTTATCAAGTGCAGTAAAAGGGGGGGAGAAATATTCTTGCGGTTAAATCATTGAGACATACAGTGAGCAAATGAATAAATAAATAAATTCAAGACCATAATCTGAATAAATGCACAAGAACCTTCTATATTAACCCTTTAAGACCTACCATAGAACCAAGTCCGCAAGTTGATATACATCAATACAAACATTATATTCCAAATTTTAATAATATGTATGCATTAAGTCCATACTAACTACATAAATTGCAAAAATGTGCAATAAACTACAAAAAATTTGAAAATTGATTTTGTTTTTTAACAACATATATTTCTAGTTAGAGAAATTTCAGAGGTTTATCCCTCAAAACTGTAAATGCAAAGAAGTTGCACAAAATAGTTTCCAACCACAGGAAATTCATTTTGAATGTCTTTATAGTTTGTTTTTTTTGAGATACAACAATTTTTATATACTGGAGGAAAAACGAAAATAAATCCTACAATGCGAATATGCAAACCCCCCCCCCCAAAAAAAAAAAACAGCATGTGCATCAAAATAAACAATTTCCAACAATGTAATTTGAGTTCTAAGTTTCCCAGAGACTATACAGAAAGGCATAAACTCAAACATTAATTTTAAAAACAGCAGCATAGCTTTGTTTTCCGCGAAAATGACGTCCCTTCCGTTTTCGGGCAGGTAATGGCGAACATCAGATAGATTGTGGTGATGTTTATTCCAACGTAGGAAGTGTTATGAACAGCTGATCAGTTGGCAAAGCGTGTTTCTGGAATATTGTGTTTTTTTTGCTGCAAATGCTTTTTACGCAATTTTTGCAAAGACATATTTTGAAGGAAACCGTGACGTAGGAAGAGCTGAATGCATACGATTTAAGTACAATTCCTCTGGTTTCATATATTCATATACTTTTCAGTTAGCTGTAAATAAGACCCAAGATACTTTAAACAAATTTGATAATTGTATTCTTTAAAGGCTATACTCTGTGTAAAAAAAGGGGTGGGGGTGGATCATTTAACTTGTCCGAGTATAATATGATGACATCACTTCCTGTTTTGAGAATTAGCATAGCAGCCATGTTAAGTATGTGCTGAACACAATTTGCTTTCATCTGCATTGAAGCATCATGGAAGTATTGGCTAAAGTTAGTTTATTTTACATGATATGTTAGATATTAAACCTGAAGTATTTTATTGACAGGTTAATTCACGACGTAATGGTACCACTTATTGTTAATTTGAGTTAGGAGTGCAGATGCTAACTATTTTTGTATTGTTTTTTTTAATTGTTTATTTGACGTTTTCATCAGAATATCTGTGAAGAATAGATTAAGATTCAGTAGATGTTTAGTCTGTGACGCTGCATTTTTATTGGATCTGGTTTATCTAGGTGTTTAGACAGTGTTCTACACTCCCTGAAACTCCTACTAATTTTGCCCAATAAAGAAAAAAGCATATGTATTATTGCTATTTTAATAGTATCCCTACCTAAATTTGTCAACAGGCACAGACACACACAAACACCCAAGCACAGAAGCTTTAATTAATTGTTAACCTCAATATGAATTTCACCCTTTACATTCATGTTCTCTAGGCAGAAACAGATTTTATCACATCGATTTATTGTGAGAAACAATACACCCATATTAAGATTAAAATACTGAGGACAACCAAAATGTTACAACACATTTAAGGCAAATGGTCAGTTTCTGTTTTCTGTTTGCCCCTGTCTCTGTTTCTGTGTCTGTGTGTGTCTGCCCATTGCTTTCAGGAGCAGGAGCTCAAATTAGGTCAGTTTTTTTTACAATGGCAGCATTCATTTTTTTGTTTGTTTTTGTTTTTGTTTTGTTTGTTTGTTTTCTCAGGTAGCCTTTAAGGATGAATTCACAAAAAATCATCTTCTCTGAATGGAATATCTTTAGCTTACAGCTGCAACTCCTTTGAATGTTAGAATTTGTAACTTCATTTCTTGTGCATTCTTTTGGTTGAGATCCAAAAGTTTCAACTTGAGGGGAGAAAAGATCTGGTGAGGCGAACAATCCAGCAAGTTACAATTTCTCTAAGATAACATTTTGCCATGATAATGCTCTTAAAAAAAATCTATTAGCCATACTATTGTTTGATAAAAGATTTAAGATTTTAGCGACCCTAAATTATTACTGTTGGAGACAAAATGTGAAATGAATTCAACCGATTAAGTGATTAATTTAAATAACCCAAATTATATTAATTCTATTCATTTATAGTGAGCCGACCCATGATTGCCTTCTTTGTGTTTCTCTCTGGTTTCAGCAGAATTATGTAACATTTGGGTCCAAACAGTGCCACCAATAGCCCGAAACTTGAAGCCAAAATGGCAAATACTTCCACTGCATCTGCATATTTACCTGGAGAGTTGACATAAGCAGGGACAAAGGCCACCCACACGGCACAGAAACTTAGCATGCTGAATGTGATGAGTCGGGCCTCATTGAAATTATCTGGAAGATTCCTGGCTAGAAATGCTAGCAAAAAGCTAAGGACAGCCAGCACACCAATGTAACCCAGTAACACTGCAAAGCCAATTGTAGACCCAACAGCACACTCATACACTATCTTGTCATTTTGGTATTGCATGTTTTTATGTGGAGCTGGAGAGGAAGAGACAAGCCAGGCAGTACAGATTCCTGCCTGAATACAAGTAAGAGCCAGAACTGTCCCTCTCTGTTGCATCGACCCAAACCACTTAAGAATGGTTCCCCCTCCTGGCTTGGAGGCTTTGAACACAGCCAGAACAACCATAGTTTTCACCAGGATACATGAGACGCAAAGCACAAAACTGATGCCAAATGCTGCATGCCTCAGCTGGCATGTCCATACCCTGGGTCTTCCGATGAATAACAGTGAACACAGGAAGCATAGTTTCAGTGATACTAAGAGCAAGAAGCTCAGCTCTGAATTGTTTGCACGTACCATGGGTGTACGTCGATGATAGAAAAAGATCCCTAAAACAACTGCACAGATAAATGTGCCCAACAAAGAGGCAGTTGTCAAACAAATACCAAGAGGCTCATGGTAGGAGAGGAACTCTGTCTTCTTAAGAACACAGTGGTCATTCTGAGGGTTTGACCAAAAATCTTCTGGACAACTGGTGCACTCCAAGGAATCTGACAACAATAGGAAGGCATATAATCGATGATATCAATTGTATATAACTATGTATAATTTCTCAAAATTAAAATAAAAATATCCTTGAATTACAAATACCCACTGTTGTTTTTGCTGATTTTTCCCTTTGAACATGGAATGCAAGTAAAACAGCACTCTGGTTGTCCTTTGTTTCTAGCCATCCGGGTGCCTGGAGGACAGCTCTCACTACACACTGATCGGGGTGGCTAGAGAAAGACAAACTGATTAGTTACAAGGTTCAATATACACTACTTCACTCAGTATTTTTTTAAAATAAGTTATTTAGAAAAGTAAAAATAACCTTTCCTGATTCAAAATTCCAGAACATTTTGTCATCATCAATGGTGAGTTCTTCACTTTTAAAGCCTGACCTTTTAACCTCACCAACATTCTGAACTTTAATTTGTCCATCAGGTAGGTGTAACCAGTTCATGACATCATATATTGGCAATGCATCACCATTTTCATCAAAGGATACTTGATCACCAAATGGAGTGGTGAAGTTGACATTTTGTAAATAATGTATGAGCTAATGAAGGTTAATGGAAAAAAAGAAGGAACAGCATCAAGGTAGACTGTAATTCAGAATGTTGTTTCATCTAATTTTTCTTAATTATTTAAAAAAATACTACTTCTACCATTTCTTTTATTTTGGAAAGAAAATAATGGAAATTCATTGCAAACATATCAGTGCCCTTATAGAATAATGGACCTTTTTCAATAACAAAAACTTCAGTGACACAGTAGCTTTTCAAACAAAAATGTATAAATTGATACCATACCTGCCATGGTTCCATTGTTTGCAAAGTAGCACAGCTGTGCCCTCTGAAGGGTCCTGTTCCTGGCTTGCAATGCAACATGTCATTAAGAGCATATGCGAGAGAATACACGGCCTTGTACACATTGTAGTCAGGCCTGAGATTAGAAAGATCAAAAAACTCAGTGTCCACATTTTCAATATGCTCCTGCCCAGTGCATAGCGCTCCTCCACCTTCCAGCCAGCCTGCAGGAGCTGGTGCAAATCTGCACTGAAATGTGAATTCCCAAAACTGATTTACCTGTAATGGAATAAAAGTATTGAGAGATAATAGAAAATATTTATTTATTTCATGTCTCATTCTCATTCATTTTAGATATACTTTCAAATTATATTTATTTCAGAATTATTACCAAATTATTGTTGTATCTTCCATTGTCACTTTGGTCTGGGTGTATTTTTAACAGGAATTCCCTCAGCCCTGGTAATTCGCCTCTGCGGATGGCAATGCCCAATGTGCCACGCAGGTACGGAGTGAGGTGGGCTGTTTGGAGCACTGATGCTGTTGTCCATGTTTCACTTGCAATCCATTGGCGACCTATCACATTCTGCTTCGCTACCTATGATAATAAATTTAGAATACAAAATTTATGTAGGTTCTCACTATAGCTATTAAGTTATCAAGTTATTGATATGAAGTTAGTTAAATAAACAATGTTTATTTTTCTTGCACATTTGGGGCATTTTGATAACATAAAACTGATTAAGTTTCATTGTGATGTTTCTGCTTTTTAATGTTATCAGTTTAATCTAATTATTAGAATACCTATTTTACCTTCAATGGCAGTCATTTTTGTCTAGACAAATAAAGTACAATGCTGCAATAAAAATTATCTATGTGAACATTTTTTTATTTCCAACCTCTTCCATTAGTTGAATCAAGTGTATCTCATGTGCAAACACTATGACCACACGAGCTGTTGATGTCTTTATCAAATGTACAATCCTCTTCAGTTCACTTGGGTCACTGTCCCAGGGCAAAATCTCTAAGTAGGCCAGACAACCATCACCAGATTTAGCCAGGTCAGATTGGAAGGATTGGGCAACATGGAGTCCGTAATCATCATCACTGACTAGAAGACCTATCCAAGTCCAGCCAAAGTGTTTTAGAATCTGAATCATAGCACGCACCTAAGTGGATATGAGATGAGTGTATTATTTTAAAAAAATTATAAATATACATCTGAAACCAATTAATGCAACCTCTATAATTTATCTTATTCATTAAATACATCAAAGTCATTAGAAATAATTTCAAAGTCCTTTCCTGAAACTATGGTATATTTCATTTAACTTGGTAATTATGTTTTACCTGGAAAGCATCACTTGGGATGGTTCTGAAAAAAGTTGGAAAACGCTGACGATCACTGAGGCAGGAGCATGTGGCAAAATAACTCACCTATTACAAATATACAAGAGACATATTAACACATCATACAAGTAAAAGCCAGTCCAAATGCTATTATAAGTACCGCCAAAATGTACCGCAGGGGATCAATACTACACTTAAATGAAATGCACAGTGCAAGCATAAAAATATGAAACTTAAAACTTACAATAGGTATATTGTATAAACTTAGCACACTGGAAATAGCAATAGAAAATGTTGAGTAGTGATCACCAACAAGCCCAAGGACTGGAGGGATCCCTGAACAGTTCTCCTGAAGCAGAAACTGCTCCTCCTGGCCACTGGCTAGTGATAAGGCACCGCTGAGTGCAACAACAAGGGCACCACAGTTGTCATAAAGACTGTATCCAAGAGTCACATTAGGTAGCAAATTTAAATTCTTGTTGATCTCTTCAATAGCAAATACCATAGTCATTGCATTCCTGAACCCTACAATATCAAAGCTAACAAACAAGCAAACGTTACGTCAGTATTGTTCACTAAAAGAGATCTGCAAACATGAAAACAAGCAGAGATATACAAAATGAACCCTAAAACGAGTGTATGTTAATACAAAATAAGAAGTGTAATTAATATTTTGACATATGTACGCTAAGATAGAGAAGTTATCTTGTATATAATTTAGATCTGTCATGAATATTTTGAATAGTTATTATTTGTACATGTCTCTGCTGATGTCATATTTGTGTGACACTTACCCAGTGCAGTGAGGCTGTTGAGGCTCTGAGGTAAATGTTCTCTCTGGGTAGACAGAAGTGTAATGGACCTCAAACAACCCACCCAGTACCACATCGCCAGGCTTGTGCATTTCATTGAGATGAAACTTTCTTTCTAACTTACAAGATAAAGAAAGTGAAGAAGACACAAAGCATAAAAAGAAAAAAGGGAAAAAAAGTAAGACCAAAGAGACACCTGTGAAAATATATGTGACCTGGAAGCCCCCCATAACTGATCTCCACCTTCAGTATCATTGTTTCTTTTATAAGGTCTCTCTACTTTATATGAGGGGTGTGTTATCCCTTTAACATGCTTTGCGTCATTGTTTAATTTTTTTCAGCACTCTCAAGGGTATGGCTGCAGACATGTCACCACACTGAAATAAATATGAATATATAAACATAGTCTGAATGCTGTGCTGTATTAATAAATGTATAAAAGCACTGAACCATATATTTTGTAAAATGTACTTTAAAGATTTTGTACTTTTGGATTTGGAAAATGAATGTCAATCTTGCTTAATATTCAAATACATTTTTGATGTGTTTAATGACAAATAGCCTAGCAGGGTCTTTTGTTTGAGTATATCCTATTTGTATGAATAAACCTACATATATGTACTGGTGCTATCACTATATTTGACTGTTTGACTATCAGGTATTTGTTTTAGTAGAGCATGTCACTTAGGAGGTAGAGCAGATCACCTACTCATCGGAAGGTTGATTTGATCCCTGTCTGTTTTAGTATGCTTGCAAAATACCCTTGGGCAATATACTAACCCCAAGTTCCTCCCTGATGCATCCACCGGAGTATGAATGAGTATGCATGTGAACTTTAGATGGAAGAGGCATGTTGTGTCTCTGTACCACTCTGAGCTTTGAGTGCTCAGAGTAGGAAAGCACTATTAGAACTATAAGAACCAGCCCATTTTCCTTTATCATTAGACAGATCGATATTTGGTTTAATTATCAGGAAGGGATATGTAACTGGTTCCATTTGCTTGTCTGTCAGTCAGTTTTTAGGGACATTTTCAAACTTAACAATGATATACTAGGCATTGGGGGACATGACTTCACTCTTCATTGTTAGAGTCCGAGGATAGAATTGACCTTGAAAAAACTTTCAAGAAAACAATGAGTTTCTTGAAAATTTTTTCACAGATAAAAAAAACCTTTACAACACACTTTTTTAAATACAACACCCAATGTATCACAATGATGCCACAATGTTTTGCAAAATTACCCACTGCATAAATATATCTTAAAATATCAATATACAAGCCAAATATACCAACAAACCAGTTCTGTGGTAAAGAAATTTAACTATTTAATATGTAATCATTCAAATCATAGGTCAAAGGTCAGACACCAGCAAAATAAAAACAACATAAAACAAAGTTTTAGCATAGACCTTGGCCTTCACGGAGAGTTGTGCTCTCTGAGTGCTCTGACTAACCATATCTTAAGAAAGAAAGGGGTTATTCTAAGTAAATACCATTCCTGTGGCAATGGAATCATTCAAGTTGATATGTCCTCATTTAATATTAACATTTTTCATTGCTGAAAATTTACATTTAAAATGGTGAAAATGAGTCACGTTTTGATATAGTCATCTTTTTCTAAAATCAAAGCATATGTGAATTCTGTGACAATAGGTTCTCTTCTTTGAAAAGCCTACACTGACAGATATATATCTGTCATCTATATCGATATATATAGATGTAGACCATAATAAGTGGGCTTGATAAAAGCTGTGAAGTATTCAACCAGTTAACTATTATAATATCATTAGAGACGTAAAACAAGAGGTCACTGCACTTAAAGAATCATGGGTGGAATTCATTAGAAGAATTCTGACCATGAAGATTGTAGATGTTTACATAACAAGCTAAGGAGCAGCCAAAATTGACACACAGCGCCAATAATGTTGTGCACTGAGAGATATTCAGAGACGTTTTCAATGATGTGGGAGATATGCATGGGTACTTGTTATAGTACAAATAAAGTACAAATAAACAATACTAATGTGTAAAACTGTATAAAAACATTTAAAGGACAAATTATGGCTGCATTAATATGAATATATTTTTGGTCATTATCCTACAGATGTTGGTTTTATGGCTTGGTGGTCTCTCGACCCATGATTGCCTTCTTTGTGTTTCGCTCTGGTTTCAGCAGAATTATGTAACATTTGGGTCCAAACAGTGCCACCAATAGCCCGAAACTTGAGGCCAAGATGGCAAATACTTCTACTGCATCTGCATATTTTCCAGGAGAATTTACATAAGCAGGGACAAAGGCCGCCCACACGGCACAGAAGATCAGCATGCTGAATGTGATGAATTTGGCCTCATTGAAATTATCTGGAAGATTCCTGGCTAGAAATGCTAGCAGAAAGCTAAGGAAAGCCAGCACACCAATGTAACCCAGTAACACTCCAAAGCCAATTGTAGACCCAACAGCACACTCATACACCACTTTGTCATTGTAGTATTGGGTGTTTTTATGTGGAGTTGGAGAGGAAGAGACAAGCCAGGCAGTGCAGATTGCAGCTTGAATGGAAGTAAGAACCAGAACTGTCCCTCTCTGCTGCATAGCACCAAACCACTTAAGATTGGTTCCCCCTCCTGGCTTGGAGGCTTTGAACACAGCCAAAACAACCATAGTTTTCACCAGGATACATGAGACACAAAGCACAAAGCTGATCCCAAATGCTGCATGTCTCAGTTGGCATGTCCAAAGTCTGGGTCTTCCGATGAATAACAGTGAACAAAGGAAACACAGCTTAAGTGACACTAAAAGCAGAAAGCTCAATTCTGAATTGTTTGCACGCACCATAGGTGTGCTGCGATGATATGTGAAAATTCCTAGAACAACAGTACAGATAAATGTGCCCAACAGTGAGGTGGTTGTCAAGCAGATTCCCAGGGGCTCATGGTAGGAGAGGAACTCTGTTCTCTTAAGAACACAGTGATCTCTCTGGGGGCTTGACCAGAAGTCCTCTGGACAACTGGTGCACTCTAAGGAATCTAAAAAAAATGGGAAGAATTGAGATTGATTTCTTCATTTGGTTTCACACTGTTTTGTCATATTATGAGTGTCTTGTACAATAAAATGGACAGTCAGTATTTTCATCTAGTAATATTTTCATTGATGTGTAACTGGAAACCACTCTCACAATAATTTTGACTTGGTGTTAATAAAAGCCACCATAGGACCGTACACTGCTAAACACAAAGAAACATCGCACATCTCATGCATTATAATGTCAAATGATACAAACCAGTGTTATTGCTGATCTTTCCCTCAGAGCAAGGGATGCAGTCATAGCAACACACAGGCTTTCCCCGCTTCCTTGCTATATGTGTTCCTGGAGGGCAGTTATTACTGCAAACTGATGTAGTTGGCTTAAGGGTAAAAATTATTATTTTTAAAAAGTTATTTAACACCAATTATACTTGTATTGTGTACTCTACTATCCTTTTGTTTGAAAGCAAATTGTATGAATAGGAGAATTTACCTCTTTTGATTTAAAGTTCCAGAAGATTTTGTTTTCATCAAGTGTGACTTCTTCACCTTTGAAAGCTGACATCTTAACCTCACCCACATTCTGAACTTTAGTGCTTCCATCAGGGAGCCACAGCCAGTTCATGATATCATAGATAGGTAAGGCATCACCATTCTCGTCAAAAAATACTTGATCACCAAATGGAGTTGTGAAATTGACTTTTTCCAAGTAATACATCAGCTATAAAAGTGATAGATAAAGGCTTATGAACTTTTTTCTTCTTTTATACACCAATTATTGGAGCAACCTGGAATTAAGTCTATTACTTAGTTCATCAATGTACAATCATACAGTAATTAATAATAAAACTTCTTGCTATTGTCTCTTTAAAGCAGCGAGACATGAAACTATATTATTAGTTGCTACACAATTATCTTTCTTCCATAAAGTTTTGGTAAAATATGAATGACTGGAGTATAAAATGACATCAAACCTGCCATGGCTCTAATTTTTGCAAAGTGGCACAGCTGTGCCCAATAAAAGGTCCTCTCCCTGGAACACAGTGCAGCATGTCATCAAGGGCATGTGCAAGAGCATACACAGCTTTATAAATATTATACTCAGGCCTGAGTTCAGTCACATCCAAAAGTTCAGTCTCAGCATTCCTAAGCTCTTCTTCTCCAGTGCAAAGTGTCCCACCATCTTCCAACCAGTCTGCTGAAAATCTACAGTGAAATGTATCTTCCCAAAACTGCTTCACCTAAAATGCACAACAACCAGAGAAACAAAAACAGGTCAACAAAAATAACCTACAGAAAATTTGACTTGAAGTTTATTAAGTTACCCTCTCACCATGTTGTTTGCACTATTCTGTTCTGCGGGATTAATTTTTAACAAGTAGTCTCTAAAGCCTGGTATTTCTCCTCGTCGGATGGCAATGCCTAGTGTTCCACCAAGGAATGGCATAAATTCAGGGGTATGGAGTCCACCAACTACTGTCCAAGCTTCACTGGCAATCCACTGCAAGCCTGTCACATTTTGTTTCACCACCTGTGGATTGCATTGCAGTTATGTTTTTACTCTCTTGTAATACATTACCTGCAATGTGTTTTATGATATTTTCCCTAACCTCTGTCATGAGATGAATCAGGTGTATTTGATGTGCAAACACAATGACAACACGAGCTGTGGATCTGGCCATCAGATCCACAATTTTCTTATATTCATTTGGATGATCTTCCCAAGGTAAAATCTCTGAGTAGGCCAAACAACCTCCACTTAATTGAAGAAAGTCAGACTTGAAGGATCTGGAAACATGGAGGCCATAATCATCATCACTGACTAGCAGACCTACCCATGTCCAGCCAAAGTGTTTTAGAATCTGAATCATAGCACGGACCTACATGAAAAGAGATTGAAGTTGTTAGTGTACATGTGTAAATATTCTTTTAGTGAAAATTTGCTTGTTCATGTCTAATATCAAAAAGTTAATTTAATGAAAGTTTAAAAAATAACATTAAATAAAAGTTAACTTCTCATGATAACACTTTTTACCTAAATACATTGTATTTTTATTTAAAGAAATACTTTTTGCAAATATGCAAAATTTTGCAAAAAGTATTTCTTTGACTGGTTTGGCTCATGTCTAAGTTTTCTGTCAGTAATTAACCTCAGATAAAAACTTAATTCTTATTGTGCAACTTTCTACCTGGAAAGCATCACTTGGGATTGTTCTAAAGAAGGATGGAAACCTCTGTCGATCACTCAGACAGGAGCAAGTGGCAAAATAACTCACCTGTCAAGAAGCATATATTATAAAATCCAATTGTGCAAATTGCAAGGGACATTCAGATAATTTTATTTAACAATGTAGATCAATTAAAATGCAGTATATCAGAAGCACACAAAAAAGTAGAATTGGGAAACTCACAATAGGAAGCTTGAATAAACCAAGAACACTTGAGGCAGCAATAGAAAATGTGGAGAAAGGATCACCCACAATCCCCACAACTGAAGGGGTCCCTGAACAGTTCTCCAGAAGCCAAAATTGCTCCTCTTGACCGCTGGCTAATGACAATGCTGCACTGAACCCAATCTCAAGTGTAGCACAATTGTCATAAAGGCTGTATCCCAGAGTCACATTAGGAAGTATCTTCAAATTCTTGTTTATCTCATCAATAGCAAAGGCCATGGTCATGGCATGTCTGAATCCAGGGGTGTCAAATCTAAAATACACAAAAAATGAAAAAGAGTAACTAAATTCTAAGCAATAATAGTAATGAGAGAATTTTGTCAGCTACATGGATGAGACTTACCCACGGCAGTTAGGCTGATCTGGCTCTGAGGTGAACGTCCGCTCAGGGAATACAGAACTGTAATGGACTTCAAATAACCCTCCCAGAATTACATCCCCAGGCCTGTGTATGCCATTGAGATTAAATTTATTTTGCAATTTACAGGATGAAGGTGGAAAGGAAGACTCCAGAAAAGAAGACAATAAAATCATTAACAGACAGATAAACATAAGCAAATATCTGACAAGAAAGCCCCCCATAACTGCCTCATTCTTTTTTATTTGTATTCATGGCTCCTTGATTTTATATAGAAGCCTATGTCAACCCCTTTCATCACTTTTTGATCCACACCCACCAGGGCATGGACAGTAATGTGGGATGGGCATAATAGAAATTTCATAATAACTGTGCTACATCAGCAGGTATTGTGAAAAATCCAAGCTCTTAGCAATATTACACATTTTATAAATAAGGTTAATTTTTAAAAACTGTTGCTTTGAAAATCAGAAGACTATTCTTAATCTACCTGTATTTCTTTGAAAATACATGCCAGTCACTGGTTATATAAATCCTATGATTTACAGTTCACAAGAAAATATAAGGCTCTCACCTTAGGTGGCACTTAGGTGGAAAGAGATCTTTAGAAAAAATTTTCTTGCATTGCCAAGGAAATGCACACTACATTGAATTTTGAAAATGATGACATACTTATTTTCAGTAAATTAAAAAAAATACTTTATTTACTACTACATTTACTGCAATTCCCCTATGCAAGGGCGTAGATTTGATTTTGGCATTGGTGGGGACAGATGATTCAACCATCGAACAGTGCCTTGTTTCTTTTTTTTCCCTTTTTCTCTTTGCTTCTTGATAAAAAAAGGAGAAATATACTTGCCTACATATCCTATTCTACATGCTTTTAAACCATTTAAAATTACAATTCATGGTTTTATATGTGAATTAGATAATGTTAAATTACTATTAAACAAATGGCTGACTAAGTATTTTAGACTTTAGTTTACTTCAGTCATATTCCATATAAATCAGGTATCATACAAAAATAAAAATGGCTTCAAATACAGTCATGACAATAAAAGAATATGACTTTGAGGACTTAACAACATTACTTCAGTTATACTGCACCAACATCTCTGATACATTAGCACTAAGGGAACACTGAATGACCTGGTGGTTTTTGTCCTTAAAACTACTCATCTAAGATTACCACAAAGTAAAAGATCTCTCAGCAAAATTATGCAACATTTTAGGCACCATTGCCCCGATCAGATCAGTGAGCTGAGATGTTTTATTCTAAACATGAACTACTGTTACAGCAACAGACATGGACTACTGGTGTCCCACACCACAACTCAATGTCCGCTATGTGAAGGAGCCAAACACATGCCTTCTCCTCTCGTTAACTGAGATAAACTGCTGGCATATTGGTTTTACATCTATACTGTCCAGTGTCTCCTGGTGGACATACAGCAGCATTGTTTAATCTCATTTGAGTCATTGTTGACCTTACCCATCTTTTTAGTCTTCTGAGAGCACTGAAGCTTCTTTTAGCCTCAGTACATGCGTTTTATCCTCAGATTAAAATTATTACTATGTGCTTGATGTAATAATAATGGATTGGATTTATATAGCGCTTTTCAAGGCACCCAAAGCGCTTTACAATACCACTATTCATTCACTCTCACATTCATACACTGGTGGAGGCAGCTACAGTTGTAGCCACAGCTGCCCTGGGGCAGACTGACAGAAGTGAGGCTGCCATATCGCGCCATCGGCCCCTCTGGCCAACACCAGTAGGTAAGTAGGGTAAAGTGTCTTGCCCAAGGACACAACGACCAGGACAGAGAGCCCAGGGATCAAACCGGCGACCTTCCGGTCACAGATGCGATTTCCAACCCCCTGAGCCACGGTCGCCCAACATGTACCTCACCTTTGGCCCTGGCTCTTCCCCTCTGACTGCACTAGGACATATTGCCACCTGATAAAATAACACATTGATTCGTGCCATATAAAAAGTGAGACATGTCAATTCAGATTCTTTGTCAAATATACACTAATAAATCAATTTACTTCAGCAGCCTAACAATTGTCATGATAATAAATACTAGTTAATCTATAGCACCAAATCATCAGTCAGTCGCCTGTGACCTCGCATCTTCACCTCTGTCTGAGCTACAACATGGCAGAGCTGCCTCTGTCACCTGATAAATAACAGTGAGACATTCCAAATACATGCAGTCACATATGTGCTTCAAATACAGTAATGAACCAATAAGTCATCATCCAATTTCACCTGTGATCTTGTATCACCATTATTTTCTATCACCTGACAAATAGGACATACCTGACAATAAGAATAAAATGTGGAGCTGCTTCAGTGTTTCTGTCAATTTGTGCAGATCTTGACTCATCAGTAATGTTTGTAGGGTGAGTGCATTTTTAAAACAATTTGTGTAAACTGCACTACAAGATGAAATATTTGCAAAATCATGACTACCTCATGATATTTTGTCTCAAAAATTAACCCTATGAATATGTCAGTACCATTAGGATGAAATTATTGTCTCACCAACATTTTAACGTTAGACATACAATTTTAACAGCCTCTGTAAACTAATATCCTGGCTTGCTCGAGGCTGCCGTTTTCTCTGACAGTTTCAATCAAAATTAGAAATGCTACTCTGAGACTGAGAGAACTAATGCATGTTGTGCAGTTACTTTCCAAAACACGTTATTCATGGTTACATTTTTAGACTGATGTGGGCCAAAGCCTAGCACAGCCTGTAACATTATTATGACGGACACATTTTATGAGTGAACTTGGCTTTAAGTGACTTACAGGTTTCTTTGAAAAATACTTTCTTATATCCAGGTTCTTCCTTTTTGCTGCCATCCTCCTCTCCTCCTCGCGGCGCAGGCTTGCCGCTGCTAAAACTAAACAGAGCTCCTTGAAAGGCACAACCAGTCACATTGGCCATATTTGTCACATGAGGTAGGACTCCAATAGAGAACGTAATTTAACTCTATCTGCACCGCTGGGTGAATGAGACGTTGACAGATCGTTTTTTCTTTCTATCAGGTTTGTTTTTCTTTACTCGAAGAGATCAAATTATTGGTGGGGACAATTCAATAATCGCTGGATATTGGTGGGGACATGTCCCTTCCGTCCATGCCAAATCTATGCCCTTGCCCCTTTGCAAAATAATCTAATCAAACTATAAAAATTCACCTCTCGCTCCTGGAGGCGGAATATCCTTCAAGCTTAGGACCTCTACCGGAGGCCTAGGAGCTTGAGGGTCTTGTGCAGTATCTTAGCTGTTTCTAAAACGACGCTCTTTTACCCAGCAATCTCAGATGTTTTTCCTGGGATCTGCTGGAGCCACTCACCAAGCTTGGGAGTCAGTGCTCCGATTATCACTGGGACCACTGTTACTCTGACCCTCCAAATCTTCTCGAGTTTGACACTTCTTCAGCTTCTTGTTCTTTCTTCTATGTTGCTTTCATTTTGGATCACTATGTCTGTCTTTAAAGCGGTCTTCTTCTGCTTGTCTACCACTACTATGTCCAGTTGGTTAGCCACCACCATTTTGTTTTTTGTTTTTTTGGGGGGGTTTTGGTTTTTGGTTTGTTTGGGGGCTTTTTGCCTTTCCCCGTGAAGCGGGGAGCCAGTTAGCAGGAGATAGCGCTGAATGGAAGTTTCTGTATACTCTTGGGGCACTTTTTCATAGTTGACACTATATGTGTTGAGATTGATATTTGTGTAATACTGTGTTGCACTTTACACTTTGATGACAACTTTGTGGTCCTACTAAGCGTTACTTGCATTTTGTGCATATGTGTTTTAAAAAGGACAAATGTGTAATGTGTTTGACCAAAAGCTGTGTTGGTTGCCATAAAGGTAATACTTTATTACATTTATACAATAAAGCATTAAAAAAAAAAACATTGGATTTTGAATTTTTGAAAAATATTTTCAGCCAACTTAAAAATTTGATTTAAGCTTTATTAAACAAACTAAAATTTCATTTTAGAGTCACTACAAAAAGTAATTTACACTAAACCACATTATTAGGTTAGCAAAGAGCAAAGAGCAAGTTGAAATGTCTTAATTTTAAGTTGGATTAATGCAAAATGTTTATTTGACAACAATTAATTTATTAAGTACATGTAACTTAAATCAGTTGTGTTAATCTAATGTATTAACTTCATTTCAAAGAACTTAATTAAATTTGGTGTTACCAATTGAAATAATTCAATTAAGTTGGTTCAACTATTTTCTTTTTTCAGTGTAGCCAGTGACACAACAAAAAGTAGTCTCGAGTTCTTGCCGTTCTGTCTGCCTGTAGTTTGGGGGTGGTAACCGGAGCTTAAACAGGCTTTGGCTCCTAAGGCAGTACAGAACATTTGCCGCAAGTGGGAGGTAAATGCACTGTAAAAAATCAAACTTGCAGTTGTTGAGCTTACAGTCATTTCTTTCACAATTCAACAATAAAAGTTCAGTTGGCCCATAAACTCAAATACATTAAGGGTTTCAACTAATCATTTAACGTTTTGGAGCAAAAGTTGGTCTCAGATGAAATTTATTGCTGGCAAAATGAATGAATTCAAGTTTTACATGAGTTGAAGCTGTTGGCGCCTTTCTGTGCCTGAGTACGCATGCGCATCTCATATTTTTGGATGCTACGGGGTCTACTTTGCGCTTTTGCAAGGACTGAAAGCCACCTGCCCGTCTGCCTTAATGAGAACGTGAGGCTTTTTATACCAGGAGCTGGATAGATCGTTCATCTCAAGTTTCTAAAGGCAAGTAATGTTTCTTTTATTATATCAGACAGTATATGTTTGAACAGTCTCAATTTGTCTTTTAGAAATATCACAACTGAAGTTCTTCGTATTTTTCCGAAACTTAGCATAGCATTACTTTCTTGGCTAAGAAGCCTTGTGGCTAATGGGTATGTGTTTACTATATCATTTAAGATTCCATGTCACAAACTACGTGCCATGTCACAAAGCAATGAAAATCCGACAAACTTCGCTACTAAAGAGGCGCGCTCATATCTGACAAGCCTCCGCGACACCCCCTATGCGTATTTCATGAAGTGCAGTCTGTGGCCGCCATACCACCGAACGAAACAAAATAGGCTGGCTCACTCATGACCAACGGCAGCAACCCCCCGCCGCTATTTAAATAAAATAAAATAAAGTTCGGGGGCGCCTGCTGCCATGTCATTTAATTTGTTCGAATCACATTTAGCCAATAAAATGTGTGCTTTAGTTTCTGTGTCAATGGGGTGGTGGAGTCCTCATGGCCAGCGAGCTCCACTACCCATATGGAAAAGATATATATAAATCTTATAAAGTTTGTATCTGTCTTGTGTGAAACTTGTATGAAAAGCATATAAGTGTGAAAACAGATATAAGATCCCTTGAAAAATTATATAATGAAACTTGTATGTTTTGGATACTTACTAAAACAATGTATGAAAGTAATGCGAAAGTGGCCACTTTCATGAGTAAATCATGTAAGCCTTATGTGATTTACTCATGAAAGTGGCCACTTTCATGAGTAATCACATATAAGTTTTTACTATTTCTTTTCTGTATGGGTAAATGAACTAAATGAAATATGAGATGTGACAATATCGTTTATATCGATATAGTCTGTTACATTATAATTATACTCGTGGAGCCGCAAGTTTGCCTCTCTTTCGTCCACTTTTGTCTCTACGCTGTGTTACTCCGCCTCTCTCCTTCACTGAACACAACTCCCCCTCCCCCATCGCTTCACCTGCAGGCAACGACAAGATGGACACGGCAGCTATCAAAGAGGAGCTGGTCGGTAAAAAGAAAACATTTGAAGATTACTATTTTAGTGCTGTCAGCGTAAAGTTAATGCCATAACTGCATTAACGGGGCAAATCTCCGTTAACTAGTCACCGCGGATCACCCCGTGCGTGGGGCTGGGTGGCGTTAGTGAGCTAACCGGGCTAACGCGTTGACGCACGGCCTAAAATCCTTTCATCTCAAAAATCGACAGTCGGCCTTATGTATGAATTCTGGTTGTGCTTACTGACCTCGAACCAATTTTATGTGGTACACAGCTTAAAAAAATATGTCAAAAAATGTTTTGGTACGACTTTGGTAAGCTATGAAGCTGCACTGCT
The DNA here is from genome assembly GCF_963969265.1 of Rhamphochromis sp. 'chilingali'. Lineage (NCBI taxonomy): Eukaryota > Metazoa > Chordata > Actinopteri > Cichliformes > Cichlidae > Rhamphochromis > Rhamphochromis sp. 'chilingali'. The sequence continues at coordinate 14,501,370 of NC_137935.1, forward strand.
TGATGGATTGTTGGAGCATTACGGCTACCGAGGAGCCTCGCAGAGTGATACTACTCTGCTTCAACGTAATATTACCATATTATGTGTGTAAGGACCATAAATGGCACCTGTAAGAGACACGGTTACAAAGAGGATTTCAAACTCCAGGCTGTCAGTTGCGCAGTAGAACTTGGAAACAGAGCAGCTGCGAAATCTGTCTTTGTTATTATGCTCAGCATCTTTTATTTTACATTTTGACTGCACAATTGTGAGCTTTTTGTTATGCACAAAACAACATTGTTTTGGTTTATTTATGGAGCACCATTAATAAATGCACTGATAATTTAAACAGATGCTTCAGGAGTTTTATCCCACTCATACTCTCAATCCAATGTTTGTCATTCTAAGTTGTAAAACCAATCACACAAAATTATCCTTGGCTTACATAATACATCCCAGTATACTGTTGGTGCATTCCATGTAGAATACAATTTGTTAATAATAAATTAAACATTTGATGTAATGTATGTTTTGTAAATTATTTGTTTTACTGTGTTTCACATGGCATTTTACAAGGCAGAATCAGCTCACTTTAGTGAGCCAAAAAAATTAGGACAGGAGAAAAAAAAATCCTAAGTAATGTCAGGAAGCTGGTATTTTATTTTAAAACTAATTGCTATTTTTATTTATTTAGAGAATTAAAAGCCAACTCCAGACCACTGCTTGTCCTGATTTTATGAGGGACTGATGAGGAGTTGGTAAGGAGAGGAATCAGAACAGGAGTGCCTGCCCCCTGCCCCAAACACATTATCAGGTAATGTAACTTTGGTAATTTGAGATTAATTCAGGTTTCTTTTGAATTGTTGACACTGTCCTCTCCTCTCTTCTCATTATAGCTTTTGTATGCAGTGCCAGTTCTGCTCTTTTGTCTGTTCAAGCCAAGAAGTACTCTTAAGACATCACCAGCTACGACATAGAAGAGGATTTCATTTGCCCTGTGTTTACAGTGACTGCGTCTGTTCGTTTAGGACACGAGGGGCATTGAAGTCTCACCTCAGCAGATCACACAACAGGGCTAAGAAAAGGCAGGAGATCTCAACATTTTTTTGTGATTTTTGTGAATTTAAGGAAAACTGCTCACAGCATACATTTATTTCACATATTTTAAGGCACTTAAAAAAAATCAGACTGTATCCTGTCCTTTCCAAAAATGTGACTATGCTACCAACAATTTATCAACCTTTACGTCACACACAAGCAGAAAGCACAAAAACTCAAAAGATATAAAAAACTGTATTAGACTGATTTCTCATGCAAATGCATGTCCTAGTGAAAGTAGCTCCCCTGATAAATCCTTAAATACCTCTCAGGAGCCAGAGACCAAGTGGTTCAGGTGTAGCATCAAGTGATAAAGAGGACAATGAGTTTGTAGATTACCAATGTCTTGAACATAAAATAGCTAGACTTTTTCTATGCATGCAAACATTGTTACATGTTTCTAAAAGTGCTTTGCAGAGAATTATTGAGGAAATTAGTGACATTTTAAAATTTTCTCAGGTTCATTCATTTCAAAGAATCAAAGAGGTGCTTGCTGAACAGAACATTGAGGCAGATGATGATGTAATTAAAAATATAAATGATGCACTTTTCAAAACCAACCCATTAATTATCTCAACAGAACCAAAAGGTGCATTATCTACTGATTACAAGAGAAATATTTATTTCAAGAATAATTTTCATGTAATTGAGCCTACAGAGTACATCTACAAAGCGAGAACTAGAAATACATTTGTTTATGTCTCAGTAAACCAGGTCTTGGAGAACTTATTGAAAGAGAAAAGTTTCTTTGAAAAGTTAGCATTTGATAAAGAAATTAGTGAAGGTTACAGATCATTTAGAGATGGGCAGTATTTCAAAAACAACAAGCTTTTAGGATTGCAAGATACTTGCATTAGTTTAGCTTTGTATATTGACGACTTTGAAATATGCAACCCTTTAGGAACATCTCGAAAAATTCATAAAATAACTGCTGTCTATTGGGTTGTACTCAACTTATCTGCAAGGTTTCGTTCTACATTACACTCAATACAGCTTGCTCTTCTTGGTAAAAGTGTAGACGTTAAACAGTTTGGGTATGATGCTTTTCTTTTTCCACTCATTGAGGATTTAAAATGTCTTGAAAGCACAGGGGTGTATGTTGAATCTTTAAATAGTTTTTTAAAGGGAACTGTATTTTGTGTCTGTGCAGATAACCTTGGGGCTCACAGCCTTGCAGGCTTTTTGGAGTCCTTTAATGTCGACAAATTTTGTCGATTTTGTAGTATTGATAAACATCAGATTGCAGCTCTTGATCCTACAGAATTTCCATTAAGAACTGTGGAACAGCATAACATTTTTCTAGAAGAGCTTGAGGATGGTCAAAGACAAAGTGTGTGTGGTGTCAAAGGTTCCTGTGCCTTAAGTGCGTTGTCCTATTTTCATCCAGTCACTGGATTTCCTCCAGATATATTACATGATTTCTTTGAAGGTGTTGTCCCTGTGGAATTGTGTTTGTGTCTTCAAGATTTAATCAGAAAGGGTTTTATTACATTTGAAGGACTAAACAAACGTATAAAATCATTTCCATATAAATTCTCTGATAAGCTCAACAAGCCACAACAAATTACAAAAGCCAGTTTTGGAACAGGAAGAGTGAGTGGCAATGGACATGAAAACTGGACACTTTTGCGTTTGCTGCCTTTTATCATTGGGACCCGTATACCAGAACATGAGCCATCATGGGAAGTATTGATGGACCTTAAGGAGCTTGTTGAAATTGTTGTCTCGACAACTCTATCAGAAGAAATATTGTCATACTTGGACACCAAAATATTGGATCATCGACGATTACTGATAGAGACTTTTCCTGATTTTAATTTGAAGCCAAAACACCACTATATTGAACATTATAGTCATCTTGTGCGTTGTTTTGGTCCCTTAGTTGATTTGTGGACTATTCGATTTGAATCTAAGCACAACTTTTTCAAGAAAACTGTGCATGATGTCCAATGTTTTAAGAATATACTACTAACACTTTCTTCAAAGCATCAACAAATGATGGCATACTTCTTAGATGGTCACAGTCTTTTTAAACCAAGTCTGCATGTTGATAATATTGACACAGTTGACATCTGTTTCTTGAATGAAAATCTTCAGAAGTGCTTGAAACTGAAATATCCACAGGTAAAAGCTGTGTCATTTGCTAAATGTGTTTATCTGTATGGGACCCAGTATGTTAAAGGCATGATCATTTCATCAGGACAACTGAGTGGACTACCTGAATTCTACAAGATACTGAACATTTTGGTAGACTCTGGGAAAGTGTCATTTGTTGCTACAAAGCTCTCCTCTTGGTTTATGGAACACTACAGATCATATCGGCTTGACAGCAGCTACAAAGATCTGGAAATACTTGACCCAGAAGATTTGAATGATTACCACCCTTTAGCTGAATACTGCGTAGATGGACAACTGATGGTGACACCTGTTACGTGCCTCCTGCATTGAAAGTGATGGTATGTATTATTCATAAATAGTTTTCAGTTGATTACTTTGAATTTGTCAATTATTTAGAATTGCGCCCTTTTTTTTTTTTTGGTTTGTCTTCACAGGCCCTGTTACTGCGAGTCCACGTCAGTCCAAAACTTATCAGAAAAATCCAACTGTCCACTGTTCCTGAATCTGTGAAGCAGCTTCAAGATGAACTACAAGCAAAGCTTGGACTTGAAGGTGACTTTGCAATACAATATGAAGACCCAGATTTTGGGAACGCACTTTGCAACCTGATGGATATTAAGGAGCTACCTGCTGGACGGGCAGTGTTGCACCTCATTTGGGAGGAAAATGCATCAGCCTCGCCACCACAGACTCCATCTGATCATAGCGCTATCTCATCTATTGATACAGCCAGTGTGAGTTCAGCATCTTCTTTCAGCCCATCCTCATCCACAAAGACCTACATGCGTAGCACTTCACAGTGGCCAAATCCATTTCCTATCCCAACCTTTTCCTATGATGTAGCGTTAAAACTTCGCAAGGGCAATGAGGTATATGAGAAAGCAGGGGCAAATTTAAGTGTAACAAGAGACATCAAGATGGAAATTCTAGACAAGCTGGCACAAGAAATGTTTGCAATCAAAGCGTACCCTGACAAGAATGAAATAACATCTGTTGCACAGGAGCTAGTTTCCAAACATCCCTGCCTCAAAGAGCCTGGCAATGGCACAGGATATGATGGTTGGGCAACAAGCATTAAGTTCAAGCTTGGCAACTACCGTTCCAAGCTAAGTCAAGCTGGATGTAGTGAAGTTGCAGTCAATCGAAAAAGAAGAGGGGAAGAAGATGACAGTGGCTCAAATAGATTTTCCTTAAAGAAACCAAAGCGAGGTGAAGTCAACTTTATCCCTGATGGCCCAGAAAACTACAATGATGAGTCTCTTGAAAATGAAAGATGCATTTTGGAAGATGAAATGAAGAAGAGGGATAAGAACATGGCACTCATCACCCAAAAGATGGACATCACATTCTCTCTCAAGAGGAAAGAAGTTGTGGAGATGCAGCCCTTGGTCAAGGAAATGCAGCTCAGATGGCCAGCTCTCTTCTTGAAAGAACAGGTAAGATAATCTCTTAAATATTTAAAGGAAAACTTCCGGGTTTTTTTCTTCTTCCCTTTTCCCCCAGTGTGGTCTTATTTCTAAAATGGAAAACGTTCATTTATTCACCCAGAAAAATTTCAAGGCATTTGGAGTTGTTAGAAAGAAATTTTAATCCCAATGTTACGAGTCAGTCGTTTTGCAAGAGAGAGCTGAGCCACGGTTATGGGGAAAGGATTCACTGAGACAACTAAGAAATGCCTGAATTAAGCCAAAAACCACTCTGGAGGGTTTTTAATCTAAGGAAATAACATTAAAATGTGTTTAAAAGCTCCAAAAAGTTGATTTTACATGATATAGGACCTTTAAAAGCATCTGTTTGTATCACTCCAATATCTTGTAGAAAAGGTTGAAGGCTCGCGATGAGCTAACAATGCTAGTGGTAAAATATAAAAAAATACTTGGCTCTAAAAATATGAAGCTAATTTTGGTATTACCAACAACTATTGAAGTGAAATCTATTTACTTGTCAACTTGCTGTGTATAATAACGGATTGCTTTTATTTCGCTCTTCTCTGGGCACCCAAAGCGCTTTACAATTCCACTACTCACTCACTCACTCTCACATTCACATATCGGTGCAGGGAAACCACAGTTGTAGCCACAGCTGCCCTGGGGTAGACTGACAGAAGTGACGCTGCCATATCGCGCCTCTGGCCAACACCAGTAAGCGGTAGGGTAAAGGGTCTTGCCCAAGGACACAACGACCAGGACAGAGAGAGCTGGGGATAGAACCAGCATCCTTCCGGTTACAGATGAGCTTCCCAACCCCCTGAACCACGGTCGCCGCAATGACTTGTCTTCACTGGGCATCTAGAATCTTTTGGTGCTGACCCTTATGTAACACAGTAAGGGGAATTGTTGAAAAGAATATATCAATGGGCCAATAGGCTCGACTATAGGAGCACAGGGGTGTGTTCAAATGAGACACAGAGACAAGAATGTAACTCAAAAGAACCAGCCAACTTTAGTGACATAAACCATAAGGTTGACAAGCACAGGTTAAAGACACTTTACAATGGTAGAAAGGAAACTTACAAAAATTAAAAGAAAAGTAAAACACAAACTACTAAAGCAATGACTTGGCCAAGTGTTATTTTTGGTTTTCAATGTTCGGGTTTCAATGCTCGGGTTTCAATGCTCGGGTGCACCCTAGTAACCTGACTCCTTAACTCTTATAGAAACAGATTACACAAATCCAATGCACATTCAAATGAAAATTTCACACTCTTTTCACATGTGGAGAATGCTCTACACAACAGCTCATTATTTAAAGTCCCAAATAAAAAATGTCCAAGGGGTAAAGTCCAAAAAATTCCCAGGGTGTGAAAGAGAATAGGGATGAGAGAATGTCAGTCAGTGGTCTTATGTATAACCAGCTGTGCGTGAAAGTGTGAGTGATACAGTCCTACCACACCGCAAGGTGCAGCAGATCATCAAGTGGAAAAGAAGCGAATCTCAGTCTCTCTAAGTCCAGGTGGGAAGGCTCGCCATCTATTTCACCGGAGGAATCCACCTCAGGAACAATTCAGCATACAAAAAAAAACTGACCTGTCAACAGACAGGGTCAGAAGAGCAATTCAAATATTAATTATGCTGTTCTAGCTATAATTCACAACTTAGGATTTTGTTTAAATCACATTCAACATAAATTTGCAATAAAAATACTCAATTTTGCAAAAATAAAACATCTCTCTTACATAAACTATGCATTAAACCAAGTAAAGTCAGTGCATATGCATATATGTCACATATGCGGCAATTATTAATCAAACAATTGAGATTAATTCAGTTTCTCAACAATAAAATGTGAAACAGACGTGAACTAACTGAGACATACAACATGTGCTCACCGATCTCAGCGCATCACGGCCGAAGACAATGGCATAGTGTCTCTCGGTCGGAAAATGCAGGGCTCTAAATAACGTAACAGGACATGTTGTTTTCTCTTTAATAACCGTAATACGACATGAAGGAACAATAAACATAAGTTGCGCTTCAAGTGTTACCTTGCTTCTGGAAGCAGATTGAGATGAACTTCCAGGCAGTTGATAGCAACCAGAGCTAACAAAGGCTAACAGTTTAGCTCCACGCGGTACTTTTTAAAGTCACCAGAAAAATGCAGCATTTGCCTGCTTACTCACTGTGGCTACTTTTAACATGAAAGGTAGCTGATAACCAGTGAACTTATGTGCAACACAGTTGGTTGCAACTTATATCTAATACTTTTTTTCCAGCTCAAAAGCTTCAGTCTCTCTTTTCTCCTGCCAGCACGCGACTACCTCCACACATAGCAGCAAACACAGAGCACGTAGGTGGGACATACAGCGGCAGACTGCTCTCCCATTGGTCAAAACATACTGGGACCTGTGCATTTCGATTGGTTGGGCAGGCTGTCCATCTCTCCTCATATCAGTCCTTAAAGTGGTACCCTCATTTTATGTGGGTTACACCCTCCCCTCTTGATGGTATGCCCGTCCCTGGGCATCTGCAGGGTGGCACTGAGTTACACTGCTTTGACCTTTCCAACATAATTACTAGTTGGATCTTCAAATCCATTTAAAGAGCTAGTCAATGCCTCACTTAGGCCTTGAAAAAGAGAATTCACCACCGTTATCAGAGGATTCCCAAGTGTCACATAATGCAGTCTCTTGGGCTTTGCTTGCAATCTGTTAGAACGACGAAGAGATGGCTCAGCATCTTGAAGTCCATTATTCTGGATCATCACAGGTTCAGGCTGTTCAGTAACAGGTCTGTTCACATCACTTAATCCTTCTTCACATGCTGCATCAGAGCTCATCCCATCATCTTGAGGAGCTTCCTCAGACTGCTGCAATTCTGAACTTTGAGGAAGTCCTTTGGCTGAGTCAAGCCCATGCAGTATGTTTGCTTCAGGTGAGTTGTCACGTTCAGGTGAGTTGTCACGTTCAGGTGAGTTGTCACGGTCAGGTGAGTTGTCACGGTCAGGTGAGTTGTCACGGTCAGGTACATCCTGAATCATTCCTTCACCTTCCTCTACAAGGGATTTAGTGGCAGGAGGATCAGGTGGAAGTGAAACTGTAGGCACCTCTGGTTCTGCTGATTGTCTGACCACACAAGGAGGTTTACTCAACTTGTGAGTTTCATGTACTGGGACATATACATCGGACTTTGATGTAATGAGAGGGCGAAATGTCCAATCAGATACATCATCCATATCAGAGGGAATTTCATCTTCACCCTCGACAACGGAACACTGCCTTGTTCTGGGTCTCCTGTTTGGATGGGTTTTGACTGTCTCGGGTTCTGCAGCTGCTGACAGAAATCCACATGGGAGAAGCAAGTCACGATGTAGAGTTCGCACAGGTCCATCTTTACCCTCAGGTTTAACTGTGTAGACCGGCATTTCTCCAGCTCGCTTAAGGACAATATAAACATCCGTTTCCCACTTATCTGCCAGCTTATGTTTTCCACGCAGCTTCACATTTCGTACAAGAACTCTGTCTCCACTCTGCAATGTTGATTCAACCACTCGTCGGTCAAATCTGGCTTTGTTGCGACCTGCATTCTTTTGTGCATTATTTGTGGCAATCCGGTAGCTTTCTTCCAAACGAGATTTTAGGTTACCGACGTACTGGGAATGAGTCTGCTTAGTAGCATTAGTGGGCAACCTAAAGATTAAGTCAATGGGCAGTCTTGGTTGCCTCCCAAACATCAATTCATAGGGGGAAAATCCAGTCACGTCACTCTTCGTACAATTATAAGCATGTACCAGAGACTTGACGAAGTCTCTCCAGTGGAGTTTATCTGACCGATCCAGTGTCCCAAGCATCTGGAGAAGAGTGCGGTTGAATCTCTCAACCGGATTCCCTCTAGGGTGGTAGGGGGTTGTACGCACTTTCTTCATGCCAGTAAGTTCACAGAGTTCCTTGATGGTCTTTGATTCAAAGTCAGGACCCTGATCACTAAGAAGCTTTTCGGGAAAACCATAATGGACAATGAAGTTGTCCCAGAGACACTTTGCTACAGTCTGTGCTCGTTGATTTGGAGTTGGCACTGCCACAGCATACTTTGTGAAATGGTCAGTTATGACCAATACATCTTTCGTGTTTGAGCGATCTGGCTCTATTGATAAAAAGTCCATGCACACTAGTTCGAGAGGTCTGCAGGTCTTAATGTTTATCAATGGAGCAGCTTTCTCTGGAGGCGTTTTTCGACGAATACATCGCTCACAAGATTTGACCATTTTTTCTATGGTCATGTGCATTTTCGGCCAATAAAATCTGGCCCTTGCCAAGTCTACTGTTCGTTCGACTCCAAGATGGCCCATATCATGATGAAGGCTTGTAAGTGCTGTGGCTCTTAGCTCCTCAGGGAGCACAAGCTGATATGAGGTGTTGGGACCATCTTGCCGCTTACGGTAGAGCACTCCGTTCTGTATTTCAAGCCGATTTAACTCTCTGAGTAACAGGGGAAGTTCTGGTAGCTCTAACCTAAGGCTGGGAGGTGGAGTTTCGCCAGTCTCCAAGAGTACAATCACTGCATTGATAGCAGGGTCCAATGTCTGCTTTTGCCTCAACTCCTTCTCAGAAATTGAGTGGACAATGGGAAGCCCATCCACTTGCTCCTGTTGGAAGCAGTCGGGAATAGCTGTGGACTGGTGAGTGAGGGATTCAACTAAGGTCAACCCAGAAGTGGTGGATCCAACATTAGCTACGGCTGAGGTGACCATATGGCGCTCACAAATAGCCTGAATTACATCCAAGGGAACAGTCTCTGGACTCTCAGGGTTGCTCAGATGGTACAGTGTGAACTGCCGGATTCTCTCACTCTCCTTCTTAGATGCATAATCATCCTCTGGTGGACTGTGAGGACGACGCGAGAGCGCATCAGCATCCATATTTTGTTTTCCCGCTCTGTACTGAAGACTAAATGAATAGGTGGAAAGACTGGACAGCCACCTATACCCTGTTGCATCAAGCTTTGCAGAGGTCAAGATGTATGTAAGAGGGTTGCTGTCAGTCACTACTACAAAGTCTGTACCATATAGGTAGTCAGAGAATTTTTCCGTGACTGCCCACTTAAGGGCCAAAAACTCCAGCTTATGGGCTGGGTACTTTCTCTCACTCTTTGAAAGACCACGACTTGCAAAAGCTATGACCCTGGACTGTCCATCTTGTACCTGATATAAGGCAGCACCAAGGCCAATGGTACTGGCGTCCGTATGTAAAACATATGGAAGCTGGGGGTCTGCAAATCCCAAGATTGGAGCGGAGGTTAGCTTTGCTATTATTTGGTCAAAGGCCTCCTGACATTGAGGTGTCCAACGCTGACCAAAAGGTTCCTTTGGGTTGCGATACTCTGAATTTGCGTGTGTCCTTGGCTTGTTGTTCCGCTTCCTAATTGGTGGGTAGCCCGAGGTTAGTTCGTTAAGTGGTCTGACAATGATAGAGTAGCCCTGAATAAACCTTCGATAATATCCAGCAAATCCTAAAAAGGACTGAAGTTCCTTAAGATTTGTGGGGATAGGCCAGGTCTTTAAGGCCTCAACTTTGTCAGGGTCAGTCTCTACTCCTCTTGCGGAAACAATGTGACCAAGGTATTTTACCGAGGTCTGAAAGAATTTGCACTTTTCTGGTGCCAGTTTCAAGCCATATGACATCAGTCGTTGCAGGACATGTTTCAAACGCTGTTCATGTTCCTCCAGGGATGATGAGAAGACAATCAGGTCATCAATGAACACCAGAACCTCTTTGAGATTCATATCTCCTACACACTTCTCCATCAATCTCTGGAACGTCGAAGGCGCATTTGTGATCCCCTGGGGCATCCTATTAAATTCCCAAAATCCAAGTGGGCAAACAAATGCGGTCTTATTCTTGTCCGCTTCCTCCATCTCGACCTGGTAGTATCCAGACTTGAGGTCTAGGACCGAAAACCACTTAGAACCTGCAAGAGCACTGAATGCATCTTCCAATTTTGGAAGGGCATAAGCGTCTTTGATGGTCTGCAGGTTCAGCTTTCTGTAGTCTACACACAGACGAACAGAGCCATTCTTTTTACGAACGACAACAATGGGGGAAGCAAACGGGGACTCAGATTCTCGTATAACACCAGAATCAAGGAGTTCCTGTAGATGTTGTCTCACAGCATCCACATCATTGGGGTGTATGGGACGTGCTCTCTGTTTAAAGGGTGTCGCATCACTGAGTTTGATATGGTGTTTGACTTTGTCAGTGTGTCCAAAGTCCAATTCGTTCTGAGAGAAGACATTTGGCATGTCGTTTAACATGTTTGTAACTCGCTCCTTCCATTCAGTGGGTAAGGGCGAATCTCCAAAATCAAAGCTCAGTTCTGAGGAAGACTTAGCTTGAAATTTAGAGCAGTCTGGTTCTCTGACAGTTTGCTCTTTGTGTAGCACTTGCAAGATAGCATTAACATCTGCCAAAGGTGTTTTGGGGGGTATGACAATGTCATGGTTGGTTTCATTTCTCACTACGACAGGGAGAAGACACTGACGTTTGCGTGGTAAAGTGACTGCAATTGCTGAAACTAGCAAGCCATTTGGTAGTGAAGAAGCTGAAGGATGTTCAAGGACAGCATCTCTTTGCATGTTCACGGGATTTACATTGACAGAGGCCTCCAGGACAACAGTCTGTCCTGCAGGAACGACTGCAGGCATCTTACCTGTCAGTTTTGCACAACCAAGGCTACCAGAGTTAAAGTTTCTTTGTCGCATCTCAAGTATTTGGAGAACTGCTTGATACCCATTAAACAAAGGCTGAAAGGGTGAAAGCTTCTGGTAATTAGCATAGAGGGCATCAAGGGTGTTTGTGCCTATGAGTACCTGCTCATGGGCTGTAGAGCGGAGATGGGGGATAACCAAGGCCAGAGTGTGAACATCAATATCAGAGCCTACAAACTCTTTAGGAAAGGTGATGGTAAGCTCAACATATCCTAAGTAAGGGACAGACTGGCCATTGGCACCCTCCACTTCAAGCAACTCATTTAAGGGATGAATGGTCAGATCTGCAAGATGTTCTTCATAAAAAGACTGGGGTACAGTTGTGACTTGTGAACCCGTGTCCAAAAGACAGTTTGTGTCTCTTCCTGCAATAGTTACTTGAGCTGTGGTCTTAGTTCCTACAAGGCCATGTGGAAATTTTGATCCTTCCACTTTAACGTTTTTAATGGCAGGTTTCAGGATTTTGGGACTGACATTGCAAGACTCCACTCCCATATGTCCCTCTATGGGAGTAGGCTTCAGTTTAAATGTGCCTCACTTCGAGAAGCATTAGAGGCTTCCCAAGCAGCCTGTTTTTCTTTCAGCTGTCTTTTCTTAGCTGCTACAAGGGAAGGGTTTGGCGCTTTATCACAAACTGAGACGACATGACCATCCTCCCCACACTGGAAACAGTACCATGGACGTGGTCTACTGTTAGCTTTAAATGTGGAGGGATGCTGACTGGCCACTTTTGGTTTCACACCGTGGCTGTCAGGTGTGACGGACCTCGCTTTTTGCTGCTTAGGTTGTTTCGTCTTATGATTCTCAGATACAAGACTGTTAAGCTGAATGCTGAGGTCAGCAACTTGTTGCTTTAGCGTCTCAAGATCAGATTTGTCCACCAGATTATTGGTGGGGTGAGCGAGTTGCACGTGTGACGTGGCGTGCTGCTTTCTAGAGTTTTGGGCAGACTTAGCATGACTAAAATGCTGCCTCATGCGGCTCAGTTTTGCAGCCTGTTTATCTTCTTCTGTCCTAAGAAGAAGCAGCAGCTCTGCAAAGGAAGGTGGGTTTTCTTTTTTTTGTTCTAGCTGAAGATCGATTATTAGTGCATTCTCCCAACAACCTCGAATGAACTGCTTTAAGAGCTGTTGGTTAAAATCATGAGCGGACACACCACCACGTCTCATGGCTCTACTTAATGCAGTGTGCAGCCTCTGCAGGAAAACAGAAGCTCTCTCTCCATCATTTTGAAATGTGCTCATGAACCTAGCATGCAGCTCATCACCATCTTCGACTGTTCCGTAGGCAGAGTCAAGCAACTCAAGATAGGCAGAGGGTCTAGACTGTGGACTCAGATGTTTGATCATCTCGGAAGCAGGAGGAAGCAGACTGTCAAGTATACGATGTGTGCAGTGCAGATCAGACACAGAAGGATCTCTAATAAGGATTTCAACACTAGCTCGCCACGTATCATAATCTGCCTCATGGCTAGGACGTGGGCTCTTGCCCGAATAAGCCCTGAGTCTACCAGATGATGCGAACTGGGGTGAGCTCTCATTGCTGCGCACTACATGCTCAACAACTACTCGCTGAACAGCAGTTGGATTAACATCAATTATGGGGCTAGAAGCGGCCCCAGAAGAAGCTGGAAGAGTCTGTGAGGGGCTGAAATCAGTCAGGTTTTCACTGAAATTGGGAGAGGTAAGAGATTTACTTGCGTTATTTGGTGATGTCAAAACTGTGGAGTCTAGAGGTACACCTGATTGAGGGTCCTCAGAAAATGAAACGTCTCCCTTGCTGGTTAAGTCTTTCTGTGGAAGTGGGCTCTGTACAGTTGAGGATTCTGGACCAGTTTGAGATGACTGGGAAATAGCACTTCCTGCCGATGAAACCAGATTTTTAAGTTCTTCCTTTAACATCTCCTCTAATGAATTTCCACTCAGTTTGGCAATTTCACGGAGCTGTTCCATGTACATTTTAGTGGCTTTGTTTCTGGCATCAAGGGAGTAAACACTTCCTAAGGCCTTTAACTCATACACGATGCCTGCTTGGGTTGTACTTGGAAGCCGCAGAGGTAACAGTGGCTCCAATGTGTGCATGGCAGTCTCATGTGTAAACTCGATGATCATGTGCTTATGGTAATCTGACTCAGGATCGCCTAGACGAAAGTAACGGTTGATGGAACCATATTTTTGGAGGAAAGTGGACACTTCCTCATCAGTCTCTGATCCTGTGATCCCACTAACAACTACAGAATTGGGAATTCTGACGGATTCACTTAGCACAACATCCATTTTCTCTCTAGAAGTTATAGCTCAGATTAAGCACTTTTAAACACCACACACAAATTGTCTAGCACTTAAACACACACAACCATGCTCCTGGCTGGCTCGCCAAAGCTCTCACTGTAACACAGTAAGGGGAATTGTTGAAAAGAATATATCAATGGGCCAATAGGCTCGACTATAGGAGCACAGGGGTGTGTTCAAATGAGACACAGAGACAAGAATGTAACTCAAAAGAACCAGCCAACTTTAGTGACATAAACCATAAGGTTGACAAGCACAGGTTAAAGACACTTTACAATGGTAGAAAGGAAACTTACAAAAATTAAAAGAAAAGTAAAACACAAACTACTAAAGCAATGACTTGGCCAAGTGTTATTTTTGGTTTTCAATGTTCGGGTTTCAATGCTCGGGTTTCAATGCTCGGGTGCACCCTAGTAACCTGACTCCTTAACTCTTATAGAAACAGATTACACAAATCCAATGCACATTCAAATGAAAATTTCACACTCTTTTCACATGTGGAGAATGCTCTACACAACAGCTCATTATTTAAAGTCCCAAATAAAAAATGTCCAAGGGGTAAAGTCCAAAAAATTCCCAGGGTGTGAAAGAGAATAGGGATGAGAGAATGTCAGTCAGTGGTCTTATGTATAACCAGCTGTGCGTGAAAGTGTGAGTGATACAGTCCTACCACACCGCAAGGTGCAGCAGATCATCAAGTGGAAAAGAAGCGAATCTCAGTCTCTCTAAGTCCAGGTGGGAAGGCTCGCCATCTATTTCACCGGAGGAATCCACCTCAGGAACAATTCAGCATACAAAAAAAAACTGACCTGTCAACAGACAGGGTCAGAAGAGCAATTCAAATATTAATTATGCTGTTCTAGCTATAATTCACAACTTAGGATTTTGTTTAAATCACATTCAACATAAATTTGCAATAAAAATACTCAATTTTGCAAAAATAAAACATCTCTCTTACATAAACTATGCATTAAACCAAGTAAAGTCAGTGCATATGCATATATGTCACATATGCGGCAATTATTAATCAAACAATTGAGATTAATTCAGTTTCTCAACAATAAAATGTGAAACAGACGTGAACTAACTGAGACATACAACATGTGCTCACCGATCTCAGCGCATCACGGCCGAAGACAATGGCATAGTGTCTCTCGGTCGGAAAATGCAGGGCTCTAAATAACGTAACAGGACATGTTGTTTTCTCTTTAATAACCGTAATACGACATGAAGGAACAATAAACATAAGTTGCGCTTCAAGTGTTACCTTGCTTCTGGAAGCAGATTGAGATGAACTTCCAGGCAGTTGATAGCAACCAGAGCTAACAAAGGCTAACAGTTTAGCTCCACGCGGTACTTTTTAAAGTCACCAGAAAAATGCAGCATTTGCCTGCTTACTCACTGTGGCTACTTTTAACATGAAAGGTAGCTGATAACCAGTGAACTTATGTGCAACACAGTTGGTTGCAACTTATATCTAATACTTTTTTTCCAGCTCAAAAGCTTCAGTCTCTCTTTTCTCCTGCCAGCACGCGACTACCTCCACACATAGCAGCAAACACAGAGCACGTAGGTGGGACATACAGCGGCAGACTGCTCTCCCATTGGTCAAAACATACTGGGACCTGTGCATTTCGATTGGTTGGGCAGGCTGTCCATCTCTCCTCATATCAGTCCTTAAAGTGGTACCCTCATTTTATGTGGGTTACACTTAGCAGGCAACAGCCATGAAACTCACAGAACAGGATTGAGAAAGTCACTTACGTGTTATGAAAGTATACAAATTTGACCACAGGATGTTATTCTTACTTCATTCCTACATAACTATAAAATTAATGGAATTTTTTCAATGAATTTAAAATACAATTTATTGATTTATTTCTTTTCTGCAATGCATCCTGTAACAATTGAAACCATTATTTTGTCTTATCAACATTTGATTAGGTATTCTATAGACTTACTGTAAGATCTGCCGATCAGATTTTTCTTGTTTTTTTTTTGTTGTTTTTTTTAATACGTCAGTTATAATTTGTACCACCACTACCACTAAAGGAAAAAAAAAATCCAATCAAGGCCTGACCAATAGATCAACCGAGACTAAATGTTTTGAAATTAAGCTCTTTTAACCAAATTTGAAAACAATGTGATTTTTATATAATGTACCTTTAAAAGTTTTCTTCTATATTTTTTTTTGTTGCTTTGTAGATTTGTGCGGAATTCTCACGCATTACCACCAAGGATCTCATGGGGACCTTCTTGACTGCCCTCGACACTTACTCAATTCGGCTGATTAAGCTGTATCGAATTAGAGAAGCTGCTTTCCGCAATGACATGGATTCCCTGTTGCAGAAGTTTGATGAACAGGTAATATATAAAAATGTATTTGTGTCTGGTTTATGAGGAACCTGAAGTTCCCACTGTAACGAAAGATACTTTATTAAATATTTACTAAATTGATGTAAAAATTGTTAGTTTTCAAAAAGTGTGTCCTGAATGGGATTATAAGCTAACAAGCAGCGCTGTGTTTGGCAGATTGCAGGTCATGACAGACAGTTCAACTCTCATCCCACTCATGGCACTTTTTGTTATAAATGTTGTAATAAGTGTGCTACATTTGTTGCACATCAAAATTACTTAAAAAATAAATAAATAAAAAAAATCTGACAAAAACATGACCAATTATCTGTAATAACTCATTTCAACATCTTATTTCTTAAGGCTGTATTTTGAGCAACAACACTTAATGTGTTTTAACCTCTGGGGGGTCCTAGAAAAATGCATACACTATTGGTCTTAGAGCCACAAATCAACCACGCCATAAAAAGTGCTATAAAAAGATTATATATTAATATTTTTTTCCACTTTAAATTAGCCAGTCTGTTAAAACTACTTCTCCCTGAAATATTCATACAAAGTTTTAATTATAGTTTCGTTGTTTTAAGGGTTAGGGTTAGGGTTAGCACCAACATGTATTTCGATCCACTTTTTTTTTTTTTCGCAGGAGCATAAAAAGCCCCCCAGGCGGCCAGCTGCTGGCAAGCTCCCCACAAAGACTGAAGGTGGAACGATCACGATCCCTTTAACCGTAATTAATCTGCAGTGAAAAATAGCGTTTATAATGGGTTTCAATGGGGCACAAATCGACCACTAAGACCAATAGTGTAAGTTTGTCTGTAGCTTAGCCACTGAAGCTAATTTCCGGAAGTCATACTGGAATTTTAATAGTAAATGTGACCAAACTTTTTTTTGCAGACAGGAATTTTATTCATTTCAGTGCATACATTCAGATTCAAGCATTCACACTGCAGTTTCTTCAGAAAATGCACTTTCTAGAAATTGGAGTGTTGATACCATTACTATTAAAAGACAAGTGGTGGAAAAATTTGTTTGAAAGTTGTTTGCTGTATGGAAACCAGATAGAAGTTGTTCACATCCTGCCATCTGATGTTTTGAATCTGTTTGTTAGTGACTATCTATCAAGATAGGTTTGATATTCTGTCTGACAACACCACCTTTAAAATTGGATGAGTAACATTTGTTACAAAAATTTGACTTTTTTTGTGTTTTTGGAAGGACTTTATTTGTGGCTGAATGTTGTCAGTATGTTAAAAATGGCTGATCTCAAAAGTCAACATTGTCAGTGGTGCAGTTGTGTTTGAACACAAAGTTATTTGAAAATCAACTGTGTAAACATTCATTGGTACAACAGGGAGCACCTCATGAAAACTATGAAAGATACTTTTTCTAAACTTTAGGAAATTGATTGGCAAAAAAAAAAATGTTGTGTAAACTTTAGGAAATACGTTGCCGAAACTAAAACTAATACCTTGTGTAAACTTTAGGAAATACGTTGCCGAAACTAAAACTAATACCTTGTGTAAACTTTAGGAAATACGTTGCAAAAACAATAAAATATGAGTTGAGAAAAAGGACAATTATTAATTTTGTCAACACAAAAACATTAGCTAAAGCAACTTATCTCCTAAACTTGAAATTATAAGTTATCCATCAGAACCTAAAAACGTAAATGCAGTCGGTTGCCTTGAGTTTTTAAGTTTTAGCACCGTTTTTTTTTTTACAGTGTGGGGGCCCCAGTCAGAAACAATCTCAGCCAGAATGCCATGTAATTTAAAAACATGTTCAACTAAAAGATGGCAATCTCGGACGCCGTGGGCAATTTTTCCAAGGCATTGAAATTGGCGGCTTTGAAGAAATGGACTATGATCATGAGTATGACTATATCTTTCCTGAAAAAGCTGTGAGTCCTGTGACAAGATCTAAGGCAATGTGCGATCACGGGCGATGGATGTGGGATGGATAGTGGTTGTAACAGACCAGCCTGGGGTTGATTTTGGGCTTTATTTCTAGATCAGACGGTGCAAACTGCCAGGTAGTCTCTTGCATATCTCTCTAATGTCTCCCACCAAAAATACCTCTTGAGTAGGGTGGCAGTCTTCCCACATACATACTGCGCCAACACACATTTAAAGTTTAGTGATAGCCTGAGTCACTGCCTGAGTCACTGATCATTTGCAGTATTACAGAGTCTGGCAGTCTTTGCATGATGTCCACGTCACTGTAAGTTTCTAGCTGACTCTCAGGTGTGACAGGTGTGCCAGCAGGAAAGAATAATAATAACCTGCATCCTGAGGTTTGTCATGCAGGATTAAAGGAGCCAGGCTTTGTTCACACAGCTAGGATTGTATTTTACACTGACCCTGGGTCAGTATAAGTATCATACAGTTTAAACGAAGCACTGAAACTTGCACATATTTATTACAGATGCACTGAAGCTAATCGAGATATTTGCTGTCAGTCTGTGGCTGCGATTAAACACTTTACTGGAAACTTTATTAACTAGTAACTTCATCAGTCATGACAGAAGCTAATATTTCTGTGCTAACATCGTTTAACCAGTAACAGCTTTACTCCAATATAGGCTAACGTTTACACCGCGTAAATTTAAGCTAGCACCATAAAGACGGTAAAACACGTAATAATATCTACAAATGCATCTTAAAGCTGTTATATTAGCACTCTTTGTATTACTAACATAACCACATTAACATTACTGACACTCGCTGACGTTTAATGGTCATTCTATAAATGCTGTCCGTTTAAATGGTCTTACCTGTAAACACTGCTGTATCCACCGGATTCCAGCCAGAGTGGATTCTGGAGTCTTCCAAGCTCCTGTTAGTGATCCTCCATCTGGATGGATGAGAACAACCTTCTGAACAATCTAGCAGGAGATGGCCCATATCTATGGGACTGATTTGTGCTAATAACGCCCATTGTATGGACTGATAACAGCCGAAGCGGGTGAATAAAGTCACCCAGTAGCTAGCTGTGCCATTACCCAGCATACATCACTCCCTCCATAAATGCAATAAACCATACAAAAGTATCGTTCTACCTGTTTTTCAGGTAGTTGTTTACATTATATAATTTATTGTGTTCAGTATACGTCACTACAAAGTGATTTCGGAAATATATAAATATACGGACAACAGGCTCTTCCGCGGCAATCTCTTCAATCGGAGGACCCTTCACGTCAATTCCCGACGCGAGGGGGGTACCCTGCGCGTCCATAAGTGCAGCAGAGGGAGCCTGACCATGCGTCACACGTTTGACGAGTTGGGAGTGAGAACGTGTTGGTATAGTGCACTCTATGTAGTATTTTGTATTGTATTAATTGCAGACTGGGATTTTTAATCAATTTAAAGGTTTTTAAGCATACCTGAAGTTTTGGTCTAAGCTGACTGATAAATCTGCTTCCCACTTTGCAATAGGAAGGGATATTGATTCATCTAATTTAGAAAGTGTTCTGTATATTTTAGATAATAATTTGGGGGATTTAAGAGTAAGAAAATGTACCGCACTTGGTGGTGTTTGTAATTCAACTTGACTGAGGTTAAATTTCTTTTTTACTATGGATTTAATTTGTTGATATTCTAAAAATCTTTTCTTGTTGATCCCATATTGTGTAACTAGTCTATCAAATGGAATAAATTCTGTTCCCTCTAATATATGTTCTAAGTATTTAATTCCTTTACAACTCCAATCTGGAAAATTAATCATATTATTGTTTTGTAATATGTCAGGGTTATTCCAGATAGGTGTACGTTTGCATGGGATTAATGAAGACTCCGTTATTTTTAGAAACTCCCACCATGCTGTCAGAAAAAAGCTGATGTTGATGCTTTTAAAACATTCATGTCTTTTGATGTTTGAGCTGATAAATGGTAGGTCTGAAATCTTTGCATAGTGCCTGTTCAACATCTAGCCAGGGCTCATCTAAGAAGGTATGTTTTAGCCATTCTGAGATGAACTGAAGCCTGTTGGCTAAGAAGAATTGGTGAAAATTAGGCAGATCTAATCCTCCTCTATCCTTGGTTCTTTGTAGCATTTTTAAACTGATACGCGGGGGTTTATCTTTCCAAAGGAATTTAGAAATATATGAATCCAGAGATCTGAACCAATCTTGTGATGGTTTGTTAGGGATCATTAAAAATAAGTAATTTATTTTTGGCAAGATCATGTTACGGATTCAAATATTGGGGATGGACACAAGAGGAAAAACCAAAATAACAACACTGGTCCGGCCAGGTTGAGTCAAACGATGATTTTAATGATCACACGCGTGGGAGATGGACACCGTACGCAGACAGCATCAGATCTCAAAATGGTGGAGCATTGATCAAACTCTTATAAGCCTCTAGTGGCCCCCACCTAATCATAAAAGCCTAAACATTCACATTCTTTCTCTCACACAGCGCCTAAGCTACGACCTTGGCTCCCTGTTTATCTGCTCCTGCTGAGATGGGGCAGAAAACCTCTCCAGTATGTTCTGTTCTCTTCTAATCAGACAAATAAGGCGATGACTTTCTGCGAACAGTATTTCTTATAACTCAGCAGTATAATGCATCATAAAACAATATCATTCATTCACAATAAATCAGCAGTCTAATGTAATGCAAATCAGTCTAACAAATGTAATAGTTATCACCTTCTTCTAATTCAGGAGAATAATGCAAACTAAAACTACATAATAATTCACAATCATTAATTAGGGGTCTAACATGGCATAAAAAAATATTGTAATCCTACAATCATCATTTTTATAGTGGCGACCCTTCGCATGAGTGATATGGGTAGAGATTTCCATCTAGTCAGATCGCCTTCTACTTTCTTTAGAAGTGGGATGTGCTTTAATTTAGTTAAGTCTAAAAGCTTAGGCGAAACATTAATACCTAAATATTTAATATTTCTAGATTGTAGTGGGGCAGAAGAAGACTTATGGAAGGAGCAGTTAATGGGAAGAACTGTAGATTTTGGCCAGTTAATTGAATAATCTGAAACTCTTGAAAACCAGTTTATTAGAGTAATTACCTCAGAGAGGTTGGTTTGTGAGTTTTGCAGAAAAAGCAACACATCATCTGCATAGAGACTGATTTTATGTTCTATGTTCTTACATTTTATGCCCTTAATTGTTGTAGCCTGTCTACGAGACTACTGTTGGGCGACTGTGTTTCCCTTTTTGCACCCGCGAAGGAAAACATGTGAACATGTGCTAGGGTCTCTCTCTCTCGCTTACAAACACAAATGATTGTCGATAGAGAGAGAGGCAAGCTCCTAGAAGCAAGCTGTCCCATCCTGGGCAGCAAGCTGATCCTTCTGTTAGAAGATTTTCTACATTATACATTATAACCAAATCTCTATAATACAATATAATCAAGTAGGCCTTATATTCTAACCAAGTATGCCTTATATTTTGTGTGTTCATATATTTACACATAACCAAGCCTATTGTTAAAGGAAAACTGATGCATTCCTTACCTAAGTGTCTGAGATGTTTGACAGCATGATATAATGATGCATTCTTTTCCTATAGTGTCTGTGATGTCAGATAAAGCATGATATACTTCTGTATTTTTATCCCAGTGTGTGAAAGATCAGATAAGCTGATTTAATGTTTAACCTCTTCCCTGACTGTTAAAAAGAGGAAGTACTATGTAACCCATTTTTGCCTGATAAATAAAGCAAGCAAGCCTGCGCTCAGTGTGTGTGTCTTCTCAGAGGCATTCACCCGTGCGCACGTTTTCTAATTACACTCTGAGTCGGTCTGCAGTTGTCTCATTTCTCTTACTTGTGTTTTGAACAAATGTCTACCCCTGACATTTAATTGGTCCTTCGTAGCCGGAGAACTGACTGTTATTTTTAACGTCTAGTTTTCCACAGACGGTCTTCATCGGATCCTGACGTCGTGACGCCTGCGCTGGAAAAGAGTCTGTGCACAGCAAAAGAAAATCCGGGAGCGTGAATTCGATCTCTGGTCAGCGTCTTATACAGGCCTTCACGGCTCCAGGACCCGATGAGCACCGGATCCAAAAACGCAGCGCCACAGTAAGGTGAATATGAAACACTGCATTCCATCAAGCGTTAAAATACGTTGATATTGAGATTTTCCTTTAAAATAGTGTAAACCTGGTTAGCGCCGACAGATCTCAGTCCAGAAGGGACTTAGGAGACAACAGGCAAGAGCGATATTCTAGAAATCGCTATTAAAAGTTCCGGTTGCTCTGGGTAGCAGCTGTAACGGAACGAGTTCCGGTCGCTCTGGGAGTGGCTGCAACGGAACAGGTTGAAGGTGTTACATGAAATAGGCCTACGGAAAATCTCAATAAAAATTATAAAAACGCGCTTTGTTTGTGTTGAAATAGAGGAGTGAGTTGTTTTTACGACCCAATAAGCGGTCGAACCACTTCTCAAACTGTTTTCCTGTGTACACTCACGTATTGGTTAAAGTGGAAAAAGGGTTGTGCTTCATCACGTAAAATCAATAACCGCTCTCTCGGATAGCGGGAGAGTAGAAGGCTGTTATTGAAAACCCATTCCCACTTTTTCATGCCAAAGAAGGTGTCACAGTTCTGACGTAATTAGTTCAAAATGGGTAATTCTAAAACTAAAGTAAAATTAACAGCAGATGAAGAAAAGCTTGAAAAAAACTGTCAAAATGCAGGAAGAGTCAGTGCAAATAGGTGGAGAAATCCACATAAAATTTATTGTCCAGCCTGGCAAGGCAAATGCAACCAAGAGTCAATAACTGCTTTAAAAGCTGCTTTGCAAAAATAACTATTTGAGGAAAAAAGTCAAAAGAAAAAAGCAAAACGTGTAGCAGAATGGCGACTTTTCAAAGCATGGGAGGCAGAAAATGATAAACGCAGTGCTAAACGTGCCCAAAAACAAGAAAATAAAGATAAACAGAAAGCTGCAGGAGAGGAAAAAAAAACCCCTCCTTATGCTCCTCAGCCCACACACACTGCAGCAGCAGCAGCTGCACAAAACCCTACGACAGCACTTCCTGTAATCTCTCCTCACAACCCTTTTGCTCCAGATCCCTATGCAGAGGCAAAACATCACCTTAATCTTATGACTAAACATAATCACTACAAAAAAGAAGGAACTGTAGGTCAGTTTCCAATGGTTGCCTTATCAAATCCTAGGTATGGGCAACCCAGTGGGCCCGTAGACGCCCAAGGAATCATACCAATAGATGGAGAACCTCTGATATACGCATTCCGACCCTGGTCCCATAAGGACAGAGAGAATGTGCTAAAAGATGTCCCACCCCTTAATGAAGGTTTTCAACAGTGGCGAAATGCAGTAGAGTTAATTCGTCGCGGTTGGGGTTTGAATGGTCATGAGATGCAGCAGGTTCTTCAAGATTTATTAGGTTTACGTTTTCCTAGAATCAGAGGAGCCTACACAGGAAACGACCAAAACGGTGATGTGCTAGGACCAGACACTCCTCTGTTAGATCAACAATTAAATGACTTGTACGGCAGAATAGAAGTCAATTTAGCCCCAAGGCCAGATTATGGAAAAATAGGAGAGTGCAAACAAAAAGAAGGAGAGACAGCATCAGACTATCTGGATCGCTTGCGTCCTGTTTTCGGGCAAAATTCAGGACTGAACCATGATCCTAATCCACAGTCTGCTTTCCAACAACAATTAAAAAATGCCTTCCTGAGTGGCCTAATGCCCAAAATAAAAACACATGTAGACAAACATTGGGTGACACAAAACACAGGCACTTTGCCTGACGCCCTGCAATATGCTGAGCATGCAGTTAAAGTGTATAAACAGAAAGAAAAAACAGAAGGAGTTTTCATGATTGACCCAGAGACAGGCTTTATAGCTTTCTCAGGACAACAAAAACACACAGCAGGTTTTAAGCCACGTAAGGGAAAGCAGAAAGTAGGACAAAGAAGAGACAAAAGAGATATACAATGTTATAACTGTGGTAAATACGGGCATTTTGCTCGAGACTGTAGAAGTGTAAGCCAGGAACAAGAAAGTGATGATGACAGGCGCAGACGCCGTGATGAATGACTAGCACGAGAGGAAGGAAGTGAAACAAGTGAAGGGGAAGTTTACAATATTGAACAACTACTGCTAGGATCAGAAGCAAAGCCAACAGTTATAGTACACGTGAATGGTGTCCCAGTAAAATTCCTTTGTGACACAGGAGCGTGTAGATCTGTCTTAACAGTAGAAGTCCCAAATGTAACTTTTTCAAAAGACACTTTAATTGTGAAATCAGCCTCAGGACATGTGACATTGCAACAGCTAACCGTTCCCCTCTTTATGTCACATAGAGAAAGTGGCCGTGGCTGCAAAAATCAGTGCATCTATGACCCATCTTGTCCACTAAATTTGTTAGGAAGAGATGCTTTAACAAAATTAAAAATAGGAGTTATTCCTGAAGAAAGTGGCATGCAAGCCAGACTCCTACTCTCTGAAAGTCAGAGCCAAACTGAAGACATTTTTGTTTGTGAAGGTTTAGGTGAGCCAAATTATTACTGGACCTTAGATTTACCAAAACTTGAACCTCTCGAGGCCAAAGCTAATGTGTACTTACCTGAGCACTCACACAGGCAGGACCCAGCAGAATACCACAACACCCTGTGGTATAAACATGTCCCAGGCCCAGACAAAATCTATGATCAGCAAGTGCACAGACTAGGACAACAAAAACTAGTCCTACAACATCTGTATGTAACACAGAGTGGCAATGCAGTATGCTCAGTGTTACAGACAGATGCAGTGCAACGCATAAATAAAATGTTGAACCCTCATGTATCTGTTGCACGCAACGACCAAACGCCTTGGTCTGAGTTAGGCACAGTGCTGAGAAATGTAGAAATGGACAGATATGACAAAACAGAGTGTGAGGGCTGGCAAAAAGGCCGTAGAACAGGGTGCATGAGACTCACGCTGTGTTGGCCGGTGACAGCCACACCGGCTACACATTTAGCCACAACAGAGCAAGATGAATGACAAGTGTTAACAGTTGAAACACATCCTGAACTAGAAAAGCTACCACAAACATTATGGTCTCAAGGACCCACAGATGTAGGCCTAATAAAAGAAGCAGATCCAGTAGTGGTGAAAACTACAACCACATATAGGCCTGTAAAACCACAATATCCCTTGAGTGCAGAGGCGAGAGAAGGAATTGGACCAGTCATAGCAGATATGCAAAAAGCAGGTATTCTCGTGAAAACTAATGAAGCCACGTGTAATACACCAATTTTTCCAGTAAAAAAAGCTAATACAGGAAAATATCGCCTAGTTCATGATCTAAGAGCAATAAACGAGGTAACAGAGCAAATACCTCCAGTGGTTGCAAACCCACACACAATTTTAAATCAAGTAACACCGAAAGAACAGTGGTTCTCTGTAATAGACTTGTCCAATGCTTTCTTCTCTGTGCCTCTACACCCTGACTCACAGAAGCTATTCGGATTCACCTTTAACAATCAAAAGTATACTTATACAAGGTTGCCTCAAGGATTCCAGAATAGCCCCACTCTTTATGCAGAGGCCTTGAGAAAATCAATGTCATCTTGCTCCCTCCCTGCTCCAGGGCAATTCCTGCTGTATGTAGATGATATATTGATTACAGGCCATACACAGGATGAGTGCAAAGCAAACACACTGATAGTTTTGCAACATCTCGCAGAGCAAGGCCATAAAGTATCACAGCATAAATTGCAGTTGTGGAGCCAGGAGGTGACATACCTTGGCCACAAACTAACAGGACAAGGCAGACAGCTGTTAGACAGCAGAAAAGTAGCTGTACAAAATGCTCCAAAGCCAATTACTAAACAACAAATGATGAGTTATTTAGGTCTGTGCAATTTCTGTAGATGCTGGATTCCAGAGTATGCACTGCTGGCCCAGCCACTACAGAACCTCATTTATGGTAAAGACCTAGCATTAAAAGACAAAATACAATGGACCCCAGAAGCAGAAAAAGCTTTTGTTGATTTAAAAATAGCATTGCAGACATGTACCGTCTTAGCATTACCAGACTATGAAAAACCGTTCATTCTCCATGTTGATGGTGCAGGAGGGTACATGAAAGCAGTGTTAACTCAAGCTTTTGGAGAAAAACAACGCCCATTAGCTTTCTACTCATGCAAACTTGACTCTGTAGCTGCTGGATTACCTACCTGTGTACAGGCATGCGCAGCAGCAGCAGAGGCAGTTAAAAAATGTGCAGACATTGTTTTGGGACATAAGTTGATCATCAAAGTCCCACATGCCGTGACCTCTATTTTGCTCCAAGCAAATCTCTCTTTCCTCACACATGCCAGACAACTTTCTTATGTGGGGATTTTACTTTCGCAATCACACATCACAATAGAGAAGTGTGGCCAGCTAAACCCAAGCACACTTTTGCCGACCCCTCTGGATGGAGAACAACATTGTTGTATTAAAAAATTAGAGGAAGACACAAAGCCTCGCAATGATATACATAGTTCCCCCCAGAGCAGTTTCAGTAATGTTTTTGTGGATGGCTCAGCGTCAAAAGATATTTACGGTAGAAATTGTGTGGGTTACGCGGTCACAACTGTTGATGCAGTGGTAGAAGCAAAAGCTCTCAGTTCCTCAAACTCTGCTCAAAGCGCAGAATTGACCGCAGTCATCAGAGCATGTACACTGTACGAAGGTCAAAGTGTCAATATACACACAGACAGCCAATATGTCTATTCAGCAGTTCATCATTTCGCAAAAATATGGCATAATAGAGGAATGACAACGTCCTCAGGCAACCCAGTTCAACATGCAAACCTTCTAAAAAAGCTATTAGAAGTAATAACGTTGCCAAAAGAATTAGCACTATGCAAATGTGCAGCTCATCAAAAGGATGACACAGAAATAACAAGAGGAAATAACTTTGCTGACAAAGCAGCCAAAGCAGCTGCAGAAAAACACATTGATGTTTTAACAACAGAAACCATAGATTTAATACCATTAGAAATACTAGCAGATGCACAGAAAACAGCATCGCTGAGTGAACAAAAATCTTGGTTGAAAGATGGAGCAGAATTAAAAGACAATCTCATGATGTGTAATGGCAAACCAATCCTTCCAAAAAATTTGCATAAAACTGCTGCATTAGTGACACACGGCAGAACGCATGTGTCATCCGGAGGGATGGTTTCTATACTCAATAAACAGTTCTATACAAAAATTTTTGAAAGTTCAGCAAAAGAGTTTATTAGAACATGTATGATTTGCCAAAAACACAATGCTCAAGGCAATTTAAGACCAAAACGAGGCCGGTTCCCTACACCGCCACACCCATTCCATACTATCCACATGGATTTTATAGAACTAAATGAATCTCAATCCTCCAAGTATGCACTTGTGATAATAGATGTATTTTCCAAGTGGCCAGAAATATACCCAGTGAAAAAAGCAGATGCAATCTCAGTAGCAAAATGTTTGTGCAACCATTTCATTCCAACATATGGCATTCCGTCTCTGATAAGATCAGACAATGGCACACATTTTGTAAATGAAGTAATAAGTAAAGTTTCTGAAGCTTTAGGCTTCAGCATAAAACATCATTGTTCTTATCATCCACAAAGTGCAGGATTAGTCGAGAGAACTAACGGCACAATTAAACAAAGATTGAGGAAATGTATGGAAGAAACTAAAAAACCATGGCCTGAATGTCTAAGCTTAGTTAAGTTATGGATGAGAATAACTCAAGGAGCAGGTGGTCTAACGCCATTTGAAATCATACATGGCAGACCCTTCCCTCTCCCCATAACTAGTGAGCCAATTAATAAATCTATTGCAGAAACAACAATGGCAGAATGGATGACAAAACTGTTTGAGAATAAAGAAGTGATTTTAAACAATCAACTGCCGAGTGATCTATCTCCAGTCTCTTGCAGGTTGAACCCCGGTGATTGGATTCTGATTAAAGTCCTCCAACGGAAAAATTGGAGTTCTCCACGGTGGGAGGGTCCCCATCAGGTGCTGCTTACTACACCGACAGCTTGCAAAATCGCTGAAAGACCTTCGTGGATCCATCAAAGTCACGTGAAGAAAGTGTTTGCACCACAATAAGACGCCGGTTCCCCCGACTCTCAAGTGATCCCCTGGTGAAGGAAAGGGCTGATTGGGTATACCCCGCCCTTTACCTTCTCGCCAGTGGTCTCCTCACTTGGAGCCCGGGTGTGCCTGGTCGCCCTGAAGAACAAACACATAATAAAGAGTGACCCATCCCACCAAAGAGAGGAACCAATGACAACACCGGGGACGCCTGGAATGCAGAGAGCCAGCATGATGAATCTAGAAGAAGAAGAGCCACCAGCCCCAGCCCCAAAGCTGTTATGCTTAAGTGCTTGTCACTTTCAACGGAAACGGTTCATGTGCCGCCTGATCTGTCTGGTGGCCGGTGTCATCTTAGGGGTGATGCTCTTCTGGCTGATACCTGGAAGAGCCCACAGAATAACACCAACTATTCCCCGTCTCAAGAGGTGGACCCATGACAACTCCCATCTAACTGAGATGACCCAAGATCACATTCACCCTTGGATGAACAATGCCTGGTACCGATACCTATACAACACCATAGAAGAAAAAGAATGTTATGTCTGTTCTCACATGCCTTCAACTTCAGTCTACCCCACCATATATGGTCGCATAATGGACAGTCACTGGCAAAGTGAATGTGCAGCAAGTTTTGCCAGCATTGGAAGACAACACTTTGCAATCGGCATGAAAGCTTCACTCCCAGGTGCAAAAGGCCTGAAGAAGGATGGAACCTGTGACGACAAATTCTGGGTAGATATGACAGTAAAAAACAGAAATGCTTCTGTCCCTTTCCCTGTTTTTATGACCCATACAGAGAAGTGGCATCCTCTGTGCTTCTACCAAGCGCCAGGGCAAGGACGCCACCCCCTGGGCCATACCAGCAACTGCAACGCAACCTATGGAGGAGTAGGGTATGGGACAGTCAACCTAAATCAACAGGTAAATGGCACCTATTGGGTACAAGGTATGGCATGGCTGTGCGGACAGCGTGCGTACTTTATGCTGCCACCCAACTGGTCAGGATGCTGTGCACCTATCTTCATTTCAGATCACACTTTTAAGATAACAGTGCACAACAAGACCAGAGTTAGGCGTGATGTAGAAATCAAGCCTCATGATTCAATCCTTGGAACAGACGTGCCAGAGAACTTCAAACTCTGGAACACCGGTGAAAAGGTAATCCACGCTCTGTTTCCTTGGACAGGAGTAGGAAAGCACGCACTACGAATAGAGACTTTAGACTATCGCTTTGGACTGTTTTTGAATGCTTCCACCCGCATTGACAAATCACAGAATGAAGAAATTGATGCAATCCGCATCACTGTCATGCAACACCGAGTAGCTTTGGACATTGTTCTCGCAGAGAAAGGAGGTCTCTGCGTACTGTTCAACAAGACATGTTGTACTTACATACCTGACAACATACACTCATTAAACATGACAAATGCTTTGAATGTTCTGAAACAACTAAGAGACGCTCAGCAACAGGACTACGTAACCGATGAGCAAGGCTGGTGGGACTGGTTGCTGAGCGGCTCCTGGAAATCTTTGCTGATTAAAGGCCTGTTGGCCCTATGTACTATGATGTTTCTATTTTGCATTTTTGCTGCTTGCATTATTCCTTGTTTGAGACGCATGGTGATGAGTATGTTTAATCGTACTTTAGGAAATTTTGTCTTGATCCAGAGGGATATGGAGGATCCCTTTCGCCAGTATGATATGCTAAATAGGGAAGACAGAGTAGAGAATGTCTATTATAGTCTTAACAGAGCTGATGTTTAGATACTTCACTGAATGACATGCAAGTTGAAAATGTGATTTAACAAGTGACTATGCATTGATATAAACATGTGAAATATATTAACAACAGGAGGGAAATGTTAGAAGATTTTCTACATTATACATTATAACCAAATCTCTATAATACAATATAATCAAGTAGGCCTTATATTCTAACCAAGTATGCCTTATATTTTGTGTGTTCATATATTTTCACATAACCAAGCCTATTGTTAAAGGAAAACTGATGCATTCCTTACCTAAGTGTCTGAGATGTTTGACAGCATGATATAATGATGCATTCTTTTCCTATAGTGTCTGTGATGTCAGATAAAGCATGATATACTTCTGTATTTTTATCCCAGTGTGTGAAAGATCAGATAAGCTGATTTAATGTTTAACCTCTTCCCTGACTGTTAAAAAGAGGAAGTACTATGTAACCCATTTTTGCCTGATAAATAAAGCAAGCAAGCCTGTGCTCAGTGTGTGTGTCTTCTCAGAGGCATTCATCCGTGCGCATGTTTTCTAATTACACTCTGAGTCGGTCTGCAGTTGTCTCATTTCTCTTACTTGTGTTTTGAACAAATGTCTACCCCTGACACTTCAAAGCACCGTTTAACGACTGCAGGAAATTTCCCTGCAGGTTAAATTCACCTGCCTCAGTGGCGGCGGTACAGAAATCAATCAAATAGAAATGAATACCACGGAGTGTGCATACAGTGCAGCTGCACTCCAGCAGTGTGAAGCAGTGTGACAGTTCAAATGTTTAGGAGGGAGATGTCGAGGAGAAAGAAACTGTTCCTGTGTCGGGTGGTCCTGGTCTGCAGGCTTCTAAACCGTCTGCCAGAGGGCAGCAGGTCAAGTCTGCTTGTGAGGGGTCTGTGATTATTTTCCCTGCCTGTTACACCAGTCCCCGGCCTCCTTCCTTCCACTTAGCATACAGCCTCAGAGTGCTGGATTTGGAGGATTTGGGGATTTGGGGTCTCCTCCTCTGGCCAGCTTACTATCCCAGGAGGGTACCTGATCATGGGCAGAGTGTAGGTGTTGATAGCCCGGATGTTGTTCTTACCGTTCAACTGACTCCTCGTGGAAGGCCTGACCCTCTACAGGTACTTGGTGGTTGCAATTTTTCTAGCAGTTCTGAGTGGTTTCCATTTGCCTGTGGGAAGATACTTGTAGCCGTCCTGTGGCTGATGATTGTTCCATTCCATAGTTGGTATCAGTATCCAGTCTTGTTAGTGATCTCACTGAGGGGGGTTTAGGCCTATGCAGAACAGCAGTGGGGACAGAGCTGTTCTGCATAGATCCCACACTTGATGGTGAAATTGGCCTCTAGTTTTACACGCCACGTCCCAATTGAGTTCCTGATGAAGGCTCTCAAGGTCCTGTTGATCTTGTACAGTTCTAGGCATTCCAGGATCCAGTTGTGGTACATTGAGTCATAGGCCTTCTTTGTCACGGTCTGTGTGGCAGACCGTGGGAGTGTAGGGAAGGAGGACCCAGGCGCGGTGCTCTATGTACAAGCAGTGCGTTTATTTACAGTGATGGACAGACATGACAATAAATCCCGTGCTCTCCCGACTCCCGTGACGTGTC
Source organism: Rhamphochromis sp. 'chilingali' (assembly GCF_963969265.1). Lineage (NCBI taxonomy): Eukaryota > Metazoa > Chordata > Actinopteri > Cichliformes > Cichlidae > Rhamphochromis > Rhamphochromis sp. 'chilingali'. Next base: position 14,532,833 of record NC_137935.1, read on the forward strand.
CTCTTTGCAGTGCTAGTTCTCCTGTCTCCGCTTCTCCGTGATGAGCACCCCTGTGCTCGCTGTCCTCTCGTCTCCCCGTAACTCCTGGGGACATAAGAGAGAGGAAGCCGTCAGACACACAATAATGCAGCAGACTCAAACTAGGAACTGGTCGTGTCAGGGTCCTGGGTCAGAGTGACCCAGGATCCCTGAGCAGTTATGAATTATATTATTATTGTATTGATATTTGGTGTTGCTGTCCTTCTCCCTGTTTGCGCGTGTGTGTGTATATGTGTTTCTGCGGGCGCCTTCAGGCCTGGTGGGTGCGGCCCAGCTGGCGGACTGGCCGCACCCGAAGCCACACACCGGCTGCTGATCAGGCCTCGTCGGGGGAGCTACTTAGGAGAGTCTTGGAGCTCCCACTGACGCGGGATCATTGCTTGAGACTCCACGTTAGTCACCCAGTTGAGCTTGGTTAGTGTGTGTATGCCCGCGGTTGTATGTGTCCTGATGGCTGCTTCTATTGTGTTCCCAGGAGAGGTGTGGAGTGCCAGACAGCAGCAGCACGGGGGGTGCTGAGACACGGGAGCGGAGAGCACAAACACTGGGAGAAGACACGACATGGGAGTCTGGGGAAAGCACGGGGATTTATTGTTGTTTAGTTCCATACACTGTAAATAAACGCACTGATTATGTAACGGAGCGAAGGTGATTTTTTTTCAGTGTTTTTAAAGGAGGGGAACCTTGCTCCAAACGGACAGAGCAGTGGAGCCGCCAAGGGAACGCACACGAATAAAAACTGCATAGTTAAAATATAATTTATTATATTTAAATAGTTAAAAATCTAAAATGAATTAAAACAACCCTGGCCAGGGGACAACACAATAAAAATCAATAAAACACAACAGTAAAAGTCCAGTGGCGTCCGCCACGGTATAAAAGTCAAGAAGAATTAAAAATCCAGTGAAGCAGTGCAGGAGGGAAACCCGGCAGCATCCTCGCCTTCCTCTCCGCGTTCTGTGCACCGGTGCGCTAAAGAAAGGAAGGCAGCGGCAGTCACTACTCTTTTAGGCAGCTTTCATTCATTAAAAGGGGACAAGTCAAAAGACTTAACCCGGGTGGGCAGAGCTCTCAACTCCGCGCGCTGCTTCTTTGTAACCGCCAATCGGCACCGGCCCGCCTCGCCGCCTCTAATCTCCCGCAGTGCTTAATCTGGCCTCCTGTTGCTGCAGCAGTCGGACCGCTCGCTCCGCATCCCTGGTCGCTGACACTGTATCCTCCTGCCCTGCTTGACACCAAGCTCCACCAGTCCTATCTGTCACTGAGCACTCTCTGTAAATTACCACTCGCTCCTTTCCTCTCAGGTGTGTCCAATTAGTAAAACGGGAAAAGGGCGGAGTCTCTCCAGGACAAATTGACAGATGCAACCAAAACATGCAGTATAAATAAAACACTCCACAAGATATAACCAAAACATGCAATATAAAAAATAAATAAGCACACTTCACATTAAAACACAGCAAAGTAAAACAACATCCGTCCTCCCCTGGATGACATCTACACACAGAGCACCGCGCCTGGGTCCTCCTTTTCCTCACACCCCCCACGGTTTTCCTTGCCAAACCGTGACAGGTCGAGAGACTGACGGGAAGCCACGCAGTGATCCAGCGTCGGAGAGAGCTCCACCACACTCTCAAGTTGCTCCTCCGACAGGCCTGATCAGCTGCAGGTGTGTCAAGGTCTTCAGGTGTGGCCAATCACCTCCCAGGGCCACACCCACACACCTACATGCACATATGTCTACAAGCAGGGAGAACGAGGGACAGTGATACAAAATACATACATTATAATATTAGTCCATAACTGCTCAGCGTCCCTGGGTCGCTCAGACCCAGGACCCTGACATTCTTGTAGTCAATCCAGACAGGTTGCAAAACCACACAAATCCCAATGAAAGTTGAACAGAACACAACTGAAATAGAAAAAAACACAATTCCATGGATTACATTGCCCCCTTTTCCTGTTTCATATGTTAGGCTATGCCCTCTCTATTTTTGGTAATTCCACACCGGTGGAAACCCAAACAAAACATGCATTAAGAAGCCCTAATTCCTGTGTCTCAATCTCGTGGCCTATGTCACCGCTACTCGCGTCCGCATAATGAAGTGAAGAAATATTTTTTACAATTATTACTCAAAAATGTATTTAATATGAAGACAATAGTGTTACAGGCATAGCCCTAAAGAATGTAGCATCATGGGCAGTGTATTCCGTGCCGCAGGGAGAATGTACTGCTATACACGTTATGTGTCTGTGAGCGTGAGGGAGGGAGAAAAAGGAGAGTCAAAAAGTACAAGTTGTCACCGATCAGAAACGGGAGATGGAAATATAATAATAACCACAGCAGCCAAAAAGAGTGCCTGATGAGCCCAGTTGTAAGCAAGCTGCCAAGACTGGACTGTACACTGTGTTTGTGTTTTCCTCCGAAACAATAAGTTCTGTTGGAGCAGCGTTTCAATGCCTCTCTCTGTCTCTCGCTAGCAAAGTTGACCCAGACAACAAAGTAAAGCTAGTTCCCAGCTACGAGTCCGACACTGAACCCGACGTATTAGCCAGAGGTCCCTAACCCTAACCCTTAAATGCACCTTAGAACACACATGCATCAACACTACAATGAGCGGGTGGAGGGAGGTTTGGAGTCTTCTCTCACCCCGATTCTCTGCGGCCTGCTGGAGCGGGGGGGCTAGGAGGAGGAGTTGGCCGTCCGACTGCGGTCTGGAGTGTGGGGCCTCCCTGCTGCTGCTACGGAGTCCCGGCGGTCTGCCTCCCCCCACCGCAGGGAAAAGGGTAACACCACCTGGGTCTGGGTGCAGTTCCCCCCTCCAGGGGCAAGGGTACCTAGACCCGGTTTGTAGAGTACGCTTGGGGAGTGTGATCGTGTGTACAGCGTCACTTTATGTCTGTCTCCACGTTGGTTGAGTGTGGAGTAAGTGCATATGAGAGCATGAGGGTGGGAATGGATGTTTGTGTCTGTGTGTGCCTGTATGTCTGTGTCTATATGTCAGGTTGGGTGTCAAGCGCCACCTCTCTGGGGACATCTCAGGCCCTCCAAGGTTTGGAGGCCTATCTCCCCCTACTACCACTTCCCCTGCCAGTGGCGGACTCCCTCAGACATCGGTGCGTTGGTGGTTCTTTGAGTCCAGGGATGGGCGTCCAGGTACACACCGGCTCACTCCTTGGCGGCCGCTTATCGGGGCCTGGAGCCTGGGGCTCGCTCGGGCCACTTCGGAGGTGGGGTGCCCCCGGCCTCTCGGCCTGGGGCTCGGTCACTCAGGCACGGCTGGCTGCCGGCGGAGCTCACGGGCGCGTCACTGCAACTCCCCCTGGCTTCTGCTCCGCGGCTGCTGAGTGAGCCCTCATTTGGGACTCTCCTCAGCTCTTTCTGGGACAGTGGCGCGGCTGCCCCTCTGTTGGTCTTCCTTGGTCTCTTGTGTTCTGGGGGCCTCTGGATGTCTGGAGTTTTGATCTCCTCCATACCTGCTTCATGCCCTGGAGGACGGGGCTGTGGCCCCCCCACACCCTCTAGCAGATCATTACATGAAGGAACCTTTTAAAAAAACAAGCGCGTCCATGCTCACAGGTGTACACACGGGTGATCACACCCACAAACTACACCCTTTTTGGCTCCTACCTCAAAGCACACTGTGTTCTGTTGATCTTATGTGCTGCACAATAATGTTTAATATTTAGTATTTACTGTCATATTCCCATATATCATTGTGATGTTGTTTATTCTATTACTCTTGTTCTCTTCTGCTTGTTTTCTTTTTTCTTTCTCAGCAGGTGATCCAGGTGATTGATATATGCATTTTTTTTTCTGCCCATTCTGTTGGTTTTTGTCTTTTGCCCTTCTCCCCCGTCCCTCTTCTCAGCTGTTTCTCTTTCCCTCTTTCTTTCTCCCCTTCTTTCCCCCAGTCAAGTCTGTCCCGTATTCAGTAAGTGAAAAAAAAAAAAAAAAAAAAAAAAAAGCCAGAGGTCCCTTTACTACGGTTCGGAGCCGCGGACCTGTTTTATACGCACGGAATAGTTTTCTATACGAGATCGCTGCAAAAAGTGCAGCCTTACGTAATGTCCACCCTACTGTTATTCATTTTATATTAAGATTTAAAAATCTAGTTGGTATTGGTATGGTAAGTAGCCTTCAGTAATAGTAATAAATCACACAGCAATAGTACATTCATACATGTTTTTTTCCTTAGAAAGAAAATCAGCATAGACAAATTATTATTTTTTTCATATATTTCAAACCCTCACAAATGCAATCAGGCAAATAATAATAAATAATAGTAATACAAAGAATAACAAGTACAACAACATATTACAGTCATTTAATCATTAATGTAATAATTTAATTCTTGAAACACTTCTACAAAGCCAACATTTCAATATACTGGTTCTTCTTCAGGGAGGAAGCAATCCAGTATATACTATGGTTAAAAAAAAAAGAAGCAAGAATGCAAATACAAAGCAACAGTAATGCTAATACATATGCACTTAAAATAGTTTATTCATTTTAGTTAAGACTGCTGAAAACTGATACCTTATGACTTTGCCGTGCCACGACCAATTATTTCCTTTTTTGTGTTTCGCTCTGGTTTCAGCAGAATTATGTAACATTTTGGTCCAAACAGTGCCACCAATAGGCCAAAGCTTGAGGCCAAAATGGCAAATACCTCTACTGCATCTGCATATTTACCTGGAGAGTTGACATAAGCAGGAACAAAGGCCACCCACACGGCACAGAAGATCAGCATGCTGAAAGTGATGAGTTTGGCCTCGTTGAAGTTGTCTGGAAGATTCCTGGCTAGAAATGCTAGCAGAAAGCTAAGGATAGCCAGTACACCAATGTAACCCAGTAGCACTGCAAAGCCAATTGTAGACCCAACCACACACTCAAAAACTATTTTGTCATTGTAGTACTGAGTGTTTTTATAAGGAACTGGTGAGGAGGATATCAGCCAAGCAGTACATATAGCTGCTTGGATTGAAGTAAGAACTAATACTGTCCCTCTCTGCTGTACAGAACCAAACCACTTAAGATTGGTTCCCCCTCCTGGCTTTGAGGCTTTAAACACTGCCACAACAACCATTGTTTTCACCAGGATGCATGAGACACAAAGCACAAAGCTGATCCCAAATGCTGCATGTCTCAGTTGACATGTCCATAGCCTTGGTCGTCCGATGAATAACAGTGAACACAGGAAGCATAGTTTCAGTGATACTAAAAGCAGGAAGCTCAATTCTGAATTGTTGGCACGGACGATAGGTGTGCTGCGATAATGAGTGAAGATCCCCAAGACCACAGCACAGATAAATGTACCCAACAATGAAGCAGTTGTCAAGCAAATACCCAGAGGTTCATGGTAGGAGAGGAACTCTGTTTTCTTAGGAACACAGCGATCACGTTGAGGGCTTGACCAGAAGTCTTCGGGACAACTGGTGCACTCCAAAGAATCTAGTGTAAAGTGGAAGATACATTTTTTTGTATTTTCAGCATTCACCCTAGTGAACCAACTGCTTATATCAGAAACATTTTATGATACTAACCTGTTTCATTGCTGAACTTTCTTTCAGAACAACGCACACAGTCGAAACAGCACGCAGGTTGCCCATTTTTTCTAGCCATGCGAGTACCTGGGGGACAGCTTACACTGCACACTGACTGCACTGGCTGCAAGGTTAGTTATACCACATATATTGTACACAACATTATTGTATTGTACTGTGTCACACAGAACTATTTAAAAACAACATTAAACAGAAGTAACCTGTTTAGAGTCAGAGTTCCAGAAGATTTTGTCTTCATCAAGTCTGAGTTCTTCACCTTTCAAGGCTGTCTTCTTAACCACGCCCACATTCTGAACCTTCGTACTTCCATCAGGTAGCCATTGCCAATTCATGATATCATATATTGGCAAGGCATCACCATTTTCATCAAATGACACTTCATCTCCAAATGGAGTAGTGAAGTGAACTTTTTCCAAATAATGCATCAACTAAAAAAAATAAGATCAAGAGATTACCATTGAAAGGGACGTGAAAAGGAGACTTGATTATAGACTCAACTGATCATTCTTAATTCTCAACTGATTTTATTACAGCAACTAAGGATAGTTTAGTTTGGCATTGCAACTTGTGGAATAACAGAATTTGCAACATTGTTTTTTATTTCAATTTACTGAAATTAACAATCTTTAGTCACCACAATGTCTAGTCAAATGTGCAGTTATTCATTTTTATTTTGCAAATAAATTTGCTCATCTCACACATGTAAAATAACTATGTTCTAATGACAATGTTAATAAAATCTTGTGTTTCCAAAATCTGTCTTTAACACCAATTACTCACGTGAAAAAGAAGTTCACAGGAACACTCTTACTATTTCCATAGGAATTAAAAGGGTAAGTAGCAGAAAGGTATTGCTACTCACATGTACTTTATTAACTGATCATCAGCAAGTGTGACCACCTCTATATAAACAGAAGATTCAGGAGTTTGGTGTTCTAGAGCATTCACGTGTGTTAACACAATGCCAAATTCTTCCCAGGAGAGTGCGTCCCAGCAAGGTTGCCTGAAAGTCAGACTATGCACTGCTTACAGAATTTCCAAAAACCCAAGATCTACATTACAGATTCTACAAGATTAAATTATCATGTTAAATGTGTAAGTTTGTGACAGTACAATTTGAAGAAAGCTAAAGTGTTGCAATGGACGAAGTGCTGTACATAAACATACCTACAAAATCAAAATAACTAAAGCAATGTTGTTAAAAAAAGAGCCAGTCTTCTGCAAAAATGTGAGACATTGATAAATCATACAGAAATTGATTGCTCCAAGTTAATGCTACTAAAGGTGGTTCTCCAAGCTATTGAATCAAAAGAGAGAGGGCACACAATCTCTACTTTTAAAATTAGGCTTAAAACTGTCCTTTTTGCTAAAGCATATAGAGGGATGGATCAGGTGAACCCGAATCCTCCTGTAGTTATGCTGCAATTGGTCTAGGCTGGTGGGGGATTACCATAATGCAATGAGTGTTTTTTCTTCAGTCACATTTCTCACTCACTATGTGTTAGTAGACCTTTCTGCATTGAATCATACTTGTTATTAATCTCTGGCTCTCTTCCACACCATGTCTTTTGTCCTGTCTTCCTTCTCTCTCCCCAACCGGTTGCAGCAGATGGCCGCCCCTTGCTGAGCCTGGTTCTGCCTGAGGTTTCTTCCTATTAAAAGGGAGTTTTTCCTTCCCACTGTCACCAAAGTGCTTGCTCATATGGGGTCTGATTGTTGGGTTTTATTCTGTATGTATTATTGTAGGGTCTACCTTATAATATAAAGGGCCCTGATGCAACTGTTGTTGTGATTTGGCGCTATATAGATGAAACTGAACTGAATCGAATTGAAAGAGTGTACTTAGTTTTTCACAGTACTGTATAACGTCCCATTTAAACATTCTTTTTCACTTGAGTGTAAGAGCTGAATTTTACAACAATAAAAATAAATGTTAGTGTGTTAACCAATACCACACCTGCCATGGCTCTAATTTTTGCAAAGTAGCACAGCTGTTCCCACTGAAAGGCCCCCTCCCAGGTGCACAGCGTAGCATGTCATCAAGGGCATATGCAAGAGCATACACCGCCTTGTAAATATTATACTCAGGCCTGAGGTTAGAAACATCCAAAAACTCAGTCTCCATATTTGCTAGTTCTTCTTGTCCAGTGCAGAGTGCTCCCCCACCTTGTAACCAACCTGATGGAGGTGGAGCAAATCTACACTGAAAGGTGTATTCCCAAAACTGTCTTACCTGAAAAATATTTCAAACAGTCTTAAAAAAGATATTTTCATTTTTTTTTTTAATTTTGTGAGTACAAGTGTATTTTAAAGTTACAATCTTACCATGCTATTTCCATTGTTATTTCTGTCATAAATGTCAGGATGCATTTTCATTAGAAAATCCCTGAGCCCTGGTATTTCTCCTCGACGAATGGCAATGCCCAGAGTGCCACTCAGATATGGCATGTGTCGGGTTGTTTGGAGTACAGCTGCTGTTGTCCAGGCTTCACTAGCCATCCACTGCAGCCCTGTTACATTCTGCTTTATCACCTATTTAGAAATATAAGGAACAAAAAGAATCTGTACATAGTCTAGGATTGAATCATTACAAATCTTGAAATCATTACATACAGGGATGGAAATTGAGATCTCAGTAGTGGTAGGAAATGTTGGTTTACTAGCTATGCATTATGCTTATTGGTTCTTTTTTGCACATGTGCTACAACCAGCTGATTTTGGTTCATGTGACAGAGGAGGAAGATAGTGGCACAGTTTGATGAAAGTAATTTTCATATCCACTATGGACATTACTTTTATTTTTTTGTCCAAAAGGACATGAGCATGACGGTAAAGTGCAAACTTCAACCTGAGCAAAAACAACTGCCTCATCCTGCTAACACAACTTCAGATCTTTACAAGCATCTGCAAAGATAGCATGCTAATGCTAAACTAGCCAAGAATCAAGCATGATGTTAAAACTGAGGGAATGATGACCCCAGCCCAGCAAACAGACCTTGAACTTCAAAAGGTAACAAAACCAGTCACGAGCAGGCTGTAGCCTCCTATTCTATCTGTTCATGTTTCTAAAGTAGAATCTCTGTGGCAATGACTTTGAAGTCTCTTTGTGCTGTTTTCATCTTTGCTTTGTGTTGTGGGCTTTGTTTTCCTACCCGAAATACAAGGAGAAAGATTATATGTGTGTCCTAATTTGGATAAGGAGTTGTGCTGGTGTGTGGGGCTGTAGCCTAAAATGCTAATTATGAAACAGAGAAAAAACAGAGAAACGCAAAAGTAATGTAGCAAGTAGTATAACGAATTTCTTTCTCCTGAGAGTAATTAAGTAGCATACTACATTACTTTAAGAAAAGTGAGCTGGAAAATATATGTAATAAATTACTTTTTTTGACTAATGACCCCATCACTGATCACAACAAAGAATGGAAATACCTCCAGCATCCATAAATATTTGACCACACAGCATGCAATTCATTTGCATGAATATAATGTCTGTAATATAATTTACATCTCTAATTACTAAGCAAGAGGCGGCTGATGAATACAATTTGATTTAGATATACCTCCTCCATTAGTTGAATCATGTGGATTTGATGTGCAAAGACAATTACCACACGTGCTGTGGACTTCTTCATCACCTCAACAATCCTCCTTAGTTCAGCTGAGTTTTCACCCCAGGGCAAAATTTCTGAGTAGGCAAGACAACTTCCACCAGACTGAGCCAACGCTTGTCGAAATGATCTCGCTACATGGACTCCATAATCATCATCACTTACCAGCAGACCAGCCCACGTCCACCCAAAGTGTTTTAGAATTCGAATCATTGCATGAACCTACATAAAGACCAGTGAAATTCTTAGTTTAGGCTTGAATTATATTTCAGTGCAAACAATAAAATTACATAATCACAGTTTTTCTTTCTAATCAATTTGCACAATACGTAATCCAGAAAAAAATGAAAAATTGAAAAAAAAAACTGCGTTGTTTAGTTCGGGGTAACTTACATCAATTCACTTGCTGTAAAATACATTTGCTCTTTGTAGAAGAAAGTTTTACCTGAAAGGCATCACTTGGAATGGTTCTAAAGAAAGACGGAAACTTATGACGGTCACTTAGACAAGAGCATGTTGCAAAATAGCTCACCTATCAAAAAACACAATTGAAATCAAAACAGATTGATGCTGAGAAGCTGGAACTAATATACAATGTATATTTCCTATTTTTTCATTTTGTCATTTCTCACCCTAGTGAGAAACATTAACTTTAATACAGCATGCCAAAAGCACATGTAAAATACAGGACAGGAAACTTACAATTGGCATTTTAAATAAACCTATTACATCAGAGGTTGCAATAGAAAATGTTGAGAAGGAATCACCCACGATCCCTACAACTGGAGGGGTCCCCAAACAGTTCTCGTGAAGCAGAAACTTTTCCTCCCGACCACTGACTAATGATAATGCAGCACTGAATCCAATTACAAGTGTGGCACAGTTGTCATAAAGACTGTATCCAAGAGTCACATTAGGTAGCAGATTGGCGTTTTTGTTGATTTCATCAATAGCAAAGGCCATTGTCATGGCATGCCTGAATCCAGGAGGGTCAAACCTTGTAAAAAACAAAACAAAAAACCCCAAAAACTCAATATTGAAAATTAACAAAAGTATAAAAATCTGCACCAGTGTTTGCTTTCATGAATTGGTGCATTTAATGCATGAATATAGTACTTACCCTTGGCAACTCAACATGTTTGGCTCTGAGGTAAACGTTAGCTCAGGGAAAACAGAGGTGTAGTGAACTTCAAACAGCCCCCCCAAAATAACATCTCCAGGTTTGTGCATCCCATTAAGATAAAACTGTCTCCTTAACTTGCAGGTTGAGAAAAGAGACTCTGAGATGAAAAAGTGGGATGAGAAGTAAATCATGATCACATAGAAATACAAGAACTTCAGTGTGTCAAAAAATGGCCCCATAATGACTCTTTCTCTTTACACCACTTTTCTTATCTTAATTAATGCTTACCTCATTTTATATCTCCTCTGGTTTCTTTTTCATTGTAGTATAGCACCACCTACATGCATATTTTATGACAGGGCATCCACTTTCTAGGTACATATTAGCTCATTAGATAAAGAATACCCTAATGACAATGTCAACTTCTGGACAACTTCCAGACTATGCAAGATTTAGTGCAAGTAAAGTAGAGTAGTAAAGCAAGTAGTAGAATCAATAAATTCGGCATTACTAACTTAATATATTTTTTGCTGCTGCCCCTGCGGCATTTTTGTAGAGAAGACAAAGTTGCTATTTTTGTAAAAAAACAAAAACAAAAAACAATAAAGGCCATAAAAGTGCTGTCAAAATTAACACGTTAACAAAGATTAATCAGTGATAATTAAAAATAAATAAATAATGCAATTAATGCATCTGGAGCGCAGAATGACTCAAAATCCCTGAAACGTTTCTGTCAACGCATTTCAGGCAGTTTGTCCAAGAGTTACATTCGCACATGTGCAAATGGGCAGTAGGTCTGGCAGTGATGATAAATGCACATTGGCCCTCTTGATGGGAAATTTGAGTATTAAAAAAATAACAAGACTGAACAGTTGACTGACATAAAGTCGTATGCACATTGTGGAAGAAGGAATTTTCTTCTTCAGCTTAAAATATCACATTGACGCGATGCATACATTAGTCGGGCCTGCTGCTAGCACATTGGCTAACGCGTCACTCAGCTTGCAACGAACCACCTCACAGCGTATCGGGGGCTCAGTACGTCTACCTCGCAATTTTTGACTGACAGAAATGGCAAGTGGATTGCAACAAACTGCAGAGCTATTAATATCGTTGAGAAAACGCGGTTTAAATAGCTTTGGTTCTTATTACCATTATCTATTTGTTTCTTACTGTATTACTATTTATATTTCATTCCTGCACAGTTGGTGTGCAGCTTCCATAATTTCGCTGTGTATATGTACAGTGACACAAAGTGCTGTTCCATTCTATTTTATTCTATTCTTTTTCACAGAAAAACTACTGCTTATAAAAACATTATCAAAAACATAGAAGAAAATTGGCAATGTAAATAAATCAAGTTTCTTTACTTACTTGTCTACAGTTTTATCTTTAGTACTGTTAACACTATGGAGACCAAGACTCACGCGTAGACATGTATCTTGTTGATTGTATGTTAGGCTTATTCTGTACAGCTGGCTCTGAAGTCAGTGACCACTCAGAGAAATCTAAGGAGTACTGGCCATTATACATGCCCGTGGAACCTAAATCTCCAGTTCAGTCACCCATTCTTGCTGATGTTTGCTTCCATGTTTTTACTTTACTTTTTTTGTATAGCAACAACAACGCTGATCAGAGCACCTTAAATTGTGATTGTGATTCCAGATAAAGTAAGAGCAATTCTATCTGAGCAAGTACTGGCTGACACTGAAGAGAAAAGGTCTTTTTAACCAGAAGAGGAAAAACAGCAGAGAATATAATAGAAACAGTCATGGTTATGTTTTTCATTTTTGGTGTATATATTAGTATTAGCCTCTTTTTTTAAGTTGTTAGTATTTTAAGATGTGTTTTTGTGATTAGGCTATAATTCAAATGTCTTCAGTTGACAGTAAAAGATGAATTGCTCATATTTTATTTAATCGTGTTGTCCACTAGGTGGTAGTAGCAGAGTGAGACTTTACAATTATAGCTTCTTTTAATATTTCTTAGTAAATTTCCAGCATTAATTTGCCAAAGACTCTGTGTGGAAATATTGTACAGTTACATGACTGCAAACATGCCAACTTAGAACTCTCAACACATAAACTGAGCTAAATGTATTAAACATCAAATGAAGAAATACTGAATGATAAGATAACTTTAGGATATCTCCAAGCCTTATCGGGGACAAAGTTTTGTTTTGTTTTGTTTTGTTTTTTTAGCTAAATGAATCCAGCTAAACTCATAGTATCTGTCAAGGCTATTTGTAATATACACTCCTGTTTAGAGTAATGAATGACCTTTCAGACTTTTAATCAAAGACCACTGCGTAAGATCATGTCCTCTTGAAGGCGTAGAGCAGAGCCCTTTCTCTAAAACCCTATATAAATTCCACTTACACACATACCTGGCATCAGGGAGAGATGGCAGTCTCAGTTCTTTTAATTGGTCTGGTATCTGCTCTGTGTTTGTTTCAGCTGAACTCAGTTTTTGCCTTGGGTGTGTCTCTGGATAGTCTGAATCAAAGGAGTAGCTTTACAGGTGCTTGGGCTGGTACTGAAGCTTCTTCTGTGAAATGTAAGTTGCAGGGTAGCATTCATCTACCTGCATTCTCAATGGATGGGGACTTCATTATTGGGGGTGCTTTCTCTCTTCACTCCTACACGCAAACAGTGAGCCATGATTATACCATCATGCCTGAGCCAGTAAGATGCAAAGGGAGGTCAGTATGGAAAAAATTATGAACATGTTGCATGTATTGTAATGGTAATCTTTCTTGCTGTGTGTTATCTGTATGAAATTTCATCTTAACAAAATCTATGTAGCCTACAATTTTAACAGTGAGGTGACTGTCTGTCTGCAGCATAAATGCCGATGAGCTGCAGTTGTCACATGCAATGGTCTTTGCCATAGAAGAGATTAACAACAATACAGAGCTGCTGCCCGGAATCAGGCTTGGGTATCAGATCTATGACTCATGTGCATCAGTTTCCATGACAGTGCATTTGGCATTTCAGTTTTTGAATAGCTTGGACCTTGTGTTTCACACTGGCAAAAACTGCTCCCAGTCAGGTATGGTGATGGCTGTTGTTGGTGAGTCTGGGTCTACGCCATCCATCAGCATGTCACGGATCATCAGTCCCTTTAACATTCCTCAAGTAAATACTTTAATTTTTTTTTTCAAACTAGGTGTTTAAAATATGCATGCACATCTGCAGTTCTTATAGGATTACCTTGTCTTCTTTTGTTTTAGGTGAGCCCCTCTGCCACATGTACATGCTTGTCTAACAAGCAGCAGTACCCAAGTTTTTTCAGAACAATCCCCAGTGACCAGTTTCAAGCTGCTGCTCTAGCCAAGTTGATAAAACACTTTGACTGGACTTGGATAGGTGCTGTTCGGTCAGATTCGGATTATGGAAATAACGGCATAGCATCTTTTCTAGAAGCAGCACAGAGAGAGGGGATCTGTGTGGAATACTCTGTATCTTTCTATCGGACCCACCCACATAGCAGGATTCAGAAAGTAGCAGATGTTATCCGCAGGTTTCTATATGATGTGGGAATTTAGTTTCATTTATTTAATGTAATCTTTCATGATGTTATGAGACAGTCAAAAAAATTATTTTGTCTCTAAAGGTCAAAGGCTGTAGTTGTTGTGGCATTTGCATCTTCAGGAGACATGAAGATCCTGTTTGAGGAGTTATCACGTGAGCCTTTCCCACCTCGACAATGGATAGGCAGTGAGTCATGGGTGACCAACCCGGGATTAAGGAAGTACAGTTTTCTCGCTGGGACCATTGGATTTGGAATTCAGAAATCTGTAATCCCAGGTTTCAGAAACTTCCTGTTGAATCTCTCTTTTGCTCAAGTGGCTGTATCACCATTGCTTACTGAGTTCTGGGAGGATTCCTTCAACTGCACAATAAAAGAAAGTGAGAAACATTTTTCGTTTTTTGTTTTTCTTGGTTGTTAGAGTTTCTTGTAAAATGTCTGGTCTTAAAAAGGCCAGACATGTTCTTTTTTGTAATTTAAGCAATTTCAAATTCAACATAATCAAAAAGGTCCGTTACTGCAACAAATCATAATCTATATGTTTAACCTTTAGGTCAAGTTTAGGCAGTCAGCCAACACTATTACTGTGGCCCCTTTTCTCAAACGTGACTCTTTGTTTGTTGAGTGATATGTTCAAAAGATATGATGTTAAATGGATGAATTCAATTGTCTGTCATTTTGGTGCCTTTTTTATTTTTAGGTAATTCTGCAGGAAAGAAAGTATGTAATGGAACTGAAGATATAAAGACTCTCCAAACCCCGTACACTGATACATCTCAGCTTAGAATTAGTAACATGGTGTACAAGGCTGTGTATGCAATTGCACATGCCATTCATAATGCATTATGTCAGGGAAGAAATGTCACAGCTCAGTGTGACAAACTAACCAAATTACAGTCCAAGCAGGTCAGTAAAAACGAATCAGTCATTGCCAACATGTTTCACTGTCTCTAAGAAACGTTAAGTGAAACATTACTTTTAGTTGTTCAAATATTGTTTTGTTTTTTCTTTCCACTCCCTTTATGTCTCAATTCATCCTTACAGATTCTAACTGAGCTGAAGAAAGTAAATTTTTCCCGAAATGGATATGATGTGTCATTCGATACTAATGGGGATCCTGTGGCTATTTATGAGTTGGTTAACTGGCAGAAAACTATGGCTGGCATAACTGACATAGTGACTGTAGGGCTGTATGATGCATCACTGCCAGAGGGCCAGGAGTTCCAGATTAACAAAAACATCATCTGGATGGAGGGCAGCACGAAAGTAAAAAGTCAAATTAATGTAATCTTTTCAGTTTTATAGCAAACATTTACATATGTTACGCTGCCTTTTTATATTACACAGGTGCCAGTGTCAGTGTGCAGTGGGAGTTGTCCTCCAGGAACTCGTAAAGTGCTGCAAAAAGGAAAACCCATTTGCTGCTATGACTGTACCGCATGTCCTGAGGGAGAGATTAGTAATACTGCAGGTAAAGTAAAATGCTTGTCTGTGCATGTAAAATGTTTTTATGATGCAAATCTGCAACATCGAATACATTACAAGAATAAATTTGTAATCTATAAAGCCAAAATTACAAGAAGCACCTTAACTCATTTTTTTCTCCCATTCAGATTCTGCTGATTGTTTACCCTGCCACATGGAATTCCAGCCTAATGCAAAGAGAGACACTTGTATTCCTAAACCCATAGAGTTTCTTTCTTTTCAAGACATCCTAGGAATCATCCTGGCTACATTCTCAGTTCTTGGTGCTTGTCTGACTATTATCACAACTGCTATATTCTTACGTCACAGGACATCTCCAATTGTCCGAGCCAACAACTCTGAGCTGAGCTTCCTGCTGCTCATCTCACTGACTCTGTGTTTCTTATGTTCAATAACTTTCATTGGAGCGCCATCTGAGTGGTCCTGCATGCTGCGCCACACTGCATTTGGCATAACCTTTGTACTCTGTATCTCCTGTGTACTTGGGAAAACTATAGTGGTTTTAATGGCTTTTAAAGCCAGACTTCCAGGTAGTAATGTGATGAAATGGTTTGGTCCTCCACAACAAAGAATGACTGTTATGTCTTTCACCTTTATTCAAGTTTTAATATGTACTATTTGGTTGGTACTTAGCCCTCCATTCCCAATAAAAAATCTAACCGCATACAAGGAGAAAATCATCCTGGAATGTGCATTAGGCTCTGCTGTTGGCTTCTGGGCTGTGCTTGGTTACATTGGCCTACTTGCTGCCTTTTGCTTTGTTTTAGCTGTTTTAGCCCGCAAGTTACCTGATAATTTCAATGAAGCCAAGCTTATCACCTTCAGCATGCTGATATTTTGTGCAGTGTGGATCACCTTTATCCCAGCATATGTCAGCTCTCCTGGAAAGTTCACTGTGGTTGTGGAGATTTTTGCCATTCTGGCCTCCAGCTTTGGACTAATAATGTGTATATTTGCTCCAAAATGTTTTATCATATTGTTTAAGCCTGAGAAGAACACCAAGAAACATGTACTGAGCAAAAATTAATCATAATTTAGTGGTTTAGAAATTGTTAATGTTACAATTCAAAGTCAAAATTGCATATAATTGTAAATCAATTTCTGGATACTGGCTACACATAATAGACAACTGCCTGACTACACATATGCACCTACACAGACATACAAACTTCTGGTATTTTCTCTTAACAGGGTCTCTCACATGGTATTCATCATCAATACTTTCATTATTGTTTGCTATTATTACTGCTATCCATATTATTATTATATTATATCATGTCAGTGCTGACCGATTTGGTTTAAATGAGTCTCTCTGTGTTGGTGGGTGATTGGGGAGTGAACTGGGCATCTGCACTGCACCCTCAGCACTTTTGGTGACTTGCTCTAGACCCAACCGTTTCAAGTGGTTAAAAGGAAAGTCATAATTTAATAAAATCTCTTATCTCTGTATTTACATAATGATTGATTTATTTTTTCATTTATTTTTGCTACCTATACTTTGTAATGACACTACTATAACTGTTATTTCATATTATTATCATTATTATTGTTGTTATTATTGTTATCGTTATTATTATCATTATGGGCATTATTGCATTTGAGAGCATTTTTATTTCTTTATATAGTTTATGTAGTTTGCATTACTACATTAAATTATTTCATTTACCATTTCAACCAACACACAAACTGGACTGTACATAGTAAACAGATACTGGACTCACCTTAATAATGTTTTTGCACAACTTGCTTGTCTTTTTTGTCTGTTCACCTGTCCTTACTGGACCTGTTTGTCTTGTTTACCTCACAATAAAACTAAAAAAGAGGAATTCCACACCTTCAAAGCACATAACCGAGTTCTTCTTCTTTGTTATTTAGAAAACTTTTTCTGTGAAGTTATTATACATTTTTTAAATTATTGTTTGTATGTGTCAATTTATCAGAATCAGAATCAGAATGGGTTTATTGCCAGATGTTGAGGTTTACAACATTAGGAAATTGCTGCGGTGCTTCAGTGCAAACAATAAGAATTAAAGTGCTATGTAGAAAGAAAGATATGTGCATGAGATATACATGAGATATATACATGAGAATAAGAATTATGAGTGCTACGTAGAAAGATATATACATGAGTGCAGGTGGTGATCAGTGCCAAACATGAAATGATGCAGTGACACAGCGTAGGGTCATGTGTTAGTGGCGGGGACAGTCATGTGGTTATTGTTCATGTGTCCAACAGCAGAGGGGAAGAAACTGTTCTTATGGCGAGAGGTTCTGGTGCGAATGGACCGGAGCCTCCTGCCTGAGGGGAGCAGGTCAAACAGACTGTGTCCAGGGTGAGAAGGGTCAGCTGAGATCCGGGCTGCCCGCCGCAGTGTCCTGGAGGTGTACAGGTCCTGCAAAGATGGGAGTCTGCAGCCAATCACCTTCTCAGCAGAGCGCACAACACGCTGCAGTCTCTGTTTGTCCCTGATAGTGGCTCCAGCGTACCACACGGTGATGGAGGAGGTGAGGATGGACTCGATGATTGCAGTGTAGAATTGCATCATCGTCCGTGTTGGCAGGTTGAATTTCTTCAGCTGCCTCAGGAAGTACATCCTCTGCTGGGCTTTCTTGATGACGGAGGTGATGGTGGGCTCCCACTTCAGGTCCTGGGTGATGGTGGTACCCAGGAAGCGGAATGAGTCCACAGAGGTGATGGGGGTGTCAGTCAGGATGATGGGGGGGAGTGGGGCTGTGTGCTTCCTGAAGTCCACAATAATCTCCACTGTCTTCTGGGCATTCAGCACCAGATTGTTGTGGCTGCACCAAGACACCAGACGTTCAACCTCCCTCCTGTAGGCAGACTCGTCCCCGTCCGAGATGAGCCCAATGACGGTGGTGTCATCTGCGAACTTGATTAGCTTGACAGACTGGTGGGTGGAGGTGCAGCAGTTGGTGTACAGGGAGAAGAGCAGAGGAGAAAGAACACAGCCCTGAGGGGAGCCGGTGCTGATGGTCCGGGAGTCCGAGACATTCTTTCCCAGCCTTTCCCAGCCTCACATGCTGCTTCCTGTCCGTCAGGAAGTCAGTGATCCACCGGCAGATGGGATCAGGCACATTCATCTGGGAAAGCTTGTCTCGGAGATGGTCTGGAAGGATGGTGTTGAAGGCAGAGCTGAAGTCCACAAACAGGATCCTGGCGTAGGTTCCTGGGGAGTCCAGATGCTGCAGGATGAAGTGTAGGGCCATGTTGATGGCGTCGTCTACAGACCTGTTGGCTCTATATGCAAACTGCAGGGGGTCCAGGAGGGGGGCCGTGAGGGTCTTGAGATGGGAGAGAACTAGGCGCTCAAATGACTTCATGACCACAGATGTCAGAGCCACGGGTCTGTAGTCATTTAGTCCAGTGATCCTAGGTTTCTTGGGGACAGGGATTATGGTAGAGGACTTGAAGCAGGCAGGCACATGACATGCCTGCAGTGAGGAGTTGAAAATGCCAGAAAACACTGGGGCCAGCTCGTTTGCACAGTGTCTGAGGGTGGCAGGAGACACACCGTCTGGGCCGGGAGCTTTCCGAGCATTCAGACTCCTAAACTGCTTCCTCACATCTGCTTCATGAATATGAAGAGTTGTGGTCGGAGGAGGTGGTGTGAAATCCTCTTTTGTGTGGGGTGAGGGGGCGGGTGTTGCAGGTGAACAGTTTGAAGGTGGTGATGGCTCTATGGAGGGGGGAGAGGTGGGGGAATGAGTGTCCAAAGTGTCTCTATTGTTGGGGCCGTTGGAGGTGTGAAGGCTGCCTGATGGCTCGTCAAAACGGCAGTAGAAGTCGTTGAGGGTGTTGGCCAAGAGCAAGTCATCAGTGGAGTGGGGGGTTTTAGGCTTGTAGTTGGTGATATTCCTAAAACCTTTCCACACAGAGGCCGAGTCATTCTCTGAGATCTGCTGCTGCATCTTCTCAGAGTGCTGATGTTTGGCAATGTCCACTTCTTTAGTGAACCTGTACTTGGCCTCTCTGTAGCAGTCCCTGTCTCCGCTTCTGAACGCCTTTCTCTTTCCCAGCCACAGCTTTTTGAGTTTAGGAGTAAACCAGGGTTTGTCATTGTTATAACTCACCCTGGTGCGTGATGGCACAATGCTGTCCTCACAGAAGTGGATATAGGAGGAGACAGTGTCCGTAAACTCGTCCAAGCTGTTAGAAGCAGCCTTCAATGTGTCCCAGTCTGTGGTCTCTAAACACGTGCGAAGCTCCTCCGCAGCCTCGTTGCTCCACAGTTTTTTAGTCCTCACGACAGGTTTGGAGAGTTTCAGCCTCTGTCTGTACGCGGGGATTAGGTGGATCATGACGTGGTCAGAAAGTCCGAGTGAAGCGCGCGGCACCGCGCGATAGGCCCCGCTGATCGTGCTGTAACAGTGGTCCAATGTCCTCTCCTCTCTGGTCGGGCATTTAATATACTGCTTGTATTTCGGAAGCTCATGGCTCAGATTGGCTTTGTTAAAGTCCCCAAGAGCAATGATGAGAGAGTCCGGGAATGTCCGCTCCGTGTGGAGTATCTGCTCCGCGAGTGCACACTGAGCTGCTTGCGCATCCGCGTCTGGCGGGATGTAAACAGCGGCCAGGATGAATGAAGCAAACTCCCGCGGAGAATAAAACGGTTTGCAGTGAATAAAAAGATATTCCAGAGAGGGAGAGCAGTGCTGAGCAATCACTGTTACATCTGTGCACCAGCCACTATTGATGTAGAAGCAGACACCTCCACCTTTGGTTTTACCGGAGAGAGCGGCCCGCCGGTCCGCGCGCAGCAGATGAAAGCCCTCCAGCTTGAGCGCGCAGTCCGGGATGTCCTCACAGAGCCACGACTCCGTAAAACATAAGACACAGGAGGAGGCAAAGTCTCTGTTCATGCTTCTCATCAGGGCCAGTTCGTCTATCTTATGAATACGTAATTCAGAGTAATCAGAGTAGGGGTAGTAATAGTGAATATTGAAATAAATGTAAAGTCACATTTCACAATAACACAATAACAATATAATTCTGATTTATTTTTCAGTTGTTTCGTACAATGGAATCTAACATTTCCATTTGAATCAAACATGAGGTCCAAGACTGCAAATTTAAGTTTAAAGTGAACTGAGTGAGCTCTGTCATCTATACACATATCTCGCACCAATTTAATCATTTAGTTATGATGCAGTGGGAAGCACTAAGAAACACTGAGTCTTATTATTAATGCGGATGCTACGTTGACATGTAGACACTTAAATGTTCTTAAGCAAGGACACAGCATCACTGTCATCTCCCAAGCAGAAAAATACACCTGCTGTGCCAAAAAAAAAAAACTGTTTAGTAATGATGTCGAGGAATACAACATAATGTCTGCTGCGACAATGGTCCACATTCACAAACCCCACAATTACAATTTGCTCACTCAGAGAAAACATTAATTTAAAAAGTACATTTCAAAAAGTCTAGTTATAAAAGTTTTCAACTGTTGTTCAAAAACTGTTGTTCTGAAAAGTTGCCGAAGCAACATTTTCATTCATTATGAACAGGAACAAAATCCCAAATTATAGGATTTAATTAACAGCAGTTGGTAACAATATTTCAGTTTCATTAATTTCCTTCAAATATGCAGCTGGTAATCATGGTGAAATACCAGCAAGAACATAAAAGAAACAAAAAACAAAAATTAAAAAACATTATAAAGTAAATGGAACAATTAAAACATCAAGCCAGGTGTACTAAAACAGATTTTTCTCTTAAATTAAAAAAATAATAATAATAGAAGAACAGATTGGCAATTATAGCCCATCTGGAGGTTCATAAAGCGTAGAGTTCTTTTTTTTTTTTTTGGCTTGAGACTATGCTTTGCAATCATTACTTTAATCAAATAACATTAATGTGTATTGTATTGAACAAAGAACTAAATACAGAAAACAATAGAATTGCATATTATTGTCATTGTACATGTAAAATAAAATTGTAGGTGTGTCCCACCAACTGTGCATGGCATAAAAATATACATAGTATTAGAGCAAGAATAAATACATGCCGGAAAAAGGTAGAATGGTTTCTTCACAGAGAACAGCCCAAGTCGGGTGTGAAAAGGCACCCAAGCCTCCCAAGCCTCGTCAGCTGCCTGAAACTCATAGAGGAGCTCAACATCTTCATTGCTGGGTATGAGGTAACCCCTCTCCCCTAGACCCTGCTCCCCACTTCCCTTTCAACCAGCAGACCCCTCTCTCCCTCCAGGAACATGAAGTCAGAAGCACTCTGATGGGGCGACCGTGGCTCAGGGGGTTGGGAAGCGTATCTGTAACCGGAAGGTCGCCGGTTTGATCCCCGGGCTCTCTGTCCTGGTTGTTGTGTCCTTGGGCAAGACACTTTACCCTACCGCCTACTGGTGTTGGCCAGAAGGGCCGATGGCGCGATATGGCAGCCTCGCTTCTGTCAGTCTGCCCCAGGGCAGCTGTGGCTACAACTGTAGCTTGCCTCCACCAGTGTGTGAATGCGAGAGTGAATGAATAGTGGCATTGTAAAGCGCTTTGGGTGCCTTGAAAAGCGCTATATAAATCCAATCCATCATCATCTGAGCCCGGTGAATGCCAGAATAACTAATGGCCTTGATGGCATCCCAAGGGCTGTGGTCAAAGCCTGTGCGGAACAACTGGCAGGGATACTCACAAAGCTGTTCAACCTCTCCCTCACTCATGCCACCATTCCCAGCTGTATGAAGGCCACCACCATTCCCCAAAAAGACTGATATAGACAGCCTCAATGACTACGAAAATACAGCCCTCACATCTGTAGGCATGAAGTGTGTCGAGTGGATAGTGTCTCAAGGTCTCTTGCACCCTGCCAACCACCTGTTTGACCTGCTGCCCTCTGGCTGGCGCAGGGGTTAATCATGTCTCACACCTTCAGGCTCACAAACAGCTTTTTCCCCTGGGCCATTTGGACATCAACAAACACTATCTCTCCACACCCGACCGATGTCCACTCACCTCACCAATCTGGGCCATGGTCTGAGTAACCCTCATCACTCAGACCACTCACACATGGTCTCTATACTCAGACCAAGTCCTGTACTACTTCAAAGCACTGTGTTCTCCAATGCATACCTTTCTCTTGTTTTCTATATATCGCTCTTGATTGTATATATTTTTCCAGTTTATTGTTTATTACTACTATTTATTACTTATTACTATTATTTAGAAGAAAATTGGCAATGTAAATGAATCAAGTTTCTTTACTTACTTGTCTACCGTTTTATTTTTAGTACTGTTAACACAATGGAGACCAAGACTCATGCGTAGACATGTATCTTGTTGATTGTATGTTAAGCTTATTCTGTACAGCTGGCTCCGAAGTCAGTGACCACTCAGAGAAATCTAAGGAGTACTGGCCATTATACATGCCCGTGGAACCTAAATCTCCAGTTCAGTCACCCATTCTTGCTGATGTTTGCTTCCATGTTTTTACTTTACTTTTTTTGTATAGCAACAACAACGCTGATCAGAGCACCTTAAATTGTGATTGTGATTCCAGATAAAGTAAGAGCAATTCTATCTGAGCAAGTACTGGCTGACACTGAAGAGAAAAGGTCTTTTTAACCAGAAGAGGAAAAACAGCAGAGAATATAATAGAAACAGTCATGGTTATGTTTTTCATTTTTGGTGTATATATTAGTATTAGCCTCTTTTTTTAAGTTGTTAGTATTTTAAGATGTGTTTTTGTGATTAGGCTATATTTCAAATGTCTTCAGTTGACAGTAAAAGATGAATTGCTCATATTTTATTTAATCATGTTGTCCACTAGGTGGTAGTAGCAGAGTGAGACTTTACAATTATAGCTTCTTTTAATATTTCTTAGTAAATTTCCAGCATTAATTTGCCAAAGACTCTGTGTGGAAATATTGTACAGTTACATGACTGCAAACATGCCAACTTAGAACTCTCAACACATAAACTGAGCTAAATGTATTAAACATCAAATGAAGAAATACTGAATGATAAGATAACTTTAGGATATCTCCAAGCCTTATCGGGGACAAAGTTTTGTTTTGTTTTGTTTTGTTTTTTTAGCTAAATGAATCCAGCTAAACTCATAGTATCTGTCAAGGCTATTTGTAATATACTCTCCTGTTTAGAGTAATGAATGACCTTTCAGACTTTTAATCAAAGACCACTGCGTAAGATCATGTCCTCTTGAAGGCGTAGAGCAGAGCCCGTTCTCTAAAACCCTATATAAATACCACTTACACACATACCTGGCATCAGGGAGAGATGGCAGTCTCAGTTCTTTTAATTGGTCTGGTATCTGCTCTGTGTTTGTTTCAGCTGAACTCAGTTTTTGCCTTGGGTGTGTCTCTGGATAGTCTGAATCAAAGGAGTAGCTTTACAGGTGCTTGGGCTGGTACTGAAGCTTCTTCTGTGAAATGTAAGTTGCAGGGTAGCATTCATCTACCTGCATTCTCAATGGATGGGGACTTCATTATTGGGGGTGCTTTCTCTCTTCACTCCTACACGCAAACAGTGAGCCATGATTATACCATCATGCCTGAGCCAGTAAGATGCAAAGGGAGGTCAGTATGGAAAAAATTATGAACATGTTGCATGTATTGTAATGGTAATCTTTCTTGCTGTGTGTTATCTGTATGAAATTTCATCTTAACAAAATCTATGTAGCCTACAATTTTAACAGTGAGGTGACTGTCTGTCTGCAGCATAAATGCCGATGAGCTGCAGTTGTCACATGCAATGGTCTTTGCCATAGAAGAGATTAACAACAATACAGAGCTGCTGCCCGGAATCAGGCTTGGGTATCAGATCTATGACTCATGTGCATCAGTTTCCATGACAGTGCATTTGGCATTTCAGTTTTTGAATAGCTTGGACCTTGTGTTTCACACTGGCAAAAACTGCTCCCAGTCAGGTATGGTGATGGCTGTTGTTGGTGAGTCTGGGTCTACGCCATCCATCAGCATGTCACGAATCATCAGTCCCTTTAACATTCCTCAAGTAAATACTTTAATTGTTTTTTTCAAACTAGGTGTTTAAAATATGCATGCACATCTGCAGTTCTTATAGGATTACCTTGTCTTCTTTTGTTTTAGGTGAGCCCCTCTGCCACATGTGCATGCTTGTCTAACAAGCAGCAGTACCCAAGTTTTTTCAGAACAATCCCCAGTGACCAGTTTCAAGCTGGTGCGCTAGCTAAGCTGGTAAAACAGTTTGGCTGGACTTGGATAGGTGCTGTACGATCAGATACAGATTATGGAAATAACGGCATGGCATCTTTTCTAGAAGCAGCAAAGAAAGAGGGGATTTGTGTGGAATACTCTGTATCTTTCTATCGGACCCACCCACATAGCAGGATTCAGAAAGTAGCAGATGTTATCCGCAGGTTCTTACATCAAAGATTTTCACTCTGGGATTTATTTTTAATGATTTTTTACAAGGTTTTTTTGTTTGTTTGTTGGATTGATATACAAAAATAAGTTTCTGACTAAACATTTTACATACCGGGTAGCTTAAAAAAGTCTTCTAATAAGTTGTACTTTTTTCACAAGATCTACATCTATGGTAGTGGTGGCATTTGCACCATCTGGAGACATGAGGATCCTGCTGGCAGAACTTTCACGTGAGCCTTTTCCACCTCGACAATGGATAGGCAGTGAGTCATGGGTGACCAACCCGGGATTAAGGAAGTACAGTTTTCTCGCTGGGACCATTGGATTTGGAATTCAGAAATCTGTAATCCCAGGTTTCAGAAACTTCCTGTTGAATCTCTCTTTTGCTCAAGTGGCTGTATCACCATTGCTTACTGAGTTCTGGGAGGATTCCTTCAACTGCACAATAAAAGAAAGTGAGAAACATTTTTCGTTTTTTGTTTTTCTTGGTTGTTAGAGTTTCTTGTAAAATGTCTGGTCTTAAAAAGGCCAGACATGTTCTTTTTTGTAATTTAAGCAATTTCAAATTCAACATAATCAAAAAGGTCCGTTACTGCAACAAATCATAATCTATATGTTTAACCTTTAGGTCAAGTTTAGGCAGTCAGCCAACACTATTACTGTGGCCCCTTTTCTCAAACGTGACTCTTTGTTTGTTGAGTGATATGTTCAAAAGATATGATGTTAAATGGATGAATTCAATTGTCTGTCATTTTGGTGCCTTTTTTATTTTTAGGTAATTCTGCAGGAAAGAAAGTATGTAATGGAACTGAAGATATAAAGACTCTCCAAACCCCGTACACTGATACATCTCAGCTTAGAATTAGTAACATGGTGTACAAGGCTGTGTATGCAATTGCACATGCCATTCATAATGCATTATGTCAGGGAAGAAATGTCACAGCTCAGTGTGACAAACTAACCAAATTACAGTCCAAGCAGGTCAGTAAAAACGAATCAGTCATTGCCAACATGTTTCACTGTCTCTAAGAAACGTTAAGTGAAACATTACTTTTAGTTGTTCAAATATTGTTTTGTTTTTTCTTTCCACTCCCTTTATGTCTCAGTTCATCCTTACAGATTCTAACTGAGCTGAAGAAAGTAAATTTTTCCCGAAATGGATATGATGTGTCATTCGATACTAATGGGGATCCTGTGGCTATTTATGAGTTGGTTAACTGGCAGAAAACTATGGCTGGCATAACTGACATAGTGACTGTAGGGCTGTATGATGCATCACTGCCAGAGGGCCAGGAGTTCCAGATTAACAAAAACATCATCTGGATGGAGGGCAGCACGAAAGTAAAAAGTCAAATTAATGTAATCTTTTCAGTTTTATAGCAAACATTTACATATGTTACGCTGCCTTTTTATATTACACAGGTGCCAGTGTCAGTGTGCAGTGGGAGTTGTCCTCCAGGAACTCGTAAAGTGCTGCAAAAAGGAAAACCCATTTGCTGCTATGACTGTACCGCATGTCCTGAGGGAGAGATTAGTAATACTACAGGTAAAGTAAAATGCTTGTCTGTGCATGTAAAATGTTTTTATGATGCAAATCTGCAACATCGAATACATTACAAGAATAAATTTGTAATCTATAAAGCCAAAATTACAAGAAGCACCTTAACTCATTTTTTTCTCCCATTCAGATTCTGCTGATTGTTTACCCTGCCACATGGAATTCCAGCCTAATGCAAAGAGAGACACTTGTATTCCTAAACCCATAGAGTTTCTTTCTTTTCAAGACATCCTAGGAATCATCCTGGCTACATTCTCAGTTCTTGGTGCTTGTCTGACTATTATCACAACTGCTATATTCTTACGTCACAGGACATCTCCAATTGTCCGAGCCAACAACTCTGAGCTGAGCTTCCTGCTGCTCATCTCACTGACTCTGTGTTTCTTATGTTCAATAACTTTCATTGGAGCACCATCTGAGTGGTCCTGCATGCTGCGCCACACTGCATTTGGCATAACCTTTGTACTCTGTATCTCCTGTGTACTTGGGAAAACTATAGTGGTTTTAATGGCTTTTAAAGCCAGACTTCCAGGTAGTAATGTGATGAAATGGTTTGGTCCTCCACAACAAAGAATGACTGTTATGTCTTTCACCTTTATTCAAGTTTTAATATGTACGATTTGGTTGGTACTTAGCCCTCCATTCCCAATAAAAAATCTAACCGCATACAAGGAGAAAATCATCCTGGAATGTGCATTAGGCTCTGCTGTTGGCTTCTGGGCTGTGCTTGGTTACATTGGCCTACTTGCTTCCTTTTGCTTTGTTTTAGCTGTCTTAGCCCGCAAGTTACCTGATAATTTCAATGAAGCCAAGCTTATCACCTTCAGCATGCTGATATTTTGTGCAGTGTGGATCACCTTTATCCCAGCATATGTCAGCTCTCCTGGAAAGTTCACTGTGGTTGTGGAGATTTTTGCCATTCTGGCCTCCAGCTTTGGACTAATAATGTGTATATTTGCTCCAAAATGTTTTATCATATTGTTTAAGCCTGAGAAGAACACCAAGAAATATTTAATGTGCAAAAATTAATCATAGTATATCAGTTTTTTGGAAATGATTATTGTTGCAATTCCAAGTCGAAATTGGATATTTTATATGTCTTTCTAAATCAATTTCTGGATACTGACTACACATAACACATAACTACACATAACTGCCCAACTGCGCATATGCATGTGCACACATCGACACACACACACACACACACACACACACACACACACACACACACACACACACACACACACACACACACACACACACACAAAGTTCTGGTATTTTTTCCTAACAGTTACTCGTACATGGTTTTCATCAGCAATATTTTCATTATTGTTTGTTATTATCATTGTTATTATTATTGTTGTTGTTGTTGAGTGTTCCAAATTGTCCTACTCTGGAACACTCTGGGTTCCAGGGTATGTCACTAGATGGGTTGGGGCTGTGGTGGGACCTCTGGGTTGGCCTCGACCTCCATCCACTGTGCCCAATCTCTCCTACTATGAGCCAATTAATGACATTATTTTTTTTTATTGCATCACATCAGGAAACAATTTTTTTTAAGGAATAAATATTAATTATTAAAAAAACACGTGAAAAGATAACTGGAAAATTTCATCCCTCATTACTATGTCTTTGCTGTCTTTTTTTTTTTTTTTTTTTGCATCACAGAAGATTAGGGCTTTTAATATAACAAGAAATATGACAAGTAAATGAACAAGTAAATGAACAACTTTATTCAAGTTTTAATATGTACTATTTGGTTGGTCGTGAGCCCTCTAGTCCCAATAAAAAATCTAACAGCATACAAGGAGAAAATCATCCTGGAATGTGCATTAGGCTCTGCTGTAGGCTTCTGGGCTGTGATTTGAGAGCATTTTTTATTCTTTATATAGTTGAAAAAGTTTTCATGACTATCAAATTATTTCTTTTACCATTTCAATCAACACACATAATGCTCTATACATAGTTATGAGACTACACTATAATAATATATTTGATGAATTTGCTTGTCTTTTTTTTGTTTGTCTGTCCTTACTGATCATTTTTGTCTTATTTACCTCACAATAAAAATACAAAAAGTAAACTGCACACTTTCAAGCACATAGCAGAGTTGTTTACTTTTGTTACTGAGAAAACTTTTTTAAATAATTGTACATTTTTTATTGTTGTTGTACATGTTAATGTATGAATATGTAACTCAGTGTTAAGTGCATAAATAAATTTAAAATCACATTTCACAATAACACTATATAGCTCTGAATTATTTTTCAGTGGTTTCATACAATGAAATCTAACATTTCCATTTGTATCAAGCATCAAGTCCAAGACTGCAAATGTAAATTTAATGTGAGCTGAGTGAGCTCTGTCATCTATATATCAGTTATGCTATAGCAGTTTTCAACTGTTGTTCAAAAATTCCTGTTCTGACAAGTTACCAAAGCAATATTTTCAATACTTAATAACACCAACAAAATCCAAAATATTAGGATTTAATCTGCAGCATCTGGTAAAAATGTTTCAAACTTTCATTAATTTCATGCATGGCCAGTAGACGTGGCGAAAATAATCAGCATAATCAGAATCAGAATACTTTATTCATCCCGAGGGAAATTAGGGTTACAGCAGGCAGCATGCTAATGGCGCATGCGCACTTACAAAGGAACCTTCTGACCAACTTTACACAAACATCACATTGGGCAGACATGTCAGAAAGGTAGGCTGATAGGAAAAAACAACGAAAATACACTACATGAGGTAAGAGGAGGAGAAAAAAAAACTCCACTCAGACTGAGCTCCTAGTGGGAGAACAGTTTGATAACAGAAAAAACACCTCAGCACAAAAGCACATGACTATCAATACACCATAGAAACACAAGACAAGCAACAGGGGTGGGTAAAGGGTAAGAGAGAGCCGGTGTAGACAGCGCATCCGGTCCTGCAGCATCTGTGCTGGTCCAGTTGACTGCTATCTTCCCCGGTAGGGCACAAGCATCGAAGGCGTTGGAAAGGGAGGGGGAATGAGTGAGTGCTTATCAGTGTAAGTGTGTGTGTGTGCGTGTCCATAGTTTAGCTGAGACAGTGTCCTTCGGCCTATCAGGCTAAGTAAACAGTCCTCCAGCCAATCCAGGTGTCCTTGCATGGGATGGGAAGAATAGCCGTAACACAGTCATTATCAGGGAGTGATTGTTCGGCTCCAGCCTTGGGCCTGCAGCTGGCGCCGTGATGGGGATCCGCAATGTTTATGTTGGTTTTGTTAATTTCCATGCGAGCAGCCCAGGAGAATTTTTCAGGCTGCTCTTTAACACTCCGACACTGGCCTCTCGATCTCCCGTTGGAGAGTCACGAGCCTCCCCATGATAGTATCAAACTTCTGTTCCATGGTGTTATCGTTCTTTTGATTCTGAGACCTCATAACTGCAGTGATCCGTTCCGCGATGTTTTCCAATTGTCACTCAAGGGTCTCATTTTGAGCAGGCCTCTCTCTGATGTTTCCCCTCATACGCTCAATGGTGTTGTTTTGAGCCTTCACAGCAGCTGCAAGCGTCTCCAAGGTGTTGACCATATTACGTTCGTTGTGAGAGGTTGCGCCTCGTTCCATTTCGATTCCAGCGGGCAGCCTTGGGGGGGTTTGAACAGCCGGTTCCGCTCTCTTATTTCTCCGATAAACCAGGGCTAAGCCAACTCCGATCAGCATGAACCCTGTTATCATGGTTCCGAATAGATAGATATCTTCAGCGTCCTCAATCGACAGTCCCGCCAGGCACATGATCCTCCAGTTCTGCCACCCGTCCATCGTGTATCCGGCAGGGAAAGTCCCTCCAGGGCACTCAGGCTCTCCCGAGCCCAGATTTCTCGTTGAGAAAAGGGTGTCAATAGCATTCAGAGACCAGTTGATCAAATCCATAATTCTCTTTTAGGTTTTAGAGAACGACAAATACCAGCAAGAACATAAAACAAACAAACAAGAAAAACTATTGAATGGTGTACTGAAACATACATTTTTTGTTAAATTTACAGAAATTTGAAGAATAGATTGGCAATTTTAGGGACGGGAGGATCTGATGCTGTCAACTGAGGAGTGGTAAAAAGGCCAACGACAGCCACTGGTCCAGGTCATTCCTTTTCAGGACACTTGCCTGATGGGCCTTCATTAGTGTGGTTGGTCAAGGTGAGATTAATCGAGATGTGCGTGCCCAGAAACCTAAATGTGGAGACGGATTCCACCCATTCTCTATTTACGAGAGGAGACTCGTGAAATCCATGATGAGTTCTTTTGTTTTATGAACATTCAGCTTCAAGTTTTCTTTGGAGCACCAGCATGACAAATTCTCTATTTCCACTCTGTACACTGTCTCATCTCCATCAGAAGTGAGCCCAACCACAGTGGTTACAATGAGGTTGGTTGGGTGGATTGGTGTACAGCAGGGGTCGGCAACCCTAGGCACGCATGCCACAGCTGGCACTCAAAGGGTTAACTGATGGCACGACCATAGCTGGACTGGCCATCGGGCATACTGGGCATTTGCTCAGTGGGCCAATGATTTTCTTTTTTCTTTTTTTTTTGTAACGGTATGAAAGGTGGTGGATTGGCCAGATGCTGTCCGGTGTGTAAAAAATAACTCAGTTATTTGGTGGTGGCTATGGTGGTGCATCCACAGATTCAGTAACATTAGCAAGTGGTGGAGGCCAGCAGGTGGATGAGAGAAAGCGGAGGCAAGAGGAGAGACCCGAGGCAGCCGCCGGTCCGAGTGTCAGGTGAACTGAACTTCAGATAAGAAGTTATGACCTGCAGTCTATCTGGGTCAGATATAAACCAAGTTTAGGTGGAGTTTATTTTTGTTCTGCTGACTTTTTACAGTCTCGAGACACAATGCATTTTTGGGACTTTCAGGTGAATGGACCAATGTTTTATTTTCTGATCAAACCAGAAAGCTTTAATGAGCAGCTAGATTTGTCTTGCATTAACTGGCTGAGTTAATGCCAGTTAATGCGACATTACACATTAACATGTGTATCTCTGTATTAACAAACATGCTATATTGGTCCAGTTTATTTTTCTTATCGTTGTTGTGAGGAGACCATAAATAGCATTTGCATTTTCTGTTGTACAGTTCATTTGCTGTTATGGAGTTCTTGTTATGGATAAAAAGTGTCTTTTTTTGGTTTCAAAATAGCTGATAACTATCCGCTGATAGCTGCCAACATCTGAGAACAAATATAATTCTATAAAGTGGTTCTATATAGTGTGTAACTGTTAATATAGAACATTATTAAATTTATTGCTAATGCAATCATATGGCACATTGACTTCTGAGGAAATTTTAGATGGCACTCGTCATCAGAAAGGTTGCCTACCCCTGGTGTACAGCAATATACTGGGTGTACAGTACTGGGCTAAGAATGCAGGCCTGCAGGGATCCACTGCTGAGTGAGAGTTTGGTGGAGAGGTAGGGGATGAGTCTGACTGATCTGTCCCGTTGGTGAGGAAATCTTTGATCGAGGAGCGGGTGGCAGGGGGGATGTGAAGATGGTCCAGTTTGTTGATAAGGATGGGATTATGGTGTTTAACACTGAGCTGTAGTTCACAAAGAGCATCCTCACCTAGCTGTTCATGTTCTCCAGATGACTCAGCCCTCTGTGAAGGGTGATAATGATGGCATCCTCTATGTACTGAATTGCTCTATAAGCCTTTTTGTGTTATATATGCCATTTTGTTATGTTGTCCTGCAATGCACTGATAACTTTCAGGTGATGTCTGTTAGTTACAGGAACTAATAATTACAAGAACTAATAGATATCAGCTTCAGCCTGAACTGGGATTTTAATTTGGATAGGACTGACAGTATCCCACCCAAGATTGTGAGTGCACCATGGATTATTTTGGGGAAAAACAAACAACACAGATGGTGCAGGGAGAATAAACAAAAGCTGGCATGCAGAGCTGGCTATTATCTCCAGCTGCAAAACAGCAACACAAACAGCCCACTTCCAATCATCTTCCTCAGCAATGCCAGATCCCAGCAAACAAAACGGAAGAGCTACAGTCAGAGATTTACTACAACTGCTTTGTCCAGGAGTGTTGTCTACTGATTGTGACGGAATCTTGGCTCCATCCAAACATTCCTAATGCCTCAGTAGAGGTACAGTGGGGCAAAAAAGTATTTAGTCAGCCACCGATTGTGCAAGTTCCCCCACTTAAAATGATGACAGAGGTCAGTAATTTGCACCAGAGGTACACTTCAACTGTGAGAGACAGAATGTGAAAAAAAAATCCATGAATTCACATGGTAGGATTTGTAAAGAATTTATTCGTAAATTAGGGTGGAAAATAAGTATTTGGTCACCTCAAACAAGGAAAATCTCTGGCTCTCACAGACCTGTAACGTCTTCTGTAAGAAGCTTTTCTGTCCCCCACTCGTTACCTGTATGAATGGCACCTGTTTGAACTCATCATCTGTATAAAAGACACCTGTCCACAGCCTCAAACAGTCAGACTCCAAACTCCGCCATGGCCAAGACCAAAGAGCTTTCGAAGGACACCAGGAAAAGTATTGTAGACCTGCACCAGACTGGGAAGAGTGAATCTACAATAGGCAAGCAGCTTGGTGTGAAAAAATCAACTGTGGGAGCAATCATCAGAAAATGGAAGACATACAAGACCACTGATAATCTCCCTCGATCTGGGGCTCCACGCAAGATCTCATCCCGTGGGGTCAAAATGATCATGAGAACGGTGAGCAAAGATCCCAGAACCACACGGGACCTGGTGAATGACCTGCAGAGAGCTGGGACCAAAGTAACAAAGGTCACCATCAGTAACACACTACAACGGCAGGGAATCAAATCCCGCAGTGCCAGACGTGTTCCGCTGCTGAAGCCAGTGCATGTCCAGGCCCGTCTGAAGTTTGCCAGAGAGCACATGGATGATACAGCAGAGGATTGGGAGAATGTCATGTGGTCAGATGAAACCAAAGTAGAACTTTTTGGT
Source organism: Rhamphochromis sp. 'chilingali' (assembly GCF_963969265.1). Classification (NCBI taxonomy): domain Eukaryota; kingdom Metazoa; phylum Chordata; class Actinopteri; order Cichliformes; family Cichlidae; genus Rhamphochromis; species Rhamphochromis sp. 'chilingali'. The sequence continues at coordinate 14,566,122 of NC_137935.1, forward strand.
ATAAACTCAACTCGTCGTGTTTGGAGGAAGAAGAATACTGAGTTGCATCCCAAGAACACCATACCTACTGTGAAGCATGGGGGTGGAAACATCATGCTATGGGGCTGTTTTTCTGCCAAGGGGACAGGACGACTGATCCGTGTTAAGGACAGAATGAATGGGGCCATGTATCGTGAGATTTTGAGCCAAAACCTCCTTCCATCAGTGAGAACTTTGAAGATGAAACGAGGCTGGGTCTTTCAACATGACAATGACCCAAAACACACTGCCCGGGCAACAAAGGAGTGGCTCCGTAAGAAGCATTTGAAAGTCCTGGAGTGGCCTAGCCAGTCTCCAGACCTCAACCCCATAGAAAATCTGTGGCGGGAGTTGAAAGTCTGTGTTGCTCGGCGACAGCCCCAAAACATCACTGCTCTCGAGAAGATCTGCATGGAGGAATGGGCCAAAATACCAGCTACTGTGTGTGCAAACCTGGTAAAGACCTATAGTAAACGTTTGACCTCTGTTATTGCCAACAAAGGTTATGTTACAAAGTATTAAGTTGTATTTTTGTTATTGACCAAATACTTATTTTCCACCCTAATTTACGAATAAATTCCTTACAAATCCTACCATGTGGATTCATGGATTTTTTTTTCACATTCTGTCTCTCACAGTTGAAGTGTACCTCTGGTGCAAATTACTGACCTCTGTCATCATTTTAGGTGGGGGAACTTGCACAATCGGTGGCTGACTAAATACTTTTTTGCCCCACTGTACTTGGCCAGACATTACACCACCAGGACCACAACCAAGACTCCAGTAAGGGAAGGGTTGGTGGGCTCTATGCTTGTGTGCTTCAGGACTGGTGCCATAACAGTAGAATAAAAGACGGTCCCTGTTCACTGGACTTGGAGGCGATGTCCATTTAGCGCAGACCCTTTTCTCTACCCCACAAACTAACGATAGCCATAATTACCATTGTTTACATTCCTCCTCAATGCTAACGTTAGCGCAGCACTCAACCACATCTAACTTATTATCAGTAAACAGTAGAGAGTGCACATGTCCATATTGTTCCTGGGGACTTTAATAAGACATGTTTGAAATCTGTACTCCCCAATTCCACCAACTTGTTAAATGTCCTTCAAGGGGGAAATAGGGAACACTACGGTACTACGGTTATGGTACACTAGACCATGTGTACCGTAATATCCAGCATCATAAGTTGGCAAGTCACAGAGGTGGTCCTGCAGCCCAAAGAAACGGCATAACTCACTCTACTGTAGGGCCATAAACAGCAGAAGGCGGTGTAGGGGCTGTGTCCAGCGGCAGTCAGGGAAGAGGCCCTGGCTGTCCCATTTCTTGCTATCGAAGCTGGCTACTGGGAACACTGAATCAGTCTCCTAAAGAATGGCTGGACTCTGGTCTGAGTTGGATCAGGTGATGGGGGAGCATGCACTACAAGCCTGGTGCACCTAAAGAAATAATCTGGGTGCACTGGGACAGCCTGGCAGGTCCAAGGGACGCTAGGGACCCAAATGGTCCATGTTCTGCACCTCCATTGCTGAGGCAGCTCCAAAGAGCTGCAAGGTGCTTGGTGCCTGTTGTGGTGCTAACCCCTAATCCCTGAGTTAGATGGTGGTTACCAGAGAGGACGTCATCAAGGAGCCATCAAGCGCAAGGAGTCCTATTGGGCTTGGTTAGCCTGTGGGAGTTTAGGGGTAGCTGTGGAGTGTGGCTCGGGCAGTCGTTGAAGGAACAACTCGGGTGTTGGATGGGTTCAGTGAGGGTATAGAACAAGACTTTCAGACTGCCTTGAATAATTCTGGCAAACCAAAATCATCAGGTGGCTCAAGCAGGGAAACCGGTGCTCCACTCTGAACATGTACAGTCGATGTGGGGTGCTGCTGACATTCAACTGAGGTTATAGACAGGTGGCGAAAGGAATACTTCAAAGAACTTTCTGAATCCCACTAACATGCATTCTGTTGAGAAAGCAGAATATGCAGACAAGGAGGACGACCAGTGATGGGAATGACGGCGTTATACGTATTGGCGTTACTAACGGCGTTGCTAACGGCGTTACTTTTTTCAGTAACTAGTAATCTAACTAATTTCTATTTCTATTGTTACAACACTGTTACCACTACTAACAAGAAAATACAGTGCGGTCGTGTTACTATTTTTCAACAAACAGACGGTTGAAGCTGTGTTCAGCTTACTGCATCTTATATCAGTTGCATGGAAGTAGCTGACTACGTAAGTAATCTGGGCGCTACAGCTTTAACCAGCTCCCGCGTACGGCAATCACTTTCTGCCACTTTTTGGCACAACACCTGGAGCTAAGGGTGCAAAACAATCGCATGAGTGCTGCTGTTTGACTTAGGAAGAATAAAGTAGTCGTGGTAAGCCAATCACATGACCACTTCAAGATGACAAAGCAGCAATGTGATATATACCAGTTTTTAAATTGTGTTGATAGGCCACATAAAACCAGAGTCATGATAAACAATATATACGCGTTTTTTCGTCAATAGTTTCGTCACGTTTACTGTCTAAGGACAGCGCTAGCAAGCACTCTCTGCTTATGACCAAAAACAAAAAAAACCCTGCCAGATTTGTGAGGTTTAGCATGTTTGGAGTGTGTAGTTAATGTGTTGTCTCGTGTAGTTAGTGTGTAATGTTGTGGATAGTTTTGTGTTGTGTGTCAGAAAAAATGAGGTGACTGCTGTCTCCAGGTAGAGAACAGGAGTGATACACCTACCGCTTTCTGCCCTGCAGGTATCAGGCTGTGATGTTCTCCTTTATAGTGGACAGAAATATTTGGAGTGGCACAGATAATTTGTGTTGCATCATATTGAATGCGGAATACCTGATTGTTATGTAAATAGTTTGAAATGGTTATTTTAAAAAAGGGGTAAAAGGTAAATGGCTGCAAATAACTTTGTTGTTTGCAAAACTTGTGCATATGATTTTAAACTTGACAATTTATATTTGCATTTAAAGTTATGAAATATGGTTAATTAAACATGTTTGTGGTTGTTACAGTAGAAAATATAACTCTTTCTACTTGGGTTTTTTTTTTTGTCTGATTTTAGATCAATTGTGTTAATACAGTATGTCAAAATGAAAACATAACTGTAAATTCAGACATGTGAGGTTGTGCTGAAAAGCATGATACCAAACAAGGCAAATCAACAGTTTTTAAAGGTGTAATTTAGAGGTAAAATCAAAAGTAGTTGAAAATGGCCAATTATACCCTGGACCCCAGAGTTTATTAACTCCTTGGTTGCTAGACCCCTTGGATGTTTCCTAAAGGCTCCGGATTTTCTTGATGATCTTGATTGACATAACCTCGAGGAATATCAGAAAATCAGAAATCACATTTAAACACTTTTGCTCAGTAATGCAGATGTACCCATCAAGCAAAAACTGTACTGCCACTCTAAATTGTAAGGTGAAGGAATTCATTGAGGATATTATGCAGGATGATGTAAATTGTTTTGTTTTCATATTACAGGTTGCTTACAGGTTGTTTTGGGGGGGGGGGGGGGTTTCCTTTAATGACCTTGAAAATTAGTAGACAAAACTAAGACTTGTGTTTCTATATCATTAAGTTTGTGTTGTTAGACTTTACTTTCCATTTTACAAAATGCAAAAAGTAATAACCAAACAGCCTTTTGGTTATTAAAAATACAGTACCATACAAAATACCATACATACTATTTAACATAGTTACTTTTAAATAAAGAAAAAAATCTGGGGACATAAGGTATACCTTATGTCTGCTTATGTCCTAGGACATAAGCAGTAGAAATTATATTAAAGACTTATTTGAAGGCTATTACATAAGGGTATGTCCTTTTGAAAAAAAAAAAAACAACTTATATAAATGCCTATATAAATGAGTGTAAAAACCACTCATATGTAAACACCTGACATCAGGCAGGGATGAAGGTAGCAGGTCTTATAATTGGTCTGATATTGGCAGTGTATTTTTTTCAGTTAAAATCAGCTGCTGACTGGGCTGTGTGTCTAGATTGTCTGAATCAAAGGACTAGGCTTACTGGAGCTCGTCCTCGTACTGAGGCTTCATCTGTGACATGTAAGCTGCAGGGTAGCACTCGTCTACCTGCATTCTCAATGGATGGTGATTTTATCATTGGCGGATCGTTCTCCCTTCATGCCTACATGCACACAGTTTACAATAACTACACCAGCATGCCTGAGGCTGTGAAATGCAAAGGGAGGTCAGTAAAAGCAGTATGTGGGTGAGCAAAGATGAAAACAAAAACAAAAAGTTTCTCTCTCTGTCTATATATATATATATATAGATAGATATATATGTATGTGTGCATATGAATACAATGAAGATATGTGCATATCGTTATTGTATTAGCCTTTTGTCCTTTCACTTGATCAATCTTGAAATTAATCTTATTCTTTGTAGAATAATTCTAACAGTGACATAATTGTCTGCAGCATTGATACCCGTGAACTGCGCTTTTCACGTGCGATGGTCTTTGCCATAGAAGAGATCAATAACAGTACAGAACTACTACCTGGAATCAAGCTTGGATACCAGATCTATGATTCATGTGCGTTAGTACCTGTTGCAGTGCACGTGGCATTTCAGTTTTTGAATAGCCTGGACCCTACATTTTCAACTGGTAACAATTGTTCTCAGTCTGGTATGGTGATGGCTGTTGTCGGGGACTCTGGATCTTCACCTTCCATCAGTATCTCACGTCTCATCAGTCCATTTAACATTCCTCTTGTAAATAATTTGAATTTTTAGCATATTTTTTACATTTAAGATATGCATGTTCATGATTTTTGATTCTATAGCTCTTTCAGAGGTACAATATTTTATTTTATTTATGTATGTGTATATATATTTTTTGTATTTCTTAGGTGAGCTATTTTTCCACATGTGCATGTTTGTCTAACAAGCAGCAGTACCCAAATTTCTTCAGAACAATTCCCAGTGACCAGTTTCAAGCAGCTGCTCTAGCCAAGTTGATAAAACACTTTGGCTGGACTTGGATAGGTGCTGTTCGGTCAGATTCGGATTATGGAAATAATGGCATGGCTTCTTTTCTAGAAGCAGCTCAGAAAGAGGGGATCTGTGTGGAATACTCTTTATCTTTCTATCGGACAAACCCACAGAGCAGGATCCAAAAAGTAGCAGATGTTATCCGCAGGTTTCTATATCATAACATGTGAATTACTGTATGTGTGGAAATTAGCGTCCTTTTTTAAGTAAATTTTTATGTCATGTTATAATGCAGTAAAAAATGTTTTTAATGCATTATGTTGTATCTCAAGGTCTAAAGCTTTAGTTGTTGTGGCATTTGCATCTTTTGGAGACATGAAGATCCTGTTGGAGGAGCTTTCACGTGAGCCTTTCCCACCTCGCCAGTGGATAGGCAGTGAGTCATGGGTAACCAACACAGAATTAACGAGGTACAGTTTCTGTGCTGGGGCCATTGGATTTGGTATTCCGAAGTCTGCAATCCCAGGTCTCAGAGACTTCCTGCTGAATCTCTCTTTCTCTGAAATCACTGCTTCATCGGTGCTCACTGAGTTTTGGGAGGATGCATTCAACTGTAGACTGAAGAAAAGTAAGAAAGTTTTCTTGCTTACAGAAAACCCTTTGGTGTTACAAAGGCTAATGCTGCTTCATAAACCAAGACATCCTCATACTCTAACAATTCTGATGATGAATATGAGATTAACAAAGGTTGAATGTCTTTGATTTAATTACTTCGAAGGTTTAATTTGAGTGGCTTTGTTTGGATGGTATAGATTTTATGTATTTAAATCTATTACATTTAGAATTTTTCAGATTTGTCAAACAAAATGTAGGAAATCTAGATCAAACTTCAATGGTGAAAACATATGTTTATGTTTGTTCGTTTTTCTGTAGGTACTGCTACTGTAGACGAGAAAGTGTGCGATGGAACTGAAGACATACAAAACCTCAAAAGCCAATATACTGACACATCTCAGCTCAGAATTACTAACATGGTGTACAAGGCTGTGTATGCAATAGCACATGCCATTCATAATGCAGTGTGTCATGGAAAAAATGTCACAACTCAGTGTGACAAACTAACCAACTTAGAGCCCAAACAGGTAAGATTAAACAAAGGATGAATTGCGGTATTGTTATTAATTATTTAACTTTTAAACATTTTTCTTTCTTTCCCCTCCCTTTCTGTCTTAACTCATCCTTTCAGGTTTTAACTGAATTGCAGAAAGTAAATTTTTCCCAAAATGGTTATGATGTGTCTTTTAATGCTAATGGGGATCCTGTGGCTATTTATGACCTGGTAAACTGGCAAAAACACGAGAGTGGCATCACTGAGATAGTAACTGTAGGACTGTATGATGCGTCACTACCAGTGGGCAAGGAGTTTAGAATTAACAGAAATGTAACCTGGATGGAAAATAGCACAAACGTAAGTCTATGGACAAGAATCTAAATATTTAAATTTTGGAGCATGGAATCCTTACACTTATATAGCAAACATTTAAATCTATTATGGTTCGTTTATGTCGTTCACAGGTGCCAGTGTCAGTGTGCAGTGGCAGTTGTCCTCTAGGAACTCGGAAAGTAATGCAGAAAGGAAAACCCATCTGCTGTTATGACTGCATAGCATGTCCTGAAGGAGAGATCAGTAATATTACAGGTAAAATCTAATGTGTGTCCATGTATTTAAAATCGTTTTATACTGAAAAATACAATTTACAATGAATAAATTCCTAGCAGCCTCTCCTTTTTTTTTTCATTTAGATTCAACTGATTGTTTACCATGCCACAAAGAGTTCTGGCCTAATGCAAAGAGAGACACTTGTATCCCTAAACCTGTAGAGTTTCTTTCATTTCAAGACATCCTTGGAATCACCCTGGCTACATTCTCAATTCTAGGTGCCTTTCTTGCCATTATAACTGCGGCTATATTCTTTTATCACAGGACATCTCCAATTGTCCGAGCCAACAATTCTGAGCTGAGCTTCCTGCTGCTCATCTCTCTCACTCTGTGTTTTTTATGTTCATTAACTTTCATTGGAGCACCATCTGAGTGGTCCTGCATGCTGCGCCACACTGCATTTGGGATCACCTTTGTACTCTGTATCTCCTGTGTACTTGGGAAAACTATAGTGGTTTTAATAGCTTTTAAAGCAACACTTCCAGGTAGTAATGTGATGAAATGGTTTGGTCCTCTACAGCAAAGAATGACTGTTATGTCTTTCACCTTTATTCAAGTTTTAATATGTACAATTTGGTTGGTAGTGAGCCCTCCAGTCCCAATAAAAAATCTAACCACATACAAGGAGATAATCATATTGGAATGTGCATTAGGCTCTGCTGTTGGCTTCTGGGTTGTGCTCGGTTATATAGGCCTGCTTGCTGCCTTTTGCTTTGTTTTAGCTGTTTTAGCCCGCAAATTACCTGATAATTTCAATGAAGCCAAGCTTATCACCTTCAGCATGCTGATATTTTGTGCAGTGTGGATCACCTTTATCCCAGCATATGTCAGCTCCCCTGGGAAATTCACTGTGGTTGTGGAAATTTTTGCCATTCTGGCCTCCAGCTTTGGACTAATGCTGTGTATATTTGCTCCCAAGTGCTTTATCATGTTGTTTAAGCCTGAGAAGAACACGAAAAAATGTTTAATGAACAAAAACCAATCATAATGTATCAAAGCTTTGTTAATTATTGCTCTTCCTACAGCAGCAGCAAATTGTACGTATTCAGTGCACATAACAAAGATTTTCATTTTCTGATGTTATTTAAATAAAGGATTTCCATTATCCATTGTTTGCCAATTGTTGTTTAATGTGCAAATACTTCATTTAAGTGAATAAATAAATATAAGTTTACATTTCTTAATAAAACCAGATTGTTCTGAGGTAGTAGTTTGACACAGCTGCTGTTAATTATTCTATTTTACTACAAAGCAAGTTTAAAATTGCAGATGTCACTTTAATGTCAACTGCGTGAGCTTGGTGTTATGATTGTCTTATCCACCTATTTTTCACAATTTTAAACACACGTTCATGCAGTGTTCTCCTCGGAAATATGTGTCACTGAAATTCATGTTGATGCTACTTTGAGGTGTAGCCGACATATAAATGCATTTAATCAAGCACAAATGATTGGACCTCCCCAAGCAGACCAATAACCTACCAAGTAAGCCAGCAGGCCAAGATCGGAGTACTCTACTCTGGTGATATGGTATTATGAGGTGGGGTCATCCCATTTAGCCCTAACTATAAGCTTTATCAAACAGGAAACTTTAAAAGATTATCTGAAAGGTAGAGGGGTTGTCTGTCTTCTGAATCCAAACTGAAAGCTGTTTCCACAGAAAAGGGCCCTGAAAGCTGAAGGTTCTGTCTCCGATTCTACTTTTAAATAACTTAGAAACTGCAAATAAGCCTGTAGTCCAAGTGCAAAGCTGTTTATATGGGTGTTATGGTACTATGAGGTCTCTAAGATAAGTAAAACCTGATTATTCAACATCTTGTATTTAATGAGATGGATTTAACCCTGGCGACCTGTCCAGGGTGTACCCCGCCTCTTGCCCTATGACAGCTGGGATAGGCTCAAGCACCCCCGTGACCCTGAAAAGGATAAGCGGATGTGAATGGATGGATGGATGGATTTAAATTTGATTTGGATTTAACAGGAAGTCAATGTAGAGAAGCTAATATGTGATACTCTATTTCTTTTTTTTTTTTAAATTTATGTTTTATTAGTTTTCTTATTTATACAACATGTACAACAAAATCACCGTGGGGGGAAAAGCAAAGCAAAACAACAACAACAACAAAAGAAACAAAAGGACCAAAACAAAACCAAACATAACACAAAAACAAACAAACAAACAAAGAAATACAATGACATTATACAAAATCGGGCCTTCCGTTTTGGACATATTTCAACCATTTCAACCAATATTCTTCAAATGAGTCCGCCTGCCACTGTTACGGGTCCCAAGGATGAAGACCACGATGACAAATATGTTACCTGTAAAAGCCGGTGAAGAGCAGAGTAAGGAAGACACGATGTGTCTCTGCTTTCCTCCAGAATGTGTCTGTGTTAATAGGAAAATTGTACTTAGTAGTCAGTATAATCTTTTAATGATATAAGTTTGCATATGGTAGAATGCTGCATGTAATCATTTGTGTGTAGAAGTATATAGTTGGTGGCATATTGAAAGAATGTCTCATCCTAGGAGGTCTGTAACATTCTAGGGTGTTCACCCCCACATCCTGGGAGCATGAGAGAGGTCGTACCTTGTCTTATTGTTTTACGGTAGGATTAACGTAGCTATGTCAGTTTTAGTTTAAGTGCTTCTTTACATATAGATGAACTGTTGGATTTTCCAGACCAGCAGGTTAAGGGAAGTCGTTTATGGGGCCACACTCTAAGGAAGGAACTCAGCCTGTAAGGAACAAACGCTCACTGAAGTATAAATAAAGACAGGGGCAGTTTCTCAGTGCGAGTCTCAGTTTGGAGGCTGCCCTTGCTAGCAAGAAGTTCTGTGTGTTTCTCTTCTCTGAGTCTTTACTGAAGAAGTGTTTTAGAGTATATATCTTGACAGTCTGAGTCTGATTTACTTCACACAAATAAATGCTATATAAACACTAAACATGAGCTTTCAATATACACAGCAAATTCAAAAGTGTTAAATGTTTTGGTGTTAGTAGTCTTCTTGCAAAAGTAGAGTTAATTTTACTCTAAGCAGAGTCACATTCTTTTAATGTAACTCTGAGGTGTAAAATGATAGTAGTTAAAATCGAGTGTTAAAAATGAGTGTTTCTATGTCAAATCTGGAGGTGTTACAATGGAAACATTAACTCTTGACCTCTTAACTCTGAACTCCTACAGGGGCTATGACACCAATAGAGTAAATTCACAGACTCCGCCCCCAGCACCATAGGCTCCAATCAAAGCTGAAGTGAAGCAGTTTCAGAACATTTTGCTCTACATATTTGAGTTGTTTGCCATGCTTGGTAAGTCATTTTTTCAAAGATTGTTTCAATTATTATTATTAGCTTTTACTTCTGTGGCTCTTTGGAGTTGAGACCAAGCTGTGTGAAAGGCATTAGCCATGTTGCTCGGTGATAGCATAATATTCTGTTTTAGCTAGCTGAAAGGTATTGTTTGCGGGCAAATACCACAGCCTTGAAAAAAAGCTTGCATGTGAATTTTCAGTCAAATGTTTGGTCAAATACACCTAAAACAATGTCTAGAATGTGAAATGTTGGTATATTGGTGCTACTTGAAGCCTGAAAATGATCTCCCATAAAAAAAAATACTTTACACAAGTAATGGCTCAAAAAGGATTCCTTTTTTTTTTACTGTGCTGCAAATGATTACCGGATTATTTGTGCCATTAATTAGTGTCAACTAATTTTTATTCAATCTCCACATAGGATATGCTTGTGAAGATGGAATATTTAAACTCCCAGAGAGCAGCCATTTGGCTTTTCTACCTATAAAACCCGGAGAGCAGCCAAATGGCTGGTAGGCTTTTAGCTAAGCTTTAGCTTCAGCCAAGTGGAAGCTAAATTGGCTAGAATTCCCAGGTAACAACCTAATATACATATGAATGACTAGCCAATTTAGCTTCCACTTGGCTGAAGCTAAAGCTTAGCTAAAAGCCTACCAGCCATTTGGCTGCTCTCCGGGTTTTATAGGTAGAAAGGTAGAAGCCTGGCTTTGCAGGTGATATGGGGGAGAGCAGAAGTGCGTTGAAGTTCCACAAAGTGATGAATGAAGGACATGCATATTGTATCCGATTGTTCAGTCTGACATCACTAGCCATGTCTGGGTCTAAACTCCGCTGCAGGTCCATATATCAAACGATCACTATGACATTACTGAGAGTTGAAAAACTGTCTAAAGTCTTTCATCTTTAATAAAATGATCAGCGTTCTGCTCTACCAGGTGTAACAATTGAGTTTAACATCCAGGCATCCATGAAAACGGAATTTATGACATTTAACGGAGTTAGAAGTTAGCAGGGAGTTAGCTCGCTAGCTTCTATCTAAATACAATATAGCATGTCCTGACTGCGGGGTTTTGGAAACAAATTAAAACGTACAGCTCTGCTATCACTTCCAGCATAAATGAAGACAGAAAACTAAACAGCAGTGATGTTTGTAGGGTTACTGAAGTTGGGCTAGCTGGTATACAATGATGTGCTACGTGACCGCTAGCGACACAGCTATGTTAGCATAATATAAACAAGCTAACTTTTTTTCCACTCGATAAAAGTTAACGTGAGTGTTCTCGGTGGTCAGGAACAAATGTAATCGCATGGCAGGATGCTGTAAAAGGACCAAACTTCAGCCAGGAGAACAACTGAGATAATCCATCCACAATACGAGGTTAGTCATTCATATATTCATATTCAGGAAGAGCCTCAGTTGCAAGTATCTAAAAAAATCTTGATTTTCTAACCCAAATATTTTCTTAAGGTCCTGGAAACTCATCACTTTTCCATTTTTCAACAAGGTACTGTATGTGGTGAGACCTTTATTTGCCCATGTTTTGAATGTCGAGTCGATCTTACTAGGCAAAAATTCTGGGTCATATGCAAACCACTTAAGGACAATTCCACTTCTTTCCATCTTGAACAGTATCCAGGTTTACACCAGCCCACCAGATTTCTTATTTGTGTTGCACTGTAGTAGTCCTGTAGGCAAGGGAGGCCTAATCCTCCTTTATCCTTGGGAAGCTGAATTTTTATGAACTTAACTCTTGGCTTTTTACCCACCCATATAAATCTTGAGAGGATCATATCCCATTCTACAAAGTATCTATCAGGGTTTTCTATAGAAACAGACTGGAATAAGTACAGTATCTTTGGGAGCATATTCATTTTTATGATATCCACTCTAGAAGAGATGCTTAGATAAGGGGTTAATGACCATCTGCTAATATCTAGCATGATATCTTTTTTAAGTAGGGGGTAGTTGATTTCTTCCAAACTGGTTATATCCATTGATAAGTTTATGCCCAGATATTTGATAGTTCTTTTGTCACAGCTTAGTTTGTATTTGCTGAGCAGATTTATTATTTTTTATTTATTTTCATTTATTTATTTATTTTTTTTGGGGGGGGGGGGGGGGGGGGGGGGCTATAAAAGCTACTAAGAATTTGTGTTTTTTGTATATTCAATTTATATTGCGAGTATAGCCCATACTCCTTTACCACTGACATGAGCTCCATATGTGATTCAGTAGGTTTTGATAAGTAAACCAAGACATCATCTGCGAACAAGGCCAATTTCTGCTCACTTCCAGCAATATTAATCCCTTTTATTTTACCTTTCAAGCTTAAAAGCATCTGAAAGTTCACCGTTAATCTTTATTTTTGCAGTTGGGCTATTATACAAAGCCCTCAATATTGTAATAATGGACCCATTAAACCCAAATCTAAGCATTGCTTGCAATAAAAACTCCCATCTCACAGAGTCGAAAGCTTTTTCAGCATCTATCAATAATATATCTGGTATTTTATTTAAATATGTCTAATAATTTGCATTCATTAGCGTTCATTAGTCAAACCTCAGATGCAGGAGGAACAATACAGTTTTTGTTCTAGTTGCTGGATGAGCTCTTTATGCTTTCAAGGATATTTGAGGGTTTGTGCGAGTTTGCCCCACCATTCTACATGTGTTTTGTGGACTTGGAAAATGCACTAATCGCATCACATGGAGTGTATTTTGGGTTGTGCTTCTGGATTATATGGTGTCTGGCCCATTGTTATGAGACATTTGGTTCTTAGTTGCAACAGTTAACTTTCGTAATCACTTCCTACAAATCATCAACTTGTCTGCTACACCCCATTTCTAAAGGACTTCTCAAAGATGTTTTACCATTAGTTAATGCTTTAATCTTAAAGCCATGAAGCCAGATGACATGTATCAGTTAGTTAAACTGCAAGAATGTCTTAAAGACATAAAGACTTGGATGACCAAAATTCTAAGTTCCTTTTTCTAAATTCAGATAAAACTGAGGTTTTTGTACTTGGCCTTAACATTTCTGGAACATGGTGTTTAACCAGATACTTCCTGGAGTTCTTCGAGTTGCTTTTGACCTGTTTAAGACTATGCTTCCTCTTTACCGTCACCCAGCCAGCCTGTTTCCCTGGCTGCTTGGGATAGTCTGCTACAGGGGACTGGCTAGCTATGTGGTTTTCAAGGGTGCGAAGCCGAGTCTCCAATTCATTGATCATGGCCTCCAAAGTTAAAAATAGGTTACATTTATTCCAAGCAACATAATTGCTAGAGGCTGAGGAGTAACTAAACATCTGACACAATGAGCAGGAAAGTGCAGGAGGGACAGGTGAAGAGGCCATGCTGATAGCAAGGTGGCTACGAGCTAAAATATGTCCTTCAAAGTGCATCTTAAACAAATATGCAGGAGTGCATTTCTTACATTGGCATAATATTGTTAAGGTTCACATAATATTGAGGAAGGAGAGTACAAACAACCATGGTCCAGAATATCTTGGTCAAACAATTGATTTTAATGAATACACGCGTGGGAAGACCACTCTGTATGCAGACAGGAATTAATCTTCGACTTAATCAAAGCATACACAGATTTTTATAGCATCAGGGTTTGAATTAACGACGCCCCTTCATACGTCACAGACAGAATATATACACACGTCAAATCAAAACCACAATGACTTTTAACACAGTTTAAAAGAACGTTGTCTTCGTCTCGTCTGGAACACGAGCCCCACATCCTACCAGACGCTGTTCCTCTTTCCAGAGACAAACATGACCAACCTCTCACCTATAAATGAGTCTACTAATGTGTGTGTGTGTGTGTGTGTATGTGTTGACCTTACATGCCCTCTCATCTCACCCGTTGCACTTCTGACCTTTTACCAGACCAGAGGCTCATCCTTATGTGTAATAACCTAACTGAAACTATATGTACTATGTTGAATAAATGTTTTAATCAAGAACCTCTACTAAGAGCTTAGTAAAAGAATATAAAAGTATAACAGACAATTTGAATAACCTAGTAATTCAAATAGCCTCGTCTAACCTGCTCAGAATAACTTAGACTCTGCTTTCACTTCTGCAAACTCTCTGCAACTTCCTGTCAGGCTGCAACTTAGTCTTTCTAAAAGACACACACTGTTTAAACCTCTGAATACAATATCAATGCTGCAGATTATATTATTAATGCAATGGTAATGATGATGATTATTTAACAATAGCAGTAAAATAATTTCCCTGCTCCACAATATCTCTAAAATCAGAAACATCCTGTCCCAGAGTTATGTTGAAAAACTATGCCTCATAGTACCATATCATCCCAAAAGTGCAATTTGACTGCTGGCTAGGGATGGGTACCGATATCTGACATAAACGGTAGTAACCAGACCAAAAAGCAACGCACATTTCGGTGCTTTATTTCGGTGCTTTTTTTTTTCTTTCCTGAATTCCACCATGGCCGGTCCCAAGCCCGGATGAGAAAGGAGGAGGGTTGGGCGTTGGGCTAGCAACTCGACCCCATAAAAACTTTTACCGCTACGGAAACGACAAGAGAGAAATATCGATTACGAGATGTTAGCGGTAAAGAGCGCCGTCTGATGACTTGGAACGTCAGAACTTTAGTCCAGAGTGGACGGTTAGCACAAGTGCTGCGCGAGTTTGAGCGATACATGTTGGACATCTTGGGCCTGAGCGAGATAAGATGGACTGGAAATGGGCGAACGAGTGGCAGCCGCACTGGTCAGTTGGCGACCAGTCTCTGAACAACTGATCGTGGCAAGATTTATCTCCACCCATGAGAAAACCACTGTGATTGAAGTTTGTGCTCCGACCGAGGACGCCGATGACATGGACAAGGACGCCTTCTACGACGAGCTTCAAATGGTTCTGGACGAGGTGCACCGGCATGACATCGTCATACTCATGTGCGTTGTCAAATGGTTCTGGACGAGGTGCACCGGCATGACATCGTCATACTCATGTGCGACTTCAACGCAGAGATTGGACCTGATCGAAATGGCTTTGAGCAGATGATTGGCCCGCATGGATCGGCCGCGAATACAAATGACAATGGCCTGCGATTGACTAGTTTCTGTGCGGCAAACAATCTCTGCGTCGGGAACTCATACTTTCGTCATAAGCAAATTCACAAGAAGACGTGGAAAAGCCCTGGTGGTCTAACAGCAAATGAGATCGACTACATTTGCATATCGAGGCGATGGAGGTCAGCTACTGCTGACGTAGTCACTCGACGCGGCGCGGATGTTGGGTCTGACCACTATCTTGTTATGGCAAAGCTCCAGTTGCGGCTCAAACGAACAAGACAAGATGCTTGCCGCGTACGCCCTTTCGATGTTGCCAAGCTCAAGGATTGCGATTTCCGCAACCGATATAACGCTGAGATCCGAAATCGCTTTGCCATCTTGAATCAGTTACTAATTACTGATTACTTCCCCAAAAACGTAATCCCGTTACTTTACTGATTAGGGAGCAGCAGCCGTTCTTCTCTGGGCGAGTAGCTTAATGTTGTCTGTGTGTAATTTACGTTGAGTAGGCTAACCACGTTATTAAATTAATGCATGTAAGGTGAACTAGCAAACACAGTCATAGTTACATGCGGCTGTCTTCTTGTTTGATGGCAGATACTCCTTTAACCCTGGCCAAAAAGGCTAAAATTACCAAAGAAAAAGTGGACGAAATTCATAGGGCAGCGACAAAATTTATAGACAAAGATCTCCATCCATTTTCAACGGTGGAGTAACCATAAAACAAAAGACTGCTAAAAATAAAAACATAAGAGGTTTTTGGACAACGTTTGTGTTCTCCATTCTTTAAGCACCAGTTCTAGCACCGTTTGAGCACTGGCACCGTTTCAAAAGTACCGGTTTGGCACTAGTATTGGATAGAGATGGACCGATCCAATATTACGTATCGGTCCGATACTGACCTAAATTACTGGATCGGATATCGGAGAAAAATAAAAAATGTAATCCGATCCATTAAATATCACGAAAGCACCTCACAAAACCTGCAACACGCCGTAACTCACCTCAGAATGTTAGCACGTCGGAGCAGTATGCATCACGTGATAGAGCAGCACGTTTAAGCTTGATCAGCTGTTGTTAGAATGTATTTAATATTACTTTCTACTCGAGGATCTTTTTCTACGTAGCTGACGCTGGTAACTGTGCAGGGGCGGATATAGCAAAGTTTAGCCAGGGGGGCCGATAGGGCATTAACAGGGAAAAGGGGGCACAAAAACATACTTTTCTTTCTTATTCTCATTTAAAATGTCTAGCTTTTAATAAATAATTATCTGACACCCAAAGTTTTAATTTGATGCAAAATGAATAGAAGTCCATTACTGTATATAGTGACTATTAAGTCTAATATATATACCCTAGTAAGCTATAGTACTTTTTCCTTTGGGAAGGTACCATCTGTGCAGTCTGCAATTTTGTTGAAGAAAGATGTTGAATCTATTTAATATTTCTTGAAAAATAATTGATTTCTGTGCATTTCTGTGAAATTTTTTTTTGCATACAGGTATAACAGAATAGCTTTAGTGTAGTTGTTGTTTTAAACTTGAGTATGAACTTATACAAAATGCAGCAAGATATTTAAAAAACAGTTTTGTTGATTAAAAAACACTATATCGGATTCATATCGGTATCGGCAGATATCCAAATTTATGATATCGGTATCGGTATCGGACATAAAAAAGTGGTATCGTGCCATCTCTAGTATTGGATAAAACCTAAACGATACTCATCCCTACTGCTTGCTTGTGGTTCAATACACCTAGACTATTTTCAAGATTAGGCTTAAAACTTTACTTTTTGATAAAGCATATAGTTAGAACTGGATCAGGTGACCCCAAATCCTCCCTTAGTTAAACTGCAATAGGTCTCGGCTGCTTGAGCCTTCCCATGTTTCACGGAATGTTTCTTTTTCCTTCACATTTTTTACTCGCTGTATGTTTATACACTACTTTGCGCTGAATCGTTACTTGTTATTAATCTCTAGCTCTCTTTCACATATTGCCCCCCCCCCCCCCCCCACACACACACACACACACACCCACCCCCAGAGACTGGTTCTGCTGGAGGTTTCTTCCTGTTAAAAAGGAGCCTCTCCTTCACACTGTTGCCAGAGTGTGCTTGCTTAGAGAGGGGGTCATCTGCTTGTTTGGGTCTTTTCAGGGGTTTTTTGTATTATTGTAGGGTCTTTACCTTACAATATAAAGTGCCTTGAAGCAACTGGTAAAAAATGTAATGTAATGTAATGAATTGAACTGAACTGAACTGAACTGAACTGAACTGAATTGAATTGAAATGAATTGAATGGGCTGGAGACTGCTTGTTCAGTGTCTCAGACCTGGAGGAAAAAAAAGTCAAAATGAACTAATACTGAGTATGACATATCTATCACCCACCTGGCTCTCATTCAGAGTTTCTTTCTGACTTCTCTAATGGTAAGCTCTGTATCCAGGCTGACAAATACCAAAAGTTCTGTTGAAACAAATAATCTTTTAACGTTTTCTTGAAAAAAAAGTATGAATTATTTTGCAAATAGAATTTTAAGAATTAGAGAAAATTATTTTTTTTTAACAATCTCACAGGTTTATAATTATGTACAGCAAACAGATTTTCTCTCTTGAACTCCCTCCACAGCCGTGGCTCCAGGGTAAGGGTCCAGTAACACTGTGCAACTGAACTGCTTCCTCTCACCTCTGACCAATTTGCCTTGGAAGACCCTACCGGGGGGAGATAAAGCTCCCTGACAACATAGCCATTGGGATCACTGGAAACTATAAACCAGTCCACCACAATAAGGTGCCAATTCACTGAGATGTTTCTGGCGGGGCACAGCCCAAAGAAACGGCATGACCTGATCTCCTGTAGGCCCACCAACACCAAAGTGTCTCTTCATTAATTACTTTTTCATTTACTATGTACTTACACATTGCATTTAATCATTACTTAGTATTGGTCCCTGGCTGACAGTTTGTTTTTTGTCCTGCCTTCCTCCCATCACAGATGTTTTCCCCTCCCTGAACATAGCTCTGTCAGTTTTCTTTCTAGTAAAAAGGAGTTTTCACTCCCTGCTCTTTTAAATTGCTTGCTCATAGAGTGTTATTTTATTGTTGAGGTTTTCTTTTTTTATTGTCTTTACCTTACTATATAAAGTGCCTTAAGGTAACTGCTGGTGCTATATGAATAAAATTGAATTGAATTAAGTTTGGTTTATTAGGTTATTAACATGGAAAACTGAAACAGGCAATTTTCCATTTAATACTCCCGATTCTTATTATCAAACATGTAATAACAAATGTGATTACACATGAACTACGAAATTTGGTAACAAGCTTTATCATTGGTGGGATTGTTGGAAAGCAACAATTCTAGTACAATTATTGCTTTGGTTATTCTGTTTCTTCTTCTTCTTAATAATAATAATAATAATAATAATAATAATAACATCATTTGCCAGCTAGCCAGTCTCACACAGTTTGTTTTAGGCAAGCCATTCACACCTCAAAATAATCAGCTTGATCATGCGCTACATGATTCAATTCAGAACAACACAACCACAGCACAAAGTAGGGGACAAGTAGAAGTCACATCCATACACAATGGACCCCAGTCCAACACAATGCAATACAGAGTCTGGGATGTAAGGAGGCTCCTGCACTGTTTGGGTAGCATTTACTCCCTATTGTTGTGATATCCAGTAATAAAATGAGGTTACTTCTAGATTACTGTCACTAATTTGAAAAAAATCTTCCAAAGGCTACGTTATCACATTATAGCATATAGATTATCATATTGTTACTAAAATTACTCAAATAAAAATACTATATAACTATAATATATAAAATATAAAATTTTTGCCTCATAGACATTGTTATTTTACTTGCCATTCATGATCACTATTTATTATTTCACTAATTAAATTTCAGTTTCTTTAAATTTAAAAATCCATAGTTGATACTCCGCTTCCTGTTCAGTAACATCTTGATAATTTCATAGAAATAAATTGTAATTTTTTATTATTTTCTCCCTACTTAAAAATTAATACCCCACTATTATAATGTTAGTTCTAATTTGTAATATAAAGTCCAGCTGAAAATATTTTACAAGAAGAGAACACAGACATGGAAACACTGTAGAGGTTACACTCAAGACTTGATCAACCACCACTGGATAGGGGCACGCCCTCTTGAAGAAAACAAAAAAGAAAAAAAAACAGCCTTTGTCAAAATACCTATATAAACCAGTAAAACTCTCTTACACTCATATACAAACCACTGACATCAGGCAGGGATGGAGACAGCGGGTCTTACAATTGGTCTGATATTAGCAGTGTATTTTTTTCAGCTGAACTCAGTTATCGTGTTGGCTGTGTGCCTAGATTGTCTGAATTATAGGAATAGGTTTACAGCAGCTCATGCTGGTACACTGGTTTCATCTGTGAACTGTAAGCTCCAGGGTAGCACTCGTCTGCCAGCATTCTCAATGGATGGAGATTTTATTATTGGGGGATCATTCTCCCTTCATGCCTACATGGATACATTTTATAACAACTACTCTAGCATACCAAAGCCTGTGAAATGCAAAGGGAGGTCAGTAACAGTGAGATATGTGTGATAACAACATATTGGATTGTATAATGGGGGATTAAAGTTGACATGTATTGTGTTTAAAGGTGCTGAATTATCTCTGTGTCGCACCAAAAACAAATGTAAAGCAATAATGCTGGATAATTTGCAATTTTTCATTTAATTTTAAGTTTTATTCCAGTTTTAAAAGCTTCATAAATTAAAGTGTGTTAAGCAACAGTTTCATAAGTGTCAACCCAGAAAACAAAAGATAATTTCCAGTAGTTATCTGACAGTGGTTCAATCCTCCAAAATGTCCTTCATATGTAGCCTTGTAGCCTTAATTCTAACACTTGCTTGACTGTCTACAGCATTGACACCCGTGGGCTGCACTTCTCACGTGCAATGATCTTTGCCATAGAAGAGATTAATAACAACACAGACCTGCTACCTGGAATCAAGCTTGGATACCAGATCTATGATTCATGTGCATTAGTGCCTGTTGCAGTGCACGTGGCATTTCAGTTTCTAAATAGCTTCGACCCTGTGTTTTCCACTGGTAACAATTGTTCTCAGTCTGGTATGGTGATGGCTGTTGTCGGGGACTCTGGGTCTACACCATCCATCAGCATTTCACGTCTCATAAGTCCCTTTAACATTCCTCAAGTATGTATTTTTTTTAATTTTGGCACAAAATTTACATCTCCATAAAATTTGAATGCACAGTTATTTAATGAGTAGCACTGTTTTTTTGTTTTGTTTTAGGTTAGCCACTTTGCCACATGTGCTTGCTTGTCTGACAAGCAGCAGTACCCAAATTTCTTCAGAACAATTCCCAGTGACCAGTTTCAAGCTGAATCACTAGCCAAGCTGGTAAAACACTTTGGCTGGACTTGGATAGGTGCTGTTCGGTCAGATTCGGATTATGGAAATAATGGCATGGCTTCTTTTCTCCAAGCAGCACAGAAAGAGGGGATCTGTGTGGAATACTCTGTATCTTTCTATCGGACAGACCCACAGAGCAGAATTCAGAAAGTAGCAGATGTTATCCGCAGGTTTCTATATCACAGATATAACATGTGGATTATTGTATGTGTTGAAATTAGGTTCCTTTTTTAAGTAATATTTCATGTCATCATGAGACAGTCAAAAAATGTTTTTAATGCTTTATGTTGTATCTCAAGGTCTAAAGCTTTAGTTGTTGTGGCATTTGCATCTTTTGGAGACATGAAGATCCTGTTGGAGGAGCTTTCACGTGAGCCTTTCCCAACTCGCCAGTGGATAGGCAGTGAATCATGGGTAACCAACACAGAATTAACGAGGTTCAGTTTCTGTGCTGGGGCCATTGGATTTGGTATTCCGAAGTCTGCAATCCCAGGTCTCAGAGAATTCCTGCTGAATCTCTCTTTCTCTGAAGTGGCTGCTTCGTCAGTGCTCACTGAGTTTTGGGAGGATGCATTCAACTGTAGACTGAAAAAAAGTAAGAAAGTTTTCTTGCTTACAGAAAAACATCTAATTTGTCAGATTTATCAAAATAAAAAGTATGAAATCTAGATCAAAGTTCAGTGGTGAAAAGATATGTTTATGTTTGTTCATTTTTCTGTAGGTGCTGCTACTGTAGACGAGAAAGTTTGTGATGGAAATGAAGACATACAGAATCTCCAAAGCCAATACACTGACACGTCTCAGCTCAGAATTACTAACATGGTGTACAAGGCTGTGTATGCAATAGCACATGCCATTCATAATGCAGTGTGTCATGGAAAAAATGTCACAACTCAGTGTGACAAACTAACCAACTTAGAGCCCAAACAGGTAAGATTA
Organism: Rhamphochromis sp. 'chilingali'; assembly: GCF_963969265.1. NCBI lineage: Eukaryota > Metazoa > Chordata > Actinopteri > Cichliformes > Cichlidae > Rhamphochromis > Rhamphochromis sp. 'chilingali'. Next base: position 14,587,566 of record NC_137935.1, read on the forward strand.
AACGTATATGTTAATGTCATTGTCTTTTATTATTTCTGATCTCACATGGATGACGTGTAATATTACTATTAATTTTTAAAATATCAAACTTTTTTTATTTCTTTTCTTTCTGTCTTAACTCATCCTTTCAGGTTTTAACTGAACTGAAGAAAGTAAATTTTTCCCAAAATGGTTATGATGTGTCTTTTAATGCTAATGGGGATCCTGTGGCTATCTATGAGCTGGTAAACTGGCAAAACCACGAGAGTGGCAACACTGAGATAGTAACTGTAGGACTGTATGATGCGTCACTACCAGTGGGCAAGGAGTTTAGAATTAACAGAAACATAAACTGGATGGAAGATAGCACAAAAGTAATGAGTCAAGAATCTATATAATTAAATTCAATGAGTATGAAATCCTTATAGCTGTGCAGAAAATATTTACATCTATTACACTTCCTTTATGTCTTTGACAGGTGCCAGTGTCAGTGTGCACTGACAGTTGTCCTCCAGGAACTCGTAAAGTACTGCAGAAAGGAAAACCCATCTGCTGCTATGATTGTATACTGTGTCCTGAGGGAGAGATTAATAATATTACAGGTAAAACTGAATGATGATTATTATCAATATCTGTAAAATTGAATAAAATAAAAAAAGAATCTCTCTTTTTCTTTTTAAAAAAAATGTATTTCTTTGATTTAGATTCAGCTGACTGTTTACCCTGCCACAAAGAGTTCTGGCCTAACTCAAAGAGAGACACCTGTATCCCTAAACCCATAGAGTTTCTTTCATTTCAAGACATCCTTGGAATCATCCTGGCCACATTCTCAGTTCTGGGTGCCTTACTGGCCATTATCACCGCAGGTGTATTCTTTTATCACAGGACATCTCCAATTGTCCGAGCCAACAACTCTGAGCTGAGCTTCCTGCTGCTCATCTCTCTCACTCTGTGTTTTTTATGTTCATTAACTTTCATTGGAGCACCATCTGAGTGGTCCTGCATGCTGCGCCACACTGCATTTGGGATCACCTTTGTGCTCTGTATCTCCTGTGTACTTGGGAAAACTATAGTGGTTTTAATGGCTTTTAAAGCGACACTTCCAGGTAGTAATGTGATAAAATGGTTTGGTCCTCCACAACAAAGAATGACTGTTATGTGTTTCACCTTTATTCAGATTTTAATATGTACTATTTGGTTGGTAGTGAGCCCTCCCTTTGCAATAAAAAATCTAACCACATACAAGGAGAAAATCATCCTGGAATGTGCATTAGGCTCTGCTATTGGCTTCTGGGTTGTGCTCGGTTATATAGGCATACTTGCTGCCTTTTGCTTTGTTTTAGCTGTTTTAGCTCGCAAATTACCTGATAATTTCAATGAAGCCAAGCTTATCACCTTCAGCATGCTGATATTTTGTGCAGTGTGGATCACCTTTATCCCAGCATATGTCAGCTCTCCTGGAAAATTTACAGTGGTTGTGGAAATATTTGCCATTCTGGCCTCCAGCTTTGGACTAATGCTGTGTATATTTGCCCCAAAGTGTTTTATCATATTGTTTAAACCTGAGAAGAACACGAAAAAATATTTAATGAGCAAAAATCAGTCATAGTATATTAATAATTAAAAAATTCTTAATATTGCAATTGTGAACTGAAATTGTGCTTTTTGTACTTACATGCCAATAGTTAAATTATTTATTATTCATATGTGTAACTCTTTAATATGTGAATGTTTTATTGTGATTTAAGCACATAAATAAATGATGGTAATGGTGGTAATACATTTATTTATTTATTGGCGCCTTTAAAGACCCTCAAGGTCCCCTTAACCCTTTAGAGCCGGTCGGAGCAGGCACGCTCTGTTTTGCATAACTATTTTTAAATCCCGGTAGCTCTGCAACCACGTAAGCTAGCGCAATAATTATTTTTGCATATGAAACCGGAGGAGTTGTACTTACATCTTATGCCATCAGCTTGTCCTAGGTCACAGTTTCCTTCCACATATAGCTTTGCAAAAACTGCATAAAAAGCACTTGCAGGAACAAAAACATGATATTCCAGAAACACGCCTTGCCGATCCAATCAGCTGTTCATAACACTTCCTACGTTGGAACAGACGTCAGCGCGAACTTTTGCATGTCCGCCATTACCTGCCCGAAACCGGAAGTGATGTCATTTTCGTGGAAATGTAGTTCTTTTTTACCATCAGGGCCTGAGGGCCTAAACTGGTGTTTTTAAAAGTTATCTTTGACTTTATGACTTTCTGTGTCTTTTCTGGGATGCTTAGGACTCATATTGCATTGCTGTAAATAGTTTATTTTGATGCATATGCTGCTTTTTTGCAAATTTGCAGTATAATATTTATTTTCGTTTTTCCTGCAGTATATAAAAATTGGTGTATTTCAAAAATAAAACTATGAAGACACTCAAAATAAATTTCCTGTGGTAGGAAACTATTTTGTGCAACTTTTTTTTTATTTACAGTTTTGAGGGATAAGCCTCTTAAATTTCTCTAACTAGAAATTTATGTTAAAAAAGCAAAAACGATTTTCAATTTTTTTGTAGTTTATTGCACTTTTTTGCAATTTATGTAATTACTATGCACTTAATGAATATATATTATTAAAATCTGGGCTATAATTGTTGTATTGATGTATAGCAACTTGAAATGCTCCCAAAAATGGCACCACACCATGTAAAAATATAATATAAGCTCTGGCGGACTTGGTTCTATGGTAGGTCTTAAAGGGTTAATTAGTACAATAAAAACACAAGGTAAATGAAAAATAAAAAAACAAGTATGAAAGTATAAAAGCAAGTATAAAAGTAAACACGGTAAAAAATCGACTAAGATGGAATCATGATGTAGGGTATTCAGTTTTTAAATAGATGAGTTTTAAGACATGATTTAAGAGTGGAGAGAGCGTTTGTAGTCCGGAAACCTGATGGAAGTGCATTCCAAAGTCTCGGGCCAGAACAACTAAAGGCTCTGAGTAGTCAGGAGAGCAGGTGGAACAGACAAAAGGGAAGCTGAAGAAGACTGCAGTGTACAAGGGGGTGAGTATGTATGGAGAAGATCAGACAAATTTGGGGGAGCGAGGTTATGCAGTCGTGAGCTCTCAGAATTGGCTCTCTGAGCAAAAGAATGACAACACCACGGAACGCAAGTTTGATACCATCATGGGGAAGCTCGTGGTTCTCCAACGGGAGATTGAGAGACCAGTGTCAGAGTGTTAAAGAACAGCTTTGAAATTCTCATGAGTTGTTGCAAAAGAAAAATTACCATCATAATCCGGCTACCCCTTCGGCGCCAGCTGTGGGCTCAAGGCTAAGGCCGAACAAAAACTCCCTGATAACGACTGTGTTGAGTCTGTTCCTTCCCATTCCATGCAAGGCCACCTGGGTTGGCTGGAAGACTGTTTACTTAGCCTGGCAGGGCGAAGGGCACTATCTCAGCTGAACTATGGACACGCACACACATACATATACTGATACTGATAAGCACTCACTGACGCATCACCCTCCTCCCCGGATCCAACGCCACCTCCAACGCTTACCTCCCCTCTGATGTGGACATCGGGTCAACTGGAGGCGCAGTCAAAGATTGCAGCGGTCCCAGATCAGATGTACACACTGGAACACTTTCCCATGTTGCTTGTCTGTGTTTATTGTGTTATGGTGTGTTGATACCTGTGCATTCCTGTATTATCCTTTTGTGTTACACATTTCGATGTTTTTTTCCTCGCTACCTAGCCTGACCTGTCTCCCCAATGTGATGTTTGTGTATTGTACGCAGTGTTGGTCAAGTTACTTGAAAAAAGTAATCAGTAACTAATTACTGATTACTTCCCCAAAAAAGTAATCCCGTTACTTTACTGATTACTTATTTTCAAAAGTAATTAATTACTTAGTTACTTTTTAAAAACACGATTTACAACCTGAAGAGGTGATAAAGCGATAGATCTTTCAGCCCAATTCTACTTTTTCTACATAATCCATCATACAAAATGTAATCAAATGGAAAATTCTCTTTTTTTTAACTTGTTTTATCAGTTTTAATCTTTTAACTTTATGCATCAAGCAAAAATTTAATTATATGCAACATTCTCTGACTTGAATAAATTAGTTTAACATTTAAACCTATTTTCTGCACATTCCAGCACATAAAATAAAATATTTTTTGTGTTTACACTCACTCTTTCAAATAGATGCAAGTAAAACACAGCAGAAAATAAATAAAGTCAAAGACTCAGCGGTCCTGTTGCTCTATTTTCGCCTGTAAAGCAGTACAGCGGTAGGCAGAGGTTTACCCTGGTGCAGGTGTGCCGCGGTCAGTTGAAGAATCCACGAGTTTCTCTGTGAATTTCCCATTACGTCGTTGCGCACTCGGTGCTTGCTTGGAAGTTTAGGGGTTTTTTTTCGCTGGTTTTATCAGAATCAGAATCAGAAAGGGTTTTATTGCCAAATGTTGAGCGGGTTTACAACATTAGGAAATTGCTGCGGTGCTTCAGTGCAAACATACTGTTATAAATTAAGCTTAAATAGACATGAAAATAAAAATGAGAATAAGAATTAAAAGTGCTAAGTAGATAGATATATACATGATATATACATGAGTGCAGGTGGTGATCAGTGCCAAACATGGAATGATGCAGTGAACACAGCGTAGGGTCATGTGTTAGTGGTGGGAACAGTCATACGGTTATTGTTCATGTGTTCAACAGCAGAGGGGAAGAAACTGTTCTTATGGCGAGAGGTTCTGGTGCGAATGGACCGGAGCCTCCTGCCTGAGGGGAGCAGGTCAAACAGACTGTGTCCAGGGTGAGAAGGGTCAGCTGTGATCCGAGCTGCACGCCCCAGTGTCCTGGAGGTGTACAGGTCCTGCAGAGATGGAAGTCTGCAGCCAATCACCTTCTCAGCAGAGCGCACAACACGCTGCAGTCTCTGTTTGTCCCTGATAGTGGCTCCAGCGTACCACACGGTGATGGAGGAGGTGAGGATGGACTCGATGATTGCAGTGTAGAATTGCATCATCGTCCGTGTTGGCAGGTTGAATTTCTTCAGCTGCCTCAGGAAGTACATCCTCTGCTGGGCTTTCTTAATGACGGAGGTGATGGTGGGCTCCCACTTCAGGTCCTGGGTGATGGTGGTACCCAGGAAGCGGAATGAGTCCACAGAGGTGATGGGGGTGTCAGTCAGGATGATGGGGGGGAGTGGAGCTGTGTGCTTCCTGAAGTCCACAATAATCTCCACTGTCTTCTGGGCATTCAGCACCAGGTTGTTGTGGCTGCACCAGGACACCAGACGTTCAACCTCCCTCCTGTAGGCAGACTCATCCCCGTCCGAGATGAGTCCAATAACGGTGGTGTCATCTGCAAACTTGATTAGCTTGACAGACTGGTGGGTGGAGGTGCAGCAGTTGGTATACAGGGAGAAGAGCAGGGGAGAAAGAACACAGCCCTGAGGGGAGCCGGTGCTGATGGTCCGGGAGTCCGAGACATTCTTTCCCAGCTTCACATGCTGTTTCCTGTCCGTCAGGAAGTCAGTGATCCACCGGCAGATGGGATCAGGCACATTCATCTGGGAAAGCTTGCCTTGGAGATGGTCTGGAAGGATGGTATTGAAGGCAGAGCTGAAGTCCACAAACAGGATCCTGGCGTAGGTTCCTGGGGAGTCCAGATGCTGCAGGATGAAGTGTAGGGCCATGTTGATGGCGTCATCTACAGACCTGTTGGCTCTGTATGCAAACTGCAGGGGGTCCAGGAGGGGGACCATGAGGGTCTTGAGATAGGAGAGAACCAGGCGCTCAAAAGACTTCATGACCACAGATGTCAGAGCCACAGGTCTGTAGTCATTTAGTCCAGTGATCCTAGGTTTCTTGGGGACAGGGATTATGGTAGAGGACTTGAAGCAGGCAGGCACATGACATGCCTGCAGTGAGGAGTTGAAAATGCCAGAAAACACTGGGGCCAGCTCGTTTGCACAGTGTCTGAGGGTGGCAGGAGACACACCGTCTGGGCCGGGAGCTTTTTGAGCATTCAGACTCTTAAACTGCTTCCTCACACCTTCTTCATGAATATGAAGAGTTGTGGTGGGAGGAGGTGGTGTGAAATCCTCTTTTGTGTGGGGTGAGGAGGGGGGTGTTGTAGGTGAAGTGTTTGAAGGTGGTGATGGCTCTATGGAGGGGGTAGAGGTGGGGGAATGAGTGTCCAAAGTGTCTCTATTGTTGGGGCCGTTGCAGGTGTGAAGGCTGCCTGATGGCTCGTCAAAACGGCAGTAAAAGTCGTTGAGGGTGTTGGCCAAGAGCAAGTCATCAGTGGAGTGGGGGGTTTTAGGCTTGTAGTTGGTGATATTCCTAAAACCTTTCCACACAGAGGCCAAGTCATTCACTGAGATCTGCTGCTGCATCTTCTCAGAGTGCTGGTGTTTAGCAATGTCCACTTCTTTAGTGAACCTGTACTTGGCCTCTCTGTAGCAGTCCCTGTCTCCGCTTCTGAACGCCTTTCTCTTTTCCAGCCACAGCTTTTTGAGTTTAGGAGAAAACCAGGGTTTGTCATTGTTATAACTCACCCTGGTGTGTGATGGCACAATGCTGTCCTCACAGAAGTGGATATAGGAGGTGACAGTGTCCGTAAACCACCGTTATGGTGGTTTTATTTTTTTTTGTACAGTAGGAGACTAACACTGAATAAAACTAATTTATGATCTGAAAAATGCATGTCCAATACAGCACAGTTCTTCAGGATGACACCAGTGCAGCAGAGAAGATCCAAAATATGTCATTTGGAGTGTGTGCAAATAGCCATATATTGGTGTAAGTCGAAATTGTGCAGACAGGATATAAAATCTCTTGTGGATGAATTTGATGTGCTGTCCATGTCAATATCAAAATCTCCCAGCAGTAGTATATTTATTTGGAGATAAGAGTAGAATTTCAGAAAGATAGTCAGAAAAGTATGTTAAAAAGTCAAAGTTGGGTTTATGATAGATGGTAAATAGCAACTAAAAGTGTGGGAATTGGGCCATTAATTTGTTTGATAATGGATTGAATAGAGGAATAGGCAGGAGCAGAAAGACACGATACCTTATACCTCATCCGTGTGTCCAGACCCACATCCAGACACACGGGGTTGGCAGGTGTAAACAAATCCAGGCAGAGTGGTGATATTGAGTTTGGCGAAATCATTTGGACACTGCCAAGTCTCTGTTAGAAAGTCAAGTTGTAATTGGCCTCGCTAGAAGTGTGACTAGCTGTCCAAACAGCTCCGGTTCTGGCTCCGTTCCTCTTCACCATCTACACTGCAGACTTCTCCCACAATTCCACCCAGTGCTTCCTGCAGAAGTTCTCTGATGACTCTGCAATAGTCGGCCTCATCACTGATGGGGACGACAAGGAGTACAGAGGTCTGACCCAAGACTTTGTGGACTGGTGCCAGCTGAACTACCTCCAGATCAACGCCAGTAAAACCAAGGAACTGGTGGTAGACTTCCGCAGGCACAAGCATTCTCCACTGCAACCACTGAACATCCAAGGTATGGACATTGAGGCTGTGGACAGCTACAGGTACCTTGGTGTTCATCTGAACAATAGACTGGACTGGACTCATAACTCAGACGCCCTCTACAGGAAAGGGCAGAGCAGGCTGTACCTGCTGCGGAGACTCAGGTCGTTTGGAGTGGAGGGCCCACTCCTGAAGACCTTCTATGACTCTGTTGTGGCTTCTGCTATCTTTTATGGTGTGGTCTGCTGGGGCGGCAGCATCTCTGCTGGGGACAGGAAGAGACTGAACAGGGTGATCCGAAGGGCCAGCTCTGTTCTAGGATGCCCTCTGGACCCAGTGGAGGTGGTGAGTGACAGGAGAACGGCGGCTAAGCTGTCATCCCTGTTGGACAACGTCTCCCACCCCATGCAGCAGACTGTGACAGCACTGAGCAGCTCCTTCAGTGGGAGACTGCGGCACCCACGGTGTGGGTCAGAGAGATTTCGCAGGTCTTTCCTCCCCACTGCTGTCAGACTCCATAATAAAGACTTTAACTGATCAAGCACACACATCCATACATATGCAATAATACTAAGTGCAATAATCCTTTCTGTCATCGTTGTATTTTTACTCAGTTGTATATAGTATTTGTATTTGTATTCTATTTTTATCTTATTGTATATTTATTTTATTTTATTCTACTGTATATAGTATTTTATTTTATTCTATTCTGTACAGTTGTGTACTGTATTTATTCTTATTGTATTCTAATTTTTGCCTCATAACTTTTGCACTGTCCACTTCCTGCTGTGACAAAACAAATTTCCCACGTGTGGGACTAATAAAGGTTATCTTATCTTATCTTATCTTATCTTAAACATGAACCCAGGAACTAGATATTTGGCAAAGTCGGTTGGCTCGGGGCATGGTCACGGTGAGCACAATTGGATTTATATGGTGTCTGAACAAGAGGGGTAAAGTCTTTGTAGCTGGTGGATAGGGGCTTGTACAGTTCATTATGAGAAGCAGCACAGTTTGTTTTGTTTCCTCCTTTTACAGCAATTTCTTGAAAGGCAGGTGCAGGGTCTTTGTATTTAGTTTTTACTGGGGCTGTTGATTCTGCTGCACTGATAGCTGTTTGTTCCAAAACATACTCTGCAGTGTGTTCTTGGATCTCAGCTAGGGATGGGCCATAAGCTACACTGCGTGTTTTGAAGCCTAATTCAAGTAGACCAGCTTCTAAATAATTAGCTTCTGCTATGGCAGCTTCCTTCTCTTGTTCTGCTCTCAGTGCATCGAGAGTAGATTGTAAACGTGCTTGCTCAACTTTAATTTCTATTTCTCTCTTTGCATATGAGGCTCTTGCTTGAGCAGCTTCAGCCTTTGCTTTTGCTCTGTGCAGTTCAATGCTAGCTGACGAGCCTGCCTTTGATGGTGGTTTGTGGGAACGGACTGACCCTGTCTCGCTTTTTAAAAATTTATTTTCAGACATTTTAGATTTCTTGTATTTTGATTGCGTCCATATGTACTTTACTTGGCTTAATAGGATTGTCGTAGCTCCACGCAGTGGCTTCTGTAGCTTTGCTGCTTGCCGTGGTGCTGTCTTTTCGCTGTAATTGGCCTTGCTAGAAGTCTGACTAGCTATCCAAACAGCTAAACATGAACCCAGGAACTCCAGACAGTAGATGAGATCTTATGAAGTTTACTGGTTCTTTCATTTTGTGAAACTGCAACAATAAAGCATATATGGAAATGTACATTACTTATCTCTACTGTTAACAACAATATGTGCCTTAAACCAATGACCTAACAATGCGATTGAGAAGCTAGCATGACGATTAGCACCGTAAATTAGCATATGAACCGGCGATCTCATTTACATATGAATAGCGTATTGAAAATGTGCTAACTGTCATCTGTCAAACATAAAGACAACACTTGGAGTGTCTCATTGCTTTTTACCATTAAATACTTACAGACAATGCGTTAACAAACACCCAAAAGAGGTGGAGCGGCCATCTTGAAACAGCATAGCAAGAAAACATCAACTTCCTCTCTAACTCTTCTTCTACTGTCATAAAATATCGACTTAAAGCGGCCACTGGGTGGCGCATTTTACTAACATTTAAAACATAAAATTAACCAAACAGTAACATAACATAAGTGTCTGATTATTAAGAAGATCATAGACAAGTGGCCCCTTGCTGGAAAGCGATCGGACATTGAGCAGTCAAACAGAGACAGGATAGTCGCTGCTAGCATTGTAAGTCGACCTGGCAAGGCTAGCAAGCACACTACGGTTAGCAGTCCATCCACGAGGCTTCCTAGCAGAGCAGCGCTGAGATGACCACAGGGATGTATCGGGTTCCTGCTGTCGATCTTGTAGTTCTGCATGGATCCGCAGTGGACATACTTTCAACGAGGGTGCCAGACAATGTCTGTGTGGGGCAGTAAAGCTGGTGAAAGGGTCAAGAGGTGCTGGAAGCGTAAATGAGATACAATGATGCAGTGTATCTTATGGTGTGTTCACACCGAACGCGATGGACGCGAATAGAGCGTCAGGTTTACATGTAAAGTCAATGGAAAGGCGCGATGACACGCGATTGCGGGTCCCGCGAAAATTCGGAAGCAGATTTGCGTCGCCAAAACGCCAAAACGCGTGAAACGCGTGTCAGTGTAGCGCGTCTGGCGCGTTTGACTCGCGAATAAAACCACATGTGGGAGTTTTTGTGTTGCATTTTGTGCATACGCGCGTTTCGCGTCTACTGCTCGAGTTGGAAAAAGCTGAACTCCAGCGTCAAATCGCGCCGCGACAACCAATCAGGAGCCTGGTGACGTGGCTGTGACCTAGGTCAAAGGGGCAGATCCAGCCAAATCCCTTCATACTTCAATGGAGGGAAGGCTAATCAATGCGGTAGCAAACAACTCGGAGCTGTACGACACCAGCTGCTTTCTGTACCGAGACAGGAATAAAAAGGACCGAGCTTGGAGGAAGATATGTGAAGAGATCGGGCAACCTGGTAAGTTCTCTCTTGTAATTTCTTTCTTTTGAAAGTTTTTACTGACCCGGGGAAGCCGCACAAAAGCTAGCAAGCCACTGCTATTTTCCCACTGACGTACAAATACCGTTCTGCTTTTATGCATGTTGTCATTTAGGAATATATTTTATTGTTTATTAATAAACAGCACACAGTGGTCCCACTGTTCATCCGTCACTGCTTTGCTTTTTCGCTGATTTTTTATTGCACAGTACAGCATTGCATTCTGCAGCCTGATTGACAAATCTGCTCCGTGCCGTGTCTCCTGCGCTTGCCAAATTTATCACGTTTGGTTTTGATAACCATCACGTTCAATAGAAAAAACAGCACAAAAACACCCATAACTATGACCCTCATTCAGAAATAGACACCTGCACCGCGAGGGAAAAAGGCGCACGAAAGTGGCGGGCAGATGAAGACAAACCGCGGCATAATAATACTTTTACGTTTTGCAATCTACAAAGGTTTGCACTTTGAGAATCAATTGTGAAAACTGTGACCAATGTTCATGTGTGTGGGGAAAACAGTGTATAAAGTGCGTGACCAGGGGCTAGTTATTCTGAGAACCCCTGCTGCAATAAATGAGGGACCACTGTCTACTCTATGATTATTATATTCAACCTGTTAACATTTAATACTGTATTGATAGAACCAACTGATTCTGCAGCAGAGCCTCCCCAGTCCCTGAGCTCCTGCTGCTGCACCCACAGATATGTACAGCAAGCACTGATACCTTTTTAGTCGGTGGGATTGCCTTGTGATCACCTTTACTAAATATCTACAACCAATCTGGTTATATCCTGTTTTTGGTTTTGTTTTTTCAATGTTGAAATTAAAATCTAGTAGCAGTCTTCTCATTTCTTTGTGTTTTGTGCTGTTTTACAGGCCCACAGGGGAGGACGGCTCCGAGGCAGATGAGGGACGGGTCCCAGGACGGTCCATCGGCAGTGGAGCTGGCCATCCTGGTGTCCCTGAAGAGGCCACACCAGTCTCCAATGGAGCATTTCCTCCTCAGCCTTGTTCCTGCTCTGGAGAGCAGCTGGTCCTTTTTATTCCTGTCTCTCTGTAAATTCTTATATTTTATATATTTATGTTTAATGTTTTTCTGTTTGAGAATTTTAATATTATTTCAAATAAATTTTTATAATGACTAATGTCTCAGTTCTACTACACAGCAAATGTTGGCACACGACTTGACACATGTAGAATTTATTTCATATTATACTAATGACAAAATATACTAATACAGTGGGATGCAAAAGTTTGGGCAACCTTGTTAATAGACATTATTTTCCTGTATAAATCCTTGGTTGTTACAATAAAAAATGTCAGTTAAATATCATACAGGAGACACACACAGTGATATTTGAGAAGTGAAAAGAAGTTTACTGGATTTACAGAAAGTGTGCAATAATTGTTTAAACAAAATCAAGCAGGTGCATAAATTTGGGCACCACAAAAAAGAAATGAAATAAATATTTAGTGTATATCAATGTGTGTGTCTCCTATATGATATATGGGGTGCCTTTGTCTGGACGTGCTTCCCATCCAGAGCTGCACAGCACAGAGGAAAGTTCCAGCGTTCCTGGAATCCCTCTGTGATGGACTGCCAGTCTCCAGGTGAAGGCGCAGCCATGAAGTTGTCCACTAGACAGTCCCAGATGGCCGTCGCTGCCTGGGGGGTGATCTGGCTCACCGTGGACACACCGACTCTGTAACTGAATGCTTGGTCGTGAAGGAGTCCCCGGTGACAAGGAACCTGGACAAAATTGTTCAAAATCAGTATTATGTGTACTGCAGTTACAAAATACATTATTCAAATTCCAAAATACTTTTGTGATGTCAGATTTAAATCACAAAACTTAAATCTTACATAAAACATTTTGTAATTATAAGGATAATTACAAAATGTATATTAGGTAATGTCTAAAACAGTTGTGTTTTGTTTTAACTTTAACATATCATAATTTGATTGGTAGCAACTTTTACAACTACAGTGAGCCAATCACTCACAATTCCTAAACATGTCAATCAGGTAGGAATGAAGTAAGACATTAATAGAAATAAAGAGTTGTATGTTGACATGTAGCCCTTTCCTTGCTTAAATCATTAATATTTTTGAAAAATTAATCTGTGATAAGACATAGCTTATCAAGATAGAACCATGTAACTAAAGATGAACCAAACTGTTCACAGTTTTATCTAACTCTGTTTTAAGAAAGGCTGGTGACCCCTGCTATAGAGTCTGACAGCTGCAGGGATTATATACAAATATTCAACTATCCCTGAATCAAACCAGGTCTAAATAAAAAGGAGTGAGTATCACTACAAAGGTTAACTCAGTGGTCCTAATGCTACAGTTTGATATCAGCAAACACCGAGCGCATACATTGATAGGACACCACAGCCATGCTATCATCGCAAACACTGATAACAGCATAAATCGAATTAAATCGGGACTTGATGAGAGCTTCTGAGTATCACTAGAAATATTATAAACAGTCGTCTCTGTACCACAGTTTGCTATCAGTAAACACCGACAGCATTCACTGTTAGCATAGCACATCCATGTTAGCAGTGTATAAATGGATGGTTTAGCATATTAGCACAGGTATCAATAAAGGACTACTGTGGAGGTAAGCATCAACGACACAGCTCTCAGTTCTCACTCCTTCTTTATTCGTCTCCAACATCAACTGCGCATATCGCGCCACAAAACACAGGAACACACTTCCTATACACTGGGTGTGAGTGGAGCCCTCTAGTGGTCCACCACACTACCGTATTAAACACTTTTACTAACCTCAGGCAGACGGACAGGCGCTCTGCAGGTGGGATTGAGCGCCTGTAATTGGTGTCTAGGCGGGCGATGCTGGGACCGACGAGGGAAAGCAGGTCCTCAAACTGGCCGACGGTGATAGCGCTGGAATCGGCCGTCATCCAGGCGCAGCTCCTGGAGCAAATGGTGAAACTCACCAAACTGCTCACGCCTCTGGAGGACCTGATGGACCCAGGTACGGCGAGGACGTCTTTTACGCCGCTGCTCTGCTCTCCACAGTAAATAGAGAAGGGAGACTCTCTCTTCAAGCGCTAGCTCGACAGCTGCCATCTTGCAAAGATACCGGTCTGGCACAACTTCCTCCCACATTCCTCCCACATTTCCGGTTCACGCGGCGATGGATTTTTCTTGGACACGCGTTGAGACGCGAATGTGCACGTGTCAAATTAGGGGCGTTTGGGGCGTTTTGTTCGCGTCCATCGCGTTCGGTGTGAACACACCGTTAGAGTGGAGGAGACAGGCCTTGTATGTAAGGACTGCAGAACAAACCCAGCGAGAAGAGCCCGGAAGAACAGGACCTTAACAGTCATGATGGTATAATGTCTGAAAGCCGTCTGTCCGAAAGCAGCCCAGCGGCTAACAGCGGATGTTAACAGCTGATGCTAACATCTGATGCTAACAGCTGACAGTAAATATGTCCAGAAAAATGCCAGCCAAACAGGTAAAGAAGAGAAACACTTTACCTGGCCACCCCTACCAGCCCTGCTACTTGATCTAACTCACAATCAAGTCTTGATCAGTTGACAGTGCTACTCCTTTTCTCATCTGAATGTCCAAGACATCTGGCCACAGAGCTGATGATATCATTACAAAAATGATCATCAATCATCAAACTGTAGTGTTCTGTTTACAAGTGCACCTGTGGACACTCAAGCTTAAACATGGTGTTTGTTATGGGCAGACTATGGTTAGCACAGATATCCAATAACAAAACACCACTCAGTAAGGTAAGGATCTACTCCTCCCAGTCACACCTTTCCAGATCACACTGCCATTGCTCATGTAAGCATTTTAGTCCCCTAAAAGCACAATTGATGCCCTGGTAAGGGCACCTTCCCAGACCCTGGGACTCCCAAAAGGCCTAGTATTCTGAACTGCTGTTAAGCACAAAAGGGCAAACAACAGTCAGAACCAGGGAAAAACGTAATGTACAGGCACCGAAACAGGAGCATGCAAATATGCCACCCCTGCCCAGTTCCTTTCACTGGAACAGAATCCAACCTCTCTACAGGAGACAGACTGTAGATCCTGTGCATTGAGGTAAGCCTAAATGTATCCGTTGAGTATTTCTCAACTCAGGTTCAGAAAGCTGAACATTATTGTTAATGCTGACTTAAATTATTTTTTAGAGGGTTTTTTTTTTTCCATTGATATAAGATAAGTAAAGAGTGCTGCCATGTAGGGAAGGTGCTAAAGAACAGTAATTGGTTTGTTTTTGTTTTCCTTCATACCTCTTATTATGCAATCAGAGCAGGTTTTTGAAGACACAACATCTTATTTTTGCTTATCAATAAATTGTTTGAAAACTATGACTTGATGAGTTAGATTAGCATTTAATTTGTATAGCAACTTATTAATTATTTAGGTCCTAGTGGTTTAATATAAAATGACAACAATGCTGGATTCAAGATTAAAACACAGGCATTAGAAAATACAGACATGATTTTCTATGGATTACTATAGATATATTATTAACAAAAGTAGAAAAATCAGAAATGCATTTTGCATGTCTGATTTATAGTTAATACTCTGAAACTACCACAACTGTTTTCAGGTAAAAAAAAAAAAAAGCATTATAACAATATAATAGTGTCCAAATATCATGTATAAGACATTATATCATGAAACATTTGAGTCCAAATACTGCACAGAATTTCACGTTTCAACAGGTTAAAGTTCTCCACTAGTCCTGCATGCAGGTAGTCTTTATCCCTCAAGCTTGGGTCCTCTACCAGAGTCTTGGGAGACTGATGATCCTGTGAAGAATCTCTGTTGTTCTTAGGACTGCATTCTTCTAGACAGACATCTCAGATTTCATTTCTGAAACCTGCCGGAGCCACTGCCCCAATTTGGGAGGTCACTGGTGAAATGCTTTGATTACCACAGAGACCACCATTGCATTCTCCTTCCACATCTTCTCTAGCTCCTCTCTCAGCCTATGGTATTTCTAGAACTTTCTGTTTTGTGAGATATTCACTAAGCATATGATCAGTTGTGGCTATCTCCTTATGTATCAGCTGGGTAATAGTAGGGTCAAGCTTAGCAGACTTTCAGAAGGTACTTCATATAGTCTTAGTAACTGGCCAAAGAGGGGCCAGGTTTCCAGCTTAGCCATAATCTTCTGTCTCAGGTCAGCTGCTCTGGTATTCAACATGTCTTGGTATCCAATCTTGGAGTGTGTGTCATTTGTGGAAGATAACTTCACTTCTATGATCTGACTGCTCCACCTGCTGTTAACTCCAAGGGAAAGTCATTTTCACCTCAGAGGTATCTAGTTTTTACGTAATTGCATAAATAATAATAATAATAATAACAATAATAATAACTTTATCTATAAAGCGCTTTCAAATTGCTGTACAACTAAAGGGATAAATAAAATAAAAGCAATACATAGCAATACAGGTAAGAGACACAATACAAGTTAAAAACAATAAAAATTTAAAAACTAAAAGCCATAGAATTAAGACATATAGGATAAGGTGAACAAATGTGTCTTCAACTTAGTTTTAAAAACCTCCACAGAGCCTGCCTGCCGAATATCTTGAGGGATATGATTGATTGTATAATGTATCATTTTTTATATAAATACAAATCATATAAATTTCAATTTAATATTACTTATCTTAAAAGCAAAAACAAACAAAAAAGTGTTCATAACAAGTCATTTGAGTAATACCTTGGTGTGTAATTAATGGTACAATGTGTATTACCTCTGTATGTCCACATTATTACATCACTATTGAATAGTGCACAGTGCTTCCTGAAGTAGTTTATAAGAGGAGAACAGATAGATTAAAACAATAGTAATAGTAAGGCTATGCACACATTTCATATAAAATAAAGACTTACTCAAAGATGACCAAGAAAGGGGATGTCCTAGTGATCATTAAAAAAAATCTTGTCTGAAGAGCTATATAATCCAGTAAAAAAGCATTTCCACCCGTATACACACAACTGACATCAATGCGGGATGGATGATCTTATAATTTGTCTGGTATTGGCTGTGTGTTTGTTTCACCTGAACACAGCCTTGGCTGTGTGCCTAGATGATCTGAGTCAAAGGGCTATGCTTACAGGCGCCAAGGTTGGTACTGTGGAATCATCTGTGAATTGCAAGCTGCAGGGTAGCACACGTCCACCTGCATTCTCAAAGGATGGGGACTTCATTATTGGCGGCACTTTCTCCCTTCACTCTTACACGCAAACAGCTTATAATAAGTATACCAACATGCCTGCACCTGTGAAATGCAAAGGAAGGTTAGTAAGTGGAAGAAGAGGGTGCTACAAACACGTTGGACTATGTAAAATTAAAAATGTTTTCACATGTATGATGATTCATGGTATATAAGTATTTATAATATAATTCTTCTAACAATAGTAAGTCATTTAGATTTTTAAAATAGTGTTTTTGTGTTTTCAGAACTGAATTTTTTACTTATATTATAAATATTTAACAGTAAATTGTTATCTATAATTTTATATTGATTTCTGGTCAGGCAGTGATTTGATGTACCTAAACTAGCTGTTTGCAACATTATTGCCGCTGAGCTGAATTTATCACGTATAATATCTTTACCTGAATTGACAGTCAAAATTTTAAAATGACATGATTGTTTACAGCATTGACACTGTTGAGCTGCAATCCACAAGTTCGATGGTCTTTGCCATAGAAGAGATTAACAACAGCACAGACCTGCTGCCTGGAATTGAGCTTGGTTATCGGATCTATGATTCATGTGCATCAGTACCTGTGGCAGTGCATGTGGCATTTCAGTTTTTAAATAGATTGGAGGCTCAGTTTAACACTGGTAAAAACTGCTCTCAGTCTGGTGTGGTGATGGCTGTTGTTGGTGACTCTGGGTCTACGCCATCTATTACCATGTCACAACTTGTTAGTGCTTTTAACATTGCTCAGGTAAATATTTTGCCTTTCTAGAAAACGTATTTGTTGACTGTTCGCGTTTGTGCAGCTGTTTCAGAGTTATTCTATTTTATTTTTTGTGATTTAGGTGAGCCACTTTGCCACATGTGCATGCTTATCTGACAAGCAGCAGTACCCAAGTTTTTTCAGAACAATTCCCAGTGACCAGTTTCAAGCTGAAGCACTAGCCAAGCTGGTGAAAAACTTTGGCTGGACTTGGATAGGTGCTGTCCGGTCAGATTCAGATTATGGCAATAATGGCATGGCTTCTTTTCTCCAAGCAGCACAGAAAGAGGGGATCTGTGTGGAGTACTCTGTATCTTTCTATCGGACAAACCCACAGAGCAGATTTCAGAGAGTAGCAGATGTTATCCGCAGGTTTCTTTATCAAAGATAATTATTGTGCATTGACTTGTGTAATTACCTTTAAAATAAATGTTTGATCATGTGAAGACATTTAAAAAACATTTTCCTAATGCACTACATTGTCTCTCCAGGTCTACAGCTGTAGTTGTTGTGGCATTTGCATCTTTTGGAGACATGAAGATCCTGTTGGAGGAGCTATCACGTGACCCTTCCCCACCTCGCCAGTGGATAGGCAGTGAATCATGGGTAACAAGCACAGAATTAACACAGTACAGTTTCTGTGCTGGGGCCATTGGATTTGGTATTCCGAAGTCTGCAATCCCAGGTCTCAGAGACTTCCTGTTAAATCTGTCTCCCACTCAAGTGTCTGCCTCGCCAGTGTTTACTGAGTTCTGGGAGGATGCATTCAACTGCAGTCTGAAAAAAAGTAACAGTTTCATTTGCTTTTAAATCATTTTCCCAAAATTGTAGTGTTACAACAGCTACTGCTGCTCATGTTTTTTCCACTAATGGTAATGGTCAAATATGAAGTGAACGCAGGCATATGTCTGCATATATTCTCCCTTGATATAATGACTTTTCAGGTCAAGTTCCAGTGGTTTAGTTTAATTTTTCTTGTATATCAATATAATTTTATCCATTTACAAATGTAAGTCATTCTACTAAAATAATTTTCTAATATCTATGTAACAGGCCTGTAATCTAGTTTTACTTACAGGCTCGAAAACACTATTATCTGTGTTTTTGTAATTATAGCTCCTGCCATAGAGAAGAAAATGTGTGATGGAAATGAAGACATACAGAATCTCCAAAGCGAGTACACTGACACATCTCAGCTCAGAATTGCTAACATGGTGTATAAGGCTGTGTATGCAATAGCACATGCCATCCATAATGCAGTGTGTCAAAAAACAAATGCCATAGCAAAATGTGACAAACTAATCAAGTTACAGTCCAATCGGGTAAGCAGAACTGAACATGTTAATGCCAATGTCTTTCATAACTCCTAATATAACTTAGATAAAAAGAACTATCAATGTGTATTATTGCAATGTCCCATGTTCTTCTTTCTCTCTCTTACTGTCTTTACAGGTTTTAACTGAGCTGAAGAAAGTAAATTTTTCCCAAAATGGATATGATGTGTCATTTAATGCTAATGGGGATCCTGTGGCTATTTATGACTTGGTTAACTGGCAGAAAAGTGGGAGTGGCATCATTGAGATAGTAACTGTAGGGCTGTATGATGCCTCACTACGAGTGGGCCACGAGTTTAAGATTAACAGAAACATAACCTGGATGGAGGATAGCAGAAAAGTAATGATGAGAATCTGACTTATTAAACTCTGGTGAACAAGTTGCTGCTACTTTATATCTGTAATATTTATATCTGTTATGCTACCTTGTCTTGACAGGTGCCAGTGTCAGTCTGTACTAACAGTTGTCCTCCAGGAACTCGTAAAATGCTGCAAAAAGGAAAACCTATCTGCTGCTATGACTGTATAGCATGTCCTGAGGGAGAGATCAGTAATATAACAGGTAAAATCAAATGTTTCTCCATGCATTTAAAATCATTTTATACTGGAAAAAATACAATTTACAATGATTTAATTCCTAGTAGCCTCTTATTGTTAGGATGCCTGGGTCGTTGACCCAGGGTTTTGAGTTTATATATCATTTATCATTTCTATTCTTTGGTTTCTTCGTTAGAGTTATGTCTTATGGTTTATGTCTCTGTGTAATCCTTAGTTGCTATATCCTGTGTCCAGTCAGTGTCTGTCTGCCCTGGTCCCATGTCTTTGTTCCCTCTGTTGCAGTGCCTGCATGTGAGTCTGTGTCTTTAGTTCAGTCTGTATTATGTTTCCTGTTTTATTTTGAAGGTCCATGTCTGATGTTAATGTATCTGGTTTTGCGTCCCCTTGTCTCGTTAGGCCTGATTTGCCCCAGCTGTGTTTCCCTACTGTTACCCATTCCCTGATTGCTCCCCCTGTGTATTTAAGCCCTGTGTTTCTCTATGTCTGTGTTGTGATCTACCCCCATTTATGCTGTGTGTTCTGTCTTTATGCATGCCTGTGAAAGTTTATTTTGTATTTTCGGGTTTTGTTACGTTTTGCCATCCAGCAATAAAGCTGAGTTTTGAAGTATACCTTTGCCTGTCGAGGAGTCTGCACTTTGGGTCCTTTTCCTGCCTGCACACAGCTGTTACTTGACACTTATTGGGTTTTTTTCTCTCTTATTCAGATTCAGCTGACTGTTTACCCTGCCACAAAGAGTTCTGGCCTAATGCAAAGAGAGACACCTGTATCCCTAAGCCTGTAGAGTTTCTTTCATTTCAAGACATCCTAGGGATCATCCTGGCTACATTTTCAGTTCTTGGTGCTTGTCTGGCCATCATAATTGGGGCTGTATTCTTTTATCACAGGACAACTCCAATTGTCCGAGCCAACAATTCTGAGCTGAGCTTTCTGCTGCTCATCTCACTGACTCTGTGTTTCTTATGTTCATTAACTTTCATTGGAGCACCATCAGAGTGGTCCTGCATGCTGCGTCACACTGCGTTTGGCATAACCTTTGTACTCTGTATCTCCTGTGTACTTGGGAAAACTATAGTGGTTTTAATGGCTTTTAAAGCGACACTTCCAGGTAGCAATGTCATGAAATGGTTTGGTCCTCCACAGCAAAGAATGACTGTTGTGTCTTTCACCTTTATTCAAGTTTTAATATGTACTGTATGGTTGGTAGTGAGCCCTCCATTCCCAATTAAAAATCTAACCACATACAAGGAGAAAATCATCCTGGAATGTGCATTAGGCTCTGCTGTTGGCTTCTGGGCTGTGCTCGGTTACATAGGTCTGCTTGCTTCCTTTTGCTTCATTTTAGCTGTCTTAGCTCGCAAATTACCTGATAATTTCAATGAAGCCAAGCTTATCACTTTCAGCATGCTGATATTCTGTGCAGTGTGGATCACCTTTATCCCAGCATATGTCAGCTCTCCTGGGAAATTTACAGTGGTTGTGGAGATTTTTGCTATTCTGGCCTCCAGCTTTGGGCTAATAATATTTATATTTGCTCCAAAGTGTTTTATCATATTGTTTAAGCCTGCAAAGAACACTAAGAAATATTTAATGAACAAAAATCAGTCATAATATATTAATAATCTCAAAATGTTAATTTTCCAATCGTTCTTCATTCTGTAGTTAAATGAAATATTTACTACTTTTTTCTTAAATAAGTTCATATTCATATGCCATAATTTTTTCTGCATTTATTTATTTAGTGTATGAACATATATAATTGAAAGTTAATTGTATGAATAAATGTAAAGTCACATTGAAACAGTGTGTTGTTCTGAGTTATTTATTTGTATTTGTATTCTATTTTTATCTTATTGTATATTTATTTTATTTTATTCTACTGTATATAGTATTTTATTTTATTCTATTCTGTACAGTTGTGTACTGTATTTATTCTTATTGTATTCTAATTTTTGCCTCATAACTTTTGCACTGTCCACTTCCTGCTGTGACAAAACAAATTTCCCACGTGTGGGACTAATAAAGGTTATCTTATCTTATCTTATCTTATCTTATTTCTCAATGGTCTGATACAATTTCTTGTAACATTTTGATTTCTTTTAGCATTTGAATTTGTATCAGTCACCAAGCCACCAAGTGCAAATATAATTTTAATGTGAACTGAGTAAATTCGGTCATAGTATGAATAGTATAAATAGCCCAAAAAATTAACACTGTTTTGTTTTTTTCTAAATTATATTTAAAGATTGCCAATTTTAGGCCATCCAGGGATGTGATTTCAAGGCATGTTTTTTCGTGACTTAAGACTAGACTTTACTGTAATCAGTTTAATTAAATTCATGTTTACTGTCTTAGCCTGAAGAAAAATGATATTTTTTGGTGTGCATAAAGTGTAAAATTATAATATGCCTTCCCAGATTATCATTGACCCATCACCAAACCAGTCATGGTGAGCAATTTCACAGTCATACAACATTCTCCACAGTTTCTCCAGACCTTTTCACATTTATTACATGTACTCCGGGTGAACCTGCCGGAGTACACGTATGAAATGCACAGGGCGCTAGTGGTAGACCTGCCAATTCTAGTATTTTATGGCAAAAACCAAGTGGGTCCCCTTGATGCTGAGCTATGAGCACTGGGCCCAGTAGATTATATCAGACCCTTAGGCCACTGTCACGAAGTCTGCTTTTGATTATTTGGTCAGAAACATTCATAGTGGTGGTCTGTGAGGTAATTTTGTAGGCTGCTGCCTGTGCTCATCCCGTTTCTTATAGCACACAGGAACAGATAACGATCTTGATGATGGGTTAAAGACCTTCTATGGCCCTGTCCAGCTCTCTTAGAGTAACTGTCTGTGTCCTGGAATCTCCTGTTCTTTAGACTGTCTTGGGAGACGCAACAACCCTTCTGGCAATGGCAGGTATTGATGTACCATCCCGAAAGAGTAGGACAGGGGTCTCCACTCTAGTCCTTGAGAGCTACAGCCCCAGTGGCGTGTCTAGAAAATTTTTGTTGGGGAGGCCAGGTAGGGGCACAGATTTAGAGAAGGGTGGCAGATGTAATTGGCAGATAATGTTTAAAAAAATTCTACCAACCGTTAACCATAATTCAGTAACCCTATAAACCTAATAACCGAATGCACTTTTAACTCTTATTAGAATGAGATTTTAACCACTACGGTGCAAAGTTTTTAGATACTGCGTTGATAAAGTACAAGAGATACAATCAGTCAATGTTTATTCAGCAGTCAAGGACATCAATATTTGCATAGTATTTTTACTGACATGTAGTGCACATATGTTTTGGGCAAAAACATTTTTGAATATTAAACTACAAACATTTGTAACAAACAATTGACAAATTAGCCAATGGCAATGTAAAACTTTATGTGCCAATCAAAAAAAGAAGATAATCTTCTCACAAACTGGTGTTTGATTTTGAAACAGGAAAAAAGTGGGGAAACAAATGAAAAGACTATCATTTGAATAAAACCTGAAAGCAAGTAAATACTTTCTATGCTGCCTTATGGTAAACTTTGGTAATATTGATAAAGAACAACACTGGCTGATGATGAAATACAGTCAGCTGGCATGGTGACACTGCCAGTATTAACCTGCAGGGCTGGACTGGGACAGAAAATCGGGCATTTTGACTAGAGACTGGCCCACCAGGTATTAAAGCCATAAAGACTTTGAATGAAAACAAATGCTGTTGTGACAGTGATGTACACAGTCTTGTTGGTATATGTATGATTTCTATACATTTTACGTCAGATAAAAACTTTGGTTGTAAGATTTAGATAATTATTTAATAAAAGTGAGATATTTTAAATGAGAATAAGAAAGAAAAGTATTTCTTTGTGCCCACCTCTCCCTGTTAATGCCCTACCTGGCCCCCTGGCAAAACTTTACTAGACCCGCCCCTGCACAGTTACCAGCTGTCAGCTACATAAAAAAGGATCCTGGTGTTATTTGTCTCTCAGAAACAGTTCATAACTTCCCTTCAACTCATTCATGTCACCTAAAAGGTAAACCCGTTTCTCCATCACAGTACCAGTTATTGTAACTGACAGTAAAAAGTCAGCACAACGAAAATAAACTACACCTAAACTTGGTTTATATCTGACCCAGATAGACTGCAGGTCATAACTTCTTACCTGAAGTTCAGTTCACCTGACATTCGGACTGGTGGCCGCCTCGGGGCTCTCCTCCTGCCTCCCCTTCCCTCATCCACCTGGCCTCTGTGGAAGCTCCGCCATAACCACCTAAAAACAACTGAGTTATTTTTACACATCGACCTGCATCTGGCCAAACCACCACCTCTCATTGTTCATGCCATTACAAAAAAAAAATAAAAAATAAGTCACCGGGCATATGCCCGGTATGCCCGATGGCCAGTCCAGCTATGTTAACCTGCAACCAAATCTGCAGCTCCATACAGCATTGTTACGACTTAGATTATATATTATAACTCATAACTCTTGTGTTAGCTGCCCTCAGTAGCATACTGTCTGATATACAGTGGGGCAAAAAAGTATTTAGTCAGTCACCGATTGTGCAAGTTCCCCCACCTAAAATGATGACAGAGGTCAGTAATTTGCACCAGAGGTACACTTCAACTGTGAGAGACAGAATGTGAAAAAAAAATCCATGAATCCACATGGTAGGATTTGTAAAGAATTTATTCGTAAATCAGGGTGGAAAATAAGTATTTGGTCAATAACAAAAATACAACTCAATACTTTGTAACATAACCTTTGTTGGCAATAACAGAGGTCAAACGTTTACTATAGGTCTTTACCAGGTTTGCACACACACAGTAGCTGGTATTTTGGCCCATTCCTCCATGCAGATCTTCTCGAGAGCAGTGATGTTTTGGGGCTGTCGCTGAGCAACACGGACTTTCAACTCCCGCCACAGATTTTCTATGGGGTTGAGGTCTGGAGACTGGCTAGGCCACTCCAGGACTTTCAAATGCTTCTTACGGAGCCACTCCTTTGTTGCCCGGGCGGTGTGTTTTGGATCATTGTCATGTTGGAAGACCCAGCCTCGTTTCATCTTCAAAGTTCCCACTGATGGAAGGAGGTTTTGGCTCAAAATCTCACGATACATGGCCCCATTCATTCTGTCCTTAACACGGATCAGTCGTCCTGTCCCCTTGGCAGAAAAACAGCCCCATAGCATGATGTTTCCACCCCCATGCTTCACAGTAGGTATGGTGTTCTTGGGATGCAACTCAGTATTCTTCTTCCTCCAAACACGACGAGTTGAGTTTATACCAAAAAGTTCTACTTTGGTTTCATCTGACCACATGACATTCTCCCAATCCTCTGCTGTATCATCCATGTGCTCTCTGGCAAACTTCAGACGGGCCTGGACATGCACTGGCTTCAGCAGCGGAACACGTCTGGCACTGCAGGATTTGATTCCCTGCCGTTGTAGTGTGTTACTGATGGTGACCTTTGTTACTTTGGTCCCAGCTCTCTGCAGGTCATTCACCAGGTCCCCCCGTGTGGTTCTGGGATCTTTGCTCACCATTCTCATGATCATTTTGACCCCACGGGATCAGATCTTGCGTGGAGCGCCAGATCGAGGGAGATTATCAGTGGTCTTGTATGTCTTCTATTTTCTGATGATTTCTCCCACAGTTGATTTTTTCACACCAAGCTGCTTGCCTATTGTAGATTCACTCTTCCCAGTCTGGTGCAGGTCTACAATACTTTTCCTGGTGTCCTTCGAAAGCTCTTTGGTCTTGGCCATGGCGGAGTTTGGAGTCTGACTGTTTGAGGCTGTGGACAGGTGTCTTTTATACAGATGATGAGTTCAAACAGGTGCCATTCATACAGGTAACGAGTGGGGGACAGAAAAGCTTCTTACAGAAGACGTTACAGGTCTGTGAGAGCCAGAGATTTTCCTTGTTTGAGGTGACCAAATACTTATTTTCCACCCTAATTTACGAATAAATTCTTTACAAATCCTACCATGTGAATTCATGGATTTTTTTTTTCACATTCTGTCTCTCACAGTTGAAGTGTACCTCTGGTGCAAATTACTGACCTCTGTCATCATTTTAAGTGGGGGAACTTGCACAATCGGTGGCTGACTAAATACTTTTTTGCCCCATTGTATTCCACGGCTGCAATAATTCTTTAAGTGTTATTTTTTCCTTGGTATTCTAATTTCACCAAAGTTTACTAAACTCAACAAACTTAATATTACTTACCGGGACATTTATTCTGTCCTCATTTTCTTTTCCTGCAGTGCCGTCTTTCGTGCTTGGCTCTCCTACCTTTGCTAACGTGATGCACATAGCGCAGAAGCCGATGCTGCATTCACTTACACTCGGATATCTGAGCTTCACCGTGAAAACATAATCGGACATTTGATATTTGATTGAATTTTATTGTTTTGCCTTTGGGGTGGCACCTGGGGTGGCCAGTCTGGTTGGGGGGGTGGCCTGTGCCCCCCCAGGCCACCCCGCTGGACACGCCACTGTACAGCCCTGCACCTTTTAGATACATCCTTGTTCCAACAAACCTAATCAAATTATTGACTTGTTACGAGGCCTTTGCCAAATTTGATGGCATGCTGAAGAGGTAGCTCAACCATTTGATTCAGCTGTGTCGGAGTAGGGATGCATCTAAAGGCTGCAGGTAAGTAGCTCTCGAGTACTGAAGTTGGAGACTCTTGGAGTAGGACTACCTGTGCAACCTCTGTAGGGTTCTGGTATTACCTTATTCTACCAGTACTGACACTGACCGTAGCCAAATGCAAAGCAAGTGAAAAAGAAAAGCAGCCAGAAAGACAACCGAGTGGCAACCTGTAAAACCACTCCTGTTCTGTGAGTTGTCTTACTGTTGACAGTCTAGTGGACCTGTTGTTATTTCTAATGACACCAACCGAGTTAAAACTGATTAACAATCCCCTCTCCTACTATATGACCAGACCAATTTTCCAGAAATGTTTTATTCAGCAGTGTATATTGAGCTATTTGGCAAAGCTTTAATAATTTTTTTGCACGATGTTCATAAATTCCTCTTCTGACAAATGATCAAAATTCTTTCTCCATCCATCCAGCCATCCATCTTCTTCCGCTTATCTGGGGCCGGGTTGTGGCAGCAGTAGCCTAAGCCCAGACCTCGCTCTCCCTGGCCAACTTCGCCAGCTTGTTCGGGGGAAGACAAGGCGTTCCCTCTCACCAGATATCCAAACCGATATTATGACCAACAGCTCTTATAGCTGTGGAACCAGTAAACATGAGGTGATACTCAAAAGTAAAATTAAATAAACTCTAACAACAGCTTATCAAGCTTAAACGGGCTTCTGTTGTTTATCAAGGCTGACAAAAAAGTTAACATTTTGTACTAGTAAGTCTTTTGTAATGCCATGCAGAGGCATACTACAGTCACCAGGATGTCCTAGATCAGTGGTCCCCAACCTTTTTTGCGCCATGGATCGGTTTAATGTCAGACAATATTTTCACAGACCGGCCTTTAAGGTGTCCCGGATAAATACGACAAAATAAAATTATCCAAGACAAAAGCTGTGGTATTTTGTAACTATATTAAGCCTTAACTCTAGAGGCCCGGTACCAAATGACTCAAAGACCAGTACTGGTCTGTGGCCCAGGCGTTGGGGACCGCTGTCCTAGATCATAGTACGCGTTAATTGTGATTCATTAATTTCACAAAATAACACATAAAAAAATAACGTGTTCAATCGCGCTTTGTATTCCAAGCCGATTAAACTGATGCACACATCAGAGCTACAAAAATGGGAGAATCAGAAAGCGCGTTACCAGGACCGATCTGAGGCAAATTTCATTCAACCCCAGGTAGGCCAATTATGGATCTTCGGATCCACATTATGTCAGCAGCTATTCTCCACCGTGAACTATGTTAAAAACAAACACCGCTCACGCCTCACAGATGACAGCTTACAATCCTGCGTAAAGATGAAAGTGACTTTGTACAGCCCTGATTTGCAGACGCTGTGCGCATTTGGGATATGCGCAGAGGTTCAGGAGCATTACTTCCATTGTAAACATACCACGGCAGACCCGCTGCTTTTCAACATTTCTTTATTGACCACTTTTCACACATGGTTGCTGTACGCATACAGCCAGCTGTAGCTTTTCAGCTCACAGCCTGACAACACAACAGCAGAGAGAGCACAGACTTTAAGGCGGCGAGGCGTGATTGCAGGTGCCGCTCAGGTGCGTCCGACTCCCATGCAGCGGCACTGCAGACCACGCCCCGCCACACACATTAACCAGATAAAATACATATTTAGGCAGAATTTTGCAAATATCTACTTTTTTTTCGCAGCATAGTGCTTTTTTTCCCAATTACTTTTAAAAGTCAGGTCAAGGCTCCAAAAGTTCAAAGGCGATATGAGGGTGGCGGCTCACAACAGTTTTGTTTGCTACATGGATCCTTTTAGTTCAGCTGGGTGTCTTTCCTTTTGTTATATTTCTTTAAGAGTTCAAAATGTGTTAATTACATAAATAAAATGTAAATTTCTCTGTAGCACTTCATGGATTTCTTCTTCTTTTTTTTCTTTTCTTTTGCCTGTCCCCTTTGGTTCTTTAGCCGTCAGAATTGTTGTCTGAAGACCAACAAGGATACCCAATGGATTTATTTTGCCAAATGGATCATCATGGCATTGCCGTATTGGTCCATTTGATCGACCTTTGTTTTTATTATTTATTTAATTTTATTTTCAGTTGTTACAGACGGGACAGACATGAGTGAGGAATAGGAAAGGGAGAAAGAAAGAGGAAGGAAAAGAAAAACAGAAGGGGAGAGGGACAGTGAGAAAGGGGGAAAAAAAAATCAAAAAAAATCTCCTGGATCACCTGTTGAGAGAGAGAAAGAAGAGAAAACAAGCAAAAAAACCCAAAGCAACATACTAAACACAACACCATCGCATTAATCTAGCTAAGTGTAAACAGGAGTAAATACTAAATATTCAATGTTGTTGTGCAGCACGCAGGACAGACAGCGCACAATGTGCTTTGAAGTAGCAGCCAAGAAAGGTGTAATTTAAGTCTACGAACAGTGAACACCCGTGTGCATACCTGTGTGGATCAGCGCGCTTGTATTCAAATGGTTTCCACATGTAATGGTCTGCAAGAGGATGTAGAGAGCCATAGCCCTGTCCCCCAGGGCATGAAGCAGGCATGGAGGAGATCCAGGCCCCAGACATCCAGAGGCCCCAGAGTGCGAGAGCCCAAGGAGGACCACCGGAGGGGCATCCATGCCACCCTCATGGGAAGGGCTGAGGATCCCCAGACGAGGCGTCACCCAGTAGCCACCGAGCAGAAGCTAGAGGGGGCTGCACCCGCGTGCCCGCCGGCTCTGCCGGCAGCCAGCTGTGCCAGAGTGAACCGAGCCGCAGGCCCAGAGGCCGGAGGCCCGAGGGCCCCCCGCACCCCGGAGGAAGCCTGACCGAGCAACAGGCGCCAGGCCCCCCCAAGTAGCCACCGGGAGTGAGCCGGTACATACCTGAGTGCCCAGCCCCGGACACCAAGAACCACCAATGCACCGACCCCTGAGGGCATCAGTCACCGGCAGGGAGTTTGGTGAGGGGAGATAGGCCTTGGAGGGCCTGGGAGTTCCCAAAGAGGTGGAGTCTAAGACCCGACCTGACATAGACACAGACAAACAGGCATGTAAAGACACAAACATGCATTCCCACCCTCATGCACACATATACAAACACTCAGCACTCACCCAACGTAAGGATTGACATAAATGGACATGTACACACAATCACACTCCCCAAACATACTCTATACCCCGGGTCCAGGTACCCTCGCCCCCAGAGGGGGAAACGGCACCCAGACCCAAGAGATGTTACCCTTCCCCCCGGGGTGGAGGCAAGCAGACCGTCCCAGGCTCCGCAGCAGCAGGGAGGCCAATTGGACAGCCGCACTTCATGGATTTCATAAGCAACACACCTTAGTTGCTCTGTGGATTCTTTTAAAAAGCAGTTAAAAACTTTTCTGTTCAAACAAGCCTTTTGTTGATCTACGTATTTTATATACCTCCATCTCACCAGTCACCTCCACAAACATAAAACAATGAGGCTTTCCCAGGGCAGGCGATACATACAATCTCTCGCAATTCCTGCCGTCCTGCCGTGTGTATCACCAATCTCATTTTTCTCCCTTTAAAAGAACTAGCAAAACAGTGTTAAAAAAAAAATCAGGCCGAGGTTAACCCTTTAAAACCAGTCGGAGCGGGAACGCTCCGTTTTGAGTAACTATTTTTAAATCCCTGTAGAACTGGAACCACGTAAGCTAGCACAATAATTGTTTTTTGCACATGAAACCAGAGGAGTTGTACTTACATCTTATACCATCAGCTTGTCTTAAGTCACAGTTTCCTTCCACAAATGGCCTTGCAAAAACAGCATAAAAAGCACTAGTAGAGCAGTGGTAAACAAAATTCTCTTGCAAGCGCGTTTATTTTATGGTAACAGTTATTAAAGTGTTATTTACCATCATTTTCACAGTTAAGGTGCTTAATTGCTAGATGTAGCAATTTAAGGATAATTGCATTACTTTGCTAGAACAGATGCACTGCCAGAAAGTTTTTGGTGGTACCCTAAAATTTCCTTTCCAGGGCCCTATTTCAGGAAGCCGGTTTAGTGCAAACTCTGAGTAAGTATACGCTGAGTTAACGAAAACTCTGGGCTTTCGGTTTCACAAAGCGAGTTTAGATTAATTCTGAGTGAGTTACTATGACGACACACTCCGTGAAGCTAACCTGCCCCCTAGCAGGTTTACTTCAACTAACCCTGACCTTCTCCGCCTCTTTGTCGGAAACCTGACTGTAGGAAGTGTCAGACACTGCGTGCTCCTTCCTTGAAGAGCCAGTAGATGTTGAAGCCCAAATTCTCCGCAGAGCTCTCCGCCGGGAGAGAGTGATTAGAGCGCGTTTTATCATTTCCTGATGATTTCCTGTGTGAACGTTACCGTTTTTCAGCACAACCTATAATTTATTTGAATAACATCCTCAGGCCTAATATTGCTCATGTGACACATCGCGGACATTCTCTCAGTTCTGTACATATTATTTGTATTGCACTTCGGTTTTTTGCAAACGGGAGCTTTCTGTATAATATTGGTGACGCTGAGCACGTTTCCAAGGCTACCGTCTCTCGGGCAGTCAGGAATGTTACAGTTGCACTGAAACGTCTCCTGTACTCGTTTGTGGTGTTCCCCATTCATAGACCCACAAGATTTATCAAAGAGGGATGCCACAAAATTGCAGGTATCAGGATGAACAAAACTTAATCCATGATGTGGTGATACTTGAACTACTACTTAAATTTTACATTTATTTTCACGGTTCCCAGGCGTGATTGGCTGTATAGATGGCACTCACATTCCAATCATTGCTCCTTCAGTAAATGAAGGAGACTATGTGAACAGGAAGTCTTTCCACAGCATTAATGTACAGGTACATAGTTCCCTGTAGCATTTCAAACTAACAGATTATTTCATTATAGTAATGGATGCTAATTTGTGTTCTCTGCACTGTGAAGATCATATGTGATGCTGCCAACATTATCACAAATGTGGAAGCCAACTGCTCAGCCTCTGTGAGTGGTGGTGGTGGAGGACCCCCACCTGTTTTTCGGGCCTCCGCTTTTGTTCTGTTGGCTATAACGGGTCGCATATGAGCATACAGAGTAAGCAAATATGTACTTGTAATGTGCTCAGATAATTTCAATAAGTGCTTACAGAAAGAAAATTAATGTAGCCTCTAACTGCAATTGATTTACATAGGACAAACAGACCAAGCACTATGGCTCATAATACAATTACACCTTACCTGTTTGGACTATATTTTTATATTTCATTTTTACTTGCTGCCAGGAACGTTTGGGGCCTGTTGGGTTGCACCTGCGCTCACATCACATCACAAAATAAAATGTATGAAATAAAAAATAAAATATAATATAATAAAATAACTGTCACGGTCCGGGGCAGCGGCCGTGTGAAGAGTGGAAAGGAGGACTCAGATGCAGCACTTACTCAGATGTGAAGGTGATTTATTGACAATACTGAACATAAAGTGGAGATGGCAAAACAGAACTAAGGACGAACTAAACTGGGAGAAACTACACAAAGGGAGTGGCAAACCTGAACATGAAGGGAGAACAGCAGGGAGAGCACGCAGGGGATTCACCGGGTATGAACACAGACGACGCGACGAGGAGCAGAGGAAATCACACACTATAAGTACACAAAGAGACACTGGGAAATCACACAAAGGTGGGGGAAACAGCTGGACCTGATTAACCTGACGAGACAGGGGAACACTAACACCAGGGACCAACAGAGGGAGCACAAACCCAGAACCCAGTATCTAAAATCCCAAAACACAAACCATCCCAAAACAGCCCATGAATAATAAAGAGAATAATAACAATAAGGGACACAAACACAAAGTCACTCAGTCATGGCCGCAAGACCATGACAGTACCCCCCCCTCAAGGGCTGGCCCCAGACAGCCACAAAAAACACACCACCAGACCCGGGCGGGCGGCAGGGGGCCCAGGACGGAGGGACCGGGCCACGACCAAAACGGAGGCCCCAGAGTCCCAAACAAACGTTCACAAAAAAAAAAAAAAAACTCACAGGGGAGCAGAGTCCAAAACACAGTTCAGGTGGCCGGCCAGGGGCCCGATAACACAGGAGGCCAGGATGGGACAGTTCAGGAGGCCGGCCACGAAGAAGGCCGTGGAGGCGCACAAAAGGTTCAGGAGGCCGGCCGTGCGGAAGGCAACGGTGGCCACTCAGGCGAAGAGGGTCCGGGGGCCGGCCGTGCGGAAGGCAACGGCGGCCGCTCAGGCAATGGCGGTCCGGGGGCCGGCCGTGTGGAAGGCAACGGCGGCCAGTCAGGCAACGGCGCCCGGCCAGTAGCCCGGCCAGCGGTCCAGAAAACGGCCGTTTAGCTCAAGTTCAAGTTCAAGTTCAACTTTATTGTCACTTCAACCATATACAGTTTAAAAATACACAGTGAGGCGAAACAACGTTCCTCCAGGAACCAAGGTGCTCCAGACCCAAACGAGGCTGGGCCAGGCGAGGCTGAGGGCACGGAAGCCGGGACCGCAGCAGGCGGAGACGATGATGCAGACACGAAGGCTGGACCAGACGATGATGCAGACACGAAGGCTGGACCAGACGAGGATGCAGACACGAAGGCTGGACCAGGCGAGGCTGATGAGGATGCTGATGAGGATGCTGAAGCGGAAGCTGGACCAGGCGATGCTGATGAGGATGCTGAAGCGGAGGCTGGACCAGGCGCAGTGGGTGAAGATGAGGATGCTGTGGCCGAGGATGCGGGCACGAAGGCTGGACGAGACGAGGATGCAGACACGAAGGCTGGACCAGGCGATGCTGAAGCAGAAGCCGAAGCCGGACCAGGCGTGGATGAAGCTGGAGATGAAACCGGGCCAGGCGTGGATGAAACCGGGCCAGGCGTGGATGAAACCGGGCCAGGCGATGAAGAAGCTGTAGCTGAAGCCGGGCCGGGCGAGGACGAAGCTGTAGCTGAAGCTGGGCTAGGCGAAGCTGACGCTGTAGCTGAAGCTGGGCCAGGTGAAGCTGACGCTGTAGCTGAAGCTGGGCCAGGTGAGGATGAAGCTGGACCAGAATCAGGCGAGGATGAAGCCAAGGATGAAGCCGGACCAGGCGTGGATGAAACCGGGCCAGGCGAGGATGAAGCCGGACCAGGCGATGAAGAAGCTGTAGCTGAAGCCGGGCCAGGCGAAGCTGACGCTGAAGCTGAAGCTGAAGCTGGGCCAGGTGAGGATGAAGCTGGACCAGACGAGGCTGAAGCTGAAGCTGAAGCTGGGCCAGGTGAGGATGAAGCTGGACCAGAACCAGGCGAGGCTGAAGCTTCAGGCTGAGGCGTGGCAGTAGCAGGTGGTAGCGCTGCAGGTGATGATACTGCAGGAGGCGGCGCTGCAGCCACAGGTGGAGAAGCAGCCACAGGAGGCCGGACGGGCTCCTCGGGCCCCCCAGCCGACGTGGCAGCCGGTGTGGCATGAGGCCGGACGGGCTCCTCGGGCCCCCCAGCTAGCGAAACAGGAGGCTGGACGGGCTCCTCGGGCCCCCCAGCAGGCGAAACAGGAGGCTGGATGGGCTCCTCGGGCCCCCCAGCGAAAACAGCCGCAGAACCAGTGGGCACCGGGGCCCCCGGCACACATGAAACAAAACCAGTAGGCACGTGGGCCTCTGGCACATATGAAACAAAACCAGTAGGCACGTGGGCCTCCGGCACCACATGAAACAAAACCAGTAGGCACGTGGGCCTCTGGCACATATGAAACAAAACTAGGAGGCACGCGGGCCTCCGGCACGCATGAAAAAAAACCAGTAGGCACGTGGGCCTCTGGCACGCATGAAACAAAACCAGTAGGCACGTGGGCCTCTGGCACACACGAAACAAAACCAGTAGGCACGTGGGCCTCTGGCACACATACAGAGGGCTGCAGCTGCGCCGAGCACTGACCCTGCTCAGGCAGTGACAGCCCGGTGCAGTTCACAGCTGGCATCTTGGCCTCCAGGGGTCCAGAGTAAGCTGAGGGCAGAAACCCAGCCTCTGGGGAAGCCCCGGAGTGAGCAATAGTCTCTAATGTAGCCAGCTTTTGAGGAACAGATCCGTAGTGAAACAGTTTGTCTCCCTGCTCAGAAACAGCGGTGGAAAAACAGTGTGAAAATTGTGGCTTAAGGGAGGCTAATGGTTGAGCTACAGACTGGGAAGCTTGTGGCTGGACACAGAACTGAGCCGGAGAATGGCAATAAAGTCCTGGCTCAGAAGGAGCGGCAGAGACACAGTCTGTCAGTTTTGCAGCGGGTTTGTACACGCCCACTTGGGAAGGATCCGTTACCACGAAGGTAGGTAAGCGATCCATACAGTCTCCCATCCCGCTCTGAATAGCCCCAGAAAACAAAGTCCCGGAAACTGGGGAAAGCAATGCATCCCGCTGACTCACCGCATCGGGCTGCTCGAAAGTGAATGCAGACGGGGGGTGTAGTCCGAGGTCCAAAAGGAGAAACTCCCGCTCCCACGGACATAGCGAGCCTAGAAGCCATGGGAGACCGGTCACCAGACGCTGTAGCCGCCTCTCTATAGCGCGCTGGGACTCCCCGCCCGGGTTTTCCAGCCACAGGTCAATAAGCTCCTGTGTGGCATCGATTAGATTCTCCCGTAGCTCCTTGGACGGGTTAAGCGCTGCTGGGTCCATGTTGTGGTCGCGTCGTACTGTCACGGTCCGGGGCAGCGGCCGTGTGAAGAGTGGAAAGGAGGACTCAGATGCAGCACTTACTCAGATGTGAAGGTGATTTATTGACAATACTGAACATAAAGTGGAGATGGCAAAACAGAACTAAGGACGAACTAAACTGGGAGAAACTACACAAAGGGAGTGGCAAACCTGAACATGAAGGGAGAACAGCAGGGAGAGCACGCAGGGGATTCACCGGGTATGAACACAGACGACGCGACGAGGAGCAGAGGAAATCACACACTATAAGTACACAAAGAGACACTGGGAAATCACACACAGGTGGGGGAAACAGCTGGACCTGATTAACCTGACGAGACAGGGGAACACTAACACCAGGGACCAACAGAGGGAGCACAAACCCAGAACCCAGTATCTAAAATCCCAAAACACAAACCATCCCAAAACAGCCCATGAATAATAAAGAGAATAATAACAATAAGGGACACAAACACAAAGTCACTCAGTCATGGCCGCAAGACCATGACAATAACGTGTTAAATGGGTGGAAATCCCTAGATCAATGTTTAAATTAACACTCACGCATTGACTCTGTCGGCTTTGTTTTGCCATGCATGCTCCCTTTCTTTTTTTTTCCGCGCAATTTGCATGTTATCGGCATATGCTGCCATCAGAATTTCGGCCTCAAGCGCTGTAAAATACATTGACCGCGCCTTATTTCCCTCCGTCTCCATGGTGACTCGCTTAATCTGTGCTCCACTAATCAGGGCTTTATGTATCCTCGTGCGCGTGCTTAACTTGGGGTTAAAGCAACTCCGCGTTGACTGAACTAATTGTTATCAGCCTTTCTGAAACCGAATATTCCGAGTTGGACAGTTCGGGGTTACTCAACCCTGAGTATCGTTTTTCACTCTGAGTTTTCTAAACCGGCTTCCTGAAATAGGGCCCAGGACTTCAAGTATGTTGACATACACTTCACACAATAAGTGTGCTACACCAACTAAGTCTTATTCTGGCACCAGGCTGACTACAAACATTTCAGAACAGATATACCAGAATAGATTGCCATATGTATAAAAGGTAGCATATGTAGGTTAGACTAAACTTTTATGTTGTTTTAAGTAAACACCCTTAAACTTACAAGTTTCTTTCACCCACTGTTTTTCAATCCTCATGTTTCTTGCACTTTTTCTATTTCTGGAGCCAGAAGTCACCATACTTAGATGAAAAGGTGTATTGTAGCCGACTAGTAAACTGCTAGAATTTCACTCACTAGAAGCACAAACATATGTGTCAAATCCAGCCATGTATGTTCAAAATCTCCAGATGATATCAACAAAACATGTAGAAGGTTAGTTTGGTCACTGTAATTACAAAAGTGAGGCTACGGTTCTGTAATTGGATGGTTATAGCCATACAGTTGTTAGAAGGTGAAAACTATCCATGTGCTGTGTTGTAAACATCATTTTTAATGCTGTAGGGTTGAACATTTGCCTGTTTGGACTGACCACTGGAGAGACTGTTGGCTTCATTTTCAAACCCTTGAGGTTGCCGTTTGGTTCAGCACTATTAACTGCTCCTAGAAACTGCTATTGTAAATTATGTTTGATGGATGACCTCGAGAAACACAAAACAGCTTATAGGACATCAGGTCAATCCAGTTGTCCTGTTTATAAAGTTAATATACTGATATCAAGACATTAGATTTGACCATTAATGGGTAGAAACAGATACAAATAAAGAAATGTGAGACCTTAGATGTTTAATTCACTGACTGACCTTTGTTAAAACTTGCTTTTGCCGTAAATGATAACACTCCATTACTGCAAAGAGTAAAAGACAGACTATAATATAATCATCTTGCTTCGTAATTGTATGTGTGCGTTTTTTTTAAATATTATGCAGGCTATAAATTTTGTTCCCGGGGCCAGACATCTGAGCACTTTGCCAAGTTAGCAGTCATTTGCTGCTATGCAACAGAGAAAATATTTCTTGTTGCCTCTTAATGCACAGGGAGGGAAGACAACATTTACATTATGTAGAGATAATCACGGCTTCATCTGTTAACAGCACAACTTATTGATGTTGGGCAGGGACATCTATGATGTGTGTGGCGGAGCAGTAGCCAGTCTAATGGAAAAGTGTGAGCCTTTACTTCATAATAAATTTATTCCCAAACCCGGGTAATACTTGAGTGTCGGCTAATAAATCTAAACAAGAGAAACCTTTTAGAAACTGATGGAGTCCCTACTTCACTGCTTTCTATCAGCACTAACATGCAACACTTGGATTGGATTACAACGATGCTAATGTATTTTGGCTCTTCTTGTAGGATATATAAGAATGGGTTGATTTTGGTGGGAAGCGAAGTCTGGGATCTAATAAACAGCCTTCAAACTTCTAAGCTTATCAAAAATCTGAGCAGCTGTGGTCAGAAGACAAGGAAGTTGCGCTTTGGGCCTATTGATGGTCACTACAGCTTGCCAACGGTGGTTGGGAGGATGAAACGCAGCTGCTTCCTTCACATTCTGAAATGGTGAGGACTTGGTGGATGGATGTGAATTGGCTTGTGTGAGGTCCTGGGGGGGGGGGGGGGAGACTCAGATCACAGCTGCAGGGCAACAAGCCATCCACCCGCGTCTCTTTACTTCCTCGCTAGCATCTACGCCCGTTTCCTGCCTAAGTAACGGTATTGCACAGCTGATAATGACGCGTAAAATAATAGCTGCACACATGATGAAAACACTTGACCCCCGACCTAAAGGGGATTTACATCCGACCTGAGTACTCTACTTTCTGTGTGGCCTCAGGAAAGTGTGAAAGGAGACTGATTTGTGCGGGCTTTACTCAGGATGGGAGTGAGGAGCTGTGGTCACAACTCAATCTGTCCCATATGGGAGAGATTGGAAGGGATGAGCTGCATGAGGGGGATCCGTTTGTGAGGGTTTGTCTCATCAAATAGGAACAGGACTGCAGCAGATCAGTCATGCTAAATACCCCAGTAAACTGAAACATGTTTATTTCTTTTTTTTAAATCAATATTCATCATATAGCAATCCCAAGGAGTTAGACTTTGTGCAAGTGTTTAGTGACCCGCGTGTAACAACAGCTTTTATTGTTGACAGTATAAATAACAGCCAATAGCTAACAAGGAATTGGAGCCTCTAGAATCCAGTAGCTGCTGGGGTGCATTTATAGTTTTTTAACCTTTCCCAGACTTCCTTGATTATAATTTTGAGTAATACTACATTTATAATCAACAGCAGCTACCATTTTTTACCTCACTGCCTAAACACAAGACATGCACATGAACTTTTGGCTTATGAAGGTACTCACAGGTTTTCTTTGGATGCTCTTTCTTTCCAGTCCAAATCACACAACATCCATTCATTTTCTGAAACCCTTGCTCATATCCCAGCTGTCATGGGCTGAGAGGTTTTGGTTGGCAAAGATTCAGTTTAATTGTGCTAAGTAAGTTAGACAGGCAGCTGTCAGTCGGGGAACATTTATTCAAATAGTAAAATGACCAGTGTGTGTTCCCATCAGAGAAGAAAAAGAGAGAAAGAACAGGAAAAAAAAAAAAGGAATAGACGTCAGCGTGAACTATCGCGTGTCCACCATTACCTGGCCAAAACTGGAAGTGATGTCATTATTCGCACAAAATGTAGATTTTTACCTTTGGGGCCTTATAAGCCTGTACTGGTGTTTTTAAAAGTCATGTTACACTGCTGGAAATAGTTTATTTTGATGCACATGCTGGTTTTTTTGCAAATTTGCATTGTAATATTTTTTTTCCAACAGTATATAAAAATTGGTGTATCTCAAAAATAAAACTATGAAGACACTCAAAATAAATTTCCTGTTGAAAGAAACTATTTTGTGCAACTTTTTTGTATTTACAGTTTTGAGGGACAAACCTCTTAAATTTCTCTAACTAGAAATATATGTAAAAAAAACAAAAAACAAAAACGATTTTCTATTTTTTTGTAAATTGCACTTTGTTGCAATTTGTGTAGTTATTATAGACTTAATGCAGAAATATTATTAAAATTTGGGTTATAATGGTTATACTGATGTATAGCAACTTGGAATGCTCCCAAAAATGGCACTACAGCATGTAAAAATATAAAGATAACTCTGGCAGACTTGGTTCTATGGTAGGTCTTAAAGGGTTAACAGATTGATAGCATTTCTCACCAACAATGCTTCTTCTGGTAGCAGATGGGTGCATAAATTAGGAAACAACTATTAGTGCCAACTTTGACAAACAGATTAGTTCTGTGGTAAAAAAAAAAAAAAAAGTATATATTATTTTTATTTCCAGTTGAGATTGTTGGCCAAATTGAAAGTTTATCATTTGTATAATGACTTTGAAAGAATCAAATATTAGAGTTCTCTTATTAGATGCCATGATAAACACTTTGATACCATTCTCCTATTCTATTAGAGTTTATTTGCAAA
Organism: Rhamphochromis sp. 'chilingali'; assembly: GCF_963969265.1. Taxonomy (NCBI): domain Eukaryota; kingdom Metazoa; phylum Chordata; class Actinopteri; order Cichliformes; family Cichlidae; genus Rhamphochromis; species Rhamphochromis sp. 'chilingali'. Next base: position 14,626,671 of record NC_137935.1, read on the forward strand.
GTCTCTGAGTACAACACACCTCAGTATTGCTGTCATTAGACAGAAGTGAGCTTCACTGACTCATCACATTAGAGATTTTACAAATAAATGGTAAATGGCCTGCATTTGTATAGCGCTTTTCTAGTCCATAGGACCCCAAAGCGCTTCACACTACATTCAGTCATTCACCCATTCACACACTGGCGATAGCAAGCTACATCGTAGCCACAGCTGCCCTGGGGCGCACTGACAGAGGAAAGGCTGCCGGACACAGGCGCCACCGGGCCCTCTGACCACCACCAGTAGGCAAACACGGGGTTAGTATCTTGCCCAAGGATATTTGGCATGCAGCCAGGGATCGAACCGCCGACCTTCTGATTAGTGGCTGACCTGCTCTGCCACCTGAGCTACAGCCACCCCTAAATGACATTTATAAGGCCATGCCAAATTATCTCGATCTGATTAAGTCCAGAATTTGACTTCAAAATCATCATTTTCCTTTTTTTGAGCATAAAATAGATTTGTTAGTGTGTTTCTGATAATTGTCCTGCTACATAATCTGACTGTACTTAAATTATAGAGCATGAGCATTTGCCTTCAGGATATCCAGTTTGGTATTCTTTGGACTTTGGTCAGCAGTTTTTTGTTGTTGTTTTTGCCTTGCGGCTCCCCCATGAATACCATTTTTGTCCAGTTTCTTTCTTGTTTTTGAATCACAAACATTCACCCTAACTGAGACAAATTCGGTAGGTAATTGGTTTTAAGGTTCATCCATTTGTGGATAATGGCTCTCACTAAGGGGAGGGCGATTACTTTTCCAGGGCCAGGAAACTTTGGATAGCTGTTTTTCCCTAAATAATTGGATGATGGTCAGTAAATCAATTACCCTAACCCTAACTGGAGGAAATGTTGAAACTTCTGAACCGTTTAAATAAAATAAATTAATTATCAGTCATAAATGAAATTTAATTTGTATCATCTTTTGCTACATCTGGCAATATTGTCCAATTTATTGCATAAAAGTTATTGTGCAAATTAATCAGGTTTTCCAGAAAAAAAAAAGACCTTAAAAAGTATCCCATCCATCTTTTCAAATAACTCCCTTAATTTGTAAATACATTTCTGTGTTTGCTATTAATCACAACAGAAATAATCTTAATTTGACAAAGTAACCAAAACTTTCCTATGCATATTGAATATGTAGAATTTCAGCTTAAAAATGGAATACTAGCTTGTTGTGAAAAGTCCAATATACTCTGATTAATTTTTGTTCATTAAACATTTCTTGGTGTTTTTCTCAGGCTTAAACAATATGATAAAACATTTTGGAACAAATATACACATTATTAGTCCAAAGCTGGAGGCCAGAATGGCAAAGATTTCTACAACTACAGCAAATTTCCCAGGTGAACTAACATATGCTGGGATAAAGGTGATCCACACTGCACAGAATATCAACATGCTGAAGGTGATAAACTTGGCTTCATTGAAATTATCAGGTAATTTGCGGGCTAAGGCGGCTAAAACAAAGCAAAACAAAGCAAGTAGCCCTATGTACCCGAGAACAGCCCAGAAGCCAACAGGAGAGCCTAATGCACATTCCAATATGATTTTCTCCTTGTATGTGGTTAGATTTTTTATTGGAAAAGGGGGACTGAATACTAACCAAAAAGAACATATTAAAACTTGAATAAATGTGAAAGACATAACAGTCATTCTCTGCTGTGGAGGACCAAACCATTTCATCACATTACTACCTGGAATTGTAGCTTTAAAGGCCATTAAAACCACTATAGTTTTCCCAAGTACACAGGAAATACAGAGAACAAAGTTGATACCAAATGCAGTGTGACGCAGCATGCAGGACCACTCAGATGGTGCTCCAATGAAAGTTAATGAACATAAGAAACACAGAGTCAGTGAGATGAGCAGCAGGAAGCTCAGCTCAGAATTGTTGGCTCGGACAATTGGAGATGTCCTGTGATAAAGGAATACAACTCCAGTGATAATGGCCAGACAGGCACCAATGACTGAGAATGTAGCCAAGGTGATTCCTAAGATGTCTTGAAAGGAAAGAAACTCTATAGGTTTAGGGATACAAGTGTCTCTCTTTGCATTAGGCCAGAATTCTTTGTGGCAGGGTAAACAGTCAGCTGAATCTGAATAAGAGAGAAAAAAAGTATATAGGCTCCTTGTAATTTCTGTAATTTTCATATGTTCACAATAAAAACATTTTACATGCATAGAATTTTTTTCATTTTACCTGTTGTATTACTGATCTCTCCCTCAGGACACGCTATACAGTCATAGCAGCAGATGGGTTTTCCTTTCTGCAGTACTTTACGAGTTCCTGGAGAACAACTGTCAGTGCACACTGACACTGGCACCTGTCAACACACAAAGGTGGCATAATAAATATAAATTATCTTGTTCAGTAGAGTTAGATTCTCATCCTTTGAGTCATTACTTTTCTGCTATCCTCCATCCAGGTTATATTTCTGTTAATCCAAAGTTCGTGGCCCACTGGTAGTGATGCATCATAAAGCCCTACAGTTATAATATCAATGATGCCACTTTCACTTTTCTGCCAGTTAACGAGCTCATAAATAGCCACAGGATCACCATTAGCATTAAATGACACATCATATCCATTTTGGGAAAAATTTACCTTTTTCAGTTCAGTTAAAATCTGTAAACATGAATAAAGAGAGAGGGTGGGAGAGAAAGGAAATAGATAAAATAGTGCAATAATCAATATTAATACAAAATTGAATTCAAGCAGGTGATGAGGGAAACTGCCATTAAGATATTTATTTCTTCTGACCTGTTTGGCCTGCAACTTGGTTAATGTGTCACACTGAGCTGTGACATTTGCTCCTCGACACATTGCATTATGAATGGCATGTGCTATTGCATACACAGCTTTGTACACCATGTTAGTAATTCTGAGCTGAGATGTGTCAGTGTACTGATTATGGAGACTGTTTATGTCTTCTTTTCCATCACATACCTTCTTGTCTGCAACAGTATCTAAAAATAAACAAAGACAGAACTGACATTTTAAACTCTGAAATTCAAACTAGTCTCAGATCTCTTTTATGTACTTTCCACTGTGACCAATATTCTGAAAACCATACGTGTGTGTGTGTGTGTGTGTGTGTGTGTGTGTGTGTGTGTGTGTGTGTGTGTGTGTGTGTGCGTGTGTGTATAATATTTAATTGAAAACTGCTAAGCTTATGGATCAACAGTGCACCTTGTAACACCAGAAGTTTGACAGGATCATTTAAACCTAGAAACATTCCTTACTGTTTTTAAGTGTGCAGTTGAATGAATCTTCCCAAAACTCAGTAAGTACTTGAGAAGCAGCCACTTCAGAGGGAGACAGATTCAACAAGAAGTCTCTTAGACCTGGAATTACTGACTTCGGAATCGCAAATCCAATGGCCCCAGCACATAAATGGAATCTCTTTAATTCTGAGTATGTTATCCATGACTCACTGCCTATCCATTGGCGTAGTGGGGAAGGCTCACGTGAAAGCTCCTCCAACAATATCTTCATGTCTCCTAAAGCTGCAAATGCCACCACAACTGTAGCTGTAGACCTGCTGAGACGACATAGTGCATTTGAAAAATGTTTTTGTGTCTTTTTACATCATCAAATGTTTATTTTAAAGATAATTAAACAAGTCAATGCACAATAATTATCTCTGATGAAGAAACCTGCGGATAACATCTGCCACTCTCTGAATTCTGCTCTGTGGGTCTGTCCGATAAAAAGATACAGAGTATTCCACACAGATCCCCTCTTTCTGTGCTGCTTGGAGAAAAGAAGCCATGCCCTTATTTCCATAATCCGAATCTGACCGAACAGCACCTATCCAAGTCCAGCCAAAGTGTTTCACTAGCTTGGCTAGTGCTTCAGCTTGAATCTGGTCACTGGGGACTGTTCTGAAAAAACTTGGGTACTGCTGCTTGTCAGACAAGCATGCACATGTGGCAAAGTGGCTCACCTAAACCAAAAGAAATAAAACAGTGTAGCTCAGAAAATACTGCAAACACAAATATCACATGGCATATTTTAAATACAAAAATGGACAGAAATTGGAAATTGGCATTTACCTGGGGAATGTTAAAAGAACTGATGACTTGTGACAAACTGATGGATGTCATAGACCCAGAGTCCCCAACAACGGCCATCACCATACCAGATTGTGAGCAATTGTTACCAATGAAAAACACAGGGTCGAAGCTATTTAGAAACTGAAATGCCACATGCACTGCCACAGCCACTGATGCACATGAGTCATAGATCTGATACCCGAGCCTAATTCCGGGCAGCAGCTCTGTGCTGTTGTTAATCTCTTCTATGGCAAAGATCATTGCACGTAATGATTGCAGATCATTAATCCTGCAGAAAGTTAACTCACTTTTAGAAATTAAACTACAGACTTAGGTTAAATGTCACAAGAAAACATTGTAGGAGTTGTGGGTTTTGACCACGGCCAAATAATGACTTAAATTTTTACGGGCACTTCAACACATTGCTTCATCAGTTAAATTCAGCAGAAATGATTATCATGATAAATCACAAAAATGTATAAATAAATATGTAAAGGCTTGTCATTTCCTGTTTGATTTTTGTAAGATTGTTGTTTAAAAATATGATTTCTGTTTTCAAAAACACAAATATTACTTCCACAAATATAAATGACTGACTATTGGAATATTTTTCTTGGTGATTTTTTTCAGAACCATACAGAAGCAATGTAATACCACAGAAAATAAAACGTGAAAACATTTTCATTCTTACATAGTGCAATATGTTTTGATCACTCTCTTCTTTCCAATACTGACCTTCCTTTGCATTTCACAGGCTCGGGTATGATGGTGTAGTCATTGTAAACTGTGTGTGCGTAGGTATGAAGAGAGAAAACACCACCAATAACAAAGTCCCCGTCCATTGAGAATGCAGGCAAACGAGTGCTTCCTTGAAGCTTGCATTTCACAGATGATACTACCGTACCAGCCCAAGCCCCTGTAGACATGGTTGTTTGAGTCAGATAAGCAGCCAATACCAGACCAATTAAAACAGCTGATCTTTCCATCTCTGTCTGACATCCAGCTTGTGTATATGGGCGTACGTTTGTTTTCCTTGGTTTATATAAGTCTTCTGAGAATTTTTTTTCTTCTTTTCATCTTCACAAGTACATCCCCTTACCAAGTAGTGTTTTCAAAACCCTCAGATATTAATGATAGTCTACGCCTTCCCAGTATGGTTTGGTGTCTTTGGGTTACCCAGGCCAAAAATCCTTTCATAATAAGTTTGATTAACTTTAAACAACAGATATATCTAGAATTTATAAATAGCTTGTCTCACATAAATAAATAGTTTACTAATTATCCATTGACCCAAAACATCCTAAATACACAAAAAATTAAAGCACTTTCATAGCAGTATGAAATTTAAAAAATCTTTATTTTTTGTGTATTTATGTCACTTCTGTAAAAATTCATCAAATTTCAGGCAAAAACAAATTAGGGCAATATCACGATGAAGACAAAGAAGAATCGTGTAATGAGTTGAATGTAGTGATAGAGAGTGTCCCCATAGGGGAGAGACTTGTCAAGGAGCAGATATTGATGGACGTGTAGATCAAAATAATAGAGAAGCTGAAGAGGTGTTGGACAGGTAAGATTATAAGGAGAGAAATGCAGGAAAACAGATGGTGGTGGATTTTGTGGGAAGGGTGGAAATAATTATCAAGAGGCACAGTTACCTTTTCCACAACAAGGTTACTGGAACTTTGGTGTATAGGCTTGAGGGGAATGTCTCGTGGCTGGTTGGGCCTAGCCTGAAAGAGCCACATGTGTCCAATCTCCTGTGGGTCGGCTACCACCAGTAGGAACTTTAGGGGTTTGATACATTGTGTTGATTGGTGGTAGAATAGATAGCAGTTGATCAACAGCTAGTAGTGAGCTGGCTCAGGTGGTAGGGAAAAATACAACCTGGTATACCGAAATAGACACCAAGCATGTGCTATTAGAAAGATGCTAACTGCAGTGTTCTTTCTATTGATACAGGTCTAGATTTGCTCTAGGTCTGGCACCAGTAACACAATCATATGTGATTGGTGGGCCCTTTTGTCACTACCATCATCTCCAAACCATACATCATAGCAGGTCTCACTATCATCTTGTAATCTTTACCTTTCACTCTTGCTGCTATGCTTGTGTCACAAATTATCCCTGACTAAATTGCAGATGTAATCTGCAATTTACTAAATTCTAGTTTCTTTCTCCTCTCAATTCAAGTGCATAATCCTAGCAATGTTAGCCTCTGTTGAATAAATAACTCTAGCCATCATTCATCTTAGTGTAACACAGTTAGGGGAATTGCTGAAACGATTGTATTAATGGGTCTATAAACCATATGGTTGACAACCACAGGTTTAAGGCACTTTACAATTGTGGAAAAGAAAATGACAAAAATGAAAGAAAAGTAAAACACATAAACTACTAAAACAGTGACTTGGAAAAGTGTTAATCCTTAATGCTGGGTGCACCCTGGTACCCTGACTCCTTAACTGTTATGGAAAACCGATGACTCAAATTCAGTGTCCATTCATAAGAAAATCTCACACACCTTTCACATGTGGAGAATGTTCTACACAGCCGCTTATTATGCACAGTCCCAAATAAAACACGTCCAAGGGGTACAGTCCAAAAATTCCCAGGGTGTGAAAGAAAATAGGGATGGGAAAATGTCAGTCAGTGGTCTTTTTCATAACCAACCGTGTGAGTGATACAGTCCAACCACACCGCAAGGTGCAGCAGATCATCAAGTGGAAAAGAAGGGATTCTCGGTCTCTTTAAGTCCAGGTGGGAAGGCTCGCCATGTAATTCACTGGAGGAATCCACCTGAGGAGCAATCCAGTATACTAAAAAACACCTGACCTGTCTATGGAGCGCCAGGACTGCCATAATGAATTAATTAAATACACCAACACATGGTGGGCCTCTCTGGTGCTGTACATAACTGGTTCACTTCCTATCTCTCTGACAGAACTTTTATGGTGAGTATGGATACATGCTCCTCTAAGATCCATAGAATGACATGTGGTGTGCCTCAAGGGTCGGTTCTAGGCCCTGTACTTTTTAATTTGTATATGCTCCCTCTCGGCAGTGTCATCGGGAGGCATGGAGTGAACTTCCACAGTTACGCTGATGACACGCAGCTGTACATCTCCGTGTCTCCTGATGACACCAGACCAATGGATGCCCTTTTTAACTGTATCTTAGATATACGATCTTGGATGGCAGAAAACTTTTTACAGCTTAACCAGGACAAGACTGAAGTTTTAATCGTCGGTCCTGAGGCTCAGAGAGAGAAACTCTTGTCTAAATTAGAGGCATTTTCACTATGTCCTTCGCTACAAGTGAAAAACCTGGGTGTTATTTTTGACTCTGAGCTTGGTTTTATCCCACATGTTAAACATGTAACCAAAATTGGATTTTATCATCTAAAAAATATAGCCAGAGTTCGCCCTATTCTCTCTCGGGCCAACACGGAGATGCTGATGCATGCTTTTATTACCAGTCGCATTGATTACTGTAATGCCCTGCTCTCTGGTCTTCCTAAGAAGAATATTTCAACTTTACAACTTTTGCAAAACTCGGCAGCTCGTGTGCTGACGAAGACCAGAGGGCGGGCCCACATTACACCGGTTTTAGAATCGCTGCATTGGCTCCCCGTGTGTTTCAGGATCGATTTTAAAGTTCTTTTATTGTTTTTTAAATGTCTTAATGGTCTTGGGCCTTCTTATCTCTCAGATCTGCTTTTACCATACGAACCCTCGCGGACCCTGAGGTCCTCTGGTACTGGCCTTTTAATTGTCCCTAAAGTCAGGACACATACTCACGGAGAGGCAGCTTTTCAGTGGTATGGTCCTCGTCTGTGGAACAGCCTGCCGGAGGAGCTCAGGGCCGCAGAGAACGTACATGTTTTTAAGAACAGGCTCAAGACCCACCTTTTTAATTTAGCTTTTACTGAACGTTTATTTATTTTATGCTTATTTATTCTATCCTGTTATTCTATTATTAATTTAGACTTTACCTAATATTTATTGATTTTATTCTTATTCATTTTTTAATCTTCTGGCCTCCCTCCTGCTGTGTGCCCAGCCTGGAGGCTGCGGTCTGTGACCGGCTCCCGGTGCAGACGGTTCCCTGTTATAGTGTTTCCTCACTTGGCTCATGCGAGCCCAGCCCAATTTTTACTCTTTAAGTGTGCGCGTGTGTGTATGTGTGTGTGTGTGTGTGGAAGGGGGGGGGGGGGGGGATATGTTTGTATTCACATCATTTATGTTAATGAGAGTGTGGGGAGTGAGTTGGAGGGTGGGGTGGGCTGCTTTTAACTATGTAAAGCACTTTGTGCTACATTTTTTTTGTATGAAAAGTGCTTTATAAATAAAGATTGATTGATTGATTAAATAATTAATTAAATGTGTCAATAATTAATTAAAATTGGAATTAATTAATTAAATAAATAGTTATGACACATGTAATTAATTAATTATTGACACATTTAATTAATTATTTATGTATTTCACATTTTAATTAATTATTGACACATTTAATTAATTAATTAATTAATTAATTAATTATTGACACATTTAATTAATTATTGACACATTTAATGAATTATTTAATGATATATTTATTTATTTCATTTTGGCAGTCCTGGCGTCTGGCTCTCATCTTGAAATAATTTTATCTGTCAGCCTCACCCATCAAACTCAGGGGGCGGGGTTAACGCTGCCCATGCAGCTTCTCTAACATTTGATTGGTTGCCGTGCAAAGTAAGTCAAAACAGGTCGATCCTATATAATCGATTGCTTGTGTAGACTTGGGGCAGCCAGGTATCCCAGAATGCAGATCAAATCACAGGCAGCTATGGTGGTGGTGTAGTTTTAAAATACCCCGTTTTTCTGTCACCAACTACACTTTTAACAGTGTTTTAGCCGCGAATGTCGCGCCGTATGTCTGGTCAGGTTGTCAACATAGAACATGTTTGCAAAAGTGCTCAGATGTTTTCAGAGATTTCACTAGCTCTGCTAACAATTAGCATGCAGAGTGCACCCAGGGGGTTACGTTAACCGGTTTGTTTACATATTCCACTCTCCGTGTTCCACATGTTGCATTCGCAGATTCTCATTTTCACCGAACGATCGTCTCTTTCCGCCTGGTCTTGTGTCTCTGTGCTTCTGTAACATAAAGAACGAGCTGACATTTTTCTCACGAAACCAGCGATCAGCTCAACAGACCCTCAGTTTACCTGCATGCATCCTCCTCCTCATCTGTTAGCTGTTTAACACCTGCTGCTAATTCAAGAAACACGCCTACGTTACCTGGTGATAGTCACAGTTTAACTGGGCAGCCGGTGCTCGATATAAAGCAATGTCAGCGCATTTTTCTGCACAAGATAAGGAAATATAGTGTTTTCCCCAAGCGCAGAGCTGCTGGAGCTTGTTTCCTTACAGAGCACTTTATAGGCGAACCAGCTTCATCAGCGGCTGATGTCCAATCACCGGCACACAGCTTTGAAACCTCACCTTAGTTTTAGCTCTCAGTGGTTAAACGCTGGACTTCATTCACTCAGGTTCTGTCTGTCGGGTCACGTTTACTTCGCTGTTTTATTTACAACTGAGCAAATCGGTTTGGCTGAGGTTAAAGTTACGTTTCATAACTGCATAGTTTCACAGACGTTTAATGGTTCACTGGCACATGTGTTAGACTGAACTATTCGCTTTTCTTTATCTGGTGTGTTTTGGATTTAACAGTGAATTTTGAGATTAAACTGACTTTTAAAATGTTTTTATACAAAGAGGAAAGAGAAGGCGCATTTCCACCGAGAGGAGCAGGGTTTCATGTTCATCATGAAGTGTACAACCTGGACAGAAATATTATATCATCTGTTATTTAATAGTTATTTAACTGTATTCTAAGCACCAGCTGTCTGTTAGAATGTGAATTTTTTTCTCTCTCTGTTGGCAGAGGTATAAAAATGCGCAGGAAAATCTGACGTGCATGGCAAACTTCACCGACGATATTTAGGGAGGAATAAACACACATCAAACATAAACTAGAAAGCGAAAATTTCAGAAGAAATTTTAAGTGTGCCTATGCCGCCGCTAATCAGTGTAGTTTGCCATTCAAACGGCTACAGAGAGCAAAACTCAGCAGAGCAGCCATTCTCCACCATGAACTATGGTAAAACCAAACACCGCTCGCGCCTCACAGATGACAGCTTACAGTTTTGTGTAAAGATGAGGTGACTTCGTACAGCCCCGATTTGCAGACGCTGTGCACAGAGGTTCATAAGCAGACCCGACAATGTTTGCATGAACACGCTTTGAAGCATTACGTTATGGACCACTTTTCACACATAGTTGCTGTACCCACACAGCCGGCTGTAGCTTTTCATCTCACAGCCCGACACATACAAAAAAAAAAAAAACAAAACAGCCGAGAGAGCACAGACTTTACGCCTGAGAGGCCCGATTGCAGATGCCGCTGAGGTGGGTCCACCTCCCCTGCAGCGGCACTGCAGACCACGCCCTGCCACACACATCAAACACGTAAAATAAATATTTATGCACTTTTGCACTCACTTTTTGTTTTTTGTTATTTTTACACAGTGTTCTGAATGATTAACAATGGTCTACAGCCAATCTTGTGTATTATTATACAAACTTTGGTTGTAAGATTCAGATAACTATTTAATAAAAGCTAAATATTTTATATGAGAGTAAGAAAGAAAAGTACATATTTGTGTCCCCCTCTCCCTGTTAATGCCCTACCTGGCCCCCTGGCAAAAGCTGTGCTAGATCCGCCCCTGCACAGTTACCAGCTGTCAGCTACACAAAAAAAGGAGCTTGGTGTTAGTTGTCTCTCAGAAACAGTTCATAACTTCCCTTCAACTCATTCATGTCACCTAAAAGGTAAACCTGTTTTTCCATCACCAGTTCAGCTCTGATGATTCAGTAAGGACATCTCCTGGTTTCGACCAGCCCTTTTTTACAGCTGTGGCTCCAGCAAACATCAGCTGATACTAGAAATTAAAATCAAATGAATTCTAACAACAGCTGATCAAGCTTAAACTGCTGCTGTTGTTTAGCGCAATAAACAAACGAGAGAAAAGCCGATCATTGACCAGTTTCATGACTGAAGTTTCAACAGGCGAGAGAATGACAGGGGAGGCTGTCAAAGTTCAACATCAGTAACTTAGCGCACACAGCTGTATAGAAACTCCGTCGTGCTAGCTAGCACGCAGTACGAGTTATTGTAACCATCAGCACAACGAAAATAAACTACACCTAAACTCGGTTTATATCTGACCCAAATAGAGTGCAGTTCATAACTTCTTACCTGAAATTCAGTTCACCTCATGCTCCGACCGGCAGCCGCCTGCTTCTCCTGCCTTCGGTTTCCCTTATCCACGATTGAGCTCCGCGTAAGCCACCACCGGTCGATCGGCGGCCGCCTCACCGCCTCGCATGTTTCTTTCCCCACATACGAGGGGAAAGAGACATACACCGGTGGCTAGCTGCCCTCTGTTATAGCTCCGCGTCAGCCACCACCTCACGCTCCTGCCTTCGGTTTCCCTTATCCACGATTGAGCTCCGCGTTAGACACCACCGGTGTTATTTAATGGTGTATTTAATTAATTCATTATGGCAGTCCTGGCGTTCCATAGTCAACAGGCAGGGTCAGAAGAGTAATTCAATTAATTATGCTGTTCTAGCTATAATCCACAACTTAGGCTTTTGTTGACATCACATTTGGCATCAATTTGTAACTAAAATACTCAAATTTGCAAAAACAATAAAACATCTCTCTTATACAAACTATGTGCTACTGCAATGTATTGTCAGAACACTTTTTTGTAAATTGCAAAATAAGTACTTTTCCAAATACAATATGAAAATATTACTTAGTTCGATTGGTAAGTTTTAAATTTATTGGATATGCAACAATTATTAATCAAACAATTCAGATGAATTCAGTTATTCAACTATAAAGGTCAAAACAGATTAAAACTAACTGAGACATACAATATGTGCTCACCGATCTCAGTGTATCATGGCCAAAGACAATGATATGGTGTCTCCCGGTCGGAACATGCAGGGGTCTAAACAACATAACAGGGCATGTTTATTTTAGTCTTTAATGACAGTGACATGACGTCTCAACGTGAATAAAAATCAACATAAGTTGTACTTTAAGTGTTACCTTAATTATGGAAGCAGAATGAGATGAACTTTCAGGCAGTTGATAACAAATTAGAGCAAACAAAGGCTAACAGTTTTGCTCCATGTGGCACTTTTTATGTGATGAAAAAGAAATTATTTTACTTTTCATCACAGCTTTCCCTGCTTCCCAGAGAAGAGATGCTGATGTCCCAGGAGTGTCATTATTGCCTGAAGTCTATTCTTTTTTAAAATATTTAGTAAATTCTATATCTTTGAGCAGTGATGTATTAAATCTGCAGTTTTTACTTGGCGGAATGTTCTTCTTATGTATTAGTGTTAGAGATGCAGGAGCATGATCGCTGACAGCTGTCACTCAATGTCACTCAACAGTGAGCTGCTGACTACTATAAAGTATATTTCTTATGGTTGAGATGAATGCCATGTGTCGCAAAGTCCGAAATCGCTGACATACTGTTCAACTATATTTGTGGACTTTTTGTGTATTAAAATTGCTACTCCCCTTTGCCTAGAGTTATAGCAGGCTGACAACGCATTTGGAAACTCAGGTGTTTTAAATTAATCTGTAGCTGTGACAGGCCTATGAGCCTCCTGTAACAAATTGTTACGACCCGGCTCAAAATGACCGTAACAAGAGCGGGGTGTCCCGTGACTTCCCACGCTCAAACAGACACAGCCACAGCATCTGACTTTTAACAAAAGTTTATTCACAACAATGGCACTCACGGTAGTGTGAATGTATAATTTCGGGGTGAGCTAAGGCCAACACAACAAACAAAACTCAACCTAGGCTTCGGTTCCCCTCTGACCTGTTCAAGGAAAAGAAAACAAAGAAATAACACAGTCTGACCTCCCTGGTCTAAAAACACAGGAGAAAAGAAGGCTTCCCAAAATAATCGGCAGCTCACCCCCTACTTGCTCCGCACTTCATACACATGCCCAACCTTGTAACCAAGTAGCTATGGCTACGGCTGCTCCGTCTGGACCTGAGGCAAGTGCACGGGAAGTCTGCCACACACCCCCGCACCACAGCTCTTCAGTCGCCCTTTTATAGTTCACGTCCACAGCAGGAACCAGTTACATCAGGCCATTCCTTAGGTCCACCAATCACAGCCGAGCTCCTGAACAGGTGAATTTGCATACACACATTAAGAAATAAATAACCCACCAACATACGCACGTAACACAAATCAACATCTGCCTGTAGTATTTTAAGCTGGTTAAATATCTTTAACCTCTTCTCTCTAAACAATAATAATGACTGAAACTAGCCCACTGAATGAACAATGGACTGTGAGGTCACTTCCTAGGTCATTGATATGCAAATTATCAATGATCAGTGGTCATGACAATTGAGTACCAAATGACAAATGAGTACCATTCATAGAGAGTTGGGGAATTGCTGCAATCATAGCATTGTAACATGGTGAAAGATGTACCCTTAGGCCCCCTCCTCAGTTCAGAGATGGTCTTTCCCTTTTCACGTAAATGCCCTCCTTGACTCTCTGATCAAACCAGCATTCCTCCCTGTCCAGGATGTATACATCCTCATCATTGAAAGAGTGGCCACTGGCCTGCAGGTGTAAATAGACTCCAGAGTCGTTAGCTCTTAGCAGTTAGCTCTTCTGTGTTGTGCCATCTGCTTAGCCAAAGGTTGTTTGGTTTCCCCAATGTATAAATCATGACAACCCTACTGGCACTTAACAGCATTTACTATATTACTCTGTTTGTGTCGGGTAACCAGATCCTTGGGGTAGACGAATTTTTGGCACAGCGAGTTTTGGTGTTTAAAAGCCACAGAGACGTGGCGTTTAGAAAAAAAATCGGCTCAACTGTTCCAATTCCCCTGACACATAGGCAGCAGTTGTCCTTCTCTCATGATTGCTTGGGTATTTCCAGTTCAGACAACCACATTTAAATGGCCTGTATTTGTATAGCGCTTTACTAGTCCCTAAGGACCCCAAAGCGCTTTACATATCCAGTCATCCACCCATTCACGCACACATACACACACTGATGATGGCAAGTTACATTGTAGCCACAGCCACCCTGGGGTGCACTGACAGAGGCCAGCCAAAGTGTTTCACTAGCTTGGGGATCTTCTTGATATGATGTTCGTCTGCTTCCCTGGGTGCTGTGTCTTTGGGGATAATGTTCGCTCTGTGTTGTAGCATCCTGATGACATCCAGTTTGTACTCCGGTGGACGATGAGAGTCAAACCTTAAATTATGACCTGTATGCATATATTCAGGATACACATCAACAGTTAAATGTCCTCCATTGCTGATGGAAATCTTACAGTTTAAGAAGGCTAACCTGCCTCTTCTCATATCCTCACGGTTCCAAGAGCAAACGCACTTGGTCGGTGCTGACAGTGGTCCTGTTGCTAAGTCTCTTACGAACTACCTTCACTGATTCAGTGACTGGAACAAGAGTGAAGTGACGTAACATCATATGAGACCATTGTGTCATCTGCCTCCATAATCACCTTCTCAACAAAATCCAAGGTGTTTTGGATGTGGGGTTGAGGACCAATGCCAGAAACTTTAAGATGTTACGCTGAATCAATGTTCAGTTTTGGGTATTTAAAAATCAACTTTTTGGGTATTTCTTTACCTGGATAATTGAGCATGCATCAAGACAAACACTGATGTTAACGTCTTGCTAACAATTGTGCATTTATTTTTAAGCTGCGCATGTGCAGAGCCTGTAGGTATAGGTTCTACAATGACAGCTTCATACAGCCAACTCAGCATTCAAATTTCCCAAATCCCTTGGTATACTGTCAAAGTTATGCAGGAGATAGTAATTGAAAATGATGTAGAAAGAGGCCTTAGGCCATACAGATGTTAATACTACACCCTCAGTGTCTATTTAGGTACACAATGTGTCTCTTGATAATTATTTCCATAGTCATTTGCATCCTTTCTGCAGAATCCACCACCATCTATTTTCCTGCATTTCTCTCCTTAATATCCTATCTGTCAAACACATCTTTAGCTTCTCTATTCCTTGCAACTACAAATCAATCATCAACATTTGCTCCATTGACAAATCTCTCCCCCATGGGGACAATCTCTATCACTACATCCAAGTCATTACATGTTTCATCTTACTCTTTTATTGATAGCAAAAATTTTCAGGTAAAATTTGAACAGTTTTGACAGCAAAGACATCCTAATTTGTTTTTGCCTGACATTTGATGATGTTTCACAGAAGTGACATAAATAAACAAAAATTAAATACCTTTTTTTTTTTCTTATTTTATACTGCTATACAAGTGCTCTAATTTTTTGTACATTTAGGATGTTCTGGATCAATGGATAATTAATAAATGATCAATTTCTTAATGTGAGACAAGCTATTTATACATTCTAAATATATCAATTGTTAAAAGTTAAACTAATTATGAAATGATTTTTGGCCTAGGCAACTCAAAGTCACCAAACCACACTGGGACGGCATAGAATATGATTAATATCTGGGGGTTTTGAAAAAAAATACTTGGTAAGAGGATGTACTTGAGAAGGTTAAAAAAAACAAGAAAAAGGATTTCTCCAAAGACATATAAACGAGGGAAAACAAACGTACGCCCATATGCACAAGCTGGATGTCAGACAGAGATGGAAAGATCAGCTGTTTTAATTGGTCTGGTATTGGCTGCTCATCTGACTCAAACAACCATGTCTACAGGGGCTTGGGCTGGTACGGTAGTATCATCTGTGAAATGCAAGCTGCAAGGAAGCACTCGTTTACCTGCATTTTCAAAGGACGGGGACTTTGTTATTGGTGGTGCTTTTTCCCTTCATGCCTACACACACACAGTTTACAATGACTACACCATCATACCCGAGCCTGTGAAATGCAAAGGAAGGTCAGTACTGGGATGAAGAGAGTGCTCAAAACATGTTGGACTGTCTAAAAATAAAACTATTTTCACGTTTTATGTTCTGTGGTATTACATTGCTCTTGTGTGGTGCTGAAAAAAAAATAAACAAGAAAAGTATTCCAATAGTCAGTCATTTATATTCTTGGAAGTAATAGTTGTATTTTGAAAACAAAAATCATATTGTTAAACAACAATTAAAAAAAAAATTGAACAGGAAATGGCAAGCCTTTACATATTTATTTATACATTTTTGTGATCTTGTGAGCATGATAATCATTTTTGCTGAATTTAACTGGTCAGACAATGTGTTGAAGTACCCTTATACAATGAAGTCATTATCTGGCCATGGTCAAAACCCACAACTCCTACAATGTTTTCTTGTGACATTTAACCTAAGTCTGTAGTTTAATTTCTAACAGTGAGTTGACTTTCTGCAGCATTATCACCAGTGAACTGCAATCATTACGTGCAATGGTCTTTGCCATAGAAGAGATTAACAACAGCACAGAGCTGCTGCCCAGAATTAGGCTCGGGTATCAGATCTATGACTCATGTGCATCAGTGGCTGTGGCAGTGCATGTGGCATTTCAGTTTCTAAATGGCTTCGACCCTGTGTTTTTTATTGGTAACAATTGCTCACAATCTGGTATGGTGATGGCCGTTGTTGGGGACTCTGGGTCTACGACATCCATCAGTTTGTCACAAGTCATCAGGGCCTTTAACATTCCCCAAGTAAATGTTTCCAATTTTTGTATTTACATTAAGCATGTGCATGATATTTGATTTTGCGGTTCTTTTACATTTACACTGTTTTATTTCTTTTGGTTTAGGTTAGCCACTTTTCGACATGTGCATGCTTGTCTGACAAGCAGCAGTACCCAAGTTTTTTCAGAACAATTCCCAGTGACCAGATTCAAGCTGAAGCACTAGCCAAGCTAGTGAAACACTTTGGCTGGACTTGGATAGGTGCTGTTCGGTCAGATTCGGATTATGGAAATAAGGGCATGGCTTCTTTTCTCCAAGCAGCACAGAAAGAGGGGATCTGTGTGGAATACTCTGTATCTTTTTATCGGACAGACCCACAGAGCAGAATTCAGAGAGTGGCAGATGTTATCCGCAGGTTTCTTCATCACAGATATTTATTGTGCATTAACTTGTTTAATTATCTTTAAAATAAACATTTGATGATGTGAAGACAAAAACATCTTTCTAATGCACTATGTTGTTTGTCAAGGTCTACAGCTATGGTTGTTGTCGCATTTGCAGCTTTAGGAGACATGAGGATACTGCTGGAGGAGCTTTCACGTGAGCCTTCCCCACCCCGCCAGTGGATAGGCAGTGAGTCTTGGATAACATACTCAGAATTAACGAAATTCCATTTATGTGCTGGGGCCATTGGATTTGCGATTCCGAAGTCAGTAATTTCAGGTCTCAGAGACTTCTTGTTGAATCTGTCTCCCTCTGAAGTGGCTGCTTCCCAAATACTTGCTGAGTTTTGGGAAGGTTCATTCAACTGCACACTTAAAAACAGTAAGGAATGTTTCTAGGTTTAAATGATCCTGTCAAACTTCTGGTGTTACAAGGTGCACTGTTGATCCATGAGCTTGAAGTATTAATGGTAGCAATGAAATATGAGACAGGTGGCTCTCTACAAATATTGATACTTATGATACCTTGTCTAAGGAACATGGAAAGAAAAGAATCTGCACTTCCAGATGCATTTCTTTCCAAGCTCCTTAGACAACGATGACCTGGATGTCTGAGAACCGTCACAGATTTATGATGACTTCTAATTCAGTTGAAGTTTACGTGACTTAGTTTTTGTATTACAGACTTTACATATCTATATATTTTTAATCTTTTGAGATTATGAATCACAGTGGTAATGTAATTTGTAAGTACATAAATGAGATCTGAGACTAGTTTGAATTTCAGAGTTTAAAATGTCAGTTGTGTCTTTGTTTATTTTTAGATACTGCTGCAGACAAGAAGGTATGTGATGGAAAAGAAGACATAAACAGTCTCCATAATCAGTACACTGACACATCTCAGCTCAGAATTACTAACATGGTGTACAAAGCTGTGTATGCAATAGCACATGCCATTCATAATGCAATGTGTCGAGGAGCAAATGTCACAGCTCAGTGTGACACATTAAACAAGTTGCAGTCCAAACAGGTCAGAAGAAATAAATATCTTAATGGCAGTTTCCCTCATCACCTCTAATATAACTTGGATCAAATAAAGTATTACTATTAATAATTGCAATATTGTATGTATTTTCTTTCTCTCCCACGCTCTCTCTTTATTCATTTTTACAGATTTTAATTGAACTGAAAAAAGTTAATTTTACCCAAAATGGATATGATGTGTCATTTAATGCTAATGGGGATCCTGTGGCTATTTATGAGCTCGTCAACTGGCAGAAAAGTGAAAGTGGAATCATTGATATGATAACTGTGGGGCTGTATGATGCATCACTACCAGTGGGCCACGAATTTTGGATTAACAGAAACATTACCTGGATGGAGGATAGCAGAAAAGTAATGACTCAAAGGATGAGAATCTAACTCTACTGAACAAGATAATTTATATTTATTATGCCACCTTTGTGTGTTGACAGGTGCCAGTGTCAGTGTGCACTGACAGTTGTCCTCCAGGAACTCGTAAAGTACTGCAGAAAGGAAAACCCATCTGCTGCTATGACTGTATAGCGTGTCCTGAGGGAGAGATCAGTAATACAACAGGTAAAATCAAATTTTTGTCCAAGCATTTAAAATGGTTTTACGCTTCCCAGAAGTCTCTCTTTTTTTTTTTCTTTATTCAGATTCTGCTGATTGTCTACGCTGTCACACGGAATTCTGGCCTAATGCAAAGAGAGACACTTGTATCCCTAAGCCTGTAGAGTATCTTTCCTTTCAAGGCATCCTAGGAATTATCCTGGCTACATTCTCAGTTGTGGGTGCTTTTCTGGCTATTATCACGGCGGCTGTATTCTTTCATCACAGGACATCTCCAATAGTTAGGGCCAACAACTCTGAGCTGAGCTTTCTGCTGCTCATCTCTCTCACTCTGTGTTTCTTATGTTCATTAACTTTCATTGGAGCACCATCAGAGTGGTCCTGCATGCTGCGTCACACTGCATTTGGGATCACCTTTGTGCTCTGTATCTCCTGTGTACTTGGGAAAACCATAGTGGTTTTAATGGCTTTTAAAGCGACACTTCCAGGTAGCAATGTCATGAAATGGTTTGGTCCTCCACAACAAAGAATGACTGTTGTGTCTTTCACCTTTATTCAAGTTTTAATATGTACTATTTGGTTGGTAGTGAGCCCTCCTTTTCCAATAAAAAATCTAACCACATACAAGGAGAAAATCATATTGGAATGTTCATTAGGCTCTGCTGTTGGCTTCTGGGCTGTTCTCGGTTACATAGGCCTACTTGCTGCCTTTTGTTTTGTTTTAGCTGTCTTAGCCCGCAAATTACCTGATAATTTCAATGAAGCCAAGCTTATCACTTTCAGCATGCTGATATTCTGTGCAGTGTGGATCACCTTTATCCCAGCATATGTCAGCTCTCCTGGGAAATTTACAGTGGTTGTGGAGATTTTTGCCATTCTGGCCTCCAGCTTTGGGCTAATAATGTGTATATTTGCTCCAAAGTGTTTTATCATATTGTTTAAGCCTGAGAAGAACACCAAGAAATATTTAATGAACAAAAATCAATCATAGTCTATTAACAATCGGAAAATGGTGAATATTCTAATCGCAAACTTAAATTGTGCCCCTTCAAAGTATTTTTGTTGTTGTTGCTAAGTTCAAATTCATATGTCATTATTTATTTTTTTGTACATGTAATTATTTAGTGTATGGATATTTCATTGAGAGTCAATCACATAAATAAATGTAAAGTCATATTTAACACTCAGTGTGTGGTTCTGAGTTATTTCTCAGTGGCCTGATACAATTTCTTCTAGCAGTTTGATTTCTTTTACCATTTCATTTTGTATCAAACACTAAATCATACTCAGTCATAGTATAATCAAACTGCTCAAAGAAATAAACACTTTTGTTGGGAGTTTCTTAAATTTACAGAAACAAAGGACTATTTTGGTTGGGTACTGTAATTGTTTCGCCTTTATAAAGTAAACTGTAAAATTAATATGCTTACCCAGATTAGTGGTGACCCATCATCAAACCAGTCATGGTGAACAGTGTTACAGGCATACAACATTCTCCATGGTTTCTTCCAACCCTTTGACATTTATTACATGTACTCATATAATAATCATTGCATGCCCTCATGTTTGAAATGTACAGGGAGCCAATGGTAGAACAGCCAATTCTAGCAGTCTATGGCAAATGCCAAGTGGGCTCCATGATGCTGAGCCATCAGTACTGGGCCCAGTACATTATATCAGGCCCTTAGGCCACCATTATTAAGTCTGCTTCTGAATATTTGGTCAGAAACATTCATAGCAGTGGTCTGCTGGAGGTAATTTTGTAGGGTGATGCCAATGCTCATCCGGTTCTTTCCTGCACACAAAAACAAATAACGGTCTTGATGATGGGTTAGGGACCAAATTCTCCTCCTGTGTGCAATAAGCTCTCTTAGAATAACTGTTTGTCTCCTGGAATCACCTGTTCTTTAGACTGTCTTCAGAGATACAACAATGTTTCTGCGAATGTAGGTATTGATGTGCCATTCTGAAAGGGCAGGATTACCTGTGAAACCTCTGTAGGGTTCAGGTATCACTTCATGCTACCAGTAGTGACAGTGACCCTAGCAAAGGCAAAAAAAAAAAAAAAAAAAAAAAGTGAGAAAGAAAAGCATTCAGAAAAGACAACTGAGGAAATCTCAGTGGCAATCACCTATAAAACCATTCCTATTTTGCAGGTTCAATAATTGTTCACTCATTGTAAGGCAGTGTCATTTGACAATGTAACAAAAAGTCGTGCTCTATGGCCTCCTTGACTTTTGAGTAATACTAAAGCTGCACTCAAATTCTCTTGCTATAGTGCCCGTCAGTTGTGGTGTCAGGGTTGATGCATCTGGTTCAGGGTTGACTGCCATGAAAGGCACCAAGCACCACACCAACTCCATATAGGCAATATACCACCACATGTTGATCAGTTAGAAGCTCAGCTCCTCTATTTATTCAGGCCACTAATTTTATACATAAAAGTAAATTGAATTAAATAAAATGGAATTAATTATTATAATAATACCTTTACATTTATATGAGTTGATTTATATGGGGTGAGGCTCTAGTAACCCTCTCAGTGGACAGGCATTAAGAGGGAGTTACTCCTAGGGGTTTCCTGAATTTGCCTTGAAACTAGAGATGGACCGATCCGATATTACGTATCGGTATCGGTCCGATACTGATGTAAATTACTGGATCGGATATAAATAAAAAATGTAATCCGATCCATTAAATATCAAAAAAGCACCTCACAAAACTTGCGACATGGCATAACTCGGCTCATAACCGTAGCACTCGGAGCAGTATGCATCATGTGATAGAGCGGCTGTGTGTATTTGTAGCCTTGCTACCAAACCGGTGGCATTTCATCTCCGAGGAAGTGATCCCCAAGAGAAGTAAAGCAAGTGTGTAAGTTCATCTCTGAATGTTTGTAAAGCATTCCCATGTTAAGCTTAACAACCGATATATAGAGCTAGTGCCTCTTCTCTCCCTCTCCTGCTGGTACTTCAATCATGAAACTGATTAATGATCAGCTGATCGGCTTTTCTGTTGCGAGTCTGTCTCTCTTCTTTGTTTTTGGCCCACTTCGTGCCAGAAAGAGGAAACCAGCGGCTGAACAACAGCAGCACGTTTAAGCTTGATAAGCTGTTGTTAGAATTTATTTAATATTACTTTCTACACCAGGATCTTTTTCTACGTAGCTGACGGCTGGTAACTGTGCAGTGGCGGATCTAGCAAAGTTTAGCCAGGGGGGCCGATAGGGCATTAACAGGGAAAAGGAGGGCACAAAGACATGCTTTTCTTTCTTATTCTCATTTAAAATGTCTAGCTTTTAATAAATGATTATCTGAATCTTACACCCAAAGTTTTAATCTGATGTAAAATGTATAGAAGTCCATTACTGTATATAGTAACAGTTAAGTCTAATATACCCTAGTAAGCTATACTACTTTTTCCTTTGGAAAGATACCATCTGTGCAGTCTGCAATTCTGTTGAAGAAAGATGTTGAATTTATTTAATTATTCACGAAAAATAATTTATTTCTGTGCATTTCTTTTCACACTGCATCAAATTAAAGTCGATTACGTCTATTAAGCATCATGAGGTGGAGGGTGGTTCCCTATTTTTTTTTGCTGGGAGCTTGCAACCCTATTAGTTAGGTTGCATAATATTTCTGCTAAGTACTCTTTAAAATCAGAATCAGAATACTTTATTGATCCCTGGGGGAAATTATGTTTTGTTACAGTGCTCCATTATAAACCAACATTAAGACAAGGCAGACAATACACTAACTAAGAATAGTACAATATATACATATATATACACATACATACATACATACATACATAAGTCACTCATAAATAAATAGCTGAAAAAGAAACATGTGTAATTATAGCAGCAAACAGTGTGTTAAGTGGATGCGTTGTACAGGGAGATGGCCACAGGCAGGAAAGATTTCCTGTGTCGTTCAGTGGTGCTTTTCGGTAATCTCAGTCTCTCACTGAACGTGCTCCTGTGACTGACCAGCATGTCATGGAGTGGGTGGGAGGTGTTATCCAACATTGTCTTTATCTTGGACAGCATCCGCCTCTCCGACACCACCTTGAGGGAGTCCAGCTCCATCCCCACAACATTGCTGGCCTTACGGATTAGTTTATTGAGTCTGTTGGCATCTGCGACCCTCAGCCTGCTCCCCCAGCATGCAACAGCATAGAGGATCGCACTGGCCACAACAGACTCATAGAAAATCCTCAGCATTTTCCGGCATATGTTGAAGGACCTCAGTCGCCTCAAAAAAATAGAGACGACTCTGGCCCTTCCTGTAAAGTGCTGTGGTGTTTTTAGCCCAGTCCAGTTTATTGTCAATGTGTACTCCAAGGTATTTATAGTCCTCCACAATGTCAACACTGACCCCCTGGATTGAAACAGGGGTCGAGTGTTTCCTGGTCTTCCTGAAGTCCACGATCAGTTCCTTGGTCTTTGCCACGTTGAGCTGCAGATGATTCTGCTCACACCACGTGACAAAGGAGTCGACCACAGCCCGGTACTCTGTCTCATCATCCCTGCTGATGCATCCAACCACCGCAGAGTCATCAGAAAACTTCTGAAGATGGCAGGTCTCTGTGCAGTGGCTGAAGTCTGTGGTGTAGAGGGTGAAGAGGAAGGGGGAGAGGACAGTCCCCTGTGGTGCCCCTGTGTTGCTGATCACCTTGTCAGACACACACTGTGGGAGACGTACATATTGTGGTCTTCCTGTCAGGTAATCAACAATCCAGGACACCAGAGAAGCATCCACCTGCATCGCTGCTAACTTATCACCCAGGAGGGTCGGCCTGATGGTATTGAAAGCACTGGAAAAGTCAAAAAACATGACCCTCACAGTGCTCGCCGGCTGGTCCAGATGGGTGTAGACACGATTGAGCAGGTAGATGATGGCGTCCTCAGTTCCGAGACGAGGCTGATAAGCGAACTGAAGGGGATCCAGATGTGGTCTTACTATGGGTCGCAGCTGGTCCAGGATGAGCCTTTCCAGGGTCTTCATGATGTGAGAGGTCAGTGCCACGGGCCTGTAATCCTGGGGGCCACTGGGACGAGGCGTCTTTGGTACAGGGACGAGGCATGATGTCTTCCACATCACCGGGACCCTCTGCAGACTCAGACTCAGCATAAACAGTTTATGAAAGACTCCACACAGCTGGGGGGCACAGGTCTTGAGGACAAGGGGACTCACTCCGTCTGGTCCAGCAGACTTGCCTGAGTGAAGTCTCCTCATTCAACCTGGTATTGAGTGAAGGTGATGGGTGGGGGAGGGGTGTCAGGAATCTCACAGGAGGCAACAGCGCCATGTGAAGAGAGAGGCTGGCACAGTGGTGTGGCTCTGGATTCCAGGCTGACTACAGGTGAGGTTGTGGGGGTGGGAGCAGACACTGTGGTGTCGAATCTATTGAAAAACAGATTCAACTTGTTGGCTCTATTCTCACCTCCCTCAGCTCCCCTGCTGTTGGTTGGCCTGAATCCAGTGATGGTCTTCATGCCCCTCCACACCTCTCTCATGCTGTTCTGCTGGAGTTTCCACTCCAGCTTCCTCCTGTAATTGTCCTTAGCCTCTCTGATCTTGTCCTTTAGTAACACCTGGATCTTCCTCACCTCCTCTTTGTTGCCCCCTCTGAAAGCCCTCTTCTTGTTGTTGAGGAGGGCTTTGCTGTCCTTAGTCACCCACGGCTTGTTATTTGGGTAACAATGAACAGTCCGAGCTGGAACAATGGAGTCGGTGCAGAAAGTTATGTAGTCTGTGATACACTCAGTAAGCCCATTGATGTCCTCGGCGTGAGGCTCACAGAGTGTTTCCCAGTCGGTCACCTCGAAACAGCCCTGTAGTTCTGCTATTGCCTCCTCTGACCACCTCCTAACAGTCCTGGTGGTCACAGGTTCCCTCCTCACAATTGGCACATAGCGGGGGATGAGGTGAATCAGGTTATGATCTGACCTACCAAGTGGGGGGAGGGAGGAGGAGCTGTATGCATCCTTGACGTTAGCATACAGTAAGTCTAAAATTTTCTCTCCCCTGGTGGGACAGTCCACATATTGTTTGAATGTTGGTAGTGTATTGTCCAGTGATACATGGTTGAAGTCACCCGAGATCACAATAAAGGCACCCGGGTGCTGAGTCTGTAACCGAGCTATGGCAGAGTGGATAGTGTCACATGCAGCTGTGGGGTTAGCAGAGGGAGGAACATAAACAGCCACCAAGATGACGTGAGAGAATTCCCTGGGTAAATAATACGGCCTGAGTCCAACAGCACACAGTTCAGTGTCCGGGCAACAAATCCTTTCTTTGATTGTTATGTTGGCAGGGTTACACCACCGGTTGTTAACTAAAACAGCAAGCCCACCTCCTTTCCGCTTACCGCTAGCAATGCTGTCCCTGTCCGCCCGAACAGTCTGGAAGCCTTCCACGGAAGCATTCTCATCGGGAATGTCCTGGTGCAGCCATGATTCGGTGAAACACATCAGGCTACACTCTCGGTATTCCCTCTGACTCCGTACCAGTGCTGAGAGCTCCTCGATTTTAATTGCCAACGATCGCACATTTCCCATCACGATAGACGGCAGACATGGTTTAAACCTCCTCCTTGCTTCGAGCCTCCGCTGTCTCACCGTCACCTTTTTTCTTCTTTTCTGTCCTTGACCTCTGCATCCCCGATGTGTTTTCCTCCAAATTTCAGCTGGTACTTCTGCGGGCCTGGCCAGCGAGCCGGCCGGCATCAGGGCGATCAGCTGATCTCTGGAGTAAACAGTCCGTGAGTGTAGGAGATGTGCCGCGGTCCCGTTCCTTGATAAAAGTAACAGTTCCACGGCCACCAGAAGAACAAAAACTCTCTCAATCCACATGATTGAGTAAGAGATAGAAAACGGATGAAAATACAAGTCAGAAAAAAAAAAGAATACGTAAGAAAAAAAGAGCTAAACTAAGAGAAAAGCAGGAGCGACTGTAACAGGCTGCACGCTGGTTGGCGCATGCGCACAAAATACCAGAATAGGAAGGATGGAGTAGGTTTAGGTTTATTAGATTGATCAGTATTGCTGAACTATGAAATATTTTGGGTGCAGTGTATTTTTTTTTTTTTTTTTTTTTTTTACACATACAGGTATAACAGAATAGCTTTAGTGTTGTTGTTTATTTAAACTTGATTATGAACTTATACAAAATGCAGCAAGATATTAAAAAAACAGTTTTATTAATTAAAAAACACACTATATCGGATTCACATCGGTATCGGCAGATATCCAAATTTATGATATCGGTATCGGACATAAAAAAGTGGCATCGTGCTATCTCTACTTGAAACACC
Organism: Rhamphochromis sp. 'chilingali'; assembly: GCF_963969265.1. Lineage (NCBI taxonomy): Eukaryota > Metazoa > Chordata > Actinopteri > Cichliformes > Cichlidae > Rhamphochromis > Rhamphochromis sp. 'chilingali'. The sequence continues at coordinate 14,652,869 of NC_137935.1, forward strand.
CTACGAAAGGCATTTTTCCCTCGACAGTGTGGTTTGTTATCAGAGCTCTGTGATTTGATTATTGGGTAGGGGACAGGAGCAGAGTCTGGCAGTCTGATGCCTGACTGAACAATTTGGCTTTAGGATCAGGGAACATTACATTTTGATGGATAAGCAGCCTGAGCTTGTGCATGAGGTTGAAAAGTAACCAGCTAGTTATAATAAACTGGCTCGATTCTGGAGCCAGTCTCCCGAAGAGGTGCTGGACTCTGTACTCTCAGTAATGCCGGGCTCACACTGTGCGATTTTGTCAGTCGCGCAATTCAGCTCCTGCTCAAACTGTACGATTGACTCGCAGGGGTTAGAAGTTTGTAGGTCACGATGCAGGGTCTCACACTATATGACCCGATGCTCTGATGCGATCTGAGTGCTCACACTGTGCGTCCATAAAATGAAGGTTATAACAGAAATTCTGTCGCTTGCTCTCCCTCTCTGTCTTTCACTCACACAGACACACCACCACCATCAACTTTGCTAAATTGCTAATGAAAAACACTGATCAGGCAGCTGTGATTGAGCAGCAATGTCCATCCAACTATTTTCACGGTTGTTGTGGTCGTGATAATTTTGTGAGGTTACACCGAAAAGGCTCGGATGAGCTTTCCAAAGTTCTACAAGTGCGTCCATCGCTTGTGTCCAGATCACACGCTGCACTGCCGTGCTGCGCCGTCTTTTTCGCTGACATTTGTGTTTGCGCGTGCGCAGTGTGAGAAACTGCGGTGACACCCTCGCGACCAAGCGATTGATGATCGGGAGCTGGTCGTGAGGTGTTAATCGCTTCTCGTTACCCCACGTATACTACACGATGCACAACGCACGATGAAGGCCAAAATCGGGCCGATCGCCAAAACGGTCGCACGACTCAAAAATCGGCTCAAAATGGGCCAAAAATCGCACAGTGTGAGCCCGGCATAAGATGCACTGAGCAGTGGTGGATATTGTTTTATTCCCGTCATTGATTAAAGAAAAGAAGAGCAACCCTAGGTTTCTCTTCAGCACTGTAGCCAGGCAGACAAAAAGTCAGAGGCTGTTGCGCAAACCATTCCTTTAATGTTAACTAGTAATGACTTCATGAACTTCTTAACAAATAAAATTTTAACCATTAGAGAAAAAATTACTCATAATCATCTCACAGATGTAACATTATCTACAGCTACTTTCAGTACCATTGATATTCATTTAGTCTTTCTCCAATTGAGCTTTCTGAGTCAACTTCAGTAATTACTTCCTTTGAACCATCAATGTGTCTTTTATACCCATTCCTGAAAAACTGCTTAAAGTCCTACCATTAATCAATGCTTGAATCTTAAATATGATCAATCTAACTGTAATAATCGACTATGTACCACAGACCTTCAAGTTGGCAGCCAGAGGTGGGTCGAGTATCCAAAAATTAATTACTTTACAATATTATTACTCAAGTAAAAGTATAAAGTAGTCATCCAAAAAAAGTAGTTGGTGAAAAGACTGGTCATGTAGTGAGTAACTGCTCGTAATGTTCGAGCATTTTTAATGCACACACACACACACACACACACACACTTAAATAGAATATATGTAAATACATTAACAAGTTAGGGACAACAATTCTAATTTCCTGATTTCAGTTTTTCACAACATAAAGCTTTTTTAACCAATAACTACAGTGAACAATATAAATATATAAACAGTGCAAACTATTTTCAGTGACAAGATATGCTGTATACTTTATATTCACTTCTACTCTAAATGGCACAGCAGCCTCAGAGAAAACATTAGAAGGAGGCATCTTCAACATAAGTACATACAAGGCAGCTCACTTTACCATAAATTGTATGGGTGTGCATCAATCTCTGCATATTTAGCAAAAAAGCGCCATTTCTTCACTCAGTAAGTGATGATTGAGCTTCAGCAGCAGTATGCTCTAAAGCAGGGGTGTCACGGCTGGGAAGGTGAGCCGTGTGGTGTGGAGGAAGGAGGACCCAAGATGCAAGCAGTGGATGAAAATGCTAGTGAAGTTTATTTACAAGGTGTAGTGGCAAACAAGCAGTGGGGCATGACAAATAGCTGAAAACACCTAAACTGGGAGAACTAAAATAACAGACCTGGGAGCATACGACAAAGGGATGAGAGGCAGACGAGCAGGAGCAGGAGCAGGAGCAGGAGCAGGAGCAGGAGCAGGAGCAGGAGCAGGAGCAGGAGCAGGAGCAGGAGCAGGAGCAGGACACCGAGTAACACCGAGTAACACCGACTGACACAGACTGACACAGACAAACCAGCAACAGGCAGGAGAACAAACAGGGCTTAAATACACACACCAGTAATCAGGGGATGAGAGACAGGAGGGCAACACAGCTGGGAGGAATCAGAGCTGACGGGACAGGGGAAATGTAAACTGAACACACTCACATCAGACAGAGACCTTCACAATAAAACAGGAAACTCAGACACGGGGAACCAAACAAGACACAGAACTAAACGGACAGCTTCACAAACAGACAGGGTGACACCATAGACAGACAGAGGGAACACAGAGAAGTGGGAGCAGGCAGGCAAAGAACAGAAACCTAACAAATGGCAAAATCACAACAGAATACACACTCGGAATGAACAAAAACATAAGGAAACACAAAACACTGAGTCCTCAGACTCAGGACCATGACAAGGGGTCTCAAACTCAAATGAGCCGCGGACCACTTCTGGCACTGTCATCTCATTGGAGGGCCACTTTAGTGTCCAAGTAGTACAAAGAAAACAAACACGAAAACACCCACTAATATTTCCTGAAATGTAGTGTTTTTATTTAATTAATTAATTTAATTCCAAATATTGTGTAACAAGACAAAATTGCAAACATGAATGCAATTTTTTTTCTCACTCTTAACTATCTGAAGCCTTTCAGTTTCATTTGTCATATGCAAGTTAGCACAGGGTCAACACTGCAATGAAATTTATTTGACGAGCAGAAGACAGTCACTCAGCAGTATAGTACAGTAGAGTACAGTAGTTTCATTGAACTACCAAATAAACAGCTCTTTCTGGCCAGACACGTGGCAGCACTTTTGCTACATTTATGTATAAAAATGCAGGCATAAGCGTACACATTAGTTTTCGACTGCAAGTGAAAACTGTTTTCTTTCCAAATAAATCTGTCACTGAACTAACACAGCCACTCTCTCAACATATTTGAACTCTCTTCTTACCTCGGCCAGGTCCGCGGCTCCGAACCATGGTAAGGAGACCTCTGGCTAATACTTTGGGTTCCGTGTCGGGCTCGTAGCCGGGAAGTAGCTTTACTATCTGGGTCATCTTTGCTAGCGAGAGACAGAAAGAGGCGTTGAAAGGCTGCTCGAGCAGAACTTTATTGTTTCGGAGGAAAACCCGAACACAGTGTACAGTCGAGTCTAAATAGCTTACGTACAACTGGGCTCGTCAGGCACTCTTTTTGGCTGCAGTAGTTATTTTTATATTTACATGCTTCCATCTCCCGTTTCTGCTCGGTAGCACCTCGTAATTTTCAACGTTCCTTTTTCTCCCTCCCTCACGCTCACACACATACAGCGGGAGGGGCGGTCCCACATGTTTTCCCTGCAGCAAGGACTACACCGCCCATGAGGCTACAGTCTTAAAGGGCCATGCCTGTAACACTCTGCCGTCATCTTAAATAATTTTTCGTGTAATAGTTTTTTAAAAATATTTCTTCACATCAATATGCAGCCGCAAGTTGAGGTGACATGGGCCGCATATGGCCTGCGAGTTTGAGACCCCTGCTCTAAAGATTTTTGCTGTGAAGCTGTAACTGTTCAGCAGTGAACAGGAATCTCGCACAGTCTTTCACAAGCTCCAGATGCAGGAAGAGATGTAGTGATTTTGATTGACAGCTTCTTGATTGAGGAAAACTATCCAATAGATCAGGGGTCGGCAACCCTGGGCACTCGTGCCACAGCTGGCATGCGAAGGGTTAACTGATGGCACGACCCGCAGTGCACATCGCAAATTAGCTCGCATAGACACATTAGTTGTGCCGCTTCTTAATGACAGTATCTTAGCTAACAACAACAAAACTACCAGATTCATCTTGTAATTGGTTGAAAATCACTTCGCCTACCGGTAGGGTTGCCAACTCCCTGAAAAATAAATAAGGGACACCTCGTGGCCAGGGCCGGGCAACCCAGTTGTCTTCACCCTTCCCAGTGTGGTAGCTCTTTTTTTTGTGTGTGAAATTATTTTTTAATCATTTGACTTGAATTTGATTTAAGCAGATGCATATTCTTTGTGATATGACCATATGGGAAACAAATGATCATTTAGCCATTTATTTTTAGCTCAAAATGACAACAGTAACACAGTAAAACAGGTCTCTTTCTTAAACAGAAGCCTGTCATGCTTAACTTTTGAGAATATAAGTAAATCTTTCTTTAAAAGAACTCTGTCCTGCTTAACTTAAAATTATATAAATTAATAGAAAACAATAGAACAAAATCATTCTTGTAACTGTGCACATATAGTGCATTTAGTACAATTGGCTTCAGTTGACGTATCAGCTTTTCTAATGCTAATCAGCTGCTCCTGTTTGTAAACCCACTTGTTCCCATGATTACGCATCTTAACTCATCATCATTATTCATCTATGTATTACTTTTATGTATTAGTCATCTATTTGTTGTAATCATCTATCCTTGCAGTTGTTTATTACACAAAATAAATTATATTATCACACTTCTGGCCACATAGCGCTGATATTCACCGCACATGCCCATATTAACCTTAACCAGAGGGTTTAAAAAAAAACAAACCAACGCTTACATACCATATCTACTTCTGCCGTGGCCTGGTGGACAAAAAATTGGTTAAGGGTTCCCCGAGCTTTCACGCCCCTCATGTTCTTCATGTGCCCACCATTAGAAGCATGCCTATGGAAAAAGTGCGCCGGCATACAGTGCAGTGCGCTTTATAGATGTTATCGTGCACTTTTCCAGCCAGGTGTTTTCCTTTTCCCATTCCTCCCTGTACTTTTGCAGCATATTTTTCTTTCTCTGAGGGGAACAAACATTGCTGCTGTAATGCTGGGCTTATACTGTGCGATTTTTGGCCCATTTTGAGCCGATTTTTGAGTCATGCGACCGATTTGGTGATCGGCCCAATTTTGGCCTTCATCGTGCAGTATACGTGGGGTAACGAGAAGCGATTAACACCTCGAGCAGCTCCCGATCATCAATCGCTCGTGAGGGTGTCACCGCAGCTGCTCACGCGCAAACACGTAAACGTCGGTGAAAAAGACGGAGCAGCACGGCTGTGCAGCCTGTGATCTGGACACAAGCGATGGAGGCACAACTTGTAGAACTTTGGAAAAGCTCATCCGAGCCTTTTCCATGTGGCATCACAAAATTATCACGACCACAACAACCGTGAAAATAGTTGGATTTACATTGCTGCTCAATCACAGCTGCCTGATCAATGTTTTTCATTAGCAATTTAGCAAAGTTGATGGTGGTGGTGTGTCTGTGTGAGTGAAAGACAGAGAGAGCGAGCGACAGCTTTTCTGTTATAACCTTCATTTTATGGAGGCACAGTGTGAGCACTCAGGTCGCATCAGAGCATCGGGCGGTATAGTGTGAGACCTGCATCGTGACCTACCAACTTCTAACCCCTGCGAGTCAATCGTGCAGTTTGAAAATCGCCCAGTGTATGTCCAGCTTTAGGTGTACTGACGTCCGAGACTTGCACCGCAGTGTCGGCGTTTGTTTCCCTGTTGGCCATGCTTCTTGTTGTGGTCATCTGTTGTCTTCCGGTATTTTCTCCGTAAGCGACCTTTCCTCGACCAATGAGATGAGCGGTAATCTGAATTGTCATACTCGAATTGTCATAAGTGTGCTGTCAGTTCATTGGTCACAAAGCAGGGGAGGGGCTGGGAATTATGTTTTCCAACAAAGCGTTAATTCCATTAACATTTATAGACTACTTTTGATTCTCACTGTATTACGGGACAAAGTGCGTCCTTTATTAGCTCAATACGGGACGTGTACTTTTGTTTCGAAATACAGGATGATTCCGTTTTTTAAGGGACGGTTGGCAACCCTACCTACCGGTGAGAGGGACTTTGCTAGCTGGCAGTTTTTTCAAGCGATGCTGAAATTTCCACATTCCGACACTTCAATTGCTTCGGGTGCTGCCCGCTCAGCACAGCATCAACACCACAGAAATACTGTGTTTACATGTGCGTGGAACTCTGGCGTTATTAACCAGGCTAGCTGTTAGCTTATAGCTCACGCTAGCTAACCAGCGAGACATTAAAAGGACAATAGAAGCTGCAGACAACACCCACGAACTTATCTCACCACAACGTAGCACCGAAAATATGTGATTCTAGTTTAGTCAAACTGAGGGCAGGAGGAAAATCGCTCCAATCCTCGAGGCCCAGTGTCCTAAAACTATTAAACATGTCCTCACCGCAACACACCAGTATAAAATCATTAGGTCATTAGCAAGACTCTATAGTACTGCATGCAGAGGTGGCAATTTAGCCATTTAATTAATTGGACTATGGACATATCAAAAAGTTCCAGTACACAGACACCTCGAGGGAAAGGAGTTCGACACAGCTTCTGTAACATGAAGACTGGCATGCACCTAAACAGAGCTAAAAAGAAATTCAGAAAGGCTTGGGCCGCTCTGCCCGCCACAGTTCATAACTGGTTGTGTGACCGCATGGCTACATCTGATTGGTGAAAGAGTTACAGGAAACTCCACTGGCACCATGATCTATTATTAGTAGCATTATCTAATGTGTGAAATTAATTATTTTTTTTAAAAAAAGTAACGGGTCAAATATTGCCAAATGTAGCAGAGTAAAAGTACAGTTTCTTCTTCATAAATGTACTCAAGTACAAGTAAAAAAGTATAGTGGAAAAAAGGTACTTTTTTTTCAAAAAAGTGGAATCTGTTTATTATGAGCTAACTAAGATTAAAACAGCTATCAAAGATGGAGTGGAATGTCGTGAGAACAGAGAAGCACCTGAGCTGCCATTTTAGTGAGGTTAAGAAACACATAAAAATCCCAAATATCCAACATTTCCTCCCAATAATTTGAATGCAGACTAATGAATGACTTTTGTGCTCTAAATTTTAATTCCTTTGTATCACTACAGATATTAGTTACATAGTAAAGACAATGTTAGTAGTAGTAATGGTTACGAAGTACAGTTATATAATAAATCCCAACAATTCCAGAATTTTCTTGCCATTTACACTTTCTAAAATTATGTTTAAATTATTGATATGGTTTTTTTTATGATATGTTTCTGTCTTAGGCATACTGACATAAGATCTTGTGTGATAATATGTTTTTCTCCAAAAACAACTGGTGTAAAACCAAAAATGTACACAAAAAATTTACACTCTTTCTGCTCTATGAAACATTAGTTAAGGATTAAAATTCTGTTGATTATCCATTCTAAATTAATCTGAAGTTCATAATTTATCATAGCCGATAATTATGAGGGAAATCTTGGTCCCAATCAAAATGTACATGAACCATACTGTGAAGACTTAGAATGTCAACACTATGTAAGGGTTAATCCACGACCACATGTCCTTAAAAAGATGACCAAACCCCTTTGTCTGAAGACTTATATAGCCAATGGAAACAATGTGTGCCCATATACAGACAATTTTAGATCGAAATGGAGATAGCAGCTGTTAAAATTGGTCTGGCATTGGCTGTGTGTTTGTTTCACCTCAACTCAGCTGTTGCCTTTGCAGTGTGTCTAGATGGTATGAGACAAATGACTAGGCATATAGGAGCTCAAGCTGGTACGTCGACATCCTCTCTGAACTGCAAGCTGCAGGGAAGCACTCGTCTACCTGCATTTTCAAAGGATGGGGACTTTGTTATTGGTGGTGATTTTTCCCTTCACGTCTACATGAACACAGTTTACAGTGACTACACCAGCATGCCTGAGCCTGCAAAATGCAAAGGAAGGTTAGTAAGTAAGAAGTTCAGTAATGGGAAGAAGAAGGTGCTAAAAACATGTTGGACTGTATGAGGAGAGAAATTTTTTCATGTGTGTTATGTTCTATGGAACTACATTGATTCTGTGTAGTGTTAAAAAATGTAAAAAAAAAAAAAAAAAAGGTCATTTATTCTTTATAAAAAAATTGTTGTATTTTCAAAACAGAAATTATACAATATGTTAAATAACAGTTTTATACAGGAAATATAGGAAAGGAATTATATTTAAAAGGAAATAAAAAGACTTTAATTTGTTTAAATTATCCTGTTGTTGATTTTTTCTTTATTTTATTTTTGTAACATTTAACTTAAACTAAATCTACAGTGTATATGCTAACAGTGACACAACTATTTGCAGCCTTTTCACCAGTGAACTGCAATCATCGCGTGCAATGGTTTTTGCCATAGAAGAGATTAACAACAGTACAGAGCTGCTGCCCGGAATCAGGCTCGGGTATCAGATATATGACTCATGTGGATCAGTGCCTGTAGCAGTGCACATGGCATTTCAGTTTCTAAATAGCTTCGACCCTGTGTTTTCCATGGATAACAATTGCTCACATTCTGGTATGGTGATGGCTGTTGTTGGTGGCTCGGGGTCTACAGAATCCATCAGTTTGTCAAAAGTCATCAGGTCCTTTAACATTCCCCAGGTAAATGTTTTCAATTTCTGTCAATTTTTGTATTTAAAATATGTATGTGCATGATATTTGATTTTGCGGTGTGTGGTGTTTTATTTAATTTGGTTTAGGTTAGCCACTTTTCAACATGCGCATGCTTGTCTGACAAGCAGCAGTACCCAAGTTTCTTCAGAACAATTCCCAGTGACCAGTTCCAAGCTGAAGCAATGGCCAAGCTGGTAAAACACTTTGGCTGGACTTGGATAGGTGCTGTTCGATCAGATTCGGATTATGGAAATAATGGCATGGCTTCATTTCTAAAAGCAGCACAGAAAGAGGGGATCTGTGTGGAATACTCTCTTTCTTTCCATCGAACATACCCACATAGCAGAATTCAGAAAGTAGCAGATGTTATCCGCAGGTGTCCTCATCACAGATATTTATTCTGCAAATATTAGTTTTACTGTCTAAATTAAAATTTTTCATACATTTACATTTTAAAATGCTTCTAATGCACAATATTGTCTGTCAAGGTCTACAGCCATGGTTGTTGTGGCACTTCTCTCTTTGGGGGACATGAGGGCACTTTTGGAGGAGCTATCACATCAGCATTCCCCACCCCGCCAGTGGATAGGCAGTGAATCATGGGTAACCAACCCAGAATTAACGAGGTTTAGTTTCTGTGCTGGGGCCATTGGATTTGGGATTCCGAAGTCTAGAATCCTAGGTCTCAGAGACTTCCTGCTGAATCTGTCCCCCTCACAAGTGGCTTCTTCTCAAATACTTACTGAGTTCTGGGAGGATGCATTTAACTGCACACTGACCAAAAGTAAGACATTTTTCTTGGTTTAAATTATCTGATCAACTGCTGATGTTACAAAGTCTGATGTTGCTTCATGGGCTGACCTACTTTCATTGAAAAGTTATTAATCATGACCAAGTGTGAGGAGAAAATACAGGTGTAACTCGAAAAATAAGAATATTATGCAAAAGTTTATTTATATCAGTAATTCAACTTAAAAGGTGAACGTAATATAAGATTTAGACTTACTGCATGCAAAGTGAAAAATTTCACACCTTTATTTGTTTTAAGTTTGATTATTATGACTTACACCTTATGAAAACCCAAAATTCAAAAGCTCAGAAAATTAGGATATGGTGAAAAAGGTTCAATATTGTAGGCTCAAAGTGTTAATGTCTAATCAGCTAATTAATTCAAAACAGCTGCAAAGGGTTCCTGAGCCTTTATCTCTCAGTCTGGTTCAGTAGGAATCCCATTTATGGGGAAGACTGCTGACCTACTTGAATGTTCCCAAAGAGCTGTATCAAAACACATTAATAGAAAGTTATGTGTAAGGGAAAAGCATGGAAGAAAATGGTGCACAAACAACAGGGATGACCACAGCCTGGAGAGGATTGTCAGGAAAAAGGCCATTCAAAAGTGTTAGTTAGTAAGAGTTAGTGCATCAAGAGCCTGGACATGGGCTTCAAATGTCGTATTCCTCTTGTCAAGCTGCTCCTGAACAACAGATGTCAGAAGCGTCTTACCTGGGCTAAAGAAAAAAAGAACTGGTCTGTTGCTCAGTGGTTCCTCTTTTCTGATGAGAGGAAATCTTTTCATCTGAGGCTGTGCTGAGGCTTTTATTTTTACACTGTTCCTGCAGCAGGGCCTCAAATGTGGTCCAAACCTCTTCTCGCTCTCCTCCTTGCAAGACACTTTAAATCCTTAAAGTGTGGCCAAGCACAGTAGCTATCTTGAGCCACAGGTGGTTGAGGGTAGCTACACATTGTGCAGGTAGCCTTGAATTTCACCATGTAGTTTGAGTCATCATCGGAGACCTCCATGGTGTGATGCAGGTGGCAGAAAACAGATAAACCCCTGAACATGAGACATATGTCTCTGCTCTAAGAAGCTCAGTCACAAACCTGTAGTAGACAGTTCAAGAAAGTAATTATTAATCTACACAATAACTGTCAAATATCCGGTCTTTAAGTGATGATGTGATGAATCCTCCTTCCGGGCCCAAACTACCCTGCGTTTAATAAGGCTTTTGTGTTTTTAACATGTTTTAATGCTTTGTGTCTGGTTCTATTCATTCTCAAAAAGCCCCTAAAATCAGCGAGGGCGACAGCCAGTCGCCTTCACTCGGTTTTTATTAGCGCTATTCATTTTAAAGCTCAGTTTTTAAAACCTTACTGTTGTAGACAGTGTTATTGTTAATGTATGTTTGGGGGCGTTGCACGCCGGAACCTTCAGAGGTTTTTCAGGGTTTTCCCTATCGGAATGTTATGTGAGAAACAGTTTCCTATATGTGTTGTGAGTGTTGTGACTACCTGTGGTTGTTTCTAAAAGTGGTCAGTAAACGTCCTAAAAGTGGCACCTGAGTTTTTGAGCATTTTTATCCTGAGGTTATAACACTTATGATGCAACTACAGCCCAGCCCATGCAGCAGTATATTAATGACTAATGAATTAATGAACAATCGAGAATCCTCACGGCAACTTTTATCGAGTGGAAAGAAGTTAGCGTTCATCCTCCACCTTCACTGTTTATATTATGCTAACATAGCTGTGTCGCTAGCTATCACTTAGCTCATTGTTATATATCAGTTATATATCAGCTAGCCAAACTAAAGTAACCCTACAAACGCCACTGCTGTTTACTTTTCTGTCTTCATTTATGTCAGAAGTGATAGCAGAGCTGTACATCTTAATTTGTTTCAGAAATCTCTCAGTCAGGACAGGCTATATTATATTTAGATGGAAGCTAGCGAGCTAACTCCTTGCTAACTTCTAACTCCGTTAAGTTTAATAAATTCCGTTTTCATGGATGCCTGGATGTTTAACTTAATTGCTACACCTGGTAGAGCAGCCACACTGATTTTTTTATTACAGATGAAAGAATTTAGACACTTTTTAACTCTCAGTGATGCCGCAGTGATCATTTGGCTTATGGACATGCAGCAGAGTTTGGGACCAGACACGGCTAATGAGGTCAGACTTAAAGAACGAATAGAGCTTTTTGAAGAAACAGTAACAAAAAGTTAAAAAATAGTTTAATTTACTTGCATGGCTCAAGGACAGTCGCTAGCTTTTGGAGTTTTACCAGCTCTGATGGAGTTATAATGACTAGCTTGTGCTTTTGTTTGGCTGTTGCCCCAGTCTTGTTTGCTCTTGGTGTAGTTCCTCCATATTAGCAGGGCTGTCTATAAGGCGTCTAATTTTTCTTGCTTTTCAGTGTCATAAAGCTGTTGAATTTTACTTGAAATAGTCTTTTGGCAGAGCAGTTGGAAGTTGGATCACCTGACGCTAAGTGTAGTACATTTTCTAACCCCCTATCTTCTACCACTGATAGTGGGTTACAGTCCAGAGCAATCAATTTTGCAAGAGAATTTGTAAATTTGTCCAATGTTGACTTACTAATTTTAGTCCTTAAGTTAGTCATTTCATCAAGTTTGGGCTGCCATTACCTTTTGTTGGTACTCAGACTGCTAGCAACATGTTTTGCATTTAGATGGTAATGGAAAGTTGAAGTGCTTCTGTGGTATGCAAACTCCATTTTTCACAGTTTGCACAAAGCCACACTTTCATCAAGCCTTCCATTGGGTAGTCTTTTGAAATTAAACTTGCCTCCAATCATTCCTAGCAATGCACTTTCTTCTGATTCTGATGTGTGCATCAGTGTAATCGATATACCAGAAAATTGTGCATTGACAAAAGTTAGCCTTTGCCTGGAATGCAAACTGCAATTAAATACATAATTTTTTTAGTACATTGTTTTTTTCAAATTAATTAATTGCAATTAATGCTCCTAGTTTTTATATAACCAATTCAAAGTACTTATAGAACAATCAGGTAATAAGATAACACGCAAATTATTTTTGCTACTCCAAAAAAATATTTCTGTCCACTCTAACATAAAGGAGAACATCACAAGCCTGATACCTGCAGGCCTGAAAGCAGGAGGTGTATCACCCCTCATGTCTTCAAATCAAATCAAATCAAATCAAATCACTTTTATTGTCACATCACATGTGCAGGCACACTGGCACAGCACATGCGAGTGAAATTCTTGTGTGCGAGCCCCACAAGCAACAGAGATGTGCAAACACAACAACACAAACGAGCAAAATACAAGAATGGCCAACCTGAAACTAATAAATATATGTACAATATATAATAGTGTATGCATTTCTGGATGTGTATACTAAATATTTTCCTACGTGTGTGTGTGTGTGTGTGTGTGTGTGTGTACACATTTTTACAAATTAAATAGTAAAAAAAATAAAATAAAATAATAATAATAATAATAATAATAATAAAATATATAAAATATACAGAGTTGAATATGTGCAAATATGTTGCCTCTTCGACCTGGAGGCAACGTTTACATTGCAAGCGGCCTTTGGTGGCGTTTTGGCAGTAACTGCAATATTTAGCAGTTGCCTCATTGTTCAACACACTGCACAACACACTTACTACACATTCCTAACATGCCAATCTCTTACATCTCAAAACTCGCTCTCTCTCTCTCTCTCTTTCTTTCAGCTGTTTTCCCCCTCTTCCTAAACAACCAAAGCCATTTTGCCATATCATCTTCTGAGTGGTCGATATGGCACATTTTTCCATCTATATGAAAAAGGTGTTTTTTCTTTTCTTTCTTTTTTTGATCGCAAGAAGAGACTGCTTTTGAGCGCTTTCCTTAGAAAACACTGTTTTTACCGTTTCTTTCTGCAGTAAACATGACAACAATATTCAGGAAAAAGACATTGTGTGTATTTGTTATTGTAACTCTGGTTTTATGTGGCCTATTAACACAATTTAAAAACTGGTACATACTTTGAAGTTCACACTTTTAAAACAAAAATTGGAGGCTCAGGGTTGACATAGCATCTTGTTGCTGTGTCATCTTAAATTGGTCATGTGTAGTTTGATTCATCATCGGATACCTTCATGATGATATAGAGCAGTGGTTCCCAAACTTTTTTTGCTGGGCCCCCCTTTGTTTTACAAAAAAAATATTCGCCCCACTCCCGCGCGCCCACGCACAATCACATCCTCCAACCACACACACCCATATTTTGCTCCATTGCGGTTTATTTCACACCTCAAACATTTAGTAAACAATTAAGCAAATACAAGTAATCTGCAGGTAGTAAGAAAATAAACTACTAACTCTTTTACGCTGCGTCCGCACGTACACGGGTGATTTTGAAAACGCAGCTGTTTCGTCCACACGTAAACGGCGTTTGGAATCACCGAAAACGGAGATTTTTAAAAACTCCTTTTTTGGGTTTATGTGTGGACGAGGAATACAGAGTTCGTCACACAACGTTAAAGGTATGTGCCTTTTTCCACGTCACGCTGTGCGCCACGTTATTGTTTACAGGAGATAAATTGCAGAACGGCAGATAGTCAGATTAACAGTATTTTGTCTCTATCTTCAGGCTTTACACACTTACATTTACACATGCAGTTACTGTCCCTCTATTTAGAAAGGCAGAGGCGTCACGGTGTAATTATGTTACATGTAGTTGTTTTTTTTTTCTGTGTAATAATATTCAACATTGCTATCAATACATTTTTCAAAATATGCCTCTCTGTGCAAAATGGGTTTAAAAACATGAACAACTGTGGGATATATATATATATATGTAAGACTCTTAGATAACTTTGAAATGTTAATCTTTGGTTTATTTCAGTGTTTTATTTGTTCCTCAGTCCGTGCTCACATTCTCGGCAAGCGAGTATGGACTTGCGTACTTGAGAATTGAGAAAGGGCCATGGTAAACTAGGATTATTTTCCATTTTTTATTTTATTTATTTTAACCTTTTAGAAATATGTTTCATGTTACCAACATAATTTGCAACATTTATAAAGAGAACACAGTTGAGATCTAGTTCAACGTTGACATCTGCTCTGTCTTTTTGTGATTTTTAGATGCCACTGCAAAGAAGAAAGTATGTGATGGAAATGAAGACATACAGAATCTTCAAAACCAGTACACTGACACATCACAGCTCAGAGTTACTAACATGGTGTACAAGGCCATGTATGCAGTAGCACATGCCATCCATAATGCAGTGTGCAAGGAAATAAATGGCACTGCAAAGTGTGACAAGTTAACCAAGTTAGAGTCCAAACAGGTCAGAAGAAATAAATATGTTGATGCCAGTGTCTTTCATCAACTGCAATATGAGTTGATATGTAATCAGTGTTCCCTCTAAGCTGCGCGCGTGCGCAATTGTGCACTGCTGGCACGGTCTCTGCGCAGAAAAAAATCTGCATTGCGTAAACAATTCTAACCTGAATTGAAATTAAAGTAAATACTTTAACAATTCTGTTTTGCAGTGTTAGTCAGTAAGTGACTGGCTGCTCCTGTATGGGATTAGAACGATGCCACCTTATCCCATAGCGCAGCTAATCACGCGACTCACATTCGTATATACGCAGCTAATCAAAGTCGTTGACAGGCTATGACAGCGTCCTTATGTGCCGGTGTTTTAGCTAGCAAAACGGTGTGGCTGACAGTGTGGAGTGAATCCACGTTAATGACAACGTGTACAACCATTGGAGATGTGAGCGGGACAGACGGAACAATTGACAGAAAAAGTGTGGACTTATATACCAGTATATACCAGTTTTAAATTGTGTTGATAGGCCAGTTATGATAAAAATATATGCAATGTTTGGTTTTCTTCCTGAATATTATCGTTGTTTATATTTACTGCAGGAAGAAACGGTACAAACAGCGTTTTATAAGGAAAACGATCGAAAGCACTCTCCACCTGTGAGCAAAGATGAAACCAAAACACCCCCCACCCTTTCCTATTGGTGGAAAAATGTACCATGTCGACCAATCAAATCATGGCATGTAGTGTTAAGAAACGGGAGGAAGTTTTAGGAGTGACGGCGGTGTTTTGAGAAGTGAGAGATTTGCAACGTTGGGACGCAAATCTTGTGTAGTTAGTGTGTAGTGTAGTCAATAGTTTTGTTGTGTGTGTCAGAACAATGAGGCGACTGCTGAATGTTACAGGTGTTACAGCAGTGATACATCTCCTGTTGTCAGGTCTGCAGGTATCAGGCTGTTGTTCTCCTTTATCTCATAGTGGACAGAAATAATTTTTTGGAGTGGCACAAATAATTTGTGTGGCATCAAATTTGTTGCAGAGCACCTGATTGTTCTGTAAATATTTTGAAATGTTTGTCTAAAAAAATGCCTTGGCTGCATGTTTAGGTAAACAGCTGCAAAAAACTTTGTTGTTTGCAAAACTCAGTAACTTTTTTGAAGAAGTAACTATATAATTAATTGCCCAACATTGGTCTTTATATACTGTATATTGCAGACAGAGAGTTACAGGAATCTCTCCCAGACCACAGACTCATAATAAAAGTCAGAGCTCTATTTAAAAAAAAAGAAAGAAAGTTGTGTTTATAAATTGGAGTTCAAGTTATTTTTACTTCCAATAGTGTTAACATACTACACAGGTCATGAACAAGATTTTTTAAAATTTCAATGTAAGTGGGCTAAAGCACTTAATTAAAAGTAGTCTAACATAAATATAAATGCTGTTATTGGATTATTTTAATAAACCATGTAACTTGGATGGATTCGATGATGGCGTGGCCACAGTGCTCACGTCTACTGTTGCTCACAGTGGTCCAAGGGACCGCTCAGGGAGTTTGCGTGTTCGCTCAGACACATGAAAGATTAGAGGGAACATTGTATGTAATATTAATATTTGTTATTGAAATAGTGCATTTTTTTTCCTTTCCCCTCCCATTATACCTAATTTCATCTTTTCAGATTTTAATTGAGCTGAAGAAAGTAAATTTTTCCCGAAATGGCTATGATGTGTCATTTGACGCTAATGGGGATCCTGTGGCTATTTATGAACTGGTTAACTGGCAGAAAAATGAAAAGGGCGCAACTGACATGGTGACTGTAGGGCTGTATGATGCATCACGGCCCGTGGGCCAGGAATTCCAGATCGACAAAAACATTACCTGGATGGAGGGTAGCATGAAAGTAAGCATTCAAACTTTACTAAACAATGATTACAGCTGCATAGTAAATATTTACATGTATTCTCCAACATTTATGTCTTTGACAGGTGCCAGTGTCAGTGTGCACGGACAGTTGTCCTCCAGGAACTCGTAAAGTGTTGCAGAAAGGAAAACCCATCTGCTGCTATGACTGTACAGCATGTCCTGAGGGGGAGATCAGTAATAGCACAGGTAAAGAGAAATGATTGCCATGCATTTAAAATGTTTCATTGTGTATATATGAAAATCAAGAAAATTTTGTATTTATGTGTTTTTTATCCAGATTCGACTGATTGTTTACCTTGTCAAAAAGAATTCTGGCCTAACGCAAAGAGAGACACTTGCATCCCTAAGCCTGTAGAGTATCTTTCCTTTCAAGACCTCCTAGGAATTATCCTGGCTACATTCTCAGTTGTGGGTGCCTGTCTGACCATCGTAATTGCAGCTGTATTCTTTTGTCACAGGAAAACTCCAATTGTCAGGGCCAACAACTAGTGATGTGCGATACCACTGATTTTCTTTCCAATCCGATACCAAGTAATATTCAGGGTGGTATCGGCGATACTGATCCGATACCGATACTTTGTACAAAAACTTATTTTATTTATTGTATCTCAAATTATAGCATCATAATGATTACAGGACATCAGATTATTTGTTCTTATCACTTAATAATGCAGGGTTCATCATATAGAAATAAAAAAAATGAAGTTGTGCTATTTGAACAGCTTGCCTGCCTGCAGCACTAAAGGACTCCGTGAGAGACGTCTGTCTCGCCCTAGCAGCACCTGTCTCTCTCCTCCTCTTCAGTTCACCTCAACATACGCTCGTCATATTCTGTGATATGATTTACTCTGAGGTGTTTGACAAGGTTAGTGATGTTGCCACAACCATACATGCCAACCCTCCCGATTTTTCCGAGAGAATACCGAATTTCAGTGCCCTCCCGAAAATCTCCCGGAGCCACCATTCTCCCGAATTTCGCCCGATTTTCTAAGACAACAAAATTGAAAAATCATATTGCAGAATTCATAGCGTGGCCCAGCCAATTCCAGTTTCCAACAATGGCAGCAGCAACTTAGTTTTAATATTGCTCTTATTTCTCTTTTTGGGTCGCAAAAAAACTTTTAACATATTTTCAGGTGAGAATGTAGCTGTGTAAACTTCAAATATCTGAGCCGACCGACACATCGTCTTCAAACCCCCCCGGTCTTTCGCTACTCGGGTTAAACATGATATATAAGTCACTTTGATAACTTAAAAATGTTATTGTTTGGCTTTTTCAGTGTTTTATTTGTTCGTGAGTAAATCGGTTTGGCTGAGATTAAAGTTATTAGATTTGATTAAATTAAATTTGACTTTATTAATCCGTCGGAAGGGTTCCTCCGGGGTTTTCACACAGCTGAATAAACGTCAAACAGAAAATGGTTAAACAGAAGTGTGAGACGGTCGAGAGTTTACGTCAGTGCCCGGTTATATTTTAGAGAGCAAGGAGCAGACAGCAGTTTCACTCCACCGAGGGAGCTCGTGACGTACTACCCGGCTTTCTTTAGACCGCGAAGGCCGGGTCCTCAGGTGGAAGCAGCCTCTGAATTTGGACACCCCTGCTGTTTCCGGGCCGGCCAATAATAACGGTGACATTTAACGTATTTTATCCGATAAATAAACCCTGTAAAATGTATTTTCCCCCCCCCAAACGCCCTTTTGAATGTCTCCCTAGTATGGCCACAACACCTCACTCTAGGAGCACTTTTTTTGCCACATGTATTGCAAACCACGTCTCAGCTGTGTGTGGAGGTAAAATACGTCCGCACATGACTTCAATTACGCTCAGCCATTGTTGTGAGTGCGCACGCCAAGGGGCTGCGAGACATTTATACAGCCGTATTTCGCACATGACTATGAAAGGCGGAAGAGGAAGTAGTTCCTTTGAATGTAGACAATCCGAATGTTATAGTTTCTTTCCACTGTGTTCCTGTTAATGATAAACTACAAATTTACTCTAAATTACTAAAATATCGATATTTTAATGTGAGAATCGATTCTAGAACATAAATGATTGGTATCGGAGGAATCGATATTTCAGGATCGATCCGCACATCACTACCAACAACTCTGAGCTGAGCTTCCTGCTGCTCATCTCACTGGCTCTGTGTTTCTTATGTTCATTAACTTTCATTGGAGCACCATCTGAGTGGTCCTGCATGCTGCGTCACACTGCATTTGGGATCACCTTTGTGCTCTGTATCTCCTGTGTACTTGGGAAGACTATAGTGGTTTTAATGGCTTTTAAATCGACACTTCCAGGTAGTAATGTGATGAAATGGTTTGGCCCTCCACAAAAAAGAATGACTGTTGTGTCTTTCACCTTTCTTCAAGTTTTAATATGTACTGTTTGGTTGGTAGTGAGCCCTCCCTTTCCAATAAAAAATCTAACCACGTACAAGGAGAAAATCATATTGGAATGTGCATTAGGCTCTGCTGCTGGCTTCTGGGCTGTGCTTGGATACTTAGGCATACTTGCTGCCTTTTGCTTTGTTTTAGCAGTCTTAGCCCGCAAATTACCTGATAATTTCAATGAAGCCAAGCTTATCACCTTCAGCATGTTGATATTTTGTACTGTCTGGATCACATTTATCCCAGCATATGTCAGCTCCCCTGGGAAATTCACTGTAGTTGTGGAGATTTTTGCAATTCTGGCCTCCAGCTTTGGGCTAATAATGTGTATATTTGCTCCCAAGTGTTTTATCATATTGTTCAAGCCTGAGAAGAACACTAAGAAATATTTAATGAACAAAAATCAATCATAGTATATCAGAGCTTCTAGTACTTGCAATTATTGCACAAATTCAATGCAAAAACAAAACTTTTCAATTTTTTTTTTATTTCAAAAATCTCTTTATTTATAACTTTTTTCTGTTAAATAGCTTCAAATTTTACTTTTAAAGATAAACTTTTTAAAGTTATTATTTTTTATTTATTTTTTGGTTTATTTTAATCCAATAATATTTAATTTGGAGTAAAGTAAATAAACAGAAAATCACCTTTCACAATAACACTACATGATTCCGAGTTATTTTTCAATAGTTTTCAATTCCCCCAAGCCCCCACCAGAGAATTGGAACTCAACAAAAAGAACCGGCCTTCAAAATTTCAGCATTCCATTATACTCAGTAATAAAAAAAACATCCACCATCAATCCATTTTCTTCCGCTGTATCTGGGGCCGTGGGGGCAGCAGCCGAAGTAGAGAAGCCCAGATTTCCCTCTCCCTAGCCACCTCCTTGAGCTTGTCCAGGGGAACACCAAGGCGTTCCCAGGCCAGCCGAGAGATATATCCAGCATATCCTGGGTCTGCCCCGGGGCCTCCTCCCGGTGGGACATGCCCGGAACACCTCACCCAGGAGTCATCCTTGTCAGGCGCCTGAACCACCTCAACTGGCTCCTTTCGATGTGAAGGAGCAAGGGCTCTTCTCTAAGCCCCTCCTCAATGGCTGAACTTCTCACCCTATCTCTAAGGGAGAGGCCAGCCACCCTTCGGCGGAAGCTCATTTCCGCCGCTTGTATCCACAATCTCGTTCTTTCGGTCACTACCCACAGCTTGTGACCATAGGTGAGGGTAGGGATGTAGATCGACCGGTAAACCGCTTTTACGCTCAGCTCTCTCTTCACCATGATGGACTGGTGCAGTGTCAGCATCACTACAGCCACACCACCAATCTGTCTGTCGATCTCTGGCTCCCTTCTCCCATGACCCGTGAACAAGACCCCAAGATACTTAAAATCCTCCACTTGGAGCAGGAACTTGTCTCCAACCCAGAGTGGGCACTCCACCCTTTTCCGGCTGAAAACCATGGTCTCAGATTTGGAGGTGCTGATCCTCATTCCCGCTGCTTCACATTCGGCTGCGAACTGTTTCAGTGTGAGCTGGAGTCCATCACCCGATGAAGTCACCAGAAAAAATTTATTTTTTCATGGGCTCTCCGAACTCCTCCCACACCCGAGTTTTTGCTTCAGCCACTGCCCGAGCCGCATTCCGCTTGGCTGGTTGGTACCTATCAGCTGCCTCCAAAGTCCCACAGGCTAACCAAGGTCGATAAGACTGGGGGCTCCCTTCTCCTCTGGTGTCCACCATTTGGTTCGGGGGTTACCACCACGACAGGCACCAACCACTTTGCGGCCGCAGCTCATTGCAGCAGCTTCGGCAATGGAGATGCTGAACATGGTTCATTCGGCCTCAATGTCCCCAGTTTCCCTCGGAATGCTGTTGAAGGTCTGCCGGTGTGCGTTTAATATCTCGCGGACTGGGGCCTTTGCTAGGCATTCCCAGCCTAGCAGAGACTGTTTCCAGAGCCCAAGCCCTGCGTTAAGCTGGTACCTCTCAACCTCAAGCACGACCTCAGGCTCCTTCCCCACCAGAGAGGTGACATTCCATGTCCCAATTGCCAGTCTTGGTAGGCGGGGATCGGTCCGCCAGGGCCTCTGCGCCTGGCGACCGCTTGGCACACAGTGCAAACAACTCCTATGGCATCTCCTATCGGTGGTGGGCCTGCAGGAAGATGGGCCCATATCCCCTTATTCTCTCAAGGGTCTTCTGAATCACTCTTTGTCTGGTCCCTCACCCAGGACCAATTTCCCATGGGAGACCCTACCACAGGACAAAAGCACTTGAACAACATACTGTAGCCCTGAGATCCCTGGGACACACAAACCCCTCCGCGATAAGGTAGTGGTTCGTGAAGGGGAATTTAATGCTTCTTTCAGCTGTATTACAACAATGTTCACCACTTCCTGTTCTGACAAGTGATCAGCGTGTGACACAGGAGAATGTTAGGGATAGGGTAAGTTGGAAGCTGATGATCTACTGCGGAGACCCCTAAACAGCGTAGACAAAAGAACAAGAACTAGGAATAATACTGTGGAAGAAAATTTTTCCCAAGAAGCAATAACATATAGTATGGTAAGTAATAAAATGTAAGTTTCTATGGGGCATTTCAAACAAAACATATTTAACATTAAGATCTTTATGTGGTACTAAACTCATGATCATAAGGTAATATAAGTTCACATTTTAGGATACTTTTCATACTATTATCCTGATAATAATCCTGGTCCTTTGTTTGAATGTAATGCTGTGATTATTAAATGTCTTTTTCAATGATGCTGTGGCTTATTTCCCAGAAACAATTTTTAGTTTCTATGTAAAAACCATAAATCAGGAAGGCATAATAAAGAAAACTACACATTTCTTTTTTATTTTGTAGTAATAACAGATTGATTAATGTCATGAGGTATAATAATTGTCTATATGCGGTAATATAAGGCGCTTGGAAAGAAAGCAACTAGACTTCTTTGAGTTTTTTGAAGGTGTTTCAACTCTCATCCAAGAAGCTTCTTCAGTTCAAAACCAGATGTGAACTGCATTGTTGGTACCTACAGTGCAGTTTTGAGATTTCTTTTCAGGCGCCTCAAACCCCATTTAGATCTCAATGAGTGATGGACCTTCTGAAGATCTGTCCTCCTTTTTTTTATTTTTAAGTTGAGTAGACTTTCTAAAAATCATCAAACCATTAAACAATTCTAAAATTGTAATATTGTAAAGTTAAATAGATTTTAGAAGGATGTTTGTTTGTATTTTAATCCTTGATTTAAAAAAAATTGTTTGCATTAATACATCTCATTTTGCATTCAAAGTGTGTTTATTGTGACACAGAATCTTCTTTTTTGCTCATGAATATGTCATTTGAAAACTGTGAGTTAGATCATCATTCAGACTGTATAGCTACTTATGAGCTATTTATGGTTGATTTATGATTAGAATATTTGTATTGAGAAAATAGTGGGGCTGTCAACATTAACGCAGTAATGCGCATTAATCTGTCATCACCACGATTAACGTGATTAATATTTTCATCTGGAGCACAGAATGACTCAAATCCCTGAATTGTGATTGTCAACACATTTTGCGCAGTTTGTACAAAGTTTGTCCATTCTGCGCTCCGGATGGCCTAATTGTAAATGCAAAACTATCTGTTTCTAATTAATAGCATATTGTTAACCTATTAAAGCTTAAAAAAATGTGTGACTATAACCTGGAAACACCTGTGGTAAGTTCTGTATAATAAGGATAAATAGAAACAGCAAAGAACAAACTAGAAA
This sequence comes from Rhamphochromis sp. 'chilingali', assembly GCF_963969265.1. NCBI lineage: Eukaryota > Metazoa > Chordata > Actinopteri > Cichliformes > Cichlidae > Rhamphochromis > Rhamphochromis sp. 'chilingali'. The sequence goes on from NC_137935.1 coordinate 14,675,723, forward strand.
GGTTTAGCATGGGAGTATCCTAGCAGTGCCTTCATAATAGTGTAAAACCCGTCCCACATTCTATTGAGAGGGGCCCTGAGTTCCTGTTGTCACTTACTACTGATACTCCGTTTTTTGCTTGTAATATGAAATGTGCATTAAAATAGACTATATTACAATTAGGGATGGGTACCGGTGTCCGGTGCCATGATGGCACCGGTTCTGACATAAACGGTAGTAACCAGACCGAAAAGCAGCGCACATTTCGGTGCTTTATTTCGGTGCTTTTTTTTTCCTGAGCTGTGATACACTTTAGATTCTAGCCAATCATTTTACGTTTCCGAGGATAGTAGGCGGGTACAGGTACATACGTTCTTTTAGAGCAGAGCTACAGATTAAAAATGTCCAAGGCAAAGCGGTCAAAAGTCTGGCTGTACTTCACAGCAAAATATGCAAACTCAGCAGCCTGCAACAATGGTTTAAGCTGATACTGTGATACTGTCAAAGGAGGTAACTCCTCAAATCCGATGAAACACCTGGCGACTCATAGTGGGTTTTTTTTGTTTTTTTTTAAAAGCCGAGAAATGCGCCGTATTTGATAGCTTGCTGCGAGACCTCACACCGTGCACATCTACTGCAGGTGGGTTGCCTGTTATCGGACCCGGAGCAATATCCCCCAAAAACCCGAAGAGGAGAGTCCTGGCCCCTAGCCCTGCCAGTGTAGCAGAAATGATGACGGCAGCAGCAGCCGTTCTTCTCTGCGTGAGTAGCTTAATGTTGTTGTTCGTGTGTAATTTACGTTGAGTAGGCTAACCACGTTATTACATTAATGCATGTAAGGTGAACTAGCAAACATCATCATAGCTACATGCGGCTGTCTTCTTGTTTGATGGCAGATGCTCCCTTCACCCTGGCCAAAAAGGCTAAAATGACCAAAGAAAAAGTGGAAAACAGCTAAACATGAGAGGTTTTTGGACAAAGTTTGTGTTTTTTCCATTGTTTAAGCACTGCTTCCAGCCAAGAGTGATGCCATATATGACCCATAGCTGCAGAAAAGGCTAACATTGTTATCTTTTTACAAAAAAACAGCTGAACATGAGAGGTTTTTGGACCAATTTTGTGTTCTCCATTCTTTAAGCACCGGTTTGAGCACCGTTTAAGCACCGGCACCGTTTCAAAAGTACCGATTTGGCACCGGTATCGGATAAAACCTAAACGATACCCATCCCTAATTACAATAAACCACACGCAAGCAGTCCACTTTAGTGACTCATTAGCAATGTTGGGAAGGTTACTTTTAAAATGTATTCCACTACAGATTACAGAATACATGCCCCAAAATCAATTTTATAACGTATTCCGTTACGTTACTCAATGAAAGTAACGTATTCTCAATACTTTGGATTACCTATTATATTATCATGCTTTTTACAACTACATGAATGTACTATTGCTGTGTGAATTATTACTTTTACTGAAGGTTACTCGCCATACCAATACCAACTAGATGTTTAAATCTTAATATAAAATTAGTAACAGTAGTGTGGACATTAGGTAAGGCTGCACTTTTTGCAGCGATCTTGTATAGAAAACTATTTCACACGTATATAAAACAGGTCCGCGGCTCTGAACCGTAGTAAAGAGACCTCTGGCTAATAAGTCGGGTTCCGTGTGGGGCTCGTAGCCAAAAACTAGCTTTACTTTGTTGTCTGGGTCAACTTTGCTAGCGAGAGACAGAGTGAGGCGTTGAAAGGTTGTTTCAACAGAACTTACAGCCGAGTCTTAATAGCTTACTTACAACTGGGCTCGTCAGGCACTCTTTTTGGCTGCAGTGGTTATTATTATATTTGCATTCTTCCAGCTCCCGTTTCTGGTCGGTGACAACTCGTACTTTTCGACTCTCCTTTTTCTCCCTCCCTCGTGCTCACAAAACGGACTACACTGCCTATGAAGCTACATTCTTTAGGGCTATGCCTGTAACACTCTGCCTATTGCCTTCATATTAAATCATTTTTGTGAATAATTTTTAAAAATGTTTCTTCATGTCTATATGCGGCCGCAAGTAGGGGTGACATGGGCTGCGAGATTGAGACACAGGTATTAGAGACTCTTAACGCGTGTTTTGTTTGGGGCGTGGAAACCAAAAATGGTGAGGGCATAGCCGAACACATGAAATAGGAAAATACCGCAGTGTAATCCCTTTATTTCAGCAAAGTAACTGTATTTTGAATATCACCTTTTTAAACGGTAACTGTAACAGAATACAGTTACTCATATTTTGTATTTTAAATACATAACGGCGGTACATGTATTCCGTTACTCCCCAACACTGCTGATTAGTTCCAAAACACAAAAGAAAAATAAGTAAAAATAACAAAGTTTGTTGAGCAATAATAAAGTATTTAACACTAGCATCCCCAGGCTTCTACCTTTCTACCTATAAAACCCGAGAGCAGTCAAATGGTGGAAGTGGAAGCTAAATTGGCTAGTCATTCATAAGTATATTGGGTCGTTACCTAGGAATTCTGGAGGGAGGGGAGTGGGGGTGAGTGATTGAGGGGGTGGGGGAGCTGCTAAAAGCGGTGAGCTTCCTTTTGTGTTTCATCTTGATGCATTCTCAATCATCCAGGGAAACAAATCTCCAAAAGTCACCAACTTGGAGTGTTTCAGTTTGCCATCTTGGGGAGAAATCAACACACATGGGTGTATGTCCTTTGTTGCTGACATTTATTGATAAAAACAGTACAAAAAACCAACCATTTGTACACATATTTACAAATAATTCAACATTGTCAGCAATCACTCACAATCCTGGCACTGCCATGGTACCTGTAGTCTGCATTTACCACATGTGTACCTGTAGCAGTGAACACATCGCACAGTGGCCTGATTTATCTTGCATTTGTGTTTGACCTGACACGTGGCTCTTTTTCCAGGGCTCGGTGTGGAGGGTTCTGCCCGAAGCAACTGATCTTTTCTTGCCTTCTTCGCAGCTACATGAGAGTGAGCCAACTCTGTTGCAAGCGCCACCAGGAAGTCCACCCGTCTTTCCTTCGTCCCGGTGCATGCTTGATACAGCACATGTGCATTCAGTGCTGCCATGTCAATCATGTTATAAAACACGGCGACTGGCCAGCACCGTGTTCCTTTGCGGACAGTGTACTCCAGAACCATCTGGTCAATCACATCCACGCCACACTTTGTTTTGTTGTAAAGGGTGACAGTGTTTGGTGAACCACGCTGTGCATGCTGCTAAGAATATAGACTGTCTTCTTCCGTTTGGCCGCATACGCCGTCAGCGTGGCAGCAGAGGTTGAAAACACCTAAGAAATAAGATAAATTGTTATTTTCATAGCCCTTTTATGAGAGACTGCAGTCTCCTCATCTGCAGTGTGAACAAATTCAAATTGTGAGCAAAATGGGAAGGTCAAACAAAATCACAAATGCATGCATAGATACTAATTATAATTCCAGTATCTCCTCCTCTGTATCAGAATAATGTCTGAAATATCTTACTTACTAACTACATCCACTTACTTGTTTGAAATGAAAAAGGAAATAACATGAAATGAAACTAACCGGAAGACTGATCAGACAGCTCTGAGTCCGAATCCGGCTGAACTGCTAGGTCTTCTCCATCCGAGTCACAAGGGTCGACTTCCGTCAGGATCATTTCCAAGGCCTGCTGAGTGGTGAGTCTTCTCTGCATTTTCTTTCCTTGGAGAGGAGGTCCGTACACCAGAGGCAGTGCCAGGATTGTGAGTGATTGCTGACAATGTTGAATTATTTGTAAATATGTGTACAAATGGTTGGTTTTTTGTACTGTTTTTATCAATAAATGTCAGCAACAAAGGACATACACCCATGTGTGTTGATTTCTCCCCAAGATGGCAAACTGAAACACTCCAAGTTGGTGACTTTTGGAGATTTGTTTCCCTGGATGATTGAGAATGCATCAAGATGAAACACAAAAGGAAGCTCACCGCTTTTAGCAGCTCCCCCACCCCCTCAATCACTCACCCCCACTCCCCTCCCTCCAGAATTCCTAGGTAACGACCCAATATACATATGAATGACTCCAGCATTTGACTGACTGCTCTCCGGCTTTTAAAGGTAGAAACGCAAAATGATGACTCCGCGGGGGTCTAAGGTAGAAAACCAAAATGACTGCTCTCCGGGGGTCTAAGTGTTAACATCAACTGAAACCAAGTAATTAAACAATATTGTGGACCTACATACACTCTCACCAACACACACACACCTTAAGTGCAACAGTGTTTCTCTGTTAACAAACACTTTGTTGCTGACCTGAGTCGTGGCTCGGGTGTATTGGGATCTAAAACAACATGGCCGCTTCACTTGTTGCCAAGCAGTAAAATAAAAAGCATGTATACACAACAGTACTCCCGCCTCCAGGGAGTTCAAGGGGATAGTTGGGGAAACTGGGTCAAGGCCACCAGCAGGGCACGGCAGCAGCAGCACTCACAGGTGCTGTATCTACGTGTTCCCACGTTAACACATAAGCAGAAGAGACCTCTCTGGCACGCCAGCAAGATGTCCGTGTCCTCCTACCGAATCAGATAACTCAGCTAAATGCCAGTTCACATGCTATTACATTCAGTCTTAGCAATATTAGCATTAGCTTAATACATAAGAAGAGAGCAGGACAGTTTGTCTTGTAATCAGAAGATTGCCGGTTCGAGCTCCAACAGTCTTGGTCCATGGGCAAGACACTTCACCTGTTTCCTACTGGTGGTGGTCAGAGGGCCTGGTGGTGCCAGTGTCCGGCAGCCTCGCCTCTGTCAGTGCGCCCCAGGGCAGCTGTGGCTACAATGTAGCTTGCCATCACCAGTGTGTGTGTGTGTGAATTGGTGGATGACTGAATGTAGTGTAAAGTGCTTTGGGGTCCTTAGGGACTAAGTAAAGCGCTATACAAATACAGGCCATTTACCATTTTTACCAAACATCCTTGGTTAAGCTAGCGGCTTCAGTCTATTTCACAGAGGTGTGCTTCCACATTGAAATGGATGAAAACGCTTACGTCTCAGTCCTGCGCATGCGCAAAAGTGAGTGAGAATTAAAGAATTTGAAGAAAAGCTATCTGGAGCATGTACAAACTGATATTCATCTTTTAAGTTTCACCTCTCAAACAAAAACAACAACTGGTGAAAATATAAATAATACGTAAACAACTTAACAACCCCCAAAGCATCTAGGTCACGTCATGTGACAGTGCAACATCTAAACACAAGAGGTGGGAGGGGTAGCAAAGTGTGCCTGCTCTCCTTACACAGGAGCGGCGAGTCTGGTGACCTGGCTGTTTCGTCTTTGCCGAAACCACAGCATTGCAAACAAGAGCAGAACTTAAAGCAAAGAATCAATCTCATCAAGCTAGTATCGATCCGATACCGATGCTGACTTGGTATTGATACAATCGATTTTTGGATCGATCTACCCACCACTAACACACATCACATACCTTACAGGCCTTTATATACATTCTTGAACACAGTGAACATTTGTATTTAACCATCAAAATAAATGAACTATTTATATAGCCAGGGCTACATACCTAATGTCAGTCTTATCCCCTGGGTATTCCATGCCCCATAAACATCCAGTCCACAGTGCATCAAAACCTACGTCACACATTCACGCAAGGTCAGCCATCAGATGCACACTCTTAGGTGTTCAACCCCATCCACCATGATAAGATGGCATTTGATGGAGCATACAATTGATCTGAAAGCATTATTTAAACTAAATAACCTAGAAAAGTAAGTAACCTAGTTTGCACATTTTGATTGTAATGCTGCCTCATTTTCAATTATCGTGAGGACCACACATTTAAATATAGCTCACTTTATCTCAGTCTTCCCCACTGTTTAGTTGTGTTTTAAAACATTACTCTAGAACAGCGGTGCTCAGCCACCGGGCCAGTCCATGAGTCATTTGGTTACCGGGGCGCAAGATTTGAGGCTCGGTTGTGACATTTATGGCTTTCAGGGTTTTGATAATTATTTTTGTATTTTTTGTATTGTTAACTCTGTCTCCCTGGGTCTTTTCATATGCGTTATGAATAAATCTTCTTTATTTTGGCACCAGTGCTGGTTTTATTTTGCTATTCATCGGCGACACCTTAAAAATATTGTTGGACATAAACCGGTGCGTGGCACAAAAAAGGTTAGGGACCACTGCTCTAGAATACCTTGAGTGGGTTTCCTCAAAGTCCTCCAAGTGCTGGATGAACATATGTTTAAAATATAACTTGGTCAACTAGTAATCACGACTACAAATGTGCTATGGAAATGCTATTACCTTACGTGTCTGTCTGTTGGTACTTGTGCAAGGACTAGCATCCACAATGTAAGAAAATAATGCATCTGGCTAGATGGAAATGTCTACCCATATCACTCATGGGAAGGGTTGCCGCTATAAAAATGATGGTCTTACCAAAAATAAATTATTTATTCTCAATGATCCCAACTAAACCGCCACAAGATTGGTTCAGATCTCTAGATTCATGTATGTCCAAATTCCTTTGGAAAAATAAACCCCCACGTATAAGCTTAAAAACACTACAAAAGACCAAGGATAAAGGAGGACTAGAACTGCCTAACTTTCAGCACTACTTCTTAGCCAACAGGCTTCAGTTTATCTCAGGATGGCTAAAACATACCCTCTTAGATGAACCTTGGCTAGATGTAGAACAAGCACTTTGCAATAATCTAGAGATCTCAGACCTACCATTTATCAGCTCAAACATCCAACGACATGAATGCTTTAAAAGCATCAACATCAGCTCTTCTCTGACAGCATGGTGGGAGTTTCTAAAATTGACGGCGTCTTCATTAATCCCATGCAAACGTACACCTATCTGGAACAACCCTGACATATTACAAAACAATAATATGATAAACTTTTCAGATTGGAGTGGTAAAGGAATCAAATATTTAGAACATATACTAGAAGGAACAGAATTTATTTCATTTGACGGACTAGTTACAAAATATGGGATCAACAAGAAAAGATTTTTAGAATATCAACAAATTAAAGCCATAGTAAAAAAGAAATTTAAACTGGGTCAAGTTGAACTACAAACACCACCAAGTGTGGTTCAATTTCTTACTCTTAAAACCCCCAAATTACTATCCAAAATATACAGAATGCTTTCTAAAACAGATGAATCAATATCACTTCCTATTGCAAAATGGGAAGCGGATTTATCAGTTAACTTAGACCTAAACTTCTGGTCTCAGATTTGCTTAAAAACCTTTCATCTAATTAGAAATCCCAGTCTTCAATTAATTCAATACAAAATATTACATAGAGTGCACTATACAGGTCATCGGATGTTCAAGATGGGCTTTACGTCTACCAACAACTGCTCACACTGCCAAACCAATTCACCGGACAATTATATCCACGCTCTTTGGTTCTGTCCACCAGTTCAGAAGTTTTGGCGCGAGATATGTGAAGACTTATCGAAGTGTCTGAAATGTAACATTCCAACTTCCCCCTTAGTGTGTTTGTTAGGCAGCTTAGATAATGTCACTTCAGAAAAGAATATCGCCCATATGGTTTTCACTGCCCTATGCATAGCCAAGAAAACAGTCCTCATGAACTGGAAAAATAAAACCAATCTTAATTCTAACCAATATAGAAATTATCTATTAGATTACATTAGTCTTGATACAGCCTCTGCCACCACATCAGATCAATTGCTCTGGGCTCCTTTGATCAGCTCCATCACCTAGTGGGGGTGGGGGGGTCATAGTTTGGTCCCGCCTTCACTGTTGTGATTGGTGTGGGGGTAGGGACAGGCTTAGGGCGTCGGGGGGTTCCCCGGAGGCATCTTCCTTGGGGGGCTCAACCCGGGGTAGCGGTCACGTCCGGTTAGGGGCTCTGTTGGCTCTCAGATGACTGTTTCCTCGCGGCTGCGTGCAGCGGGGCTAGGGGAGGGTCTGTGCTGACGGACGTGGGTTACTGACCTGGTAGCCTGGCTGCCCCTGGGTGGGTCCGGGATGGGCGTGAGGTTCTGGGGGCGCTCCGTCTCTGGGCTGGGGCCCGGGCCGGGCCTCGGGGGCTTGGGTCCTGGTTGGTGTGTTGCCGGGGTTGTGGGCGGGTGGGTGCATGGGGGCCCAGCCCTGGAGCGGGGTGCCGCCGGTGCATCGAGCCACCTGGGAGGCTCTTCAACTGGTGGGGAAGATTGTCACATCTTGCAGGAGCTTTCCTCTCCTCAGGGGCTCTCTCTGCAGGAGGGGGAGATACAGGAGAGGTGGAAGAAGATCTCAGCCTGGGTGTTTATTGTCTTATGTAGTCTGGAAGATGAGTGGATGGTGGGGTGGGTGCAGTTTTCTCTGTGGTGGGGTTGGGTGGACTGTCCCGGGCTCTGTGGGGCCGGGAGGCGCTGCTGCGCTGGGCCCCGGTCTGGATGGGCCTGGGCCCCCTTTCCCTGGCGGGTCGCGGAGTATGGGGGTGCCTACTGGGGTCAGCGGGGGTGCTGGCCCCAGGGAGGGGTCACTTGCCCCTCCCTTCCTTCCCTCCCCATCTCCAGCTGCCTCCCTCTTCCCGCTCCACCACAACCACCCACACATGCAGGACCTTGGAGTAGGGGTATGTCACCAGGGTGCAGAGGAGGCCACCCCCCCTGTCCCCTTCTGGCTGCCTCTGCCTCAATTTTATCCCACAACTTAGACATTCACATTACTCACACTCTCATTACACATACATATAGGATCTTGGGGGTGGGCACAATACACGGAATCCAAAGTACCATCAGGGTGTTAAATACACGTAGACATTGAGGGCTAGCAGGAGGGACCATGCGCTTACCTGCTGCTCTCTGGCAGGTAGCTCCATGCCCTCCTGGGTTTTAAATGCACCTTAGAACACATATGCATCAACACTACAATGAGCGGGTGGAGGGAGGTTTGGAATCTTCTCTCACCCCCGTTCTCTGCGACCTGCTGGAGTGGGGGGGCTAGGAGGAGGAGTTGGCCGTCCGACTGCGGTCTGGAGTGTGGGGCCTTCCTGCTGCTGCGGAGTCGGGGTGGTCTGCCTCCCCCCACCGCAGGGAAAAGGGTAACACCACCTGGGTCTGGGTGCAGTTTCCCCCTCCAGGGGCAAGGGTACCTAGACCCGGTGTGTAGAGTACGCTTGGGGAGTGTAATCGTGTGTACAGCGTCTCTTTATGTCTGTCTCCACGTTGGTTGAGTGTGGAGTAAGTGCATATGAGAGCATGAGGGTGGGAATGGATGTTTGTTTATGTGTGTGCCTGTATTTCTGTGTCTATATGTCAGGTTGGGTGTCAGGCGCCACCTCTCTGGGGACATCTTAGGCCCTCCAAGGTTTGGAGGCCTATCTCCCCCTACCACCACTTCCCTGCCAGTGGCGGACTCCCTCAGACATCGGTGCGTTGGTGGTTCTTTGTGTCCGGGGATGGGCGTCCAGGTACACACCGGCTCACTCCTTGGCGGCCGCTTATCGGGGCCTGGAGCCTGGGGCTCGCCCGGGCCACTTCGGAGGTGGGGTGCCCCCGGCCTCTCGGCCTGGGGCTCGGTCACTCAGGCACGGCTGGCTGCCGGCGGAGCTCACGGGCGCGTCACTGCAACTCCCCCTGGCTTCTGCTCCGCGGCTGCTGAGTGAGCCCTCATCTGGGACTCTCCTCAGCTCTTTCTGGGACAGTGGCGCGGCTGCCCCTCTGTTGGTCTTCCTTGGTCTCTTGTGTTCTGGGGGCCTCTGGATGTCTGGAGTTTTGATCTCCTCCATACCTGCTTCATGCCCTGGAGGACGGGGCTGTGGCCCCCCCACACCCTCTAGCAGATCATTACATGAAGGAACCTTTAAAAAAAAAAAAACAACAAGCACGTCCATGCTCACAGGTGTACACACGGGTGATCACACCCACAAACGACACCCTTTTTGGCTCCTACCTCAAAGCACACTGTGTTCTGTTGATCTTATGTGCTGCACAATAATGTTTAATATTTAGTATTTACTGTCATATTCCCATATATCATTGTGATGTTGTTTATTCTATTACTCTTGTTCTCTTCTGCTTGTTTTCTTTTTTCTTTCTCAGCAGGTGACCCAGGTGATCGATATATGCATTTTTTTTTCTTCTTTTTTTTTTCTGCTCATTCTGTTGGTTTTTGTCTTTTGCCCTTCTCCCCCGTCCCTCTTCTCAGCTGTTTCTCTTTCCCTCTTTCTTTCTCCCCTTCTTTCCCCCAGTCAAGTCTGTCCCGCATTCAGTAAATGAAAATAAAATGAACAATAAAAGGTGAATCAAATGGACCATTACGGCAAGGCTGGGATGGTCAATTTGGTAAAGTAAATCCGTTGGGCATCTTTCTTTGCCTTTAGACAACAATTCTGATGGCAAAAGAGCCAAACGGGACAGGCAAAAGAAAAAAGAAAAAAAAATGCAACATTAACTAAAGTGAAATCCGTTTATTATGAGCTAACTAAGATTAAAACAGCTATCAAAGATGGAGTGGAATGTCGTGAGAACAGAGAAGCACCTGAGCTACTATTTTAGTGAGGTTAAGAAACACATAAAAATCCCAAATATGCAACATTTCCTCCCAATGCTTTGAATGCAGACTAATGAATGACTTTTGTGCTCAAAATTTTAACTTGTTTAGGGGCGATCGTGGCTCAAGAGTTGGGAGTTCGCCTTGTAAACGGAAGGTTGCCAGTTCGAGCACCGGCTTGGACAGTCTTGCTTGTTGTGTCCTTGGGCAAGACACACCCGTTGCCTACTGGTGGTGGTCAGAGGGCCCGGTGGCGCCAGTGTCCGGCAGCTTCGCCTCTGTCAGTGCGCCCCAGGGTGGCTACAATGTAGCTTGCCATCACCAGTGTGTGAATTGGTGGATGACTGGAAGTGTCAAGCGCTTTGGGGTCCTTAGGGACTAGTAAAGCGCTATACAAATAAAGGCCATTTACCCTTTTTTAATTCCTTTGTATTACTACAGATAGTAGTTACAGAGTAAAGACAATGTTAGTAGTAGTAATGGTTATGTAGTACAGTCACATAATAAATCCCGACAATTCCAGAATTTTCTTGCCATTTACACTTTCCAAAAAATAGATTTAAATTATTAATACTATGATATTTTTCTGTCTTAGGTATACCAGCATAAGATTGTGTGTGATAATATTGTTTTTCTCCCCCCAAAATTGGTGCAAAAACAAAAATATACACTCTTTCTACTCTATGAAACATTACTTAAGGATTAAAAATCTGTTGATGTTCCAATCTAAATTAAATAAAGCTGTATTGTATCATTTGCTGTTGCCAATTATTGTGAGGGAAATCTTGGGCCCAATCAAAACCATACTGTGAAGACTTAGAAATTCAACACCATGTAAGGGTTAATCCATGACCACATATTCTCAAGAAGGTGAGAAGATGACAAAACCCCTTTGTTTGAAGACCTATATAAACCAATGGAAACAATGTGTGCCCATATACAGACAATTTTAGATGGAAATGGAGATTGCAGCTCTTGTAATTGGTTTGGTATTGCCTGTTTGTTTGTTTCACCTCAACTCAGCTGTTGCCTTTGCAGTGTGTCTAGATGGTATGAGACAAATGACTAGGCATATAGGAGCTCAAGATGGTACGACGGCATCCTCTCTGAACTGCAAGCTGCAGGGAAGCACTCGTCTACCAGCATTTTCAAAGGATGGGGACTTTGTTATTGGTGGTGATTTTTCCCTTCACGTCTACATGAACACAGTTTACAGTGACTACACCAGCATGCCTGAGCCTGTAAAATGCAAAGGAAGGTTAGTAAGTAAGAAGTTCAGTAATGAGAAGAAGAAGAAGTAAAAACATGTTGGACTGTATGAGGAGAGAAATGTTTTCATGTGTGTTATGATCTACGGAACTACATTGATTCAGTATAGTGTTAAAAAATGTAAACAATGGTCTTTTATTCTTTATAAAAAAAATGTTGTATTTTAAAAAACAAATTATACAATATGTTAAATAACAGTTTTATAAAGGAAACACAGGAAAGGAATTATATTTAAAAGGAAATGAAAAGACTTTAATTTGTTTAAATTATCCTGTTGTTGATTTTTTCTTTATTTTATTTTTTAACATTTAACTTAAACTAAATCTACAGTGTATATTCTAACAGTGACACAACTATTTGCAGTATTATCACCAGTGAACTGCAATCATCGCGTACAATGGTTTTTGCCATAGAAGAGATTAACAACAGCACAGAGCTGCTGCCCGGAATCAGGCTCGGGTATCAGATCTATGACTCATGTGCATCAGTGCCTGTAGCAGTGCATATGGCATTTCAGTTTCTAAATAGCTTCGACCCTGTGTTTTCCACGGATAACAATTGCTCACATTCTGGTATGGTGATGGCTGTTGTTGGTGGCTCGGGGTCTACGACATCCATCAGTTTGTCCCAAGTCATCAGTTCTTTTAACATTCCCCAGGTAAATGCCAATTTCCAATTTCTGTCAATTTTTGTATTTAAAATATGCTATGTGATATTTGTGTTTGCGGTATTTTCTGAGCTACACTGTTTTATTTCTTTTGGTTTAGGTGAGCCACTTTTCGACATGTGCATGCTTGTCTGACAAGCAGCAGTACCCAAGTTTTTTCAGAACAGTCCCCGGTGATCAGATTCAAGCTGAAGCACTAGCCAAGCTAGTGAAACACTTTGGCTGGACTTGGATAGGTGCTGTTCGGTCAGATTCGGATTATGGAAATAATGGCATGGCTTCATTTCTAAAAGCAGCACATAAAGAGGGGATCTGTGTGGAATACTCTGTGTCTTTCTATCGGACAGACCCACAGAGCAGAATTCAGAGAGTGGCAGATGTTATCCGCAGGTTTCCTCATCAGAGATAATTATTGTGCATTGACTTGTTTAATTATTTGTAAAATAAATGTTTGATCATGTGAAGACATTTAAAAAACATTTTTCTAATGCATTACATTGTCTCTCCAGGTCTAAAGCTGTAGTTGTTGTGGCATTTGCATCTTTTGGAGACATGAAGATCCTGTTGAAGGAGCTCACATCACATGAGCCTTCCCCACCCCGCCAGTGGATAGGCAGTGAATCATGGGTAACCAACCCAGAATTAACGAGGTTTAGTTTCTGTGCTGGGGCCATTGGATTTGGGATTCCGAAGTCTATAATCCCAGGCCTCAGAGACTTCCTGCTGAAGCTGTCCCCCTCACAAGTGGCTTCTTCTCAAATACTTACTGAGTTCTGGGAGGATGCATTTAACTGCACACTGACCAAAAGTAAGACATTTTTCTTGGTTTAAATTATCTGATCAACTGCTGATGTCGGATGTAGCTTCATTGGTTGACCTATTTTAATTGAAAAGTTATTAATCATGACCAAGTGTGAGGAGAAAATACAGGTGTAACTTGAAAAATTTGAATATCATGAAAAAGTTCATCTATTTCAGTAATTCAACTTAAAAGGTGAACGTAATATAAGATTAGACTTACTGCATGCAAAGTGAAAAATTTCACACCTTTATTTGTTTTAAGTTTGATTATTATGACTTACACCTTATGAAAACCCAAAATTCAAAAGCTCAGAAAATTAGGATATGGTGAAAAAGGTTCAATATTGTAGGCTCAAAGTGTTAATGTCTAATCAGCTAATTAATTCAAAACAGCTGCAAATGGTTCCTGAGCCTTTATCTCTCAGTCTGGTTCAGTAGGAATCCCATTTATGGGGAAGACTGCTGACCTACAGTTGTGCAGAAAATCATCATCCACACCCTTCATAAGGAGGGGAAAGCCTCAAAAAGTCATTACAAAAGAACTTGAATGTTCCCAAAGAGCTGTATCAAAACACATTAATAGAAAGTTATGTGTAAGGGAAAAGCATGGAAGAAAATGGTGCACAAACAGCATGGATGACCACAGCCTGGAGAGGATAGTTAGGAAAAAGGCCATTCAAAAGTGTTAGTTAGTTAGTAAGAGTTAGTGCATCAAGAGCCTGGACATGGGCTTCAAATGTCGTATTCCTCTTGTCAAGCTGCTCCTGAACAACAGATGTCAGAAGCGTCTTACCTGGGCTAAAGAAAAAAAAGAACTGGTCTGTTGCTCAGTGGTCCCAAGACCTCTTTTCTGACGAGAGTACATTTTGCATCTGAGGTTGTGCTGAGGCTTTTATCTTTACACTGTTCCTGCAGCAGGGCCTCAAGGCTGGTCCAAAACTCTTCTCGCTCTCCTCCTTGCAAGACACTTTAAATCCTTAAAGTGTGGCCAAGCACAGTAGCTATCTTGGGCCACAGATGGTTGAGGGTAGCTACACGTTGTGAAGGTGGTTTTAAATTTCACCATGTAGTTTGAGTCATCATCGAAGACCTCCATGGTGTGATGCAGGTGGCAGAAAACAGATAAACCCCTGAACATGAGACATATGTCTCACCTCCAAGAAGCTCAGTCACACACCTGTAGTAGACAGTTCAAGAAAGTAAATATTAATCTACACAATAACTGTCAAATATCCGGTCTTTAAGTGATGACGTGATGAATCCTGCTTCCAGGCCCAAACTACCCTGCTTTTGTGTTTTTAACATTTTAATGCTTTGTATCTAGTTCTATTTATTCTCAAAAAGCCCCTAAAAACAGTCAGTGATCACTGTCGCCCTCTCTCGGTTTTTATTAACGCTAAAGCTCAGTTTTTAAAACTTTACAATGCAACTACAGCCCAGCCCATGCAGCAGTATATTAATGACTAACCTCGGATTGTGGATGAATTATCTCAGTTGTTCTCTTGACTTAAGTTTGGTCCGTTTACAGCATCCTGCCATGCGACTGCATTTGTCTCTAACCATTGAGAATCCTCACGGCAACCTTTATCGAGTGGAAAGAAGTTAGCATTCATCCTCCACCTTCACTGTTTATATTATGCTAACATAGCTGTGTCGCTAGCGATCACTTAGCTCATTATTATATATCAGTTATATATCAGCTAGCCAAACTAAAGTAACCCTACAAATGCCACTGCAGTTTACTTTTCTGTCTTCATTTATGTCAGAAGTGATAGCAGAGCTGTACATCTTAATTTGTTTCAGAAATCTCTCAGTCAGGACAGGCTATATTATATTTAGATGGAAGCTAGCGAGCTAACTCCTTGCTAACTTCTAACTCCATTAAGTTTAATAAATTCCGTTTTCATGGATGCCTGGATGTTTAACTTAATTGCTACACCTGGTAGAGCAGCCACACTGATCTTTTTATTACAGATGAAAGAATTTAGACAGTTTTTAGCTCTCGGTGATGCTGCAGTGATCATTTGGCTTATGGACATGCAGCGGAGTTTGGGCCCAGACAAGGCTAATAACGTCAGACTTAAAGAACGGATAGAGCTTTTTGAAGAAACAGTAACAAAAAGTTAAAAAATAGTTTGATTTACTTGCATGGCTCAAGGACAGTCGCCAGCTTTTGGAGTTAAAACGACTAGCTTGTGCTTTTGTTTGGCTGTAACCAAAGTCTTGTTTGCTCCTGGTGTAGTTCCTCCATATTAGCAGGGCTGTCCTTAAGGTGTCTAATTTTTCTTTCTTTTCAGTGTCATAAAGCTGTTGAATTTTACTTGAAATAGTCTTTTGGCAGAGCAGTTGGAAGTTGGATCACCTGACGCTAAGTGTAGTACATTTTCTAACCCCCTATCTTTTACCACTGATAGTGGTTTACAGTCCAGAGCAATCAATTTTGCGAGAGAATTTGTAAGTTTGTCCAATGTTGACTTACTAATTTTGGTCCTTAAGTTAGTCATTTCATCAAGTATGGGCTGCCATCACCTTTTGTTGGTACTCAGACTGCTAGCAACATGTTTTGCATTTAGATGGTAACATGAAGTGCTTCGGTGTTATGTGTTGAGACAACGCCAGTCTCTGCGATTCTTTTGGTCCTGGTAGTGATCACGTTTCCATGTTTTACACAATCCTTTTATTACCCATTATTCTTACAGATGCATCTGGAGATCAGCACACTGCATCCTATGCAGTCCTATTCTGAAGGGTGATCTAAAGAGTAACACAGCAGTTACAGTTATAACCTCTGGTCTCCTTCCCCCTACAGTAAACACGCCCACAATAGAAAAAAAAGTGGTACAGTTGCCAGAGGTGTTGACGCCCTGACCCCCATCTCCTTTTAAGGTAGTGTCCATTTGCCCTTTGTCTGCCCCTCACCCTCAGTAGCTTTTGCTTCCTGCCCTGGGGGTGGGTGTTGATTGTCCTCCTGCCCTGCACCTCAATTCTTTGTTCCCATTCCAGGCCTATTTCCTATTTTGTATACCCATTAACCGCCATAATGTAATATTACAAGAAATCCGAAACTATATTCCCTTTAACTCTGATGTATATTAAGGAATCTATTCAAACTCCTTTTTCACAGTTTGCACAAAACCACACTGTCATCAAGCCTTCAGTTGGGTAGTCTTTTGAAATTAAATTTGCCTTTCATCCATCCATTGCTAGGATCATTCCTAGCAATGCACTTTCTTCTGATTCTTTGTAGCTCTGATGTGTGCATCAGTGTAATCGATATACCAGGAAATTGTGCATTGACAAAAGTTAGCTTTTGCCTGGAATGCAAACTGCAATTAAATGTGTAATTTTTTTAGTACGTTGTTGTTTTTTTCAAATTAATTAATCGCAATTAACACGTTAATCAGAATCAGAATCAGAATACTTTATTCATCCCGAGGGAAATTAGGGTTACAGCAGGCAGCACGCTAATGGCGCATGCGCACTGTGGAGCAGGGAAATTATTTTACTGCTATTGTTAAATAATTGTCATCATTACCATTGCATTAATAATATAATCTGGAGTTTATATTGCATTCAGGGGTTGAACAGTGTGTCTTTCAGAAAGGCTAAAAGTAACAGGACAGGAAACAGGCTTGGAGAGTTTTGCAGAAGTGAAAGTTATTTTGAGCAGCAGGCTAAGACGAGGCTTTAACAATGTAACAGATAGCTTTAAGAAGGCCTTAAGATGTTATGCATACAGTTATTATGTTGACCTTGTATTTCAGGTGCAGTTATGACTATTTTATACACAATGCATATCTGTGCTTATTAAAGAGTTGGAGCTCGGTCAATTAATTGGGGGTTGGAAGCTTTGTTCGGCGCGATGTCCGGACAATCTATTGTGCAAGTGACTTGGAGCCATAGAAGGAATTGCAGTACATGCTTACAAAACACTTATATATCAGGTCATTTCATATTAAGGTTTTAGTAGAGGTTCTTGGTTAAAACATTTATTTAGTAGAAGACATACACATAGTCTCAGTGAGCCTCTGTCCTGGTGAAAGGTCAGAAGTGCAACAGGTGAATTGAGAAAGAGCATGTGGGGTCAACACACACACACACATGAGTTAGATTTATTTAGAGGAGAGATTAGTCGTGTCTCGGCAAGAAAGAGGAACAATTCACTTTAAGACAAGAACGGAAAGTACCAGCCATGAAAATAGAAGATGATCTTCTGGGTTAAAAGTCATTGTGGTGTTGATCTGATCTATGTATAAAATGTATCTGTGACGCATGAAGGGGCGTCAGTAAATCAAACCCTGATGCTATAAAATATCTGTTTATGCTTTGATTAAGTCGGAGATCACTTGCTGTCGGCGTACAGAGTGTTCTTCCCACACGTGTGTAGTCATTAAAATCATTGTTTGACCAAGACCTTCTGGACCAAGGGTGGTTTGTACTCTCCTTCCTCAATTTTGAACCTTAACAGCACTTACAAAGGAACCTTCTGACCAACTTTACACAAACATCACATTTGGCAGACATGTCAGAAAGGTAGGCTGATAGGAAAAAACAACGAAAATACACTACATGAGGTAAGAGGAGGAGAAAAAAAACCTCCACTCAGACTGAGCTCCTAGTGGGAGAACAGTTTGATAACAGAAAAAACACCTCAGCACAAAAGCACATGACTATCAATACACCATAGAAACACAAGACAAGCAACAGGGGCGGGTAAAGGGTAAGAGAGAGCCGGTGTAGACAGCGCATCCGGTCCTGCAGCATCTGTGCTGGTCCAGTTGACTGCTATCTTCCCCGGTAGGGCACAAGCATCGAAGGCGTTGGAAAGGGAGGGGGAATGAGTGAGTGCTTATCAGTGTAAGTGTGTGTGTGTGCGTGTCCATAGTTTAGCTGAGACAGTGTCCTTCGGCCTATCAGGCTAAGTAAACAGTCCTCCAGCCAATCCAGGTGTCCTTGCATGGGATGGGAAGAATAGCCGTAACACAGTCGTTATCAGGGAGTGATTGTTTGGCTCCAGCCTTGGGCCTGCAGCTGGTGCCGTGATGGGGATCCGCAATGTTTATGTTGGTTTTGTTAATTTCCATGCAAGCAGCCCAGGAGAATTTTTCAGGCTGCTCTTTAACACTCCGACACTGGCCTCTCGATCTCCCGTTGGAGAGTCACGAGCCTCCCCATGATGGTATCAAACTTCTGTTCCATGGTGTTATCGTTCTTTTGATTCTGAGACCTCACAACTGCAGTGATCCGTTCCGCGATGTTTTCCAACTGTCGCTCAAGGGTCTCATTTTGAGCAGGCCTCTCTCTGATGTTTCCCCTCATACGCTCAATGGTGTTGTTTTGAGCCTTCACAGCAGCTGCAAGCGTCTCCAAGGTGTTGACCATATTACGTTCGTTGTGAGAGGTTGCGCCTCGTTCCATTTCGATTCCAGCGGGCAGCCTTGGGGGGGGTTTGAACAGCCGGTTCCGCTCTCTTATTTCTCCGATAAACCAGGGCTAAGCCAACTCCGATCAGCATGAACCCTGTTATCATGGTTCCGAATAGATAGATATCTTCAGCGTCCTCGATCGACAGTCCCGCCAGGCACATGATCCTCCAGTTCTGCCACCCGTCCATCGTGTATCCGGCAGGGAAAGTCGCTCCAGGGCACTCAGGCTCTCCCGAGCCCAGATTTCTCGTTGAGAAAAGGGTGTCAATAGCATTCAGAGACCAGCTGATCAAATCCATAATTCTCTTTTAGGTTTTAGAGAACGACAGTGGGAGGCTATTCCAGGGAAAGTAATGCACACAAGACAAGACAAGGACATAGAGGCAAGACAAGGACATAGAGGCAAATTCCGACTCCTAGTTTTTAAATAACCAATTCAAAGTACTTACAGAACAATCAGGTGTTCTGCATTAAATAAGATAACGTGCAAATTATTTTTGCTACTCCTAAAAAATTTTTCTGTCCACTCTAACATAAAGGAGAACATCACAAGCCTGATATCTGCAGGCCTGAAAGCAGGAGGTGTATCACCCCTCGTGTCTTCGACCAGCGTTTACATTGCAAGCTGCCTTTGGTGGCATTTTGGCAGCAACTGCAACATTTAGCAGTTGCCTCATTGTTCTGACACACAAAACAAAATGTTTGACTGCACGACACACTTACTACACACTCCTAACATGCTAATGTCTTGCATCTCAAAACTTGCTGCCTCTCGCTTTCTCGCTGCCGTTTTCCCCCTCTTCCTAAACAACCAAAGCCATTTTGCCATATCATCTTCTGAGTGGTCAACATGGCACATTTTTCCACCAACAGGAAAGAGGTGTTTTTTTTCTTTTCTTTTTTCTTTTTTTGATCGCAAGAAGAGTCTGCTTCCAAGCGCTTTCCTTAGAAAACACCGTTTTTTTTTCTGCAGTAAACATAACAACAATATTCAGGAAAAAAAAAACATTGTGTGTATTTGTTATCGTAACTCTGGTTTTACGTGGCCTATCAACACAATTTAAAAACTGGTACATACTTTGAAGTTCACACTTTTAAAACAAAAATTGGAGGCTCAGGGTTGACATAGCAGCTTGTTGCTGTGTCATCTTACATTGGTCATGTGTAGTTTGATTCATCACCAGATACCTCCATGATGATATAGAGCTTTTTGAATAAAGTAGTCATGAGGCGTTCTCGTGTAGTCATGATACGTTACCAGTGGGAGACCAAATACTGTTCCAATTCAACGTACGCATCAAGCCAAGATTGTGATTGCGGATGTGTTCTCGCTCCGCCTTTTTTATTGAGCATGCATTGGTGGTGACTTGTGTGTACTTGGTATAGCTAAATATCCCAGAATGCATTTCACTGAAAACCCAAACGCAGCAATGGCAGAGCGTGGCTAAAAACATTTAAATATTACTCTTTCTGGGTCACAAAACAAACTTTTAATTTATTTTCAAGAGAGAATGTAGCTGTGTAAGCTTCGAATATCTGCTCGACTTATCAAGATATCAAATATTTCCAAACGTGCTCCGACGTTTTCAGAGATGCCTGTTACCCACCAGCTCCATAGCAGACCGGGAGGTCGAGGATCACTAGAGTTGGCAAGAACAATGGACTCCTGGCACATCGTTTTGACCCCCCCGCGGTGTTTCGCTACTCAGGTTAAATATGATATATAAATCTCTTAGATAACTTCGAAATGTTAATGTTTGGTTTATTTCAGTGTTTTATTTGTTCCTGAGTAAATCGGTTTAGCTGAGATTAGTGTTAAGCTTCATAACATATTAACCCTCTGGGGTCCAGGGTGTAATTGGCCGTTTTTGTCTACTTTTGATTTTACATCTATATCTTACCTTTAAAAACTGTTTATCTTGCCTTGTTTGCTTTCATTATTTTCAGCACAACCTCAAATATCTGAAAATGGAGTTAATTTTTCATTTTGGCATACTATATTAGCACAATTGATCTAAACTCAGAAAAAAATTTCAACCGCCTACTGGTGTTGGCCCTCTGGCCAACACCAGTAGGCGGTAGGGTAAAGTGGCTATGGCGCGATGGCGCAATATGGCAGCCTCGCTTCTGTCAGTCTGCCCCAGGGCAGCTGTGGCTACAACCGTAGCTTGCCTCCACCACTGTGTGAATGCGAGAGTGAATGAATAGTGGCATTGTAAAGCGCTTTGGGTGCCTTGAAAAGCGCTATATAAATCCAATCCATTATTATTATTATTATTATAGGAGAACACCACAGGCCTAAACCCTGCAGTTCTGACAACAGTAGTTCTACCAGTCCTGTTTTCCATGTGGGGATAGCGTTTACACTGGAATCTGCCTTTGGTGGCTTTTTCTGGAGCAAATGTGACATTGACTAGTATAACTAACACACAAAACAGTGACTACACTACACACTAAATATAGCCTCCAAACACACTCAACGTCACTAATGTCTCACATATGAAAACACGCTCTCTCTTTGCTCGCCCGCTTTCTGTCACCAGTGTCACTCCTAAAACTTCCCCCTCTTCATACACAACAAAATACCACATGTTGCCATATCATCTTTTGATTGGTTGATATGGCACAATTTAACACCAATAGGAAATGGGTGTTGTTTCTTTTTTCACTTGCAAGCGGGGAGTGATTGCAGGCGCTGTCTGTAGAAAACAGTTTTTACTGTTTCTTCCCGCTGTAAACACCACTGTTTTGTTTAGGAAAAACAATAGTGTGTATTTGTTATCACAACTCTGGTTTTACGTGGCCATTTAAAAACTGGTATATAGTTTGAAGTCCGCACTTTAGACCCACATTGAAATGGAGACTCTGGGTCGCTGCATCTTGTTGCTGTGTCGTCTTAAATTGGTCATGTGATTTTGACGCACCGGCGCGTTCATCGACCCCAGAGGGTTAATCACAGTTAAATTAAGAGGGGACGGCAGTAAAAACTCCGGACCCGTGATATCATCAAGTGTGGTGTTCCAACTGTACAAATCGCGAGTCCGTGCTTGCATTCTCGTGTTCTTGGCAAGTCCGGACTTGCAGAGAACATGAGTACGGACTCGTGTACTTGAGAATTGAGAAAGGGCCATGATAAACTACTTTATTCTTCCTCAACCAATCAGAAGCACTCGTGTGATTGTTTGCCCTTTTTGTAATTTTTAGATGCCACTGCAAAGAAGAAAGTATGTGATGGAAATGAAGACATACAGAATCTGCAAAACCAGTCCACTGACAAATCACAGCTAAGAGTTACTAACATGGTGTACAAGGCCGTGTATGCAGTAGCACATGCCATCCATAATGCAGTGTGCCAGGAAATAAATGGCACTGCAAAGTGTGACAAGTTAACCAAGTTAGAGTCCAAACAGGTCAGAAGAAATAAATATGTTGATGCCAGTGTCTTTCATCAACTGCAATATGAGTTGATATGTAATATTAATATTTGTTATTGAAATATTGCATAATTATTTTTTTTCCTTTCCCCTCCCATTATACCTAATTTCGTCTTTTCAGATTTTAATTGAGCTGAAGAAAGTAAATTTTTCCCGAAATGGCTATGAAGTGTCATTTGATGCTAATGGGGATCCTGTGGCTATTTATGAACTGGCTAACTGGCAGAAAAGTGAAAACGGTGCGACTGAGATAGTGGCTGTAGGGCTGTACGATGCATCACGGCCCGTGGGCCAGGAATTCCAGATCGACAAAAACATTACCTGGATGGAGGGTAGCACGAAAGTAAGCAGTCAAACTTTAGTAAACAATGATTACAGCTGCATATTAAATATTTACATGTATTCTCCAACATTTATGTCTTTGACAGGTGCCAGTGTCAGTGTGCACGGACAGTTGTCCTCCAGGAACTCGTAAAGTGTTGCAGAAAGGAAAACCCATCTGCTGCTATGACTGTACAGCATGTCCTGAGGGGGAGATCAGTAATAGCACAGGTAAAGAGAAATGATTGCCATGCATTTAAAATGTTTCATTGTGTATATATGAAAATCAAGAAAATTTTGTATTTATGTGTTTTTTATCCAGATTCGACTGATTGTTTACCTTGTCAAAAAGAATTCTGGCCTAACGCAAAGAGAGACACTTGCATCCCTAAGCCTGTAGAGTATCTTTCCTTTCAAGACCTCCTAGGAATTATCCTGGCTACATTCTCAGTTGTGGGTGCCTGTCTGACCATCGTAATTGCAGCTGTATTCTTTTGTCACAGGAAAACTCCAATTGTCAGGGCCAACAACTCTGAGCTGAGCTTCCTGCTGCTCATCTCACTGACTCTGTGTTTCTTATGTTCATTAACTTTCATTGGAGCACAATCTGAGTGGTCCTGCATGCTGCGTCACACTGCATTTGGGATCACCTTTGTACTCTCTATCTCCTGTGTACTTGGGAAAACTATAGTGGTCTTAATGGCTTTTAAAGTGACAATTCCAGGTAGTAATGTGATGAAATGGTTTGGTCCTCCACAGCAAAGAATGACTGTTGTGTCTTTCACCTTTCTTCAAGTTTTAATATGTACTGTTTGGATAGTAGTGAGCCCTCCCTTTCCAATAAAAAATCTAACCACGTACAAGGAGAAAATTATATTGGAATGTGCATTAGGCTCTGCTGCTGGCTTCTGGGCTGTGCTTGGATACTTAGGCATACTTGCTGCCTTTTGCTTTGTTTTAGCAGTCTTAGCCCGCAAATTACCTGATAATTTCAATGAAGGCAAGTTTATCACCTTCAGTATGTTGATATTCTGTACTGTCTGGATCACATTTATCCCAGCATATGTCAGCTCCCCTGGGAAATTTACTGTAGTTGTGGAGATTTTTGCAATTCTGGCCTCCAGCTTTGGTCTAATAATGTGTATATTTGCTCCCAAGTGTTTTATCATATTGTTCAAGCCTGAGAAGAACACCAAAAAATATTTAATGAACAAAAATCAATCATAGTATATCAGAGCTTCTAGTACTTGCAATTATTGCAACATTAAGCTGGAATTGTACAAATTCAATGCAAAAAGAAAAGTTTTCAAATTTTTTTTAATTTCAAAAATCTCTTTATTTACAACTTTTTTCTGTTATTAATTAATGTTATTGTTATTTATTCATATTATTAAAATTTGGGCTATAATGGTTGTAATGATGTATATAAACTTGAAATGCTCCCAAAAATGGCACTACAGCATGTAAAAATATAATATAAGCTCTGGCGGACTTGGTTCTATGGTATGTCTTAAAGGGTTAAAAGCGTCAACATTAGCTCTTCTCTGACAGCATAGTGGGAGTTTCTAAAATTGACGGAGTCTTCATTAATCCCATGGAAACGTACACCTATCTGAAACAACCCTGATGTGTTACAAAACAATAATATGATAAACTTTCCAGAGTTGTAAAGGAATCACATGCTTAGAACATATATTAGAAGGAACAGAATTTATTCCATTTGACAGACTAGTTACACAATATGGGATCAACAAGAAAAGATTTTTAGAATATCAACAAATTAAGTCCATAGTAAAAAAGAAATTTAAACCCGGTCAGGTTGAACTACAAACACCATCAAGTGTGGCATAATTTCTTACTCTTAAAACCCCAAAATTACTCTCCAAACTGTACAGAATGCTTTCTAAAACAGATGAATCAATATCACTTCCTATTGCAAAATGGGAAGCGGATTTATTAGTTAACTTAGACCAAAACTTCTTGTCTCAGATATGCATACAAAGCTTTCATTTAATTAGAAATCCCAGTCTTCAATTAATTCAATACAAAATACTACTACTTTCTGGGGGTGCTACGTCACCAGGCTGCCCTGGCTGGGCCTTGGGTCCTGGTTGGTGTGTCGCCAGGGTTTTGGGTGGGTGGGTGTATGGGGGCTCAGCCCTGGCGCAGGGTGCCGCCAGTGCATCGAGCCACCTGAGGGGCTCTTCAACTGGTGGGGGAGGCTGTCACATCTTGCAGGAGGTCTCCTCTCTCCAGGAACTCACTCTGCTGGTGGGGGAGATATAGGAGAGGTGGAGGAAGAACTCAGCTTAGTGTCTATTGTCTTGTGTAGTCTGGAAGATGAGTGGATGACGGGGTGGGTGCAGTTTTCTCTGTGGTGGGGTTGGGTGGGCTTTCCCGGGCTCTGTGGGGCCAGGCGGCGCTGCTGAGGGGGCACTTGCCCCTCCCTTCCTTCCCTCCCCATCTCCAGCTGCTTCCTTCTTCCCGCTCCACAACAATCACCCACACATGCAGGGCCTTGGGGTAAAGGTGTGTCACAAGGGTGCAGGGGAGGCACCCCCCCTCTCCCCTTCTGGCTGCCTGTGCCTCAATTTTATCCCACAACTTAGACATTCACATTACTCACACTCTCATAACACATACAGTGGGGCAAAAAAGTATTTAGTCAGCCACCGATTGTGCAAGTTCCCCCACCTAAAATGATGACAGAGGTCAGTAATTTGCACCAGAGGTACACTTCAACTGTGAGAGACAGAATGTGAAAAAAAAATCCATGAATTCACATGGTAGGATTTGTAAAGAATTTATTCGTAAATCAGGGTGGAAAATAAGTATTTGGTCAATAACAAAAATACAACTCAATACTTTGTAACATAACCTTTGTTAGCAATAACAAAGGTCAAACGTTTACTATAAGTCTTTACCAGGTTTGCACACACAGTAGCTGGTATTTTGGCCCATTCCTCCATGCAGATCTTCTTGAGAGCAGTGATGTTTTGGGGCTGTCGCCGAGCAACACAGACTTTCAATTCCCGCCACAGATTTTCTATGGGGTTGAGGTCTGGAGACTGGCTAGGCCACTCGAGGACTTTCAAATGCTTCTTACGGAGCCACTCCTTTGTTGCCCGGGCGGTGTGTTTTGGATCATTGTCATGTTGGAAGACCCAGCCTCGTTTCATCTTCAAAGTTCTCACTGATGGAAGGAGGTTTTGGCTCAAAATCTCACGATACATGGCCCCATTCATTCTGTCCTTAACACGGATCAGTCGTCCTGTCCCCTTGGCAGAAAAACAGCCCCATAGCATGATGTTTCCACCCCCATGCTTCACAGTAGGTAATAATAATAATAAATTTTATTCATGAGCGCCTTTCAAGTCACCCAAGGACACTTTACAATAGAATAAAACACTTAGTAAAACAATGGGAGAATAAGAACAATAAAATACAAGCACAAGATAAAATGAACAAACAGTGGACTCACAGTGAATATGCAGATTTGAACAGATGAGTTTTGAGTTGGGATTTAAACTGGGGGAGAGAACCAGTATTTCTTATTTCAGGGGACAGAGAGCTCCACAGCCTGGGAGCAGAACAGCTGAAAGCTCTGCTTCCCATGGTGGTGAGGCGGAAGGAAGGTACAGTAAGCTGGATAGAAGAAGAAGAATGAAGTGAACGGGCAGAACAAGTGGTGGTTAACAGGTCAGAAAGGTAAGAAGGAGCGAGGTTATGAATGGCCTTGAAGGTGAGCAGAAGAAGTTTGAAAATTATCCGGAATTTCACAGGGAGCCAGTGAAGTTCCTGAAGAACAGGGGTGATGTGCTGGTAGGAGGGGGTTCTGGTGATAATGCGAGCAGCAGAGTTCTGAACCAGTTGAAGCTTATGGAGGGATTTTTGGGGGAGACCATGCAGAAGAGAATTGCAGTAGTCAATACGGGAGGTAACAAGACTGTGTACAAGAATGGACGTAGACTGGGTGGAAAGAGAAGGAAGCAATCTGTTAATGTTACGTAGATGGAAGTAGGCAGCAAGGTATGGTGTATGGTGTTCTTGGGATGCAACTCAGTATTCTTCTTCCTCCAAACACGACGAGTTGCGTTTATACCAAAAAGTTCTACTTTGGTTTCATCTGACCACATGACATTCTCCCAATCCTCTGCTGTATCATCCATGTGCTCTCTGGCAAACTTCAGACGGGCCTGGACATGCACTGGCTTCAGCAGCGGAACACGTCTGGCACTGCGGGATTTGATTCCCTGCCGTTGTAGTGTGTTACTGATGGTGACCTTTGTTACTTTGGTCCCACCTCTCTGCTGGTCATTCACCAGGTCCCCCCGTGTGGTTCTGGGATCTTTGCTCACCGTTCTCATGATCATTTTGACCCCACGGGATGAGATCTTGTGTGGAGCCCCAGATCGAGGGAGATTATCAGTGGTCTTGTATGTCTTCCATTTTCTGATGATTGCTCCCACAGTTGATTTTTTCACACCAAGCTGCTTGCCTATTGTAGATTCACTCTTCCCAGTCTGGTGCAGGTCTACAATACTTTTCCTGGTGTCCTTCGAAAGCTCTTTGGTCTTGGCCATGGCGGAGTTTGGAGTCTGACTGTTTGAGGCTGTGGACAGGTGTCTTTTATACAGATGATGAGTTCAAACAGGTGCCATTCATACAGGTAACGAGTGGGGGACAGAAAAGCTTCTTACAGAAGACGTTACAGGTCTGTGAGAGCCAGAGATTTTCCTTGTTTGAGGTGACCAAATACTTATTTTCCACCCTAATTTACGAATAAATTCTTTACAAATCCTACCATGTGGATTCATGGATTTTTTTTTCACATTCTGTCTCTCACAGTTGAAGTGTACCTCTGGTGCAAATTACTGACCTCTGTCATCATTTTAAGTGGGGGAACTTGCACAATCGGTGGCTGACTAAATACTTTTTTGCCCCACTGTACATATAGGACCTTGGTGGGCACGCTACACGGCATCCAGAACACCATCAGGGTGTATAGCCTGACCCCTGGCGCCGTTGCCCACCTCTCAATTTTACATACACGTATACATTGAGGGCTATCAGAAGGGGCTATGCGTTTATCTGCTGCTCACTGGCAGGTAGCTCCATGCACTCCTGTGTTTTAAATGCACCTTAGAAAACACATTCATCAACACTACATATGAGCAGGCGGAGGGAGGTTTGGAGTCTCTGTTGCCTGTTGGGACGGGGGGGGCTGGGAGGAGGAGTTGGCCGTCCGATTGGGCTCTGGAATGTTGGGCCTCCCTGCTGCTGCGGAGTCGGGGCGGTCTGCTTCTCCCCACCCCAGGGAAAAGGGTAACACCACCTGGGTCTGGGTGCACTTTCCCCCTCCAGGGGCAAGGGTACCTAATCCTGGAATATAGAGTACGCTTGGGGAGTGTGATTGTGTGTACAGTGTCTATTTAGGTCTGCCTCCAAATTGGGTGAGTGCTGAGTAATTGCATATGAGAGCATGAGGGTGGGAATGGATGTTTGTCTCTGTGTGCGCCTCTATGTCTGTGTCTATATGTCAGGTCGGGTATCAGACGCCACCTCTCTAGGGACATCTCAGGCCCTCCAAGGTATGGAGGCCTATCTCCCCCCACCACTCCCCCTGCCAGTGGCAGACGCACTCAGACATCGGTGCATTGGTGGTTCTTTGTGTCCAGGGATGGGCATCCAGGTATGCACCGGCTCACTCCTGGTGGCTGCCTGACGTGGCCTGGAGCCTGGGGCTCTGTCAGCGGAGCTCACGGGCACATCACTGCAACCCCCCTGGGCTTCTGCTCCGCGGCTGCTGAGTGACCCCTCATCTGGGGCTCTCCTCAGCTCTTTCCGGGAGAGTGGCACGGTTGCCCCTCCATTGGTCTTCTTTGGTCTCTTGATCTCTGAGGGCCTCTGGATGTCTGGAGCCTGGATCTCCTTCATACCTGCTCCATGCCCTGGAGGACGGGGCTATGGCTCCCCACACCCTCTAGCAGATCATTACATGAAGGAACCTTTTAAATACAAGCGTGCTCATGCTCACAGGTGTACACACAGGTGCTCACACACACAAACTACACCCTTTTTGGCTCCTACCTCAAAGCACACTGTGCGCTGTCAATCCTACATGCTGCACAATAATATTCAATATTTAGTATTTACTGTTATATTCACATAGATCATTGCAATGATGTTGTTTATTATATTGCTCTTTTTGTTTGCTTGTTTTCTGTTTTTTCTTTCTCAACAGGTGATCCAGGTGATTGATATATGTATTTTCTGTCTGTTTGTTTTGTTGGTTTTTGTTTTTTGCCCTTTATCACCGTTCCTCTTCCCCGCTGTTTTTCTTTTCCTGAAAAGGCTGACAATCGCGGTGTTTTTAGCTCCTGCCGTTATCTTAATGGCCATTACACAGTACAAAACACAGCTCAAAACCGCCACGTATATGTGCACAAAACTGCAATGTAATGCTTTTAACGCTTACAAAACAATGAAGGATTACCTCTTAAATATCTTAACAGTGTACACATTGGAAATATATCAACTTTTAAACACTTTTACCTGAAAACAGGGGGAAAAGAATCACGAGAGTGATTATGACTTGCGTCTCTCATGCAGTAGTTTATTGCAGTGAGGAGAACGCGCGAAAGCCCCCTAGTGGAGAATAGAGACACTACTAATCGATCCCAGAAAAGGCTTACTAGCCGATCACTGATGTATAGATTGCAGTTCTCTTAAGTAACATGAAAGCCATTAATATAACATGAAAAATAATAAACTCTTAACCATTTTCTTACCATATTTACATTATTTTCGTCCTTATATCAACTGATATGAATTAGTATTAACTGAACAGTTTTATATGCAATAGTCATTCAACCTGTCACACTCTCCCCCACTCAAAAAATGTCGTCCCGACATTATACCAACAAGATGCTTTTCAGTCTATATTCTCTTGTAGTCAGGACATCAACAGTAGAGTGAACCAATGTCCTTAATTCTGTGGGTTTAACACCTGTTTCACCACAGTCCATCACTGGTGACTGAAGACAAAGTCTATAACCAGTCCATATGTGAGTCTTCACAAAGTCTATTGTC
Source organism: Rhamphochromis sp. 'chilingali' (assembly GCF_963969265.1). NCBI lineage: Eukaryota > Metazoa > Chordata > Actinopteri > Cichliformes > Cichlidae > Rhamphochromis > Rhamphochromis sp. 'chilingali'. Next base: position 14,705,247 of record NC_137935.1, read on the forward strand.
TATGGTTATAATCCACAGATGGGGAAAAGTTCATGTCTTTTTCTTGATGACAGTCTTTAAGTACAGTTCTCAAGTCATCAGTGGAAAAGTGTCAACTTACATTTGCTGGAGTCCATACAAACCAATGGGCTGGGTGCAGTATGACTGCACAGCTGGAAACCATGGAACCAGGCCCGGGTACACAGGAAGCAGTTGCGGTGCTGGCTGAACACTGTAGCAAGATGGGGTGCCCAGTTGGTCATACGTCATCCGTCTTGGCGGGTGTCTCTCTCGCTGTGGCCGCTGAGGTGTCTCCTCCTCAAGTCTCTCGAGTACAACAGGTGGAGGAGGGGCAGGTATGTCACCTGCAGTGGGCTCTGCCTCCTCACAAGTTGTCTCCACGGCAACTGGGTCAGGCGCCTCCAGATGGTCTCCAGCAAGAGGCTCTGGTGTTGGTGCAAGAGCAGGGACTGAAGCTGCGGGCTGAGACGTTGCTGTGAGAAGTTCTTGTTCTGATGGCTGGGACACAGGTTGAGGTGGTGCGTAATGACAGCGGTATTCATCAACACTGCCCTCATCATCAGAGTCTGGCACAACAGCGACAGGTTTATCAGTCTTTTTCTGTTCATGTCTTGTACGATTATCTTTTTCAGGCACTTTTTCAAAAGGTAAGTGGTCACATGACATAAGCAAGTTTCTGTGAAGCACTCTAGAGCGCCCTCTGCCTCTCTCCGGTCTTACCTCATAGATAGGGAGGTCAGGCCCCATTTGTCTGACTACTGTGTGAACAGTGTCCTCCCAATAGTCTCTCAGTTTCCCTGGGCCTCCTCTAGGTGTCAGGTTTTTGACCAGAACTCTCTCGCCAGGTTGTAACACAGAACTCCTTACTTTTGTGTCGTAGTGTCTTTTGCCCTTGTCAGCAGCTTTCTTTGCATTCTCATTTGCTATAGAGTAGGCTTGTTCCATGCCCTTTCTCCATTTTTCAACATAGTCTCTGTGGTCACTAAAATCTGTTTCTGAGTACAGTCCAAAGAGCATATCTACTGGTAGCCTGGGTGACCGTCCAAACAGTAGGTAAAATGGGGAATAGCCAGTGACTTCACAACGTGTGCAATTATATGCATACATTAACTTGTTGATAGATTCCTTCCAGTTTGACTTTTGTGTTTCAGTTAGCGTTCTAAGCATTTGCAACAATGTCCTGTTCATACGTTCAACTTGACCGTTCCCCATTGGGTGATAGGGTGTTGTCCTAGAACCGGCCATGCCACACAGTTTCTTGAGCTGACTGAATAGCTGATTTTCAAATTCACCTCCTTGGTCATGGTGAATGCGACAGGGGAAGCCAAACTTTAGGGCATAGTCATTGAATATCAGGTTTGCAGCAGTTTTGCCTGACTTTGAGGTGGTGGCATAGGCTTGGGCAAAACGTGTGAAGTGGTCAGTTATCACTAGAATATATTCATAACCGCCTTTGCATTTTTCAAGAAGGAGAAAGTCTATACACACCAGCTCAAAGGGCTGCGTAGTTACGATGTTTGTTAAAGGAGCTCTTGTTTCATGGCTGGGCTTTTTCTGCTTTACACAGGAGCAAACGTTGGTCACATAATGCTCGATGTCTGACTGCATGTGTGGCCAAAAGAAGCGTTCACGTATCAAAGACACTGTGCGATCAACACCTTGATGGCCCATATTATTGTGCAGCTCTTCAAGTACAGTCTTTTTGAACTGATCTGGCAGGACTAGCTGTTTCCGGGCAGAAGTGAGTCTGTACAAGATGCCATTGTTATCTAGTCTTAACTTGCCCCACTCTCTGAACAAGCATTTTGTCTTAGGGTCAAATGTTCTTAGCTCTTTGGGCAGTGGTTTTGAATCTGTCTGTTTACACTGTAATACAGGGCTTATAACAGGATCAGACTTTTGCGCTTCATTAAGCTGTTCTTTTGGTATGGGTGTGAATGTTGCTTCTGCTGGCTCACCTTCTGCTGTGACTGACATTGCTGCAGCTGAGAGTGTCCATGCGGCAGGTGTGTCTTTCTGTACCTCAATGGCCTGGATAGCAGCTGCAATAGTGTCCGGTGGCACTTCCTCAGAGCAGTCTCTCATCAAGGTTTCGACATCAAGTGGCATTCTTGATAAAGCATCTGCATCACTGTTTTCCTTCCCTGGTTTGTACTTAATGGTGAAGTGAAAATCAGCGAGCTCAGCGACCCATCTTGATGTGGTGGCATTCAGTTTGGCTGTTGACAGAATGTACGTTAGCGGGTTGTTATCGCTATAGACAGTAAATGTTGGGGCATAGTACAAATAGTCTCTAAATTTGTCAGTGATAGCCCACTTCAATGCTAAAAATTCTAGTTTTCCTGCATGGAAGTGGTAGTTTTTTTCAGCCGCTGTTAGAGTACGGGAGCCATAAGCAATAACTCGCAGCTTACCATCTTGTCTCTGGTACAACACTGCGCCTAGCCCTTTGTGTGAGGCGTCTGTGTGTACGATGAACGGCTGTGTGAAATCTGGGAACCCCAGCACTGGTGGGTGGAGCAAACAGTCTATTAGTTCCTCAAGCGCACGTTGATGCTGGTCAGTCCACACGATTTGTTTTGAGGAGGGCACAACTTGACTGGCTCTCTTTGGTCTTGCCCTTGTCCCTTTTGTGGTGTCTGAGTTCTCTGTGGTTTTGTCAGCTTTTAACAGTTCATACAAACAACCTGCTTTTCTGGAGAAGTATTTTATGTATTGTCTGTAGTAGGAGAGAAGGCCTAACATTTTTCTGAGCTGACCAACATTTTGTGGTTTTATACCTTTGAGTGCTTTGACTGCTTCAAAATCTGCAGGATCCACTTTACTGCCTTCTGCAGACACTATTCTGCCCAAATAGCGCACCTCAGACTTAAACATGTCACACTTACTTGGCTTAAGCTTTATACCAAAGCCTCTCAATCTCTGGAGCACTTTTCTCACGTCCTCCAAGTGATCTTTGAACGTTTTGCTGTAAACTAATGTGTCATCCAGATAGGGGATGCAGATGTTGTCGCGCAGTCCATCCAGACACTCTTCCATACAGCGCTGAAATGCTGCAGGGGCATTCATAAGTCCAAAGGGGATGCGAATCCACTCATATAATCCCCAGGGGGTCACAAAAGCAGTGAGTGGACGACTTCCTTCTGACATGAACCCCTGGTGGTACGCTTTCCCCTGATCTAAAAGCGAAAACGAGGAGTTTCCACCCAAACTGTCCATAATGTCCTGGACGCGTGGGATGGGCTGGCGATCAGGATGGGTTTTCCGATTCAGGTCTCTGTAGTCTATGCACAGTCTTAAAGTACCATCTTTTTTTCTAACACAAACAACTGGTGAGGAGTATGACGAGTCTGACTTCCTGACCCAGCCTTGTGCTATTAAATCATGCAGGTAACTTTTCATCTCTTGGTAGAGCGGCCGTGGCACAGACAGGTATGTGCGTTTGACTGGTTCGTAGTCTTTGAGTGATATGGTCATTTTCAGTTTTTCAATACAGCCTATATCATTGTCTGTTTTAGAGAAAGACTGGCATTCCTCTCTGAGCATCTGTTTCGCTAATACTCTCTGCTCTTCACCCAGGTGGCTAAGATCTACAGGTGGGTCCCACTCTTCACTAGCGCTACACTGGGCTTGTGTATTTGTCTGGTTAACAGTAGCTACAGATGTGGCTTTTTCAAACACCTGGGCAGGTAAAACAGCTGTAATAGTCTGAACCGAGCCAACTAATGTACGGCCTGGAATGACAATTTCATGGTCAGTTGGGTTAGAGACACCTAGTGTTATGACGGGTAAAGTACCCTTCTTAACTTTAACCAAAGTGTCAAAAAACTCAAGATCGTCTGGCCACTGGGGGTTTAAGTCTGGCTCAAATATCATGACCATGTCTTGTTTAAATGGCCCTGCTGCTATACGACCCTCAACATGCATGTGGCTTTTTTTAGGTACAGTAATACAGTTTTTCTTTGTCATCACTTTGTACTCGTCAACTGCATCTGCACTAACAGCCTGTATAAAAGCTTTCACCTTGTGTCTTTTGAGGCTGGGAAATGCTTTTCTCACTGTGCTGTACAGTTTAGCTTGGTCAGTCTTATTCACAATGTATTCAATTACATTGTAGCCTATAATTGGGCATGTGAGCTGAAAACCTTTCATTATCAACATGGGGATGGTCAATTTCTCAGTTTGTTCCGTTCCGGAAACAAGTTGGAAGGTTGTCTCAACCCACCCAAGATATGGCATGTTGGTCCCATTTGCTGCGGTCAGGGTGAGTTCAGATGTGTCCATAATATCTGCTACATCTCTCAGCTCTGTGTGTGGCAGATAGTCCTTTTTCCACTTCTCATCGATGATTGATACCTGTGAGCCTGAGTCCCATAGAGCTTGAAGCCTGTGGCCGTCCAGGAAACACTCAACCAGACATTGCCTGCCCACCAGAGATGTGACTTTGTGAGGGGAATTTACATGAGCTGGCGACAGTGGTACCTGGACAGTCTCATTTTCTTTCTTAGTCTTTAAGCCAGTGCATTGTCTCTTATGTTGTCTCCAGTGTTGTTTCTGGCATGTTCTTGAACAATAAAGTGCGTTTTTACATGCTGAACACTGTCTCATGCCTGACTTTTCTTGTTTACAGTTGGAGCAATGTTGGGACTTGTGGATGATGGGCATGGTTAACACTCGTCCCTCGGTGGTAACCATTGCTGGTTTAAATGTTTCTCTTTATATGGTCTCATACCTCTGCTTCTACATCCAGCCTGAAAGTGTTCTCTACTCCCACAGAGGTAGCAGTGGGTGCAGCGCTCGTTGACTCCATTCTGCTGGCAGATGTGGCACCTCCTCTAACGGCGGGCTGGACTACCTGTGTAGTGCTGTACAGGATACTGAGGGGGTGGTGGCCTTTGACGGGGGCCCTGGAAGCTATAATACTGCTGGTCCCTATCATACTGCATAACTGGTGGTGGGGCATATGACTGAGGACCAGCCACCGGCTGCTGTAGAGTTTCTTTAATCTGAGCTATCTCTGCACTGAGACCTTTCAGGGAGGCTACACCTGTCTTAAGCTCCGCTAACTCAGTTAAAAGCTCGGGTGGTATCTTAGCTTTAACTTCTTTCACAGGGTTCTTAGCCGGTGACACATCATCTGACTGCACTGCACTCACACTTGTAGCAGTCTGTGATGCTAAACATCTCTTCTTGTTTTTCCTTTCTGCCTCGTTGGCACAAGCCATATTTAACCTCTCTAACAGGAGTTCATCAGGTGCCTTAGAGTCTAACAGGAGTGGCTGCATATTGTAAAATTATGATATTATTTTATGCCATGTTAGACCCCGAAATAAAGATTGTGAATTATTATGTAGTTTAAGTTGGCATTATTCTCCTGAATTAGAAGAAGGTGATAATTATTGCAGTATTTAAACTGATTTGCATTGCATTAGACTGCTGATTTATTGTGAATGAATGATATTGTTTATGATGCATTATACTGTTGAGTTATAAGGAATACTGTTCGCAGAAAGTCATCGCCTTATTTGTCTGATTAGAAGAGAATAGAACATGCTGGAGTTTTCTGCCCCATCTCAGCACGAGCAGATAAACAGGGAGCCAAGGTCGTAGCTTAGGCGCCGTGTGAGAGAAAGAATGTGAATGTTTAGGCTTTTATGATAAGATGGGAGAACCAGAGGCTATAAGAGTTTGAGCAATGCTCCACCACTTTGAGATTTGAGGCTGTCTGCATCAGTGTCCATCTCCCACGTGTGTGATCATTAAATCATCGTTTGACTCAACCCGACCGGACCAGTGTTGTTATTGTGGTTTTTCTCTTGTCTCCATCCCCAATATTTTGAACCTTAACATTTTGGGGGCTCGTCCTGTGGTATTGGGGTGGAATTTAAAAGTTTGGACGGTCCGAGGTTGTCGAACGGACAGGCACGAGCCAGTGGTCTGATTTGAGTGGACAAAAGCCGGCTTATCTAAAGGTAAGGCACTACCTGTTGAATTATTTCCAAAATGTGCCAAATTGGATATGACTAAATTAAAGTCTACTCACTGAAATTACTGGTAGAGTGTCTGTTTTGATTTTGATGAGAATCACCGTGTGTTATGCAGTTAAAGTTGCTTAAGAGTATTTAATGAAGTTGAAGAAATATGAAACTGTTCCAGAAGTAACAGAGAATGTTGGGTTTGAGTCCCTGGATAGTGAGCTGAAGGCTCAGGTAGTTTAGTAGGGAAATTAGGACAGAAACTGTTCCAGAAGTAACAGAGACTGGTTAATAGTTTTACAAATTAGGTCAGAAACTGTTCCAGAAGTAACAGATACTGTTTAATTGATTACAAAAAAGTTAACTTTCTTTGGTTGGACCCGTTATGGTTAAATTTGTCGAAATTGTTTAGGTTCTTTAGAAATCAGGCCATAGGCTGTTCTGGAGGAAACAGATACTGGTTAATTGATTACTCGTTATTTTAAATTTGTCGAAATTTCTTAGGTGCTCAATCTGTTAGGCCTGTCAGTGATTGTAAATACAAGACGTCTTTTGTCATATAAAATAATAGAGTTTTGCCTGAGCTTGGTGTGAGACTGTGTGTGACGTGCAGCTGCGGCGCTGAGGGCTATTTTTAGACTGTGTGTGAACATGCAAATGAGCTGTGAACTACACAGAGGACTTTTGCTTCCTGTTTAGTGTGTTTTGTGGGATTTGCAAATAATGATACAAGCTTGTAATAAAAACGCTGATTTTGTTGATTATAATATTATAAATAAGGATTTGAATGACTACGCTGAATGTTTGATGTTCGGCTGGATTTTAATATAGAAGAGATAAATTGTGTTTGAGTAAGACCGGCACTTCAGTCGGCAGAGTGTGATTGTGATGAAAATGATATTAAATAAATCTCTTAGTGTGTTGATACAGGTGGCTACGGGCCTGGACCACCCGGCCCCATGAGCAAACAAAAAGTTAAGTTAACCCACCTACAAACGCACATACACGCAATGAAGAAACAGCTTACACCCATGAACATGTGAAGATTTTCCAGCAAGTTTAAAGCAGTGAAGCTTAACATACACCCGCCGTTACACAATAAAGTTTATCCACTACTAACGAATAAACTCTCTGGGTTGCAGGACAACATCTTAACTTCAAAAAAAAAAAAAAAACACTGGTCTGACAAACCAGTGAAGATATGACAAATTTAGTGGTTAGAAAAGTCAAATTGTGACAAGTTTTCTGCCGATTGATAAATATAGGTGATTACTGAATGAAAGAAAATTCCATTTTGAACTTTAAATACAATCTTAAGAATTTTAAAATGTATCTGTGTCGTCCTGTCAGCTTGGTGGGTTATGAGAGGATTATATGGAGAGAAAAAAAAAAAAAAAAAAGGGGGAGTGAAGGCTGACACAGGGCCTGGCCCCGGTGTTTCTCCCCTCTCTGACTGATATAGCCAATACAACATCATTAGTTTTGTTTTGTTTTGTTTTTGTTTTGTTTTTTTTTTGTTTTTTTTCTCTTTATGTTTGATTACAGGTAGGGAAGCCGAGGCTGACCTGGACGCCTGCTCTCCCCTCCACCATCGTTGCTCACTCCTCCACCATCTTTGAAGTGACCCTGACCAAATGCTACAGCAGCTGGACCTATAACAACAGCTTGAAAATGTCAACAGTGCTGCAGGAAAACGATATCAGGCTGCGGAGATGGAGAGTGTTAAATCCAAGGCCCGTTTCACTACACGGGGAGATTTCCGTCAGTCTCTCTTCTTAAATGAGAAGATTGAGAAAGGTCCGGCTCCCACCAATGACTTTGACCACCTGCTATAGAGGAACTATCGAGAGCATACTGAGCAGCTGTATCACTGTCTGGTTCGGGAACAGCAACATGCCGGACAGACGAGCTCTACAGAGGGTTATGCGAGCAGCTGAGCGCACCATCCGCTCCGAACACCTTGACCTGCACTCAATCCACAGCAGGCAGTGCCTGATCGGACACACCCCTCTCACACACTCTTCACATTCTTGCCATATGGAAAAAGACAGCTTCAGCGGACAGAGCTGTGACGACACGCCCATTAAGCCCGGAGGAAAAGTGAGGCCGAGCAAAACAATGCTGACCTTAACAACTCTGCATTAAAACTGTGCAGGACAGTGACGGACCAACACTGATGATCGGGCAGCAAAACAGGGCGTGCCACAGACAAAGGAAAACTGAGGACAGGAGGCACCTCAGAATGGAGAAAAACACCAGGAGAAAATAAGCTGAAGGCACAGGGGTCGGGGCTCAGACAGGAGCTGACCTCTGGGAAGAGCCGAACAGCAGAACCACAGAAGGTCCAAGGGAAACATCAATGGACTTTAATCTGATTGCTACGGAAAAGACTCTGAGGTTTCTGCCCTCAATAAGACCTCGAGGCATCAGAGCAGAAACTGAGCATGGCCCAGGAGGAGCTAGCTGAAAATCGAACCCATCAGGCTTGGAGTCCAAGACACCGGACTTGAAATCAGGCCGGAGCATCCTGGAGCTAGATGAGCAGTGTGATTTGTCCGGTCTGCTATGGAGCAAACGTTAGGGGGATGGCTTCCTGTCGCCTCTGCCGTCCTCCGATCGCTCAGCGTCCTGGGCTGCCCAGCTCCGGACTGAACGCTCGGGCCGAGACACCCAAACAACCATGGACTCCATTCCCCTGGAATGGGACCACGACTACGACCTGAGCCGTGGGCTTGAAAGTGCAAGCAGGGATCCCAGAGAGCCTTGAGGCCTGTGTTAAACTAACAGAACAAAGATTGAGGTCTTCCACTGGGGAGGTGGAAGCTGCAGACTCTCCTATACACCTTCTGGATGTCAGCCGTTCCACCTGCAAACAAACGGACAGCAGTCGCACTTCTGCAAGCAACAAACGGACATCCAGACAATTGAGCTGCGTATCAAAACCCTGAAGGAAGACCGAAGCAAAAGGGTCAAGTTAAGGAGGAGCGAAATAAGGAGAAGATGCTGGACACTGGAGAAAAGGACTGCCTCAATTGGGGCCAGAACCAGTATGGACAGAACTCTGAGCAGCAGCACCAATGGATGCAAACAGACTGAAAAGGAGGAGGGCAGGACCCAGGGCACGCTTCAGGCCGTGGTTTACCCAGAACACTACAACAGGAAAGTGATGAACACAAACACCCACACAAACACACACATCTACATGCACCGACTCAGAGTGAAAAGAAACATACATATGAACATATGCACTCGTTGATTGAGGGAGAAATGACACACACACACACACAAATTAAAATGTTGATTCAATGAACTGAGAAGTGATCCACACACACACACGCTGATGCAATGAAGAATGCTTTACTAACAAATGCTGCACACAAACATCCAAATACGGAGTTGGTTACAACAGCAAGAACTGATTGATTATTTATTGCTTAAATGTATTTCATGCCACGCAGAGGGCATTTGTGTAGATTTAGAGGACATGGTCTGAAGCACTTTGATAATGAAAACAATGTCTGTGCGTGATGTCTGTTTATGGCTCAAAGCCTCCACTGAATTGTTTACTGTGCTTCACACAGTCTAACAAGGAGCAGTGGTACAGAGCGAAAATGATGAATGAATGGTGTGAGTTTTATTTCGAAGAGATTATGAAAAGGTTGTGTTGATTCAACTTAGTTGTTGTGTAACTAGTGTCCACTATTGAGTCAAGTAAATCCAACATGTTTTGTTGGTGCAAAAAGGAGTTTTGGTTGATCTTTGGGTTTTGTTTGATACTAGGTTGATTCTATCAGTGAGGTTTGGATTGTTTTCTTTCTCTGAGAGAGAAAAGGATGGTTTTATGCTTGGGCATGTTTGTAATGGGCCCCAGTATCTGTTATTATATGAGTGTTTAATTGGTTACGTCTGTGTTTGCTTTCGTTACAGTGCACTGAGATAAGAACATCTGAGAGGTGTGATCCACCGGTGGTGATATTTTGGTATTTTGTGAGCTCCTGATTTAACAAATCGGCTCCTTAATCCAGGCCTGAGAGAGTGAATTTTAAAGTGCTATAAAATATTCTTACTGAAAACAGTCGCGAAGTATTTTTCTCCATGATTATAATGGGCTGAGGAGAAATTCACTTGTATGGGACACTGGTCGAATGAAAAGTCCTGATCCTAAAAGGATTGCAGCGAGTCAATCCAGTCCAAGAAAAAGCAATAAATAAGGAATTGTTTCCTTTAAAATGATGACGTCATCTTGCTGGTGAAGGAGCCTCGAATAGGTTGCGCGTGAGACTCCATTATCAGCAATATCTGGTATGAATGTGTGTGGATGTATGCATGTGACTGGACTGTTATGGACTGACGACTAAAAGCTTTAACTGACTTGGTACTGAGACAAAGACGGTACCGACTTTAGGATTAGTAAATGTCCACAGACAGTTCACCCAGCCTGTAAAAGAAGGGTGGATGTTTTGTCTTGCTTTGTTTTGTTTTTGCAAGAGCAGAAGGTTGACAGAGACTGAGGGGGGAGGCTGTAGCTTCACAGGAGTGTGAACTGCGGATTTAACCCTTGGGTTGCCAAGTTGGAGTTACTGATGCTTACATAAAAAATTGTGTTTTAGTAGCTGTGTTTCGATTAGGGTACCATTATAAAATGGTTGGGAATGTTAAATGCTAAAATGAAGAAAAGGTTTGAATTCACTTATGACTGAACATGTTATTAGTATTAATCATAGTGGGTCACTGTAAAGAGTCAAGTAACTTTTATAGAGGAAAGAAAGAAAAAAAAAAGAAAAAACCCTCTACCGAGGCCTATAAATAACAGGGAATGATAGACTTGCCACACGCAAAATAGAGATAATGTAATGATAAATACTGGTCCCCGCCTTTTGGGTGACATCTTGAAATAGTCAGCAATTTAAAAGTAAGATAGAACCGACAGGGGTGGTGCTGCACAAGAACGAGAGTAAGATAAAGTAAAATATTGTGTTTAGCTTTGAGAAGTTTAAATTAAAATGTACCATTACACTCAGAGGATCAATATGAAGTTTGATATATGCTAATTTTGAGTGAAGTACATGACTGGTGACTGTTCTGTCCTGAGCTTTTGTTTTTACAGCACCCGCTTGACCACACCAACAGTTTTTCGCCACCGAAAAGGAGTACTTGTAGAGAATAGAGAATGGGGAGGAAAATCACCAAAACTGGGAAAGGTAAGCCCCAAAGGGGGTGATAACACCATAACTTTCACTTATGGTCAAATTCTTAAAATTTGACCCCGAACTTGAAAAATTCTTCAAATATTTAGAGACAAAGTAGGTTGAAATAAAATATAAGGTTATAAACCACAAAAGGATGAAGCAAATGAATTGATAAGATGGTGAATCGATACGCAGTAAGCTGTCGATCACGTTGATTATGTTTATTCTAGTGAGCAGAGCAGGATTATTATTACTAAAGAATACAAATGAAATAGCAAAAACTAGAAGTGGAAAAACATTTGTGCTAACGGAAATAAAATCAAAATAAGAAAAGTGTTTACAAAACTAATTAAAATCAATTGGATTTATAGCAAAATGTGTGTAGCACCATTGTTGTGTGTATGCCCTACGATAGTCAAGTCATTTAAACTTTACATAGTGCACAAGGGGAGTTCATTGATCACTACTGTGAAACTAATAAGATTTAGGAGCTATGTAAGAAACTTACAGGTTCCACTGAAATTTTTATAAGCAGGATATTAAAACTTATTTATATAACAATATCAAAAATGTAGATCAGGGACCAACTTAGAAGTCACTGACACTTGACTAGCTGTAAACCATTGGTTTAGGAATAAGTGATTGCACTGGGCTTTCTATTACACAAAAGTCAACTCATTTATGATATCTGAGGAAGTATTGTGATTTAATTTGGAGACACAAAGGAACATTTGGCACTTCCCACATCTCACATATGTTTACTGTTGCACCCAACCATTCCACAACTGAAATGCCTGTGACTCCTAATTATTTCAGGCAAACGGAGCGAACCATATTCTGTTATAATCCCATCTGATTGGGGCTTTTATTCTTGACGTTTGGAGAGAGCTCTTCATTACTAGTACTAGTCAGGTTTTGTTCACATGTTTGTTCCAGGTCTCTCAGTCAAGAGGAGTTTGAACTCCAAATATGGTGAAGTCTTTTCGCACATTGAGATCACTAATAACTCTTAGCAAAAATGTGATCTTGTAGAAACAATCAGGTGACATGGAGTCAGTTATAAGTGCGACTCTCAGTTTTACTTTATTGGAAAATATTTTTGCATTTTATCCATATTTGTTTTTAACAAAAATCAAAATTCCACATTCTCCTGCATATCAGTTTTGAACCAGATAGGACGACAGATTGTGGCCCTGTGTTTTCCTCCATTACACCTGCCACTGCATCTCGATAATCTTTGTGTTGTTCCTCCTGGGGTGTCACTCTCCCCTATCTGGCTCACATGACTCTTACCTTTTGAAAAATTATGTTTGAATCTCGCTATTCGGTCAAGAATTCTCTATGCCCTTGTTAAAGAGTTGTCTACTAGGAAAAAGTGAAATGAATATAAGTATAAAGTCCCGACGTGCACTACAGTATAAATTAATAGGTTAGGCATGTTCTCCGTGAAATTAAATAAGCTTAAAATAAATAAATAAAAATAATAAAATAAAACTCTGAGTTTAACAAAATGTTTCAAATGAAAATATCAGGTCTATCTCTCTGGCTTTCATAAAATGTAAAAAGGGTGGGAAAAAACAATTGGTAAGACCACCACCCCACACATGTGATATTATTTAAAGGTACGGTTGTCCTCTTTAAGAAACATCAGGACTTAGAAGAGTGGTAAGTAGAGTATGAGAGCTACAAGTGAACACTAAATGTACACTATGGTGTGTTAAAATAAATTAGAGGGCCGTCAGGGGGTTATGAGGGACATTTATAAAGCAAAAATCCCACAAATCTTGAAATGCACTTGAAAAGCTCACACACGAAGGTTAGCTTAGCTGACCTTGAAGAGCTCATCAGGGGGAGCATACTCCCCCTCCTTGAAGAGCTCCCCCATTCAACCCACATCACCGGAAAACAGCTAACACCGGATAAGGCAGCGTGGTGCAGCCCGAGACAACAGGATTGGAACATCTAAATAATTGTGCGAGCACCTTCAAAAGGTTTGTCGATTGACCAAAATTATGAACACGCAGTGCAGCAGGAGTTAATAGTCTTAATACCCAGGGATAAGCAGGGGAGCATGGCTGATGTGTTGAAACTGGAATTTTGTGACACTTAGTTTTGGCAAAATACAACTAAAATTATAACTGGCACTAATCAACATTAACCTGAAACTGAGGATTTTCGGACAATATAAATTAGACTAAACTAAGGTAAACATTGATTACACCTGGTACAAACATCAGGACTGATGACTATTGTAAATCTGGAGTCGAAACTAAAATAAAAAATAAGAACTAATGAAAATAGTAAAACGATTTGAACCCTGGTGTGGAGTTTTGCAACTCTGACCAGGAAGCAATATAAAATGGATTGTTGGAACAGTTGGCGTTATAGTCTCTTTCGGCACTCCAGTCTACGATGGCATTGAACATCTTTAGCCGTTGAACATCTTTAGGGCGGAAAAGGGTTGGTGTGACCAACGGGTGGTTTGGCTTGTTGTAAGTATATTTTGAGATCAGGTGGCTCTGGATAGACCAGTTACCAGGTCTTGGAAAGAGGACAGACTCATTAAATGAGAAGAAGGAAGTTCCTGGGATTGAAGATCCTCTGGGTGAGTGGTTGATTGAAAACATTCATAAAATAAAAGCTATCTGTTGTTATTGATTGGTAATAGATTGATAATTGGCCACATTTACGGCTGTGTTGACTTGTTGTGGACGTAGTCTGCCTCATGTTTGAGCACTCTGACTAAACAGGTTGAAAATAGACACATTAGATGAGAAGAGTATGCAGCGCCACCCTGTCAGACCCCAGTGACGATGGAGCTCAGTGATGAATCAGGTGAGCTGCATTTATGGCTGTATCATGGCAGAGTTTCCCCTGCTGTGGTCAGTGAAGAAAAATCAGGAGAATGTCAAATTTAAGAGAGCCATCTATAAACGTTTATGTGTCAGGTTGAATGGGACAAAAGGGGGTGTTTTACTGTTGTTTTAATATCAGCATTTTATTGTTGTATGAGACTTATGCAACGAGCATTTATAGAAGCTTTTGACCGTATTCTAACATTTGTGTCCCTGTGATTGTTATAACCTCTGATTAGTCTTTTATTTACAGGTGTTAGGATATTGATTTAATTTTTCTTTGCAGGGGTAATCATGATAATTTATATACATATGGCAGTTTGTTGCTCATTATAGAGTTGCACTCAAGTTAATAAGGGTCAAAAGCTACAGTCAGCGCGAGGTCTGACTGATCTATGGTGTGGAGTGACTTCGAGCATGGAGGGCTGCACGCGCTTACATAACACTAAGATCATGTTATTCTTTGTGATTTTTATTCAATTATGTCTTTTGCTAGGTATAAGTAGTGGCAGTTAATTAGACGATATTCATTAAAATATTAAAAATACTTGAGTCAGAACATTGCACGCAGATCAACTTAATATTCTGGGTAACGTGGTGCCTGCCTCACCTTTTCTTTTAATGTTCTAGTTCTGTTGATTTGACACATTGGAATGTGTCAAAAAAGGGGGGGGGGGGGAGTTGGGTTTCAACATCAAACAAGGATTGTTTGAACATTTTTATAACTTGATTTGTGTCTTTAATAACTTAGGAATGGTAAAGCTTAAGCTAATGGTGGCCCGAGAAGTTTACGGTCTTTTGTAGAGAATCAGTGAGAAGCATAAATCATTATTTATTTATCATTATTTCCATCCACTAGAAGGTCAGTAGATAATAACATTAGATTATTAGGGCTAGGAAGGGGGTGTTTTGGTTTTCTGTCTCTTACAGAGAAAGGAACAGACACCAGACGAGGCCACAGAGATACGAGGGTCCTTCGCAGCAGAGACAGATACAGTGACTGCCGAGACACCAACTGGGTCCAAGGGTCATGGCGTTTGGGCTCCAGCTAGTCACTTCAAAAGGATGAATCCCATAAATACAGCAATAACCATTAAGGGGTTGACGGAAATCCGGAAACACCAGACCAACGAGGTTCGAGGGGCTCTTGGGCAAAAGGGGGACGCCTTCCTGTTCTTTTCTGGAGGATACACGGGAGACACAGGACCCGAGGATACACAGATCGTTGTTTGAAATAGGGGCAGAATAATCCCCTGATCTGTGTCACGACTGAAGGGTTGTCTAACCCCTGAGGTTGAAGTAAGAAGAACAGAGGATCACGCAACTGGACGACACTGGTAGCTGCAGCAATAAAATAAAGGTTAAGAGCTCTTCGGACAGAGGTTCTAGTCTACGTCTGAATGGTATAAGGGAACACCAAATAAAGCTGTGGGAGAACAGGGGAGTGTCATCTGGACCTGCTATCCTTGTAGTAATAGTTTGTCTTGCACCTGACTTGCGCAAACACAGAGGTCATCTTACATATGGTTTGCCCGTCAGGGGGACAAAGTACCTCAGGAGTGAGAAGAGATGAACCCGGTCACACTGGGCTACAGGGTTGTTTGTGAGCTCATTAGAATAATGAGCTCATCAGGGGGAATTGTAAAATTATGATATTATTTTATGCCATGTTAGACCCCGAAATAAAGATTGTGAATTATTATGTAGTTTAAGTTGGCATTATTCTCCTGAATTAGAAGAAGGTGATAATTATTGCAGTATTTAAACTGATTTGCATTGCATTAGACTGCTGATTTATTGTGAATGAATGATATTGTTTATGATGCATTATACTGTTGAGTTATAAGGAATACTGTTAGCAGAAAGTCATCGCCTTATTTGTCTGATTAGAAGAGAATAGAACATGCTGGAGTTTTCTGCCCCATCTCAGCACGAGCAGATAAACAGGGAGCCAAGGTCGTAGCTTAGGCGCCGTGTGAGAGAAAGAATGTGAATGTTTAGGCTTTTATGATAAGATGGGAGAACCAGAGGCTATAAGAGTTTGAGCAATGCTCCACCACTTTGAGATTTGAGGCTGTCTGCATCAGTGTCCATCTCCCACGTGTGTGATCATTAAATCATCGTTTGACTCAACCCGACCGGACCAGTGTTGTTATTGTGGTTTTTCTCTTGTCTCCATCCCCAATATTTTGAACCTTAACAATATCTATCCTGACACTGTCACTCTGGAAGCCTGTGAGTATGGTGTGCAAACACATACGCTGGACTAAAGCTGGGTCGTATTTGAGTCCTGACTCAGATTCTTGGGAAGCAAATAAGACTTTCTGCTTTAGATCTAAAACTCTCATCAGGAAGCTTTGAGCAGTCTCTTTTGGGGTCTGTACCTCAGAGGCAAGTTGTTTATACAGTTTGGTGGCGCTCTTCTCCTGGAAATGGGAGCGCAGTATGCGGCGTAGAGTCGGAAGGGTGAGTTGAGCTTTTCCCTCCAAATAGCTGCGTAGTTGTAGACCTGGCAAGATAGCTCTGATGACAGCATCTACAATGTCAAGCTCTGAGTAGCCTCTGCTCAGTCCATTTTCGATCTGGTGAGCAAGACTGGAAAATGTCAGTTTGTCTTTTTGACCTGGTTCGCCAATCTGGCCTGATATTTTGAAATCTTTCTGCCAGTAAGGGCTTGGTCGTTGGGGGGTACTTGACACAGATGAGTTAGGGACAAAGCTATTACCTTGGGAGTGAGAAATAACCGCTGTGTTAACTGCATTAGCTGTCTCTGTTACCAGTGAGGTTGCAGTATTTGGTTGCTCTCTGTGCCCTGAATCACCCTCTTCATTTGCATTTGGTTCAGTCTCAACAATTGTCTCTTTCATTATTTCAGCAATCTTATCATTAAGCAACAACAGTTCTGACATTCCTTCATCCTCAAGTACTGTTATACCTTCTCTCTCAATGTGTATTTGGATGTGTGTTAGCAGTGACAGTCGTGTTTTTCTGCTAACATCTATTTTCTCTGCAATGCCAAGGAACTCGCAGATTGACACTAGTTGGTCTTTGGACAGAGTGTGCATTTCACGCACAACCTCTTCTCGCAGCTCTTCCACCGAAGACATTGTGGCAGTAGGCTGGAAGAATTTTGCATGTACGGGTGACGCTGAGCTGAGTCGCTTTTGCAGCCCCTGATGATCTCTGGCTGGCCTCAGGAAACATGCGCTAAAACACAGCTACCAGTTCGCCTCGACAGCAACACTTTCCTCACTGCAGTCTGCCTGGGTTGTAGTGGGGGGATTTAGCTGGCTTGGACTACGATGTGCAGATTGTGGACACCGGACATCTAAGCAGCTATCCCAGCGGTACCTCCAAATGTTACACCCCTGAAAACAGGGGGAAAAGAATCACGAGAGTGATTATGACTTGCGTCTCTCATGCAGTAGTTTATTGCAGTGAAAATGAGCAGGAACGTTTCACATTCTGTACTGCTAAATGTCACATGGTGGAAGAAAAACACTAAATAATAAACCGAAATACTAAAGTGCTTACTATACATATACTTGAGCAGGTTTCCTGACAAAATGGCTGACAATCGCGGTGTTTTTAGCTCCTGCCGTTATCTTAATGGCCATTACACAGTACAAAACACAGCTCAAAACCGCCACGTATATGTGCACAAAACTGCAATGTAATGCTTTTAACGCTTACAAAACAATGAAGGATTACCTCTTAAATATCTTAACAGTGTACACATTGGAAATATATCAACTTTTAAACACTTTTACCTGAAAACAGGGGGAAAAGAATCACGAGAGTGATTATGACTTGCGTCTCTCATGCAGTAGTTTATTGCAGTGAGGAGAACGCGCGAAAGCCCCCTAGTGGAGAATAGAGACACTACTAATCGATCCCAGAAAAGGCTTACTAGCCGATCACTGATGTATAGATTGCAGTTCTCTTAAGTAACATGAAAGCCATTAATATAACATGAAAAATAATAAACTCTTAACCATTTTCTTACCATATTTACATTATTTTCATCCTTATATCAACTGATATGAATTAGTATTAACTGAACAGTTTTATATGCAATAGTCATTCAACCTGTCACATAAACGGATGTGTGAAAACAGGAGCGGCAAGTACTGGTGTGCTGCAGAGGAGAGCTTTGGCAGATTCAAAAGCATTCTGGCATGTGGGCGACCATACGAATGGTTTTGACACACTTGTGAGACTGGTGAGAGGTTAATTACATCTGCAAAATTCTTACAGAAGCCACGATAATAGCCGGCCATTCCAAGGAACCGGCGAAGTTCACGTCTAGTGCGAGGCACAGGGAAATATAGGATAGCCTGGATTTTAGCCAGAAGGGGGCACACCTGTCCCTGACCCACCTGCACATGTAGAGTTTGCCTGGGAGAAGACGCTCTTGTTTGATAAGTGGTTAGCTGCAAGTAAAGCGAAGGACTTTGCTCAGCTAAGAGAATTGGTCCTCAAAACGTGTCTTCCAGAGAATGTTGTTGTATATCTCAATGAGCAAAAGGTGGATTCGTTGTTTAAAGCTGCTGTTCTCGTAGATGAGTTTGTGTTGACCCATCGCGCTACGTTTTCAGCTGTGCGCCGTGAATGTGCTACGTTGCCTAAACCTGCGAGGAGTTTGAGGGTTTCTCCTAAGCGTCAAACACGCCCTGATCAGGTTCCCATGACTGTCCGAGAATGCTTTTATTGCCATGATACTGGCCATCTCATTGCCAATTGTCCGTCACTCCGTCGCAAAGAGCAAACTCACACATTGAAAAAGCCAAAATGTGTTGGTTTTGTTCAGTCGGTTTCTACTCCTAATCCCGTCAGTGATGAACCAGGAAATGACAGTCTTGACAGCAGTTACCGACCTTTCATTTCACAAGGGTCGCCTCACTGACTGGAATAGAGGAGGATCGCGTGCCGATTGTAATTTTGCGCGACACTGGGGCTGCCCAGTCTCTCATTTTGGAAAGCGCGTTGTCTTTTTCAAGTAACTCGTTTTGTGGTGCTGATGCTCTCGTGTGGGGAGTGAAAATGAGTGTGTTACGGGCTCCGCTACACAGAGTCTTCCTACAGTCACCTCTCGCTTCGGGCCCGGGTGCGCGCTCGCTTGCCCGTGCAGGGGGTTACTATGATTCTGGGGAATGATCTAGCCAATGGAGAAGTGAGGTTCCCATGACTGTCCGAGAATGCTTTTAGGGAAGCAGGTGGGTCAGGAACAGGTGCGCCCCCTTTTGGCTAAAATCCAGGCTATCCTAGATTTCCCTGTGCCTCGCACTAGACGTGAACTTCGCCGGTTCCTTGGAATGGCCGGCTATTATTGTGGCTTCTGTAAGAATTTTGCAGATGTAGTTGCACCTCTCACCAGTCTCAAAAGAAGAACTAGGAATTTAACAATTTAACAATTCCCAAGAGGCAATAACGTATAGTATTATGAGTAATAAAATGTAAAATCTATGGGGCATTTCGAACAAAACATACAGTGGTATGCAAAAGTTTGGGCACCCCTAATAATTATCATGTTTTTCCTTCATAAATCATTGGTTGTTTGGATCAGCAATTTCATTTAAATATATCATATAGAAGACAAACACAATGATAATTGAGAAGTGAAATGAAGTTTATAGGATTTACAGAAAGTGTGCAAAAGTTACTTAAACTAAATTAGGCAGGTGCATAAATTTGGGCACCCTTGTCGTTTTATTGATTTGAATACCTTTAGCACTAATAATTGGAACATGAAATTTGTTTGGTAAGCTCATTGACCCTTCACCTACATACACAGGTGAATCCAATCATGAGAAAGGGTATTTAGGGTGGCCAGGCCAATTGAAAGTTTTTCTCCTCTTTGCATCTTCTCTCGAGAGTGTCTACATAGGAGCCTCAAAACAACTCTCAAATGACCTGAAAACAAAGATTGTTCAACATCATGATTTCGGGGAAGTATACAAAAAGCTATCTCAAAGATTTCAGCTGTCCGTTTCCACTGTGAAGAACATAGTGAGGAAATGGAAGACCACAGGGACAGTTCTAGTAAATGCCTTGAAGTTACAGGTCAAGAAAAATCTTAGAGAAGCAGAGGCAAAGGATGGTAAGAACAGTCATAGTCAACCCACAGACCAGTTCCAAAGACCTGCAACATCATCTTGCATCTTGTGCATCGTTCAACTATTCAGCGTACTTTGCACAAGGAGATGCTGTATGGGAGAGTAATGCAGAAGAAACCTTTTCTGCGCGCATGCCACATACAGATTCGTTTGAGGTATGCTTAAGCACATTTGGACAAGCCAGCCATTATGGAATAAGGTGCTGTGGACTGATAAAACTAAAATTGAGTTATCTGGGCATAATAAAAGGCGGTATGCATGGCAGAAACAGAACACAGCATTTCAAAACAAACACTTGCCACCCACAGTAAAATGTGGTGGTAGTTTCATCATGCTGTGAGGCTGTGTGGCCAGTGCATATTAGCAAATTCTTGAAAATAATGTTCAAGAATCAGTAACAAAATTGAAGTTGCACCAGGGCTGGATATTTCAACAAGACAATGACCCTAAACACTGTTCAAAATCTACTAAGGCGTTCAGGCAGAGGATCAAGTACAACGTTCTGGAATGGCCATCTCACTCCCCAGACCTGAATATTATAGAAAATCTATGGTGTGAATTAAACGGGCTGTCCATGCTCGGAAACCATCAAACCTTACTGAACTGGAGATGTTTTGTAAAGAAGAAAGGTCCAAAATACCTTCAACCAGAATCCAGACTCTCATTGGAAGCTATAAGAAGTGTTTGGAGGCATTATTTCTGCAAAAGGAGGATCTACTAAATATTGATGTAATTTGTCTGTTCGGGTTCCCAGTTCCAAGTAACTTTTGCTCACTTTCTGTAAATCCTGTAAACTTTATTTCACTTCTCAAATATCATTGTGCTCATCTGACATATGATATATTTAAATGAAATTGCTGATCCAAACAACCAATGATTTATGAAGGAAAATCATGAAAATTATCAACGGTGCCCAAATATTTGCATACCACTGTATTTAACATTAAGATCTTTATGTGCTACTGAACTCATGATAATAAGGTAATATAAGTTCACATTTTAGGATACTATTTTTATACTATTATGACTTTTGTGCTCTAAATTTTAATTCCTTTGTATTACTACAGATAGTAGTTACAGAGAAAAGTCAATGTTAGAAGTAGTAATGGTTATGCAGTACAGTCATAATAAATCCCGACAATTCCAGAATTTCTTGCCATTTACACTTTCCAAAAAATAGATTTAAATTTTTAATACTCTATGATATTTTTCTGTCAAAGGTATACCAACATAAGATCTTGTGTGATTATATATGTTTTTTTTGCAAAAACAGTTGGTGCAAAAGCAAAAATATACACTCTTTCTGCTGTATGAAATATTAGTTAAGGATTAAAAATCTTTTGATGTTCCAATCTAAATTAAATAAAGCTGTATTGGATCATTTGTCGTAGCCAATTATTGTGAGGGAAATCTTGGGCCCAATCAAAACCATACTGTGAAGACTTAGAATGTCAACACTATGCAAGGGTTAATCCATGACCACATATTCTCAAGAAGATGAGAAGATGACAAAACCCCTTTGTTTGAAGACCTATATAAACCAATGGAAACAATGTGTGCCCATATACAGACAATTTTAGATGGAAATGGAGATTGCAGCTCTTGTAATTGGTTTGGTATTGCCTGTTTGTTTGTTTCACCTCAACTCAGCTGTTGCCTTTGCAGTGTGTCTAGATGGTATGAGACAAATGACTAGGCATATAGGAGCTCAAGCTGGTACGACGGCATCCTCTCTGAACTGCAAGCTGCAGGGAAGCACTCGTCTACCTGTATTTTCAAAGGATGGGGACTTTGTTATTGGTGGTGATTTTTCCCTTCACGTCTACATGAACACAGTTTACAGTGACTACACCAGCATGCCTGAGCCTGCAAAATGCAAAGGAAGGTTAGTGAGTAAGAAAGTCAGTAATGGGAAGAAGAAGAAGTAAAAACATGTTGGACTGTATGAGGAGAGAAATGTTTTCATGTGTGTTATGATCAATGGAACTAGATTGATTCTGTGTAGTGTTAAAAAAAAAGTCATTTATTCTTTATAAAATAATTTGTTGTGTTTTAAAAAACAGAAATTATACAAAATGTTAAATAATAGTTTTATAAAGGAAATGATTTAAAGGAAATGATAAAGGAAATGCATTTAAATGTATTATATTTTAAAGGAAATGAAAAGACTTTAATTAGTAATCCATAATTTTCCACTAATTTCTTATGCTAATCTTTTGTGCTCAATTTAACTGGTCAGGCAACATTTTGATGAACATTTGATCAACAGATACAACCAGCAAATTATCCTGTTGTTGGTTCTATTTAATTTAAACTAAATCTACAGTCTATATTCTAACATTGACACAACTATTTTCAGCCTTTACACCAGTGAACTGCAATCATCACGTGCAATGGTTTTTGCCATAGAAGAGATTAACAACAGCACAGAGCTGCTGCCCGGAATCAGGCTCGGGTATCAGATCTATGACTCATGTGCATCAGTGCCTGTAGCAGTGCACATGGCATTTCAGATTCTAAATAGCTTCGACCCTGTGTTTTCCATGGATAACAATTGCTCACATTCCGGTATGGTGATGGCTGTTGTTGGTGGCTCGGGGTCTACGACATCCATCAGTTTGTCCCAAGTCATCAGGTCCTTTAACATTCCCCAAGTAAATGTTTTCAATTTCTGTCAATTTTTGTATTTAAAATATGCATGTGCATGATATTTGATTTTGCGGTGTGTGGTGTTTTGTTTCATTTGGTTTAGGTTAGCCACTTTTCAACATGTGCATGCTTGTCTGACAAGCAGCAGCACCCCAATTTTTTCAGAACAATTCCCAGTGACCAGTTCCAAGCTGAAGCAATGGCCAAGCTGGTAAAACACTTTGGCTGGACTTGGATAGGTGCTGTTCGGTCAGATTCGGATTATGGAAATAATGGCATGGCTTCATTTCTAAAAGCAGCACAGAAAGAGGGGATCTGTGTGGAGTACTCTCTTTCTTTCCATCGAACATACCCACATAGCAGAATTCAGAGAGTAGCAGATGTTATCCGCAGGTGTCCTCATCGCAGATATTATTTCCGCAAATATTAGATTTACTGTCTTCAAAATTACATTTTTACAGTTACACTTTAAAATGCTTCTAATGCACAATATTGTCTGTCAAGGTCTACAGCCATGGTTGTTGTGGCACTTCTATCTTTAGGGGACATGAGGGCACTGTTGGAGGAGCTATCATATGAGCCTTCCCCTTCTCGCCAGTGGATTGGCAGTGAATCATGGGTAACCAACTCAGAATTAATGAGGTTCAGTTTCTGTGCTGGGGCCATTGGATTTGGGATTCCAAAGTCTATAATCCCAGGCCTCAGAGACTTCCTGCTGAATCTGTCCCCCTCACAAGTGGCATCTTCTCAAATACTTACTGAGTTCTGGGAGGATGCATTTAACTGCACACTGACCAAAAGTAAGACATTTTTCTTGGTTTAAATTATCTTGTCAACTGCTGATGTTACAAAGTCTAATGCTGCTTCATGGGCTGAGGCAAAACGGCCTCTTTATTCTTTAGTAGATGAAACATCCTGTATGAGTGGCTCTTTCTGTTGCCCCAGTGGTGTTTGCTCCTACTGTAGTTCCTCCATATTAGCAGGCCTGTCTGTAAGGCATCTAAATTTGCTTTCTTTCCAGTGTCATAAAGCTGTTGAATTTTACTTGAAATAGTCTTTCGGCACAGCAGTTGGAAAATTGGGTCCCCTGACGATAACTGTAGTACATTTTCTAACCACCTGTCTTCTACCAATGATAGTGGTTTACAGTCAGAGCAATCAATTTTCGGAGAGAATTTATTACTTTGTCCAATGTTGAATTGCTAATTTTGGTCCTGAAGCCAGTCATTTCATCAAGTTTGGGCTGCCGACACCTTTTGACTGCTAGAGTCAACAGCTCCCACAGTTTCTGTGCTCGCTGCAACATGATTTGCATTTAGATGGTACCATAAGGTTGAAGTGTTTCGGTGGTATGCAAATTCCTATTTTCACAGTTTGCACAAAACCACAATTATCAAGCCTTCCATCGGTTGGGTAGTCTTTTGAAATTAAATTTGCCTCCAATCATTCCTAGCAATGCACTTTCTTCTTACTCTTTGTAGCTCTGATGTGTGCATCACTGTAATCGATATACCAGGAAATTGTGCATTGACAAAAGTTAGCTTTTGCCTGGAATGCAAAGTTCAATTAAATGCGTAATTTTTTAGTACGTTGTTTTTTTTCTAATTAATTAATCGCAATTAACGCGTTAAATTCCCACTCCTTGTTTTTATATAACCAATTCAAAGTACTTACAGAACAATCAGGTGTTCTGCATTAAATAAGATAACACAAATAATTTTTGCTACTCCAAAAAAATATTTTTGTCCACTCTAACATAAAGGAGAACATCACAAGCCTGATACCTGCAGGCCTGAAAGCAGGAGGTGTATCACCCCTCGTGTCTTCGACCTGGAGTTAGCGTTTCATTGCAATCTGCCCTTGGTGGCATTTTGGCTAGTGATGTGCGATACCACTGATTTTCCTTCCGATCCAATACCAAGTAATATTCAGGGTAGTATCGATGATACTGATCCGATACCGATACTTTGTACAAAAACTTATTTTATTCATTGTATCTCAAATTATAGCATCATAATGATTACAGGACATCAGATTCCTTGTTCTTATCACTTAATAATGCAGAGTTCATCATATAGAAATAAAAAAAAAACTGAAGTTGTGCGCTATTTGAACACCTTGCCGACGTCTGTCTCGCCCTTGCAGCACCTGTCCCTGTCCTCCTCTTCAGTTCGCCTCAACATACGCTCGTCATATTCTGTGATATGATTTACTCTGAGGTGTTTGACAAGGTTAGTGGTGTTGCCACAACCATACATGCCAACCCTCCCGATTTTTCCGGGAGAATACCGAATTTCAGTGCCCCTCCCGAAAATCTCCCGGAGCCAACATTCTCCCAAATTTCTCCCGATTTTCCACCCGGACAACAAAATTGAAAAACCATATCGTAGAATGGCCAATTTCAATTTCCAACAATGCAGCTACTTAGTTTTAATATTAGTCTTATTTCTCTTTCTGGGTCTTCAAATATCTGAGCCGACTGACACATCGTCTTCAAACCCCTGCGGTCTTTCGCTACTCGTGTTAAACATGATATATAAGTCACATTGATAACTTAAAAATGTTATTGTTTGGCTTTTTCAGTGTTTTATTTGTTCGTGAGTAAATCGGTTTGGCTGAGATTAAAGTTATTAGATTAGATTAAATTAAATTTAACTTTATTAATCCCTCGGGAGGGTTCCTCCAGGGTTTTCACACAGCTAAATAAACGTCAAACAGAAAACTGATTAAACAAAGTGTGAGATGGTTGAGAGTTTATGTCAGTGCCCGGTTATATTTTAGATAGCAAGGAGCAGATGGCAGAGTTTCCCTCCACCGAGAGAGCTTGTGACGTACTACCCGGCTTTCTTTAGACCGTGAAGGCCAGGTCCTCAGGTGGAAGCAGCCTCTGAATTGACATATTTTATCCGATAAATAAACCCTGTAAAATTTATTTATCCCCCCCCAACAGCCCTTTTGAATGTCTCCCTAGTATGGCCACAACACCTCACTCTTGGAGCACTTTTTTGCCACATGTATCGCAAACCACGTCTCAGCTGTTTGTGGAGGTAAAATACGTCCGCACTTACAACTGCAACATTTAGCAGTTGCCTCATTGTTCTGACACACAAAATAAAACTATCGACTCTACGACACACTAACGACACATTCCAAACACACTAATCTCTTGCATCTCAAAGCTCCCTCTCTTTCTCTTTTGCTCTCTCATATCATCTTTTGATTGGTCAACATGACACATTTTTCCACCAATAGGAAAAACTGTGTTTTTTTTCTTTTCTTTCGTTTTTGATCGCAACAAGAGAAGAGAATGCTTTCGAGCCCTTTCCTTAGAAAACACTGCAGTAAACATAACAAAACTCTGTTTTTTTCGTGGCTTATCAACACAATTTAAAAACTGGTACATACTTTGAAATTCACACTGTTAAAACAAGAAATGGAGACTAAGGGTTGTCCAGGGTTGACATAACATCTTGTTGCTGTGTCATCTTAAACTGGTCATGTGTAGTTTGAGTTAACATCAGAGACCTCCATGATGATATAGAGCTTTTTGAATAAAGTAGTCATGGTAAACTACTTTATTCTTCCTCAGCCAATCAGCAGCACTTGTGTGACTTTGCCCCCCCTCCCCCAGCTCCCGGTAAGATGAAGACAGCTTCAATCATCTGTGTGCTGAAAAATAGCAACGCATTCACATCGCATTTCCTTGTTAGTAATGGCAATGTGATTGTACGATAGAAAATGCAATTAGCTAGATTACTGTTAGTGTTATGTCCTATATGTCTGTGAAGGTTCTCAGTCATCCAGGTCATCGTAGTCAAAGGAGCTTGCAAAGAAAAGCGTCTGGACTTCTTTAAGTTACTTGAAGACGTTTCACCTCTCATCCGAGAAGCTTCTTCAGTTCTAAGGTCAAATGGTGGAGAGTCCCAGATATAAACCTAGTGGGAGTATCCCCCCACAGAGGGACAAAAGGACCCCCTGATGATCCTCTAATCTGATCTGGGGGTCCTTTTGTCCCTTTGTAACTTAAAGAAGTCCAGACATTATGTCCTATACTAATTATTCGTGGTAGGATTATTTTCCATTTTTTATTATATTTTATTTTATTTTTTATAAAATAAATATGTTTCATGGTACCAGCATAATTTGCAACATTTATAAAGAGAACACAGTTGAGATCTAGTTTAATGTTGACATCTGCTCTGTCTTTTTGTGATTTTAGATGCCACTGCAAAGAAGAAAGTATGTGATGGAAATGAAGACATACAGAATCTGCAAAACCAGTACACTGACACATCACAGCTCAGAGTTACTAACATGGTGTACAAGGCCGTGTATGCAGTAGCACATGCCATCCATAATGCAGTGTGCCAGGAAATAAATGGCACTGCAAAGTGTGACAAGTTAACCAAGTTAGAGTCCAAACAGGTCAGAAGAAATAAATATGTTGATGTCAGTGTCTTTCATCAACTGCAATATGAATTGATATGCAATATTAATATTTGTTATTGAAATATTGCATCTTTTTTTTTTTTTTGCTTTCCACTCCCCTTATCCCTAATTTTATCAGATTTTAATTGAGCTGAAGAAAGCAAATTTCTCCCAAAATGGCTATGATGTGTCATTTGACGCTAATGGGGATCCTGTGGCTATTTATGAACTGGTTAACTGGCAGAAAAGTGAAAACGGCGTGACTGAGATAGTGACTGTAGGGCTGTACGATGCATCACGGCACGTGGGCCAGGAATTCCAGATCGACAAAAACATTACCTGGATGGAGGGTAGCATGAAAGTAAGCAGTCAGAATTTGACAAACTTTAGTAATAATAATAATCGATTGCATTTATATAGCGGTTTTCGAGACCCTCAAAGCGCTTTTACATTTCCACTATTCATTCACTCACACATTTACACACTGGTGGAGGCAAGCTACAGTTGTAGCCACAGCTGCCCTGGGGCAGACTGACAGAAGCGACGCTGCCATATCGCGCCATCGGCCCCTCTGGCCATCACCGGTAGGCAACGGGTGAAGTGTCTTGCGCAAGAACACAACGACGAGACTGTCCGAGCTGGGGCTCAAACCGGCAACCTTCTGATTACAAGACGAACTGCCAACTCTTGAGCCACGATCGCACGATCGATTAGTAAACAACAACACACAGCTGCATAGTAAATATTTACGTTTATTCTGCAACCTTTATGTCTTTCACAGGTGCCAGTGTCAGTGTGCACGGACAGTTGTCCTCCAGGAACTCGTAAAGTGTTGCAGAAAGGAAAACCCATCTGCTGCTATGACTGTACAGCATGTCCTGAGGGGGAGATCAGTAATAGTACAGGTAAAGAGAAATGATTACGATGCATTTAAAATGTTTCATTGTGTATATATAAAAATCAAGAAAAAATTGTATTTATGTGTTTTTTATCCAGATTCGACTGATTGTTTACCTTGTCAAAAGGAATTCTGGCCTAACAAAAAGAGAGACACTTGTATCCCTAAGCCTGTAGAGTATCTTTCCTTTCAAGACCTCCTAGGAATTATCCTGGCTACATTCTCAGTCATTGGTGCCTGTCTGACCATCGTAACTGCGGCTGTATTCTTTTGTCATAGGAAAACTCCAATTGTCCGAGCCAACAACTCTGAGCTGAGCTTCCTGCTGCTCATCTCACTGACTCTGTGTTTCTTATGTTCATTAACTTTCATTGGAGCACCATCTGAGTGGTCCTGCATGCTGCGTCACACTGCATTTGGGATCACCTTTGTACTCTGTATCTCCTGTGTACTTGGGAAAACTATAGTGGTTTTAATGGCTTTTAAAGCTACAATTCCAGGTAGTAATGTCATGAAATGGTTTGGTCCTCCACAGCAAAGAATGACTGTTGTGTCTTTCACCTTTATTCAAGTTTTAATATGTACTGTTTGGTTGGTAGTGAACCCTCCCTTTCCAATAAAAAATCTAACCACATACAAGGAGAAAATCATATTGGAATGTGCATTAGGCTCAGCTGCTGGCTTCTGGGCTGTGCTTGGATACTTAGGCATACTTGCTGCCTTTTGCTTTGTTTTAGCAGTCTTAGCCCGCAAATTACCTGATAATTTCAATGAAGCCAAGCTTATCACCTTCAGCATGCTAATATTTTGTACTGTCTGGATCACATTTATCCCAGCATATGTCAGCTCTCCTGGGAAATTCACTGTAGTTGTGGAGATTTTTGCAATTCTGGCCTCCAGCTTTGGGCTAATAATGTGTATATTTGCTCCCAAGTGTTTTATCATATTGTTTAAGCCTGAGAAGAACACTAAGAAATATTTAATCAACAAAAATCAGTTATAGTATAGAGCTTCTAGTACTTGCTAATGTTCATCAATTCCTGTTCTGACAAGTGAGTGGTGTGACACATGAGAATGTCAGGGATAAGGTGAGTTGGAAGCTGATGATCTACTGTGGAGACCCCTAAACAGCGTAGACAAAAGAAGAAGAACTAGGAATAATACTGTGGAAACCAAATTTAACAATCCCCAAGAGGCAATAACGTATGGTATGGTATGGTAAACAAAACATATTACCTTATTATCATGAGTTTAGTACCATATAATGATCTTAATGTTAAATATAAGTTCAGATTTTAGTATACTTTTTTCTATACTATTATGCTGATAATAATCCTGGTCCTTTGTTTGAACATGATGATGTGATTATTAAATATCTTTTTCAGTGATGCTGTGGCTTATTTCCCAGAAGCAATGTTTAGTTTCTATGTAAAAACCATAAATAAGGAAGGCATAATAAAGAAAACTACACATTTCTTTTTTATTTTGTAGTAATAACAGATTGATCAATGCCATGAGGTATAATGATTGTCTATATGCAGTAATATAAGGCGCTTGGAAAGAAAGTAACTAGACTTCTTTGAGTTTTTTGAAGGTGTTTCATCTCTCATCCAAGAAGCTTCTTCAGTCCTAAACCAGATGGTCCCAGATATTTAATTCCTAGTGGGAGTTGTCCCTTAACAACGTTGTTGATCCACTATTAATCATGTGACTTATGAACAAATCTTCTTTATTTTGGTACCAGTACTGGTTTTATTTTGCTGTATTTATCCGCGACACCTTAAAAATATTGTCGGACATAAACAAAAAAGGTTGAGGACCACTGCTCTAGAATACCTTGAGTAGGTTTCCTCAAAGTCCTCCAAGTGCTGGATGAACATATGGTTAAAATATAACTTGATCAACTAGTGATCGCGACTAGAAAAGTTTCATATCTCAAGAAGCTTCTCCAGTTCTAAACCAAATGGTGTAGTCCCGGGTATTAAATTCCTAGTGGGAGTTGTCCCTTAACAAGGTTGTTGATCCACTATTGATCATGTACCTCACCACATGCAGCAATGTGTGAAAAAGGCATGGGTCATTATGAGCAGATGTTTCAGGTGAAGTCATTGTGAGACCGTGCCTCGCCCTATTATGTGACCCACTGAGAGCGTATGACCGAAGATGTGAACTGCATTGTTGGTACCTACAGTGCAGTTTTGAGATCTCTTTCCAGGTGCCTCAAACCCCATTCAGATCTTGCATCAGGTGATCTCAATGAGTCATGAACCTTCCGAAGATGGAACACAGTCTTCTGTCCCCCTTCTGTGCTTCATCACCCCCAAAATGAATCAAAGCACCCCCAAAGATTTCTTACTTTTTTTTGACAATATTTGCTGTTTGTGTGACACACTACTAAAAATATAAAAAGCATACAGTACTTGTTTGAGACATAACATTTTAACAACAAGTTTAGATAACCCCCCTCCCAAAATGGTTTGTTCCAACTTGGCTCTCCTCTGCTCTGGCTCTAGCGCCGTTGCTGCCAGAGCGATGGTGGCTGAGACGCAGCGGACCGGAGGTGTAAGTGCCTGGCTTAAAACAGGACATATTAGCTGCATTTAACCTTCAGTTACTCTTTATATAGTTAGGTAGGAGTCAGACCATGTTTCTTTTTAGCCGAAAAACATTACACCAGGTAACCTGCTGTGTTGAAAACTTGTTTTCTGACAATGTTTGCTACCCTACAATCCGTCCTGCTGTGTAGTAAATTCAGCGACATTTGACCGTCCTGTTGCTCCTATTCAAATTCATACAGCCTATTTAAAATCTAAAACTTTAAATTGTCCGCAGCCTACTGTTGGTTACCACTGTCCTGTTTGTAATGAATACTAACTAGCTAACTGACTGAATGCCCATTAACCTTATAACTCCTGTTGTGTGTGTGCATGTGTGTGTGTGTGTGTGTGTGTGTGTGTGTGTGTGTGTGTGTGTGTGTGTGTGTGTGTGTGTGTGTGTGTGTGTGTGTCTATCTTTTATTAGATGTTCATGTGGTTTGGTTATTTGCCTTTTGGTTGAAAGTAGACTGAGAGAGGACTTTTTGTTAGTGATCTTAATAGAATTTTTTTCATATTAATGTAATTTTTCATCTAATTGAATCTATTTGTGTATGATTGTCAGTCCAAAGAGGGAGAGAGGAAAGAGGGGAATGTGAGGAGAAAGGGCAAGATCAGGAAGAACCAGGTAAGAAAACAGACAGGGAATAGTGACATGCAAAACAGAAACTGTTAAACTGACAAAGAGAAAAAAAAACCTGATTTTACTCACACAATCTGGAGGTTGTGTCCTCCCTATATTAAAGCTGCTATACAGAATCTGCAAAACAAACTGGGTTGAAACATTTTTGACCCTCTTTAACAACATTCCAACATAACATTGTAATTGATTGGAGAGATTAAAATTAATGATATGTTTTTATGTGGTTCAGCCACAACTCTACTAAAACCTCAGCCAGTTTTAGGTAGGCCAACTTTTGGACTGTCCAGTTGTCTGTATGACTGACGCAGTACGTAGATCACATTTGCACACTATCAGAAAATGCCAAACGGTGCCCTGGTGGAGTGTGGAGCTGTAAAGAGAAGCAGAGTGCTCTGTTTATATTCTAAAAATGTTTTAAGCTTGTTTCAAAGATTCTGTACTGCAGCTTCAAATGTTTTCCAAAAGCACACATACACTTATCAGTGTTTCTCAAACTTTTTACAGTGTGTACCACCTGATAAAAATGTCAAGCTCTCCTAAGTACCACTATGAAAGCATGAAAGTCATAAATGTTACAACACAAAATTATTATTATTAAATTAGTGAAATTAGTATCTGCAATAAAGATTTTTTCATACATTGTATACATTCTACCACAGGCAAAGTTGCCTCCATTTTTATAGCTTTTATTAATATTTTGTAATAATTTATTTGTAATAATTTATTTGTAATAATTTATTCTGTTTTGGGAGTGTTTTTTGTGCATCTGTATTATATTATACATACACATTAAAAGTGAATCTCTGTCCAAAAAGTGCACTCAGTTTACTTTTTACTCACTATGAGCATCATTCATTATTCTCCCCCGGTAATTAAGGTTAGGATATGTATTTTTTCTAATCCATTCTTCTTTTGCAGCATTTAAATAACCTTGATCAGATTTGATGGTTTTTTTACAGACTTTTCAAAAAGTGTTTTGCTTTTCTTTCACAAATGTGGGGATTAAATTGTGTTAAAATGTACAAAACAGTGATGTCATGTTTTGTGACGAGAACCCAGGCACAGAGAGACTTGATGAATTTAAGAATCTTATGATTTAATAAAGAAATTTGCAGACTTGCACAGAGATGGTAAAATTATGATGACTGATAACGGAGACGAAGACAACAGACGATGAGGACAGGGAGGAACAGGGTTTAAATGCACCAAAGTGACAGTCAGAGAGAACTCGGGACAACATTTAAGGATGCAGGGACTGACAGAGACAGGTTTATCTTGCCTGGCTGGGCAGCTCTCTGGACGCTCAGCACCCCCAAAGCTCTGATCCTAGAATTGCGCCTGCATAGCGCATAGTCTAAGCTTTATGTTCCATAGTCTGGCCTCTTAGCCTTCACAGTTCATGGCTTTCACAGTTCATAGCCGTCACAGTTCATAGCCGTCACAGTTCATAGCTTACACTATTTCCTGCTCTGTAATTAAACTAAGCACTGTAAATAAAGCACTGTATTCACGCCAGCTTTGCCTCCCTCTGTGTCTGCACTCACCGCCTGGCCCTCTTGGCTGTAACACTTTCTCACCTGTCTTTCTGTCTCCTTTCACTTTTTAAAGGTTGCTATGTTAGAACCCTAACCCATGCTTGTTATTGATGTGGTAAATAAATAGTTTATGAAAATATCACTAAATCTGTCATTTATTATTTTAATATTCAGTAATGATCATGTCTCACCTCTAGTCTTCTCTGTCTTAATTTCAGGTTTCCACCATGTGTTGTAGATAGTTCAGGAGGTTAACAAAACCAAGCAGTCTTTGGGTTTTGGCTAAGTACTGTTTAGAATACCAGAATAGGGAGGATTGTGTAGGTTTAAGTTTATTAGTGTCATGAACCGAAGTTCCGTGCGCAAGCTGGACCCAGAAGCAGAACACACACACCAGGGTAGGAGGGAATAAAGAAAGCAAATTTATTATAACTAAAGGTGTCCCGTGAGGGTAGCCGAAAAAACAACGTATGGAACCAGAAGAAACCGAGGGACTGGGGAGGTGAACTGCGCAGGGAACGCCGAGAGCGGGGCTGTGAGAAGCTGCAAAACAAAAAAGAGAAACAGATTACTGGGGTGCGGAATAAAGGCAGCATACGAGGGAAGGTGGAGTATACGTCTTACGGAGGTAGCCGGGCTGAGTGAACCAGAGGGGGGGGCTCCAAAAGGGTCGAGACGGCGAGGCTGATAGTGCTTCCGAATCTCAGGCGGACAGGTGGACAGGCAGGTGGCTCGCAAAAACGCTGAGTTGTGATCGCTGAGAGGCGACTACGGACTGGCGTGGAGCAGCAGGTAGGGCAGGATTAAATAGTCCACCTGGTGATCGCCTGGGATGGGATGCAGGTGTGGGGTTAGCAGCCACGCCCGTGGGCGTGGGCATCCCAACAGCACCCCGGACGCCGGGCCGCGGACCATGACAATTAGACTGATATATATATATCAACAAGACAGTGTACATCACTGTCACAACAGTGTTTGTTTTCATTCAAAGGATTTATGGTTTTTCCTATAATGGTGGGCTGGTCTCTAGTCAAAATGCCCAGGCCAATTTTTTTGTCCCAGTCCAGCCCTGTATGCATCTCATCTGCAGTCTGGAGTTACCTACATCTTCCTACTCGGAAGGCAGAATTTCCGAATTCCGAGTACAATTGAAAGTACCACGACTGCAGTTTCCGTATTGGACCTAAAAAGCGCATATGACGCTGTGACGTAGACTAAAATCATAGCGGCAGTCGACGATGGTCCAGGTGTGTGATTTCTCTCATGGAAATATGCACATAATTTTTTCCTTTCTGTTGCTAGGTGGCACAGTGCACTTGTGACAGGATAGTGCTAACATGTAAGCAAGCTAGAAGACTGGCATCCTTGCTGGGTATCCGGTTAGGGAAGCAACACATTAATAAGAGAATTCTGAGTAAAACCAATGTTACTTTCCCTAGTAACTAGCTACTTTGAAAGTAACGAGTACCTTGAAGTAACTGAGTTACTTTTGATAGAAGTAACTAGTAATGTAACTAAGTTACTAATTTAAAGTAACTTACCCAATGCTGTTTATTACTATTACTGAAGGCTACTTGCCACACCAATACCAACTAGATTTTTAAATCTTAGTATAAAATGAGTAACAGTAGGGTGGACATTAGGTAAAGCTGCACTTTTTGCAGCGATCTCGTATAGAAAACTATTCCGTGCGTATAAAACGGGCTCGTAGCCGAAAACTAGCTCTACTTTGTTGTCTGGGTCAACTTTGCTAGCGAGAGACAGAGAGAGCAGTTGAAAGGCTGCTTCAACAAAACGTTTTTTTTTTTTTGGAGGAAAAAATGAACACAATGTCCAGTCGAGTCTTAATAGCTTACTTACAACTGGGCTCGTCAGGCACTCTTTGCCTGCAGTGGTAATTATTATATTTACATGCTTCCATCTCCCATTTATGGTTGGTGACAACTCGTACTTTTTGACTCTCCTTTTTCCCCCTCCCTCACGCTCACAGGCACATACTGTAACGGGTATGGCAGTCCATTCTCCCTGCAGCACGTAATCGTAATACACTGCCCATGAGGCTACATTCTTTAGCTACATTCTATACTCTGCCTATTGCCTTCATATTAAAAAACTTTTCAAACAATGATTTTAAAAAAAAAATATTCGCTTTATTATGCGGGTCGCAAGTAGGGGTGACATGGCCTGAGACTGCGATTGACACACAGGCATTAGAGCCTCTTAATGCGTGTTTTATTTGGGTTTCTACCGGTGTGGAATTACCAAAAATAGAGAGGGCATAGCCCAACATATGAAACAGAAAAAGACTGCAGTGTAATCCATTTATTTCAACAAAGTAATTGTATTCTGAATATCATCTTTTTAAACGGTAACTGTAACGGAATACAATTACTCATATTTTGTATTTTAAATACATAACACTGGTATGTATTCCGTTACTCTCAAACACTGTGTAAATGCAGAAAAAAAACATGCATGGCTAGTATTGAGGCATAAATAATTCATATTTCACTACAACATCGCATGGATTTTCTGAAAAATATAAAATAATTAAGGATTTCAAATTTTGTGAGCAGAGGTCTGTACTGCAAAGCAAATTCAACAGACCCAGGGCATTCTGTAGTTATCTGGTTTTACTTAATTACCCCAGAGTGTCCCCTCTACATTCACAGGAAAGGTAAGGTGATTGTAGCTTCTGACTAACAAGAAACATAAGTGTGCTGGAAGCAGAGTGACCAAACACTGGAGATAGCTACATATGATGAACAGTTATAATGTGGGAATGCTGGACTGCATCTGCCGGAGATGCAATAAGGAGAGATTGTGGTGGTTTTTAGCACCAGACAAAGGGGAATAATAATATATCAGAGGAAATGAAAAAAATATTATTCTTTTCTGTGTTTTGTAATGAAAAGTGTGTGACTCTAGGAAAACAGCTTAACAAACTTGAATTTAAAGCAGTGGTTCAACTTAAGAAATTAATGATTTGTTCAAGCAGTGTTATCCTCTCTCCTGTTGCACTTTGCTGTGATTGGGTGATCTAATGATGACTCATAAGAAACAATAAAATGACACAAGCACCAGATATATTAAAACACTTCACTGTGGTGTCATACACTATGCTAGAGGACCACTGGTTTAAGCACAAAGTTTTTATGAGTTTACTGTGGATAATGCATTCAACCCTTGTTGGTTATTTTCTTTGGGTGTTTTTTAATGTCTTCTTTAATACGATTTGTATTGTGTTCTTTGATGTTAACATTACTAAGTCACTAAGTGTGGAGGGAGGTGTTGTGGAAAAAGAAGAAG
This sequence comes from Rhamphochromis sp. 'chilingali', assembly GCF_963969265.1. Taxonomy (NCBI): domain Eukaryota; kingdom Metazoa; phylum Chordata; class Actinopteri; order Cichliformes; family Cichlidae; genus Rhamphochromis; species Rhamphochromis sp. 'chilingali'. Next base: position 14,741,438 of record NC_137935.1, read on the forward strand.
CTGCGATGACAGAGCCAATGCATGGTTTAAAGATCAGGGGAATGAGAAGTGTTGATTCTAGTTTATCTCAGTGTGTAAAACTGGGAGGCAGTGACCTCCCAGCCTTGCACTCTGATGGGGATGTTGTGATTGGAGGGTTTTTCCCTCTGCATTATGTTGTCACTGAGCCACAGCACAGCTACAACAGTAAACCTCAAATTACATCATGCAGCAGGTGAGTGTAGTATAGTGTTTTTTTTTCTTCTTCCTTGTAACACAAATTCAAAAAAGCATAAGCTTTGACCATATTGCCATGTTTCTATAAGACTGTTTAAATGATATTATTTTATTAAATGAATAAATACGTTATGGAGTTTTTCTTATCTACAGCTTTTATCAAAGAGCCTTTCGCTGGATGATGACTATGGTGTTTGCAGTGGAGGAAATTAACCATAATTCAAGTCTGTTACCAGGTGTTAAACTAGGCTACCATATCATAGACTGCTGTGACCATATCCCCACCGGCCTGCAGGCTCTTTTTTCGTTATTCAGACACTCTAAAACTGTTGACAGTAAAGTTGAAAAATCAGAAGATACTGAATACAATGGTATCAACGGGGAAGGGTTAAAGACTGTAAAACTAACTACAAAAGAAATAATGACCTCATTGAAAAATAGAAATGAAATTTCAAATAGTGTTAAAAACACTGGATATTACCTAAATGAAAATACAAGAGAAGAAATAAAGACGAAAGAGTCTTCCACATGTCTGTATTATTCTCCGGTGCCTGCTGTGATTGGTCTTGCATCCTCTTCCCCTACAAGAGCTGTCGCTCACACACTTGGCCCTTTCAACATACCACTGGTAATATACTGTACAACTTTATTTAATAGTGTTGTGTATTTGATTTGTGTTTTAGCTCAATAATACAGAAAGAAATCACTTTCTCTCTAGGTGAGTTATTTTTCCACCTGTACCTGTCTTACTGATAAGCATTTGTACCCATCATTCTTAAGAACTGTGCCAAGTGATCTCTTTCAAGTTAGAGGTCTCGTAAAGCTTGTCACATTTTTAGGCTGGTTCTGGGTGGGCACAATAGGAACTACGGTGAGATAAAAACTTTTTTAAATGCTACAATGAGACATTTTTAGACAGCAACATGGTTTATAAATGCTTTCTGTATATACATTTCAGGATGACTACAGCCTTTATGGCATCCAAGCATTCTCTAATCAGTTTGGAAGGCAAGGTGGATGTGTGGCATTTCATCTCACCATCCCAACATCGCCCACAATGGCTGAAATACAAGAAATGACAGATACGCTGGAGAGTTCAACTGCTCGGGTTGTGGTGGTGTTTGCTACAGAAGGGAAGCTCCTAAATCTGTTCTTAGAAGTAAGTAGTGATATATAGTGTTATTATGCTCATAATTGTTTTCATGAAAATTGCTGCATTATTTTATCTATGATTTTCCAGCTAGCTCAAAGGAATGTGACAGGGATACAATGGATAGCCAGTGAAGCCTGGGTGACCTCGAGCCGACTGGCCTCACCCCAGTTTCTCCACATTCTACAGGGAACACTGGGCTTCACTTTCCCTGGAGTCAGCATCCCAGGCTTGAAAGAGTTTCTTTTGAATGTCCGACCCTCTCCCAAACCAGGAATGGAATTTTTCAATATGTTCTGGGAAGAACATTTTGGTTGTAAGCTAGAGTTTGAAAGCCAAAGAGCCAAAGACTATGAAGCAGATGATTTTAATGATAATGATAGTTTTCGTTACAACCCAGGTTTCCAAAACAATTCTCTTTATATGGTCGGATTTAATGTGGGACAAAAAAGTTTATTTAACATGTCAGCTTATAAAGACGGTGAATATGCTTTTGAAAAGCCTGTATGCACAGGGTCAGAGGATTTGAGAAACACTGACAGCAGTTATAGTGATGTATCTCAGGTTCGAATATCCTACAATGTGTATAAAGCTGTGTATGCCATTGCCCATGCTCTGCACACTTTTTTGAACTGCGATTCAGCAGGACCTAGTGGGGGATTGTGTGAGAAACACAGCTCATTTTCAAATGGTCAGGTAATTGAAAATATTATAAAATATTTAAAATCAACATTTATGTAATTCAACATTCATGGGATTCATGTGTAGTTTTTTGACATTCTTTGTTTTGTTTTTCTAATTTTCTTTTCCTGTAGTTTCTTCATCATCTGAAAATGGTAAATTTCCACAACCAGTTTGATGAGAACGTGTATTTTGACACCAATGGAGAGCCTGTCCCTCTTTATGACATTATTAACTGGCAGAAGGACAGCAAGGATGAAATCAGGTGAGCTATATATACATAAAGGTGGAAATGAACTGCATGTTGAAGTAATTGTGAACAATAAACTGTAGTAACATTTAACATTAACCTAATTGCTTTTTCAAATATTTCATGCTACTTTATGCTAGATTTATCAAAGTTGGAACCTATGATGGTTCAGCACCACAGAGAGAGCAGTTGCAGATAATAAAGAACAGTATTGTATGGACAAAAGGACAGTTACAGGTAGGTCATAGTTATCTTGCACGTATTTGATATGACACCTAAAATAAAGATGTTTTAAACTAAAGTAAATTTGATACACTATCTCAGATTCTCAGATACAACATATTTATGCCCGTTATTTTACTTTTCTCTGTTCCTTGTTCAGGTTCCTGTATCTCAGTGTAGTGCTCCATGTCCTCCCGGCAACAGGCAGGCCACACGCCAAGGAGAACCCAAATGCTGCTTTGACTGTTTGCCCTGTGCAGATGGAGAGATCAGTAACAAGACTGGTAGTCTATATATGTTTATTATGTTTATTTTTTTTTAAATCAATTATTATGTAGTGTAATAAAGAAGGTCATTGAATTTAAAGTTGCACAGTTTAAACCAGAACCATCAAAACATGCTGATATGCAATTAGAAGTTACTGAATGTTTATACACATATATCTATGTTTTGTGTTACGAAAGGTTCTACTGAGTGCACAAAATGTCCTGAGTACTTCTGGTCAGACAAAGAAAAAGTGAAATGTGTTGCAGGGGAAGAAGAATTCCTCTCTTTCTACGACACCATGGGTATCATCCTGGTAGCACTCACCCTGCTTGGATTCATCCTGACATCCATCATCACAATTATTTTTCACAGTTTCCGCAATACACCCATTGTCAAGGCCAACAACTCAGAAATAAGTTTCTTGCTTCTCCTGTCACTCAAGCTCTGTTTCCTGTGTTCTCTGGTGTTCATTGGTCAGCCATCTTGGTGGACATGCAGGCTCCGCCAAGCAGCATTTGGGATCAGCTTTGTTCTGTGTCTCTCTTGCTTACTTGTTAAGACCATTGTGGTCCTCCTGGCTTTCCGGACTAGTATATCTGGTTCCAGGGGTTGGAAGCTGTTTGGAACATCTCAGCAGAGGATTCTGATCATCTGTACGACAGCTCCTCAGGTAGGACGAACAGTCACTGTCACTTAAACATGAGTTTAACGTGTGTTTTGGTATTCTTCTGTCATCCTATCCTCCCCTCAGATTTGTCTCTGTTCTGGCTGGGTGTTGGGAGCACCTCCCTTTCCATTCAGGAACCCAAACTACCAAGCTTTAACTGGAAAAGTGAGTATATTTTCTGTATTTACCTGATATATCATATCAACCATCAAAAAATGTCCCTATCTTTATCTTCATATCTATATCAATATCTATATATCTACATCTATATCTGTCAGGTACTGTGTCCATGCAGGCAGGAAAAGACCCAAATGCAGACTCAAAGAGACAATAACTTGAACTTAAACACAGCTTTATTGCTGGACCCAAGCAAAACAACACAGCTGTCACTAATTAACAGACGGGACCAGGGAGACGCAAAACCAGAAACATTAACATAGGATAAAGACTGTGAAAGTAAAACAGGAAATGATGAGAAAACACACACCGATGAGACCAAGAATAACAGAAGAACACATAACAGAGAGAACTATAATTACAATACAAAGAGAAATACATAATCCAGAAAGTATAACCTAACTCAAAAACATAAACACTGGATCACCAGACCCAGGACCGTGACAATATTTATCTATATATATATGTATCTCCCGATAGATAGATAGATAGATAGATAGATAGATAGATAGATAGATAGATAGATAGATAGATAGATAGATAGATAGATAGATAGATAGATAGATATTGTCACGGTCCTGGGTCTGGTTATCCAGCGTTTAGGTTTTTGAGTTATTGATCTATATATGTATCTGTCTATATATATCTGTACATATATATATATATATATATATATATATATATATATATATATATATATATATTATGGAATGCCCTTTAGGAAAATATTATATATATATTCCAACCAAAGTCTGAATATATAGTATGATCTTTTGAATATATAGAATGAAACTTGAGTATATAGAATGAAACTTGAATATATAGAATGAAGCTTGAATATATAGAATGATCTTTTGAATATATAGAATGAAGCTTGAATATATAGAATGAAACTTGAATATATAGAATGATCTTTTGAATATATATATATAAAAAGCGAGAGAGAGGCTCTGAGAGAATTCATATAAAATCTCCCTGTATTCATACTTGTTTAACATCATTAGATTGTTGTGGAGTGTAAAGAGCCATGGCCTCCTGGATTCTACCTGCTCCTTGGTTACATTGGCCTACTGGCCTTTGTCTGTCTTCTCCTGGCATTCTTTGGACGAAAGCTACCGGACACATTCAACGAAGCAAAGTTCATCTCCTTCAGCATGCTAATTTTCTGGGCTGTATGGATTTCTTTCATCCCAGCTTATGTCAGTTCTCCTGCAAAATTTTCTGTGGCAGTGGAAATATTTGCTATCTTAGCATCCAGTTTTGGATTGTTACTATGTATATTTGTTCCCAAATGTTATATTATTTTACTGCACCCTGAGAGGAATATTAAGAAAGGGATGATTGGAAAATATCAAAGATGAACATTTATATTTTCAGTGTTTTTCAGGGTAACTAATAAAATGCTCACATTTGAATTTGAAGCTAAATAAAATACCCTATGAGAGATGTCTTTGTGAGATGTCTTTGTGATTCTGGATAGTGTTTTAAAATACGTTCAGCTGGAAGCTGGTTCCATAGAAGAGGGGCCTGAAAACTGAAGGCTCTGCATCCCATTCTACTTTTAAACACTCTAGGAACAACAAGTAAGCCTGCAGTGGAAGAGCGAAGTACTCTAATGGGATGGTAGGGTACTATAAGGTCATCAAGATAAGGGCCTGATTATTCAAGACCTTGTATGTGAAGAGCAGGATTGTGAATTCAATTCTGAATTTAACAGGGAGCCAATGAAGGGAAGCCAATACAGGAGAAATATGCTCTCTCTTTCTAGTCCTTGTCAGTACTCTTGCTGCAGCATTTTGGATTAACTGAAGGCTTTTCAGGGAGTTTTAGGACAACCTGATAATAATGAATTACATTAGTCCAGTCTAGACGTAATGAATGCATGAACTAGTTTTTCAGACAGGATATTTCAAATTTTAGAGATATTGAGTAAATGGAAGAAAGCAGTCCTACATATTTGTTTAATATTTGCATTGAGGGACATATGCTGGTCAAAAATGACTCCAAGGTTCCTCATAGTGTTACTGGATGCCAAGGTTATGCCATCCAGAGTAATAATCTGGTTAGATGCAATATTTCTAGGTTTTCATGGCCGAGTGCAGTAACCTCAGACTGATCTGAATTTAGAAGTAGAAAGGTCATCCACGTCTTTATGTCTTTAAGACATTCCTGCAGTTTAACTAATTGGTGTGTGTTATCTGACTTCATGGATAGATAAAGTTGAGTGTCATCAGCATAGCAGTAAAAATGTAAGCTATGGTTTCTGATGATACTGCCTAAGGGAAACGTGTAATGTAAACGGAATCAGAACCATGTGGAACTCCATAATTGACCCTACTGTGTGAAGAGGACTCTCCATTTGCATGAACAAATTGGAGTCTATTAGATAGATATGATACAAACCACTGCAGCACAGTACCTGTAATACTTACAGCATATTTCAATCGCTATAATAAGATATTATGGTTAACAGTATTGAACACTGCACTGAGGTCAAGCAGGGTAAGCACAGAGATGAGTCCACTGTCAGAGGCCATAAGACGATGATTTGTAACCTTCACTAAAGATGTTTCTGTACTGTGATGAGCTCTGAAACCTGACTGAAACTCTTCAAATTAGTCATTCCTCTGCAGATGATCTGTTAGCTGTTTGACAACCACTCTTTCAAGAATTGATATAAAAACAAGGTTGTAAATTGGTCCATAATAGCTAAGTCTGATGGGCAAAGAGATGGCTTTTTGATCATCGGCTTAAATGCTGCAAGCTTGAAGGCCTGTGGTACATAGCCGATTATTAGAGATAGGTTGATCATATTTAAGACTCAAGCATTGATTAATGGCAGGACTTCTTTGAGCAGTCTTGTAGCAATGGGGTCTAAAAGACACATTGATGGTTTGGAGGAAGTAATTACTAAAATTGACTCAAAGATCAATTGGAGAAAAAGACTAAATGAATATCAACGGTACTGAAAGTAGCTGTAGATAATGTTACCTCTCTGAGATGATTATGAGTCATTTTTTCTCTAATGGTTAAAATTTTATTTGTGAAGAAATTCACAAAGTCATTACAAGCTAATGTTAAAGGAATGGTTGGCTCAACAGCGCTCTGACTTTTTGTCAGCCTGGCTGCAGTGCTGAAGAGAAACCTAGGGGTGTTCTTATTTTCTTCAATCAGTGATGAATAGTAAGATGTTCTAGATTTCTGGAGGACTTTCTTATAAAGCAGCAAACTTATGAGTTATCTGATGTAAGGTGCACCTTTGAGAGTTATACAAGGGAGTCAAGTGCTTCTGATTAGAGGTTCTCTTTTCATAGGAATTACAGTATCTAGAGTCATACGTAGTGAGCAGGTAAAATTATTAACAAGATAATCGACCTCTCTTGGAGCAGAGTTCAGGTAGCTGCCTGGCTCTGTGTTAATAAAGGACATTGAAGATGATAACAGTCGGTGAATTACATTCTTAAACTCAGTTACAGCACTTTTAGGAAGACATCTACTGTGATTAATTCCATTCCTCATTCCTGTGTAATTACTTTTTGTAAATTTAAATGTTATTAGGAAATGATTAGACAGGAGAGGGTTTTCAGGAAACACTGTTAAATGTTCAGTTTCTATGCCATATTTTAAAACAAGATCTAAAGCGCGATGAAAGTGATGAGTGGGTTCTTTTACATTTGAGAGAAGCCAATTGATTCTAATAACAGATTAAATTTCGTGTTGAGGCTGTCATTTTTGGCATCTACATGGATGCTAAAATCAGCCACAATAATTATCTTATCTGAGGTGACCACTAAATCAGATCAACTCTGAGAAATCAGACAGAAACTCTGTGTAAGGCCTGTGTGGATGATAGATGATAACAAAAAAGACTGTTTTTTGAGTTTTCCAGCTAGGTTGGACAAGGGTAAGCATCAGGCTTTCAAATTAATTAAAACTCTGTCATGGTCTTTGGTTGATTGAGCTGGTGTGGGAAAATGCTGCCACACTGCGCCCTCGGCATGCACATAATCATCCTGCTGTAACCAGGTTTCTGTAAGGCAGAGAAAATTGATTTGTTGGTCAACTATTAACTCGTGTACTAACAGAGACTTGGAAGAGAGACCTAATCTTCTGAGGTCCAGACCAACCGCGCTCTAGTTATCCCACCTCTCTGGTCCTGACATCACTGAAATATGGAAGACCCTAGATTAGGAGATGTCCCACAGCTGCCCTGCCTGCCGGGCACAGCCCCTTGAGCTCGCTGCACCACCCCTCCCCAGCAGCGGAGCCAGAAACCACACCTCTGCCTTACACGGCAAGCCAGGTGGGCTCCCTTCTTTACACTATTTAACTTTACTGTTTCCTAAAGGCCCTGGTCCAGGAACACAAAACCAGATACTCTGTTTCTGAGTTGCTTTTTGTTGAGCAGACTGTGCTTATACATTCTAATTTGAGTTTTACAGGTTGTATAGAAAGAGCAGGTGAAGGTGGTGGCTGAATAGGTAGTTGAGTTAATGACTTGGCAGGTAACTGAGTTAATGACTGAGCGGGAAATTGAACTGCATACTGAGCAAATGACGGCGCTCATGACTAAACAGATAACAAAATGGATGACTGAGCTGCAGGCTGCGATAATGGCTGAGCAGCATACTGAGCTAACGACAGAGCTACAGGCTGCGCTACAGCCTGAGTGAGTGACTGAGTAGAAGCCTGAGCGGCTGCCTAAACTGAAGCCTGAGCAGCTTACTGTAGTGATGGTTGTAGCAGAAGTGGAGCAGGTGAAAAACAGTCCTTTAAATCCTCAGAAGTTCATTGAGTAACCTCCATTCCCTGGAACTGTCCCAGTTTCCTCTCCTGTTCCCGAGTCTGACAGTGTGGTGTAGTGTGAATGGAGTGAGAGCGTGACCGACTGAACAGGAGCATGGAATGAACATTGGATCAGAGTGTGGAGTGTGTTGGATTGGATTGTGTGAACGAGCCTGTTGCCCTTGTTCCCTGGGTCCCTGGAACCCTCGCACTTTGTATATAGCTTCACCTGCTGTTTTTGTGTAAATAAACTGTTGACTTTTATTCTTAGATCTGGTCTGTGCTTGAGTCCGTTCTGTCCCATGACAGAATGATCCAGCCAGCATGACCAGGATCTGGTCCATCAGGCTCTCGCAGCACAGGAAGTGCTGCTGTCCCGCCACGAGCAAATGTTCACACATCTGCATGGTGAAATTGCCATTCCCCCTTAGGCAGTCACGCAGGAGATGCCGCTGGTAAGCACATTACCACCTTATTTCCCTCCTCCACAGGAAGATTCTGCTTCAGCCAAGGGGCCCGTTCTTCCTCTCACTCCACCTTCATCCATGGAAAGTTACTTACCCACACCGTAGCTGTTCTCCTGTTGGACAAATGTGCAGGATTCCTCACCCAATGTTCACTTATCTTACGCCTGCAGAAGTGCTCCTGTGAGAATTATGGCAGATTACTCTATAGACTTTTGGATTCTGGCCGAAAATACTGGTTGGTGTCAAGAAGCCCTCAGCCTTATTGAAAAATGTAAACGACGAGTTAAAGGATGAATTAACCATGTGTGAGTTGCCCTCTTCCCTAGGTGCCATGATGTCTTTCTGTATTCAGGTGGATGACATGCTACGAACCCTCAGTTCATTATGGGCCGAGCTGCAGTGGGAGCACTGCCAAGCCAAGACATTTCTGGTAGCGTGAAGGAAGTGATGAAGGTGAGAAACCTATGAGAGCATGCATAGACTATCACGGATTAAACATCATAACAGTAATAAAACAAGTATCCATTATCTCTGCTCTCCTCTGCTTTCAAGCTCCTCCAGGGAGCCACTATTTTCAGCAAGCTTGACCTGTTGAACGCCTATCACTTGGTAAGGATCCGTGAAGATGATGAGTGAAAGACGCCGTTCAATACGTACCTTGGACACTTTGAGTACCTGGTGATACCATTCGGCCTAACCATGTTCCAGGCCCTGGTGAACGATGTGCTAAGGGATTACATTCATATTCTCCTACCTTGATGGTATCTTAATCTTCTCTAAGTCAGTTTCAGAGTATGAGAACCATGTCAGACAGGTCCTTGAGTATCTCCTGGAAAACAGACTCTTTGTGATAGGTGAAAAGTGCCAGTTTCATGTCAATACAGTCTCATTACTTTGTATACTACCTTGAAGCGACTGTTGTTGTGATTTGGTGCTATATAAATAAAATTGAATTGAACTGAATTGAACAGAGTAAAACCTCTCCTGAGGCCCAATCAACCTTCCTTTGCCTTAAGGAGCAGTTTGTCGCTGCACCTGTCCCAACCAGACCTCAGCCTGCAATTCGTGGTGGAGGTGGATGCCTCTGACTCTGTGGTGGGGGCTGTACTCTTGCAACAAAGGGATGGTAAGCTTCATCTATGTGCTTTTTTACTCTCGCCGTCTAACCCCACCAGAGAGAAACTACGATGTCGGGGAGCAGGAATCAAGCTGGCATTGGAGGAGTGCAGGCACTGGTTGGAGGGCACAGCTCAACCATTCATTGTTTGGACTTATCACAAGAACCTGGCATACCTGCAGTCAGCAAATCATTTAAATGCTCGTCAAGCCAGGTGGGCTCTGTTTTTTACTCGTTTCCATTTTTCCATCACCTGGGTCTCGTAATGTCAAACAGGATGCCTTGTCACGCCAGTTCGCAGTCACCGAAGGCAATGTTGATCCAGACCAGTTCTGCCAGCTTCTTTCGCTATTGGGTCACTTGGGAGATTGAGTCCACCAGGCCCAGCGGACCGACCCAGATCCTGGGAATGGACACCCAGGTCGGCTCTTTGTGCCTGCTTCCATTTGCGCTCATGTACTGCATTGGGGACACACGGCCTGATTTACCTGTCATTCTGGGGTGCACCGCACCATTGCCTTCCTGCAGCAGTACTTCTGGTGGCCAAAGCTGTCTCGAAACGTACGTGAATATGTCCTGGTCTGCTCTGTTTGCGTCCAGAACAAGTTCTCCAGCTGACCGCTGGGTTGTTGCAGCCTCTGTCCATGCCGTCCCAACCCTGGTCACACATAGCCCAGGACTTTGTCACCGGATTATCCACCTCTGGAGGTAACAACCACATACTCACCATTGTCATTTGGTTCTCCAAGACAGCTTACTTCGTGGCCCTCCCTAAACCTCTGACTTCCCTAAACTGGCCCTGGAAACCAGGCAATTGCTCACAACTCGCGTGGGATCCGGGATGACATCGTATCAGACCATGCACCACAGTGTGTCTAGCCTTCAGACAGGATCTGAAGAGAAGTTCCTCGCTGGGCGCTAAGGTCATGGGGTGTTCTAAAATGTTTGACTGGTAGTGTGCGTTTACCTAAATCTTATATCATTGAATATTGCCTGTGAATAAACCTTATGAATCTAGACAAGAGTTCCATTTCTGAGTGCCCAGTTCGAAGATAAGGCATTAGCCAAGTTGGTAAAATACTTTGGCTGTCACAGTACTGGGTCTGTGACCCAGTATTTGTGTGTGGCAGAGGTGTGGTCCCGGGCCCAGCTGCAGGAGAGCCGTGGTGCAGTGAACTGGTCCAGCACTCTTCGTGTCCTCTGGAGGCTCTGGAGAGTTGGTCCAGCACTGCCTCGTTTCCACTGGAGGTTCAGATAAGCCGGTCCAGCACTCCCTCATTTTAGGTGGAGGCTCAGGAGAGCCGGTCCAGCCCCCCACAGCTTCCATGCCACTGTCTGTGTCCGCTGGAGGCTCAGGTGAACTACTTCAGCACTTTCTCATCTCCACTGGGGGCTCTGGAGAGTCCGCCCAGCCGACGCCTGTCTCTGCTGGGGGCTCTGGAGAGTCTGCCCAGCTTTTGCCAGTCTCCACTGGGGGCTCTGCAAAGTCCAGCCAGCCATCAGATCAACCACCTGTGGCTGCCATGCCAACCGCAGCTTCAGTTCCGTCTCTACCAGAGGTCGTCTGGTCTGCAGGTCGTCTGGTCTAGCTGGTCTCTGCCAGAGATCAGCACGCCAACATGTCCATGTGGTGTTCGGCCTACACGTCCACGTCCATCAACCAAGCCACACCGATGCCAACCATCCCCCAAGCAGCACCAACGACGGGCGCCATCCAAGTCACCTAAAGCTCTTCGTTTCGGTCATCTCCTTTCTCTGCTTCTGAAAAGTCCCTCCTTCACCACCGTCGTCCTTCAGATCTGTTGGCCAAGGATCTTTCCTGAAAAGGTGGCCTCCTGGGTGGCTGTAGCTCAGGAGGTAGAGCAGGTCACCTACTGATCGAAGGTTGGTGGTTTGATCTCCTCTAGTCTGCATGTCAAGTGTCCTTGGGCAAGATACTAACCGGAAGTTGCTCTCCGATGCATCCATCGGAGTATGAATGTGTGTGAATGTAGTTAGAAAGTACTAGGTATAGAGAAAGTGCTTGTGAGAATGGGTGTGATTGGATGAACGTGGCATGTTGTATACAGCGATTTGAGTACTAAGGAAGAGTAGAAAAGCGCTATATAAGAATCAGTCCATTTACCATTTACCATCTAAACTGTGTTGTCGCTGCCGCTTTCCATGCAGTCGGCCTCCGGACCTACTCCGCCTGTGTAGCTACAACATCTCATGTGGTTGGCCTCGTCAACAAGAGGTGCTTTGTCTCAGGTGCCACTGCTGGCTCCGCAGTTGGCCTCCAGAACTGCTCTGTCGATGTCGCTGCCGCTGGTTCCGCGGTCGGCCTCCTGAACCTTTTTGCTTTGGACTGTTTTTTTGGAGCCCTCTGTCCTGGACTGCTCGCCACCTACCCGGGTTGGGTTGGACATTGTTTTGTTTGTTATTCGTAGGGGTGTCTGGAAGGGTATCTGTCATGACCAAGTTTTTGTGTTTAGGTTCTTCTATTCTTTGATTCAGTTTTATTTATGTTCTCCTTATTGGTCTTGATGTGTTATATGCTTAGTTTCTAGTCTTTAGTTTTCTGTCACTGTCTTCCTTGTGTACCACGTTTAGTTACTGTTCTGTGTTTCATGTTCCCTCTATTCCCCTAGTCCAGTGATGGGGAACTCAAGGCCTCAAGAGCTGGCGTCCTGCAGGTTTTAGATATAACCCTGGGTCAGCACACCTAAATCAAATTGTTAGTTCATTACCAGGCCTCTGCAGAACTTCAAGAATACTCTGTGGGTTGGGATTGCATAGGGCATACAGAGTTTTCGGGTTGGACCTGCACAGGGCACACTAGACAGAGGCTGGGGCAGCACAGGATATTCAAGACACAGGGCACACTGGACACCCAAATGCAGACTAAGAGAGAGTCAGAATTCTTGTTCTGTTTGTTTTTTTTTCATTCTGGCATGAAATCATAAACCTGGAAACATGCACAGCAAATTCAAAAGTGTTAAATGTTTTGGTGTTAATAGTCTTCTTGCACAAGTAGAGTCACATTCTTTTAATGTAACTCTGAGGTGTAAAATGATAGTAGTTAAAATAGAGTGTTAAAAATGAGTGTTTCTATGTCAAATCTGGAGGTGTTACAATGGAAACATTAACTCTTGACTTCTTAACTCTGAACTCCTACAAGGGCTATGACACCATTAGAGTAAATTCACAGACTCCGCCCCCAGCACCATAGACTCCAATCGAAGCTGAAGTGAAGCCGTTTCAGAACATTTTGCTCTACATATTTGAGTTGTTTGCCATGCTTGGTAAGTCATTTTTTCAAAGATTGTTTCAATTATTTCTATTAGCTTTTACTTCTGTGGCTCTTTGGAGTTGAGACAAAGCTGTGTGAAAGGCATTAGCCATGTTGCTCGCTGATAGCATAATATTCTGTGTTAGCTAGCTGAAAGGTATTGTTTGCGGGAAAATACCACAGCCTTGGAAAAAAAGCTTGCATGTGAATTTTCAGTCAAACTTTTGGTCAAATACACCTAAAACAATGTGTAGAATGTGAAATGTTGGTATAATGGTGCTACTTGAAGCCTGAAAACGATCGCCCATATAAAAAAAAACGAGCAAACAGCAGTAGCAGACTTCCTGACTGGTTAGCATAGATCCCTCCAGAGTTTTGTGCACACGGTTTAAAATTAAAAAGGTTGAGGTTTTACATTTAGTTCAGTATTACCTGTTGTCTGTGTCCTTGTCTTTTGGGAAAATACTTTACACAAGTAATGGCTCAAAGAGGATTCCTTTTTGTTTTACTGTGCTGCAATTGTTTACTGGATTATTTGTGCCATTAATTAGTGTCAACTAATTTTTATTCAATCTCCGCACAGGATATGCTTGTGAAGATGGAATATGGGGGAGAGCGGAAGTGCGTTGAAGTTCCACAAAGTGATGAATGAAGGACATGCATATTGTATTGAAGAAATAAGTGATGAGAATGCTGTTATTTGCATTTACCAGCTCACCTATGTCAGACCTTTTGATAAACAAAATTCTAATGAAAGTGAGAACATGTACACTGTTACATCTTTCAGAAAATGTTTTGAAATTGTGGTGCACAGTTCAGAATAAATGTTTTTCAAAAACCATTGCGTCTTTTTAGTAAATGTTTATTTCCAAAAGAAATTTCTAGAAGTTCAGAACAGTAAAATTCCCGCTTTTTAGAATGAATTAGAAGATAACTTTTACGTAGTTAAACTAAAATACTCTTTGAGAGTTAATATATAAACTCTTAACACCAAGTGTTAAATTATCAACTCCAGACAGATTTGGTGTTTAACACTAAATCAGAGTTAACGTACCAACTCTCCAAAAAGAGTTAAATTAACACTCTCTGGTGTCCACTGGACATTACATTATATTCTTCATTTCCAGTTAATACTTGTACAGCTGCTGTTATTGTGTATATATTTATTTATATTTCTTCATACATTCTTATATAGTTCTATATTGTGTATTTTGTTGTACAGTTATTTTATTTTCAACTTTAATTTATATATTTTATCTTATTCTTTCCCAGTTAAATTTACCCTTCATTCTAATTTGTGTTGTACAGTTATTTTATTTTCAACTTTAATTTATATATTTTATCTTATTCTTTCCCAGTTAAATTTACCCTTCATTCTAATTTGTGTTGTACAGTTATTTCATTTTTAACCTTAATTTATATTTTATTCCTTCCTAGTTAAATTTACCCTTTTTAATTTTTCATATTTATTTCCTATCTTATTGATAGCCTTATCCTTTTTTGTTTTCTTTAGGTCACGAGCAGTTGTCCAAGCATTTCACTACATATCGTATTGTGTATGACTGTGTACGTGACAAATAAAATTTGAATTTGAATTTGAATTTGAAATTGAATTTGAATTTGAATAAAACAGGAAACATGGAGAGAAATAACCTGGGATGCAAGCTGGACAGGAGAGAGGGAGAGAGAGAGAGAGAGGGGGGGGGGGGCATGGGAACATCGATAAACATGATAGGCAGGAGAAATGGAATGAACATGAGGGGAACATGGGAACGGAAAAGGGACATATACATATAAACACAGAGAGGGACACAGGGCAGAGACACAAGGGGAACCTAAATGGACAAGGAGACTACACATCACAAACAGAGGAGACTGAATTAAACACAAGAAGGGAAACGTAAACAAGATGAGAAGACAGGAGACAGAGACATTACTGAAACACATAAAATGGATGTGAGCTTAAGATAACGAAATGAGACTTGAACATGAACAATAAACATCAAAATATAAGAAAACTCAAAACACTGGGTCAAACGACGGTGAAAAGCACTAACAGAACTGTAAAAACCTATCATCAAACTCCAGACTGTACATACAGATGGATTTTTCATTGTGACTGGTGACTTTAATCTTGAAAATGTTGAGACAGTACCACCCAATCAGTACCAACATGTGGACTTTGCTACAAGAGGAGAGAACTGCTTGAATAAAGTGTACACCAAAATGTGTGATGTCTACAAAGCAGCTGTGCACCCTCACATCATTTCTTTAGACAAGACTACAGTGTTGTTGCGGCCTTCATACACATCACTGCTGAAATGCACCAGACCTGCCAGAAGAACCACCAGTTGTCTCAGCACTGCAGGATTGTTTTGAGTACACAGACTTACACATGTTTAAAGATGCAGCTACTCATGATGGCTGTGTGAATTTGGATGAGTACACTGAATCTGTGTCCTCCGTCATCGGAAAGCACACAGAGGATGTCACCATCTTCAAGCACATTTCCACAAGAACTAAAAAAAGCCCTGTTTTTTCAGCAATACATTAGTGAGAGAGATGTATAGGGAAGAGAGAAGAATGGTGTGTTTCGGTCAAGGAATAAAGCTAATCTTAAAACAACCAGGGCCAAACTCTTCCGCTTTAGCAATACAAAAAATTCTCAGTTTATGGCAGGGCATTCAAGGCATCACCCAGTACAAGTCTTCATCAAGCATCAAGCATGTCATCACTTTTTAACACACTGTCTGGCCCGTCCCCACTCAACCAACCAACCTATTTGGATGGCGAACTGAGTCTGCTGCACACCTACACTTTACTCAGCACTGTTTTATGATTGACATGCTACTTCATAGACTTTTTTTCTTCATCCATCCAGAATACTGCAGGGAAACAGACTAGGTGCAAACAAAGCAGACTGTCACTTGACAGGTTCAGACTTCACAAGGAACTATTCCAAAGTGAAGCTTTAAATAAATACAGGAGGTAATTACTAGGTAGAGTAGTAGTAGTATTAAAACACTCAATTCAATGGAAGAGGTGATCATCACTTTTATATGTTCAAGTGTATGTGTGGAGAATATAATAAGGCCTTGGGGCAATTAGATGTAAAACACAATATTTATGAGTGTTTTATCACTTTAAAGCCGGTCGGAGCGGGCACGCTCTGTTTTGCGTAACTATTCTTAAATCCCGGTAGCTCTGCAACCACGTAAGCTAGCGCAATAATTTTTTTGCATATGAAACCGGAGGAGTTGTACTTACTTCTTATGCCATCAGCTTGTCCTAGGTCACAGTTTCCTTCCACATATAGCTTTGCAAAAACTGCATAAAAAGCGCTTGCAGCGAGCTTTCCAGTGATGCCATGATCTAGTAAAGCAGCATAAGGAACGAGCTCCGTCCAGATGAATACATTACTCCTAACTACAATTTTAAAAGTTGGCAATTTCCATTCCAACCGGCATGGCATCGTCCCTGAGAGGCAAGGGATCCAGCAAACAGGATCAAAATAAAGATAAAGGCGAGCATTTGAAGCAAATAACTTTGTCCTCGAATGCAGATGCTAATGCTACTGCTAGCACTCGTGATGCAGATACGAGGATATTAGCAGAACTGGAGAAGATAAGAAAAGATAACAAAGATGGGCATATGGAAACACAGCAAGCTCTGACGAGACTGGAGGCGTCTTTCAAGATTTTGAGAGAAGATATGACAAAGCTGGAAAACAGACTCCCGACACACAATGGCCCCAAATCCAAAAAATCTTGTAGTTTAAATACAATGATTAAGGAATTGGGCCTAGTGGATGTGTGACGCCAGTTCCACCCCCAAGAAAAAGATTTTACTTTTTATTCACATGTACATCGCAGCCATTCAAGGATAGACATGTTTTTAATGCCTAGGACGGACCTTTATAGGACTAGACAGTGTAGCATAGAAGCAATCACTATCTCTGATCACGCCCCGGTTTGTCTGACATTAAGACTGAATCCAAACAATAATTTTAAATATTGGAGAGCCAATGTATCTATCTTGAATAATGAAACAACCTGACAAGAACTTCAAAACAGTCTGACTGAATATATTCAATTCAATGATAATAATGAGGTGTCTCCTTCAATCTTGTGGGAGAGTGCCAAAAGTTATTTGAGAGGTAATATTATAGCAGTTTCATCTAGACTGAAAAAGGAGAGATTAGCAGAACAAACAGAACTAGAAAACAAAATTAAGAAATTAGAGAAAGTCTATCAGGTAACTAAAGACACTGGAACTTTGAACTCATTGAAAGAGCAGAGGCAAAAGTTGGATGA
This sequence comes from Rhamphochromis sp. 'chilingali', assembly GCF_963969265.1. Classification (NCBI taxonomy): domain Eukaryota; kingdom Metazoa; phylum Chordata; class Actinopteri; order Cichliformes; family Cichlidae; genus Rhamphochromis; species Rhamphochromis sp. 'chilingali'. The sequence goes on from NC_137935.1 coordinate 14,759,021, forward strand.
TTTACTAACGTATAAGGCGGAGGGACAACTACGCTTTGTTAATCAAAAGTACTACCAATACGGCAATCGGGCAAGCCGACTGCTGGCATTTCAGCTGCGTGAAGAGCAATCAAGTAGGGTTGTTCATAAAATTAAATGTCCAAACTCTGGAAAAATTGTGTGCCAACCTAAGGAAGTTGCAAAAGCATTTTCTTTGTATTATCAGGAATTGTATAAAGAAGAAAATGTCCCAAATAAATTTGAAAAGATTGAACAATTTCTTAACCCGATAAATCTTAGTAAACTGTCTCAGGAAGAAGCTGAACTAATAACAAATCCAATCACCATTGAAGAAATGAAAAACAGCATTGGAAAACTGAAAAACAACAAGTCCCCCGGAGTGGATGGACTGCCTGGGGAGTATTACAAATTTTTTGAAAAAGAGCTAACACCATTGTTATGCAAAGTTTATAATTATGCATTATTTAAAAGTGATCCCCCTCAGTCATGGTCTGAAGCTATTATTAGTGTCATCCATAAAGAAAGTAAGGACCCGACTTTATGCATGTCTTATCGCCCTATCAGCCTGCTTTGTGTTGATTTAAAAATTCTTACAGCCATTATTGCAAATAGAATTCAAAAACATATAAGAAAACTAGTGAAACCTGACCAAACAGGTTTTATTTCCCATACACTGTTAAAAAAATCCGTAAATTTAGGGGTCCCTTTACCGTGGATTTGCTACGGATTCGCTCCGTTTTGCGAAATACGGAAAGTTTGCTGTTGCGCAAGGCAGAATTTTCTCCCCCAGCCAGAATATTCCGACGCCATTACTTTCAGTGCGGTCAGTGCCTACCTAAATTTCTGCAAGTCACAAGGAAAGTTGGAAACAGGTTGGTTGTGTGGAATGAGAATGAGAATGGAGTGCCACCTTGTTCCCCCTCGTACATTAAATGGTCTCGATAGGCAGTTGGTAGTGGTGTGTATGTGAGTGGACGTTTGCTGCTAGCTGCGTTAGCATTAGCCAGCCGCCTGCGCTTCGTAAGTACATCAAAAACCATTTTTTCCCTCCCTCTTACATGAAATTTGGTCTCGATAGTCAGTTGGTAGCCGTGTGTGTTTCATGGTAACATTTGAATGTGTGGGTTTTGCGTTATTTTGAAGCGTGGTTTGCCCAACTAAAGTTAACGTTAGCCCATAAGTTGGATGCGCGCGCTTGTGTGTGTGTGTGTGTGTGTGTGTGTAAATTAGCCACGTGTGTATTGTTATAGCTCGCTGTGTTACGTTAGCATGCAACTGAACATGGTAATAATTAAAAGGGGTGATAGTTAAGTAGAATCAGATTTCATGGCAGAAAACATTGCAGCCCAAAGAGAGTGGCCCATGCAGCCCAACGCAGATTACTTATTTGAAGGTACCTGAAAAGTGAATATGCTTCACTGTGCTGATATAAATTTATTGTTTTCATATTGATTCTGTTCTGATTCTGGCTATCCGTCAATTGGCAAATTCAATCTCTTAAAAATGTTGACTTGTAACATTTGTGGCTTTAACGCTCGGTCTTCGACTGATTACTTGAAACACTGCCGAACACACAGAAATAATAATAATGTATCTTTTTTATGTGGCCATAGGGATTGCAGAAGGAAGTTTAACACATACAGTAGCCTTGCTGTGCATATGTCACGAGCTCATGTAGACAGAAGGAGCACACAAACATGGAACCGTAATGTGTCTGTACAGTTAAGGTGCTTGTTTAATTTTTGCAGCAGTGAATATGATGATCTTAAAACTTTAAAGTGTCATTTGAGTGGTCACATAGATGAGGGTTTGACTGTAACGTGTCCCTTTGATGGATGTTCTAAGACATTCAATGTAAAGTCATCCCTAACGCATATTTCCAGATACCATAAAGGGTGGGATGTTACCAAGATAGCCCCAGTTCATATATGTGAACTAACAGAACGGTCTTTCCAAGGTGAAGGATCACATGTAGAACCTGAAGAACCTGAAAGTTTTAACATTGATGCAGAACAAAGTGATAATTTCTGCAGTGATCAAGTGAAAGACAACTTCACAGAGAGTCTTGCTCAGTTTTACTTGGGTTTACAGGCAAAATATTTGGTTCCAGCCTCCACAATAACAGAAATAGCAAATGAAATGAGAACTATAAGTGATATTCAACAGGAATATACTGTGGATGCACTAGCCTGTGAACTGGGGCAGTATGGTGTTCCAAGGGAGACTGTAACATCTCTTGGGAATAGTATATACGAGCAGAGCCCTATGCACAAGGCATTACATTATTATTTTAAAAGTTGCATTAGGGCAAGTAAGAACTTCATAAATGTAACCAAGTCTCTGGCTGAACGGCACCAGTTGCTTCAGGCTTATCAGTCTTGTGGTACCTTGTTTCGTTCCCAGGTTCATGTCTCAGACTCAACACGGTTCTATCCAGAGCTCTATGACCAGAACATAAAGACAGTGGTTGGAGAATTTGATTTGAACTCAAGTAACTCAGTTGTCACAGAGAGTGTGCAGGTTAAAGGCACTACATATGCAAATGGAATGCTGGTCTTACTGAGCTACGCAAAAGGACTACTGCAGTTAGGACAAATAGCAAGCATTTTTGTAAAAAATGAAACTACTGTCCTACTTTTGCTTTGAGGGAAAACTGCCAGCTGGATACCTGATCTTGGACTCTATGAACTTGATGAAAATGCTTCTGACCTGTTCAGTTGCCATGATTTGAACAAACTTGATGATTATCATCCACTTTATTCTTACCAGAGAGGTACTCGGTGGCTCATTCCTCTTAAACACACACCAACATGGAACTTGTGAAAAACTATGTCAAGAAAGCAATGCCATCGCTCAGTAGCGATCAGATGGATACACTCATGGCTAAACTGGAGGAATTAGGAGTTCTCTCTGTAGATGACCTGAGCCTTGTGGACCCGGAGGACATTAAAGACACTCTGCCATTCATTCAGTGCAAAAGATTCGTCAGAGCTGTCAAAGCATTGGAAGCAGGTGAGTTTTTGCCCCTCTGTTTTAATGCAAGTTTTCTGAAACTACAAAGGTTTATTCCAAAAATGCAAAAAAAAAGTTGCCATCAGCTGTACATGGCAATAATTACTCTATAATTGGTTTTCATAATTAGGTCCATTTGTATTCCTGGTTGACCCAAACTGGACATTGAGGACCAATGTATTAATTGATTTGCAACAATTGTGATGTGTTTAATTTATGGAGATGTTTGTCATGTCATCCATAGATTCACAAACTCCACCGCAGTTCACCCGGCCTGGCCCCTCATCAACACCTGAACCACAGAGGTTTCAGCTGCCCTCAACACCACCTGAGACAGCCGACTCCCCATCCCAAGACGCATATTCTGTACCATGGCACAAATTTCCCTCAAAAGTCATGGATGAGTTGCGTGAAAAAAAGTACATAATGGGGAAAGACAGACGAGAGATGGTTCGGATCGTCGCTGAAGATTACCTCCATAAACACCCAGGAAGACCTGGTAGACAAAAGCTGAGGGAACTCGCCAGTATGATTGTAGGACAATATCCTGCCTCCTTCAAGCTGACAGAGCCGTTTGGAAACAAACCTTTTGCAAAAGATGGTTCTGAAACTCTCTTTCGTCAGCTGGAACACAGAATTGAAAATATGAAGAGGCCACAAAGCTCACTGAAGAGGCAAGCAGGGGGTGAAAATTCAACAAAGAAAAGGCCCAGGAATTCAGATCTGTATGGATGTGTGGCGTGGGATCCAATCATTGAGGGGGCCGTGTGTAGAGAAGACCTGCTGTCTAAACGAGATGAGTTGAAACGTGCCTTTCAAACCCAGGATCTTCAGGTGGGTCTGCAATCATCCATTACAGATACAGAAAGCTTTATTAATCCTCGAAGGGCAATTCGGTTCCTACAGTCCACCATCTAGACATACAACCATTCACACAGCAATAGTATATAGCAGGAGTAATGCGATAAGGTCTGGGTCCAAGTACAATTTAGGACACATTGTGAAATTGTAGATCGTCTGTAGATCACTATGCCCATAGTCAATTGAAATTGATACCCTGTTTTATTATTTTAATTGGTTAGTTTGACTAACTGTTCGACTGTTTGTCTAACTGCCTCATATCTTTAGGAGTCATCTGTTCGAAAATTGATGACTGAAACATATCCCATTCAGCGTGAAATCCTCAACGATGATGATACCACTATTGCCGTTGTAAAGGACGAGTGGCCGTTCCTGTTTGAAGTTCCTCACCTGTTTGATCATGCATCTAAACTCCTTGGCTTCTCTGTACAAAACAAGCTGGCACAGGTGTGTTGTTATTGTTATTATTATGATTGTGCTGTGCTGCTCCATATGGAGAGAATTTTGTCTTTATTAATCAATCAGAAAAAGATTTGCACCCAAAAAGAGAGTTGAGACCAAAAAAGATAAACTGGCAACCAATCAAATAGAATAACTTGGATGAACAATCAAATGGAATAGATTTGAGACCAAAAATCAGGAAGTGACAACCAAAAAAGCAGGACATTTGAGATCAAAACAGAACAGGTTGCAAATGAAAATGAAATAATTCATTTTTATTTTTATTTTTTTCAAAATTCTCTCCATAGCTCCAAACGAAAATGAGTGTTAGTCTTATGTACTTGTACAAAATTAACACCTTGAACCTTGAACAGGAACTTTCCAAAAAAGAAAAGGGGATCAATGACTTCCTTGACTCCAAAGGGATGAAGATGGGCGAAGGTCCAATACAGCTCATCTGTGGCATTTCAAAATACTTCAAGGAAGACTCTTATAAACTCTTCCACAAAAAAGAGGTAGATGTTGTAGATTTTAAACTGTGTGCAAGATAATTATTTGCATCCAGTGGTGAACCAAGTAACCAACCACAGTAGGAAGTATAGATTCCCCTAATTGTGCTGCTGATATTCTCTATAAACTCTCTATCTATAAACTATTTACATTAATGTTTTTGCATAATGGCTACCTCTGTCTGATGAAGACACTAGCAGATAGTCAATTTGCCAGCAGGTTTGTGTGTACTGGAAACATTAATTCATGTATCATGTCTGTCACCAAAACAGATCTCTGCAGATCCTGAAGTCGAACTCCCAGTGACCCCATGCATCCTAATCAGAGGTTTGTAGTTAAATCTTTTTTTGTATCCCAGCAAGCTGTTGTTAGCTGTTGTTATAAGCTGTTGTTGTGTCATATTTATTAAAGAAATGTTTTGCTTGCCTTAAAATATAGGATTTTTTTTTTTTTGTAAATGGTACATGGTTTTTATCTGTGTTTAAGGTGACCAGCAATTCAAGATTGCTGTTGATGGGTTACTTGTCAATGACCACATCACCTCTCCCATTGTGGCCTTGAGCTACGTCTTCTCCATGTTTTATGTCTGCAACGTCCAATACCCACCGGAGATGGCTTTTACTCTCGAATTCATGCAAAGGTAAGCACTCATTGTTTGGAAATACTTTGTAAATGTGACTTTGCCGTGCCTTTCTGCACCTGACCTGCTTTTTGTCAATCTACACTAAACCCGTTTGTCTGAGATGTACAAGCTCAAAATGTGTCGTCACATGCTGTGAGCTTTTAGATCAGCTGTTATTGGCTTATGATCCCCCTGAATATGGATTTGTTCAGAGATTTTGTAGCTCCCTGTTGAAGACTATTGTTGGAATAAATGTGTCATATCTTTTTAAAGGGCAGGTAACATGCTTTTTGCTTTAAATAGTGTCCTAAGTCAATCAATAACAAAACAAACATAACATGATTCCAGTTGGGAAATGGAGCAAAAACATATTTTTCTCAGAATGGTTTGTTGACACAAAATTCGTTTGAGCTATCTCTTTAAAACCATTAGCACCTGAGACCAGGTTATGTCAGTGGTGGTCAAACCTTTTCATGTCAAAGACACACAAACTGAAATTTATTTGGCTGCAGACCCCAAACTCAAAATATGTTGTTCCAGGGACCCCCCCCCCCCCCCGAAGGAAAGACTAAACATATTAATTTAAAAAATACTACATAGTGGATTCATGCCCAAATGTTAATACTTGTACTGATGTGTAACGTGCACTGAATGTCACAGTTTCTCCACTCCATGTTTGAATAACCCCCAGGACAGTCCGTGTTCAAATGTGCTGTTACACCTTTTGATAGGACAATGTCAACTGTGTTTTCTATCCCCTTCTGTGTTCTGTGCATTTATAATATCCCTGCATACACATTGAGGATGCATGCTGTCATGTGTTGGTGATAAGCAGACTTCTCACCCTTGCAAACATTTCTGTATATGCACAGTGTGAATGCATGTGTCTTGAAAAGACAAAGGAAGAGAGCTTAGCCACTGGCACCAGCACCACAACAACATTGGGTTCTAGACAGATGGTCAACTAGAATGATAGAGAGGTTCACACATAGGGGCATATTGAAGAAAACAAATGTAGGATTTTATTGAACTGCTCCACTCCTGTCAAGCCACACTACATGTGCAAACTTTGTCTGCATATCACTATTGTTTTTTTTTTTTTTCCCTCAGAGTTTTCTTTGGGGTCAATCCTGAGCGAGGCTCCAAGGCAGAGAAGAAGGGGAAGAAACGGCACTTCATTCCTCCACAGGTGTGCAAGCTGGTTTCTCAGCTGAAGGAATTTGAATGCAAGCAGAAGGAATCTGAATGGGCCATTTGAGCTGTTCTCAGAGCTCAGAAAATACCTTTTTGGACTGAATGTACACACACACACACACACACACACACACACACACACACACACACACACACACACACACACACACAAAGGCAAATCCAAAAACATGGGGCTTGGGAGTAGAAATACAGATTTTTACAGTATTAGGTGAGTTCAGATGTTTTAACTAGATGCCCACAACACACATGCTGCAGTTTCAAATCCCCCATGTTAAGGGGGAGGGAAGGTGGGCGATATTTGTCATTCCAGTTAAGCTTTTCCTGTCATTGTGGAGTTGGAGGTGTAAGTTTTAATTTTTTTTTTAGTTTTAAGTTGTTTTAAGAGTTTTAAAAATCTCTTTATGGCATGTTGCACAGTCATCCTTCTAAGGTCATGGTTGTTATTGCTGCACTGATGTTTTATAGAAAAGTTGTATAATGTAATACTTCTAATGTTCTATTTGTTTTTTGTAGAAAGGTCAGCCACTGGTTGCAGAGCTCTGCCTGTCGGTGTGATATGTGGAGTTGGAGGTGTAGGTTTCTGCATCCTCCTGGAGGGGGCTCCTCATTTTGCACTGACAGGTGAGACAGCAACAGCAATGCTGGCAGTTTTATTGTCTTATTTTGTCATTGTCTTTAACAAATCAATTTGTTATTAATGCCTGTCAGCCTGTGGATGCTAAAAAGTTGCTAGATTTGGCATCTCCCTGTTAAAGGACATGGCTGTACTTCTTTGAGAAAACAGCTGGTTTATGTATGTAAAATTTCTCTGAATGTGAAGGTGATGTTCTGAATGTTTTAATGGTTGTAGTGTAAATATTGCAAATCATTCACCACAAAAAGTGAAATCACTTTAAAGCACTGGCAGCTGTTAAAGGAAATAAATAATTGCTGTGATTCTACATTTGTGCTTTATTGATGGTAAACGGTATAGAGAATGGTACAGAATTAAACATTTTAGGATGACTGAAGTGTCCGTAAATGGTATGGATTGAGTACTTAAATAATACGGAATATTCCATTTTAGGTTTGATGGAACTGTCCGTAAATGGTAAAGAAAAAGTCAGGTAAATCTACGGAAATATCTGTTATAGGGTTTACGGAATTGTCTGTGCAATAACGCCGAAATTTATGGAAAATACGGAATTTTCCATTTTAGGTTTGACGGAAATGTCCGTCAATGGTACAGAAAAACTCGGGTAAATCTACAGAAATATCCGTTTTAAGGTTTACGGAAGTGCCCGTACAATAACGGAAAAAGTGCTGGTAATTAATTACCAGCACTTTTTCCGTTTTATAACGGAATTTTTTTTAACAGTGTAGACAAGGTTCAGATAATGTTAGAAGGGCCCTCAATCTTCAGATTATGGCACAGGAAAGGGATACCTCTTCAATATTTTTGAGCCTGGATGCGGAAAAGGCCTTTGACCGGGTAGATTGGGACTTCCTGCAACAGACTCTCAGGCATATGGGCTTTAATGAGACTTTTATCTGATGGGTCCAAACACTATATAAAAACCCCAGGTCTCGGGTAAGGGTTAATGGTCACTGCTCTAACTTTTTCTCTCTAGGCCGTGGCACTAGACAGGGTGAAGTGTTATTGCCGTCCTTATTTGCTCTTAGTATTGAACCGTTAGCTGAACTGATCAGATCCAACCCTCTCATACAAAGAATTAGAGATGAAACCAATACACAACATAAACTGTCACTTTTCGCAGATGATATTCTGCTATTTTTAGAGAATCCAGTCACCTCTGTCCCGACCCTTCTGAGCAACCTTAAAGATTATGGTACAGTGTCAGGTTATAAAATAAATACAAATAAATCTGAGGCGTTAATGATTGTTGGCAACTGGCCCACACAGCTAGATCATCTTGTATCTTTTAGACACTCCAAACAGGGCTTCAGATACTTGGGGGTAATTATTACTCCTAAAACCAATCAGCTACTTGCACTCAATTATGATTGGTTGTTCAAGGAGATTAAGGGAGACTTAGACAGATGGAACCTATTCCCACTCACTTTTATGGGGAGGATTGAATGTATAAGGATGAATATTCTTCCACGCCTATTATTCCTATTTCAGCACCTACCCATTTTGATCCCACAGTCTGCATTCAAATTATTAAAACGCATTACATCCAAATTTATCTGGCAGAATAAATGACCAAGGGTCAGACTCAAAATGTTAATGTCTGGAAAGGAACTTCAGAATGTACTACTGGGCAGCTCAATTAAAATCAATGGCTGCCTGGATTATTCGTGATTCAGAAATGCAGTGGGTATCTATGGAAGAGTATTCATTACCAGGTATCTCCCTTCGGAGTCTCCCATTTCTCAACCCCCAATCACGGAAAAAGATTAAAATAACTAACCCATGGGTCAAGCATACCGTAAAGATTTGGAACCAAGTGTTAAAAATGTTAAAAGGGAATTTGACCATGTCTCGAGCGGTTCCCATAAATGGAAATGTTGAGTTCCTTCCATCGTTGTCAGATCGGAGTTTTGAAAGGTGGGCGGAGAAAGGATTGATTACAGTCAATCAGCTGTTTGAAAAGAATACTCTTAAAAGTTTTGCCCAGCTAAGGGCTAAATATGCTTTATCCCCAGGGGACCACTATAGATACTTATAGTTAAGGGACTGCATTACAAAGCATAAAGACTGGGACAATATTAGAAGAGAACCAATCGGGTTGGAAAACCATTTTATAAAACTGCTTGAAAAGTCAGGTACATTGAAAAACCAAGTGTCTTTGATCTACCAGAAGCTGCTGATTGACATGTCTGATAATACCTATCATATAAAACAACAATGGGAAATGGAGCTCAATATAATGTTGGATGATGTCACATGGGAGAGTGTCTGTTGTGGCTGCCATAGAGGGGTGGGTAGTCAAATGTGGAAGGAATTTGACTGGAAGGTTAAATTAAGATTTTTTAGAACTCCACTGAAAACCTTTCTATCCAAAAGTAGTGTGAGTGATAAGTGTTGGAGAGGGTGTGGGTTTGTGGGGGACCAGACGCATATTTTTTGGGACTGTGTTTACATACAACAGTACTGGATGGATGTCAAGAACATTATACAAAACATATTGTCAGTCAACCTCCCTGATCTTTTTGTTGGATATCTTTCCTGATGGTTTCTCCTATGAGCAGCACTTTATCCTCCATCTCCTCCTCACGCCTGCAAGAAAAATGATAACAATTCACTGGCTCAAACCAGAAACACCCACGGTTGCCCAGTGGCTTCTGAAAACTAGACATGTCTATACGATGGAACGGATAACAGCTCAACTACAACTAAAAGTGCCGACCTTTGAGAAAAAAAATGGAGACTAATTATAAAATATCTTGAAAGGACACTCAAGCCTTAACATTGTTACATCTGTGCTTAGGTATTGGTATGTAAGTATGTATATGTATATGTGTATATATGTTTTTTCTTTTAAATTAAGTTTTTGAATAACCCCCACCATTATATGCAGCAGATTTGGTCTCAGGTCATGTTGTTGATGTGAATTGCCTTGTTATTTTTGGCAATAAAAGTTCAAAAAAAAAAAAAAAAAGCGCTCGCAGCAACAAAAACATAATATTTCAGAAACGCGCTTTGCCGATCCGATCAGCTGTTCATAATACTTCCTTTTTTTTTTTTTTTTTTTTTTTTTGCCTGTCCCGTTTGGCTCTTTTGCCATCAGAATTGTTGTCTAAAGGCAAAGAAAGATGCCCAACGGATTTACTTTACCAAATTGACCATCCCAGCCTTGCCGTAATGGTCCATTTGATTCACCTTTTATTGTTTCTTTTATTTTCACTTACTGAATACGGGACAGACTTGACTGGGGGAAAGAAGGGGAGAAAGAAAGAGGGAAAGAGAAAAAGCTGAGAAGAGGGACGGGGGAGAAGGGCAAAAGACAAAAACCAACAGAATGAGCAGAGAAGAAAAAAATGCATATATCAATCACCTGGGTCACCTGCTGAGAAAGAAAAAAGAAAACAAGCAGAAGAGAACAAGAGCAACAGAACAAACAACACCACAATGATACATGGGAATACGACAGCAAATACCAAACACTAAACACCACTGTGCAGCACACAAGACCAACAGAACACAGTGTGCCCTGAGGTAGGAGCCAAAAAGGGTGCAGTTTGTGGGTGTGATCACCCGTGTGTACACCTGTGAGCATGGACGCGCTTGTTTTTTGTTTTTTAAAAGGTTCCTTCTTGTAACGATCTGCTAGAGGGTGTGGGGGGGCCACAGCCCCGTCCTCCAGGGCATGAAGCAGGTATGGAGGAGATCAAAACTCCAGACATCCAGAGGCCCCCAGAACACAAGAGACCAAGGAAGACCAACAGAGGGGCAGCCGCGCCACTGTCCCAGAAAGAGCTGAGGAGAGTCCCAGATGAGGGCTCACTCAGCAGCCGCGGAGCAGAAGCCAGGGGGAGTTGCAGTGACGCGCCCGTGAGCTCCGCCGGCAGCCAGCCGCGCCTGAGTGACCGAGCCCCAGGCCGAGAGGCCGGGGGCACCCCACCTCCGAAGTGGCCCGAGCGAGCCCCAGGCTCCGGGCCCCGATAAGCGGCCGCCAAGGAGTGAGCCGGTGTGTACCTGGACACAGAGAACCACCAACGCACCGATGTCTGAGGGGGTCCGCCACTGGCAGGGGAAGTGGTGGTAGGGGGAGATAGGCCTCCAAACCTTGGAGGGCCTGAGATGTCCCCAGAGAGGTGGCACCTGACACCCAACCTGACATATAGACACAGACATACAGGCACACACAGATACAAACATCCATTCCCACCCTCATGCTCTCATATGCACTTACTCCACACTCAACCAACGTGGAGACAGACATAAAGAGACGCTGTACACACGATCACACTCCCCAAGCGTACTCTACAAACCGGGTCTAGGTACCCTTGCCCCTGGAGGGGGGAACTGCACCCAGACCCAGGTGGTGTTACCCTTTTCCCTGCGGTGGGGGGAGGCAGACCGCCCCGACTCCGCAGCAGCAGGAAGGCCCCACACTCCAGACCGCAGTCGGACGGCCAACTCCTCCTCCTAGCCCCCCCGCTCCAGCAGGTCGCAGAGAACGGGGGTGAGAGAAGACTCTAAACCTCCCTCCACCCGCTCATTGTAGTGTTGATGCATATGTGTTCTAAGGTGCATTTAAAACCCAGGAGGGCATGGAGCTACCTGCCAGAGAGCAGCAGGTAAGCGCATGGTCCCTCCTGCTAGCCCTCAATGTCTACGTGTATTTAAAATTGAGAGGTGGGCAACGACGCCAGGGGTGGGGTGTACACCCTGATGGTACTTTGGATTCCGTGTATTGTGCCCACCCCCAAGATCCTATATGTATGTGTAATGAGAGTGTGAGTAATGTGAATGTCTAAGTTGTGGGATAAAATTGAGGCAGAGGCAGCCAGAAGGGGACAGGGGGGGGGGGGGGTAGCCTCGTCTGCACCCTGGTGACATACCCCTACTCCAAGGCCCTGCATGTGTGGGTGGTTGTGGTGGAGCGGGAAGAGGGAGGCAGCTGGAGATGGGGAGGGAAGGAAGGGAGGGGCAAGTGACCCCTCCCTGGGGCCAGCTCCCCCGCTGACCCCAGTAGGCACCCCCATACTCCGCGACCCGCCAGGGAAAGGGGGCCCAGGCCCATCCAGACCGGGGCCCAGTGCAGTGGCGCCTCCCGGCCCCACAGAGCCCGGGACAGTCCACCCAACCCCACCACAGAGAAAACTGCACCCACCCCACCATCCACTCATCTTCCAGACTACATAAGACAATAAACACCCAGGTTGAGATCTTCCTCCACCTCTCCTGTATCTCCCCCTCCTGCAGAGGGAGCTCCTGAGGAGAGGAAAGCTCCTGCAAGATGTGACAATCTCCCCCACCAGTTGAAGAGCCCCCCAGGTGGCTCGATGCACCGGCGGCACTCTGCTCCAGGGCTGGGCCCCCATGCACCCACCCGCCCACAACCCCGGCAACACACCAACCAGGACCCAAGCCCCCGAGGCCCGGTCCGGGTCCCAGCCCAGAGACGGAGCGCCCCCAGAACCTCACGCCCATCCCGGACCCACCCAGGGGCAGCCAGGCTACCAGGTCAGTAACCCACGTCCGTCAGCACAGACCCTCCCCTAGCCCCGCTGCACGCAGCCGCGAGGAAACAGTCACCTGAGAGCCAACAGAGCCCCTAACCGGACATGACCGCTACCCCGGGTTGAGCCCCCCAAGGAAGATGCCTCCGGGGAACCCCCCGACGCCCTAAGCCTGTCCCTACCCCCACACCAATCACAACAGTGAAGGCGGGACCAAACTATGACCCCCCACCCCCACTAGGTGATGGAGCTGATCAAAGGAGCCCAGAGCAATTGATCTGATGTGGTGGCAGAGGCTGTATCAAGGCTAATGTAATCTAATAGATAATTTCTATATTGGTTAGAATTAAGATTATTTTTATTTTTCCAGTTCATGAGGACTGTTTTCTTGGCAATGCATAGGGCAGTGAAAACCATATGGGCTATATTCTTTTCTGAAGTGACATTATCTAAGCTGCCCAACAAACACACTAAGGGGGAAGTTGGAATGTTACATTTCAGACACTTCGATAAGTCTTCACATATCTCGCGCCAAAACTTCTGAACTGGTGGACAGAACCAAAGAGCGTGGATATAATTGTCCGGTGAATTGGTTTGGCAGTGTGAGCAGTTGTTGGTAGACGTAAAGCCCATCTTGAACATCCGATGACCTGTATAGTGCACTCTATGTAATATTTTGTATTGAATTAATTGGGACTGGGATTTCTAATTAGATGAAAGGTTTTTAAGCAAATCTGAGACCAGAAGTTTAGGTCTAAGTTAACTGATAAATCCGCTTCCCATTTTGCAATAGGAAGTGATATTGATTCATCTGTTTTAGAAAGCATTCTGTATATTTTGGATAGTAATTTGGGGGTTTTAAGAGTAAGAAATTGAACCACACTTGGTGGTGTTTGTAGTTCAACTTGACCCGGTTTAAATTTCTTTTTTACTATGGATTTAATTTGTTGATATTCTAAAAATCTTTTCTTGTTGATCCCATATTTTGTAACTAGTCCGTCAAATGAAATAAATTCTGTTCCTTCTAGTATATGTTCTAAATATTTGATTCCTTTACCACTCCAATCTGAAAAGTTTATCATATTATTGTTTTGTAATATGTCAGGGTTGTTCCAGATAGGTGCACGTTTGCATGGGATTAATGAAGACGCCGTCAATTTTAGAAACTCCCACCATGCTGTCAGAGAAGAGCTGATGTTGATGCTTTTAAAGCATTCATGTCGTTGGATGTTTGAGCTGATAAATGGTAGGTCTGAGATCTCTAGATTATTGCAGAGTGCTTGTTCTACATCTAGCCAAGGTTAATCTAAGACGGTATGTTTTAGCCATCCTGAGATAAACTGAAGCCTGTTGGCTAAGAAGTAGTGCTGAAAGTTAGGCAGTTCTAGTCCTCCTTTATCCTTGGTCTTTTGTAGTGTTTTTAAGCTTATACGTGGGGGTTTATTTTTCCAAAGGAATTTGGACATACATGAATCTAGAGATCTGAACCAATCTTGTGGCGGTTTAGTTGGGATCATTGAGAATAAATAATTTATTTTTGGTAAGACCATCATTTTTATAGCGGCAACCCTTCCCATGAGTGATATGGGTAGACATTTCCATCTAGCCAGATGATCTTCTACCTTCTTTAAAAGTGGGATATGGTTTAATTTAGTTAGATCTGCAAGCTTGGGAGAAACATTAATACCTAAATATTTTATATTTCCCGATTGCAGTGGTGTAGAAGAGGAATTATGGAAGGAGCAATTAATCGGTAGGACTGTAGATTTTGACCAGTTAATTGAGTAATCTGATATTCTTGCAAAAGAGTTTATCAGTTCAATCACCCCAGAGATATTGGTTTGTGAATTTTGGAGAAAGAGTAACACATCATCCGCATAAAGGCTGATTTTATGTTCCACGTTCTTGCATTTTATGCCCTTAATTACTGAATTCTGTCTAATTGCTGCTGCTAGTGGTTCAATAAAAATTGCAAACAGTGAAGGGGAGAGTGGGCATCCCTGTCTGGTGCCCCTCAAGAGACAGAAGCTGGAGGATGTCTGGTCATTTGTTCTAACACAAGCTGTTGGGGAATTATATAATATTTTTAACCAGTTTATGAAAGAAGATCCAAAACCAAATTTGTGTAAAGTTGCAAATAGAAATTTCCAGTTAACTCTGTCGAATGCTTTTTCTGCGTCTAAAGAGAATATTGTAGTTTCTAGGTTTTTACTGTATGAGTAGTCTATCAAATTAAGTAATCTACGTGTATTTGTTGATGAGTGCCTACCTTTTATGAAACCAGTTTGGTCAGGATGAATTAAGAGGGGGGTTATTTTCTCCAGTCTCTTTGAGAGAGCTTTGCAGATTATTTTAAGGTCTACATTTATAAGGGATATTGGACGATAGCTTGAGGGATATACAGGGTCTTTGCCTGGTTTTAGCAGGAGATTAATGTTTGCAGAATTCATATCTGATGGAAGTCTGCCCTTTTCTTTAATTTCCAGCAACGTTCTGTAGAAAACTGGTGCTAGAATCGACCAGAATTCTTTGTAGAATTCTGCAGGAAAGCCGTCTGGACCTGGAGCCTTATTATTGGGCATACTTATCAGGGCTTCCTGGAGTTCACCTGGTGTCAGTGGTGAATCCAGTGCCATTGCTTGAGTGTCCAATAATTTTGGAAGAGTTATGTTGTCCAAAAACTGATCAATTATCTTTTTTAGATGGGTTTATTTGTGTTGAATACAACGTTTTATAGAAATCCCTAAAAATGTTGTTTATTTGTATCGGTTCATATATTGTGTTCCCAGATGAATCTTGAACAGCACATATAGTTGTTTTTTCTTTATTTATTTTTAGCTGGTTTGCTAGAAATTGACCGGATTTGTAGTCTTTGTACTAAGAATTTTGTTTTTTTTATCAATTATCTCATTTAATTCTAGTTTTGTTTTGCGTATTTTGTTCAATGTTTCCTGATCTTGGTGGGACGCGTAGGCTTCTTCTAGTGATTTGATGTTTTTTTCTAATTCCTGAATATTTTTTTTTTTTTCTTTTTATGTGATGAGAAAGAAATTATTTTACCTCTCATCACAGCTTTCCCTGCTTCCCATAGAACAGAAGCTGATGTTTCGGGAGTGTCATTATAGTCCAAATATGAAGTCCACTCTTTTTTAAAATATTTAATAAAGTCTTCATCTTTAAGTAGTGATATATTAAATCTCCAGTTTTTTCTTGGCGTGGTATTATTCTTGTGCATTAGTGTTAAAGATACAGGACCATGATCGCTGACAGCTATAGGGTGAATCTCAGTGTCTGAAATGTCGTTCAGCAGTGAGCTGCTGACCAAAAAATTATCCAGACGAGAGTAGTAGTGATGGACATGTGAGAAAAAAGTATATTCCTTACTGGTGGGGTGAAGGGAGCGCCATGCATCGCAAAGACCAAAGTCGCTCATATACTGTTTGATTATATTTGTGGACTGCCAATTACGCTGAGTTCCCGCTGTATTGAGCCTGTCCATGTCTTCATTTAGTCCAAGGTTGAGGTCGCCTCCAAGAACAAGTGTGCCATCTAAGTGTTCAGAGAGTGCACTGAAAAAACCGTGAAAGAATGAGGGATCATCAACATTTGGACCATATACACTTGCAATACATAGCTTTTTATCAAGTATAGATAGTTTAATGATTAAGAATCTGCCCTCTGGATCTATAACTGTATCGAGTACTGTGAAATTAATATTTTTATGTATTTAAATTGCTACTCCCCTTTGTCTAGAATTATAACAAGCTGAGAACACATTGGGAAACTCAGGTGTTTTAAGTTCATTCGAACCTCTAAGAGGTCTGTGGGTCTCTTGTAATAGGACAACATCTGCCTGTAGTTTTTTGAGTTGGTTAAATATTTTTAACCTCTTTACTCTGGAGCCAGCTCCATTTATATTCCATGTAATGAACCTCAGTGTACCCATAGATGTTTGTGTATAACTAGGGATGTATGCTGTGTGCGTCGCTTAGACAGGTGGAGAGAATACGTCACTTGTTCATAAATAAAGAGAAGGAGAGAGAGAAAAAATGTGTGGCGAGATGCTCCCTGAGTCTGACTTTGTGTATGCATAATTACTAATATGAGTAGGCTTGGCTTAAGTGTGTGTATCCTAAACGACTGTGTACACTGTCTGACTGAAGTAAATGTGCTGCCGTTGAGCATGTATGTGTCGAAATAAAGGATGTTTGTGGATGAGTGTCGAAGCAGGTGATCGAGGCAGTGAAAGGAATAAAGAAAGAAACCAAGGACAGGGGTGAGCAGCATAAAACCAAGAGGGGGGGAGAGAGAGGAAAAAAAAAACGAGAAGAAAAAAAAACAAAACAAAACGTAAACATTCCAATTAAATCACTGACGGAGAGTGACGGTGTTAATTCTGCTATGAAATCACACTTTAAGATGCGATTTGATGCTGGTAAGTTAAACAGATGTTAATGCAAGTTAGTATGAGTGGATAGGGAAAGGGTGCAGCTGATTCTTATCTGGTGTGAGGTTAATACAGCCACGGAGTGATGTTGGGGTCGCGGTGGAGCTGTCCGTCCACGTACAGCCGGTCCACAGCGATGACAGCGCGGGAGCCCTTCTGGATGAAGCCGCGTCGGATTGGGAAGAGGACCCTGCGTCGTTCCAAGATCTCTTTGGGGAACTGGTCGTTCACGCTGAAGTCCGTTCCTTTTAATTCCCTGCCGCGGCTTTTCACATGTTGCTTTTGTTTGAAGTGGCCGAATTTGGCCACGATAGGACGTGGTCTCCCGGCCGTAGCCCGAATGGGGCCGAGGCGATGTACCCGATCGAAGACGATGTTCTTCACAGTGTCCTCCGGCAGCTTCAGGTGGGTTTTGATGAAGCTTTTTACCGTGGTCTCCGCGTCCTCTCCAGCGGCTTCTGGAATACCAGAAAATACCAGATTATCACGCATGCTACGAGCTTGTAGATCGATAACTGTTTCTTTTATTTTTTTTATTTTCTCTATTGAGCTGGGTAACATTATCTGTGAGACATTTCACCGACTCCCTTAGCGTGGCATTTTCAGCAGCAAGCGTTTCCACCTGCTGCTGGCTGTACTCCAGGGATTCTCGCAAGCATTTAAATTCTCGGTGAAGAATCTCCACCAAGGACAGCCTTGCGTCGAAACTGGACAATCGCTTGTCGATTGACTCCAATATGTCGGCAATATCTTTGCCGGCTGGCGATGTTGAGCCGGGGGAATCTGCCTGGCGTTGTCTTTTCGACGACGGCGTCTCAGGTTTGGCCGGGGAAGCTGCACACGGGGTCTTCTTCATCACGAGATCCTGAAAGCACTGATCAATATAATCTTTGAGAGCCTCTAAACTCTCCTCGTTGTTCTCCAGGGTGTTGGAGATTATTTAGACAAATAGTGTTAGTTATAAGACAATTGATAAGTGTATTTGGTAATACTGAAGCTTAAATGAATTTGTTCAAATCTAAACTACCATTTGCTTTAATTTTCCGCCAAAATCTCCGGCGTCTGACGTCAGTTACAACATGAGTCGCTTACCTTGTCCGTCACTTACCTCCACTTCCGTGTGAATCCTAGTGTGTTCATAACACTTCCTACGTTGGAATAGACGTCAGCGCGAACTTTTGCATGTCTGCCATTACCTGCCCAAATAAGGAAGTTTTCGCGGAAATGTAGTTTTTTTTTTTACCATCAGGGGCTCATGAGCCTATACTGGTGTTTTTAAAAGTTATCTTTGACTTTATGACTTTCTGTGTTCTTTCTGGGATGCTTAGGACTCATATTGCACTGCTGGAAATAGTTTATTTTGATGCATATGCTGCTTTTTTGCAAATTTGCAGTATAATATTTATTTTTGTTTTTTCTGCAGTATATAAAAATTGGTGTATTTCAAAAATAAAACTATGAAGACACTCAAAATAAATTTCCTGTGGTAGGAAAATATTTTGTGCAACTTTTTTGAATTTACAGTTTTGAGGGATAAGCCTCTTAAATTTCTCTAACTAGAAATATATGTTTAAAAAATCAAAAACGATTTTCAATTTTTATGTAGTTTATTGCACTTTTTTGCAATTTATGTAATTACTATGCACTTAATGCATACATATTATTAAAATCTGGACTATAATGGTTGTATTGATGTATAGCAACTTGAAATGCTCTCAAAAATGGCACTACAGCATGTAAAAATATAATATAAGCTCTGGCGGACTTGGTTCTATGGTAGGTGTTAAAGGGTTAAGTTGTAAACTGTCACGGTCCGCTGTGACGGACCGAGTGGAGAATGCGTGTAATGGACCCAGGTGCGTACACAAGTGAACAGATGGGAGTGAGCTTTAACAGAAGGCGAGCCTTTATTATGGCTGAAAACAAGGTGTGCAAATACAGCAGGGATGGCGTGGCTAAACAAAAACCTAAACTGGGAACAAACTATGGTGAGGCTATGGCTTGGAAGACAACAGACCAGGCATGGAAACACGGAGGGTGGGAACACAGACGACGCGACACAGACTGTAAGAAACACAGAGACTAAATACACATGAGGGATGATCAGGGGAAGTGGCCACACATGGGAACGCAGCTGACACACATGAACTTAACGACAGGACAGGAAGAGTGAGCTGAATACACAGACAGTGAATGCAGGCCTTCAAAGTAAAACAGGAAACATGAGACATGAACCGGGGAGACGTAGTACAGGGGGAGGTGACATAACTGACAGCATGAACTTGACAGTACAAGACACACAGACATAAACACACGAAGGGCAAGGGAGACGTAATGCAAGGGTAACATAATTACAAAAAGGACTGGACTACCTTAAAGAACCTAAGCAAACAATAAACAGCAAAATAGGTTAAGCATAACACACTGGGTCACACGACCCAGGACCATGACATAAACTGGTCAGATCTGACCTGAACATGACAGGAAGGCTAGACACACCAGGGTAAAAAGACGGACGAAAGTAATAAAGGCACAATAAAGGAAGTAATACTAAATACAAGACACAAAAAGACTACATACCCCCCCCCCCCACACACACACACACACAAAGAAAAGAAATAACAGAAATGCATTAACAAAGACTTGACAAGATACAAGAGGATAGGAAGGCTAGACTTAAACCCAAGGAATTCAAAATATAGACAAGAAACACTAACAGAAAACCAGATTACAATGGTAGCAAAAACAAAACCATAAACACAGAGGATTTACAATAATGGGGAAAAATCAGCAAGGAAAAAAAGTAACCAATAAACAAACTAGTGCAAAACCCAAAACTCTGGGTCAAAGACCCAGGGCCATGGCCAGCATTATGGTCCAGTCAGTCATATCATACACTAATCTATTTATAGCAGCTGTCAATTGGAATTCTCATATCCCATCCCATGTTCATAAATTCTTGTTCTATGTCATCATCATATAGTTTTATACATAAAAAAACAGTAAAAACATTAAATAATCTTTTTAATGTGTTTATTGCCAGTTTTAGGAGCGAAGACTTTTTTCTTTTCTCTTGTCTCTTTTTTTTCCCTGACCCTGTGTTTGGAAATGTGTAGCCAATTAGATCATGACATTAAAATCTGAAAATATACACTTAATACCAAATCAAGGAAAACAAAATATATTTTTTAAAATCTCTAGAACACAATAGAAGAATATTTAGAAAATTTTGACACGTCTCTGGAGCTGCATCAGATATAGGGTTTTTTGGCTTTAGATTTGACTTTACTATCATCAGTATAATCAAATCAAACCCATCTATACTGCTATACATGATCTGTCCATTCTCATGGACATGCTCTGTGTCCATTTTTTAACCCATATTTCGAAAATGCAACTATATATCAATAAATGTCCACCCTTAAAATTTACTTATTCGATTCTTTTCAGGGCGGGCTAACTGTGATACTAGAAACAACTATGAAAACTGTGACACTATTAAGGCTATGAATCCACAAGGCGTGAAGGTAAAACAGATGACCTGACGGAGACAGAGGACTTAAATACACACAATAGGTGATCGGGGGAGTGGAAACGCATGGGAAAACAGCTGACTAGAATGAACATAATGGTGTCACAGGTTAAGTGAAACTAAACACAATGACAAAGAAGACAAGACTCCTTCAAAATGAACCAGGAAACATGGAAATATGATCTCCCTCTCCCTAGCCACCTCCTTGAGCTTGTCCGGAGAAACACCAAGGCGTTCCCAGGCCAGCCGAGAGATATAATCTCTCCAATGTGTCCTGGGTCTGCCTCGGGGCCTCCTCCCGGTGGGACATGCCCAGAACACCTCACCCAGGAGGCATCCTTGTCAGGCGCCTGATCCACCTCAACTGGCTCCTTTCGATGTGAAGGAGCAACGGCTCTTCTCTGAGCCCCTCCTCAATGGTTGAACTTCTCACCCTATCTCTAAGGTCTCACCCTCTCACCCACCCACCCACCCGAGTTTTTGCTTCAGCCACTGCCCGAGCCACATTCTGCTTGGCTGGTTGGCACCTATCAGCTGCCTCCAAAGTCCCACAGGCTAACCAAGGTCGATAAGACTCCTTGTTCAGCCTGGTGGCTTCCTTCTCCTCTGGTGTCCACCATTTAGTTTGGGGGTTACCACAGGCACCAACCACCTTGCGGCTGCAGCTCATTGCAGCAGCTTCGGCAATGGAGATGCTGAACATGGTCCATTTGGCCTAAATGTCCCCAGTTTCCCTCGGAATGCCATTGAAGGTCTGCCAGTGTGCCCAAGCCATGCGTTAAGCTGGTACCTCTCAACCTCATGCACGACCTCAGGCTCCTTCCCCACCAGAGAGTTGACATCCCATGTCCCAATTGACAGACTTGGTAGCTGGGGATCGGTTTGCAAGGGCCTCTGCGCCTGGCCACCGCCCAGCACACAGTGCAAACAACTCCTACGGCACCTCCTATCGGTGGTGGGCCTATAGGAGGATGGGCCCATGTCCCCTTCTTGGGTTGTGTCCAGCCGGGCCCCATGGACTAAGGCCTGGCCGCCAAATGTTCGCCCTCGGGCACCCTCCCTGGGCCTGACTCAAATTCAAATTTTCAAATTCAAATTTTATTTGTCACGTACACAGTCATACACAGTACGATATGCAGTGAAATGCTTGGATATGCAGTCCAGAGCGGGGCCCTGGTAACCCTATCCCGGGAAGGGTAAACTGTTTCCTCTGTGATATTCTCTTAAGGGTCTTCTGAATTACTCTTTGACTGGTCCCTCACAATTTCCCATGGGAGACCCTACCACGGGGCAAAAGCCCCTGAACAACATAGCCCCTGAGATCCCTGGGACACACAAACCCCCTCCACGATAAGGTAGCGGTTCGCGGAGGGGAATTTAAAGCTGCTTCCAACTGTATTACAACAATGTTCACCACTTCCTGTTCTGACAAGTGATAGTCGTATGACACAGGAGGATATTAGGGACAGGGTGAGTTGGAAGCTGATTATCTACTGCGGAGACCTCTGAAGGCCATAGACAAAAGAAGAACTAGGAATTTAACAATTCCCAAGAGGCAATAACATATAGTATTATGAGTAATAAAATGTAAAATCTATGGGGCATTTCAAACAAAACATGCAGTGGTATGCAAAAGTTTGGGCACCCCTGATAATTATCATGTTTTTCCTTCATAAATCATTGGTTGTTTGGATCAGCAATTTCATTTAAATATATCATATTGCAGACAGACACAATGATAATTGAGAAGTGAAATGAAGTTTATAGGATTTACAGAAAGTGTGCAAAAGTGACTTAAACTAAATTAGGCAGGTGCATAAATTTGGGCACCCTTGTCGTTTTATTGATTTGAATACCTTTAGCACTAATAATTGGAACATAAAATTTGTTTGGTAAGCTCATTGACCCTTCACCTACATACACAGGTGAATCCAATCATGAGAAAGGGTATTTTTAATGATTGGCCAGGCCAATTGAAAGTTTTTCTCCTCTTTGCATCTTCTCTCGAGAGTGGCTACATAGGAGCCTCAAAACAACTCTCAAATGACCTGAAAGCAAAGGTGCTGTAGGCTGATGAAACTAAAATTGAGTTATCTGGGCATAACAAAAGGTGGTATGCATGGCAGAAACAGAACACAGCATTTCAAAACAAACACTTGCCACCCACAGTAAAATGTGGTGGTAGTTTCATCATGCTGTGAGGCTGTGTGGCCAGTGCATATTAGCAAATTCTTGAAAATAATGTTCAAGAATCAGTAACAAAATTGAAGTTGCACCAGGGCTGGATATTTCAACAAGACAATGACCCTAAACACTGTTCAAAATCTACTAAGGCGTTCAGGCAGAGGATCAAGTACAACATTCTGGAATGGCCATCTCACTCCCCAGACCTGAATATTATAGAAAATCTATGGTGTGAATTAAACGGGCTGTCCATGCTTGGAAACCATCAAACCTTACTGAACTGGAGATGTTTTGTAAAGATGAAAGGTCCAAAATACCTTCAACCAGAATCCAGACTCTCATTAGAAGCTATAAGAAGTGTTTGGAGGCATTATTTCTGCAAAAGGAGGATCTACTAAATATTGATGGAATTTGTCTGTTCGGGTTCCCAAATTCATGCACCTGTCTAATTTAGTTTATTATCACATTTACCTTATTATCACTGTCTCGTGATAATAAGGTAATATAAGTTCACATTTTAGGATACTGTTTTTATACTATTATGACTTTTGTGCTCTAAATTTTAATTCCTTTGTATTACTACAGATAGTAGTTACAGAGAAAAGTCAATGTTAGAAGTAGTAATGATTATGCAGTACAGTCATAATGAATCCCTACAATTCCAGAATTTTCTTGCCATTTACACTTTCCAAAAAACATATTTAAATTATTAATACTCTATGATATTTTTCTGTCAAAGGTATACCAACATAAGATCTTGTGTGATTATATATGTTTTTTTGCAAATACAATTGGTGCAAAAGCAAAAAATATACACTCTTTCTGCTCTATGAAATATTAGTTAAGGATTAAAAATCTTTTGATGTTCCAATCTAAATTAAATAAAGCTGTATTGTATTATTTGCTGTTGCCAATTATTGTGAGGGAAATCTTGGGCCCAATCAAAACCATACTGTGAAGACTTAGAATGTCAACACTATGTAAGGGTTAATCCATGACCACATATTCTCAAGAAGATGAGAGGATGACGAAACCCCTTTGTTTGAAGACCTATATAAACCAATGGAAACAATGTGTGCCCATATACAGACAATTTTAGATGGAAATGGAGATTGCAGCTCTTGTAATTGGTCTGGTATTGGCTGTGTGTTTGTTTCACCTCAACTCAGCTGTTGCCTTTGCAGTGTGTCTAGATGGTATGAGTCAAATGACTAGGCATATAGGAGCTCAAGATGGTACGACGGCATCCTCTCTGAACTGCAAGCTGCAGGGAAGCACTCGTCTACCTGCATTTTCAAAGGATGGGGACTTTGTTATTGGTGGTGATTTTTCCCTTCACGTCTACATGAACACAGTTTACAGTGACTACACCAGCATGCCTGAGCCTGCAAAATGCAAAGGAAGGTTAGTGAGTAAGAAAGTCAGTAATGGGAAGAAGAAGAAGTAAAAACATGTTGGACTGTATGAGGAGAGAAATGTTTTCATGTGTGTTATGATCAATGGAACTAGATTGATTCTGTGTAGTGTTAAAAAATAAAAAAAATAGTCATTTATTTTTTATAAAATAATTTGTTGTTTTAAAAAACAGAAATTATACAATATGTTAAATAACAGTTTTATAAAGGAAATGATTTAAAGGAAATGATAAAGGAAATGCATTTAAATGTATTATATTTTAAAGGAAATGAAAAGACTTTAATTAGTAATCCATAATTTTCCACTAATTTCTTATGCTAATCTTTTGTGCTCAATTTAACTGGTCAGGCAACATTTTGATTAACATTTGATCAACAGATACAACCAGCAAATGATCCTGTTGTTGGTTCTATTTAACTTAAACTAAATCTACAGTCTATATTCTAACATTGACACAACTATTTTCAGCCTTTACACCAGTGAACTGCAATCATCACGTGCAATGGTTTTTGCCATAGAAGAGATTAACAACAGCACAGAGCTGCTGCCCGGAATCAGGCTCGGGTATCAGATCTATGACTCATGTGCATCAGTGCCTGTAGCAGTGCACATGGCATTTCAGTTTCTAAATAGCTTCGACCCTGTGTTTTCCATGGATAACAATTGCTCACATTCTGGTATGGTGATGGCTGTTGTTGGTGGCTCTGGGTCTACGACATCCATCAGTTTGTCCCAAGTCATCAGGTCCTTTAACATTCCCCAAGTAAATGTTTTCAATTTCTGTCAATTTTTGAATTTAAAATATGTATGTGCATGATATTTGATTTTGCGGTGTGTGGTGTTTTATTTCATTTGGTTTAGGTTAGCCACTTTTCAACATGCTCATGCTTGTCTGACAAGCAGCAGTACCCCAATTTTTTCAGAACATTTCCCAGTGACCAGTTCCAAGCTGAAGCAATGGCCAAGCTGGTAAAACACTTTGGCTGGACTTGGATAGGTGCTGTTCGGTCAGATTCGGATTTTGGAAATAACGGCATGGCTTCATTTCTAAAAGCAGCACAGAAAGAGGGGATCTGTGTGGAGTACTCTCTTTCTTTCCATCGAACATACCCACATAGCAGAATTCAGAGAGTAGCAGATGTTATCCGCAGGTGTCCTCATCGCAGATATTATTTCCGCAAATATTAGATTTACTGTCTTCAAAATTACATTTTTACAGTTACACTTTAAAATGCTTCTAATGCACAATATTGTCTGTCAAGGTCTACAGCCATGGTTGTTGTGGCACTTCTATCTTTAGGGGACATGAGGGCACTGTTGGAGGAGCTATCATATGAGCCTTCCCCGTCTCGCCAGTGGATTGGCAGTTTCTGGGTAACTAACCCAGAATTAATGAGGTTCAGTTTCTGTGCTGGGGCCATTGGATTTGGGATTCCAAAGTCTAGAATCCCAGGCCTCAGAGACTTCCTGCTGAATCTGTCCCCCTCACAAGTGGCGTCTTCTCAAATACTTACTGAGTTCTGGGAGGATGCATTTAACTGCACACTGACCAAAAGTAAGACATTTTTCTTGGTTTAAATTATCTTGTCAACTGCTGATGTTACAAAGTCTAATGCTGCTTCATGGGCTGACCTACTTTCATTGAAAAGCTATGAATGGTGACCAAGTGTGAGGTGAGAATACAGGTGAAACTCCAAAAATTGTAATAATGTGCAAAAGTTCATTTATTTCAGTAATTCATCTTAAAAGGTGAAAGCAATATATGATATCAATATACTAATATAATATATTCCTGCAGCAGGGCCTTCAAGGCCTTCAAATGTCGTATTCCTCTTGTCAAGCTGCTCCTGAACAACAGATGTCAGAAGCGTCTTACCTGGGCTAAAGAAAAAAAGAACTGGTCTGTTGCTCAGTGGTTCCGCTTTTCTGATGAGAGGAAATCTTTTCATCTGAGGCTGTGCTGAGGCTTTTATTTTTACACTGTTCCTGCAGCAGGGCCTCAAGGGTGGTCCAAACCTCTTCTCGCTCTCCTCCATGCAAGAAAATTTAAATCCTTAAAGTGTGGCCAAGCACAGTAGCTATCTTGAGCAACAGATACTTGAGGGTAGCTATACGTTGTGAAGGTAATCTTAAATATCACCATATAGTTTGAGTCATCATCGGAGACCTCCATGGTATGATGCAGGTGGCAGAAAACAGATAACCCCCTGAACATGAGACATATGTCTCACCTCAGTAATTATTTTATTTTAACCCTATTTTGAAGAAACAGTAACAAAAAGTTAAAAATTTACTTGCATGGTTTAAGGACAGTCGCCACCTTTTGGAGTTTTACCAGCTCTAAAAGAGTTAAAGTTACTAGCTTGTGCTTTTGCTTGTCTAAAGCAGCAAAACTGCCTCTTGATTCTTTAGTAGATGAAACATCCTGTATGAGTGGCTCTTTCTGTTGCCCCAGTGGTGTTTGCTCCTACTGTAGTTCCTCCATATTAGCAGGGCTGTCTTTAAGGCATCTAAATTTTCTTCCTTTTCAGTGTCATAAAGCTGTTGAATTTTACTTAAAATAGTCTTTCAGCACGGCAGTTGGAAAATTGGGTCCCCTGAGGATAACTGTAGTACATTTTCTAACCACCTGTCTTCTACCAATGATAGTGGTTTACAGTCAGAGCAATCAATTTTCGGAGAGAAATTTGTTACTTTGTCCAATGTTGAATTGCTAATTTTGGTCCTGAAGCCAGTCATTTCATCAAGTTTGGGCTGCTGACACCTTTTGACTGCTAGAGTCCAAAGCTCCAACAGTTTCTGTGCTCACTGCAACGTGATTTGCATTTAGATGGTACCATAAGGTTGAAGTGTTTCAGTGGTATGCAAACTCCTTTTTTCACAGTTTGCACAAAACCACAATTATCAATCCTTCCATCGGTTGGTGTAGTTTTTTGAAATTAAATTTGCCTCCGATCATTCCTACACAGCAAATCCATCATGTCCAAATTAACACTGTCGGATTTGATTTCAACACTATTAAAGTGTCTATATGGGTCCACACCAGAGAGTGTTAATTTAACTCTTTTTGGAGAGTTGGTACGTTAACTCTGATTTAGTGTTAAACACCAAATCTGTCTGGAGTTGATAATTTAACACTTGGTGTTAAGAGTTTATATATTAACTCTCAAAGAGTATTTTAGTTTAACTACGTAAGAGTTATCTTCTAATTCATTCTAAAAAGCGGGAATTTTACTGTTCTGAACTTCTAGAAATTTCTTTTGGAAATAAACATTTACTAAAAAGATGCAATGGTTTTTGAAAAACATTTATTCTGAACTGTGCACCACAATTTCAAAACATTTTCTGAAAGACGTAACAGTATACATGTTCTCACTTTCATTAGAATTTTGTTTATCAAAAGGTCTGACATGGTAAATGCAAATAACAGCATCTCATCACTTATTTCTTCAATACAATATGCATGTCCTTCATTCATCCCTTTGTGGAACTTCAACGCACTTCTGCTCTCCCCCATATTCCATCTTCACAAGCATATCCTGTGCGGAGATCGAATAAAAATTAGTTGACACTAATTAATGGCACAAATAATCCAGTAAACAATTGCAGCACAGTAAAAAAAAAAAAAAAAAAAAAAAAGAATCCTCTTTGAGCCATTACTTGTGTAAAGTATTTTCCCAAAAGACAAGGACACAGGCAACAGGTAATACTGAACTAAATGTAAAACCTCAACCTTTTTCATTTTTACCTAAACCGTGTGCACAAAACTCTGGAGGGATCTATGCTAACGTAGAATCCAGTCAGGACGTCAGCTACTGCTGTTTGCTCGTGTTTTTATTTTTATGGGCGATCGTTTTCAGGCTTCAAGTAGCACCATTATACCAACATTTCACATTCTAGACATTGTTTTAGGTGTATTTGACCAAAAGTTTGACTGAAAATTCACATGCAAGCTTTTTTTCAAGGCTGTGGTATTTGCCCGCAAACGATACCTTTCAGCTAGCTAAAACAGAATATTATGCTATCACCGAGCAACATGGCTAATGCCTTCCACACAGCTTTGTCTCAACTCCAAAGAGCCACAGGAGTAAAAGCTCATAATAACAATTGAAACAATCTTTGAAAAAATGACTTACCAAGCATGGCAAACAACTCAAATATGTAGAGCAAAATGTTCTGAAACGGCTTCACTTCAGCTTCGATTGGAGCCGTGCTGGGGGCGGAGTCTGTGAATTTACTCTGTTGGTGTCATAGCCCCTGTAGGAGTTCGGAGTTAAGAGGTCAGGAGTTAATGTTTCCATTGTAACACCTCCAGATTTGACAGAGAAACACTCATTTTTAACACTCGATTTTAACTACTATCATTTTACACCTCAGAGTTACATTAAAAGAATGTGACTCTGCTTAGAGTAAAATTAACTCTACTTTTGCAAGAAGACTATTAACACCAAAACATTTAACACTTTTGAATTTGCTGTGTAGCAACGCACTTTCTTCTTATTCTTTGTAGCTCTGATGTGTGCATCACTGTAATCGATATACCAGGAAATTGTGCATTGACAAAAGTTAGCTTTTGCCTGGAATGCAAAGTGCAATTAAATGCGTATATTTTTTATTTCATTGTTTTTTTCCAAATTAATTAATCGCAATTAACGCGTTAAATTCCCACTCCTAGTTTTTATATAACCAATTCAAAGTACTTACAGAACAATCAGGTGTTCTGCATTAAAGAAGATAACACACAAATAATTTTTGCTACTCCAAAAAAATATTTTTGTCCACTCTAACATAAAGGAGAACATCACTAGCCTGATAGCTGCAGGCCTGAAAGCAGGAGGTCTATCACTCCTCGTGTTTCAACCTGGAGGCAAAGTTTACATTGCAATCTGCCCTTGGTGGCATTTTGGCAGCAACTACAACATTTAGCAGTTGCCTCATTGTTCTGACACACAAAACAAAACGATCGACTGTACGACACACTAACGACACACTCCAAACACGCTAATCTCTTGCATCTCAAAACTCGCTCTTTTTCTTTTGCTCTCTCGCTGCCATCACTCCTAAAATTTCTCCCTCTTTCTAAGCAACCAATGCCATGTTGCCATATCATCTTTTGATTGGTCGACATGACACATTTTTCCACCATTAGGAAAAAGGTGTTTTTTCTTTTCTTTTGAGAAGAGACTGCTTTCGAGCCCTTTCCTTAGAAAACACTGCAGTAAACATAACAAAACTCTGTTTTTTTCGTGGCTTATCAACACAATTTAAAAACTGGTACATACTTTGAAGTTCACACTGTTATAACAAGAAATGGAGACTAAGGGTTGTCCAGGGTTGACATAACATCTTGTTGCTGTGTCATCTTAAACTGGTCATGTGTAGTTTGAGTCAACATCAGAGACCTCCATGATGATATAGAGCTTTTTGAATAAAGTAGTCATGGTAAACTACTTTATTCTTCCTCAGCCAATCAGCAGCACTTGTGTGACTTTGCCCCCCCTCCCCCAGCTCCCGGTAAGATGAAGACAGCTTCAATCATCTGTGTGCTGAAAAATAGCAACGCATTCACATCGCATTTCCTTGTTAGTAATGGCAATGTGATTGTACGATAGAAAATGCAATTATCTAGATTACTGTTAGTGTTATGTCCTATATGTCTGTGAAGGTTCTCAGTCATCCAGGTCATCGTAGTCAAAGGAGCTTGCAAAGAAAAGCGTCTGGACTTCTTTAAGTTACTTGAAGACGTTTACTGTTACTGTTATGTCCTATACTAATTATTCGTGGTAGGATTATTTTCCATTTTTTATTTTATTTTATTTTATTTTATTTTTTATAAAATAAATATGTTTCATGGTACCAGCATGATTTGCAACATTTATAAAGAGAACACAGTTGAGATCTAGTTTAATGTTGACATCTGCTCTGTCTTTTTGTGATTTTAGATGCCACTGCAAAGAAGAAAGTATGTGATGGAAATGAAGACATACAGAATCTGCAAAACCAGTACACTGACACATCACAGCTCAGAGTTACTAACATGGCGTACATGGCCGTGTATGCAGTAGCACATGCCATCCATAATGCAGTGTGCCAGGAAATAGATGGCACTGTAGAGTGTGACAAGTTAACCAAGTTAGAATCCAAACAGGTCAGAAGAAATAAACATGTTGATGTCAGTGTCTTTCACCAACTGCAATATAAATTGATATGCAATATTAATATTTGTTATTGAAATATTGCATCTTTTTTTTTTATCCCTAATTTTATCAGATTTTAATTGAGCTGAAGAAAGTAAATTTTTCCCAAAATGGCTATGATGTGTCATTTGACGCTAATGGGGATCCTGTGGCTATTTATGAACTGGTTAACTGGCAGAAAAGTGAAAACGGCGTGACTGAGATAGTGGCTGTAGGGCTGTATGATGCATCATGGCCCGTGGGCCAGGAATTCCAGATAGACAAAAACATTACCTGGATGGAGGGTAGCATGAAAGTAAGCAGTCAGAATTTGACAAACTTTAGTAATAATAATAATGGATTGCATTTATATAGCGCTTTTACAATTCTACTATTCATTCACTCACACATTTACACACTGGTGGAGGCAAGCTACAGTTGTAGCCACAGCTGCCCTGGGGCAGACTGACAGAAGCGACGCTGCCATATCGCGCCATCGGCCCCTCTGGCCATCACCGGTAGGCAACGGGTGAAGTGTCTTGCGCAAGAACACAACGACCGAGACTGTCCGAGCTGGGGCTCAAACCGGCAACCTTCTGATTACAAGACGAACTGCCAACTCTTGAGCCACGATCGCACGATCGATTAGTAAACAACAACACACAGCTGCATAGTAAATATTTACGTTTATTCTGCAACCTTTATGTCTTTCACAGGTGCCAGTGTCAGTGTGCACGGACAGTTGTCCTCCAGGAACTCGTAAAGTGTTGCAGAAAGGAAAACCCATCTGCTGCTATGACTGTACAGCATGTCCTGAGGGGGAGATCAGTAATAGTACAGGTAAAGAGAAATGATTACGATGCATTTAAAATGTTTCATTGTGTATATATGAAAATCAAGAAAAAATTGTATTTATTTGTTTTTTATCCAGATTCGACTGATTGTTTACCATGTCAAAAGGAATTCTGGCCTAACAAAAAGAGAGACACTTGCATCCCTAAGCCTGTAGAGTATCTTTCCTTTCAAGACCTCCTAGGAATTATCCTGGCTACATTCTCAGTCATTGGTGCCTGTCTGACCATCGTAACTGCGGCTGTATTCTTTTGTCATAGGAAAACTCCAATTGTCCGAGCCAACAACTCTGAGCTGAGCTTCCTGCTGCTCATCTCACTGACTCTGTGTTTCTTATGTTCATTGACTTTCATTGGAGCACCATCAGAGTGGTCCTGCATGCTGCGTCACACTGCATTTGGGATCACCTTTGTACTCTGTATCTCCTGTGTACTTGGGAAAACTATAGTGGTTTTAATGGCTTTTAAAGCTACAATTCCAGGTAGTAATGTCATGAAATGGTTTGGTCCTCCACAGCAAAGAATGACTGTTGTGTCTTTCACCTTTATTCAAGTTTTAATTTGTACTGTTTGGTTGGTAGTGAACCCTCCCTTTCCAATAAAAAATCTAACCACGTACAAGGAGAAAATCATATTGGAATGTGCATTAGGCTCTGCTGCTGGCTTCTGGGCTGTGCTTGGATACTTAGGCATACTTGCTGCCTTTTGCTTTGTTTTAGCAGTCTTAGCCCGCAAATTACCTGATAATTTCAATGAAGCCAAGCTTATCACCATCAGCATGTTGATATTTTGTACTGTCTGGATCACATTTATCCCAGCATATGTCAGCTCTCCTGGGAAATTCACTGTAGTTGTGGAGATTTTTGCAATTCTGGCCTCCAGCTTTGGACTAATAATGTGTATATTTGCTCCCAAGTGTTTTATCATATTGTTTAAGCCTGAGAAGAACACTAAGAAATATTTAATCAACAAAAATCAGTTATAGTATAGAGCTTCTAGTACTTGCTAATGTTCATCAATTCCTGTTCTGAAAAGTGAGTGGTGTGACACATGAGAATGTCAGGGATAGGGTGAGTTGGAAGCTGATGATCTACTGTGGAGACCCCTAAACAGCGTAGACAAAAGAAGAAGAACTAGGAATAATACTGTGGAAACCAAATTTAACAATTCCCAAGAGGCAATAATGTATGGTATTGTGAGTAATAAAATGTACGTTTCTATGGGGCATTTCAAACAAAACATATTACCTTATTATCATGAGTTTAGTACCATATAAAGATCTTAATGTTAAATACAAGTTCAGATTTTAGTATACTTTTTTCTATACTATTATGCTGATAATAATCCTGGTCCTTTGTTTGAACATGATGATGTGATTATTAAATATCTTTTTCAGTGATGCTGTGGCTTATTTCCCAGAAGCAATGTTTAGTTTCTATGTAAAAACCATAAATAAGGAAGGCATAATAAAGAAAACTACACATTTCTTTTTTATTTTGTAGTAATAACAGATTGATCAATGCCATGAGGTATAATGATTGTCTATATGCAGTAATATAAGGCGCTTGGAAAGAAAGTAACTAGACTTCTTTGAGTTTTTTGAAGGTGTTTCATCTCTCATCCAAGAAGCTTCTTCAGTCCTAAACCAGATGGTCCCAGATATTTAATTCCTAGTGGGAGTTGTCCCTTAACAACGTTGTTGATCCACTATTAATCATGTGACTTATGAACAAATCTTCTTTATTTTGGTACCAGTACTGGTTTTATTTTGCTGTATTTATCCGCGACACCTTAAAAATATTGTCGGACATAAACAAAAAAGGTTGAGGACCACTGCTCTAGAATACCTTGAGTAGGTTTCCTCAAAGTCCTCCAAGTGCTGGATGAACATATGGTTAAAATATAACTTGATCAACTAGTGATCGCGACTAGAAAAGTTTCATATCTCAAGAAGCTTCTCCAGTTCTAAACCAAATGGTGTAGTCCCGGGTATTAAATTCCTAGTGGGAGTTGTCCCTTAACAAGGTTGTTGATCCACTATTGATCATGTACCTCACCACATGCAGCAATGTGTGAAAAAGGCATGGGTCATTATGAGCAGATGTTTCAGGTGAAGTCATTGTGAGACCGTGCCTCGCCCTATTATGTGACCCACTGAGAGCGTATGACCGAAGATGTGAACTGCATTGTTGGTACCTACAGTGCAGTTTTGAGATCTCTTTCCAGGTGCCTCAAACCCCATTCAGATCTTGCATCAGGTGATCTCAATGAGTCATGAACCTTCCGAAGATGGAACACAGTCTTCTGTCCCCCTTCTGTGCTTCATCACCCCCAAAATGAATCAAAGCACCCCCAAAGATTTCTTACTTTTTTTTGACAATATTTGCTGTTTGTGTGACACACTACTAAAAATATAAAAAGCATACAGTACTTGTTTGAGACATAACATTTTAACAACAAGTTTAGATAACCCCCCTCCCAAAATGGTTTGTTCCAACTTGGCTCTCCTCTGCTCTGGCTCTAGCGCCGTTGCTGCCAGAGCGATGGTGGCTGAGACGCAGCGGACCGGAGGTGTAAGTGCCTGGCTTAAAACAGGACATATTAGCTGCATTTAACCTTCAGTTACTCTTTATATAGTTAGGTAGGAGTCAGACCATGTTTCTTTTTAGCCGAAAAACATTACACCAGGTAACCTGCTGTGTTGAAAACTTGTTTTCTGACAATGTTTGCTACCCTACAATCCGTCCTGCTGTGTAGTAAATTCAGCGACATTTGACCGTCCTGTTGCTCCCATTCAAATTTATAGTTTAATAGTTTAATAGTTTAAATTATTTATATAGCACATTTAATTACAACAGGAGCGTTGACCAAAGTGCTGTACAAGAATACAACATACATAATAAAACAACTTATACAGCCTATTTAAAATCTAAAACTTTAAATTGTCCGCAGCCTACTGTTGGTTACCACTGTCCTGTTTGTAATGAATACTAACTAGCTAACTGACTGAATGCCCATTAACCTTATAACTCCTGTTGTGTGTGTGTGTGTGTGTGTGTGTGTGTGTGTGTGTGTGTTTGTGTACAGAGAGGCAGCCAGTTTCATAATAGATATAAGGAAGTTTTTTCAAAAAAAGGAGCCACATTCAGGTAAAAGTGTAAAATCAAATGATCCGTCAATCAAGAATAATGTTGGTTCAATGTTTCAATGTTTATATCTTTTATTAGATGTTCATGTGGTTTGGTTATTTGCCTTTTGGTTGAAAGTAGACTGAGAGAGGACTTTTTGTTAGTGATCTTAATATAATTTTTTTCATATTAATGTAATTTTTCATCTAATTGAATCTATTTGTGTATGATTGTGTCATGGTCCCTGTGCCCCGCTGGTTGACCCTCTATTGGGCAATATGTTTGTGGTTTGTTTGCTCTCTCTTGCTCTCTCTCTTGCCACGGCGACACTCATTGCGGGCTCGCGCTGCTGGCCCACACACCTGCTCATCACCGCACCGGCCGCTGATACCAGCTGATTACTGCACTACTTAAGATGGCAAGTCTGCACCTCTAGACTCGTATATTTCTTATTCCTTTGGAAAGATAAACCCCCACGTATCAGCTTAAAAACACTACAAAGGACCAAGGATAAAGGAGGATTAGATCTGCCTAACTAATCACTATTTTTTAGCCAACAGGCTTCAGTTAATCTCTAGATGGTCTAAACACACCCTCTTAGATGAACCTTGGATAGATGTAGAACAGGCACTATGTAATAACCTAGAAATTTCAGACCTACCATTTATCAGCTCAAACATCAAACCACATGAATGCTTTAAAAGCATCAATATTAGCTCTTCTCTGACAGCATGGTGGGAGTTTCTAAAAATGACAGTCTTCATTAATCCCATGCAAACGTACACCTATCTGGAACAATCCGGACATATTACAAAACAATAATATGATAAACTTTCCAGATTGGAGTTGCAAAGGAATTAAATACTTGGAACATATGTGGGAAGGAACAAACTTTATTTCGTTTGACAGACTAGTTACACAATATGAGATCAACAAGAAACGATTTTTGGAATATCAACAAATTAAATCCACAGTAAAAAAGAAATCTAATCCCAGTGAAGCTGAATTACAAACACCACCAAGTGTGGTACAATTTTTTAGTCTAAAACCCCCCAAATTATTGTCTAAAATATACAGAACACTTTCTAAAATAGATGAATCAATATCCCTTCCTATTGCAAAATGGGAAGCAGATTTATCAATCAATTTAGACCCAATCCTTTGGTCTCAGATATGCTTAAAAACCTTTCAATGGATCAGAAATCCCAGTTTGCAGTTAATACAATACAAAATATTACACAGAGTGCACTATACTGGTCATAGAATGTTCAAGATGGGCTATACGCCTTCCAACAACTGCTCACACTGCACAGCGAATACACTGGACAATTACATCCACGCTCTTTGGTTCTGTCCACCAGTTCAGAAATTTTGGCGTGAGATATGTGAAGACTTATCAAAGTGTCTGAAATGTAACATTCCAGCCTCCCCTTTAGTATGCTTGCTGGGCAACTTGGATGAGGTCACTGCAGAAATAAACACAGCCCACGTTGTTTTTACGGCCCTATGCATTGCCAAGAAAATGGTCCTCATTAACTGGAAAAATAAAAATAATCTTAATTCTAACCAATATAGAAACCATCTAATAGATCACATTAGTCTTGATACAACATCTGCCATCACATTTGATCAATCCGTTTGGGCTCCTTTGATCGGCTTCATCACCTAGTGGGGGTGGGGGGTCATGGTTTGGTCCTGCCTTCGCTATTGTGGTTGATATGGGTGTAGGGACGGCCTTAGGGCGTCTGGGGAGTCCCTAGGGACGTTTCCCTAGAGGGACTAACCTGGGGGATGTGGCCATGACCTGGTTAGGAGCTCTGGGGCTCTTGGATGGTGTTTTCCTTGTGGCTGCGTACAGCGGAGATGGGGGAGGGTCTGTGTTGGCAGAAGTTGGTTACTGGCCTGGTAGCCTGGCTGCCCCTGGGAGGGGCCAGGACGGGCGTGGAGGCTTGGGGGTCTGCCCCCCGGTCTGGGGTCTCTGGGAGGGACCGCTTGCCCCTCCCTTTCTTCCCTCCCCATCCTCAGCTGCCTCCCTATTCCCGCTCTACCACACCCACCCACACACGCAGGGCTTGGGGTGCAGGTATGTCACCAGGGTGCAGGGGAGGCACTCCCCCTCTGTCCCCTTCTGGCCGCCTGTGCCTCAATTTTATTCTGCAACCTAGACATCCACATTACTCACACTCTCACATAACACATACATATAGGGCCTTGGGGGTGGGCACATTTTACAGCATCCAGAGGATGGTCGGTGTACTCCAACCCACCTCTGGTGCTGGTGCCCTACCCTCAATTTTAAATGCATTTAGACACTAAGGGTTTTCGGGAAGAGCCGTGCTGCTCTCTGATAGGAAGCTAGTACCATGCTCTCCTGAGTTTTAAATGCACTTTAGAACAGCACACAGCAACACTACATATGAGCGGGCGTAGGGAGGTTTGAGGTCTTCACTCACCCCGGTTCTGTTAGCCGTCAGGGCTGGGGGGCTGGGAGGAGGTGCTGGCCGTCAGACTGGGGTCTGGGATGCGGGGCCTCCCCGCTACTGCAGATAGGGAGGTGGTCTGCTTGCCTCCACCCCAGAGAGAAGGGTTACATCTCCTGGGTCTAGGTGCGGCTTGCCCCTCTGAGGGCGGGGGTACCTGAACCTGGGATATAGAGTATGTTTGGGGAGCGCGACTGTCTGTGCAGTGTCTATTTGTGTCTGTCTACATGTTGGGTGAGTGCCGAGTATTTGGTTGTGCATATGGGGTGGGAATGCACGTCTGTGTCCGCGTGTGCCTGTTCGTCTGTGTCTATATATCAGGTTGGGTCTTAGACTCAACCTCTCTGGGTACATCTCAGGCCCTCTAAAGTACGGAGACCTATCTCCCCTCACCACACTCCCTGCCGGTGGCTGATGCCCTCAGACGTTGTGTTGGTGGTCCTTGTTGCCTGGGGCTGGGCGCTCACGTATGTACCGGCTCACTCCTGGTGGCTGATTGGCGGGGCCGGGAGCCTGTGGCCCGGCTGGGCTCCTTATGGGGAGTGGGATGCCCTCAGGCCTCTGGCCTCTGGGCCTGAAGCTCGGTCCTCTCTGGCACAGCTGGCCGCCAGCAGAGCTCGCGGGCACGCCACTGCAACCCCCTCTGGCCTCTGCTCCGTAGCTGCGGGGTGACCTCTCCTTTGGGGCTCTACTCAGCTCTTCCCAGGAGGGTGGCACGGTTCCCCGCCCTTTGGTGGTCCTCCTCGGGTCCTTGTACTCTGGGGCCTCTGGATACCTGGGGCCTGGATCTCCTCCATACCTGCTTCATACCCTGGTGGACGGGGCTATGGCTCCCCACACTCCCTAGCAGATCGTTACATGGAGAAACCTTTGGAATACAAGCATGCTGATCCACACAGGTATGCACACAGGTGTACACACGGGTGTTCACAGACGCGGACTACAGCTTTCTTGGCTGTTGCCTCAAAGCACATTGTGCGCTGTCTATCTTGCGTGCTGCACAATATCGTTTATTATTTAGTATCTACTGTTATCTACTGCTAGCTAGTTTATTGTGATGGTGCTGTTTATTTTATTATGTTGTTCTTTGTTGTTTGCTTTCTCTTCTGTTTTTTTTATCTATACAGGTGATCCAGGTGTTTTGTTTGTTTTTCTTTTCTTTTTTTTCTTTTTTCTCTTTCTTCCCCCCTTCTCACCGTCTCTTCTCCCCTTTGGTTTTCTTTCTCACCCTCTCTTTCTTTCATTCTTTCTCCCTGTCCTATCCCCCAGTCATGTCTGTCCCATTTGTAGCAACTGAAAATAAAATAAATTCATAATTAGAATAGAATTAGAATAGAATAGAATTCAACTTTATTGTCATTGCACATGCACAGGTACAGGGCAACGAAATGCAGTTTGCATCAATCCAGAAGTGCTTTAGTGATATAGATTACAATAAAGGTCAATCAAATGGACCAATATGGCAAGGCCATGATGATCCACTTGGTAAAATAAATCCGCTTGGCATCTTTCTTGGCCTTAAGACAACAATTCTGATGGCTAAAGATCCAAACGGGACACAGAAAACAAACAAAAAAAAACAAAACAAAAAAAAAAAGATGGCCAGTCTGCTCTAGTCTTCGCTAGATCGTTGAGCTATCAGCGTCAGTTAAACTTGTGTATCTGCCAAACTGTATCTTGAAAGCCTTTTGTTATTATCCCGCTAACCCGACCTTTTGTGTTTAGATGGTTTTTGGAACCGAATTCTGAGAGGAGTGACTGAGGAGGAGCTTTTGTAGTGTGGAGCACCCTTCCCCCTAACCCTGTTTCCCACGGACCCTGGCGACCCGGACCCGTTTCCCCTGCACGTTGTATATAGCCACTTGGTGATTGTGTTCACTGTGAATAAACGCACTGTTCTTCGCTTTTGGAAACCATATCAGATTGTCAGTCCAAAGAGGGAGAGAGGAAAGAGGGGAACGTG
The DNA here is from genome assembly GCF_963969265.1 of Rhamphochromis sp. 'chilingali'. NCBI lineage: Eukaryota > Metazoa > Chordata > Actinopteri > Cichliformes > Cichlidae > Rhamphochromis > Rhamphochromis sp. 'chilingali'. Next base: position 14,797,991 of record NC_137935.1, read on the forward strand.
AGGAGAAAGTACAAGGTCAGGAAGAACCAGGTAAGAAAACAGACAGGGAACAGTGACAGGCAAAACAGAAACTGTTAAACTGACAAAGAGAAAAAAAAAACGTGATTTTACTCACACAATCTGGAAGTTGTGTCCTCCCTATATTAAAGCTGCAAAACAAAACAAACTGGGTTGAAACATTTTTGACCCTCTTTAACAACATTCCAACATAACATTTTAATTGATTGGAGAGATTAAAATTAATGATATATTTTTATGTGGTTCAACCACAATTCTACTAAAACCTCAGCCAGTAATAGTTAGGCCAACTTTTGGACTGTCCAGTTGTCTGTATGACTGCCGCAGTACGTAGATCACATTTGCACACTATCAGAAAGTGCCAAACGGTGCCCTGGTGGAGTGTGGAGCTGTAAAGAAAAGCAGAGTGCTCTGTTTATATTCTAAAAATGTTTTAAGCTTGTTTCAAAGATTCTGTACAGCAGCTTCAAATGTTTTCCAAAAGCACACATACACTTATCAGTGTTCCTCAAACTTTTTACAGTGTGTACCACCTGATAAAAATGTCAAGCTCTCCTAAGTACCACTATGAAAGCATGAAAGTCATAAATGTTACAATACAAAATTAGTATTATTAAATTAGTGAAATTAGTATCTGCAATAAAGATTTTTTCATACATTGTATACATTCTACCACAAGCAAAGTTGCCTCCATTTTTATAGTTTTTATTAATATTTTGTAATAATTTATTCTGTTTTGGGAGTGTTTATTTTATGCATCTGTATTATCTTATACATAGCAGGGTTTTAATAGTTTTGCAATTTTCATTAGTTTTTATTTTTATTTAGTTTTGACTTCAGATTTTCAATTTTATATCAGTTTTAATTAGTTTTTACCAATTGTTTGCTAGTTTAGTTTAATTTTTATTTTTTTGAAAATCCTTAGTTTCAGTTTAGTTTTGATTAGTTTCAGTTATAGTTTTAGTTGTGTTTGCAATAATTAAGTGTAACAAAATCCCAGTTTCATCATATCAGTCATTCTCTTCTGCTTATCCTTGGGTATGTTGCTATTCCAGCTACCATACCCTGCACCCTGGACAGGTCGCCTGTCTGTCGCAGGGCTAACACGCAGAGACAGACAACTCACATTCCCACCTATGGGTTCTTTAAATAAATAAATAAATAAAGGCAGATGAACAACCATTGATACGAGGCAACTATAAAATGTATATCTTGGCCCCAATGAGACTATTAACTCTTGCAGAACCGGGTGTTCGTAATTTTGGTTCAAGTGAATTGATAAACTTTTTGAAGGCAATTGACTCACACAGTTATGTAGATATCCCCGTCCTGTTGTCTCGGGATGCATCACACCGCCTTGCCTGGGGTTAGCTTGTTTTCTGGGGATGAGGGTTGAGTGTGCTCCCTTACCTTCTCAAGGTAAGCTAGGTTAGCCTTCTTGTGTCAGCTTTTCAAGTGCACTTTAAGGTTCGTGGGATTTTTTTCCTTTTAGAAATGTCCCTCATAATTTCTCTCTTTCCACTACAAGACACTTGCTTTATCCAAAACACAGTCATATTCAAAGCAATCCCAAACTGGACTCTGGCGCTTTCTCTCGACTTTTCCTGACATGATTCTGCGCGTGGACGGAACAGCGACACAGACGACTCGACTAACGTACTTGCCACCTGTTGGCATAATTAGACAGCAAGAAATAAATCTGGAAACTAAACTTCATTTTCACCCTTGACTATTGTATGACACACACACATCTACGAAAACTAAACACATTTTTGCTATAAATTCAATTATTTTAGTTAGTTTTGTGAACACTCATTACAGTTTTAGTTCGTTTTCCTTTTTTTGTTTTTATTTTTATTTCCGTTAACAAAAATGTTTTTTCACTTGTAGTTTTCGTTATTTCGTTAGTTTTCGTTAACGAAAATAACCTTGCCAAGTTCTCCCCGGTTGCCAACCATACTACCCCTGTTCTCCTCACAGGAAAATGCCCTACGTCTAAGGCAAGTAGGGAGCGTTACCTCCGAGAAATGCGCTTCCTACCAGTCCAACAGGCGTTATTGAGTAATTTATAATACTTTGGAACAACAGTAAAACACCCAAAAAGTGTTAGACTGTAGTAGGTCCAACCTTATAACTAATAGGGGCTCTACCCCAAACAATAACCAAATTCCCTAATATACTAAAATCATTCAGCAGTTCAACTGCTTTAAATGAATGGTCCAACCGTATTAAATCCTCAGTACTGTCACAAGATTTTCACCAAAATCCAAACAGACATTTACCAGTAATTTCAGTGAGTAGACTTTTAATTTTCACAGCCCAATTTGACACACTTTGGAAATAATTCAACAGGTAGTGTCTTACCTCTTTAGATATACAAACTGCTCTTTTTGCAACTCCGAGCAAAACATTATTAAACTTTCACCTATAAATGATTCTCTCTAACTGAGTGTGTGTGTGTGTACGTGTGTGTGTGTCTACGTGTGTGTGTGTGTCTGTGTGCTAACCACAATTGCACCCTATTTCACCTCGCCGACTAGCTCCTGACCTCTCACCAGACAGAGAGACAGAAGCCACTCTCATATATGTAATAACCGAACTGAAACTATGTATATGTCATCTACTAAATAAATGTTTTAATCAAGAACCTCTACTAAAGGCATAATACAAGAATATGAACTTATAAACGATAATAAAAATGACCTGATATAAGTGTTTTGTAAGCATGTATTGCAATTCCTTCTATGTTCTAGTTTCCCTCAGCATGTATCACCTGGACAGTCACGCCAGTGAAGCTTAAGACCCTTAATGAACCGAACATCAACTCAAAATAAGCACAGATATGCAATATGTATGAAATAGTTATAACTTCATCTGGAATACAAGGTTAATATGATAACAGTATGCATAAGCCTCTTAAGGCAATCTTAAAACTATCGGTTACATTGTTAAAGCAATGATTGTACTGCAGATTATATTGTTCTGGTAAAATACTTTTGTTCATTCACATGGTAGGATTTGTAAAGAATTTATTCGTAAATTAGGGTGGAAAATAAGTATTTGGTCACCTCAAACAAGGAAAATCTCTGGCTCTCACAGACCTGTAACGTCTTCTGTAAGAAGCTTTTCTGTCCCCCACTCGTTACCTGTATGAATGGCACCTGTTTGAACTCATCATCTGTATAAAAGACACCTGTCCACAGCCTCAAACAGTCAGACTCCAAACTCCGCCATGGCCAAGACCAAAGAGCTTTTGAAGGACACCAGGAAAAGTATTGTAGACCTGCCCCAGACTGGGAAGAGTGAATCTACAATAGGCAAGCAGCTTGGTGTGAAAAAATCAACTGTGGGAGCAACCATCAGAAAATGGAAGACATACAAGACCACTGATAATCTCCCTTGATCTGGGGCTCCACGCAAGATCTGATCCCGTGGGGTCAAAATGATCATGAGAACGGTGAGCAAAGATCCCAGAACCACACGGGGGGACCTGGTGAATGACCTGCAGAGAGCTGGGACCAAAGTAACAAAGGTCACCATCAGTAACACACTACAACGGCAGGGAATCAAATCCCACAGTGCCAGACGTGTTCCGCAGCTGAAGCCAGTGCATGTCCAGGCCCGTCTGAAGTTTGCCAGAGAGCACATGGATGATACAGCAGAGGATTGGGAGAATGTCATGTGGTCAGATGAAACCAAAGTAGAACTTTTTGGTATAAACTCAACTCGTCGTGTTTGGAGGAAGAAGAATACTGAGTTGCATCCCAAGAACACCATGCCTGCTGTGAAGCATGGGGGTGGAAACATCATGCTATGGGGCTGTTTTTCTGCCAAGGGGACAGGACGACTGATCCGTGTTAAGGACAGAATGAATGGGGCCATGTATCGTGAGATTTTGAGCCAAAACCTCCTTCCATCAGTGAGAACTTTGAAGATGAAACGAGGCTGGGTCTTCCAACATGACAATGATCCAAAACACACCGCCCGGGCAACAAAGGAGTGGCTCCGTAAGAAGCATTTGAAAGTCCTGGAGTGGCCTAGCCAGTCTCCAGACCTCAACCCCATAGAAAATCTGTGGCGGGAGTTGAAAGTCCGTGTTGCTCGGCGACAGCCCCAAAACATCACTGCTCTCGAGAAGATCTGCATGGAGGAATGGGCCAAAATACCAGCTACTGTGTGTGCAAACCTGGTAAAGACCTATAGTAAACGTTTGACCTCTGTTATTGCCAACAAAGGTTATGTTACAAAGTATTGAGTTGTATTTTTGTTATTGACCAAATACTTATTTTCCACCCTGAGTTACGAATAAATTCTTTACAAATCCTACCATGTGGATTCATGGATTTTTTTTCACATTCTGTCTCTCACAGTTGAAGTGTACCTCTGGTGCAAATTACTGACCTCTGTCATCATTTTAGGTGGGGGAACTTGCACAATTGGTGGCTGACTAAATACTTTTTTGCCCCACTGTATGATGGTTCTTTAAAGAACCATGAAGACATCTGAAGAACCATTTAAGAACCATAATTTTTCTGAGTGTAGAGTAGTAGTAGTATTAAAACACTCAATTCAATGGAAGAGGTGATCATCACTTTTATATGTTCAAGTGCATGTGTGGAGAATATAATAAGGCCTTTAGGCAATGAGATGTAAAACACAATATTTATGAGTGTTTTAAGTTGTAAACTGGTCAGATTTGAACATGACAGGAAGGCTAGACACGCCATGGCAAAAAGACGGACAAAAGTAATGAAGGCACAATAAAGGAAGTAATACTAAATACAAGACACAAAATGTAAAAGACCACATAACCCCCCCCCCCCCCAAAAAAAAACAAAAAACAAAAAAAAACAAAAATAATAATAGAGATGCATTAACAAAGACTTGACAAGATACAAGAGGATAGGAAGGCTAGACTTAAACCCAAGGAATTCAAAATATGGACAAGAAACACTAAAAGAAAATCAGATTACAATGGTAGCGAAAACAAAACCCTAAACACAGAAGATTTACAATAATGGGGAAAAATCAGCAAGGAACAAAAGTAACCAATAAACAAACTAGTGCAAAACCCAAAACTCTGGGTCAAAGACCCAGGGCCATGGCCTGGGTCTTTAAAGCCTTTAAATTTCCAGCATTATGGTCCAGTCAGTCATATCATACACTAATCTATTTATAGCAGCTGTCAATTGGAATTCTCATATCCCATCCCATGTTCATAAATTCTTGTTCTATGTCATCATCATATAGTTTTAAACATAAAAAAACAGTAAAAAAAATTAAATAATCTTTTTAATGTGTTTATTACCATTTTTTGGAGCGAAGACTTTTTTTTTCTTTTCATTTCTTCTGACCCTGTGTTTGGAAATGTGTAGCCAATTAGATTATGGCATGAAAATCTCAAAATATACACTTAAAACCAAATCAAGGAAAACAAAATATTTTTTTTAAAATCTCGAGAACACAATAGAAGAATATTTAGAAAATTTTGACACGTCTCTGGAGCTGCATCAGATATAGGGTTTTTTGGCTTTAGATTTGACTTTACTATCATCAGTATAATCAAATCAAACCCATCTATACTGCTATACATGATCTGTCCATTCTCATGGACATGCTCTGTGTCCATTTTTTAACCCATATTTCGAAAATGCAACTATATATCAATAAATGTCCGCTCTTAAAATTTACTTATTAGATTTTTTTTTTGTCTCGTCTCGTTAATTACTCCCAACTGTGTCCCCCACCTGTGTGTAATCTTCCTGTGTTTCTCTGAGTGTATTTAAGTCTTCTGTCATTGTAGTTGCTTGTCCGTCTGTGTATCCACCATGTCTCACTCGTGTGTTTTCCCTGCTGTCAACCATCGTCTGCCTCAGCTTGCTCTCATTCTTGTTCAGGTTCGTGTCCAGTAGTTAGTTTGTTCCCAGTATAGTTTAGTCCTTCCTCCGTTTGCCATTTGTCCATTTTTATTTTGTGTTTAACCCTTTAAGACCTACCATAGAACCAAGTCCGCCAGAGCTTATATTATATTTTTACATGCTGTGGAGCCATTTTTGGGAGCATTTCAAGTTGCTATACATCAATACAACCATTATAGCCCAGATTTTAATAATATGTATTCATTAAGTGCATAGTAATTACATAAATTGCAAAAAAGTGCAATAAACTACAAAAAAATTGAAAATCGTTTTTGCTTTTTTAACATATATTTGTAGTTAGAGAAATTTAAGAGGCGTATCCCTCAAAACTGTAAATACAAAAAAGTTGCACAAAATAGTTTCCCACCACAGGAAATTTATTTTGAGTGTCTTCATAGTTTTATTTTTGAAATACACCAATTTTTATACACTGCAGGAAAAACGAAAATAAATATTATACTGCAAATTTGCAAAAAAGCAGCATATGCATCAAAATAAACTATTTCCAGCAGTGCAATATGAGTCCTAAGCATCCCAGAAACGACACAGAAAGTCATAAAGTCAAAGATAACTTTTAAAAAGACGAGTATAGGCCCTGAGGCCCTGATAGTAAAAAAGACTACATTTCCGCGAAAATGACGTCACTTCCGGTTTCGGGCAGGTAATGGCGGAAATGCAAAAGTTCGCGCTGACGTCTATTCCTTTTTTTTTTTTTTTTTTTTTTTTTTTTTTTTAAATGACATCAGAAACAGCAGTATGCGACATTACGTGATGGCAGAGCTTCAGTTCATCCTTTGTCATTTTTTTTTTTTTTTTTTTTTTTTTTTTTAATAAATAGGACAGGGGGAATGAATGAGAGAAAGAGGGGGAGAGAAAGAAAGAAAACCAAAGGGGAGAAGAGACGGCGAGAAGGGGGGGGAAGAGAGAGAAAAAAAAAAAGAACTCCTGGGTCACCTGTATGGAGAAAAAAAAACAAACAAACAAAAAAAACAAACAGAGGAGACAGCAAACAACAAAGAGTAACATAATAATAGAGAAAACAAAGCACCATCACAATAAACTAGCTAGTCATAGATATCAATATTTACTAAATAATAAACGATATTGTGCAGCACGCAAGATAGACAGCGCACAGTGTGCTCCGAGGCAGCAGCCAAGAAAGCCCTAGTCCGCGTCTGTGAACACCCATGTGTGCATACCCGCGTGGATCAGCACGCCTGCACCCCAAAGGTCTCTCCATGCAACGATCTGCTAGGGAGCGCGGGGGGGCCACAGCCCCGTCCTCCAGGGTGTGAAGCGGGTATGGAGGAGATCAAAACTCCAGACATCCAGAGGCCCCCAGAACACAAGAGACCATGGAAGACCAACAGAGGGGCAGCCGCGCCACTGTTCCAGTAAGAGCTGAGGAGAGTCCCAGATGAGGGCTCGCCCAGCAGCCGCGGAGCAGAAGTCAGGGGGAGTTGCAGTGACGCGCCCGTGAGCTCCGCCGGCCCCCAGCTGTGCCTGAGTGACCGAGCCCCAGGCCGAGAGGCCGGGGGCACCCCACCTCCAAAGGGGCCCGAGCGAGCCCCAGGCCCCAGGCCCCGACAAGCGGCCGCCAAGGAGTGAGCCGGTGTGTACCCGGACGCCCACCCCCAGACACAAAGAACCACCAACACACCGACACCTGAGGGAGTCCGCCACCGGCAGGGGAAGTGGTGGTGGGTGGAGATAGGCCTCCAAACCTTGGAGGGCCTGAGGTGTCCCCAGAGAGGTGGCGTCTGATACCCAACCTGACATATAGACACAGACATACAGGCACACACAGACACAAACATCCATTCCCACCCTCATGCTCTCATATGCACTCACTCCACACTCAACCAACGTGGAGACAGACATAAAGAGACGCTGTACACACAATCACACTCCCCAAGCGTACTCTACAAACCGGGTCTAGGTACCCTTGCCCCTGGAGGGGGGAATTGCACCCAGACCCAGGTGGTGTTACCCTTTTCCCTGCGGTGGGGAGAGGCAGACCACCCCGACTCCGCAGCAGCAGGGAGGCCCCACACCCCAGACCGCAGTCGGACGGCCAACTCCTCCTACTAGCCCTCCCGCTCCAGCAGGCCGCAGAGAATGGGGGTGGGAGAAGACTCCAAACCTCCCTCCACCCGCTCATTGTAGTGTTGATGCATATGTGTTCTAAGGTGCAATTAAAACCCAGGAGGGCATGGAGCTACCTGCTGACGTCTATTCCAACGTAGGAAGTGTTATGACCAGCTGATTGGATCGGTAAAGCGTGTTTCTGGAATATTATGTTTTTGTTCCTGCAAGCGCTTTTTATGCAGTTTTTGCAAAGCTTTATGTGGAAGGAAACCGTGACCTAGGACAAGCTGATGGCATAAGATGTAAGTACAACTCCTCCGGTTTCATATGCAAAAAAATTTTTTGCGCTAGCTTACGTGGTTGCAGTGCTACTGGGATTTAAAAATAGTTACGCAAAACAGAGCGTGCCCACTCCGATCAGCTGTAAAGGGTTAATAAACCACCTTCACACCTTTACAAGTGCCTGCATTTGGATCCTCCTTTATCAATTAATCAATCAATCAATCAATCAATCAATCAATCAATCAAAGCTTTATTCGCTACATGCAGGTTGCCCTGCAGTGAAATGGGACCCCCGACCTTACACACACAACACAGACATTACAAGTCGGAGATCGGTAGCGTTACAGAAAAAACACTGAAATATACACTACAGTGGGTAAGTACAAGAGGAAATTACTTCCACATGGCTCATCTCACTCGCCGTGACAGTCACAGGTTAAGTGAAACTAAACACAATGACAAAGAAGACAAGACTCCTTCAAAATAAACGAGGAAACATGGAGATATAGACATGACAACACAAGTTTGACAGACTAGACTAGACAAGAAACCAAACACAAAAACCAAGGAGACAGATGATAAATGATGGCTAACCTAAAGCTCAGCTTAACCCTAAATACGAATAAAACATGAACTAATAATCACAAACCTAACATAAGAAACTCAATAATAGAGAAATAAATTCAAAATGCTGGCACTGCATGTGAGAGACCCAGCCAATGACAATTGTGAATATAAATTACATAGCAGTGAACTTTAAATTGAACTTAGAGCCAAGTTTTAGAATGATATATTTCCTGAATATTTTTTTAAATATTTGTAGTGAAACAATAAATCATAGAATATCTTATTGTTAAAATCAAACAATTAGATGTGTATCTAAATTTAAATTAGAAAAGATATTCAAATTGGGTAATGGTTCACAAGAGGAAAACAGAGATATGATCATATTGCTATATCCATAGTTCATAGAACATATAGACTTAATTAAAGGCTACTAGGTAAGGGCGTGATCTTTTGAAAAGTTATACCAAAACTAGTGGGTGTGATAAGCTATAAAAATGAGTGAGAACACAAGCTTGCTATATAGAAACACCTGACATCAAGCAGGGATGGAGAAAGCGGTGGCTTTCATTGGTCTGGTATTGGCTGTATGTTTGTTTCACCTGAACTCAGCTGCTGCCTTGGGTGTTTCTCTAAATGATTTGTATCAGAGGACTCCACTTACAGGGGCTCTAGCTGGTACTGTGGTTTCATCTGTGAATTGTAAGCCGCAGGGTAGCACTCGTCTACCTGTATTCTCAATGGATGGAGACTTCACTATTGGTGGTATTTTTTCTATTCACAACTATGTGCACACAGTTAACAATAACTACACCACCATGCCTGAGCCAGTAAGATGCAGTGGGAGGTCAGTAAGAGAGAGAAATTGGTGCTAAAAGGATGCTGCATTGCTTTTGTACTGGGCTGAAAATTCTTTGCTTTTATTTTAGTATATGTAAAAATACTGAGTAATCCATAGACATTCTGCTTATTGTTTTAAAAACTGAAATTATATAGTGTGTTAAGCAATTGCTTTATAAATGTGTTACTTAATATTTTTATATAAAAAATAATTTGACTTCCTCTTTGTATTTTACATTAGTTTCTCATAATAAATGGCTCAGGGTTACCCTGTCATGCCTTTAATCAAAAGATATATTACAGTGATCATCTGACCATAGTCCAAAAAAGCCTGTTTGTTAGGGTGATTTCTTGAAATTTAACCTGATCTAAGTTTTTGTAGGCTAAATTCTAACAGTAACATAATTGTGTGTCTCCAGCATGGAATCTCGAGAGCTGCGATTCTCACGTGCAATGATCTTTGCCATTGAACAGATTAACAACAGCACAGACCTGCTACCTGGAATCAAACTCGGGTATCAGATCTATGATTCATGTGCATCTGTGCTTGTGGCGGTGCATGTGGCATTTCAGTTTTTGAATAGCTTGGACCCTGTGTTTTACATTGGCAATAACTGCTCCCAATCTGGTATGGTGATGGCTGTTGTTGGTGAGTCTGGGTCTACACCATCCATCAGCTTGTCACGAGTCATCAGTTCCTTTAAGGTTCCTCAGGTAAATATTTGAATTTCTGGAAACTTTAGATTGGAAATATGGATGTGAATTATTTTTGATTGTGCTGTCATTGAAAGAGTTTTGTTTCCTCTTTTGCTTTAGGTTAGCCACTTTGCCACATGTGCATGCTTGTCTGACAAGCAGCAGTACCCGAATTTTTTCAGAACAATTCCCAGTGATAAGTTCCAAGCTGGTGCACTAGCCAAGATGGTAAAACACTTTGGCTGGACTTGGATAGGTGCTGTTCGATCAGATTCGGATTATGGAAATAATGGGATGGCATCTTTTCTAGAAGCAGCACAGAAAGAGGGGATCTGTGTGGAATACTCTGTATCTTTCTATCGGACTCACCCACATAGCAGGATCCAGAGAGTAGCAGATGTTATTCGCAGGTTTCCACATTAATATTAACTGTGTGGAGATTAGTTTACATTCTTATAAATAAATGTTTTGTGGTGACATATTCCACAGTAAGTTATTGAGATTGATACTTTGCATTTTACACAGTTAAAAACAAAAAAGCTTCTAATGTGTTATGTTGTCTCTCAAGGTCTACAGCTATGGTTATTGTGGCATTTGCAGCTATAGGGGATATGGCAATCCTGTTGGAGGAGCTTTCACGTAATCCTTCCCCACCGCGCCAGTGGATAGGCAGTGAGGCATGGGTAACCAGCCCAGAATTAATGAGGTACAGTTTCTGTGCTGGGGCCATTGGATTTGGGATTCAGAAGTCTTTAATCCCAGGTCTCAGAGATTTCCTGCTAAATCTGTCTCCTTCTCAAGTAGCAGCATCTGCATTGCTTACAGAGTTCTGGGAGGATGCATTCAACTGCACACTGAAAAAAAGTAATAAAGTGTTCTTAGTTTTAAAATTACTCTGACAAACTCATGGTGTTATAAAGTCTGCTGCTGCTTCATGAGCAAATCCATTTCCACAAAATAATGAAATATGAATTTGAAAAAGGATGCATCAGTGAAAATAATCTCACTTGATATAAAGACTTTTAGGTCAAGTTCAAGTATTTTAGTTCCAATGTTTTTTTTAACCCTTTGTCAAATCTGATTGTGAATGTTAAGATAATTGGTTAAATGTATCAGAGAGAAGGCATCTAATATTTTTCATTCAATGGTGAAATCATCTGCCCTGTCTTTCTGTATCTGTAGGTGCTGCTGCTACAAAGAATAACGTGTGTGATGGAAAAGAAGACATACTGAATCTCCAAAGCCCATATACTGACACGTCTCAGCTTAGAATTACTAACATGGTGTACAAGGCCGTGTATGCAATAGCACATGCCATTCATAATGCAGTGTGTCAGAGAAAAAACGTCACATCTCAGTGTGACAAACTGACCAGGTTAGAGTCCAAACAGGTCAGTCAAAAATCAGTTCCGGTGACTTCATTACCCATAGTAAAATGCTAATGTAAATTAATTATTAATAGTAAAAGTAAAAATTATTACAGAGTATTGTTTTCTTTTTTCCCTCTCCCCTCTCATCCTGTCTTAACTGATCCTTTCAGGTTTTAAATCAGCTGAAAACAGTGCATTTTTCTCAAAACGGGAATGACATGTCATTTAATGATAATGGGGATCCTGTTGCAATTTATGAGCTGGTTAACTGGCAAAAAAGTAAAAGTGGAGATGTTAAAATGGTATCTGTAGGGCTGTACGATGCATCACTGCCAGTGGGCCAAGAGTTCCGGATCAATAGAAACATAACCTGGATGGAGGGTACCACAAAAGTAATGACAATCTGAATGAAACTTTAAAGAAGGGAATTATTACAGCTCTGTAATAATTACATCTATTCTGCTGTTTTTATGTCTTTTACAGGTGCCGGTGTCAGTGTGCAGTGCCAGTTGTCCTCCAGGAACTCGTAAAATGCTGCAGAAAGGAAAACCCATCTGCTGCTATGATTGTATACCATGTCCTGAGGGCGAGATTAGTAATACTACAGGTAGAAAATAATTATTTCCATATTTCCTAAAATGCCTTTATGGCAAATGTCTGTAACACTGAATATTTTGCAAGAAGCCCTCTCTGATTTTCTTTATTCTTTCCATTTAGATTCTTCTGATTGTTTACCATGTCACAAAGAGTTCTGGCCTAATGCAAAGAGAGACACTTGTATCCCTAAGCCTGTAGAATTTCTTTCATTTCAAGACATCCTAGGAATTATCCTGGCTACATTTTCAGTTCTTGGTGCTTGTCTGGCCATCATAACTGGGGCTGTATTCTTTTATCACAGGACATCTCCAATTGTCAGGGCCAACAACTCTGAGCTGAGCTTCCTGCTGCTCATCTCACTGACTCTGTGTTTCTTATGTTCATTAACTTTCATTGGAGCACCATCTGATTGGTCCTGCATGCTGCGTCACACTGCGTTTGGCATCACCTTTGTACTCTGTATCTCCTGCGTACTTGGGAAAACTATAGTGGTTTTAATGGCTTTTAAAGCTACACTTCCAGGTAGCAATGTGATGAAATGGTTTGGTCCTCCACAACAAAGAATGACTGTTGTGTCTTTCACCTTTATTCAAGTTTTAATATGTACTATTTGGTTGGTACTTAGCCCTCCATTCCCAATTAAAAATCTAACCACATACAAGGAGAAAATCATACTGGAATGCGATTTAGGCTCCCCTGTTGGCTTCTGGGCTGTTCTCGGCTACATAGGCCTACTTGCCTCCTTTTGTTTTGTTTTAGCTGTCTTAGCCCGCAAATTACCTGATAATTTCAATGAAGCCAAATTCATCACTTTCAGCATGCTGATATTCTGTGCAGTGTGGATCACCTTTATCCCAGCATATGTCAGCTCTCCTGGGAAATTCACTGTAGTTGTGGAGATTTTTGCCATTCTGGCCTCTAGCTTTGGACTAATAATGTGTATATTTGCTCCCAAGTGTTTTATCATTTTGTTTAAGCCTGAGAAGAACACCAAGAAAAATTTGATGAACAAAAACCAATCATAGTATATCCTTGTTTCAAAAATGGTTACTATTGCAAGCAGACATTTCACAGTTTACATAATAGTACATAATAAAATTCTTTAGTTTTAGTTGTTATTTAAATTAAATAATTATAATTCTTTCTGTGAATAATTTCTTAATATACATATAATGTTATTCAATTATACATTATTTATACCTGTATTTCTTAATGTAAAAATAATTATTCCAAAGTTAAGAATCTAAATAAATTCATGATCCCATGTAAACATGATTTTGTCCAGAGTTTTTTCTCAGTGGTTAGATACCATTGCTTACAATATTTCCATTTGTATCAAAAGCTAAGGGAAAAATTACCAGCATAAATGTAATTTGAAATGAGTAAAGTTTGCCATGTTATATGTTTATGCTTGGAATTTAATTAAAATGAATTCATTGGTTGCCACTGGGAAACCCTGTGTTTGCATGTGGATGCTACTTTGAAATTTACCACACATCTAAATGTTGCACAAGCAAGCGCACGGCTGTAGCTTCCCAAAGCAAAGCAGTACCTACCACAAATTCACCTACCAGAAAATTGCATAGCAACATTTACAAAACAAAAGACTGCCATGGCATTAAACCAATCTCTAAATCAGTGTTCACTCAAGCACAGCATATAGTTAGGGTATTAACCAGGGTTTAAAATATAGTGAGTTCCAGAGGCAGAGGTATAGCTATGTTTGTTTAAGTGCTGGAGTACATTGGTCATGCACAAACCCAAAATGCATGTATATGTTGAAGTTATTTGTTTCTAAGGCTACTTAACCACAGTGGTAGGTGTACATATGTCATTTAAACATAAATGAGGAAAAGTGATCGAAAGTTAGACTGCGTTTGAATTTGTCACTGTGGTAAGGTCGAAGTACAGTTCAGTCCTCTGCTGTATAGATACAGAAAAGGGTTGGTTTATTTCAAAGTATTTCATATAAACATGAAATCTTTGTTACTGTTTATCTGTGCTGTGTGTCAAACAACAGAAACATTTTGTAGTACCATTATATAGCAAATACTGACCCATCACTGTTTGTTTGCTTTTGTTTGTTTGTTTCATTGTTTTTGGTTTGTTTCTTTGTTTGCATTCAATGAAATATGACAGGAATTTAATTGAAATGTGAACAAAAAAAGGGACATTTTTAACAAAAACAGGGAAATTGTTTTATGTCAAATAATACTTGTTTTAGATTTCTTAATTATTTTATAATTAAGAAATTATTTATTAGTATAAATTATTATACTAATAATTTAGTATAGAATAGAATAGAATAGAATAGAATAGTCCTTGTCCAACGGGGGAAGTTTGGTTGTAACATCACAAAAAACCACATCTAGAAACAGAATAGGACACAGAACATAGAACGAAAACACACAAAGTAAACATATTTACATCATGGACAATAGTTACCAAAACAGTACTGTACAGTTATTAAAATTAAAGTACAGATAAGTGGTAAACCCAGGTTGTAGTGTGCAAACAGAGTAGGATACTGAAAGATGTTTAAATAGTTAAGAATAATTAGAAAAGTACAGATTGTGTATTGTCCCTGTGCGTTAAAAAGTAGACATTTCACTTCCAATAAGTTAGTATATATAAACTGAGAAAAGTAATTTGCAAGTTCTAACAGTTGTAGTTGTTCGATTGATTAGTGCAAAGTACAGCGCTGATGTAAACATGTTTGTTGGGAGCAGTTTTGATTGTACAGTCTGACAGCTGCAGGGTGGAAGGACCTGTGGAAATGCTCCTTCATGCATTAACCCTTTAAAGCCGGTTGGAGCGGCACGCTCTGTTTTGCGGAACTATTTTTAAATCCTGGTAGAACCGGAACCACATAAGCTAGTGCAATAATTTTTTTTGCATATGAAACCAAATGAGTTGTACTTACATCTTATGCCATCAGCTTGTCCTAGTTCATGGTTTCCTTCCACATAAAGCTTTGCAAAAATTGCATAAAAAGCTCTTGCAGGAACAAAAACATAATATTCCAGAAACACACTTTGCTGATCCAATCAGCTGTTCGGAACACTTCCTACATTGAAATAGACATCAGTGTGAACTATCGCATGTCCGCCATTACCTCCCTGAAACCGGAGGTGACGTCATTTTTGTGGAAAATGTCGTTTTTTACTTGTAGGCCTTATAAGCCTTTACTGGTGTTTTTAAAAGTCATGTTTGATTTTATGCTTTTCTGAATAGTTTCTGGGATGCTTAGAACTCAAATTGCACTGCTCTAAATAGTTTATTTTTATGCCGATGCTGTTTTCTCTGCAAATTTACATTATAGGATTGTTTTTTCTGCAGTATATAAAAATTGGTGTATCTCAAAAATAAAACTATAAAGACACTCAAAATAAATTTCCTGTTGTTGTAAACTGTTTTTTGCAACTTTTTTGTATTTAAAGTTTTGAGGGATAAACCTCTTAAATTTCTGTAAGTAGAAACATATGTAGAAAAAAACAAAGACGATTTTCAAATTTTTTGTAGTTTATTGCACTTTTTTGCAATTTATGTAGTTACTATGGACTTAATGCATACATATTATTAAAATTTGGGCTATAATGGTTGTATAGCAACTTGAAATGCTCCCAAAAATGGCTCCACAGCATGTAAAAATATAAAGTAAGCTCTGGCGGACTTGGTTCTATGGTAGGTCTTAAAGGGTTAATGTCTGTATCTTGAAATCCCACAAGATCTTATGGGCGTGTCTCATTTGAATGCAGCACTACGGACAATACCTACCGTCACCATTACCATTACGTCACGGCAGCAGTGATCAATGAGTTATAAGTTGAACAGCTACAAGGAGCAGTACCCTCAATGGAGAAGGAGATTAGAGTCTAAGATCAAGGTAGCATGGAGAGAGGTTAGCCAGCTATTGGAGCTGCAGAAAGGTGCGACAAAGAAGGTGCCTAAGAAGTACAGCAAGCTGTCCAGGTATGGACAGCTTGCTTGTCCAGGTATGGACTTGGAAACTACCAAGCAAGACACCCCCTAGGGTGGTGGAAAATGACAATGCTAAGGGTCCTGTAAGAAGTCCTGTGGGACTTCCAGATACAGATGAACAAAATGGTGGTGACTAAGCAACTGGACGTAGAGGTGGTATACAAACAGAAGAAAACGGTCGTAGTGATAGATGTACCAGTTCTGAATGATACACAGCAAATCCAGCATGTCCAAATTAACACTGTCGGATTTGATTTCAACACTATTAAAGTGTCTATATGGGTCCACACCAGAGAGTGTTAATTTAACTCTTTTTGGAGAGTTGGTACGTTAACTCTGATTTAGTGTTAAACACCAAATCTGTCTGGAGTTGATAATTTAACACTTGGTGTTAAGAGTTTATATATTAACTCTCAAAGAGTATTTTAGTTTAACTACGTAAGAGTTATCTTCTAATTCATTCTAAAAAGCGGGAATTTTACTGTTCTGAACTTCTAGAAATTTCTTTTGGAAATAAACATTTACTAAAAAGATGCAATGGTTTTTGAAAAACATTTATTCTGAACTGTGCACCACAATTTCAAAACATTTTCTGAAAGATGTAACAGTGTACATGTTCTCACTTTCATTAGAATTTTGTTTATCAAAAGGTCTGACATGGTAAATGCAAATAACAGCATTCTCATCACTTATTTCTTCAATACAATATGCATGTCCTTCATTCATCCCTTTGTGGAACTTCAACGCACTTCTGCTCTCCCCCATATTCCATCTTCACAAGCATATCCTGTGCGGAGATTGAATAAAAATTAGTTGACACTAATTAATGGCACAAATAATCCAGTAAACAATTGCAGCACAGTAAAAAAAAAAAGGAATCCTTTTTGAGCCATTACTTGTGTAAAGTATTTTCCCAAAAGACAAAGACACAGGCAACAGGTAATACTGAACTAAATGTAAAACCTCAACCTTTTTAATTTTTACCTAAACCGTGTGCACAAAACTCTGGAGGGATCTATGCTAACGTAGAACCCAGTCAGGACGCCTGCTACTGCTGTTTGCTCGTGTTTTTTTTTTTTATGGGAGATCATTTTCAGGCTTCAAGTAGCACCATTATACCAACATTTCACATTCTACACATTGTTTTAGGTGTATTTGACCAAAAGTTTGACTGAAAATTCACATGCAAGCTTTTTTTCAAGGCTGTGGTATTTGCCCGCAAACAATACCTTTCAGCTAGCTAAAACAGAATATTATGCTATCAGCGAGCAACATGGCTAATGCCTTTCACACAGCTTTGTCTCAACTCCAAAGAGCCACAGAAGTAAAAGCTCATAATAATAATTGAAACAATCTTTGAAAAAATGACTTACCAAGCATGGCAAACAACTCAAATATGTAGAGCAAAATGTTCTGAAACGGCTTCACTTCAGCTTCGATTGGAGCCGTGCTGGGGCCGGAGTCTGTGAATTTACTCTGTTGGTGTCATAGCCCCTGTAGGAGTTCAGAGTTAAGAGGTCAAGAGTTAATGTTTCCATTGTAACACCTCCAGATTTGACATAGAAGCACTCATTTTTAACACTCTATTTTAACTACTATCATTTTACACCTCAGAGTTACATTAAAAGAATGTGACTCTGCTTAGAGTAAAATTAACTCTACTTTTGCAAGAAGACTATTAACACCAAAACATTTAACACTTTTGAATTTGCTGTGTAGCAACATCAGGAAGAAGCAGCACAAGAAGCTTGAGAAGACAGAAGTCCTAAACACAAACTTAGCAACGGAGCATATGTTGTACAGTGTAGCAAGGAATGCTCAGCCCTCTACATTAAATGCATGGCACAACATAGAAGAGCCACGTCAACAGGACAAGACTGGGATGTCATCTGCATCTTAAAGACAAAGGTCACTCTTTCGAGGATGCCAATCTTCACATTTTGGACAGAGAAGACAGATGGTTTGAAAGAGGAGTGAAAGAAGCCATCTATGTCTACTGTAAACGACTATCTTTGAACAGAGGCAGTGGTTTACGGCATGCACTGTTTGCCATCTTTAATCCATTTTCGAGATTCCCTCCCAGACGCCTTAACGTCCTTTGGACATCAGGAAATCACATGGTAGGGTGGGGCTAGGTTTCACAGTGGGTTCACCCGAAACCTTGGCTGATTGTGATCCACACCCATTTTCACACCTTGGCTCGTGTGATTATGTAGAGGATCAACATGGGGTTCATGTCCATCTTTGGGGACACTCCCATAGGGCACGTCCCCTTAGACCTGAAGAAGCTTCTTGGATGAGAAGTGAAATGTCTTAAAGCAACTTAAAGAAGTCCAGACGCTTTTCTTTCCAAGCTCCTAGACTACAATGACCTGGACAGAGAACCTTCACAGACATACTAACATATTTGGAGGTTTGATGGGGGACATGGTTTTGTTCACTTTACTATAACCAGAACTGAGACTATAGCCAGGATCACATTAAATTAATATTAAATGTATATTGTATCATCGAGAATTTAAAACATGTTTTTTTTTGCATATTACAAACAAAGAAATGAACTTTATTTTGTTCATAGAGTTAATTATTAGAGTTGCCAACCGTTCTGTAAAAAACGGAATCGTCTCGTATTCAGAGAAAATATTGCGCGTTTCGTATTGAGGTGAAAAGGAACACAGTTTGTCCCGGACTTCAGCTACAATAAAAAAGACACAAAGCTGGAGTTATTCTGTGTCTTTGCTGCACAGCTGCCTCTTCTTCTCTCATTCTCTCCCCTCCCTCTCCTGTTTCTACTTTAATCATGAAACTGATCAATGATCAGCTGATCGGCTTTTCTCTCTTGTTTATTTATCGCCCACTTTGCGCCAGAAAGAGGAAACCAGCGGATGTTGCGGTAAATAACAGCAGCACGTTTAAGCTTGATCAGCTGTTGTTAGAATTTATTTAATATTAATTTCTAGTATCAGCTGATGTTTGCTGGAGCCACAGCTGTAAACCTGCTGGTCATGATATCGGTTTGAATATGTGGTGAGTGGGAAACATGAAGATGAAACCAGGAGATGTCCTTACTGAATCATCAGAGCTGTGATGGAGAAAGAGGTTTACCTTTTAGGTGACATGAATGAGTTAAAGAGAAGTTATGAACTGTTTCTGAGAGACAAATAATAATAATAATAATAATAATAAATTTTATTTATGAGCGCCTTTCAAGTCACCCAAGGACACTTTACAATAGGATAAAACAATTAGTAAAACAATGGCAGAATAAGAACAATAAAATAAAGCACAAGATAAAATGAACAAACAGTGTATTCACAGTGAATATGCAGATTTGAACAGATGAGTTTTGAGTTGGGATTTAAACTGGGGGAGAGAACCAATATTTCTTATTTCAGGGGGCAGAGAATTCCACAGCCTGGGAGCAGAGCAGCTGAAAGCTCTGCTTCCCATGGTGGTGAGGCGGAAGGAAGGTACAGTAAGCTGGACAGAAGAAGAAGAACGAAGTGAACGGGCAGAACAAGTGGTGGTTAACAGGTCAGAAAGGTAAGAAGGAGCGAGGTTATGAAGGGCCTTGAAGGTGAGCAGAAGAAGTTTGAAAATTATCCGGAATTTCACAGGGAGCCAGTGAAGTTCCTGAAGAACAGGGGTGATGTGCTGGTAGGAGGGGGTTCTGGTGATAATGCGAGCAGCAGAGTTCTGAACCAGTTGAAGCTTATGGAGGGATTTTTGGGGGAGACCATGCAGAAGAGAATTGCAGTAGTCAATACGGGAGGTAACAAGACTATGTACAAGAATGGACGTAGACTGGGTGGAAAGAGAAGGAAGCAATCTGTTAATGTTACGTAGATGGAAGTAGGCAGAACGGGTGAGGTTATTGACGTGTGATTTATAAGAAAGTGTACTGTCTAGGATGACACCAAGGCTCTTAACCTGAGGAGAAGGGAGAACGTGGAGTTATCAATGGTGAGTGAGAAATGGTTTGCCTTCAAAAGGTTGGATTTGGTGCCAATAAGGAGGATCTCAGTTTTATCCTCATTGAGCTTTAGAAAATTAGAGGTAAACCAGGATTTTAACTCGGATAGACATTCTGTAAGGGAAGAAGGTGGGAGGGAGGAATCAGGTTTGCAAGAGAGATATAACTGGGTGTCATCAGCAAAACAGTGAAACTGAAGATCAAATTTGCGGAAGATGGTACCTAGAGGGAGGATGTATATTATAAAGAGAAGAGGGCCTAAAACTGAGCCTTGGGGTACACCAGAGGTGACAGGGAATAGACGAGAGCGGAATGATCTTAGTTGAATAAACTGGGAACGGTCGAGGAGATATGATTGAAACCAGGCGAGGGGTGTGTCAGAGATGCCGAGAGAGGAAAGTCTGCTTAGAAGGACAGAGTGAGAAATGGTGTCAAAGGCTGAGCTCAGATCTAAAAGGACGAGAATGGTGAGAAGACCAGAGTCAGCTCCGATTAAGAGATCGTTAGTGACTTTAAGTAGAGCAGTTTCGGTACTGTGACATGAGCGAAAACCAGATTGAAATCTCTCATAGATGTTATTATTAACCAGGTGTAAATGTAGTTGAGCTGCAACCACTTTTTCGAGTATCTTAGAAATGAAGGGTAGATTGGAAATCGGACGGAGGTTGTTAAAGTTGTTAGGATCTAAAGAAGGTTTTTTCAGTATAGGAGTGACTAGAGCAGTCTTCAATAAGGAGGGAACGATACCGGTGGTGAGAGAAGAGTGAATGATAGCACAGATGAGTGGGAGTAAAGAAGAGAGGCAGGATTTCACAAGCCCCGTGGGCATGGGGTCAAGATGACATGTGGCAGGTTTTGATTTACATATTAACTCGGAAATATCAGATAAATCGGGAAGATGAAAAGTGGAAAACGGCTCAAAAAGGAGAAAAGGTTCTGGAGAGGGCGTAGACACAACATTTGATCTGAGTTGCTGGTGGATGTTATCGATTTTCGTAGTCCAGAACAGCATCAAGGAGTTGCATGTTTCAGAGGAATAGAAGTGCGGTGGTAAAGCGTTGGGGGGTTGAATTAGTTTGTTGAAAACTGAAAACAGAGTCCTAGCATTACCCTCATAAGAACTGATAATACCAGAGTAGAAGCTTTGTTTGGCCTTGTTAATGGAGTCTTTATACTGAAGTACATGGTATTTATAGATTTCTGAATCAACAGTTAAACCAGATTTCTTATATTTACGCTCTAGCTGCCGAGCTTTGGCCTTCAGAGCTCGAAGGTCAGAGGTAAACCGGGGAGCAGAGCGAGTGAAGGAAACAGAGTGGGTTTTTACAGGAGCCAGAGAATCAAGGACAGTGCGTAGACAATTATTATAATATAACAACAAATCATCAGGAGTAGAATAGAAGTCCGGAATCTGAACATTGTCCAAACTGGTAGTGAGAATGTCCATATCAATGTTCTTGATGTTGCGGAACGAGATGAGACGGGTTGGCTTGGTAGAAGAGCAGCAGAGAGTGAGGTTAAATGAAAGGAGGAAGTGGTCAGTTATGGGGATTTCAGTAGCAGAAAGATTCGAGGGAGTAAGACCAGAACAGCAGACCAAGTCCAGGGTGTGTCCTTTAGAGTGAGTGGGGAAGTCGATAAATTGTTTAAATTCAGAGCCTTCGAGACAGGAGGAAAAGTCTCTGGTGAGCAGAAGGTCATTATTGTCCATGTGAATGTTGAAATCTCCCACCAAGATCACATTTGGGGAGAGAGATGAAAGATGGGTTAGTAAATTAGCAAAGTCACTGAGAAAGACAGGGTTAGGTTTGGGGGGGCGGTATACAGTAGCTATGATAGTGGGAATGGGTCCAGTCAGCTCACATGCAAGGACCTCTAGAGAACTAAAGGTATCAACATTAACCGGCAGGACTTTCAAGTGCTGGCGAAAAAGGATCGCGAGACCACCCCCACGACCTGAGCAGCGGGGTTTAGAAAAGTAAACAAACCCCAGAGGAGCAGATTCGTTTAGCTGAGAAAAGTCATCAGGTTGTTGCCAGGTTTCAGTTAAGCAGAAAAAGTCAAACTTACGGTCAGATAGGAGGTCTTGGATGAGAGGTCCCTTACTTGTCAATGAACGAATGTTTAGAAGACCGAAGTTGAGTGGAGTATCTTCTTTTTTGCTAATCGCGGTGGGCGCCCTGGGCAGGTGGGTTAGAGATCGATGGTTGACAGCCCGATCAGGGTTCCTGCGAGGGCGGCGAGTAGCAGACCAGAACGATTTAGTTCCATTGGAGTTATGGAAAATCCTGCGGGACCCGCGATGGATGTATCTCTGGCGAGGCTGGAAAGTGATGCCCGGGTGGTAGTGAAGCTCTGCCGGCGACGGGAGCGATAGCTGCCCGCGAAGGCGCAGGAGCTCAGCGGCTGTATAGCAGAGCAGTCCAGCCGTAGGATGGTAGACGAGCGTCAGGAGAATCCAAAATAGTGCCGACCAGCTCAGGAACATCTTGGTCCGCATCTTCGATTGTGTGGAGGAAAAGGAGCCGAGCCGGCCGGAGCAACGAACAGGTAGGCTAAAATAGCTCAAACAGTTAAGCTAGTGCCGCTCACTGAGAAGAAGACGTGAGAACACATTCAGCTGAAATAACAGAAGTTGAGGACAAGCGTTGCAATTCAATCCCAGGCAGAGATCGATCTGGTCCTGAGTGTGAATGTCCCTGTTCATTCAAATCTGAATCCAAATAATCCAATTAATCCAAATAAATCCAAATAATCGAAAAATGAACCGGTGAGTAGCGGCAGCCAGACGCGCCAGCGTTCACTCAAGCCGGAAGTTATTCCAAATAACACCAGGATCCTTTTCTAAGTAACTGACAGCTGGTAACTGTGCAGGGGTGGGTCTAGCAAAGTGTTGCCAGGGGTCCATGTACGGAATTAAAAGGGAAAGGGGGGCACAAGGAAATACTTTCTTATTCTCATTTAAAATGTCTCACTTTTAAAAAAATAATTATCCGAGTCTTACAACAAACAATTGATAGATTGATACATATATACCATCAGAACAGTGTACATCACTGTCACATCACTGTACATCACAGTGTTTATTTTCATTCAAAGGCTTTATGATTTTCCCTATAATGGTCTAGTCAAAATGCCCGGGATGATTTTTTTTGTCCCAGTCCAGCTCTGTATGCAGCTCATCTGCAGTCTGGTGTTACCTACATCTTCCTATTCAGAAGGCAGAATTTCCGAGTTCTGAGTACAATCGAAAGCACCACGACTGCAGTTTTTGTGTTGGATGTAAAAAGCAGGCTAGGATAGAATCAGGTGTGGGATTTCTCTCGTGGAAATGTGCACATTATTTTTTCCTTTCTATTGGTAGGTGGCACAGTGCACTTGTGGCAAGTAAGCAAACTAGAAGACTGGCAATCTTGCTGGGTATCCAGTTACGGAAGCAACACATTAACAAGAGAATTCTGAGTAAAACCAAAGTTACTTTCCCTAGTAACTAGTTACTCTGAAAGTAACAAGTAACTTGAAGTAACTGAGTTACTTTTGATAGAAGTAACTAGTAATGTAACTAAGTTACTAATTTAAAGAAACTTACCCAACACTGGATATGACCAGTAGAAATTATTTATGCATAGATCATAGAACATAAAGATTTAATCAAAGGCATCTCGGTAATGGGCATGTCCTCTTTAGGGGTAGAACAAAAGACTTTTGTCTTAAGACTTATAAAAACCAGTGTAAACACACTTACACCCATATACAGACACCTGACATCAAGCAGGGATGGAGATAGCAGCTCATTTTGTTAGTTTGATTATGACTTTTTGTTTGTTTCACCTGACCACAGCTCTTGCCTTGGGTGTGTCCTTAGATCCTTTCAATCAAAAGATTACACTTATAGATGATCAGGTTGATACTGCGGATTCACCTGTAAAATGCAAGCTGCAGAATAGCACTCGTCCACCTGCATTCTCAATGGATGGAGACTACATTATTGGTGGTATTTTTTCCATTCACTCCTACATTCACACAGTTGACAGTAACTACACCACCATGCCCGAGCCAGTAAGATGCAAAGGGAGGTCAGTAAGAGAGAGAAGTATGTTGTTTCTGTGTGAGGAAAAAAATACTCTAACGTTATGCTCAAGATCTATTAGTGCCTATTTTCTACTGATTTTCCATAACTGTGCGCTGAAAATAATTTCTAATGTAACCTTTGATTAAAAAAATTACAATGAATAAATGTTAAATAGCTGCAAACTGCAAATCTTCCTAGACTGTATATTCTGTTCTGTTCTGTTGTAATTTAACCTGATTCAAATTATAACAGTGACATAATTATCTGTCTCCAGCATTAATACACGTGAGCTGCGCTTTTCACGTGCAATGGTCTTTGCCATCGAACAGATTAACAACAACACAGAGCTGTTGCCTGGAATCAAACTGGGGTATCAGATCTATGATTCATGTGCATCAGTGCTTGTGACGGTGCATGTGGCATTTCAGTTTTTAAATAGCTTGGACCCTGTGTTTTACATTGGCAACAACTGCTCCCAATCTGGTATGGTGATGGCTGTTGTTGGTGAGTCTGGGTCTACACCATCCATCAGCTTGTCACGAGTCATCAGTTCTTTTAACGTTCCTCAAGTAAATATATGAATTTCTGGATAAAGTTTGACTTTAAAATATGCCTGTGCATGACTTTAACACTGCAGTACATTGTTACCCTGCTATATTAATTAATCAATTTATTCGATTTTTGTTTTGTTTTATCACTTTAGGTGAGCTACTTTGCCACATGTGCATGCCTGTCTGACAAGCAGCAGTACCCGAATTTTTTCAGGACAATCCCCAGTGACCAGTTTCAAGCTGGTGCACTAGCAAAGCTGGTAAAACAGTTTGGCTGGACTTGGATAGGTGCTGTCCGGTCAGATTCAGATTATGGAAATAATGGCATGGCATCTTTTCTACAAGCAGCACAGAAAGAGGGGATCTGTGTGGAATACTCCGTATCCTTCTATCGGTCCCACCCACAGAACAGGATCCAGAGAGTAGCAGATGTTATCCGCAGGTTTCTACATGACAGAAATGACTTGTGTGGCAATTAATTTATTATCCTAAAGATAAATATTTTATGCTGTCAAATACCACAATAATATGTTGTATAAAGATTTTTGACTAGTCAGGTATAGTAGAAAAGTGCTATATATGAACCCATCAATTTACCATTTATCAATAACTTACTTAAATAAATATAGTTGAAAATCTTTCTAATATATTATGTTGTCTCTCAAGGTCTACAGCTATGGTTATTGTGGCATTTGCAGCTTTAGGAGACATGAGGATCCTGTTGAAGGAACTATCACGTGAGCCTTTTCCACCTCGCCAGTGGATAGGCAGTGAGTCATGGGTAACCAGTCCAGAATTAACAAAATTCAGTTTCTGTGCTGGGGCCATTGGATTTGGGATTCAGAAATCTGTAATCCCAGGTCTCAGAGAGTTTCTACTCAATCTCTCACCCTCTCAAGTTGCTGCCTCTGCAGTGCTTACTGAGTTCTGGGAGGATGAATTCAACTGCAAAATGAAAAAAAGTAACTTTAATTCAACAAATTTGGTTACTCATAGAATTTCACCATTGGAACTGTTCTGATTTACTGTCAGTGATAAATGCTAACTTGATTGGTTAAATGCATCAAATAAGAGAGGTCTGAAATTTGTTTTGACTTTTAATAGTATAAACATCTGTTCATGTTTTAGGTGCTGTTGGAGACATGAATATGTGTAATGGAACTGAAGATATAAAGAATCTCCAAAGCCAATACACTGACACATCTCAGCTCAGAATTACTAACATGGTGTACAAGGCTGTGTATGCAATAGCACATGCCATCCATAATGCAGTGTGCCATGGAAAAAATGTCACAGCTCAGTGTAGAAAACTAACCAAGTTAGAGTCTAAACAGGTCAGTTGAAATGAACAAGTCCGTGTTAATGTTTTTTGTTATCTCTAATGTACATTGAATGAAATCAAATATGAATTAATTTTTGCTGTTGTTCTTTCTTTCTTTCCCCTCCCTTTTTGTGCTTTTACAATTTCACAGGTTTTGACTCAGATGAAGAAAGTAAATTTTTCCCAAAACAGATATGATGTGTCATTTAACGCTAATGGGGATCCTGTGGCTATTTATGAGTTGGTTAACTGGCGGAAAAGTGAGACTGGCATAACTGAGATAGTAACTGTAGGGTTGTATGATGCATCACAGCCAGCAGGCCAGGAGTTCCAGATTAACAGAAGCATAAACTGGATGGAGGGTAGCACAAAAGTAACGAGTAAAAGGACAAGAGTTTGGCAAATAAGACTTTGGTTAACATAATGATAGCAAAAATTTGCAGTTATTATGTAGCCTCTATGTCTTGACAGGTGCCGGTGTCAGTGTGCAGTGCCAGTTGTCCTCCAGGAACTCGTAAAGTGCTGCAGAAAGGAAAACCCATCTGCTGCTATGACTGTATACCGTGTCCTGAGGGAGAGATAAATAATATTACAGGTAAAATACAATTTTTGCCCATGCATGTAAAATGTGATAGGGTGGATATCTACAATAATATGAATGATTAAAATATTACAATTCTTATAATTCTTGTTTTTAATTTATGTATTTATTTCAATCAGATTCGGCTGATTGTTTACCATGTCACAAGGAATTCTGGCCTAATAGAAAGAGAGACACTTGTATCCCTAAGCCTGTAGAATTTCTTTCATTTCAAGACCTCCTAGGAATTATCCTGGCTACACTCTCAGTTCTGGGTGCCTGTCTGGCCATTATGACTGGGGCTGTATTCTTTCATCACAGGACATCTCCAATTGTCCGAGCCAACAACTCTGAGCTGAGCTTCCTGCTGCTCATTTCACTGACTCTGTGTTTCTTATGTTCATTAACTTTCATTGGAGCACCATCAGAGTGGTCCTGCATGCTGCGTCACACTGCATTTGGGATCACCTTTGTACTCTGTATCTCCTGTGTACTTGGGAAAACTATAGTGGTTTTAATGGCTTTTAAAGCTACACTTCCAGGTAGCAATGTCATGAAATGGTTTGGTCCTCCACAACAAAGAATGACTGTTGTGTCTTTCACCTTTATTCAAGTTTTAATATGTACTGTATGGTTGGTACTTAGCCCTCCATTCCCAATTAAAAATCTAACCACATACAAGGAGAAAATAATCCTGGAATGTGCATTAGGCTCTGCTGTAGGCTTCTGGGCTGTTCTCGGTTACATAGGCCTACTTGCTGCCTTTTGTTTTGTTTTAGCTGTTTTAGCCCGCAAATTACCTGACAATTTCAATGAAGCCAAGCTTATCACCTTCAGCATGTTGATATTCTGTGCAGTGTGGATCACCTTTATCCCAGCATATGTCAGTTCTCCTGGGAAATTCACTGTAGTTGTGGAGATTTTTGCCATTCTGGCCTCCAGCTTTGGACTAATGCTGTGTATATTTGCTCCAAAGTGTTTCATCATAATTTTTAAGCCTGAGAAGAACACCAAGAAATATGTCATGACTAAGGATAGGATTTAGAGGTTTTGCACTTAAAATGGCAACAGTAGTTTCAAAATATACACCTTCAACACAATCAGCAAATCACTTGATTTTCAGTTTTAAGTGAAATCAAATATTTACGTTAAGATTTTCAAAATGTCAATTTTTGAAACATTTACTATTTTTCAATGCAATTGATTAAGGTCAATTTTTTTTCAAGGCACAAAAATAAAAGTCACATTTCATGATAACAGTATCTTGTTCTGAGTCCTTTTTTTTAAGTTGTTTGATATTGTTTGAACCATCCCTCTGCAGATGATCAGTTAGCTGTTTTGCAACTACTCTTTTAAGAATTTTTTCGATAAAACGGAGGTTAGCCCATAATTAGCTAAGACAGCTGGATCAAGTGAACATCATATCAAGCAAGCCCTGAGTAAATGTGATTATACCATCTGTACATTTGTCAAATCTGGGAAGGCACCTAAAGAATGCTCCAGGCAAAACAGGAGAGATGAAGGACAACTGCTACCTAAGTGAAAACCCCTAAGTGCCAGGAGATTTGCCATGATTTATACATCGGGGAAATCAGACATCCTCTGGTTAAGCGGATGGCACAACACTGAAGAGCTACTTTTAATGATGAGAATTTTCACATCCTGGATAGGGAAGAACGCTGTTGGAGCGAGGAGTCAAGGAGGCCATTTATGCAAAAAGGGAAAGAGCATCTCTGAATTGAGGAGAAGGCCCAAGGTTACATTTTTCACCATCTTACAATGCTGCAATTGCAACCATTCCCCAACTCATTAGTGGGGAGTGGTCATTACCATTTGCATATTAATGATCAAGAAACTGATGTCACAGTCCTTAGCTTCGGTAACATCTGCCTCTCTGACATCAAGT
This sequence comes from Rhamphochromis sp. 'chilingali', assembly GCF_963969265.1. NCBI lineage: Eukaryota > Metazoa > Chordata > Actinopteri > Cichliformes > Cichlidae > Rhamphochromis > Rhamphochromis sp. 'chilingali'. The sequence goes on from NC_137935.1 coordinate 14,826,748, forward strand.
TAAGGGAGTCCAGCTCTATCCCCACAACAGTACTGGCCTTTTGGATCAGTTTACTGAGTCTGTTGGCATCTGCGATTCCTCAACCTGCTGCCCCAGCATGCAACAGCATGGCACTGGCCACAACAAGCTCATAAAGCATCCTGAGCATTGCCAACACATGTTAAAAGACCTTAGCCACCTCAGAAAATAGAAACGACTCTGGCCCTCCTGTAGCATGTAGTGGTAGTTTTTAACCCAGTCTAGTTTATTGTCAATCCCTTGTGATAACCCTGTGTTGCTGAAGAAAACGGAAATTTGAATTTCATTACATATATTTCTCTTTTAGCACTGCTAAAGGTCAGTTACACGTTCAGTACATACAGACTTAGGTGATGTAAAAGTATCTTTAGTACAATACTGAACCTGGTCATAAGTATTAGTTTATACAGTACAAGCCTACAACTATTCAGTTCAGTTAATTTTTATTTCAAACATATACATTCACCAACATTTTATAAAATCTTTCCATGGAGTTGTTTGAAAAGGAGTAGGCAGAAGTATATACTTATTTAGCCCTACCCCCTCAGGTTTACAGCCTCATCATCTAAATGTAATATCTAATATCTAATATCTAATATCTCTAATATCCTAAGAGACTGCGCATACCAGCTAGCTCCTGTGTTCACTGAGATATTCAACATCTCTTTATCTCAGTCGGTGATCCCCACATGCTTCAAAGAGTCCATCATTGTTCCTGTCCCGAAGAAACCCCACCCTGCTTCTCTCAATGACTATCGCCCTGTAGCCCTCACCTCAGTAGTGATGAAGTGTTTTGAACGCCTGGTCAGAGACTTCATCATTTCTTCACTACCAGACACACTGGACCCACTACAGTTCGCTTACCGTCCAAATCGTTCCACAGACGATGTCATCTCTCATCTCCTCCACACATCACTCACTCACTTGGACACTAGAAGGGGGAATTATGTTAAAATGCTCTTCATAGACTACAGCTCTGCATTTAACACCATAATTCCCTCCACACTCACCACCAAGCTGGAGCATCTGGGACTCAGCTTATCTATGTGTCAGTGGATCTCCAACTTCCTAACTGGCAGACCACAGGCAGTAAGGATGGGCGGACATGTCTCAGCCTCCACCACTCTCAGCACTGGAGCCCCCCAGGGGTGTGTTCTGAGCCCCCTGCTGTACTCTTTGTACACATATGACTGTGTGGCCACTACCAGCTCCACCACCATCATCAAGTTTGCTGACGACACCATCGTGGTGGGCCTGATCTCTGATAACAACGAGACGGCCTACCTGAAGGAGATTAGGAATCTGGAGAACTGGAGGACAACCTCCTTCTAAACGTCAGTAAGACAAAGGAGTTGATAGTGGACTTCAGCACTAAGCAGGAGAGGAACTACCAGACCCCTGTCATCAACGAGTGCCCAGTGGAGAGAGTGGACAGCTTCAAATACCTCGGAGTTCACATCACGCAGGACCTGTCATGGTCCTGTCACATCAACACCGTGGTGAAAAAGGCCCGTCAGCGTCTCTACCACCTCAGACGCTTGAGAGACTTCCAACTGCCCTCCAAGGTGCTCAGGAACTTTTACTCGTGCACCATAGAGAGCATCCTGACGGGAAACATCTTAACCTGGTTTGGGAACAGCACCATGCAGGACAGACGAGCTCTACAGAGGGTTGTGCGATCAGCTGAGCGCACCATCCGCTCCGAGCTCCCTGACCTGCACTCAATCTACAGCAGGCGGTGCTGGACCAAGGCCAGGAAGATCGTGAAGGACCTCAGCCATTCCAACAACAGACTGTTCTCTCTGTTGAGGTCAGGAAAGCGATTCCACTCCCTGAAGACCAACACAGAGAGACTGAGGAGGAGCTTCTTCCCGCAGGCGATACGGTCTCTCAATCACACCACCACACAATACTGACCCACACATACAGTTCTTACACACACACTGGACATTCTGGACATTGTTTTCACTTCATCACTTAAATCACTTTAAGCATATTTGCACTGCAGAAGACATAATGTGGATTGCACAACACTGGACACTATATTCTTCATTTCCAGTTAATATTTGTACAGCTGCTGTTATTGTGTATATATTTATTTATATTTCTTCATACATTCTTATATAGTTCTATATTGTGTATTGTGTATTTTGTTGTACAGTTATTTTATTTTCAACTTCAATTTATATATTTTATCTTATTCTTTCTCAGTTAAATTTACCCTTCATTCTAATTTGTGTTGTACAGTTATTTCATTTTTAACCTTAATTTATATTTTATTCCTTCCTAGTAAAATTTACCCTTTTTAAATTTTCATATTTATTTCCCTTTTTAATTTTTCATATTTATTTCCTATCTTATTCATAGCCTTTTCCTTTTTTGTTTTCTTTAGGTCACGAGCAGTTGTCCAAGCATTTCACTGCATATCGTACTGTGTATGACTGTGTACGTGACAAATAAAATTTGAATTTGAATTTGAATTTGATCAACAAAAACGTATACAATGCCTTCAACTTAGAACATAACATCACAAAAAATATTTTCTCATGTTCAACTAAAACTATATTTAGATTTGCTAATTTGCTAATTTAGGAATGCTGCACCCCTGCTCATTTATTCGTAGTCCTACTTCTTGTAGCAATGTCACATTCTATAATATTACACATTATAATATTACACATCTGAAACACAAGCTGATACAAGAGCCTCTGTAACATTTTCATTCTATATATGAAGACTTTCATTCAGTATATTTGTGGTTAATTTCATATATTTCAGTTTCATTCAATATATTCAAGGTACATTCTATAAAACAAAGGGGGGTAAACGCACCACAGTTTTGAGCCGAACCAGACAGAGAAGCCGAACCAGACCCTCAAGCTGCTGGCCATCAAAGTTAGAGCTTTTTACCTTCCGAGGGAGTTCAGTTCAGTTCTCCTTTCAGTTGTTTACATCCCTCCAAATGCTGATAAAGCTACAGCTATGGATGAACTGTATGACGTCATTATTGGACTTGAGAACAAAAATTCTGAAGCTGTTTTTATTGTGCTGGGAGACTTCAACAGAGCCAACATAAAGAAAGTTGATGGCAGCTGATGGCAACATCAGTGAACTCACAGACTCTGTCACTGGATATATTGAAAAATGCATGGACGATATCATCACCAAAACCAAAGTCTGCAAATATCCAAATTAGAAACCCTGGGTAAATAAAGACATCCGTGTTAAGCTCAATGTGCCGACCTCTGTCTTTAACTCAGGGGATGCTGATGCATATAAAGCAGCCGGGTATGACCTTCAAAAGTCCATAAAAAAAGGCCAGAAAGGACTACAGGGACAAAGTGGAGTCCAGTTACCACAGCTTTGACACCAGGTGACTATGGAATGGACTGCGCTGCATCACTGACTACAAGAAGGAAAGCAGGCAGTGTTTAGCCCACCCCGTCTCTTGCTGATGAGGCAACAAAGAACACATCCTCTACCCTCAGGAAGACAGTGAGGCTGTAACTCTAACACTCAAAACAGAAGATGTGAGATGGTCTTTCAAAAAGGTCAATCCTCACAAAGCTCTGGGAGCAGACGACATCCCAGACCAGGTTCTCAGAGTGTGCACCAACAAGCTGTTCACCAATATCTTCAACCTCTCCCTGAGGCAGTCAGTGGTCCCCTGTCTGAATGACCACGGTCCTATTGCACTGACATCCGTCATCACGAAGTGCCTTGAGTGGCTAGTCATAGGTCACATCTGCTCCTCCCTCCCTGACATCTGGACCCTCTTCAGGGATCTGCCTATCGAACAAACAGAGCCACTGAGGATTCCATCTCCCTGAAAATGCACACTGCCCTCACTCACCTGGAAAAAGGGAATACATATGCAAGAATGCTCTTCATCGACTACAGTTCAGCATTTAACGCCATCATCCCATCAAAACTTGCCTTGAAGCTCATCGACCTTGGGCTGGGAACACCAGTCTGCAGATGGATTCTGAACTTCCACACAAACAGGCCCCAGGTTGTGAGAGTTGGTAAGCACACCACCTCATCACTCATCCTAAACACAGGAATGCCATATGGATGTGTGCTTAGCCCCCTCCTATATTCCTTGTTCACGCATGACTGTGTTGCTAAACATAAGTCCAACACCATTATTAAGTGTGCGGATGACACAACCATCATAGGCCTCATCACAGACAATGACCTGTCTCTCGAAGTCAGCAAAACAAGAGAAATGATAGTGGACTACCAGAAACGATCAGTCGGGGAACACGAGCCCATCCACATCAACGGTGTCATGGTCGAAAGGATAAGCAACTTCAAATTTCTTGGAGTCAACATCACCGAGGATCTCTCCTGGACCCTTCACACAGACACTGCAATCAGGAAAGCTTGCCAGCGATTCTACTTTCTGAGGAGGCAGTTTGGCCTGAATGCCAACATCACCTCAAATTTCTACAGGTGTGCGATCGAGAGCTTGCTAACGAGCTGCATTACAGTTTGGTATGGAAGCTGCTCTGCCAGCAGCCATAAATTACTACAGAGGGTGGTGAAAGCTGCAGAGCACATAACTGGCATGAGGCTTTCCTGCCATTCAGGACATTTATCTTCAACAGTGCCTCGGTAAAGCACACAGCATCATCAAGGACCACAGCCACCCAGCACATCAGCTGTTCTCCTTGTTACCGTCTGGCAGACGTTACAGGAGTCTGTCTGCTCGGACTACAAGACCCAACAACAGCTTTTACCATCAAGCCATTCGAAACCTCAATTACAACACTTAAACACACACACATCACACTTCACAGGATGCACACAGAAGCTGTGCTACAATTTCACAAGTTCATACTGCACTTTGCATTGGTCACTCCATTTTTAATAGTTTTTAAATAAAAATAAAAACTCTTACTCTGTGCAACAGTATACTAACTACCATATGTATATACAGTGGGGCAAAAAAGTATTTAGCCAGCCACCGATTGTGCAAGTTCCCCCACCTAAAATGATGACAGAGGTCAGTAATTTGCACCAGAGGTACACTGCAATTGTGAGAGACAGAATGTGAAAAAAAAATCCATGAATCCACATGGTAGGATTTGTAAAGAATTTATTCGTAAATCAAGGTGGAAAATAAGTATTTGGTCAATAACAAAAATACAACTCAATACTTTGTAACGTAACCTTTGTTGGCAATAACAGAGGTCAAACGTTTACTATAGGTCTTTACCAGGTTTGCACACACAGTAGCTGGTATTTTGGCCCATTCCTCCATGCAGATCTTCTCGAGAGCAGTGATGTTTTGGGGCTGTCGCCGAGCAACACGGACTTTCAACTCCCGCCACAGATTTTCTATGGGGTTGAGGTCTGGAGACTGGCTAGGCCACTCCAGGACTTTCAAATGCTTCTTACGGAGCCACTCCTTTGTTGCCCGGGCGGTGTGTTTTGGATCATTGTCATGTTGGAAGACCCAGCCTCGTTTCATCTTCAAAGTTCTCACTGATGGAAGGAGGTTTTGGCTCAAAATCTCACGATACATGGCCCCATTCATTCTGTCCTTAACACGGATCAGTCGTCCTGTCCCCTTGGCAGAAAAACAGCCCCATAGCATGATGTTTCCACCCCCATGCTTCACAGTAGGTATGGTGTTCTTGGGATGCAACTCAGTATTCTTCTTCCTCCAAACACGACGAGTTGAGTTTATACCAAAAAGTTCTACTTTGGTTTCATCTGACCACATGACATTCTTACAGAAGACGTTACAGGTCTGTGATAGCCAGAGATTTTCCTTGTTTGAGGTGACCAAATACTTATTTTCCACCCTAATTTACGAATAAATTCTTTACAAATCCTACCATGTGAATTCATGGATTTTTTTTTCACATTCTGTCTCTCACAGTTGAAGTGTACCTCTGGTGCAAATTACTGACCTCTGTCATCATTTTAGTGGGGGAACTTGCACAATCGGTGGCTGACTAAATACTTTTTTGCCCCACTGTACATATGTAATATTTCTTACTGTATTATACTGCTGAGTGACATCTGAGTCTTCTGCTCGTCTAACTAACATATGACTTGCAAATAAAACTGAAACTGAACTGAAACTGATATATTCAAGTTTGTTCAATATATTCATATTTTTATTAATGTATTAATTTCTGTAACTGTGAGACACCTGCTGCTGCCTATCTTGGCCAGGTCTCCCTTGAAAAAGAGGTTTTTAATCTCAATGGGATTTTCCTCGTTAAATAAAGGTTAATAAATAATGTATTCAGACTTTCATTCTATATAGTCAAGTTTCATTCAATACATTCACAGTCTCTTTTCTATATTTGAGATTCATTTAATATATTTGAGGTTTATTTAAAATAGTTAAGGTTATACTTTAAGATAAAAAAAACTAAATACTTAATATAAAAATACTATCACATAATTATAATCTAACAGTAATAGTAATAGCTAGTAATGTAAGCACAATAATCAAATCCATTGGTTGTCTATTATTATTATTACTTTTGGTAATTACATTGACATTACTTGTTCTCACATAGTAATTTCATATTTGTTTCTACAATACCTTAAGTTTACATGATATTTTCAACACCTTAGATGTTGTAAAATATAGATCATAGAATATTATGACTTTCTCAAAGACCACTGTAACACCATGTCATGATGAACACGTAGCATAGCCTTTGAATAACTATATAAATGAGTGAAAACACACCCATAACAGATGCCTGACATCAGGCGGGATGGAGCTGTCAGCTGTGTTTATTTGTCTGAAATTATATCTGTATTTAGTTGAGCTGAAATCAGCTCTTGCCTTAGATCTATATCTAGATGGTCTGGATCAAATGCCTACAGAGGCTCAGGATAGATCTGTGGCTTCTTCTGTGAAATGTAAGCTGCAGGGTAGCACTCGTATCCCTGCATTCTCAATGGATGGGGACTATGTTATTGGTGGTGTTTTCTCTATTCACTACTTCATGCAAACAGTAAACCATAACTACACTACCATGCCTGAGCCAGTAAGATGCAGTGGGAGGTCAGTAAGTGGAAGAACTGAATGACAAACCTGTATGATGTTCAATAGTGTTGTGGTCCTTTTGTGTAGTGCTAGGTAAAAAAAAAAAAAAATTCATTTTGCAATGTATGCTAAATCCACAGTTTTAAAAATACAGATACTGACACTTTATTTTCTTCAAAACAAAAATTATACTGTGTTAACTCTTTTATGAATGCCTTGTTGCCTTGCTTTGAATTCAGTTACTGCTCTCGTGTGATGAATTTAACCCTTATATTTTATCCTCAAATGAATTGCAGTTAATAGTTCCCTACTGTCTTTTTTATGTTAAAGCTAAACTATCCTAAATCTATGTTGTGTAGATTCTAACAGGGAGTTGATGTTCTTTTTACAGCATTGATACCCGTGAGCTGCGCTTCTCACGAGCAATGGTTTTTGCCATTGAAGAGATTAACAACAGCACAGAGCTTCTGCCCGGGATAAGGCTCGGGTATCAGATCTTTGACTCATGTTCATCAGTGCCCGTGGCAGTGCATGTGGCATTTCAGTTGCTAAATAGCTTGGACACTGTGTTTTACACAGGTGGTAACTGCTTACAATCTGGTATGGTGATGACTATTGTTGGTGAGTCTGGGTCTACACCATCCATCAGCATGTCACGCATCCTTGGGTCTTTTAATATTCCTCAAGTAAATGGCAATCTTTGTATTTCTAATAAGCATGCAAATAAGTTTTGATTGTGCTGTCCTAAAAATAGTTTTGTTTCCTCTTTTGCTTTAGGTGAGCCATTATGCCACTTGCGCATGTTTGTCTGACAAGCAGCAGTACCCGAATTTTTTCAGAACAATCCCCAGTGATCATTTCCAAGCTGAAGCGCTAGCCAAGCTGGTAAAGCACTTTGGCTGGACTTGGATAGGTGCTGTTCGTTCGGATTCAGATTATGGAAATAGTGGCATGGCATCTTTTCTAGAAGCAGCACAAAAAGAGGGAATCTGTGTGGAATATTCTGTATCTTTCTATCGGACTCACCCACATAGCAGGATCCAAGAAGTAGCAAGTGTTATCCGCAGGTCTCTATATGACAGATTTTGCTTAGATTGAGATTTGCTTAAAGAAATCCATCCATCCATTAATTCTGCTTATTGTTTTATGTATTTATTTACTACTGTCATATAGCAAACTGAAACAATTAGATTAATTCTTGTAAAAAAGAAGACATTTCTAAATGTATTGCATTCTTTCTTAAGGTCTACAGCAGTGGTTATTGTGGCATTTGCAGCTCCTGGGGACATGAGGGTCCTGTTGGAGGAGCTTTCACATGAGCCTTTTCTACCTCGCCAGTGGATAGGCAGCGAGGCATGGGTAACGAACACAGAATTAATGAGGTACAGTTTCTGTGCTGGGGCCATTGGATTTGGGATTCAGAAGTCTGTAATCCCCGGTTTCGGAGATTTCCTGCTTAATTTGTCTCCCTCTCAAGTAGCTACATCCCCTATGCTTACTGAGTTCTGGGAGGAATCGTTCAACTGCAAAATGAAAAAAAGTGAGAAAATCCTTCTGATCTTTAGAAACTGTTGTTTTGCTCAAGTATAAGGTTAAATAATATTGAAACTTTATGTTCTGATCTCTGGGGTGAGGTTTAGGCACTCAGTTAATGTAGTGATTTTGTCCCATTTTAAAAATGGAAATGAAAATGTGTTAATGAAATTTTAAATCTTGCAGTGATGAAACATTCCCTGTGTCCTCTATTGTTTAGGTCCTGTTGTTGACAAGAAGATATGTGATGGAACTGAAGACATACAGAATCTTCAAATCCCGTATACTGACACATCTCAGCTCAGAATTACTAACATGGTGTACAAGGCTGTGTATGCAATAGCACATGCCATCCATAATACAGTGTGTCAGAGAACCAATGGCATAGCTAAGTGTGACAAACTAACCAAGTTAGAGTCCAAACAGGTCAGCTCAAATTAAATAATAATGCCAGTTTCTTTTTGTTTGTTTTTTACCACTAAGGTATTCTTCATGAAATCAAATACTAGTAGTTCTAAAATATTTCCATTTTTTTCTTCTTTCTTTTCTCTTGCTTTCTATCTTAAAGATTTTAGCAGAACTGAAGAAAGTAAATTTTTCCCGAAATGGTTATGGTGTGTCATTTAATGCTAATGGGGATCCTGTGGCGATTTACGAGTTGGTTAACTGGCAGAAGAGTGAAACTGGAAAAACAGAGTTGGTAACAGTAGGACTTTATGATGCATCACTGCCAGAGGGCCATGATTTCCAGATTAACCGGAACATAACCTGGATGGAGGATGGCACCCAAGTAATGAATCAAAAGACAAGAACCACACTGCACTTTGGAGGATTGCACATTTATATTTCCGTCTTTTGTTTTGGCTTTATCTCTCACAGGTGCCAGTGTCAGTGTGCAGTGCCAGTTGTCCTCCAGGAACTCGTAAAGTGCTGCAGAAAGGAAAACCCATCTGCTGCTATGACTGTATACTGTGTCCTGAAGGAGAGACTAGTAATACAACAGGTAAAATAAAATGACTTAACATATATTCAAAATTATTTTACTGTGCATAGGAGAGACATCGAAGGAATTATTGGTAGAAGTCATCTTTCCATCTCTCTTTATTTATTTACGTTTTTTAATTCAGATTCAACTGATTGTATACCCTGCCACAAGGAATTCTGGCCTAATGCAAAGAGAGACACTTGTATCCCTAAGCCTGTAGAATTTCTTTCCTTTCAAGACATCCTTGGAATCATCCTCGCTGCATTTTCAGTTCTGGGTGCTTGTCTGGCCATTATGACTGGGGCTGTATTCTTTCATAACAGGAAAACTCCAATTGTCCGAGCCAACAACTCTGAGCTGAGCTTCCTGCTGCTCATCTCACTGACTCTGTGTTTCTTATGTTCATTAACTTTCATTGGAGCACCATCAGAGTGGTCCTGCATGCTGCGTCACACTGCATTTGGGATCACCTTTGTACTCTGTATCTCCTGTGTACTTGGGAAAACTATAGTGGTTTTAATGGCTTTTAAAGCTACACTTCCAGGTAGCAATGTGATGAAATGGTTTGGTCCTCCACAGCAAAGAATAACTGTTGTGTCTTTCACCTTCATTCAAGTTTTAATATGTACTATTTGGTTGGTACTTAGCCCTCCATTCCCAATTAAAAATCTAACCGCATACAAGGAGAAAATCATACTGGAATGTGATTTAGGCTCTGCTGTAGGTTTCTGGGCTGTGCTCAGTTACATAGGCCTACTTGCTGCTTTTTGTTTTGTTTTAGCTGTCTTAGCCCGCAAATTACCTGATAATTTTAATGAAGCCAAGTTTATCACCTTCAGCATGTTGATATTCTGTGCAGTGTGGATCACCTTTATCCCAGCATATGTCAGTTCTCCTGGGAAATTCACTGTAGTTGTGGAGATTTTTGCCATTTTGGCCTCCAGCTTTGGACTAATAATGTGTATATTTGCGCCAAAGTGTTTCATCATACTGTTTAAGCCCGAGAAGAACACCAAAAAATATGTCATGAATAAAAATGTATCATAGGATTTAGAGGTTTCATACTTAATATGGCGATAAGAATTTCAAAACATACTTCTTCAACACAAGCTCTTGAATTTCAGTTTCAGCTCAAATCAAACACTTAATATGTGCTTTTTTAGTAATAATTTTCGAATGATTTAGTATCTTTCAATGTATTTGTGTGAGATTTATTTTTTTCAAGGCACAAAAATAAAATTCACATTTCATTATAACAATATCTTATTCTGAGTCCTGTTTTTGAGTTGTTCAATACAACCAATGGTAATTAAAAAGTTCCAAATGTAAATTTAATATCCTGTGTGTGCATATGTCTAGTACAAATTCCAAATGATATTAGGATTCATGCATTCGTCTGAATGTTACCCTGAAATGTGCCAGACACGTGAATGTTACATAGGTAAGCACACGGCAGTGATTTCTCATTGCAGAACAATGAAACCATCCCACCAGAAAACTGTTCAGAAGCGTTTTGAAAAACAGAATAAATTTTTTTACCTATCCTCCATAATTCCAGCATTCCAATTTGCTTGGTTAGGGGGTATGGCAATAGAAAAGGTGTGTAAATATTGAATTATAATGCTATCAACTGAATTCACACAACATTCACAGTTTCGAATTCTCGGAAGTCAGAAAAATATATTTTCAGTGATTGATGAACCGCAGGAATATCAGAAATATTAGCACTGAATCTATATTTGGGTGAAATAATGAAAGAAAAAATGTTTTTCACTTCCTTTTTTTCCAATTTTAATTTTTCAAATGTTTTTTTAAGATTTGACAAAACAAGTATTTAAGGTTTATTTGTACAGTTGTTCTTAGCTTTATACATCATTTACATCATATCATTACAAATCGCAAACACACTAGAATAAACGAATAAAAGGTATTACAAATAACACAAAATAACAAACATTTCTAAATGTAATTATTACTGAAGAAGGACATTGTAAAAAAAATTTTTAATGAATTTTGGATAATGTGTGGCATTAGTTGTGCTAAGAAAGGTATAAAAACAGAGTGCTCATGTGAAACATACTGATATGCAGGATGTAGGATCCAAATGCAGGACAAGAGAAACAGAGGGAAATAAACTAAAAGAGGCAGCTTTTATTGTGCTGTGAAAACTTGAATACTAGTTACAAGAAACAAAACATAACAGCTAGAAGCTAGGAAACTAGGAACTCAGGAAACCAGAAAACTAGAAACAAAGAAGCTAGAAACTTGGAGCTGATGAATAAAATATAGGAACCAGGAGCACAGAGGAAACACACAGTACTGAGATGGTACAATGCAACAATGGACAGAGGAAAACACAGGGCTTAAATACACCAGGGAGAAGGGAATGAGAAACAGGAGCGCACAGCAGGAAATAATCACATATAGCGAGATGTGAAGGAAGTGAAACTGAAACCAATGAGCATAAACTGAGTGTTTCAGCTGATCTGAGGCTTTCTGGGAGTTTGTTCCAGATATATGGAGCATAAAAGCTGAATGCAGCTTCTCCGTGTCTGGTTCTGACTCTGGGAACTCATAAAAAAACAGATCCAGATGACCTGAGGGTTCATATGAGGGTTCAGTATGAAGGTTCATACTGGGTCAGGAGGTCACTGATGTATTTTGGTCCTAAACCATTCAGAGCTTTATAGACCAGCATCAGAACTTTAAAGTGTATCCTCTGACGGACAGGCAGCCAGTGTAAAGACCTCAGAGCTGGACTGATGTGGTCCACTTTTTTGGTCTTAGTGAGGACTTGAGCAGCAGAGTTCTGAATGAACTGTAGTTGTCTGACTGATTTTTTTTAGGTAGACCTGTAAAGATGCTGTTACAGTAATCAAGCCTACTAAAGATGCATGGACTAGTTTTTCCAGGTCTTGTTGAGACATCAGATCTTTTATCCTTGAAATATTCTTGAGGTGATAGTAATCTCATTTTGTTATTGTCTTAATGTGTTTTTCTTAGTTTAGGTCTGCATCCATCACTACACCCAAATTTTTCGCCTGGTTTGTGGTTTTTAGTAGGGGTGCAACAAAACACAAAATTCACGGTTCGGTTTGATACTTTGGTGTCACGGTTCAATATTTTTCGAAACAAAAAAATGTTCATGCCTTTTTAATTTGTCATTTATTACAATTATAAATATATATTTTAACTCAGAAGTACATTTTTTAAATTTAATGTTGCTGAAACAACAAAATAATGAAAAAAAAAACCTCATCGAGAAATCACTCAAAAGAGAGTTTATTACAGAGAAATGGCTCTTTCCAAAATAAAAGCTATACTATACGCTTCTTCTGGGGTATATTCACAGCAGCATATTAAACACATCAGGTCCCCATAAGGAGAATCATGTGCTAACGGCTGTCTAACTACTCGGGTAAAGTTTGTAGCAAGCGTGCTTGTTGTTTTTGTCTGCTTCCACTTGTCTTTGCACTAGGATGATGTCGGCGTAAATGTGCAGTCATATTCATTGTGTTCCCACTAGTGCTGTCAGCGTTAATCTCGTTAAAATAACGCAGCAAATCTTCGTAAATGAGTTACCGCGGATCGCTCCGTGCGTGGGGCTGGACGGCGTCAACACGTTAAAAAGCTAATTGCGCAAACGCACTAGTTCCCACCAATTGAGCATTGCGTGGCACATCCGACATACTGTTTTACTTTTGTCCATGACGCGCTTACAATCAGGGTGATGCTTCACATGAAAACCAAGATAGTTCCAAAGGCCAGATCTGAATGAGGGTGGGGGAGGTTCATTTTCGGGTAGCGTTGAGGCAGTCGCCATGTTGCAACGAGCTTAGCTTCTGTCTTGCTAGCTTGCGCTGCGCTCAGTGGATCTGTGCTCGACAGTGCAGCCTAGGCGGAGTAGTCGAACGCTGATCCACTGAGCGCTCAACACAGACAGCATTGTCAGAAGAAAAGTTGATAAAATAAATAAAAAATGTTGTATTGTTCGATACATATGCGTACCGAACCGAAAGTACTGTATCGAACGGTTCAATATCGATACGAGTATTGTTGCACCCCTAGTTTTTAGGTGTATAGATTGAAGTTCTCTGGTGACCTGTAATCGTTTTTCTTTGGCACCAAAGACTATTACTTCAGTTTTGTTTTTGTTTAGCTGGAGAAAATTGTGGCACAACCAGTCATTAATTTCCTCAATGGATTTACCAAGAGCCTGTACGGGGCCTCGGTCTCCTGGTGACATTGTGATATATATTTGTGTGTCATCTGCATAAATGTGATAGTTTATTTTGTTGTTCTTTATAATCTGTGCCAGTGGGAGCATGTAAATGTTAAACAGAAGGGGTCCCAAGATGGAACCTTGGGGAACTCCGCATGTGATACGTGTCTGCTCAGATGAACTAAAAGTTTTCATTTATGATTCCCATAGGAATAAGTTGGCATAAATGTCATGATCCGGCTGTGTGCAGGCAGGGATTGGACCTAAACTCAAAAGCACTGCTATATTGCCTGAGTACAGGGAAAACAGAGAACTAAACTAAACTGGGAAATGATAAACTGAGCCGCAAGGAAACACAGGGAAACAAAGCCATGAGGGATGACGCGACACGGAACAGAGGGAGACTCTGACATAAATACACAGAAGGTAATGAGGGAAGTGGAAGCACACAGGCAACACAGCTGAGGACAATTACACTTGACAGGACGGGGAGGACACGAAAGTGGAAACCCTGACACCAAGATGTGGACCTTAAAAGTAACACAGGAAGTACAGAGAAAAGGCCTGGAGAGAGAGGGAGAGAACATGAAGAAATACACGAAGGGAACAGGAAAACACAGAACACAAGGAGTGGGAGCAAAGCACAATAACTCACATCACTATATAGACAGTCACACAGAGGGACACAGAAGGTAACAACACAGGGGGAACATATAGGCAGAGAAGACTAAACACAGAACAGAGGGCACAGAGAAACATCCAACCGGTTTTTCACATGCTATCAAGGGAAGGATCTCAGAGCAGCCCTTCTTAAATATTTAAATTTTCAGATTTTTCCTTTAAATAAATTTAAAGTGAAACAACACAAAACACTGCAAACCACAACACAACAAAATATAAATTAAAATATGCAAAACAAAAAGAAGACGCACATTTTTTGTCATAAAAGGCCTGGGATGATGTTTTGGGAGAGTGTTTTCCTGCTTGGAATTGCACATATAGGATTCACTGCACGAATAAACTTTCTGAATGCTTTGTCATAATTCCCATCACTAGAATACAGAGCCACATTATGGCTGGTGTTTCTGGTTTTTCAATGAGTTCTGAATTGCACCCACTCCCATTTCAAAATCAAACAACTGTAGACAAGTTGGTGAACCTCCATACAGTAAATTCTTCATTAGAAGAAAAAAAATCTAAATAAAAAGGTCAGTTGACTGCTTTTAAAGCTTGCAGTTGATGCAGATACAGTGGGGCAAAAAAGTACTTAGCCAGCCACCGATTGTGCAGGTTCCCCCACCTAAAATGATGACAGAGGTCAGTAATTTGCACCAGAGGTACACTTCAACTGTGAGAGACAGAATGTGAAAAAAAAATCCATGAATCCACATGGTAGGATTTGTAAAGAATTTATTCGTAAAGTAGGGTGGAAAATAAGTATTTGGTCAATAACAAAAATACAACTCAATACTTTGTAACATAACCTTTGTTGGCAATAACAGAGGTTAAACGTTTACTATAGGTCTTTACCAGGTTTGCACACACAGTAGCTGGTATTTTGGCCCATTCCTCCATGCAGATCTTCTCGAGAGCAGTGATGTTTTGGGGCTGTCGCCGAGCAACACGGACTTTCAACTCCCGCCACAGATTTTCTATGGGGTTGAGGTCTGGAGACTGGCTAGGCCACTCCAGGACTTTCAAATGCTTCTTACGGAGCCACTCCTTTGTTGCCCGGGCGGTGTGTTTTGGATCATTGTCATGTTGGAAGACCCAGCCTTGTTTCATCTTCAAAGTTCTCACTGATGGAAGGAGGTTTTGGCTCAAAATCTCATGATACATGGCCCCATTCATTCTGTCCTTAACACGGATCAGTCGTCCTGTCCCCTTGGCAGAAAAACAGC
Organism: Rhamphochromis sp. 'chilingali'; assembly: GCF_963969265.1. Classification (NCBI taxonomy): domain Eukaryota; kingdom Metazoa; phylum Chordata; class Actinopteri; order Cichliformes; family Cichlidae; genus Rhamphochromis; species Rhamphochromis sp. 'chilingali'. Next base: position 14,842,428 of record NC_137935.1, read on the forward strand.
CCCATAGCATGATGTTTCCACCCCCATGCTTCACAGTAGGTATGGTGTTCTTGGGATGCAACTCAGTATTCTTCTTCCTCCAAACACGACGAGTTGAGTTTATACCAAAAAGTTCTACTTTGGTTTCATCTGACCACATGACATTCTCCCAATCCTCTGCTGTATCATCTATGTGCTCTCTGGCAAACTTCAGACGGGCCTGGACATGCACTGGCTTTAGCAGCGGAACACGTCTGGCACTGTGGGATTTGATTCCCTGCCGTTGTAGTGTGTTACTGATGGTGACCTTTGTTACTTTGGTCCCAGCTCTCTGCAGGTCATTCACCAGGTCCCCCCGTGTGGTTCTGGGATCTTTGCTCACCGTTCTCATGATCATTTTGACCCCACGGGATCAGATCTTGCGTGGAGCCCCAGATCGAGGGAGATTATCAGTGGTCTTGTATGTCTTCCATTTTCTGATGATTGCTCCCACAGTGGATTTTTTCACACCAAGCTGCTTGCCTATTGTAGATTCACTCTTCCCAGTCTGGTGCAGGTCTACAATACTTTTCCTGGTGTCCTTCGAAAGCTCTTTGGTCTTGGCCATGGCGGAGTTTGGAGTCTGACTGTTTGAGGCTGTGGACAGGTGTCTTTTATACAGATGATGAGTTCAAACAGGTGCCATTCATACAGGTAACGAGTGGGGGACAGAAAAGCTTCTTACAGAAGACGTTACAGGTCTGTGAGAGCCAGAGACTTTCCTTGTTTGAGGTGACCAAATACTTATTTTCCACCCTAATTTACGAATAAATTCTTTACAAATCCTACCATGTGAATTCATGGATTTTTTTTTCACATTCTGTCTCTCACAGTTGAAGTGTACCTCTGGTGCAAATTACTGACCTCTGTCATCATTTTAAGTGGGGGAACTTGCACAATCGGTGGCTGACTAAATACTTTTTTGCCCCACTGTATTTTAAATGTCCCAATAAATTCGCTGCAGTAGATTCAATTTTTTGAAGCCGTTAGCAACAACAACAACAACAACAACAACAAAAAACTACTCCACTCTCTTCTTAACCTATTATATCACAATAAACACTCCTAAAAAGAATATTTCAACTTTACAACTTTTACAAAACTCGGCAGCTCGTGTGCTGACGAAGACCAGAGGGCGGGCCACATTACACTGGTTTTAGAATCGCTGCATTGGCAGCCCGTGTGTTTCAGGATCGATTTTAAAGTTCTTTTATTGGTTTTTAAATGTCTTAATGGTCTTGGGCCTTCTTATCTCTCAGATCTGCTTTTACCATATTAACCCTGAGGTCCTCTTGTACTGGCCTTTTGATTGTCCCTAAAGTCAGGACACATACTCACGGAGAGGCAGCTTTTCAGTGGTATGGTCCTCATCTGTGGAACAGCCTGCCGGAGGAGCTCAGGGCTGCAGAGAACGTACATGTTTTTAAGAACAGGCTCAAGACCCACCTTTTTAATTTAGGTTTGACTTAACCTTTATGCATTTTATGCTTATTTATTCTATCCTGTTATTCTATTATTAATTTAGGCTTCACCTAATATTTATTGATTTTATTCTTATTCATTTTTTAATCTTCTTACTCTATTTATATTTATATTCATATTGTATCCCGTTCTTATTTGTTTTATCGTTTTACCCTGTATATATCCTATTGTGTCATATCTCCAGTGTTTCCTCGGAGGGCGCTCTCTGCACCGGGGCTGTGATCGACCGTGGCTGCTGGGGCTCTCGGGGTCCTCTCAGCCTGGCTGGGGGGCTTCTTTGCCTCCCTCCTGCTGTGTGCCCAGCCTGGAGGCTGCGGTCTGTGACCGGCTCCCGGTGCAGACGGCTCCCTGTTATAGTGTTTCCTCACTTGGCTCATGCGTACTCAGCCCAATTTTACTCTTTAAGTGTGTGTGTGTGTGGGGGGGATATGTGTGTATTCACATCGTTTATGTTAATGAAAGTGTGGGGAGTGAGTTGGAGGGTGGGGTGGGGTGGACAGCTTTTAACCATGTAAAGCACTTTGTGCTACATTTTTTTTGTATGAAAAGTGCTTTATAAATAAAGATTGATTGATTGATTGATTTATAAACACATGTCTTTTATGTTTGTGGTCAAATAGACCCATCCAACCATCCATCCATCCATCCATCTTCTTCCGCTTTATCTGGGCCCGGGTCGCGGGGGCAGCAGCCTAAGCAGAAAAGCCCAGACCTCCCTCTCCCCAGCCACCTCCTCTAGCTTATCCGGGGGAACAAAAAGGCGTTCCCAGGCCAGCCGAGAGATATAATCTCACCAGCGTGTCCTGGGTCTGCTCCGGGGCCTCCTCCCGGTGGGACATGCCTGGAACACTTCACCCATCCTTGTCAGATACCCGAACCACCTCAGAACTCCCGTAGCACCTGCCACAGGACACCCCAAGGGACACGGTCGAATGCCTTCTCCAAGACCACAAAACACATGTAGACTGGTTGGGCAAACTCCCATTTGCCCTCAAGTATCCTTGAGAGGATAAAGAGCTGGTCCAGTGTTCCGCAATCAGGACGGGAACCGCATTGTTCTTCCTGTATCTGAGGTTCGACTAGCGGACAAACTCTCCTTTCCAGCACCCTGGCATAGACTTTCCCAAGAAGGCTCTGTAGTGTGATCCCCCTGTAGTTGGAGCACACCTTCCGGTATCTTTTATGTTTGCAGTCAAATCGACCCAGGATTCAAAACCTTCCAAACACATTTCCCATATAATTTAAATGAATTAGAAAAATTTTATGATATTTTTTTAAGGAGCAGGTACTTAATATCGCACACAAGGGAATGCAGGTTCATTGTAAATGCATTGAAACAGATCTTTTTTCATGGGCTTGGCTCTGGGGACCCAGGGCTCATGTGCTTCATGGACTTCTGTATATTTGCTGGTCTGTCTTGGGCTGGTGGTCCTCACAGTGTGACCGCAGTGTTTATGCTTTGTGTTCTCGTGTTCCCCATTTTCCTGGTTTGTGTGTGTGTGTGTGTGTTGGGTGTTCTGGTTTCTCTGTGAGTCTGGGACCGAATAATAGTATACCTGCCATGGGGTCTCGCCGCACCTGGAGCGCAAACACATAACTGCAGCTGATTAGTCTCATCTCAGGAGCTTTGTTGTGAGAGAATCTTTAGTTTAGCTCAGAAGCTAATTATTGAAAGTGTTTGTTGTCATGGGTTAATCCTGCTAATCCGTCTCTGGTTTCCTGTTGGATTACAGAAACAGAGGAACGGAGTGGGTGCACCATGAACATTAAACAGAAGAGCGGAACACGGACCACTGTCATGGGAAGGGGACAATACACGGCAATCGGAGGACACACTCACACTCACTTGGAGCATGCACCGAAAATATTCTGCACCTTGTTGTCATTTTTGCTATAAATAAACGCACTGTCTTCATTCAGAAAGTCCAGCGTTTGGGTCCTATATCAGCTTCACTGACACCTTTATGAGACATGTGAGTGCTAGCACTGATAGATGCTCATATTAGAGATTGGAGATTGCTGTGTTTAAGGACCACAGTTCAAATCACCATTATGAGATTAATCATGCAGAGCAGCAAAAGCAACAAGGTCTTCTTACCAAGACCAGCATTCAGGGTTGGTGCACTCGAGACAAAATTTGTGATTTCCCACAAAATTGCAACGAGTTTTTGGTGAACTCTGCAATCTAATTTGCCGTGAGAAAAAAAGAAACATTGAAGACATTTCTGTATTTCCATTTGGCTCTGGATATTTGCTCCTTTGTGGAAGGAGGACCACTGCCAGAGCCCTACCAAATGACCTCCGGGTCATTGGTGTGAATGTCTCTGACCAAAACAATTGGACTTTATGAGGGTGGCTTGAGGGTAGGGATGTGCGGATCGATACTGAAATATCGATTTCTCCGATACCAGTCATTTATGTTGTAGAATCGATTCTCACATTAAAATATCGATATTTTAGTAATTTAGGGTAAATTTGTAGTTTATCATTAACAGGAACTGAGTGGAAAGAAACTATATTATTTGGATTGTCTACATTGGAAGGAACTACTTCCTCTTCTGCCTTTCATAGTCACGTGCAAAATACGGCTGTATAAATATATGGCAGCCCCTTGGCGTGTGCACTCACAACAATGGCTGAGCGTAAATGGAGTCATGTGCAGATGTATTTTACATCCACAAACAGCTGAGACATGGTTTGCGATACATGTGACAAGAAAGTTAGGTGTTGTGGCAACACCACTAACCTTGTCAAACACCTTAGAGTAAATCATATCACAGAATATGACGAGTGTATGTTGAGGCGAACTGAAGAGGAGCAGTGGAAAGGGACAGCTGCTGCTAGGGCGAGACAGACGTCTCTCACGGAGTCCTTTAGTGCTGCAGGCAGGCAAGGTGTTTTGTAAGTTTTTGTACAAAGTATCGGTATCAACTCAGTATCGTCGATACCACCCTGAATTTTACTTGGTATCGAATCGGAAAGGAAATCAGTGGTATCGCACATCACTACTTGAAGGCCCAACGTTCTTTAGTGGCCTGTGTGGTCACTGCCCAGCATCGTGGAGTCTGTTGGGCATTTCCCATATAGTACCAGAATTGGTATGTCCACCATTGGTGCCCTGTGGTTTTCACAGATGAGGTCGGTTCACCATGAGCACATGTGCTATGGGGAATGTTTTGCTGCCTGTAATGTCATTCAACATGACAGGTTTGGTGGTGAGTAAGTGATGGTCTGACAAGGTTATCCCTTTAGGAACTCACAGAGCTCAAATATAAAAATTTGAAAACAGCCTTTCATTTCCAGTATACTGTATTATGCAAAATACTATGCTATTACTATTTTTTTTAACCTCATAGGCATTGCTCAAATTATTGAGCATTATTACCGATTATTTTTTCTCATAGGCTAATAATAAAATGTATTGCTTGTAAATTATTTTTGAACACATTTCAAGATATTGTAAAATACAGATTATAGAACATAATGACTTTCTCAAAGACTGCTGCGTAAGAGCATGTCATAATAAAGACGTAGCACTGCCTTTGAACAACTATATAAATCAGTGAAAACACACCCATAACAGATGCCTGACATCAGGCAGGGATGGAGCTGTCAGCTGTGTTTATTTGTCTGAAATTATATCTGTATTTGGTTGAGCTGAAATCAGCTCTTGCCCTAGATCTATCTCTAGATGGTCTGGATCAAATGCCTACAGAGGCTCAGGATAGATCTGTGGCTTCTTCTGTGAAATGTAAGCTGCAGGGTAGCACTCGTATCCCTGCATTCTCAATGGATGGGGACTATGTTATTGGTGGTGTTTTCTCAATCCACTACTACATGCAAACAGTAAACCATGACTACACTACCATGCCTGAGCCAGTGAGATGCAGTGGGAGGTCAGTAAGTAAAAGGATTGGTTTACAAAACATGTTTGGTTGTGCTGGAATAGTATGACCTGACCTGTATGTTGTCTAATAATTTGTAAAGAATCAATAATTTTTTAATATTAGTGATACTGATACTTTATTTTCTTCAAGAGTGAAATTACACTTTGTAAATTTTCTTATGAATTTTTAACATGAGATAAATGCCTATATTATTATCACTGTTATTATATATTAATAATATGTCATTTTGCTTTGATATCAGTTACTAATCTTGTATGGTGAATTTAAGCCTTATATTTTATCCTCAGATGATTTGCAGTTATTAGTTGTTTGTGGCCCAACTAAACATTTTCCTTACTGTCTTTTTTTCTATTGAAGCTTAAAATATCTGAAATCTATGTAGTTTAAAATCGAATATTGAGTTGATGTTCTTTTTGCAGCATTAATACCCGTGAGCTGCGCTTCTCACGAGCAATGGTTTTTGCCATTGAAGAGATTAACAACAGCACAGAGCTTCTGCCCGGGATAAGGCTTGGGTATCAGATCTATGACTCATGTTCATCAGTGCCTGTGGCAGTGCATGTGGCATTTCAGTTGTTAAATAGCTTGGACACTGTGTTTTACACAGGTGGCAACTGCTCACTATCTGGTATGGTGATGACTATTGTTGGTGAGTCTGGGTCTACACCATCCATCAGCATGTCACGCATCCTTGGGTCTTTTAATATTCCTCAAGTAAATGGCAATCTTTGTATTTCTAATAAGCATGCAAATGAGTTTTTATTGTGCCATCCTTAAAAGAGTTTTGTTTCCTTTTTTTGCTTTAGGTGAGCCATTATGCCACTTGCGCATGTTTGTCTGACAAGCAGCAGTACCCGAATTTTTTCAGAACAATCCCCAGTGATCGTTTCCAAGCTGAAGCGCTAGCCAAGCTGGTAAAGCACTTTGGCTGGACTTGGATAGGTGCTGTTCGTTCGGATTCAGATTATGGAAATAGTGGCATGGCATCTTTTCTAGAAGCAGCACAAAAAGAGGGAATCTGTGTGGAATATTCTGTATCTTTCTATCGGACTCACCCACATAGCAGGATCCAAGAAGTAGCAAGTGTTATCCGCAGGTCTCTACATGACAGGTTTTGCTTAGATTGAGATTTGCTTAAAGAAATCCATCCATCCATTGAATTAGTTCTGCTTATTGTTTTGTGTTTTATTTACTGCTGTCTATTAGATTAAGAAAGTTAAATTAATACTGGATTAACAAAAGTTACAAGAAATTTCTTAATGTATTGCATTCTTTCTTAAGGTCTACAGCAGTGGTTATTGTGGCATTTGTTGCTTCTGGTGACATGAAAATTCTGTTGGAGGAGCTTTCACGTGAGCCTTCCCCACCTCGCCAGTGGATAGGCAGTGAGTCATGGATAACTGATTCAGAATTTAGAAGGTTTAATTTCTGTGCTGGGGCCATTGGATTTGGGATTCAGAAGTCTGTAATCCCCGGTTTCAGAGATTTCCTGCTTAATTTGTCTTCCTCTCAAGTAGCTACATCCCCTATGCTTACTGAGTTCTGGGAGGAATCGTTCAACTGCAAAATGAAAAAAAGTGAGAAAATCCTTTTGATCTTTAGCAACTTTTGTTTTGCTCAAATATAAGGTTAAATATTTTTTTTATTAATTCTTTATGTTCTGATCTCTGGGGTGAGGTTTAGGCACTCAGTTAATGTAGTGATTTTGTCCCATTTTAAAAATGTGATTTGTTGTCTATTAAGGAATTTTATATTAATATGATTTGGTAAATACATGACAAATGAAAATGCATTAATGAAATTTAAAATCTTGCAGTGATGAAACAGTCCCTGTGTCGTCTATTGTTTAGGTCCTGTTGTAGACAAGAAGATATGTAATGGAACTGAAGACATACAGAATCTTCAAATCCCGTATACTGACACATCTCAGCTCAGAATTACTAACATGGTGTACAAGGCTGTGTATGCAATAGCACATGCCATCCATAATACAGTGTGTCAGAGAACCAATGGCATAGCTAAGTGTGACAAACTAACCAAGTTAGAGTCCAAACAGGTCAGCTCAAATGTTTATGCTAATATAGTTTCTTTTGTTACCCCTAATGTATTCTTCATGAAATCAAATATTAGTGTAAGGCCTAATATTTTGGCATATCTTTTCTCTGCCTTCCATTCCTTTCTAACATACAGATCTTAGCAGAGCTGAAGAAAGTAAATTTTTCCCAAAATGGTTATGATGTGTCATTTAATGCTAATGGGGATCCTGTGGCGATTTACGAGTTGGTTAACTGGCAGAAGAGTGAAACTGGAAAAACAGAGTTGGTAACAGTAGGACTTTATGATGCATCACTGCCAATTGGCCAAGAGTTCCAGATTAACCAGAGCATAACCTGGATGGAGGATGGCACCCAAGTAATGAATCAAAAGACAAGAACCACACTGCACTTTGGAGGATTAAGGATTTATATATATATATTAGGGGTGCAACGATATTCGTATCGATATTGAACCGTTCGATACAGTGCTTTCGGTTCGGTACGCATATGTATCGAACAATACAACATTTGTAATTTATTTTATCAATTTTCCTTCTGACGATGCTGTCTGTGTTGAGCGCTCAGTGAATCTGTGTTCGACTACTCCGCCTAGGCTGCACTGTCGAGCGCAGATCCACTGAGCGCTCAACACAGACAGCATAGTCAGAAGGAAGAGCGCAGGGCACCTCCCCCACCCTCATTCAGATCTGGCGTTTGGAATTATTTTGGTTTTCATGTGACGTATGACCCTGAAGGTAAGCGAGTCATGGACTAAGGTAAAAGAGTATGTTGGATGTGCCATGCAATGCTCAATTACATTGGTGTGAACTAGTGTGCTAGCGCAGTTAGCTCGTTAACGTGTTGGCCGTCTAGCCCCATCCACGGAGCGATCGGCGGTAGCTCGTTAACGGAGATTTGCCGTGTTGTGGCGTTAAGGTCATTTCAACGAGATTAACCTGAAAGCACTAGTGGGAACACGACGAATATGACTGCACATTTACGCCGACATCATCCTAGTGCAAAGACAAGTGGAAGCAGACAAAAAAAAGCAAGCATGCTACTAACTTTAGCCGAGTCATTTAGACAGCTGTTAGCACTTGATTCTCCTTATGCTGCTGAGAATATAGCCCAGAAGAAGCGGATAGTATAGCTTTTATTTTGGAAAGAGCCATTTCTCTGTAATAAACTCTCTTTTCCAAAGATGAGTGATTCCTCAATCAGATACAGGGCTTGCAATATCGCTAGCCCGACGTCCCGGAGCTAGCGATTTTTTTCAGTCGGGCTACCAAAATCTATCTCTTCCCTGCCCGTCGGGCTATTGTAGGAAAAATATATGTCAATGGTTTTGCATTCTTTCAGAAATGTAGCTGGGTAATTATGTCATTGGCATTGGTGAGCCACTGTCAATATGTGACATATTGAAGTCGCGTTTGAATTTGCGCTTGTTTTTTTGCTTTCACTTTGCAATCGTGCGAACTGTGTATAGAGAGCGACAGCACTGATCTGTGAGTGATGATAATTTGTGCACCAATTCCTCTGACATCGTCTTATTAATCGTTAGCTTACTATGCAAACATGACAAGTGAAATCTCCCGCAGCAAGCTTAAACATGTGAGAGGTTGATCGCGCAGAGAATCGCTGAGCTTATGTGAGTGCGCGTGTAAAAGCATTTCAGTTCTGCTGAGCCAAATAAGACAGGTCAGGGTGAAGAAGTGACAGCCAAAGAAAAGCTTACCACAAAACGGAGAAGTTATGACAAATCAGACTATAAGGCAAAAAGAAAGTGCAGCTTTATGGTTTCATGGACAAAATAATTTCTGTGGCTGCAATATGACGAGCTAAATAACCAGGGCTGCACATAAGTGGTCCGCAGGTGCGCATTCGCTGTCAAAATAAAAAACACGCACAAGGGTTAGGCTTAAATTTAAAAACTGTACTTTTGAGTTAAAATATATATTTATAATTTTAATAAATGACAAATTAAAAATGCATGAACATTTTTTTGTATCGAAAAAATATCGAACCGTGACACCAAAGTATCGAACCGAACCGAACCGTGAATTTTGTGTATCGTTGCACCCCTAATATATATATATATGTCTTTTGTTTTGGCTTTATCTCTCACAGGTGCCAGTGTCAGTGTGCAGTGCCAGTTGTCCTCCAGGAACTCGTAAAGTGCTGCAGAAAGGAAAACCCATCTGCTGCTATGACTGTATACTGTGTCCTGAAGGAGAGACTAGTAATACAACAGGTAAAATAAAATGATTTTACATATATTCAAAATTATTTTAGTGTGCATAACAGTAGCAGCGGGAATGAAGATCAGCACCTCCAAATCTGAGGCCATGGTTGTCAGCCGGAAAAGGGTGGAGTGCCCACTCGGGGATGAGTTCCTGCCCCAAGTGGAGGAGTTCAAGTATCTCGGAGTCTTGTTTGCGAGTGTTCGGGGGAAGGGAGCTGGAGATCGACAGACGGATTGGTGTTGCGGCCGCAGTCATGCGGACACTGCACCGGTCCGTCGTGGTGAAGCGTAAAGCGTGCTGAGCTTAAAAGCGAAGCTCTCAATTTACCGGTCGATCTACGTCCCTACCCTCACCTATGGCCACGAGCTGTGGGTAGTGACCGGAAGAACGAGATCGCGGACAAAAGCGGCAGAAATGAGCTTCCTCCGAAGGGTGGCTGGACCCACCCTTAGAGATGGGGTGAGAAGTTCAGCCATCCGGGATGGCCTCAGAGTAGAGCCGCTGCTCCTCCACATTGAAAAGAGAGTTGAGGTGGTTCGGTATCTGACAAGGATGCCTCCTGGGTGTCTCCTGGGTGAGGTGTTCCAGGCATGTCCCACCGGGAGGAGGCCCCGGGGCAAACCCAGGACACGCTGGAGAGATTATATCCCTCGTCTTGCCTGGGAATGCCTTTTTGTTCCCCCGGATAAGCTAGAGGAGATGGCTGGGGAGAGGGAGGTCTGGGTTTCTCTGCTTAGACTGCTGCCCCCGCGACCCGGGCCCGGATATAGCAGAAGAAGATGGATGGATGGATGTGCATAACAAAAAAATTAACAAATTAATTGTTGAAGCCTTCTTTATGTCTCTCTTCTTTTTCTTTACATTCAGATTCTGCTGATTGTTTACCCTGCCACAAGGAATTCTGGCCTAATGCAAAGAGAGACACTTGTATCCCTAAGCCTGTAGAGTTTCTTTCATTTGAAGACATCCTTGGAATCATCTTGGCTACACTCTCTGTTCTGGGTGCTTGTCTGGCCATTACCACTGTAGCTATATTTTTTCATCACGGGACATCTCCAATTGTCCGAGCCAACAACTCTGAGCTGAGCTTCCTGCTGCTCATCTCACTGACTCTGTGTTTCTTATGTTCATTAACTTTCATTGGAGCACCATCTGAGTGGTCCTGCATGCTGCGTCACACTGCGTTTGGCATCACCTTTGTACTCTGTATCTCCTGTGTACTTGGGAAAACTATAGTGGTTTTAATGGCTTTTAAAGCAACACTTCCAGGTAGCAATGTGATGAAATGGTTTGGTCCTCCACAACAAAGAATGACTGTTGTGTCTTTCACCTTTATTCAAGTTTTAATATGTACTATTTGGTTGGTACTTAGCCCTCCATTCCCAATTAAAAATCTAACCGCATACAAGGAGAAAATCATACTGGAATGTGCATTAGGCTCTGCTGTTGGCTTCTGGGCTGTGCTCAGTTACATAGGCCTACTTGCTGCCTTTTGCTTTGTTTTAGCTGTTTTAGCCCGCAAATTACCTGACAATTTCAATGAAGCTAAATTTATCACCATCAGCATGCTGATATTCTGTACAGTGTGGATCACCTTTATCCCAGCATATGTCAGCTCTCCTGGGAAATTCACTGTGGCTGTTGAGATTTTTGCCATTCTGTCCTCCAGCTTTGGACTAATAATGTGTATATTTGCTCCAAAATGTTTTATAATTTTGTTTAACCCCGAGAAGAACACCAAGAAATATTTAATGAACAAAAATCCAACTTAGGTTTGTAATTTTTAATATTATAACAGGAAGATCAAATATTAGACACAATGAATTATTTATAACTTTACCTTATTACTTACTCATTTATTTCTCAGTTTTTGAATCTATGCCTATACATATACAGGGTGGTGAAAAAATATTTCTCCCTTTCCCAATTCATAGTTTTTTCACATTTGTCACACTTAAATGTTTCAGATCATTAAATACATTTTGATATAAGATAAAGATAATCCAAATAAATGCAAAATTTAGTTTGTAAATGATTAATTAAATTTAATGAAAATCATAAACCTGTTTAATGTCATGTCAAGCATCTTATTCAAATTTATATCAAGACTTTGACTAGGCCACTCAAATTTTTTAGATATGTTTTCTTTTGTTTGGTCTTTTGAGTCACTCGGGGGTAGACTTGGTGTTGTGTTCATGATCATTGTTCTTTGGTATAGCCTAAGTGAGCTTTTGGGCTTTAGGTCATAAACTCGTGGCCAGACATTCTACAGATTTTCTGGTAGAGAGCAGAATTCACAGTTCCATCAACTACAGTAACAATTACAGGAAATTGTCCTGGTCCTGAAGCATAAAGCAGCCCCAGATGATATTAAGACATAACTTTTTTCCATTAATAAATAAAATCATTATTGAAAAACTGCATTTTGTTTTTCCTAAATATTTTCATCTAATATTAAAGTTTTGTATTATATTTATCTATTTCTTTTCTCTCTCTCTCTCTCTCTCTATATATATATATATATGTATATATATATATATATATATATATATATATATATATATATATAAACACCCAGCACGCCCCTGCGGGCGGTTTATCCTTCAAGCTCGGGTCCTCTACCAGAGGCCTGGGAGCTTGAGGGTCCTGCGCAGTATCTTAGCTGTTCCCAGGACTGCACTCTTCTGGACAGGGAACTCCGATGTTGTTCCCTGGATCTGCTGGAGCCACTCGCCTAGCTTGGGAGTCACCGCACCTAGTGCTCCGATTACCACAGCGACCACTGTTACCTTCACCCTCCACATCCTCTCGAGCTCTTCTCTGAGCCCTTGGTATTTCTCCAGCTTCTCGTGTTCCTTCTTCCTGATATTGCTGTCATTCGGAACCGCTACATCGATCACTACGGCCGTCTTCTTCTGCTTGTCTACCACCACTATGTCCAGTTGGTTAGCCACCACCATTTTGTCCGTCTGTATCTGGAAGTCCCACAGGATCTTAGCTCGGTCATTCTCCACCACCCTTGGGGGCATCTCCCGTTTTGACCTTGGGACTTCCAGGTTATACTCGGCACAGATGTTCCTGTACACTATGCCGGCCACTTGGTTATGGCGTTCCATGTATGCCTTGCCTGCTAGCATCTTGCACCCTGCTGTTATGTGCTGGATTGTCTCTGGGGCATCTTTACACAGCCTGAACCTGGGGTCTTGCCTGGTGTGATAGACCCCAGCCTCTATGGATCTTGTACTCAGAGCTTGTTCTTGTGCTGCCATGATTAGTGCCTCTGTGCTGTCTTTCAGTCCAGCTTTGTCCAGCCACTGGTAGGATTTCTGGATATCAGCCACCTCCTCTATCTGCCAGTGGTACATACCGTGCAGGGCCCTGTCCTTCCATGATGGTTCCTCGTCTCCCTCCTCTTTCTTGGGTTTCTGCTGCCTGAGGTATTCACTGAGCACTCAGTCAGTTGGGGCCATCTTCCCAATGTATTCTTGGATGTTCGTTGTCTCATCCTGGACTGTGGTGCTGACACTCACCAGTCCCCGGCCCCCTTCCTTCCACTTAGCGTACAGCCTCAGGGTGCTGGACTTGGGGTGAAACCCTCCATGCATGGTAAGGAGCTTTCTTGTCTTTATGTCAGTGGCTTTTATCTCCTCCTTTGGCCAGCCTGTTACCCCAGCAGGGTACCTGATCACGGGCAGGGCGTAGGTGTTGATGGCCCGGATATTGTTCTTACCGTTCAGCTGACTCCTCAGGACTTGCCTGACCCTCTGCAGGTACTTGGTGGTTGCAGCCTTTCTAGCGGCCTCTTCATGGTTCCCATTTGCCTGCGGGATCCCCAGGTACTTGTAACTGTATATATATATATATATATATATATATATATATATATATATATATATATATCAAACCAGAGTCAAAGGTACAATAATGTTGACCAGAATGTAAGTATTGTGCAGAATCAACACAGGAAAAAAAAAAAATCAAAGAGTAGACATCTGTCTGATCTGTTACTCGAATGTAGTGGCAGACATCCTATACAGCCATGTTTAGATATAAGATTCCTGTTAAATGCTACCATTCACATCAATGAATATTTTCTATTTGGAATGTGATATCATCAGAGAATGTGGGTAAAACAGAAGTTACCTCGGCTTGGTTTACTTTTACTACATGGCCACTCTTACCTGTTTCTTCTTGCTTTCTCTCCTTTTGCTGTCTTCATCCTCTCTCTCTACTTCTCTCCCTATCTATCCTCTTCTTTCAATGTTTCTGCTGACACCAAAAGGTAAATGTAAGAGTGAAACAAAATTTACAGCCCGATAAGTGACTGGTTTACATCACCTTATAATGAAATTCTAATTGAATATGGGCTGTTGCTGCCCATTGAATTTTGCAGTTTTCACTTGTCTTTGCTAATGTTTCAGGTAAAGTTTGTTTTAACCCTCTTGAGGCAGGCGTTGCCGATTTGCAACAGTTAAAAATTAACAACCTGATTACCCCACATACATATTTTATGAGTTTTTTTCAGAAGTACCACTGCAGGACTTGGTTGTGCATTAGCAACAAAAAGTTTAATTTGAGCCTGAGAGGGTTAATGATCTTCATGACCACTTCACATGAAAGGGTGTAGTAATGTAGCAATACTGAAAAAATTCTAATATTAGAAAAATATGAAAAGGATGCACAAAATACAGAAAGAAAGTAACACAGCTGTTCCAAATAAGTCCAAAGTGCGAATTCACTGTTTTCTAATTTAGTATTAACAGCACTAAATGAATGTTCTTCGACCCGTAAGACTGGAAAAAAGTTTCTATTTAAAAAATGAATATTGAAAAGGGATGATCTGATATCCTCGTGTTGGTGTTGTTCCCAGACCATCATGAAAATGTTGTTCCAGGTTCAACATTGCAAGTGACCAATCACATTGTTGTGACGTTATTCTTTTGCGCGCCAAGCCATTCGTGCATTTATGAAATTCCAATGTTGCAAGGACAATATCAATTCTGCTTATTGTTTATTAAAGGGTTACGGTTAGGGTTAGGGTTAGGGTCAGGGCCCGTTGATCGGCGGACAGAGGCGGTTTCACGCAGCTTTAGTACAGTTTTTTGTTTTACGCCGGTTTTTCCCGAAGTCGCAAAAGTATGACGTCACAACATTCTGATTGGTCACTTGCAATGTTGATCCTGGAACAACATTTAGTATGATGATCTGGGAACAACACCAACACGAGGATATCAGATCAACCATTGAAAAGACAGTTTTATTATTACAGCCACTGCCTTTAACATTCTGAGATTAATTAAAAAATAAATACAAAAACTGATTTCAAAATGTGTTTACATGCAAATTGAATTTAAAATCAGCAACTTCAAAGGGATGCTCTGTTTTAGGCTCATATATTAAGAATTAAGACTTTATATATATGGATTAAGATAACAATAAAATTGTTGTAAATTGTTCCTGTCATGGTCCTGGGCCGTGTTGGCCCAGTATTCTTAGTTCTCTTGTATTTTTGTATTCAGTTCTCTGTTTAGGTTCTGTTTCCTGAGTTGCCCTGTTATGTTGTTCCCTGTGTGCTTTCCCTTTGTGACTCTCACCCCCTGTGTGCCCCTCTATGTATTCATGAGCCCTTGTCCCCTTTCGTGTTTTATTCCATGTTTTCCCCAGCCTGTTATGTCTGTTCTCCCCGTGCTCTCTCCTCCTGTCTGAACCTCTGTGTACTTCCTGTTGGACTCTGCCCGTCTCCCGTCAGTGTTATGTTCACCCCGCCCTGTCTCGTTATGGTTATCTGTGTCAGCTGTGTTCCCCGTGTGTTCCCACTTTCCTCGTTAACCCTCTGTGTATTTCTGTCTGCGTCTCCCTCTGTTCGGCGTCGCGTTCTCCCTCATAGCTGCGTGGATTTCCCTGTGTCTCTCTGCAAGTGTTAGTTATTGTTCCCGGTTTAAGTTTTGTATTTCTTGTGATCTGCCTTCCAGCATTAAAGCTGTGATTTTGAGTTTATCCCCTGAGTCCGTGAGTTTGCATTTTGGGTCCTCATCCTGCTTGCCACACAGCGATCCATGACAGTTCCCAGCCAATAGAAGAAAAAGCAAGTGATAAAGCTGCTTCTAAATGCAAAGACATTAAACACTACTGGAAAATCTCTCAGACTGTCATTAGAGAGCGGTCTGAGGGACCTTCAAGGTTTGTGATTCTATTTTTCAGAGAACTGGTTTGTCAGTAAGTAGAGTTGATCTCTAATCTGGATCACATTTGCAGCATGAGTTACCATGGTCATGTACCCTGGTAATAAGTAAACCACCTTCCACCAAGGTTCACCCTGAAGTTACCTGAATAAGACAAAATTCTGTAGCACAGGCCTCAGCTCTTTCTTACTAACAATGCTGCAATCATGGCTGGGACCAATGTGGTTTTTTTTTCTTTTCACGAATGTTCAGGAAATAATTACTAACTGTTAGTTAGTCTCTGCTTAACAACAGAGTTTTCCCTTTCCCCAAACCCCCCTGGACACCAAGCCCAATTCTTATTGTTAGTAATAAAGCATTCAATCTATCTGATTCATTCTCTGGAATCTGTTTGCTGCTTTTGGGTTCTCTCAATAACCGTTACCCTTAGGTCATCTTATATTTGACTCAATTCTCTCAATTTGTTGCCCAAACACTGACACTTGTGAATGGAATCTGACAATTTCACTACTCAAAGAAACATTAACAAATACCGTCATTTAAGATATTATACATCTATACAACAACTCAAAGCTATTGCATGGCATGTATAAATTATGTAGACAGTGAAATGGTCTACATCAGTTTTCCATATTTCCATATTTGGCCATCACTGAATGTTTTAACTCAGGGCGAGCCAACACCTCCTCAACTCACCCACAGGCCAACCTTATGTGATTTAGATGCAAGCAGGGGCGACTTTAGCCCATTTTGGGGGGTGCTTCAGCCCATTAACCTTATAACTCCTGTTGTGTGTGTGTGTGTGTGTGTGTGTGTGTGTGTGTGTGTGTGTGTGTGTGTGTGTGTGTGTGTGTTTGTGTACAGAGAGACAGCCAGGTTCATAATGGATATAAGGAAGTTTTTTCAAAAAAAGGAGCCACATTCAGGTAAAAGTGTAAAATCAGTGTTTCAATGTTTATATCTTTTATTAGATGTTCGTGTGGTTTGGTTATTTGCCTTTTGGTTGAAAGTAGACTGAGAGAGGACTTTTTGTTAGTGATCTTAATAGTATTTTTTTCATATTAATGTAATTTTTCATCTAATTGAATCTATTTGTGTATGATTGTCAGTCCAAAGAGGGAGAGAGGAAAGAGGGGAACGTGAGGAGAAAGGGCAAGATCAGGAAAAACCAGGTAAGAAAACAGACAGGGAATAGTGACAGGCAAAACAGAAACTGTTAAACTGACAAAGAGAAAAAAAATGATTTTACTCACACAATCTGGAGGTTGTGTCCTCCCTATATTAAAGCTGCTATACAGAATCTGCTAAACAAACTGGGTTGAAACATTTTTGACCCTTTTTAACATAACATTCCAACATAACATTATAATTGATTGGGGAGATTAAAATTAATGATATATTTTTATGTGGTTCAGCCACAACTCTACTAAAACCTCAGCCAGTTTTAGGTAGGCCAACTTTTGGACTGTCCAGTTGTCTGTATGACTGACACAGTACGTAGATCACATTTGCACACTATCAGAAAGTGCCAAACGGTGCCCTGGTGGAGTGAGGAGCTGTAAAGAGAAGCAGAGTGCTCTGTTTATATTCTAAAAATGTTTTAAGCTTGTTTCAAAGATTCTGTACAGCAGCTTTAAATGTTTTCCAAAAGCACACATACACTTATCAGTGTTTCTCAAACTTTTTACAGTGTGTACCACCTGATAAAAAATGTCAAGCTCTCCTAAGTACCACTATGAAAAAATGAAAATCATAAATCTTACAATGCAAAATTAGTATTATTAAATTAGTAAAACTAGTATCTGCAGTAAAGATTTTTTTCATGCATGGTATACATTCTACCACAGGCAAAGTTGCCTCCATTTTTATATATATTTTTTAAATATTTTGTAATAATTTATTTGTAATAATTTATTCTGTTTTGGAAGTGTTTTTTTGTGCATCTGTATTATATTATACATACACATTAAAATTGAATCTCTGTCCAAAAATCCACTCAGTTTACTTTTGACTCACTATGAGCATCATTCATAATTTTCCCCCAGTAATTAAGGAACTATATGTATTTTCTTTTCTTATTCCAATCCATTCTTCTTTTGCAGCATTTAAATAACCTTTATCAGATTTGATGGTTTTGTTACAGACTTTTCAAAAAAGTGTTTTGCATTTCTTTCACAAATGTGGGGATTAAATTGCGTTAAAATGCACAAAACAGTGATGTCATGTTTTGAGACGAGGACCCAGGCACAGAGAGACTTGATGAATTTAAGAATCTTATGATTTAATAAAGAAATTTGCAGACTTGCACAGAGATGGTAAAATTATGATGACTGATAACGGAGACGAAGACAACAGACGACGAGGACAGGGAGGATGCAGGGACTGACAGAGACAAGGAAGAAGTCTCATTGTGACGAGTAAAGTGTATCTTGGCCGGCTGGGCAGCTCTCTGGGTGCTCAGCACCCCCAAAGCTCTGATCCTAGAATCGCCCCTGAATGCAAGGTGTTGTCAAACCTTTGAGCCAAATTTCTCCTATGCAAAACATGCAGCAGTCTGTGCCAGGCTTACTTTAAGACTGTTGGTTCCTGTCGAGCCTACACAGTACTGGTCAGTGCTGTACCAAAGCTTTAAATGCTAGAAAGAAAAAAATAAAACTCTATGCATGGGTAGCATTTAGGCATTAATAATTGATATTTTACTATGACATGACACATGAGTTTTCTGACAAATATATAATAATGAAGGATTTAACATTTTGTGAGCAGAGGCCTGTGCTGCGAATAGAAATTAAACATACCCAGTGCATGAACTAGTGAGGCTATACTGTAGGACAAATACGTACTATAGGGAAAATATGAAATGATTATCTATACAGCAGAGCACTACATTTAAATATTAATGCTTATAGAACAACAACATTGTTTTGTGTGGTTTTTAGCACCAGACACAGGAGAATAATAATATATCAGAGGAAATGAAAAAATAGTATTCTTTTCTGTGTTTTGTAATGAAAAGTGTGTGACTCTAGGAAAACAGCTTAACAAACTTGAATTTAAAGCAGTGGTTCAACTTAAGAAATTAACGATTTGTTCAAGCAGTGTTATCCTCTCTCCTGTTGCACTTTGCTGTGATTGGGTGATCTAATGATGACTCATAAGAAACAATAAAATGACACAAGCACCAGATATATTAAAACACTTCACTGTGGTGTCATACACTATGCTAGAGGACCACTGGTTTAAGCACAAAGTTTTTATGAGTTTACCGTGAATAATGCATTCAACTCTTGTTGGTTATTTTCTTTGGGTGTTTTTTAATGTCTTCTTTAATACGATTTGTATTGTCTTCGTTGATGTTAACACTTCTAAGTCACTAAGTGTGGAGGGAGGTGTTGTGGAAAAAGAAGAAGCTGCGATGACAGAGCCAATGCATGGTTTAAAGATCAGGGGAACGAGAAGTGTTGATTCTAGTTTATCTCAGTGTGTAAAACTGGGAGGCAGTGAGCTCTCAGCCTTGCACTCTGATGGGGATGTTGTGATTGGAGGGTTTTTCCCTCTGCATTATGTTGTCACTGAGCCACAGCACAGCTACAACAGTAAACCTCAAATTACATCATGCAGCAGGTGAGTGTAGTATAGTGCTTTTTTTTTCTTCTTCCTTGTAACACAAAGTCAAAAAAGCATAAGCTTTGACCATATTGCCATGTTTCTATAAGACTGTTTAAATGATATTATTTTATTAAATGAATAAATATGTTATGGAGTTTTTCTTATCTACAGCTTTTATCAAAGAGCCTTTCGCTGGATGATGACTATGGTGTTTGCAGTGGAGGAAATTAACCATAATTCAAGTCTGTTACCAGGTGTTAAACTAGGCTACCATATCATAGACTGCTGTGACCATATCCCCACCGGCCTTCAGGCTCTTTTTTCGTTACTCAGACTCTCTAAAACTGTCGACAGTAAAGTTGAAAGATCAGAAGATACTGAATACAATGGTATCAACGGGGAAGGGTTAAAGACTGTAAGACTAACTACAAAAGAAATAATGACCTCATTGAAAAATAGAAATGAAATTTCAAATAGTGTTAAAAACACTGGATATTACCTAAATGAAAATACAAGAGAAGAAATAAAGACGAAAGAGTCTTCCACATGTCTGTATTATTCTCCGGTTCCTGCTGTGATTGGTCTTGCACCCTCTTCGTCTACAAGAGCTGTCGCTCACACACTTGGCCCTTTCAACATACCACTGGTAATATACTATACAACTTTATTTAATAGTGTTGTGTATTTGATTTGTGTTTTAGCTCAATAATACAGAAAGAAATCACTTTCTCTCTAGGTGAGTTATTTTTCCACCTGTACCTGTCTTACTGATAAGCATTTGTACCCATCATTCTTAAGAACTGTGCCAAGTGATCTCTTTCAAGTTAGAGGTCTCGTAAAGCTTGTCACATTTTTAGGCTGGTTCTGGGTGGGCACAATAGGAACTATGGTGAGATAAAAACTTTTTTAAATGCTACAATAAGACAGCTTTAGACAGCAACATGGTTTATAAATGCTTTCTGTATATACATTTCAGGATGACTACAGCCTTTATGGCATCCAGGCATTCTCTAATCAGTTTGGAAGGCAAGGTGGATGTGTGGCATTTCATCTCACCATCCCGACATCGCCCACAATGGCTGAAATACAAGAAATGACAGATACGCTGGAGAGTTCAACTGCTCGGGTTGTGGTGGTGTTTGCTACAGAAGGGAAGCTCCTAAATCTGTTCTCAGAAGTAAGTAGTGATATATAGTGTCATTATGCTCATAATTGTTTTCATGAAAATTGCTGCATTATTTTATCTATGATTTCCCAGCTAGCTCAAAGGAATGTGACAGGGATACAATGGATAGCCAGTGAAGCCTGGGTGACCTCGAGCCGACTGGCCTCACCCCAGTTTCTCGACATTCTACAGGGAACACTGGGCTTCACTTTCCCTGGAGTCAGCATCCCAGGCTTGAAAGAGTTTCTTTTGAATGTCCGACCCTCTCCCAAACCAGGAATGGAATTTTTCAATATGTTCTGGGAAGAACATTTTGGTTGTAAGCTGGAGTTTGAAAGCCAAAGAGCCAAAGACTATGAAGCAGATGATTTCAATGTTAATGATAGTTTTCGTTACAACTCAGGTTTCCAAAACAATTCTCTTTATATGGTCGGATTTAATGTGGGACAAAAAAGTTTATTTAACATGTCAGCTTATAAAGATGGTGAATATGCTTTTGAAAAGCCTGTATGCACAGGGTCAGAGGATTTGAGAAACACTGACAGCAGTTATAGTGATGTATCTCAGGTTCGAATATCCTACAATGTGTATAAAGCTGTGTATGCCGTTGCCCATGCTCTGCACACTTTTTTGAACTGCGATTCAGCAGGACCTAGCGGGGGATTGTGTGAGAAACACAGCTCATTTTCAAATGGTCAGGTAATTGAAAATATTATAAAATATTTAAATCAACATTCATGGGATTCATGTGTAGGGTTTTTTTTGCCATTCTTTTGTTTTTCTAATTCTCTTTTTTTGTAGTTTCTTCAATATCTGAAGATGGTCAATTTCACCAACCAGTTTGATGATAAAGTATACTTTGACTCCAATGGAGAGCCAGTCCCGCTTTATGACATTATTAACTGGCAGAAGGACAGCAAGGATAAAATCAGGTGGGATATAATACTTTAAAGTGCAAATGAACTGCATGTTGAAGTAATCATGAACAATAAACTATAGTTACATTTACTTTAGGATAACTGCAATTTTTGATAAAATGCTACAATACATAAATTCTTTGGCCTTTTGAAATATTTTATGCTACTTTGTGCTAGATTTATCAAAGTTGGAACATATGATGGTTCAGCACCACAGAGAGAGCAGTTGCAAATAAAAAAGAACACCATTGTATGGACAAAAGGACAGTTACAGGTAGGTCATAGTTATCCTCCACGTATTTGTTATGAAACTGTTCAAATTAACTTGATACACTATCTTAAATAGCAGAAACAACATATTGATGGCTATTTTACTTTTCTCTGTTCCTTGTTCAGGTTCCTGTATCTCAGTGTAGTGCTCCATGTCCCCCTGGCAGCAGGCAGGCCACACGCCAAGGAGAGCCCAAATGCTGCTTTGATTGTTTGCCCTGTGCAGATGGAGAGATCAGCAACCAGACTGGTAGCCCATATATGTTATTTATTATTATTTTTTTAAAGAAGATAAATAAATAAATTATTATGTAGTGCAATGAAGAAGGTCATTGAATTTAAAGATGGACACTTGGAGAACCATCAAGATATGTTGATATGCAAGGAAAACTTCCATAATGTTTACACACATATAGTTACGTTTTGTGTTCCCAAAGGTTCCACTGAGTGCACAAAATGTCCTGAGTACTTCTGGTCAGACAAAGAAAAAGTGAAATGTGTTGCAGGGGAAGAAGAATTCCTCTCTTTCTATGACACCATGGGAATCATCCTGGTTGCACTCACCCTGTTGGGATTCTTACTGACCACCATCATCACCATTGTGTTTCACAGTTTCCGCTTTACACCCATCGTCAAGGCCAACAATTCAGAAATAAGTTTCTTGCTTCTCCTGTCACTCAAGCTCTGTTTCCTGTGTTCTCTGGTGTTCATTGGTCAGCCATCTTGGTGGACATGTAGGCTCCGCCAGGCAGCATTTGGGATCAGCTTTGTCCTGTGTTTGTCCTGCCTCCTTGTTAAGACCATTGTGGTCCTCCTGGCTTTCCGGACTAATGTACCTGGTTCCAGGGGTCGGAAGCTGTTTGGTACATCCCAGCAGAGGATTCTGATCATCTGTGCGACAGCTCCTCAGGTAGGACGAACAGTCACTGTCATTTAAAGATCAGTTTGTGTGTTTCTGGTATTCTTCTATTATCCTATCCTCCCCTCAGATTTGTCTCTGTTCTGGCTGGGTGTTGGGAGCACCTCCCTTTCCATTCAGGAACCCAAACTACCAAGCTTTAACTGGAAAAGTGAGTATTAAATACTGAAAATATGACTTCTGTAATGTCTTTTCTTGATTTAGTTGCCATAAACCATCAGAAAAGATGAAAATGTCTTGCAAATGTATTCGGCCTCCTTGAACTTTTCCACATTTTGTCACATTACAGCCACAAACATGAATCAATTTTATTGGAATTCCACGTGAAAGACCAATACAAAGTGGTGTACACGTGAGAAGTGGAACGAAAATCATACATGATTCCAAACATTATTTACAAATAAATAACTGCAAAGTGGGGTGTGCGTAATTATTCAGCCCCCTGAGTCAATACTTTGTAGAACCACCTTTTGCTGCAATTACAGCTGCCAGTCTTTTAGGGTATGTCTCTACCAGCTTTGCACATCTAGAGACTGAAATCCTTGCCCATTCTTCTTTGCAAAACAGCTCCAGCTCAGTCAGATTAGATGGACCGCGTTTGTGAACAGCAGTTTTCAGATCTTGCCACAGATTCTCGATTGGATTTAGATCTGGACTTTGACTGGGCCATTCTAACACATGGATATGTTTTGTTTTAAACCATTCCATTGTTGCCCTGGATTTATGTTTAGGGTCGTTGTCCCGCTGGAAGGTGAACCTTCACCCCAGTCTCAAGTCTTTTGCAGACTCCAAGAGGTTTTCTTCCAAGAATGCCCTGTATTTGGCTCCATCCATCTTCCCATCAACTCTGACCAGCTTCCCTGTCCCTGCTGAAGAGAAGCATCGCCAGAGCATGATGCTGCCACCACCATATTTGACAGTGGGGATGGTGTGTTCAGAGTGATGTGCAGTGTTGGTTTTCCGCCACATATAGTGTTTTGCATTTTGGCCAAAAAGTTCCATTTTGGTTTCATCTGACCAGAGCACCTTCTTCCACATGTTTGCTGTGTCCCCCACATGGCTTTTGGCAAACTGCAAATGGGACTTCTTATGGTTTTCTGTTAACGATGGCTTTCTTCTTGCCATTCTTCCATAAAGGCCAACTTTGTGCAGTGCACGACTAATAGCTGTCCTGTGGACAGATTCCCCCACCTGAGCTGTAGATCTCTGCAGCTCGTCCAGAATCACCATGGGCCTCTTGGCTGCATTTCGGATCAGCGCTCTCCTTGTTCGGCCTGTGAGTTTAGGTGGACGGCCTTGTCTTGGTAGGTTTACAGTTGTGCCATACTCCTTCCATTTCTGAGTGATCGCTTGACCAGTGCTCCGTGGGATGTTCAAGGCTTGGGAAATCTATTTGTAGCCTAAGCCTGCTTTAAATTTCTCAGTAACTCTATCCCTGACCTGTCTTGTGTGTTCTTTGGACTTTATGGTGTTGTTGCTCCCAATATTCTCTTAGACAACCTCTGAGGCCGTCAAAGAGCAGCTGTATTTGTACTGACATTAGATTACACACAGGTGCACTCTATTTAGTCATTAGCACTCATCAGGCAATGTCTATGGGCAACTGACTGCACTCAGACCAAAGGGGGCTGAATAATCATGCACACCCGACTTTGCAGTTATTTATTTGTAAAAAAATGTTTGGAATCATGTATGATTTTCCTTCCACTTCTCACGTGTACACCACTTTGTACTGGTATTTCATGTAGAATTCCAATAAAATTCATTCATGTTTGTACCTGTAATGTGACAAAGTGTGGAAAAGTTCAAGGGGGCTGAATATTTTTGCAAGCCACTGTGTATATCTATATGTAGGGATATATGTATAAAGAGAGGAATGAAAAATATTCATACAAAATCTCTCTGTATTCATACTTTTTAACATCATTAGATTGTTGTGGAGTGTAAAGAGCCATGGCCTCCTGGATTCTATCTGGTCCTCGGTTACATTGGCCTACTGGCCTTTGTCTGTCTTCTCCTGGCATTCTTTGGACGAAAGCTACCGGACACATTCAACGAAGCAAAGTTCATCTCCTTCAGCATGCTGATTTTCTGGGCTGTGTGGATTTCTTTTATTCCAGCTTATGTCAGCTCTCCTGGGAAATTTTCTGTGGCAGTGGAAATATTTGCTATATTAGCATCCAGTTTTGGATTGTTACTATGTATATTTGTCCCCAAATGTTACATTATTTTACTGCACCCTGAAAGGAATATTAAGAAAGGCATGACTGGGAAATATCCAAGATGAGCATTTTGTATTTTCAGTGTTTTTCAGAGTAATTAATAAAGTACTCACATTTGAATTTGAAGCTAAATAAAATACCCTATGAGAGATGTCTTTTTTGTGTTTCTGAATAGTATTTTCCTTTTAGGCCTTTTTTAAAAGAAATATTTACAGTATGAGTACAAGTATAAAAAAGGACATGTCTAGAAATTATGAAAAATAACATGAAATAGGTTATCATAAAATAAAATGACAGTGCACTGCTGTTATTGAATATCAGTGATGGGTCAAGGATAACGCAAATATAAATATACAATTAGAGCTGAGTACTATCATAAAAAGAGGAGAGAAGACAAAGACAGCAACAACCAAGATACGTGAAACCAAATATCACAATCAAACAGGAAATGATGAAAAGAGAAATAATTAAAAACAGAGACAGGAAGACTAAAACTATATCAATTATATATATGAACACCGCACTGTATAGAAAACATCACCGCAATGAAATAGCCATAGAGTCAGCAATGGACCAGACCAGATCTGGTTCTGAGGGCCTCAGGGATTGTAAAGTTGGAAACTAAGAGACAGATTCACTGATGTTTTGCACCAATACAAACTGAGTTTTGGTGTAAAAGAAAAAAAAAGAAAAGAAACTACTCTGGCTACTGAAAAAGAGAGCACATTGAAAAGCGGTAGGAACTGACCATCTCACAAACACATTTCTGGGAGTTTCTTTCTTGAGACCTAAAATATAGGGAGGGCAATATTTACTAACGTTTGGCATATGCAATTTACTCCTAATCTTGCCAATATTTAATGTGAAATAAAGCATGCTGGAGTTTTTTTACGCTTAATACAATGGCAGCTACTGTATTTCTGCACAGAGGAAGCACTGAAAGGATTTAAGAACTTGTGCTGAGAGTGAGATTTTTCTCCCAATCACAGGTGCACTCATGTCAGTTTATTTGGAATGCAAGATGAAGATGTGTTTTAAAAAGTGTCAGCTGCACGCTGATCAGCACTTTCTATCTGTTACTCTCTCTCTCTAACACTCTCTCTCCCCCCTTCTCTCTCGCCGGGGCGGAACTCACTGTGGGTTCACGCCCTCGGCCCACGCCCTCGGCCCACGCCTTCGGGAAATGAGACACCTGGGTCTCATCAAGATGATCAGTATTTAAGCCTTGAAGTGACTGCTGTTCGTCGCTGGATCGTTGTCGACCACGCGCTAGTGAAAGCCAAGCTACAGCAAGTTCAGCTAAGTGTGTTTTTGGTGCATCGTATTTAATCACGTCTCCCTGTCTGCAGAGTTCCCTGGATTTCTCCCCATGTGATTCCCAAGTGGCGAGTGTTGGAGTGAGAGCATGTGATCGTGTGTATGGATTATCTGAAGAACGTGTGCTGTTCCCCTGGACTTCCCTGGAACCCCTTTTCCCCCACTCAGCTGTACATAGCACTCCTCCCGCACCTTCTTGTATATACACCTGGTGAATTGTAAATAAACCTTTCTTGTGTGCATCCGAGCCTGGAGTCCTGCGCTTGAGTCCTCCTTTGAACCGTAAACAAAAAGGATAGGTTAAAGAAGTGACACGATTCAATTCAATTCAATTTTATTTTATTTATGTAGCACCAAATCACAACAAAAGTCGCCTCAAGGCGCTTCATAGATACAGAGAAAAACCCAACAATCATATGACCCCCTATGAGCAAGCACTTTAGCGACAGTGGGAACGAAAAACTCCCTTTTAACAGGAAGAAACCTCCGGCAGAACCAGGCTCAGGGAGGGGCGGCCATCTGCTGCGACCAGTTGGGGTGAGAGAAGGAATACAGGATAAAAGACATGCTGTGGAAGAGAGACAGAGGTTAATAACAGATATGATTCAATGCAGAGAGCTCTATTAATACATAGTGAGTGAGAAAGGTGACTGGAAAGGAAAAACTCAATGCATCATGGGAATCCCCCGGCAGCCTACGTCTATTGCAGCATAACTAGGGGAGGATTCAGGATGACTTCAAGCTAAAACATATTCAGTTGAAAACTGGAGAAAGTGAAAGGTGAGAGCTGACGAGAGAGAAAAGTATTTTTATAAACTGCGACCACTCCTCCACCTTGGCCCGTAGTCCTCTGTGAGTTAAAATATGAATGGTCTGGCGGTAACAGTTCTGAGAAATAGCTAAACTCAACGTCACCTAGTCAGGTTTCTGTCACACAGAGGAAATCCAGATTATGATAAGTGAAAAAATCCTTCAGTATGAAAGTTTTATTTGTGTTAACCAGGGCAATCCAAGCAGGGTCCATCAGGCTGGTGACAGCCACCCAAGGAACCTGTGTTACTGGCCGAAGATTCCGCAGATTCACTCCACTGCTGCCAAGAAAATAGAATAAACGTACATGTGTGGGCAGCATTGTTTATTGTTGTGTGAATATGTAGTTTCTAAATTTTTATTTAACTTTACTATGACTGCTACCATGACTGCTACCATTATATTGACTAGCAAAACCTCAGCCTACAGGCAGTTTTTGCCAGTGCTGCAGTGCTTTTTCAAAGTCTTCATTCCATATTTAAGGTTGACTCTAACAAAGTGGGTGACTTCACAGATGCAAATTAAGTTACAAATGAACAATGTGCATTGTAGTTGAGATGTGAATAAAACAAACAGAGAACATAAGGTCACATTTGCGGATGATGATGATGAAATGAACATTATATATATGAAAATCAGATGAATTGAGATTTATATATTTTTTTAACTTATAGATGTTAACAAATGCTTTATGTGTAACCACGTTTATGCAAAGTTTGGATCAGATGGCACACCCGTTATGGAAGGTATTTTATACATACATACACGTTCATACACTATGATCATTGTAATTGCGGCACTCTGGCTCTGTTTCACTCTTCTGTACCACCTTTAGGAGTCAGTCCAGAAACAGGTATTTGAAACGCGAGCAAGACTATGGGCAGAAATCTGTGCCATCAGAAACTGAATTTGAATAAGTTAAATTTGAATTTGAATTGCTCAGACTGAATCTGAATTGTAACTTGAATAAATGCTTTTGAAAACTGAATTTGAATTAGTCTAATTTGAAATTCAATTTATGGTTTGAAAATGATCATTACTAAATTGAAATTCAATTTTATATTTTGAAAAATGAATTCATTTGCTTTGAAACGGCATTTTATCCTTTAAAAATTCAGCTCTCGAATAATTTCAGTTTCACTTCTCACCATTCAGTTTCAGTTCTACAATTCAATTTCAGTTCCAAAATTCAGTTTTTTTGGAACTTACATCCGGTTCCGGTTCAAGCGCAGATTAATAGAACTACGTTTTACTAGCGGACCGAAAGTGTTACTGACGGGAATCTATAGCGTCTTGAGCAGAATTAAGACTTCAGAAGTCATTCATCATGTCGAATGACCAGCGGATAAACTCTCAGTGTTGTGATATTTTGATACCATGGTAGCATTTACAGGATATTGTTTTATAGTGATATTATACAGGAAAACTGTTACTCAATAAGGCCCATTTACTAGTTGTTTTTCTCTTTCTCTGTGACCCAAGAATTGATGTGTAAGACTCACAGGCTGGTACCCCAAGGTCGAAAATACCACAGAGACGAGACCACTTCCTTACTCCCATCCTCCCTTCTTTATCTCCTAGAAAAGAGCTTGTTAAAGGCCAGGTGGTTTGTTTCAGAATTCACTAATGAAAGAACTCTGTATTCTATGTCTAGGAGTGTATTTTGCTGGAATGATCATAAATTGTAGCTGAACTGATAAACTACACAAAGGATACTTCTTTGCTCAGAAGGCAGGAAGACGTTTCCTTATTTGGTCTGTACCGGTTTGAACTGAGAATCTGCTGACACACGAACCTTTTTTTTCCTCTATATAAACTGTTGTATACTGAATAAACCTTTGAGTTGATTTTGGAAGAGCAACCTGAAGCAGTTTCTAACCTGCTGAACGGCATACCTGAGCTTACTTTGAATAATTAATTTTATACAGAACTCTGCTTATCGGTGCTCACGCCTTGGAGGAAACCCGATCCATGGAGAAACCCGGGACGGAGATTTCTTTCAATTTGGTGTCAGAAGTGGGATCCGCTGACGAAGGTAAATACACGTCTTTAATATTTATATGGGACTGTATTATACCTCTCTCAGTGATTGATCTATAATGAAACGGGATATGCTGACGAAGTTTCACTTAGTGATCCAGAGAGATACACTGACGACTTCCTTAGTCCCCGAATAAAGTAAATTAAAAGCAGAAAGACACAGGAGATGGCCTGTTGTATTGCGAGAAGTTGCTCGTTAAGTGAGAAATTGCTCACCCAAACAAAAATTGCTAGCTAGCGATAAGATTTAAAGTAACCTCAGCTGTGCCGCAGAAAAATACTAACAGAAATTCTTCAAGCGTGTAAACCCCTCTGGAAATCACTGAACATGGGTCAGAATAATTCAAAGACCACAGACAGGTCCGATAAAAAATCGAAATTACCTGTAAAACCAAAAAATAATAAAATAAAATATAAAATCACAAATAACGGCTCAGTACAACTCCCACTTCCGGTGACGTGTAACCTACGTCCGCGAATCGGTGAAGACTTCCATGATTACGTATCCAGAACATGCGGAAGTACTTACGTGACTGACTTTGTTTACAACTTAAGAACTGTAAGTTCAATGCATTCTAATTTATTTCCGGAACCCTATCCCGAACGATTATCGCCAGAAAACAGGTCAGTAAAACTGAAGTCTAGTGCAGATCTTTTCCCTACTACCACAAAAGCTAAAAGTGTTAAGATGATGTTGAATTTTGATGTTGAAGGCTCAGAGGAAAGTGAGAAACTAATGTATGCAGGATCATCCGCTCCAGCACAGCCAGGAAGTTTCAGAGGACGGAAAGATAAGAGTAGAGATATGTGTTTTTTGCTGTGGGAAGATAGGACATTGGTCTAGGGAGTGTCGATTTGCAGCTTCCAACAGGGCACACGCGCCTCGACCACAGAACGCAGTACAAGTTCCTGCCACTAGGCGTCAGCGGAGCTCTTCCAGTCAAGGTAACTGGCAACCACAAGAAGCACGCAATAATGGCTCCACATCTAGGCAGCCTTACAACCCGAATTTTAACCCACAAGGTAGACAAGCTAGAGGTGCAAATTTAGCTCAGTTTTCCAGCAGCCGCAGACACCCAGAGCAAAAATGAATTTGTGTATTTCATTTAACACAAAGGGTGAAATGTTTGCTGACACTGATAACAGCTTATGTTTTTTCTTTGCTATGCACCGACATCATGGAGAAGGAACAGCCTCTGTGTCAGCTGGACGCCTCAGCAGAGAATGAACTCAACATCCTTTTTGTCCGGTACTCTATGTCACACACTGTGCCAAAAAAAAAAAAACGTGTACAGACGCCACTACCAGGTAATCCCATGACTGGGAGCCACACTTTTGTCTCTCTCACACTGTTCAACAACATGATAACTGCTCACACCAGTGATTTATTGACTGCACACCTTATCACGCACAGCTGAAAAACAACAAGCCAGTATATGTCAAGCAATGTCCCATTTCTGCCGAAAAAGCCTCAGCCCTAGATGTCATCATAGGAGATTTATTGACTACAGGAGTAATAAAGCCCACAGTATCTCCATATAACACTCCTGTCAATCCTGTGCCAAAGCCTAACAAACCTGGCGTATGGCGTTTCATACAAGACTTAAGGCAAATTAATGCAGTCATTATGCCTCTGCCACCTCTCAGACGTTCCCAGCATATTGACATCTATTCTATCCACAGCTATACATTTTACCGTGGTGGACCTGTGTTCCGCCTTTTTCTCAGTACCTGTGCATGAAGACACACAGCCGTTATTTGCATTCACACACAGAAATAAGCAGTACACTTGGACTCGTTTGCCCCAAGGCATGATAGACAGCCCTGCGGCTTTCTCAATGGTGGTCCGTGCTACCCTGGACAGCTTCACTCTCCGGAGGGCTGTACTGGATGACCTCCTCCTCTGTGCTCCGAGTGAGGAACTATGTCAAACTGCTACACACATGCTTCTCCAGCACCTCCAACAGACTGGCCACAAAGCATCAGCAAAGAAAATGCAGTACTGTCAGACTTCTGTTCAATATTTGGGATTCACACTGTCTCACGGAAAACGTTCCATGACTGCAGACAGGGTCAAAGCTGTGACCTCCGTCCCTCGGCCCACTACACAGAAGGAAATGTTGTCCTTCTTAGGCATGGTGAACTATTGCAGACAGTGGATACCAGACTGTTCTTTTCATGACCACATTCTGCGTGACTGTTGTAAAAAAGACAAGCCTCCTCGAATACTGTGGTCCACAGAAATGACTGCCTCTTTCAATGCATTAAAGGGAGCGCTGACCTCCGCCCCTTGTTTGGGTCTGCCTGACTACCACTTACCATTCCATCTGTATGTCACAGAGAACGGCACAACCTGCACAGGTGTACTGGCCCAAGAGCATGGCAGTGGCTACCGTCCAGTAGCCTTCTACTCAAAGGTGTTGCCAGCAGTAGTTCAGGGAATGCCGGCCTGCCTAAGGGCAGTAGCAGCTTGCTCTATCATGATAAGGGACTGCGAGAAGCTCACACTCTCACATGACACTATTCTACACACCAATCACCAGGTCACGACCATTCTAGCAAACATAACTACACAACATATGACTGCACAACGTCGCTCAGGTTATGAAGCTACACTGACCTCCACAGCAAACCTCACCATAAAAGCGAGCAGCACACCCAATTCGCCAGCACATTTATTGATCCATATGCTGTGTTCTTCTGACCGACAGGATGGCTCAGACAGGCTTGACGATCATGACTGCATGACACGTATACAGGAATCCACAGCACCAAGTCCAGATTTAGAGCAAACACCTATCCCAGACTCAGCCACGGTTTATGTGGACGGGTCCTGTTCAAGGCCGAATGACAACTCATTTCTTTGTGGCTATTCAGTGGTGACATTGCCTGACATCATACTAGAGGCTCACTCATTACCATTTCACTCAGCACAAAAAGCAGAGCTCATGGCTTTAATACGCGCCTGTGAGCTCCATGTGGATAAGCGTGTGACAATTTACACGGACAGCCGCTATGTTGCCTCCTGTGAGATTCCTGACACCCCTCCCCCACCCATCACCTTCACTCAATACCAGGTTGAGATGCAAATGAGGAGACTTCACTCAGGCAAGTCTGCTGGACCAGACGGAGTGAGTCCCCTTGTCCTCAAGACCTGTGCCCCCCAGCTGTGTGGAGTCTTTCATAAACTGTTTATGCTGAGTCTGAGTCTGCAGAGGGTCCCGGTGATGTGGAAGACATCATGCCTCGTCCCTGTACCAAAGACGCCTCGTCCCAGTGGCCCCCAGGATTACAGGCCCGTGGCACTGACCTCCCACATCATGAAGACCCTGGAAAGGCTCATCCTGGACCAGCTGCGACCCATAGTAAGACCACATCTGGATCCCCTTCAGTTCGCTTATCAGCCTCGTCTCGGAACAGAGGACGCCATCATCTACCTGCTCAATCGTGTCTACACCCATCTGGACCAGCCGGCGAGCACTGTGAGGGTCATGTTTTTTGACTTTTCCAGTGCTTTCAACACCATCAGGCCGACCCTCCTGGGTGATAAGTTAGCAGCGATGCAGGTGGATGCTTCTCTGGTGTCCTGGATTGTTGATTACCTGACAGGAAGACCACAATATGTACGTCTCCCACAGTGTGTGTCTGACAAGGTGATTAGCAACACAGGGGCACCACAGGGGACTGTCCTCTCCCCCTTCCTCTTCACCCTCTACACCACAGACTTCAGCCACTGCACAGAGACCTGCCATCTTCAGAAGTTTTCTGATGACTCTGCGGTGGTTGGATGCATCAGCAGGGATGATGAGACAGAGTACCGGGCTGTGGTCGACTCCTTTGTCACGTGGTGTGAGCAGAATCATCTGCAGCTCAACGTGGCAAAGACCAAGGAACTGATCGTGGACTTCAGGAAGACCAGGAAACACTTGACCCCTGTTTCAATCCAGGGGGTCAGTGTTGACATTGTGGAGGACTATAAATACCTTGGAGTACACATTGACAATAAACTGGACTGGGCTAAAAACACCACAGCACTTTACAGGAAGGGCCAGAGTCGTCTCTATTTTTTGAGGCGACTGAGGTCCTTCAACATCTGCCAGAAAATGCTGAGGATTTTCTATGAGTCTGTTGTGGCCAGTGCGATCCTCTATGCTGTTGCATGCTGGGGGAGCAGGCTGAGGGTCGCAGATGCCAACAGACTTAATAAACTGATCCGTAAGGCCAGCAATGTTGTGGGGATGGAGCTGGACTCCCTCAAGGGGGTGTCGGAGAGGCGGATGCTGTCCAAGATAAAGACAATGTTGGATAACACCTCCCACCCACTCCATGACATGTTGGTCAGTCACAGGAGCTCGTTCAGTGAGAGACTGAGATTACCGAAAAGCACCACTGAACGACACAGGAAATCATTCCTGCCTGTGGCCATCTCCCTGTACAATGCATCCACTTAACACACTGTTTGCTGCTACAGCTACACATGTTTCTTTTCCAACTATTTATTTATAAGTGACTTATGTATGTATGTATGTATATATATGTATATATTGTACTATTCTTAGTTAGCGTATTGTCTGTCTTGTCTTAATGTTGGTTTAAAATGGAGCACTGTAACAAAAAATAATTTCCCCCAGGGATCAATAAAGTATTCTGATTCTGATTCTGATTCTGATTATGTGTTTGGCGTTGTACATGACTTTGGCACATTGTGGAGACAAAGAGGATTTAGATCTGCTGATGGAAAACCGATTGCTAATTCTGATCTTGTGCAGAGACTTTTGCAGGCTATACAGCTGCCATCGGCTGTTGCAGTTGTAAAAACGAAAGGACACAGTACAGCTGACACAGACGAAGCAACAGGTAATGCCTTAGCAGACGTGACAGCCAAGGCTGCAGCTGCATCACAGCTCCCACCTCCACAGGAAGTATTATCTGTGCCCCTACAGCTGCCACTTGTTACACTCCCAGACTATTTAGACACAAATGTTGATTTAAAATTCATACAAGAGCAAGCCTCTGCATGTGATTACACCTATTGGGAGAATAATGACTGTACCTTAGATGACAGAGATGGCCTATATAAAAAATCTTAAGGGTTTGATTACCCTCCCATCTTGCCTACTGCCAGTCCTTGTCCGACATTTTCACGGTATGAGTCATGTCGGACAAAGAGGGGTAATAATGGCAATAAAATCAAAATCAAGATTTGTAATTGAGAAAACATCACATGCAGTAAAAAGCATATTAGCAACCTGTCTAACATGTGCACGAACTAATGTAGGGAGACCAAAAGCGAAACATCAGCATTTACCACAACCAGATTTTCCATTTCATACATTATGACTCCATCTGCAGTAACCAAATTATCTCCATTTGAAATAAGACTATTTCCAACACCATGGTCAGCTTCCAGAGGGGCACCGCTAGTAGAAGGTGATGTATATTGCATTGTCCGACTATGTTCACAATCTGGTAGAAACACTGAATAATAACTATCAGAAAGTTTGTCTTTCTCAGCCTCTCCCCTCCACAGTTCCACCAGTGGAGACAAGGAGATGCGGTGTTGGTGAAGTCGCTAAAACCAAGGACACTCAGGGAGGCCGCGCGTTTTCCAGCCCCCAGACTGTACTGGCAGTGACGAAGAACCAGCATCCTCACAGACGGACAACCTCAGTGGATTCATGCCAGCAGGGTTAAGACCAGCCCAACCAGACCATCTCAGGCGTCGGATCAAGCAGACGACGTCTCCGGCGAGCCAACGCCCGGAACCAAAACAAATAAACACACAACGGGTAGATGACATCTCCGGCGAGCCAGCGCCCGGATCCAATACACCTACACACACGCAATCACTGATTAACACACAACGCCTGAAAGAGCCAAGACTCAGAGAGCTCTTTGATGCTTCACCTGAACAACAACAAGGTACTCAAACATCCAGCAGGAACAGAAAGCCGAGAGTACCACAGGATGTCTAATCTGATAAAGCTAGACTCATTCCATCCTGATAATGGAGAAAATGAAATGCCCATTGTCATCATACGACGCTTATTCTATGTCTCTCTAACCTGGGACCAGGCCAGAAGACGACTGAAGAACTGTTTTTCTTATATATTTAGGTTATTTATCATATCTATCGCATTAAC
The DNA here is from genome assembly GCF_963969265.1 of Rhamphochromis sp. 'chilingali'. NCBI lineage: Eukaryota > Metazoa > Chordata > Actinopteri > Cichliformes > Cichlidae > Rhamphochromis > Rhamphochromis sp. 'chilingali'. The sequence continues at coordinate 14,877,709 of NC_137935.1, forward strand.
TTTAGGATTTTTCTTTGCTATTTTGTATTGGAGACTGCAACCATGTTCACATTTCTGCAGGTCGTATTTTGCTGACAATACCTCATGCTCCATTTGGCAAGACACCAACCTAGTACGCTCCTTACGTTCCCTAAAATCAGTAAATGGCAACATAGACGCCACTAATAAACCATTTTATGCGCCCTCTAGAGCAGGAGTCAACTCCTGGTATGAAAATGCCAGAACAGCCGCTCGTGATTTAGGAAACAGTAACTGTTATGTCTGTTCAAAGGGTAATCCAGAACAGGTAATAATAGGATACCCCATATCCGGTTTCCCCCTCACTGAGGGACTAGAGAAAATCGGCGGAGATAATGCTCTCCTTAAAGACACTTTACAGTTGACTCTGAGCCCTCTCGACTGCTTACTTAGACACACACACACACCAACTAACCCTGAGACTCCATTAGGCGAATTATTGAAGTTATCTGATGACACGGCAGGGACCTGCGCCCCAATGAAACGCCCTAAGACTAGGTTAAAGCCCTCACTACCCCTAGGACAGATCCCTTTCCATTTTAATACTAGTATGATATGTCTGCGCAGACTAAAGTTAACTGGCCCAGACACACACATAGATTATACAAAGGATAACTATACATTTTTCTCTGACTCCCCAGGTGCACGCTGTAATGAGACATGGCTAGCTGTCTCTGTGGCTGAAGTTTTATCATATCTGGAGGAACACACACACAGTTCAAGTTTGAGCGGAGAATCGATCATTGTTCCCCCAGAAGGTGTATTAAATGATACTGACTGGGGGGAGTTAGTTAAATCACACATGGTCACGCACCTAACTAGAGCAATCCCTAACGGTTATTGGTTGTGCAACAATACTCTTAGACTAGCCTTACCTGTTAATTGGACCGGTACCTGTGGTCTAGTGACCGTTGATGTATGCTGTACTTTCATTCCCAATAATACCGCCCCTAACGGTTCATTCACACAAGCTATGAATAGACTTGAAGCATTGAAGATAGAACTAATTGCCAATACAGGCCACGGTCAGTGGCTAGATAAGTGGCTACAGGACACGTTTGGAAAATGGAAGGAACTAATTGTAGCCTTTGTAACCGTTGCCGCATGTTTTCGATAATTATTGTCTGTTGTGTGATACCATGTATACGCTCTCAGAATTTTTGATATTAAGCTTACTCGAAGGACTAGTTACATTTATGATTTGTTTCACATTTATGATTTGTCTTTATATTATGTTATTACATTCTGTCTTTATACTATGTTATCATTTCATGATAAAAGGAGGGAACTGTTGTGATATTTTGATACCATGGTAGCATTTACAGGATATTGTTTTATAGTGATATTATACAGGAAAACTGTTACTCAATAAGGCCCATTTACTAGTTGTTTTTCTCTTTCTCTGTGACCCAAGAATTGATGTGTAAGACTCACAGGCTGGTACCCCAAGGTCGAAAATACCACAGAGACGAGACCACTTCCTTACTCCCATCCTCCCTTCTTTATCTCCTAGAAAAGAGCTTGTTAAAGGCCAGGTGGTTTGTTTCAGAATTCACTAATGAAAGAACTCTGTATTCTATGTCTAGGAGTGTATTTTGCTGGAATGATCATAAATTGTAGCTGAACTGATAAACTACACAAAGGATACTTCTTTGCTCAGAAGGCAGGAAGACGTTTCCTTATTTGGTCTGTACCGGTTTGAACTGAGAATCTGCTGACACACGAACCTTTTTTTTCCTCTATATAAACTGTTGTATACTGAATAAACCTTTGAGTTGATTTTGGAAGAGCAACCTGAAGCAGTTTCTGTGTCATTTTGTTCTCCCAAGCTACTCCCGGCGCTGTAACTAACCTGCTGAACGGCATACCTGAGCTTACTTTGAATAATTAATTTTATACAGAACTCTGCTTATCGGTGCTCACGCCTTGGAGGAAACCCGATCCATGGAGAAACCCGGGACGGAGATTTCTTTCACTCAGGTTGGTAATAAATGTATTACATGTATAAGAACAAGCGTCATGTTAACAAATGATAGCCGTACAGTAACTTTTATGCTTATTGTAGCTGTTAGCTAAAAACGCTAATTTAGCGTAGTTTGCCCTGGATTCAGCTTTGACAAACAAATATGATCGACTGTTTCTAGTAGAATTCCAAAGTTGTCATCTTCTACCCTCTCAGAGTACCCCCTCTGTATGCTTGCAGAGACCCCTACAGTAGGGAAACATGCAAAACGGTGTCCAAACCTTTGTGTTTTAGCTTTATTTATGTCTTACACAGCATCCCAACTCTTTAGCTAACTTAATAACATTAGCTAAAGTGAATAGTTAGTATAATTCATTAGTGCAGCATTACTGGATCACCTCTGTTTGAAGTGATATAATATGATATACAACTATCACTGTTTAACTACCATAATAATTCTTAGAGTACTGAGTGCATGCTTAATTAGATTTTTTTTTTTTAAAGCATACTGCTCCATTACTATGTTTGACAGGCTGAAGTTGTCGGGTCACCTCCTAAATCGACCATCTTTTACAGGTGTTTTGTGCCAGAAATGGAGTGTCCACTGAAGACTGAAGATACTGAATCTCTACGCCTTGCCATTGATCCCTCTTGTGCCTTCATCTAGACAAGAGACATTAACTTAACCACTGTCATATGCTCTGTACCTACATCACCTTCCCTGACAGTTGTAGCTTGGCTCATCTGAGGGTGAAATTATAAGAATGTGTTATTTTGCAAAGTGCTCTCTAGGGTTCCTAAATAAAATATGGCATTGAAGCCATTTCTTTTGAATTAATCCCTTCTTCTTAAATATAAGAACCTCTTCTGGTTTTAATGGCACTTTGGATTTCCTTACTTTCTGTTCCACTTCCAAACCCAAATAGATGCTGACAAGCTGCCACAGTAACATGGAAGAGGGAAAGAAGTTGGAAAGGACTACAACAAATAAACCTAATGCCTAACAATGAAAAATGTAAAATAAGAACAACAACAATAATAATAATAATAATAGTAACAAGTTTTTAGTTTCTTGTTTATTCCAAATGATCATCCAGATGTCTGTGACATGTGATGACAAACACCATAATGGAAGGCCTTAGTCATCACATGCTTAAACTCATCATATATTTTTGCATATGCTGAACAGGCAGTCAGACATGCTGTAACTGTGTGGTAGAAAACAGCATGAACACCATACGGCAGGGGTCTCAAACTCCAGTCCTCGAGGGCATGGAAAAGTTGCATGACACTGGCCCTTGAGGACTGGAGTTTGAGACCCCTGTCATATGGAATATGACAGGTGTGGTTGAGCTGCATGAAGACTCTGAAGTTTCTGTTCTCTTCTGGCAGGACAGTAATGTGGCCTTGTCCTGTGAGCCACTGTAAGGATGTTCTTAGAGTAGAACTGGACTGTCACCGGCCTCAGGCTCTTCACCCTTTTCAAAGACAAAGCAGTCATTTAGATAAAATATTAGATATTGTTTACCTGTAAATGCACAAAGAGAATTTAGAAATGTAATTATTGTCAAGAGTGAACAAGCGCTGACAGTGTAATCTATAGCTGTGGCCAAACGTTTAGAGAATGAGAAGTGTTGTTTGCTTATTTACAAAGTTTACTGTTTCAGTTATAGTTGTATATCATATTATATCACTTCAAACAGAGGTGATCCAGTAATGCTGCACTAATGAATTACACTTTAGCTAAAGTTATTAAGTTAGCTAAAGAGTTGGGATGCTGTGTAAGACATAAATAAAGCTAAAACACAAAGGTTTGGACACCGTTTTGCATGTTTCCCTACAGTAGGGAAACATGCAAAACACCCAGTTTATCTGCAAGCATACAGAGGGGGTACTCTGAGAGGGTAGAAGATGACAACTTTGGAATTCTGCTAGAAACAGTCGATCATATTTGTTTGTCAAAGCTGAATCCAGGGCAAACTACGCTAAATTAGCATTTTTAGCTAACAGCTACAATAAGATAAGATAAGATAAGATAACCTTTATTAGTCCCACACGTGGGAAATTTGTTTTGTCACAGCAGGAAGTGGACAGTGCAAAAGTTATGAGGCAAAAATTAGAATAAGCATAAAAGTTACTGTACGGCTATCATTTGTTAACATGACGCTTGTTCTTATACATGTAATACATTTATTACCAACCTGAGAGTTTATCTGCTGGTCATTCGACATGACTAATGACTTCTGAAGTCTTAATTCAGCTCAAGACGCTGTAGATTCCCGCTAGTAAAACGTAGTTCTATTAATCTGCGCTTGAACCGGAACCGGATGTAAGTTCCAAAAAAACTGAATTTTGGAACTGAAATTGAATTGTAGAACTGAAACTGAATGGTGAGAAGTGAAACTGAAATTATTCGAGAGCTGAATTTTTAAAGGATAAAATGCAGTTTCAAAGCAAATTAATTCATTTTCAAAATATAAAATTCAATTTCAATTTAGTAATGATCACTTTCAAACCATAAATTGAATTTCAAATTAGACTAATTCAAATTCAGTTTTCAAAAGCATTTATTCAAGTTACAATTCAGATTCAGTCTGAGCAATTCAAATTCAAATTTAACTTATTCAAATTCAGTTTCTGATGGCACAGATTTCTGCCCATACAAGACCAGGTACTTTTGTTCCAGAAAAGATTAAAATGGCAACACACGGTCAAAAAACTGTGTTGCTTCTAGCTTATCCGACTCCCCGACTACTTAAGCATAAATACTTAACAACAAACATGTATATTTCTTCTTTTAATCATTTTACCACTACCAATAAACTATTCTTTAATTGCTCTAAATTGCTTCATCTTACCATGATGATTGTAAAACTCAGAAAAATGGATAGAACAAACGGAATCATTCTTATTAATTTCCTGTGTTTTTGTTTTAATATGTATGACATATTTTATTTTTGTTACCCCTAGGATGACAGTGTTTCAGTTTAATAACTCAAGGTTCAGGTGAACTGTGTTGCATGCAGTTTGCTGTGATTGGGTCATCTTGTGATGACTCACACGAAATGATGTAATGTCAAAAAACATGGCAGTTTTTAATGCACCTCATGAGCCTGTCACAGACTCTGTTGGAGGAGTATTTTTCTCAGCACACATAGTTTTTATGGGGTTACAGTGGATTATGCATTGCACCCTTTTTGATAATTGTGTTTGGCTGCTTTTTTGTATCTTTACTTGTCTTTGTATTGTTTGCGCTGATGTTCCTCAGACTGTAGGTGAAAGAAAACTACTGAGTGTGGAGGGAGATGCTGTGACACAGCCTGGTTTAAGGATCAGAGAAGTGAGAAACGTTAGTTCTAATTTACCTCAGTGTGTAAAGCTGGGAGGCAGCGAGCTCTTAGCCTTGCACTCTGATGGCGATGTTGTCATTGGGGGTTTTTTTCCACTGCATGTTGCATCTAATCCACAGTACAGCTACAACAGCAAACCCCAAACTACACCTTGCAGCCGGTGAGTGCAAAGGTACTGTTAATATCTGCTGATTTTGATACTATTTCCATGTTCCTATGAGGTTGATTTCTGTATGATAAAATAAATACTTTTTCCACTTTTAATTAATTAATTCATTTTTTTAAAGCTTTTATCAACGGGGCTTTCGTTGGATGATGGCTATGATATTTGCAGTGGAGGAAATTAACTGTAATTCAAGTCTGTTACCAGGTGTTAAACTAGGCTACTGGATTATGGACAGCTGTAACCACATCCATAACAGCCTGCAGGCTCTTCTGTCCTTACTCGGTCACTCTAAAGCTATCAGCAGTGTGGTAGAAAACACAGCAGAAACTGACAGTGGTATTGAAATGGAAGCATTAAAGACTGGTGAAACAACACAAAAGGAAAGAATGCTAACACAAAAAAAGGGCTGTATTAAAGCTAATACCACAATGCTGAATAGTCTTAAAAAAACTGTAAATGACATAAAAGTAAATGCAACAGAAGAGACAAAAGCAAACCAGTCATCCACATGTCTGTATTATTCTCCTGTGCCTGCTGTGATTGGTCTTGCATCCTCTTCCCCCACAAGAGCTATAGCTCAAACACTTGGACCTTTTAACATACCACTGGTAATACACCACACAGCTTTGTTTTTTAATGTTATATACTTGATTTGTGTTTTCTCTCAATGATAAAAATGAACTCACTTTCCATCTAGGTGAGTTATTTTGCCACTTGTACCTGTCTTACTGACAAGCGCTTGTATCCATCATTCTTGAGAACTGTGCCAAGTGATGTCTTTCAAGTTAGAGGTCTTGTAAATCTTGTCACTTACTTTGGTTGGTTCTGGGTGGGCACACTAGGCACAACGGTGAGATCAAAATCTTTTTTAAGTGCTATGACATGACTTATAAATCTTTCATATATATATATATATATATATATATATATGTGTGTGTGTGTGTGTGTGTGTGTGTGTGTGTGTGTGTGTGTGTGTGTGTGTGTGTGTGTGTATTTATTTATTTATTTTTTCAGGATGACTACAGCCTTTATGGCATACAAGCATTCTCTATTCAATTTAGAAAAGAAGGTGGGTGTGTGGCATATCACCGCACTATCCCAACATCACCCACAGTGGCTGAGATAAAAGAAATAGCAGACAAGCTGCAGAGTTCAACTGCTCGGGTTGTGGTGGTGTTTGCTACAGAAGTGGAACTGCTAGATCTGCTTTTAGAAGTAAGTATGTTTGTTGATTTATTATGTGATTTAAAATAAAACTTTATACTCACATTTTTTTCACATTTTTGATTTTATAAAACTATTATAAGACAGAAACTGCAACATAAATTGTGTCTGTTTTCATGATTACATAATATTATCCAGCTTGCTAGGAGGAATGTGACTGGGATACAGTGGATAGCAAGTGAAGCTTGGGTTACCTCTAGCCGGCTAGCCTCACCTGAATTCCACCCTCTCCTAGTGGGAACACTGGGGTTCTCTTTCCCCGGAGTCAACATCCCAGGCTTTCAAGAGTTTCTTTTGACTGTCCGACCCTCTCCCAAACCAGGAATGGAATTTTTCAATATGTTCTGGGAAGAACATTTTGGTTGCAAGCTAGAATTTGAAAGCCAAAGACCCAAAGACTATGAAGCAAATATTGTTGATAACTTCACTGATATGTATAGTTTTCACTACAACAGGAACGGAGATGATTGTTTATTTAATGGGAGAGTGGAGGAAAAACCCGTGTGCACAGGTTCAGAGGATTTGCGATACACTGACAGCAGTTATAGTGATGTATCTCAGGTTAGAATTTCCTATAATGTGTATAAAGCTGTGTACACCATTGCTCATGCTCTTCACAAATTTTTGAAGTGTGACTCAACAGGACTAAATGAGGGATTATGTGAGATGCACAACTCATTTGCAAATGGTCAGGTAAGTGAAATTATAACAAAATATACCATGAGGATAATGTATACTTTATACTTTATTGATCCCCGTAGGGAAATTCCTCTCTGCATTTAACACATTCACTCAGGGAAGCAGTGTTAATGTGATCTCATGTGTTTTTGTAGGTTTTTAAAATATTTTCTAATGATCTTTTCTTGTAGTTTCTTCAAGATCTGAAAATGGTGAATTTCACTAACCAGTTTGATGAGAAAATATACTTTGACTCGAATGGAGAGCCAGTCCCGCTTTATGACATTGTTAACTGGCAGGAGAGCAGCAAGGATAAAATCAGGTGGAATGTAATACTTCCGCATATAATTGAACAGTGAACGTAATCACCAAAAATATGCAATATTTCTATTTCATGATGCAGTTCTATTGCATGTATTATTTGGTTAGAATGCATTTTGAAATAATTTACCGTTTTTTATCATAGCTTTATCAAAGTTGGAAGCTATGATGGTTCAGTTCCACAAGGACAGCAGTTGAAGATAGTGAAAAACACTATTGTTTGGACAAAAAAGCAATCTCAGGTACGTCAGAGTTAACCTCAAAATATTTATTTTTGTGCCTTTAAATTATTTTTCTTTTACTCTGGACAACAATCTCATAATTCCACTATGTGAAATAATGAAGTTTCCAATCCAATCTAGGATTTCCAATCATGCCAAAAAGTTGGTTCTGTTAATCTGGACATAGTGTTTTTAGTGGGAGAAATGTTTCATCACTCATCCAACTGACTTCTTCAGTCCCACCTGACTGCAGGTTTCCTTACATCTTTCACCATTTTACAATGCTGTGATTGCAGCCATTCCCCAACTCTGCGAATAGTATTCATGGCCATTGATCAATGATAGACAATTATTTGATCAGTGGTTGTTGATCAATTGTGAACAACCACATATTGATGATCAAGAAACTGACCTCACAGCTCGTTGTTCATTCAGTGGGCTAGTTTCAGTCATTGTGCAAAGGTACTGTTTACAAGGTAAGGAACCCTGCAGTCAGCTGAGACTGAGTGACAAAACTTTTCTCCCACTGAAAACGTTACATCCATGTCAACTTTTTGGAATTTACATACCTGGATGATTGAGCATACATCAAGATATTTCATTATGTCAACTCTTAAGGACAAAACAGACAAAACAAAACAAAAAAAACAAAAACAATACTCATTTCTTCATTTGTTTTTTTTTCTACTTTAAATGGGGAAAAGTCTTTGATACACCATGTCAGTTTGTTAGAAACTGCATATCAATGCCCGTTATTAAACCTTTCTGTGTTCCTTGTTCAGGTTCCTGTATCTCAGTGTAGTGCTCCATGTCCCCCTGGCAGCAGGCAGGCCACACGCCAAGGAGAGCCCAAATGCTGCTTTGATTGTTTGCCCTGTGCAGATGGAGAGATCAGCAACCAGACTGGTAGCCTATATAAGTTCAAACACACAAACAAACAATATCCTCCTTTAGCATTATGTAGTGCAATCAAGAAGGTCATTACAGTAACAGAAATGTTGCAGAGTGGAAAAATTATGAAAACGTGATCATATATCTGTTTTATTTGTTCCCAAAGGTTCCAGTGAGTGCACAAAATGTCCTGAGTACTTCTGGTCAGACAAAGAAAAAGTGAAATGTGTTGCAGGGGAAGAAGAATTCCTGTCTTTCAGTGACACCATGGGAATCATCCTGGTTGCACTCACCCTGTTGGGATTCTTACTGACTACCATCATCACCATTGTCTTTCACAGTTTCCGCTATACACCCATTGTCAAGGCCAATAACTCAGAAATAAGTTTCTTGCTTCTCCTGTCACTCAAGCTCTGTTTCCTGTGTTCTCTGGTGTTCATTGGTCAGCCCTCTTGGTGGACATGTAGGCTCCGCCAGGCAGCATTTGGGATCAGCTTTGTCCTGTGTTTGTCCTGCCTCCTTGTTAAGACCATTGTGGTCCTCCTGGCTTTCCGGACTAATGTACCTGGTTCCAGGGGTCGGAAGCTGTTTGGTACATCCCAGCAGAGGATTCTGATCATCTGTGCGACAGCTCCTCAGGTAGGACGAACAGTCACTGTCATTTAAAGATCAGTTTGTGTGTTTCTGGTATTCTTCTATCATCCTATCCTCCCCTCAGATTTGTCTCTGTTCTGGCTGGGTGTTGGGAGCACCTCCCTTTCCATTCAGGAACCCAAACTACCAAGCTTTAACTGGAAAAGTGAGTATGAAGAACTGAAAATCTGAATTCTGTAATTTATGTTTTCATATTGCCATCAACCATCACAAAAGCCAGTAACACACAGTAACATAGAGGAACCAAACATAATGATTTAAAATCTCAGTGTATTCATTCTTGTTTGAAATCCTTAGTCTTGTAATTTATTTTCTTGATTTAGTTGATATTGCCATGAACCATCCAAAAAGATGGAATTATCCATATCTGTATCTATATTTATATATGTGGTAAGAGACAAATAAAAAATATTCATAAAAATATCCCTGTTTTTATACTTGTTTAACATCTTTAGATTGTGGTGGAGTGTAAAGAGCCATGGCCTCCTGGGTTCTATCTGCTCCTCGGTTACATTGGCCTACTGGCCTTTGTCTGTCTTCTCCTGGCATTCTTTGGACGAAAGCTACCGGACACATTCAACGAAGCAAAGTTCATCTCCTTCAGCATGCTGATTTTCTGGGCTGTGTGGATTTCTTTTATTCCAGCTTATGTCAGCTCTCCTGGGAAATTTTCTGTGGCAGTGGAAATATTTGCTATCTTAGCATCCAGTTTTGGATTGTTACTATGTATATTTGTCCCCAAATGTTACATTATTTTACTGCACCCTGAAAGGAATATTAAGAAAGGCATGACTGGGAAATATCAAAGATGAACATTTATATTCTCAGTGTTTGTGAGAGTAAACAATTTATACAGTTATCATATTTTAATGTGAAAAAAAATTAAATGTCATATTAGCATTACACTATTGTTAAAAGCTTTTACTTTCCAACCTTGATTTCAGCATTTACTCTGTCCTTCAGGGAGCATTGTTTAAATGAAAAGGGGGGTTAAGCCACCATAGAGTAACCTTTTTAAAAAAAACAAAAAACATTTGAAACCAGGCCAATTTTCTAATTTAGTTATTGTTATATGAACTCACAACTGGTATTGATACTGCACAAACATTTTTCTTTAACTATTTTAAAATTTACTGAAGTCTTTCAAACACAGAAACCATTTACTTCTCTAAAATAAAAGACTAGATATGATGTCTGTTGACAACACCTCTCAAGATTTTCACAATGTGTTTTTTCCTATATACAAATAAAGAATTATAAGAAATGTTATACATTAAATAACCTTGGACGTTTTCCTTATGACAGCTGGGATAGGTTCCAGCACCCCCAGCGACCCTGAAAAGGATAAGTGGACATGAATGGATGAATGGATGGATGGATTTTCCTCATGATGTGTCTTTTCTTTTCGGTCAGCACAGACGAATTTTTAAATAAATTAACCCAGTTATTAAGTCTATACCACTAATATTCTTTTCTAGACATTCACTGCGGAACAGCTATATGTCTTCAAAATATAAAATAAGCTTCTTGTTATAATACATATTTATGCACTTTATCTACTTGTACACTGTACTCCAGTTATTATAACATAATTTACCTACAGCTTAGTCAATACAAAGCTAAAATATTATTATATAATAATGTATTTGAATTAGTCAAGAAACACTCAACACTGAATAACTGACTGGAGAGACTGACAGCGGTGTTTCGGAGGATCACCAGGAGGCAAAGCAAAGTGGTGATCTTACCAGGAGACTGGCAATAAAACTTTTCTGGAAATTGATAACAGAGGCAGGTGTCCTCCTCTCCAACTGGGGAAGCTCAGACTGACACTGGGGAAATGGAGTCTGTTCAGACTCTGCAATAGCTGGTGCTGACTCTATAACTGAAGTTGAAAACTTTGAGGTTGTAGGAGGTTGGCGATCTTTCTGGGTTCTGGAGAGAGACATTTGGGAGCACAGATAGTTTTAAAAGAGCTCACCAACAATCCAGTATCACAGCAAAACGTGTAATAAACATGCCGGGGTCCATCCCTCAGGTCATCTTTCAGTAATAAGAGCAGAACCCCCTGCTCTTTACACAGTGAACCAAATTTCCATTTGGTATTGGGTGGGTGTGGCCTTATCTTCCGTAGCTTTATTCTACAACACCTATTTCTATAGTAGAATGTGTAAAAATGTGTGTTTAAAATTATGAGGTATTTGTGAAATATATAAATAATGATGTACACCTGTATTAAAGATAAAAATTCACTTCTAACATGAGCCAAGCATTTCTTTAAACTTGATTAAATAGCAACCTATTTTCTAAAGTAAATTTTTTTAATGCTCTAACTTTTATTTTTGTCTTTGTCAGTCAATTGTGATTTCCCCCCCTTCATTTTTGTTATGTTTGTCTTTTTAATGCATTAATGAACAGCATTAATGGTTACTATTAAGAGCAAGTAATACAGGAAGCAAGCCATCCATCCAACAAATAAAAGCTAATGTTGACTACTTAACACATGCCACACAAAAGAAAAATAATTGCAGCAAATGTGCCTCATATCAGGAGTTTAGTTTTCACTGACAGTATAGATCAATTCAGCTACAGATACAACTTGTCGTATAAGTTAGTCAGCTATGCGATGCAACATTTGGGTCTCATTTAAATCACACAGCACTTGTAGCCAGTGTCAAGCTGACTTATGGAACTCTGCTCTATGTCTCGCCCACACAACAATAAAATAAGCAAAAAATAATCCAGACTTTTTGGGACTTGCTCTGTGTCTTTGGCTTTCTGAAAAATATGACATAATCAATATATTAACATTTACTGCACATGTGTGAGCAGAATTGTTCATTACTGTGTGAATATGCAGTTACATATTAATTTACTATTTTTGTTACAGTTAAATGAAGTAAATATATACTCAGAAGCCATGAATAGAATAAATATTTTGTTATTAACTTCCCATAGCTTTAAAATAAAATATTTGTGACTTTGTCTTTTATTCTTCTAGGAAGACAGTGTTTGAGTTTTGTAACTTAAGGTTCATGAGAATCATGTCAACCTATCTCTGATTGGGTAATGTCATAATGACTCATCTGGAACAATGCAGTGACACAAACATCTGAGCTTTTAACTCACTTCATTGGCTTGTCACAGATGCTGTTGGAGGGCCATTGTTTTCAGCATACAGTTTTTTATGGGGTTACGGTCAATTATGTATTCAGCCCTTGCTGGTAAATGTCTTTTAATGCTTTATCTGTTTTGTAATCCTGTTTACATTGTGTTCTCTGACGTTTCTCACACTGTAGATGAAGGAAAACCACTAAGAGTGGAGGGACACTCGATTAGAAAAGAAGAGGTTATGAGAGAGACACAGCATAGTTTAAAGATTGGGGATGTGAGAAGTTCTAAATCTAGTTTACCCGATTGTGTAAAACTGGCAGGCAGTGAGCCCTTAGCCCTGCACTCTGACGGTGATATTGTGATTGGAGGATTTTTCCCTCTGCATTATGTTGTGCCAAAACCACAGCAAAGCTATAACAGTGAACCCCAAATTCCACCTTGCAGCGGGTGAGTGTAAGGGTATTATTAATCTATGCTGGATCTTCATTTTGGTTTTTTTCTCCCTTAGATATGAATGAATGAAATATCAGTATTTTATAAAAAACTATATCAGTTGCTATGCTGCTATGCTATGTTTACATGGAATTGTGGCACTGTGACTGATGAACAAATGTAAATTATATTTATATTACATAATTTTTTATCATAATTTTTTTAATTAATTTAATTTCTTTATACTAAAAATTTAAATACTTCCATCCATCTTCATCCGCTTTGTCCGGGGCCGGGTCGCGGGGGCAGCAGCCTAAGCAAAGAGGCCCAGACCTCCCTCTCCCCAGCCACCTCCTCCAGCTTATCCGGGGGAATACCAAGGCGTTCCCAGGCCAGCCGAGAGATATAATCTCTCCAGCGTGTCCTGGGTCTGCCCCGGGGCCTCCTCCCGGTGGGACATGCCTGGAACACCTCACCCAGGAGGTGCCCAGGGGGCATCCTTGTCAGATGCCCGAACCACCTCAGCTGGCTCCTTTCGATGTGGAGCAGCAGCTGCTCTACTCTGAGCCCCTCCCGGATGGCCGAACTTCTCACCCTATCTCTAAGGGAGAGGCCAGCCACCCTTCGGAGGAAGCTCATTTCTGCCGCTTGTATCCGCGATCTCGTTCTTTCGGTCACTACCCACAGCTCGTGGCCATAGGTGAGGGTAGGGACGTAGATCGACCGGTAAATTGAGAGCTTCGCTTTTACACTCAGCTCCCTCTTCACCACGACGGACCAGTGCAGCGTCCGCATTACTGCAGCTGCAGCCCCAATCCGTCTGTCGATCTCCGGCTCCCTTCTCCCATCACTCACGAACAAGACCCCGAGATACTTGAACTCCTCCACTTGTGGCAGGAACTCATCCCCGACCCGGAGTGGGCACTCCACCCTTTTCCGGCTGAGAACCATGGCCTCATATTTGGAGGTGCTGATCCTCATTCCTGCTGCTTCACACTCGGCTGCGAACCGTTCCAGTGCGAGCTGGAGGCCTTCACCCGATGAAGCCAACAGAACCACATCATCTGCAAATATCAGAGATGAGATTCTGAGGCCACCAAAGCGAAAGCCCTCCGCCACTTGGCTGCGCCTAGAAATTTAAATACTTTTTAAAAAAAAAATGTCTGCAGCTTTCATGAAAGACCCTTTCGATGGATGATGACAATGGTGTTTGCAGTGGAGGAAATTAACCAGAATTCAAGTCTGTTACCGGGTGTTAAACTAGGCTACAGGATTATAGACAGCTGCAACTATATCCATAACAGCCTGCAGGCTCTGTATTCTTTGCTCACTCACTCAAAAGCTGTTAGCAGTGAGGGAGAAAAAACAGCAGAAATTGAAAACAGTGGTATTGAAACAAAGCAATCAAAGACTGTGGCAATAACAGCCAAGTCAAAAATACTAACCATACTGAAAGAGAGAAGTGCTGAAGTTAAGACAGCAATTCAGCACAATCTTGGAAACACTGAAAATGACATAAAAGTAAATGCAACAGAAGAGATAAAGGCAAGACAATCTTCCACATGTCTGTATTATTCTCCTGTGTCTGCTGTGATTGGTCTTGCATCCTCGTCCCCTACAAGAGCTGTAGCTCAAACACTTGGACCTTTCAATATACCACTGGTAATTATCTGTACAACTTTGTTTAATAATGTTATGTGTTTGGTTTGTGTCTCAATAATATAGAAAGAACTTGCTCTCCTTCTAGGTGTGTATATGGTGGTGGGAATGCACGTTTGTGTCCGCGTGCGCCTGTTCGTCTGTGTCTATATGTCAGGTTGGGTCTTAGACTCAACCTCTCTGGGTACATCTCATCCCTTCCAAAGTACGGATGCCTATCTCCCCTCACCACACTCCCTGCCGGTGGCTGATGCCCTCAGACGTTGGTGTGTTGGTGGTTCTTGTCGACTGGGGCTGGGTGCTCACGTATGTACCGGCTCACTCCTGGTGGTCGATTGGCAGGGCCTGGTGCCTGTGGCCTGGCTGGGCCCCTTCCAGGGGGTGGGGTGCCCTCAGGCCTCTGGGCCTGAAGCTCGGTCCTCTCTGGCACAGCTGGCTGCCGGCAGAGCCCGCAGGCACGCCACTGCAACCCCCTCTGGCCTCTGCTCCGTAGCTGCTGGGTGACCTCTCCTTTGGGGTTCTACTCAGCTCTTCCCAGGAGGGTGGCACGGTTCCTCCCCCTTTGATGGTCCTCCTCGGGTCCTCGTACTCTGAGGCCTCTGGATGTCTGGAGCCTGGATCTCCTCCATACCTGCTTCATGCCCTGGGGGACAGGGCTATGGCTCCCCACACTCCCTAGCAGATCGTTACATGGAGAAACCTTTGGAATACAAGCATGCTGATCCACACAGGTGTGCACACAGGTGTACACACGGGTGTTCACAGACACGGACTACACCTTTCGTGGCTGCTGCCTCAAAGCACATTGTGCGCTGTCTATCTTGCGTGCTGCACAATAGCGTTTAATATTTAGTATCTACTGTTATTTTCTGCTAGCTAGTTTATTGTGATGGTGCTGTATTTATTATGTTGCTTTTTTTTGTTTGTTTTCTCTTCTGTTTTTTCTCTCTCTCCATACAGGTGATCCAGGTGTTTTGTTTGTTTTTCTTTCTTTCTCCCCCCCCCCCTTCTCACCGTCTCTTCTCCCCTTTGGTTTTCTTTCTCTCCCTCTCTTTATTTCATTCTTTCTCCCTGTCCTGTCCCCCAGTCATGTCTGTCCCGTTTGTAGCAACCGAAAATAAAATAAAATAAATACATAATTATAATAAAGGTCAATCAAATGGACCAATATAGAAAGGCCATGATGATCCACTTGGTAAAATAAATCCGCTTGACATCTTTCTTGGCCTTAAGACAACAATTCTGATGGCTAAAGATCCAAATGGAACAAAAAGAAAAAATAAATAAATAAATAAAAAAACAAAAAAAAAACAAACACCTGTTGCTACAGTTATAATATTACCACATTATAGTATGAGGTGTCAGGTGTCCTGTAACATTTGGACCGCATTTAGCTACCATAACACTTTCTGTACCTAGTGTTTAGCTCACTGCATGATTTCTGCTGTGCATCTGGCCATAGAACCATAGCTGAGCAAACATTAACAAGACATTATGGCACTTGTGGAGTGTGACTTCACTTGGGTTTTCTAAAAAATATAATGAGATGAAGACATTAACTTTTGCTGAGTACATGTTGAGCTATCCTCTCTCCCATGTGTCTGTGTCACTCTGATTGGTTAATCTCATGATGACTCATATGAAAAAATGTACTGACAAATGCATTGAGTTTTTAACTCTCCTCATTAGTCTTTTACGGAGTATGTTAGAAAACCAAAGCCAGGAAACTGTTTTCAGCACACAAAGTTTTTATACAACAGAAGATGCATTCAATCCTTTTTAGTAATTGTCTTTGGCTGCTTTTTTATCTCTTTTTAAATCCTGTTTGTATCATGTTCTCTGATGTTCCTCAAACTGTAGTTGAAAGAAAACCAAAAAGGATGGAGGGAGATGTTATGAGGAAAGAAGAGGCTGTGAGAGAACCACTGAGTGGTTTACGGAAAGGGGAAGTGAAAAGTGAGGATTTCAGTTTACCTGAGTGTACAAAACTGGCCAGCAGCAAGCCCGTAGCCTTGCACTCAGATGGTGACGTTGTGATTGGAGGATTTTTCCCTCTGCATTATGTTGCATCTAAGCCAGAGTACAGTTACAACAGTAAACCTCAAGTTACATCTTGCAGTGGGTGAGTGTTAATATTTCTATCTTATTTTTTTCTTTCAAAAGTTTCAATGTTTAGAAACAAAAAAGAAAGAGAAAAAAGATTTGGGTTTTTGATAATATTCCTGTGATTTCTGTATCACTTTAGATAATTTATTCATTTTAATTCTTTATATTTTGTCAGCTTTGACCATATAGCGTTTCGCTGGATGATGACCATGGTTTTCACTGTGGATGAAATTAATCGTAATTCAAGCCTATTACCAGGTGTTAAACTAGGCTACAGAATTATGGACAGCTGTGACCATGTCCACACCAGTCTGCAAGCACTTTTTTCCTTAATCAGTTACTCCAAAACTGTGAAACAAACAGCAGAAACTGAAAACAGCAGAATTCAAATGAAGGGGATAAACATGGCAGGGATAAAAAGGAAGCCTGGGATCCTTTTCTCTGTAGAAAAAAGACATGCTGAAGTTAACATGTCAAAGCCTAGGACTCTTAAAGACGCAGAAAATTACATGAAAGAAAAATTAACAGTAGAAATGAAGACAAGGGAGTATTCCCCCTGTCTGAATTATTCTCCGGTGCCTGCTGTGATTGGTCTTGCATCATCTACCCCTACAAGAGCTGTAGCTCACACGCTTGGCCCTTTCAACATACCTCTGGTAATAAATTGCTTAATCACGTTTAATAATAATTTATGTTTAGAGTTTGTTTTAATTCAATATCATAAAATAACCTGTCTCCTTATAGGTGAGTTATTTTGCCACTTGTAGCTGTCTTACTGACAAGCATTTGTACCCATCATTCTTGAGAACTGTGCCAAGTGATCTCTTTCAAGTTAGAGGTCTCGTAAAGCTTGTTACTTTCTTTGGCTGGTTCTGGGTGGGCACAATAGGAGCTACGGTGAGATAAAGACTTTGATAAATCTCCAGCTAATCAGTCATATACAGGGCACAAAAAGAATCGTTAATATACACAGACATGACTTACAAGTTCTTTTTGGGGATACATTTCAGGATGATTACAGTCTTTATGGTATCCAAGCATTCTCTATTCAGTTTGGACAACAAGGTGGGTGTGTGGCATTTCATCTCACGATCCCGACATCACCCACAGTCGCTGAGATACAAAAAATGGCAGACAAACTCCAGAGGTCAACAGCTCGGGTTGTGGTGGTATTTGCCAAAGAAGTAAATTTGCTAGATTTGTTTTCAGAAGTAAGTATCTCAGTTTTCTGTGGCTTTCCCTATATTGTGACACATTTTGTAGTGTTTTAAGCTATATTATGAAAAGATAGGTATTTCAAATTAATTGTTTTCACATTAATCATAATTTCTTTCTGTTTCATCCAGCTTACTCAGAGAAATATGACAGGGATACAATGGGTAGTCAGCGAAGCCTGGATGGCCGCTAATCAGCTGACCACTCCTGACTTCCATAATCTTCTAGAGGGAACACTGGGTTTCTCCTTCCCTGGAGTCAGCATCCCAGGCTTGAAAGAGTTTCTTCTGAATGTCCGACCATCTCCAAAACCAGGAATGGAGTTGGTCAATGTGTTCTGGGAAGAATATTTTGGTTGTAAGCTAGAGTTTGAAAGAGACAAAAGTGAAGAATATGAAACTAATGCTTTGAAAAACTACAAACTAGGCTCTCAAAACAATTCTGGTTTCATGGTCGGGCTTACTGTTGGGCAAAGTTCATTTAATATGTCTGTTGATAAAAGTAATGAAGGCGCTCTGAAAAAAACTGTATGCACAGGTTTAGAGGATCTGAGTTACACAGATAGCAGTTATAGTGATGTATCTCAGGCCCGAATATCCTATAATGTGTATAAAGCTGTGTATGCCGTTGCCCATGCTCTGCACACTTTCTTAAACTGTAACTCAACAGGACCTACCGGGGGATTGTGTGAGATGCACAACTCATTTACAAACGGTCAGGTAGCTGAATAGGTTCATTTGTATGTCAAATAATGTTAAATATGTTAATCAAGCTTCACATGTTTGGTTTTTTTTTTTTATTTCATGATGAATTTGTATCAGTTTTTATTAACATTTTTTTAAAAATCTTTTTTATGTAGTTTCTTCAATATCTGAAAATGGTGAATTTCACCAACCAGTTTGATGAGAAAGTATATTTTGACTCCAATGGAGAGCCAGTCCCTCTCTATGACATCATTAACTGGCAGAAGGACAGCAAGAATGAAATTAGGTGAAATGCCATACTTCAAGCTAACTTTTTAACTTTTTGTGAAGATGATCATAAGTCAAGAACTACACTTGTTGTATACATTTAAGGATACCAATATTGTTTTTTAATGTAATGTTTTTACATTTATTGTTTTGACTGACTGCATTGCATTGAAATTATCTCTTCTTTTTTCTACTAGTTTTGTCAAGGTAGGAAATTATGATGGTTCAGCTCAGCAAGGACAACAGCTGCAGATACTGAAGAACACTATAGTATGGACAACAAGACAGTCACAGGCAGGTCATAGTTATCCCAAACCTATTATTTATGTTACTTTACATGGTGAAAAGTCTTTGGTAACCATGTCAAACAACCTATTGATTCACATTATTATATCTTTTTTCTGTTTCTTGTTCAGGTTCCTGTATCTCAGTGTAGTGCTCCATGTCCCCCTGGCAGCAGGCAGGCCACACGCCAAGGAGAGCCCAAATGCTGCTTTGATTGTTTGCCCTGTGCAGATGGAGAGATCAGCAACCAGACCGGTAGCCCATATAATTTTTTTTTCCAAAATGCTATTAAAGTTATTTAAAATTACAGATATGTAATGAATAGTTTCTGACTGTTTACATGCATATTTCTGTGTTTTGTGTTTTCAAAGGTTCCACTGAATGTATTAAATGTCCTGAGTACTTCTGGTCAGACAAAGAAAAAGTGAAATGTGTTGCAGGCGAAGAAGAATTCCTGTCTTTCAGTGACACCATGGGAATCATCCTGGTAGCAATTACCTTGCTGGGTTTCATACTGACCACCATCATCACCATTGTGTTTCACAGTTTCCGCTTTACACCCATCGTCAAGGCCAACAATTCAGAAATAAGTTTCTTGCTTCTCCTGTCACTCAAGCTCTGTTTCCTGTGTTGTCTGGTGTTCATTGGTCAGCCGTCTTGGTGGACATGTAGGCTCCGCCAGGCAGCATTTGGGATCAGCTTTGTCCTGTGTTTGTCCTGCCTCCTTGTTAAGACTATTGTGGTCCTCCTGGCTTTCCAGACTAATGTACCTGTTTCCAGGGGTCGGATGCTGTTTGGTACATTCCAGCAGAGGATTTTGATCTTGTGCACTACAGCTCCTCAGGTGAAAGGGAGAAAAAATGTCTGCAACTTTCACATCAGTTTGTTTACATTGTATAGTGTTAGATTGTGTTCTTCTGTTGTTTTACCCCAACCTTTAGATTTGTCTCTCTACTGGCTGGGTGTTGGGTGCACCTCCCTTTCCATTTAGGAATTCAAACTACCAAGTTATAACTGGAAAAGTGAGTAAGAAAACTGTTTCTGTATTTTCTTACACAGCCTGCCCAAAATATTGTAAACGGACATGGGAAATATTTTTCAAATATATATTTTTAATCAAAGAAAAAACAACCAAAAAAACATTTTGCTAATTTTGTATCTGAAAAACATTGGGATGGGAGGAACAACATTTCTTGCAATTTCAGATATACATCTGAATACACTGACGATGTCATAGCCACTATAAGTAGGCCTGTCCCAAATTTTGTGAAATGCATTTATGTCATTAAATTTAAAATAAGCTAAAATGGTACATGTGATCAGTTTAAAGATTCAATATATTTTCTAAATAATTCTATATGTTCTACTGTGAATAAAGTGTTAGTATGTTTTAATCTATAAGATTCATAAATTAAATTCTTTCATCTACCCTTATTTACATTTTTTTATAATCAACTCTTTGGGAATTGGTTTTGTATTTATTTTCATATTTTCATTAACCATCAACATAATAAAATCATATACAGTGGCACTTTAATGGGTAAAGTAGACATAAAAGAGTAAATAATTATAATCACCTAAAATGTACCATCTCTCAAAATCCATTCTAACAAATTTCTGGACATCTTTAGATTGTTGTGGAGTGTAAAGAGCCATGGCCTCCTGGGTTTTACCTGCTCCTTGGTTACATTGGCCTGCTCGCCTTTGCCTGTCTTCTCCTGGCATTTCTTGGACGAAAGCTACCAGACACATTCAACGAAGCAAAGTTCATCTCCTTCAGCATGCTGATTTTCTGGGCTGTGTGGATTTCTTTCATTCCAGCTTATGTCAGTTCTCCTGGGAAATTTTCTGTGGCAGTGGAAATATTTGCTATCTTAGCATCCAGTTTTGGGTTGTTACTTTGTATTTTTGTGCCCAAATGTTACATCATTTTACTGCACCCTGAAAGGAATATTAAGAAAGGCATGACTGGGAAATATCAAAGATGAACATTTATATTCTCAGTGTTTGTGAGAGTACAGTTATAATATTTTAATGTGGAAAAAATAAAATGCCTTATTGTTAAAAGCTTTTACTTTCCAATGTAACCTTGATTTCAGCATTTACTCTGTCCTTTAGGGAGCATTGTTTAAATGTTAGACAATCTGAACAGGAGGGTTAAGCCACCATAGCCACCGTTTTATTTTTTTTTTATTTTTTTTTTTTTTTTAAACATTTGGAAACAGGTTAATTGTCTAATTTAGTTATTGTATTATGAACTCCCAACTGATGTTGATACTGCACAAACATTTTTGCTCTATTTTAAAATTTATTGAGGCATTCTTACTATTCGGTGCCATTTGAGTCCTAATGACATAATATGGTATATTTAGTGTAAAACTTGTCTAATGCTTATTTCTAAACCATTTTCTTGTATGTTTAACCCCCCTCTACCATAGAACACATTGATATATACACAGGATAAATACATTAAAAGTAAATTACTTTTATTTTAGCACAAGTCACTAAAGTACTATGTCCCCAGTCATGCTTGCTCGACTTCAGTTACAAATATAACTTAAAAAAAAAAAAAGAAATCTAGATTTTTCATCATTTCTGGATTGTCTTATTTCTAATGTTCCTCATCAAATGTTCTTTTTTATTATTAATGCATGTTTAATACTTAAAATCTTTAAAAAATGTTGTGTCCCTGAATCAACTGTCACCCCTGTTACTCTGATAAGAATTCCATAGAACACATCACCTGATTATTCTTTTAGTCACATGACACTCCCGGATGTAACATATTTTGGAGGGAAAACTTTCAAGAAGAAGACGAGTAAGTACCACTCTTTAATCAACCCTTTTTTCAATGTTTTAGCAAGATTTTGTAATGTGGCAAAGCATAACACGTCCAACCTGTTACGCTTATTAATAGTGGAAACAATTTTTTTTTTGTAATTTTTATAATATGGCTAATAAACATGTTAAAAATGGTTCTTAGTGGTCACCATGTACTAGCTTGTTGTTCATCATACTAGTAGTAATGGCTAAGTTTAGCATAAAATCTCCCCCCTGATACCGTCACCCCTGTTATTGCTATGCACTGTAACAGGGGGGACACATGGTAACAGGGGGGACGTAAGATGATAGAAGTTTAGTGTTTAGGGTTATTTATACAAGTGTGTATTGGTAATTATTATTAACCTGTATATATATACTTTTAGAAGATTTTGAATAGTATACATTTTTCAGGGAATGGCACCAATGTCTGCTGCGGAGAAGCAGCGGCGCTACCGAGCACGTCGTGATGCTGACCCTGAGAGAAGACAGATATATCTCAATAAAGAGAAAGAGAAGTGGAGAAAGGACAGAGAGGAAGGGGAAAAAAAAGAAAGTGGCAGATCTCAGTGAACGACAGAAGAGAGCACAGAGAAAGCAGTGGCGAGAAAGGAAAAGAAAGCAGAGGGCTAGTGCCAAAGGCAGGACAGAATTTGAGGCTATGAATACTCCTCCCCTAAGTCCAGAATATTCCCTAGAGCCAGAAAATGCCCCGCAACCAGGACCCTCAAGGTTAGAAGAAGAGTTGACAGTTCAATGCTTTGCTGATTAGGTAGATTTTGTATTTGAATGATAAAACGTGATTTTGCCCTAAAAAGAGAGAGAGAGAGAGAGAGAGTGAGTGTGTGTGTGTGTGTGTGTGTGTGTGTGTGTGTGTGTGTGTGTGTGTGTGTGTGTGTGAGTCTACCTGCCTAATACATTATAAACATATAATATCCAACGTCTATCTTATACTGTATCTAAACATTTATCTAAACATATATATATAATAATTGTGACAATATTTCCTGTGTTGTAGGCAATACATTGTTGGACGAAGGAATATTAGACAGGGAAGAAGGAGACTCAAGAATGAAATTAAAGAGCTAAAGGCCTTGTTGGAAAAGGAAAAGAGAAAAAAAGAAAAATACAAGAAGAGGTGCCAGCGTTTGGGTGGGGAAAAAAAATCCCCACGTTCTAAAGTGGATGCACTGCTGCGTCATGAAACAGTTAGCAACACAATTAGGAAAAGACTATTACTGCAGGAATCAATTATTGAGGAAATCAGGAATAAATACAAAAACACCAAAAAGGAACGAGAGAGGCAAATTATTGCAAAAACGACAATAGGAAAAATTATAAAGAAATACAGGCTACAGAGGGCTGCACAGACAGCTCTAGGCTTTTCAAAAAAGCGTGGTCAAAGACAAGATGGAGGGCTCATAACCTTTGAAAGAAAGGAAAGCAATAGATTACCAGTTGATTGCAAGCAGAAAATAAAGGCCTTCTTCTTAAGAGATGACGTCAGTCGGATGACAACAGGACGAAAGCAAACTGTAACTCAAAAGAAAATAAAAAAACAGAAACGTTTGCTAACTGATTCACTGAAGAATCTGCACCATAAGTTTCTTTCAGAAACTGAGCATCAGGTCTCATATTCTTGTTTCTGCACCTTAAGACCATTTTGGGTTGTGGTGCCCACAGAAGCTGATCGTGAAACCTGTCAGTGCAGGACACATGAGAACTTACAGTTCATGGCCAATGCCCTGTATGTCCAAGGTCTGTCAGCAACAAAACACATTGAAGAGATGGTAGATGCAACAATGTGTGATGCTAAATCCAAAGTCTGTGCATACGGTGAGTGCAAAGACTGTTTCAGTACAACACACACACTCTTGAGACCTCCTAACAACACAGAGATAGCCTTTACCAAGTGGTCTCTAGAAGAGAATGAAAAATTAAATGATGGAGAGGTATCTGGTAAAAAGTCAACAATTACAGTGAAGACAACTGTCATGACAACAGAGGATGCACTTGCAGGGGAATTTCATGACGGACTACTCAGATTTAGGCGGCACGTCTTTAATATCCGATGGCAGTATAGGGCCTACAGACAACTGAGAGAAAATCTGAGAAACGATGAATGTCTGCTACATGTAGATTTTTGAAGTTTCTTTAAGTTGGTATTTTTTGTCACTGATGTTATGTCCACCCTGTTACCTCCTGTCCACCCTGTTTCTCCTCTGTCCACCCTGTTACCTGTGTGTTTCTTTTGTTAATTAAATCAAATCAACAAACATAATGCATGTCTCTTTGGTTATTGGGAGGGAATGAATCAGCAAAATTAAGTTACTTAAAAATGGAGCCAATTTTTTTTAATATTCCCTTTGAATCTAAAAACAATCTTTTGAAATTACACTGTGTCTTAAAACTGAACCTGTCTTCTTTCAATATAATGCTTGTTTAAAATACTTCCTTGAAATTTCCTTGCAGATTTTAAAAAGGGACATTGTAGCTTTTAGAAAATGTAAATATTACTATAACTGTGCATTCAAAACAGTTATTAATAGAAAATTGAATGTCCTGTAACAGGGTGGACATTTGGCACGTCATGGTAAAGACTTTGATTTTAAAAAATATTATAATATAATATCCTTAGCTGGACCAATACATTTTTCTTATAGGTTGAAAATCCCTCTTTTAGATGAAATGTTAAAATAATTCAAAATTTTGTATTTTTTGATGAAGAGTGATCACACTGAAATGGCACCGAATAGTAGGAATAAAAGACTAAATATGATGTCTGTTGACAACACCTCTCAAGATTTTCACAATGTGTTTTTTCCTATATACAAATAAAGAATTATAAGAAATGTTATACATTAAATAACCTTGGACGTTTTCCTTATGACAGCTGGGATAGGTTCCAGCACCCCCAGCGACCCTGAAAAGGATAAGTGGACGTGAATGGATGAATGGATGGATGGATTTTCCTCATGATGTGTCTTTTCTTTTCGGTCAGCACAGACAAATTTTTAAATAAATTAACCCAGTTATTAAGTCTATACCACTAATATTCTTTTCTAGACATTCACTGCGGAACAGCTATATGTCTTCAAAATATAAAATAAGCCTCTTGTTATAATACATATTTATGCACTTTATCTACTTGTACACTGTACTCCAGTTATTATAATATAATTTACCTACAGCTTAGTCAATACAAAGCTAAAATATTATTATATAATAATGTATTTGAATTAGTCAAGAAACACTCAACACTGAATAACTAACTGGAGACTGACAGCGGTGTTTCGGAGGATCACCAGGAGGCAAAGCAAAGTGGTGATCTTACCAAGAGACTGGCAATAAAACTTTTCTGGAAATTGATAACAGAGGCAGGTGTCCTCCTCTCCAACTGGGAAAGCTCAGACTGACACTGGGGAAATGGAGTCTGTTCCGACTCTGCAATAGCTGGTGCTGACTCTATAACTGAAGTTGAAAACTTTGAGGTTGTAGGAGGTTGGTGATCTTTCTGGGTTCTGGAGAGAGACATTTGGGAGCACAGATAGTTTTAAAAGAGCCCACCAACAATCCAGTATCACAGCAAAACGTGCCGGGGTCCATCCCTCAGGTCATCTTTCAGTAATAAGAGCAGAACCCCCTGCTCTTTACACAGTGAACCAAATTTCCATTTGGTATTGGGTGGGTGTGGCCTTATCTTTCGTAGCTTTATTCTACAACACCTATTTCTATAGTAGAATGTGTAAAAATGTGTTTAAAATTTTGAGGTATTTGTGAAATATATAAATAATGATGTACACCTGTATTAAAGATAAAAATTCACTTCTAACATGAGCCAAGCATTTCTTTAAACTTGATTAAATAGCAACCTATTTTCTAAAGTAAATATATACTCAGAAGCCATGAATAGAATAAATATTTTGTTATTAACTTCCCATAGCTTTAAAATAAAATATTTGTGACTTTGTCTTTTATTCTTGTCACCTCTAGGAAGACAGTGTTTGAGTTTTGTAACTTAAGGTTCATGAGAATCATGTCAACCTATCTCTGATTGGGTAATGTCATAATGACTCATCTGGAACAATGCAGTGACACAAACATCTGAGCTTTTAACTCACTTCATTGGCTTGTCACAGACGCTGTTGGAGGGCCATTGTTTTCAGCATACAGTTTTTTATGGGGTTACGGTCAATTATGTATTCAGCCCTTGCTGGTAAATGTCTTTTAATGCTTTATCTGTTTTGTAATCCTGTTTACATTGTGTTCTCTGACGTTTCTCACACTGTAGATGAAGGAAAACCACTAAGAGTGGAGGGACACTCGATTAGAAAAGAAGAGGTTATGAGAGAGACACAGCATAGTTTAAAGATTGGGGATGTGAGAAGTTCTAAATCTAGTTTACCCGATTGTGTAAAACTGGCAGGCAGTGAGCTCTTAGCCCTGCACTCTGACGGTGATATTGTGATTGGAGGATTTTTCACTCTGCATTATGTTGTGCCAAAACCACAGCAAAGCTATAACAGTGAACCCCAAATTCCACCTTGCAGCGGGTGAGTGTAAGGGTATTATTAATCTATGCTGGATCTTCATTTTGGGTTTTTTTCTCCCTTAGATATGAATGAATGAAATATCAGTATTTTATAAAAAACTATATCAGTTGCTATGTTGCTATGCTATGTTTACATGGAATTGTGGCACTGTGACTGATGAAAAAATGTAAATTATATTTATATTACATAATTTTTTATCATAATTTTTAAAATTAATTTAATTTCTTTATACTAAAAATTTAAATACTTTTTAAAAAAAATGTCTGCAGCTTTCATGAAAGATCCTTTCGATGGATGATGACAATGGTGTTTGCAGTGGAGGAAATTAACCATAATTCAAGTCTGTTACCGGGTGTTAAACTAGGCTACAGGATTATGGACAGCTGCAACTATATCCATAACAGCCTGCAGGCTCTGTATTCTTTGCTCACTCACTCAAAAGCTAGCAGTGAGGGAGAAAAAACAGCAGAAATTGAAAACAGTGGTATTGAAACAAAGCAATCAAAGACTGTGGCAATAACAGCCAAGTCAGAAATACTAACCATACTGAAAGAGAGAAGTGCTGAAGTTAAGACAGCAATTCAGCACAATCTTGGAAACACTGAAAATGACATAAAAGTAAATGCAACAGAAGAGATAAAGGCAAGACAATCTTCCACATGTCTGTATTATTCTCCTGTGCCTGCTGTGATTGGTCTTGCATCCTCGTCCCCTACAAGAGCTGTAGCTCAAACACTTGGACCTTTCAATATACCACTGGTAATTATCTGTACAACTTTGTTTAATAATGTTATGTGTTTGGTTTGTGTCTCAATAATATAGAAAGAACTTGCTCTCCTTCTAGGTGAGTTATTTTGCCACTTGTACCTGTCTTAGTGATAAGCATTTGTACCCATCATTCTTGAGAACTGTGCCAAGTGATCTCTTTCAAGTTAGAGGTCTCGTAAATCTTGTCACTTACTTCGGCTGGTTCTGGGTGGGCACAATAGGAGCTACGGTGAGTCCAAAACATTTTTAAATGCTACAATGGGACACTTTTAGACAGCAACATGGTTTATAAATGCTTTCTGTATATACATTTCAGGATGACTACAGCCTTTATGGCATCCAAGCATTCTCTAATCAGTTTAGAAGGCAAGGTGGATGTGTGGCATTTCATCTCTCTATCCCAGCATCACCCACAACGGTTGAAATACTAGAAATGGCAGATAAGCTGGAGAGCTCAACTGCTCGGGTTGTCGTGGTCATTACTGCAGAAGTAGATGTATTGCATCTGTTCTCAGAAGTTAGTATCTTGATTGATGTATTTTGTAAATAATAACATCTTAATTAATAATGTAACGAATCCTATTTTGGGTATTTTTAAGTATATACGTGAATAGTCTTCACAGTTGTTTATGTTTGCCTTTCCAGCTAGCTCAAAGGAATGTAACAGGGATACAGTGGATAGCAAGTGAAGCCTGGGTGACCTCGAGCCGGCTGGCCTCACCTGACTTCCACTTTCTCCTGGAGGGAACACTGGGCTTCTCCTTCCCTGGAGTCAGCATTCCTGGCTTGAAAGAGTTTCTTTTGAATGTCCGACCCTCTCCCAAACCAGGAAAGGAATTCATCAATATGTTCTGGGAAGAGCAGTTTGGGTGTAAGCTGGAGTTTGAAAGAGACAGAGCCAAAGAATATGAAGTGAATACTCTGGAAAGATTGAATTATATGGATACTTTGAATTACAAACTAAGCTCTCAAAACAATTCTAGCTATATGGTTGGGCTTACCGTTGGACCAAAAAGGTTGTTTAATATGTCAGCTGATAGAAATTATGCAGGTTCTTTGGCAAAACCTGTATGCACAGGTTCAGAGGATCTGAGACAGACTGACAGCAGTTATAGCGATGTATCTCCGGTCAGAATATCCTATAATGTGTATAAAGCTGTGTATGCTGTTGCCCATGCTCTGCACACTTTCTTAAACTGTGACTCTGTGGGACATAATAAGGGGTTGTGTGAGAAACACAGATCATTTTCGAATGGTCAGGTAATTGAAACAATCACAAAATCATAATTCATGTGATTTTTTTTCTTTCGATTTTGTAATTTTTAAAAAATATATTTTTTATTTGTTTCGTTTAATATTTTATTTTTTATAATTCTCTTCTGATGTAGTTTCTTCAACATCTGAAGATGGTCAATTTCACCAACCAGTTCAATGAGAAAGTATATTTCGACTCCAATGGAGAGCCAGTCCCTCTCTATGACATCATTAACTGGCAGAAGGACAGCAAAGACAAAATGAGGTTTAGTATAACTTTTAAGTGAACATTACATGTGAAATACTGTATGTATTAATCCTAATTTGAACTATAAGCACCTACTCTAAAAATTGTCGTAGATTTAACTGTCCATTAAGCTGGAGTGAATAAATAGGTGTTTTAAATTACAGTTTTTATAGCGCAGGTAGTGTAATCATTCCGGGTACATAATTTAATGTCCATAACTAGATTGGTTGCTGCTAATAGTTCAATGATAGTTTATGTTGGTTAACTTGTGACAGAACCAACAGCTCAATGTTAAGAAGGAAACTAAACCAAAAAACAGTTTTGGGGAGGTCACTTTAGGCTTCAGCAACGAATATAATGTTACAAACATGGAAAGACTGTCATTTCACTTTCACTCATTGTATCTTTTAATTCAATAAAAGGACTAGATGTTACAATCCCTGATAATGCATTTCTTCAAATGGAGAAAGTCTTGAGGGATGGCTACTATGAGGAAAGGCAGCCTGGAAACTTTACCAGCGGGACACATCGTTGTGTGCCTCAACTTCACAGGGTGTTTCATTATCACAAGCTATTTTGCCATTTTTCAGTAAAAATCAATCATATCATATCAAAATCATATATAGATACATATATAGATATATGATTGATTTTTACTCTAATCTTTAAAATGTATTTGTTATTGTCACTGTAGAGGGTGTTCAAAAGGGTGTAACTAATGCACTGTGTACTGTGAATTCATGGACAATTTTAAATCTGTGACACTTTGTTAGAATAGGTTTCTGTGGACAAAGTCTTTTATGTCCCTTTGAAAGATCTGTCTGTTACAACAACCATGAACAAGAAGTTATGGGTATTTACTTTATAACCCAAAACTTTGGTTTGGTTTTATTCTGAAATATTTCAAGCTAGATTTATCAAAGTTGGAAACTATGATGGTTCAGCTCCCCATGGCCAACAGTTGCAGATAATGAAGAACACTATTGTATGGACAAAAGGAGAGAGGGAGGTAGGTTATAATTATTGTAAATGTATTTCTTATGCCACTTTAAAATTAAACATTTTTAAGCTGTTGAAAATTATTTGATCAACTATGTCAAATACTCAGTAAGAAAATATTACAACCTGTTGATTCACATTATTATATCTTTTTTCTGTTCCTTGTTCAGGTTCCTGTATCTCAGTGTAGTGCTCCATGTCCCCCTGGCAGCAGGCAGGCCACACGTCGAGGAGAGCCCAAATGCTGCTTTGATTGTTTGCCCTGTGCAGATGGAGAGATCAGCAACCAGACTGGTAGCCCATATCATATTAAAGAATGAAAATGTTGCACTGTTAAAAAGTATTGAAAAAATATTGATTAGTTCCTGAATTTTAATCCACATATGTCTTGTTGTCTTGTGTTCTCTGCTCCCAAAGGTTCCACTGATTGCATAAAATGTCCTGAATACTACTTGTCAGACAAAGACAAGGTGAAATGTGTTGCAGGGGAAGAAGAGTTCCTCTCTTTCTATGATGCCATGGGTATTATCCTGGTTGCACTCACCCTGCTGGGATTCATCTTGACATCCATCATCACCATTGTGTTTCACAGTTTCCGCTTTACACCCATCGTCAAGGCCAACAATTCAGAAATAAGTTTCTTGCTTCTCCTGTCACTCAAGCTCTGTTTCCTGTGTTCTCTGGTGTTCATTGGTCAGCCCTCTTGGTGGACATGTAGGCTCCGCCAGGCAGCATTTGGGATCAGCTTTGCCCTGTGTTTGTCCTGCGTCCTTTTTAAGACCATTGTGGTTCTCCTGGCTTTCCGGACTAATGTACCTGGTTCCAGGGGTCGGATGCTGTTTGGTACAGCTCAGCAGAGGATTCTGATCATCTGTACCACAGCTCCTCAGGTGGGAAAGATATCAAACTGTCAGCAAATTATAATGTCAGTTTTTGTAGCCACTTTCTGTAACTATTATTTTATGCTGCTCCAGATTTGTCTCTGTGCTGGCTGGGTGCTAGCCGCACCTCCGTTCCCATTCAGGAATCCAAACTACCAAGCTTCAACTGGAAGAGTGAGTAGGAAGTACTAAAACACTAATTGTTGCAATTTCTATTCTTGGCCGTTAATATCACTAAGTTATACAGTAAGATGTCTTCAAATCCTATAGAAGGGGACTTCAGTGATTAGTGTAGACATCAGAGCAGAAACAAATAAATCATATAAAATGAACCATTTCTCTGTATACATACTAATTGTTAGATTATATTAGATTGTGGTGGAGTGTAAAGAGCCATGGCCTCCTGGATTCTACCTGCTCCTTGGTTACATTGGCCTGCTCGCCTTTGCCTGTCTTCTCCTGGCATTTCTTGGACGAAAACTACCAGACACGTTCAACGAAGCAAAGCTCATCACCTTCAGCATGCTAATTTTCTGGGCTGTGTGGATTTCTTTCATTCCAGCTTATGTCAGCTCTCCTGGAAAGTTCTCTGTGGCAGTGGAAATATTTGCTATATTATCATCCAGTTTTGGATTGTTACTATGTATTTTCATCCCCAAATGTTACATTATTTTACTACGACCTGAGAGAAATATCAAGAAAGGCATGACTGGAAAATATTCAAGATGAATTTTTTATTTCTATTTCAGAGTAAAAATAAATAAATTCTTATATTTTAATGTGAAAAAAAGAAAAACTTTGTGTTTATTGTGTTGGAAAACCCAGTTGTGTTTAAGTTTAATACTGTAGTAATCACTTATAATGTTTGAATGTGAAAGTAAATAAAATATCATCTGAAACATGTTTCAGTGATTCTGGATGTTTTTCTTCTCTTGTTAGTTCTGTTACTTGTTTTAACTAAAATTATTTGTTAAAAGCTATTATTTTCTACCTCATCTACAGCCCAACTGTGTGCAACACGATCCTGCTTACACATGGATTCAGTCAGCCCCAAAGTGATTAAACCACCAACAGTCTCTGTACTGTCCACACACGTCTTAGATAAAACAAAAGCCCTGCCTAGTGAGGCAAACACTGTGTTAAACACTAACATGGTTAGCATGTTGGACTGTTCTTGGTGTTGGTATGTGTGTGTCTGTGTGTGTCTGTGTCGGTGTGTGTTTGTGTGTGTGAGATATCTGCAGATTCTGGTAAGAGGAAGCCTGCAGCTCCTTTCAGATCTCATGAGTGGAACAAGCTCTAACTGCAGCCCAAATGTGTAACATGGGAAGCAGTTGAGTGATTTAGAGCACTGCAACAATACAGGCAAGCCAGCTGTGAAAAGTGGATATAAAAAGTTCCAGTTCTAGCCATTTATACCTAAATCTTAAAATCTGTGTGTGGGAAAAACTGTTTCTTTGTTATATATGTCAAAAACATGATTTTTAGGCAACCTGACTGGTTCTTAGGTTGTTCTTCTGAGTTGCAAATAATGATTTTGGGTTTAATTGTCTAAAAGGATGTCTAAACACCTGGAACTATGTTGTTAAAGTTAAAATTCTTAAGATTGTTTTTTTAATGCCACAGTTTATGACCATTTATTCATTGCACTGATTGGCTGTAACAATCAATTTATTTTTCAATATATATATACTATATATATTACTTCAACTATTACTGGATAAAAAAGATGCTTTGTAAAAAGCATTTTTAAAATGTAAGCAATGAGCTGTTTAATTTGGTTCACAGTACACAGCTCTACCTGCTGTTAGAACATTCAGCACAGAGGGATTTTCAAATACAGCTTATTGAATAAATGAGTCAATATTTACCCCAAATTTTGAGTTTTGTCTAGTTTTTACAGTTGTTGACATCAAATCGAGGTTGCAGGTTATTTAGCAATTAAAGAAAGGCTTTTCTCAAAAACGTAACCAGAGAAATTAAAAGGAATATTTAGTGTTGAATTTCTATGTTACCTCCAAATATGGATACGTTTTAGCTGATTATACATATTTATTTTGTTGTACACTTTAATACACTTACTATAATACCAGTTGTATACAACTGTCACAGTTCATTCAAATCCAAAATATATTAGAACTGATGAAGAAACCCTTAACATTAAAAGACAGTTATTTTAATGACAGCAAATGCATTTTAGAGACTGACCAAGAGGTAAGGCAGACTGGAAAGCCTGATCAGGAGGTTCGATCAAACTTTAGCTATTGGACACATGGCCTCACATTTGACTCTAGAATATTTTTGTTACGGTTCTGGGTCCGTTGGACCCAGTATGTTGAGTTT
The DNA here is from genome assembly GCF_963969265.1 of Rhamphochromis sp. 'chilingali'. Lineage (NCBI taxonomy): Eukaryota > Metazoa > Chordata > Actinopteri > Cichliformes > Cichlidae > Rhamphochromis > Rhamphochromis sp. 'chilingali'. The sequence continues at coordinate 14,910,842 of NC_137935.1, forward strand.
ATTCTATTTCGGTTTAATTCTGCTTCATGGATTGTTTTCTTATTCTCGTAGTAATGATGATGATTATTATTAGTTTCTTGTTTCTGTTTATCCCTGCTTAAGGATTTGTTCTCGGTTATATCTCACGTTTAGTTTAGTTCACGTTCCATGTGTCATTCTGTCTGTCTGTCTCACAGTGTCAAGTCTGCGTGCTTGTTTAGTAATTCATGTTTCCTGTTTTATTGTGAAAGTCTTTGTCTTATGTTAGTGTGTGCAGCTTGGTTCCCCCCCCCCCCCACCCCGTCTCGTTACCCTGATCTCTCCCAGCTGTGTCTCCCTCCTGTTGCCCATTCCCTGATTACCACCCTGTGTATATTAGCCCTGTGTTTTCCTGTGCTCAGTGTCATGTTGTACCCTCAGATTATGCCTGTGTGTTCCTGGTCTCCGGTTTCAGTGGTCACTTCACATTTGGTTTTCATGTCAGCAATAAAGCTAAGGTTCTGATTCACAATTCTGTGTTCGAGTCCTATGCTTGGATCCTCCTCTCCGCCTGCCCGCACACAGAGCCCTGACAATTTTAGGGCCACTTGCCCCTCCCTTTCTTCCCTCCCCATCCTCAGCTGCCTCCCTATTCCCGCTCTACCACACCCACCCACACACGCAGGGTTTGGGGTGCAGGTATGTCACCAGGGTGCAGGGGAGGCACTCCCCCTCTTTCCCCTTCTGGCCGCCTGTGCCTCAATTTTATTCTGCAACCTAGACATCCACATTACTCACACTCTCACATAACACATACATATAGGGCCTTGGGGGTGGGCACGTTTTACAGCATCCAGAGGATAGTAGGTGTATTCCAACCCACCTCTGGCGCTGGTGCCCTACCCTCATTTTTAAATGCATATAGACACTGAGGGTTTTCGGGAGGAGCCGTGCTGCTCTCTGATAGGAAGCAGGAACCATGCTCTCCTGTGGTTTAAATGCACTTTAGAACTGCACACAGCAACACTACATATGGTGGAGGGAGGTTTGGGGTCTTCACTCACCCCGGTTCTGTTAGCCGTCAGGGCTGGGGGGCTAGGAGGAGGTGCTGGCCGTCAGATTGGAGTCTGGGATGTGGGGCATCCCTGCTACTGCAGATAAGGGGGTGGTCCGCTTGCCTCCACCCCAGAGAGAAGGGTTACATCTCCTGGGTCTAGGTGCGGCTTGCCCCTCTGGGGGCGGGGTTTACCTGGACCTGGGATATAGAGTATGTTTGGGGAGTGTGACTGTCTGTGCAGTGTCTATTTGTGTCTGTCTACATGTTGGGTGAGTGCTGAGTATTTGGTTGTGTATATGGTGGTGGGAATGCACTTTTGTGTCCGTGTGCGCCTGTTCGTCTGTGTCTATATGTCAGGTTGGGTCTTAGACTCAACCTCTCTGGGTACATCTCAGGCCCTCTAAAGTACGGAGGCCTATCTCCCCTCACCACACTCCCTGCCGGTGGCTGATGCCCTCAGACGTTGGTGTGTTGGTGGTTCTTGTCGACTGGGGCTGGGTGCTCACGTATGTACCGGCTCACTCCTGATGGCCGATTGGCAGGGCCTGGTGCCTGTGGCCTGGCTGGGCAACCCCCTCTGGCCTCTGCTCCGTAGCTGCTGGGTGACCTCTCCTTTGGGGCTCTACTCAGCTCTTCCCAGGAGGGTGGCACGGTTCCTCCCCCTTTGATGGTCCTCCTCGGGTCCTCGTACTCTGGGGCCTCTGGATGTCTGGGGCCTGGATCTCCTCCATACCTGCTTCATACCCTGGTGGACAGGGCTATGGCTCCCCACACTCCCTAGCAGATCGTTACATGCAGAAACCTTTGGAATACAAGCATGCTGATCCACACAGGTGTGCACACAGGTGTACACACGGGTGTTCACAGACACGGACTACACCTTTCGTGGCTGCTACCTCAAAGCACATTGTGTGCTGTCTATCTTGCGTGCTGCACAATAGCGTTTAATATTTAGTATCTACTGTTATTTTCTGCTAGCTAGTTTATTGTGATGGTGCTGTATTTATTATGTTGCTCTTTTTTGTTTGTTTTCTCTTCTGTTTTTTCTCTCTCTCCATACAGGTGATCCAGGTGTTTTGTTTGTTTTTCTTTCTTTCTTCCCCCCTTTCTCACCGTCTCGTCTCGCCTCTGTTTTTCTTTCTCTCCCTCTCTTTATTTCATTCTCTCTCCCTGTCCTGTCCCCCAGTCATGTCTGTCCCGTTTGTAGCAACCGAAAATAAAATAAAATAAATACATAATTATAATAAAGGTCAATCAAATGGACCAATATAGAAAGGCCATGATGATCCACTTGGCATCTTTCTTGGCCTTAAGACAACAATTCTGATGGCTAAAGATCCAAATGGGACAAAAAGAAAAAAATAAATTAAAAAAAAAAAAAAAAAACACCTGTTGCTACAGTTATAATATTACCACATTATAGTATGAGGTGTCAGGTGTCCTGTAACATTTGGACCGCATTTAGCTACCATAACACTTTCTGTACCTAGTGTTTAGCTCACTGCATGATTTCTGCTGTGCATCTGGCCATAGAACCATAGCTGAGCAAACATTAACAAGACATTATGGCACTTGTGGAGTGTGACTTCACTTGGGTTTTCTAAAAAATATAATGAGATGAAGACATTAACTTTTGCTGAGTACATGTTGAGCTATCCTCTCTCCCATGTGTCTGTGTCACTCTGATTGGTTAATCTCATGATGACTCATATGAAAAAATGTACTGACAAATGCATTGAGTTTTTAACTCTCCTCATTAGTCTGTTACGGAGTATGTTAGAAAACCAAAGCCAGGAAACTGTTTTCAGCACACAAAGTTTTTATACAACAGAAGATGCATTCAATCCTTTTTAGTAATTGTCTTTGGCTGCTTTTTTATCTCTTTTTAAATCCTGTTTGTATCATGTTCTCTGATGTTCCTCAAACTGTAGTTGAAAGAAAACCAAAAAGGATGGAGGGAGATGTTATGAGGAAAGAAGAGGCTCTGAGAGAACCACTGAGTGGTTTACGGAAAGGGGAAGTGAAAAGTGAGGATTTCAGTTTACCTGAGTGTACAAAACTGGCCAGCAGCAAGCCCGTAGCCTTGCACTCAGATGGTGATGTTGTGATTGGAGGATTTTTCCCTCTACATTATGTTGCATCTAAGCCAGAGTACAGTTACAACAGTAAACCTCAAGTTACATCTTGCTGTGGGTGAGTGTTAATATTTATATCTTATTTTTTTCTTTTAATGTCTCAATGTTTAAAAACAAAAGAGAAAGAGAAAACAAGATTTGGGTTTTTGATAATATTCCTGTGATTTCTGTATCACTTTAGATAATTTATTTATTTAAATTTATTGTTTGTCAGCCTTTACCACACCGTGTTTCACTGGATGATGACCATGGTTTTCACTGTGGATGAAATTAATCGTAATTCAAGCCTATTACCAGGTGTTAAACTAGGCTACAGAATTATGGACAGCTGTGACCATGTCCACACCAGTCTGCAAGCACTTTTTTCCTTAATCAGTTACTCCAAAACTGTGAAACAAACAGCAGAAACTGAAAACAGCAGAATTCAAATGGAGGGATTAAACATGGCAGGGATAAAAAGGAAGCCTGGGATCCTTTTCTCTGTAGAAAAAAGACATGCTGAAGTTAACATGTCAAAGCCTAGGACTCTTAAAGACGCAGAAAATTACATGAAAGAAAAATTAACAGTAGAAATGAAGACAAGGGAGTATTCCCCCTGTCTGAATTATTCTCCGGTGCCTGCTGTGATTGGTCTTGCATCATCTACCCCTACAAGAGCTGTAGCTCACACGCTTGGCCCTTTCAACATACCTCTGGTAATAAATTGCTTAATCACGTTTAATAATAATTTATGTTTAGAGTTTGTTTTAATTCAATATCATAAAATAACCTTTCTCCTTATAGGTGAGTTATTTTGCCACTTGTAGCTGTCTTACTGACAAGCATTTGTACCCATCATTCTTGAGAACTGTGCCAAGTGATCTCTTTCAAGTTAGAGGTCTCGTAAAGCTTGTTACTTTCTTTGGCTGGTTCTGGGTGGGCACAATAGGAGCTATGGTGAGATAAAGACTTTAATAAATCTCCAGCTAATCAGTCATATACAGGGCACAAAAAGAATCGTTAATATACACAGACATGACTTACAAGTTCTTTTTGGGGATACATTTCAGGATGATTACAGTCTTTATGGTATCCAAGCATTCTCTATTCAGTTTGGACAACAAGGTGGGTGTGTGGCATTTCATCTCACGATCCCGACATCACCCACAGTCGCTGAGATACAAAAAATGGCAGACAAACTCCAGAGGTCAACAGCTCGGGTTGTGGTGGTATTTGCCAAAGACGTAAATTTGCTAGATTTGTTTTCAGAAGTAAGTATCTCAGTTTTCTGTGGCTCTCCCTATATTGTGACACATTTTGTAGTGTTTTAAGCTATATTATGAAAAGATAGGTATTTCAAATTAATTGTTTTCACATTAATCATCATTTCTTTCTGTTTCATCCAGCTTACTCAGAGAAATATGACAGGGATACAATGGGTAGTCAGCGAAGCCTGGATGACCGCTACTCAGCTGACCACTCCTGACTTCCATAATCTTCTAGAGGGAACACTGGGTTTCTCCTTCCCTGGAGTCAGCATCCCAGGCTTGAAAGAGTTTCTTCTGAATGTCCGACCATCTCCCAAACCAGGAATGGAGTTGGTCAATGTGTTCTGGGAAGAATATTTTGGTTGTAAGCTAGAGTTTGAAAGAGACAAAAGTGAAGAATATGAAACTAATACTTTGAAAAACTACAAACTAGGCTCTCAAAACAATTCTGGTTTCATAGTCAGGCTTACTGTTGGGCAAAGTTCATTTAATATGTCTGTTGATAAAAGTAATGAAGGCGCTCTGAAAAAAACTGTATGCACAGGTTTAGAGGATCTGAGTTACACAGATAGCAGTTATAGTGATGTATCTCAGGCCCGAATATCCTATAATGTGTATAAAGCTGTGTATGCCGTTGCCCATGCTCTGCACACTTTCTTAAACTGTAACTCAACAGGACCTACCAGGGGATTGTGTGAGATGCACAACTCATTTACAAACGGTCAGGTAGCTGAATAAGTTCATTTGTATGTCAAATAATGTTAAATATGTTAATCAAGCTTCACATGTTTGGGGTTTTTTTTATTTCATGATTTATTTGTATCAGGTTTATTATTAACATTTTTTTAAAAATCTTTTTTATGTAGTTTCTTCAATATCTGAAAATGGTGAATTTCACCAACCAGTTTGATGAGAAAGTATATTTTGACTCCAATGGAGAGCCAGTCCCTCTCTATGACATCATTAACTGGCAGAAGGACAGCAAGAATGAAATTAGGTGAAATGCCATACTTCAAGCTAACTTTTTAACTTTTTGTGAAGATGATCATAAGTCAAGAACTACACTTGTTGTATACATTTAAGGATACCAATATTGTTTTTTAATGTAATGTTTTTACATTTATTGTTTTGACTGACTGCATTGCATTGAAATTATCTCTTCTTTTTTCTACTAGTTTTGTCAAGGTAGGAAATTATGATGGTTCAGCTCAGGAAGGACAACAGCTGCAGATACTGAAGAACACTATAGTATGGACAACAAGACAGTCACAGGCAGGTCGTAGTTATCCCAAACCTATTATTTATGTTACTTTAAATGGTGAAAAGTCTTTGGTAACCATGTCAAACAACCTATTGATTCACATTATTATATCGTTTTTCTGTTTCTTGTTCAGGTTCCTGTATCTCAGTGTAGTGCTCCATGTCCCCCTGGCAGCAGGCAGGCCACACGCCAAGGAGAGCCCAAATGCTGCTTTGATTGTTTGCCCTGTGCAGATGGAGAGATCAGCAACCAGACCGGTAGCCCATATATTTTTTTTTCCAAAATGCTATTAAAGTTATTTAAAATTACAGATATGTAATGAATAGTTTCTGACTGTTTACATGCATATTTCTGTGTTTTGTGTTTTCAAAGGTTCCACTGAATGTATTAAATGTCCTGAGTACTTCTGGTCAGACAAAGAAAAAGTGAAATGTGTTGCAGGCGAAGAAGAATTCCTGTCTTTCAGTGACACCATGGGAATCATCCTGGTTGCACTCACCCTGTTGGGATTCTTACTGACTACCATCATCACCATTGTGTTTCACAGTTTCCGCTTTACACCCATCGTCAAGGCCAACAATTCAGAAATAAGTTTCTTGCTTCTCCTGTCACTCAAGCTCTGTTTCCTGTGTTGTCTGGTGTTCATTGGTCAGCCGTCTTGGTGGACATGTAGGCTCCGCCAGGCAGCATTTGGGATCAGCTTTGTCCTGTGTTTGTCCTGCCTCCTTGTTAAGACTATTGTGGTCCTCCTGGCTTTCCAGACTAATGTACCTGTTTCCAGGGGTCGGATGCTGTTTGGTACATTCCAGCAGAGGATTTTGATCTTGTGCACTACAGCTCCTCAGGTGAAAGGGAGAAAAAATGTCTGCAACTTTCACATCAGTTTGTTTACATTGTATAGTTTTAGATTGTGTTCTTCTGTTGTTTTACCCCAACCTTTAGATTTGTCTCTCTACTGGCTGGGTGTTGGGTGCACCTCCCTTTCCATTTAGGAATTCAAACTACCAAGTTATAACTGGAAAAGTGAGTAAGAAAACTGTTTCTGTATTTTCTTATAAAGCCTGCCTAAAATATTGCAAATGGACATATGATATATTTTTCAAATATATAATTATTATTTTAAAAAAAAAAAGTATCTCAAAAACAATAGGATGGGGGCAAAAAAAATGTCTTGCAATTTCCTTATACATTGATGATGTCATAGCCACTATAAATAGGCCTTTCACAATCTTTGTGAAATTCATTGTTGCCATTAAGTTTATAATTCGCTAAAATGGTACATTTGAGCAGTTTAAAGAATCAGTCTTTTTTTTCTATATAATTCTATATGTTCTACTGTGAATAAAGTGTTTGTACTTTTTAATCTATAAGATTCATAAATTAAATTCTTTCATCTACCCTTATTTACATTTTACATAATCAACTTTTTGGGAATTAGTTTTGTATTTATTTTCATATTGTCGTTAACCATCAACATAATAAAATCTTACACACGGGGACTTTAATGGGTAAAGTAGACACAAAAGAGTAAATAATTATAATCACATAAAATGTACCATCTCTCAAAATCCATTCTAACAAATTTCTGGACATCTTTAGATTGTTGTGGAGTGTAAAGAGCCATGGCCTCCTGGGTTTTACCTGCTCCTTGGTTACATTGGCCTACTGGCCTTTGCCTGTCTTCTCCTGGCATTCTTTGGACGAAAGCTACCGGACACATTCAACGAAGCAAAGTTCATCTCCTTCAGCATGCTGATTTTCTGGGCTGTGTGGATTTCTTTCATTCCAGCTTATGTCAGTTCTCCTGGGAAATTTTCTGTAGCAGTGGAAATATTTGCTATCTTAGCATCCAGTTTTGGGTTGTTACTTTGTATTTTTGTGCCCAAATGTTACATCATTTTACTGCACCCTGAAAGGAATATTAAGAAAGGCATGACTGGAAAAAATCCAAGATGAACGTTTATATTTTGCATTCTTTCTCGGAGTTAATAATTTATAATTGTATTATGCCACATGATACCACATACCATACCACATGAGATGTGTCCCCCCCCCCCCCCCCCCCCCCAATACTTATATTATTCAATTACTTGTGACTTCAGTCGCAAAAAGCTTATACCTTATCTGTAATGTAATGTGGACTTTAATGTACTCTGTCCTTTAGGGGGCATTTTATAAATGTTCGATAACCTCAACAACAGCATTAAGGAAACTTGTAAATATCCCTCAAATCTTCCCTCTTTTTCATTCAATAATGTCTCAAGTTGATGGTGCATGGGTTTTGAAAATTCATATTACTTTCACATTCAAAATTTTCCTGATTCCCCTATCACATGAGAAACTTTGCCTAGTGTCTTGTTTTAAGTTCCACAGCCTTACTCCCATCAGCCATGTATGGAAGCTTTGCTCCCTCTGGAAGGAAGGAAGGAAGGAAGGAAGGAAGGAAGGAAGGAAGGAAGGAAGGAAGGACGGTTCTTTCAGGTCCCTTGGGTTGCAACAGTGGATGGAGCCACATATTTGATTCAGGACTTGTTTACACGTTCCTAACACAACCCTCCTGCTGCCAGTCTAGAACCTTCTCCTTGTTAGGCAAATGCATTGTCAGATCTTTACCTTTACCCACTGTGAAAACTGAACTTAACTAAATTGAATTGAATATGTAACACTGTGGAGCCAATTAATTAATCAATACATACATACAGTGCTTAAAAATATTTCACAATTATACAATCTGTAGAAATCTGTCAAAAACCTTTTTAAAGCTAAAAATGATATTGTTGTTTATTAGGCAAATAACAAACTTAACTACATTTCTACATCCAAATTTGGGACAGCACATTAGACTTCTCTGAGAAGTCAGAAATCAATCTATCATAACCTTCAACCTTTTGCTCAGGAATGCAAGTAATTAACTATAATTTGGCATCTCAATAATAATAAAAAATAACTATGTGCTTTACTGTTGCGTCTGCTTTTTTGTTAAACAGTAAATTTGAAACGGATTCATGGATAACAATTTTAATTAATAGCTTGCACAGGAAACCGTCCTGTTAATTCAGGACAGCTGTGGCAAAAACTTACATTAGGTGGTGGTCCAAAAAATTTATTAAACACTCTACATAAATAATAACTTTATTTGTATATCACTTTTCAGAACAGAGTAACATAGGTCTTTACAGTTTGAATAAAAGCCACATATTAAAGATAAGTATACATGTTCCAACACATACAACTTCATATATGCAATAAAGATATAAACTAAGGCACAAAATATTGAGGAAAAGATTATGTTAAAGCTAACCTATAAAAATGTAATTTTAGCAGTCCATTGAAACAAATCACAGATTTAGCCAAACTAACAGGGTGATGAAGACTGTATGAGAGGTTGTGTGCTACAACCTCAAAAGTTGACTGCATGTGGTTTTAAAGTAACAGAGTGAGACAATTACCATTTATCTTGCTAAGACAATCTGAGAAGTCAGCTGCAATGATAATGTTTCAGTAGCTCTGATATATAAGCAGAGGCCTCTTCGTGTAGACCTTTATATGTTAATAACAGGATTTTAAAACTGTTTTAAAACAGGTGTCTGTGTCCTGTGCAGAGAACACAGGGCACACAGCAAGAAAGAAGATGCAACAAAGAACAGAACAGTATAAATAGACAGGTAGAGATTAGGGCAGAGTAGATACACTAAAGAAAGGTGATTAAAGAAGAAACACTCAATGCATCATGGAAATCCCCCAGCAGCCTACATCTATTGCAGTTTAACTAAGGGAGGATCCAACTCTAACTATATACTTTATCAAAAAGGAACATTTTAAGCCTAATGTTAAAAGTAGAGAGGCTTTCTGTCTTCCGAATCCAAACTGGAACTTTGTTCCACAGAAGCGGGGCCTGAAAGCTGAAGCCTCTGCCTCCCATTTTGCTATTAAATACTTTAGGAACCACAAGTAAACCTGCAGTCTGAGAGTGAAGTGCTCTAATGGGGTGATACTCTAGTATAAGGTCATTGAGATAAGATGGGCCTGATTATTCAAGATCTTATATTTGAGCAGCAGGATTCTAAATTTGGGTTTCGATTTAACAGGGAGCCAGTGAAGGAAAACCAATACAGGAAAAATATGCTCTTAGAAAGAGAGACCCATTCTGGACCTCAGGGACCATCAATATCTTGCATTTCAAGGGCCAGAGATCACTGTTGAGGTCCCTGAGGTCCAGAATTGGTCAAAATCCACCACCCAAAAAATAAATAAATTGTAAAATGTAAAAATAAATGTAAAAAAAAAAAATAGTGGGAAGCCTGGAAATGTCTGGCCTCCACATCCTTTATGTTACTTTTGCCTGGGAAGTTGGCGAGTTCTTCCTGCAGTATTTGAGCATGCTAGGGTGGAGTAAAGGTGGGAGTAGTTGTTACAGGGGTTCTGCGTGAGAACAATAGGTGGTAGCCATGGGTCATGGTGGACAGCACCTTTGGGACCGCTCCTATTGACAATTTTGCTGCCCTGTGCTGAGTTGACAGATGAGGGGGCTGGCCAACCTGGGTTCAGGAATAGTCAGGAGGTGGGGGGTGCTTGGGCACCTCCAAACCTTAAGTTTGTCCTCCTCCTCTTCTTTATTGGCAAAAGGCCAGCTGAGGTCTCCCAATCCCAATGTTGGGACATTAGTTGCTGGTTGAGATGCAGATGACTTGGTCCTTTTGGAACCAGAAGTGTGTCTGGAAAGGACACTTGACATTTCCTGCACACAGCAGTGACTGTCCTGAGCCTTTTGCAACAGTTGAGCTGCTCCTGAACCTGCAAGGTTTACCCTGAAAAGACAACAGCAGGTTGCTCTAGTTGATGCAGGGATAATAAAACCATCTATTCAGAAATGTGGAAAGCACACATTTATTATGTCCATCCTCCAGGGGCATGAAATACACACACAGTTGGGAATCTCACGGGATCTTTAATTCAAGGGGTACAATGTTTTCCTTCCATCATGTCACGTCAAGCTCAGGTACTTCATGATTCGGCTCAGGTCATGCTCATGTTACATGTTCATGTTTTTTCCACATTCCTCGCATGCTCTGGTCTTGAATCTTGTTCATGTCCTTTTTGTCACAGTTATCATAGTGTAGTTTTTCCAGTTTAGGTTTTAGTTTAATTTACGCCCATATTTGCTTTGGCAATGTTAAAAAAATATTTAAAAATACAGTAGGGTTCATCAGTATGTAAATTAAAGTCACCTGCCAAAATGTTGGGGTTTTTTTGGGGGGGGGGTTGGGTTTTTTTTTTTTTTTTTCAAATTTAACAACAGCACTTAAAAGCAGATGAGAAAATTCATTCATGAAATCATTTTGGAAATCATTTAATTTGGGAAGTCTGTTGATAATACAGAAATGTAGCCCAATTAGCAATTGATTAATTGCTGTTAAGTAAATAATTGCTTATCTGGCATGCTCATTATTATTATTAAGTCTGGGTGTAGAAAGAAAAAGGTTGTTGGGTCAATTCAAGCAGGAGACATTAATCCCAGTAAGGGTATCCAGCATAAACCTCTAGCAAATCAAACATGTGGAGATACCTGCCGTAGCAACTCGTGACAAGACCACACATGTTCAGACACACACACACACACACACACACACACACACACACACACACACACACACACACACACACACACACACACACACACACACACACACATCCAATACACCATGGTAACCTTCACTTATGTGCCCTTATGTGCAATATTACTAAGTGCATCTCTTCTGATGCAACGTAGTACTTTTTTTAAATTCTGTTTTGTATAGTATGTTTTTTCTATTTTATCTTATTTTATTCTTGTATTTTTCTTCATTTTGCTGCTCTTATCTTGTATATATTTTCTGAATTTATAGCTGAATACATTTAATCAAGGTATGTGTTTTTGTTTCATTTCCTTGGCACATGCAAGGTCTGTGCAATTAAGACTTGACACAAACCTAATACAGTTTGTCATCTTACTGGTTGAGACTCTCCCATCTTCAGAGGAATCATCTTAACTGGTGCTAAATCTTCAAAATTTTCTTTTGTTTACTTGCAGTATACTATCTGCCTGACACACCTCTAAACTGCAATAGATGTTTTTGGCCAGCCAGTTAACGTGGGGCACATTTGGCCTTCACTGATAGTGAGTCGAGCTGTCTAAACTTATAATCTTATAGTTAGGTGGCAGCTGTGCTGTGAGATTTGGGTCACATTTGAGCTCAGAAAATTTGATATAGTCAGTGTTAGACTAACTTCATCATATCAGCTTTAGTGTGGCCCACTCACCCATAGCTGTGCCACAAGTATCAATAACGACCCAAGTTGTTGCCAACTGTGACTTTTTGGGGTGGCTGTAGCTCATGAAGGTCATCTACTAAAACAGTATGTTGGGGGTTTAATCGCTGGCCTCTGTAAGCCAGAGCTCGATACTGAACCCTAAATTGCTCTCTGATGTGTTATGTGAATGTTAGATATACTTAGGCATAGAAAAACTGTGTTTCTTGAAGTTGTTGTTTAAAGTGCTTTGAGTGCACTAGAAAAGTGGAATAGAGATATATAAGAACCAGTCCATTTACTTTACTTGGGTTTTCTGACAAATATAATATAATATAATATAATATAATATAATATAATATAATGAAAAGATTAATATTTACGTGGTAGAAATATGGTATGAGCATCACTATTTGTGGAACATGGTTATGGATATTTCCACATAACTTTGCTATTGAAACAAACATTATATTGAGAAAATCAATTCAAACTCAGCGGCAAATAGAATCATTGTCATTACTTATGTTGTGTTTTTTAAATGAAATATGTGTCAGTTTCTTTCTTTTTCATTATTATTATAATTTTATTAAGATGGTTTAAGACATTTCATAACTTTGAACAATAATATTCACTCTCCTTTTGCATTTCACTCTGATTGGGTGATCTCATGATGACTCATATGAATAAGTGCAATAACATAACCATCATAGTTTTTAATGCACTGCATTAGACTCTTAGAGATTATGTTGGAGATGCATTGTTGTCAGCACAATTTCTATAGGGCTACAGTGGATTATGCATTATGAATTCAACCGTTTGTAATTATCTTTGGCTGCTTTTTTGTGTCTTTAAACTTGCTTATATTATGTTCTTTGATGCTTCTGTAGCTGAAAGACAGCTCCAAAGGACCTGGTTTAAAGAACCTGGTTTAAAGATAGGGGATGTGAGAAGTGGTTCTAGTTTACCTCAATGTGTAAAACTGGAAAGAAGTGAGCTTCTAGCCTTGCACTTGGATGGCGATGTTGTGATTGGAGGGTTTTTCCCTCTGCATTATGTTGCCAGTGATCCACAGTATAGCTACAAAACTAAACCAGAAACTACATCTTGCAGCGGGTGAGTATAAGTGTACAGTTTATATCTTTTGAGTCTTCATTTTTGTTTTTCTTCCCCCACTGTCTATGGTTCAGAGAGATAATTTACATTGTGTGTTTGTGTTAATGTGATTGCTTTATTGCTAAAGAATACTCACCTTATTTCTCGACAGCTTTGACCTCAGAGCCTTTCGCTGGATGATGACCATGGTGTTTGCAGTGGAGGAAATTAACCGTAATTCAAGTCTATTACCAGGTGTTAAACTAGGCTACCAGATTATGGACAGTTGTGACCATGTCCACACCAGTCTGAAAGTTCTTTTTTCCTTAGTCAGTCACTCTGAAGCAGTGAAAAGTCAGGTTAAAGAAATACTTGAAACTGAAAACAGAGGTACTGAAATGAAGACATTAACAACTGTAGGAGTAACAACAAAACAAATGAAAAATAGAGGTACTAAAGTTAAAACCATAATGCATAACAGCCTTAAAAATACAGAAAAATATATAAAGGAAAACACAACAGAAGAAATAAAGACAAGAGAGTCTTCCACATGTCTGTATTATTCTCCGGTGCCTGCTGTGATTGGTTTTGCATCCTCTTCCCCTACAAGAGCTGTAGCTCAAACACTTGGCCCTTTCAACATACCACTGGTAATAAATTGCTTAATCACATTTAATAATGTTTTATGGTTAGAGTTTGTTTTAAGTCAGTTTTATAAAATAACCCATCTCTCTATAGGTGAGTTATTTTGCCACTTGTACCTGTCTTACTGATAAGCAATTGTACCCATCATTCTTGAGAACTGTGCCAAGTGATCTCTTTCAAGTTAGAGGCCTTGTACAGCTTGTCACTTTCTTTGGCTGGTTCTGGGTAGGCACAATAGGGACCACGGTGAGATAAAGACTTTTTGGAAATATAAAATTAGTTAGATTTAAATAACAACATTATCTTAAAGTCATTTATGTATATATATTTCAGGATGACTATAGTCTTTATGGGATCCAAGCATTCTCTGATCTATTTGGACAACAAGGTGGGTGTGTAGAATTTCATCTCACTATCTCAAAATCATCCACAGTGGCTGAGATACAAAAAATAGCAGACAAATTACAGAGTTCAACTGCTCGGGTTGTGGTGGTCTTTGCCACAGAAGGCCAGCTGGTAGATTTGTTCTCAGAAGTAAGTATCTCAGCTGTTAAGTCTGCCAGTGTGTGATTAGGCATATAGCATGAAATATTTTGCAGTACTTCCATAATAAAATACAAAAATCAAATGAAACTGATCATAAAATATTTTTTGTTTGTTTGCTTTTCCTTTGTTTGTGCCTCTACAGCTTGCCAGGAGAAATGTAACAGGGATACAGTGGATAGCCAGTGAAGCCTGGGTGACTGCTAGCCGACTGGCTTCACCAAATTTCCACTCTCTTCTGGAGGGAACACTGGGCTTCTCCTTCCCTGGAGTCAGCATCCCTGGCTTGAAAGAGTTTCTTTTAAATGTCCGACCTTCTCCCAAACCAGGAATGGAATTTGTCAATATGTTCTGGGAAGAGCAGTTTGGTTGTAAGCTAGAGTTTCAAAGAGACAGAACCAACAAATATGAACAGGATACTCAGGATAACTTTAAAGATCCAAATACTTATCAAATAGACCCTCAAAATAGTTCAGGTTACATGGCCGGACTTATTGTGGGACAAAAATATGTATTTAATGTGCCGGATTATATAGATTATGCAGGTGTGGTTGAAAAGCCTTTATGCACAGGTTTAGAGGATCTCAGATATGTTTACAGCAGTTATAGTGATGTAACTAAGGTCAGAATATCCTATAATGTGTATAAAGCTGTATATGCTATTGCCCATGCGCTGCACACTTTTTTGAACTGTGATTCTGTGGGACCTAGCAGGGGATTATGTGAGAAGCACAGCTCATTTTCAAATGGTCAGGTAATTGAAATTATGACAAAATATGTTACACAAGGTTTGTGAACGTTCTTTTGAAATCATCTGTTTTGTTTGTCAGTGTTGATTTTTTTTTATTCTATTTCATGCAGTTTCTTCAACATCTGAAAATTGTGAATTTTACCAACCAGTTTCATGAAAATGTATATTTTGACTCCAATGGGGAGCCAGTCCCTCTCTATGATATCATTAATTGGCAGAAGGACAGCACAGATGAAATTAGGTAAAACATAATAGTTAATGATGCAATTGAAGTGTGAGTATTCATAAACAAGAAGCTTTATTTATATTCATTTTACTCTATTGCTATTATTTGGCCTGATTGCAATTTTAAATAATTTATTGGGAATTTTTTTTATGCCAGATTTATCAAAGTTGGAAGCTATGATGGTTCAGCTCCTCAAAGACAGCAACTGCACATAGTGAAGGACATGACTGTATGGACAAAAGGACAGTCACGGGTAGGTCATTGTTACCCCAAACTCCTTATGCCACTTAAAACTAAACATTTTTAAGCTGTTGAAAATTATTTGATAAACTGTGTCAAATTCTCTAAAACAATCTATTGATTCACATTATTATATCATTTTCCTGTTCCTTGTTCAGGTTCCTTTATCTCAATGTAGTGCTCCATGTCCCCCTGGCAGCAGGCAGGCCACACGCCAAGGAGAGCCCAAATGCTGCTTTGATTGTTTGCCCTGTGCAGATGGAGAGATCAGCAACCAGACCGGTAGCCCATATATATTTTTTGTTTTTTTCAAAATGCTATTAAAGTTATTTAAAATGACAGATATGTAATGAATAGTTTCTGACTGTTTACATGCATATTTCTGTGCTCTGTGTTTTCAAAGGTTCCACTGAATGTATTAAATGTCCAGAATACTTCTGGTCAGACAAAGAAAAAGTGAAATGTGTTGCAGGAGTAGAAGAATTCCTGTCTTTCTATGACAAAATGGGAATCATCCTGGTAGCAATTACCTTGCTGGGTTTCATACTGACCACCATCATCACCATTGTTTTTCATCGTTTCCGCTATACACCCATCGTCAAGGCAAACAATGCAGAAATAAGTTTCTTGCTTCTCCTGTCACTCAAGCTCTGTTTCCTGTGTTCTCTGGTGTTCATTGGTCAGCCCTCTTGGTGGACATGTAGGCTCCGCCAGGCAGCATTTGGGATCAGCTTTGTCCTGTGTTTGTCCTGCCTCCTTGTTAAGACTATTGTGGTCCTCCTGGCTTTCCGGGCGAACGTACCAGGTTCCAGGGGTCAGATGCTGTTTGGAACATCTCAGCAGAGGATTCTGATCTTGTGCACTACAGCTCCTCAGGTTGGAAGAATATGAAACTGTCTAAATGTAATGGTTTTTGAATATTGCACATGTTTGGTACTTCTTGTATTCTTCTATCATCCAATCCTTCCCCCCAGATCTGCCTCTGTACTGGTTGGGTCTTGGGCGCACCTCCCTTTCCATTCAGAAATCCAAACTACCAAGCTTCAACTGGAAAAGTGAGTAAAGCACCAAGACTGTACTTTATTTCTTTATTTTGATATTACCATCAGCCATAACCATAGTCTTAAATGTTCTAATCCTTATAGTTCAGGACTTCAGGATTAGAACATAGTTCAATGTAGTAAGTGAGTAATCAGTTGTTAAAATATAACACAAATCATCTCTCTGTACTAATATTAAAAAATGTTGAACATTATCATAAAATAAGTATAATCACATAAAATGTACCATCTCTCAAAATCCATACTAACACATTTCTGGACATCTTTAGATCGTTGTGGAGTGTAAAGAGCCATGGCCTCCAGGGTTTTACCTGCTGCTTGGCTACATTGGCCTACTGGCCTTTGCCTGTCTTCTCCTGGCATTCCTTGGACGCAAACTACCAGACAGGTTCAATGAAGCAAAGTTCATCACCTTCAGCATGCTGATTTTCTGGGCTGTGTGGATTTCTTTCATTCCAGCTTATGTCAGTTCTCCTGGAAACTTTTCTGTGGCAGTGGAAATATTTGCTATCTTAGCATCTAGTTATGGGTTGTTGCTCTGTATTTTTGTGCCCAAATGCTATATCATTTTACTGCACCCTGAGAAAAATATTAAAAAAGGTATGACCAGAAAATGTTGTAGATGAACATCTATATAACATATGTTTTTCAGAGTAAACATGTTATGTCATCTCAGTTAAAAGAGAATAAAACAAAATACTAAATAAGAGATCTTTGTTTTGTTGATTTATTTTTTAAGCTTATGTTTTTATCACGCACAGGTGGATTAGTACATCACTTAACAGTTGTAACGGCAGTCTGGCAACAAAGGAGCGCCTAGCAGGTCCAGCGGGCATGTGGTGTGGAGGTTAGCCGGATAACTCGAAGCCAGTCAGTTAAATCGAACAACAGACCTTTATTCCTTTTTAGCAACATAAAACCATACAAGCCAGGTCTCCACGGCTCTACTCTTTCTGTACATAGATGTGTGGGGATCGGTAGTCGCCAGCGCCAGTCCGTTACAATGATGAGGTCTCTCTCTGGACAGCCACGCGAGCAACATGTAACAGCTGCCACTATACTCACACACAAACTAGAGCCGTGTCCAAATTCATAGGCTGCATACTCCTGAGGACTCTGCCTGTCTACGCGGGCCGGGTCCTCCGAGGGCCAGGTAGGCCGGAAGTGAGTGGCTGAGGAATTGGACGGTCTAGCCTTCAAATTTGCATCACCAGCTGTCTCGTTGGAGTTTAATAAACTCAGCCGTCTGCTCCTTGCTATCTAAAATATAACAGGACAGTGGCGTAAATTCTCGATCATCTCACACTACTGTTTAATAAGTTTTCTGTTTGACGTTTATTCTAAGTGACTTATATATAATGTTTAACCTGACTGGCGAAAGACCACACGGGGTCTGAAAACAATGTGCTGGGAGTCCAGTGTTCTCTCCGGCTCTAGTGAGCCTCAACTTTCCAGTTAGCTATCAGGCTGATGGGTAACAGATGTCTCTGAAAACGTCGGAGCACTTTTGCAAATATGTGATGTCTTGATATTTGAAGTTTACACAATTACATTCTCGCCTGAAAATATCTTAAAAGTTTATTTTGTGATCCAGAAAGAGTAATATGAGTAATATTAAAACTAAGTAGCTGCTGTCATTGTTGGAAACTGGAATTGGCTGGGTTGCGCTATGACTTCTGGGATATGGTGGGCCACGAAGGGAACACCTGACCCATCCTTCAAATCTGGGGAAAATAAGGACGCATTTGTCGGCTGTATTTGGAAGAGTCTGTGAATTTGGACAGCCTTCGTCACATTGCCGTTGACGTAATCGTCTTACAAATGCAGCCTCAGGAGGATGCAGCCTATGAATTTGGAAACCCCCTAGGAGACTCCCCCCAAATACTACCATAGTAGGACAACCTCCCCCCTAGTAGTGCTATAACACAATAAGGGTTGTTACACAGTGCATCTTTAAAAATATTTTAATTACCCAACTTACTTCTTGTATTGTAAGCTACTGACCAGCTACTGAAGAAACTACAATTAGTTGCCATTTGAAACTGCACCACAGTTTATAAAGGCCAATGACTTCTCTAATAAAAAGCACAGTTTACCATCACAAAAATATTTGATACTGATACTGGCTGATACTAACTATAGTTAGCCTACACATATGAGCATGTTTATTTCTTTGTCCCATAGTCTTCAGATTTGGAAGGATAGCATATTAATATATATGAATATATACAATAACATACTGGCTTACATACAATAAGTGGGCCAGTTACAATGTTCCCTCTAATTTTTCATGTGTCTGAGCGAACACACAAACTCCCTGAGCGGTCCCTTGGACCACTGTGAGCGACAGCAGACGTGTGTACTGTGGTCACGCCAGCATCGAATCCATCCAAGTCACATGGTTTATTAAAATAATCAAATTACAGCATTGTAGTGTTCTGTTGCAGAGTGTAGCAACTCTGATTAAACACCAAGCTAAACCTCTGTCAATGAATACACGAGTCTGAGTAGAGTTGACTTTTTACTCACAATTTTCATTTGACAAGCTGTGAAAACTGTGGTTGAAAAGAAATACAGAATAGAAAAAATGATTGTGTTTACATAAATATTGTATCACGAAATAACTCAAAATATGACTTTACATCTTTGTGTTAGCTTGAGCAACAGTAATGATCATCAAAATGAATGCCTTTTTTAACATATACATATCAACCCTCATGAACGACAAATAAAATATAGTTTTTAAAAAACACCTCTATTTATGCTTTTTTTAACACCTTCATCATGACATATATACACTTACGTGTATGTAAGGGAGGTTATTAGCAAGTTCACCTTCAAAATTAAATCTTCTTAACATTTTTAACTCTTTTTACTGTTCTTTTTAACTTAAATACATACAAATGAATTGTTATAAAGCAAACATTAAAGATAAATGGCATAAATGCCTTTAAGGCATCACAAGCATTTACATTTATGTTAGACTACTTTTAATTAACTGCTTTAGCCCACTTACAATGAAAATTTAAAAAAAAAAGATCTTGTTCATGACCTGTGTAGTATGTTAACGCTATTGGAAGTAAAAAATAACTTGAACTCCAATTTATACACACAACTTTCTTTCTTTCTTTTTTATAAAGCTGTGACTTGTATTATGAGTGGTTTGGGAGTGGTTTGGGAGAGAGTCCGGTAACTCTCTGTCTGCAAAATACAGTATATAATATCCAATGTTGAGTTATGCAAACAACAAAGTTTTTTGCAGATGTTTACCAAAAAATGCAGCCAAGGCATTGTTTTAAACAAACCTTTCAAACTATTTACAAAACAATCAGGTGCTCTGCATGAAATTTGATGCCACATAAATTATTTACTCCAAAAAATAATTTCTTTCCACTATGAGATAAAGGAGAACATCACAAGCCTGATATCTGCAGCCCTGACAACAGGAGATGTATCACTCCTGTAACACCTGTAACATTCAGCAGTCGCCTCATTGTTCTGACACACACAACAAAACTATTGACTACACTACACACTAACTACAGAAGACAACACACTAAGTACATAAGATTTGCACTAAACGTCGCAAATCTCTCACATCTCAAAGCACCCCCTTCACTCCTAAAACTCCCCCCCCCCCCTCCTAAACAACTAAATGCCATGTTGCCATATCATTTTTTGATTTTTGTTAACATAACTCTGGTTTTACATGGCCCATCAACACAATTTAAAAACTGGTATAAAGTCCACACTTTTTCCGTCAATTGTTCCGTCTGTCCTGCTCACATCTCCAATGGTTGTGCACGTTGTCATTAACGTGGCTTCACTCCACATTAGCCACGCCGCTTTGCTAACTAAAACACTGGTGTTGGCACATAAGGAGCCTGTCAACGACGTTGATTAGCTGCGTATATACGAATGTGAATCGCATTATTGGCTGGACTATGGGATGGGATGGCATCGTTCTAATCCCATACGGGAGCAGCCAGTCACTTACTGACTAACACTGCAACAGAATTGTTGAAGTTTTAATTTTAATTTCAATTCAGGTTAGATTTTTTTCTGTGCGCAATGCAGATTTTCTGTGAGCAGAGACCATGCCAGCAGTGCGCAACTGTGCACGCGTGCAGCTTAGAGGGAACATTGGCCAGGTACCTACACATTTAATGAGATATCACATTATAACTAAAAGAGGATTACGTTCAACAGCAGGTCTCAGTTTTTCTATATAATAAATTAACAATGTTTTAGTAAATGAAAGAAACCTGTCAGCACCAATCTTTTTGCTTAAACTGTAAGAAATAAATGAAAAAACTGATAGACAATTCTGGTAGTGTATTCCCCAGACTGCCCTGTAATTATGAAGTAGAATGTTTTTGTTAATTCATAGAAAATGTACTATTTTTATTATTTATTTTACTTTGTACATATATATTGTACAAAGTAAAAAAAATTTGTTCTTTTCAGTCATCTAATTATTCATCTATTACTTTATTACTCTAGCATGAATGGGTGAGGACTTTATCAGCGTGACATGTTGTAAAATTTATTAAATAACAGTTTTCCATAGCTATTTGTGTGGCCAAATTGGAGCTACCCCTGCTTTACTGGGTTGTGATGGGGTGCTACAAAGGGGGCAGATCTCTCTGCCAGTACCAAGAAAGAAAACCATTAAGTTTTCGAATCAGTCGTCTTTTTCATTAAGTGGCCTGATCAGAAGACCAAGAACACTTTGGAATCACTGGTGTAGAAGATGTTCAGCAGGTTTGGGGAACCAGAATCACACAGACCAGGGCAGGAACTCTGAAGACCCAGCCAGGTGGGCAATGAAGAGACGCTCTACTTTTACAAGTCCTCCCACAGACAATGTTGTCTCCCCCCAACTTATTATCAAATTTCTTTAACGCTAATATAACATTTTCTTTTCTTTTCTTTTAAAAAAAAAAAAAAAAAAAAAATATATATATATATATATATATATATATATATATATATATATATATATATATATATATATATATATATATATATGTTTGTTTTCTTCTACAGTCTACTACACTATATTCCCTGTTCTAATAATCTAATCTAATAATCCAAACCAAATCCAGAAAAAGTTGGGATCTTGTGTAAAGTGTAAATAAACAAAATGCAATAATTTGCCAATCTCTGTTTTATTCCCAGTATAACACAGAAAAACATAACAATTTTTTAAATTGAGAAAATGCACTGTTGAAAAAAATATATCAACTAATTTTTGATGGAAGCAACCCATCCCAAATAAATTGGGACAGGCCCATGTTTACCACTGTGTAGCATCCCCTCTTCTTCCAACAGCAATGTGTAAAGGTCTGGGAACTGAGGAGACCAGTTGCTGGGATTTTAACTTGTCTTTGGCCCACAGGAGAGAGTGGCCTTTTTGAATCATGCTAACATATAGTTTCTTCTTGCAAGATAGAGCTTTAACTCACATTTGTAGATGATATGGGAAACTATGTTCTCTGAGAAAACATTTGATTATATTGCATACATTGACCATATATTATGGGTGACATATTCAAATTCCACAAAACTTAATGTTGAAGAATATTATTCTTAAATTGTTCAACAATGTAGATGCAGAATTTGGCAGTTTGCCATACCCCTGATCATCTATAGTTCTGAGAAACTCTGTCTCTCTAAGATGTTCTTTTTATAACTAATCAGGTTACTAACCTGCTGCCAGTTAACCTAACTAGTTGCAAAATGTTCCTCCTCCTTTCTTCAGTACCACTTTCTTCTCCAGCCTGATCACGACTTTTTGGGAAATAGATTTGTATATTAGAATTGGTCAAGAAATAATATTAAACAGTGAATAGAAATTTCAAATCAAACAACTTTAAAATGGTTAACTGATTACTTCTTTTCTTTTCCCATTAGGTGCTGTTTTGTATTTTTTTCTGGTTTTAATAAAATTATGTAACACTTTGGAGCAAACAGACAGAATAGCAAGCCAAAGCTGGAGGCCAAAATGGCAAAGGATTCAACTGCATCTGCATAATTTCCAGGGGAGCTGATATAAGCAGGAATAAATGCCAGCCACACAGCACAGAAGATCAGCATGCTAAAAGTGATAAACTTGGCCTCATTGAAGTTGCCTGGCAACTTGCGTGCCAGAAATGCCAGTACAAAGCAGAGACAGGCCTGGAGACCAATATATCCTAAAACACACCAGAATGCAAGGCTTGATCCTACGCTACACTCCAATATGATCATTGAGCGTTCGTATTTAGTATTTTGTGAAGGATAAGGGTGTGCATCAATTAGCCAAGCGCCACAAATAACTACTTGAACAAGAGTGCAGCTGAAAATAATGGCCCTCTGCTGCTTGGGTCCCAACCACTTCATGATGTTTTCCCCTGGACGGGTGGCAGTGAAAGCAGCCAGCACCACCAGTGTCTTTCCCAGGATGCAGGAGATGCAAAGTGAAAATGTAATGCTAAAGACAGTGTGACGCAGCATGCAGGACCAAAATGTTGGCTCTCCAATGAAAACCAGAGAACAAAGGAAACACAGTGTTAAAGCAAATAAGATAAAGAAACTAAGTTCAGAGTTATTGATACGGACAATGGCAGTGTTTCTGTGGTAAAAGAACACTGCTAAAACAACTATAGTGAGACAAGCTCCCACCACAGAAGTGACTGTCAGGGCTATACCTAAGGAATCATAGGCCAAAAACTCCACTTTTTTGGCGATACAGGCTGTTCTGTCTTTGTTTGACCAGAAGTCCTCGGGACAAAATGTGCATTCTATTGCATCTGAAAGACAGAGAGTCAAAAAGCAAGAGTTCATTTAAATATTGCCTAATTGTATCAGAACATTACATTTAAAATGCTGCGACTTGTAATACTTAGATTTAAACTCACTTGTCTGATTGCTAATCTTGCCATTGTCACATGGTACACAGTCAAAGCAGCAGACAGGCTCCCCACGACGGACAGCCTTCCGGGACCCTGGAAGACAGCTGGCACTGCATACAGACACTGGCACCTGGCAAGGTAGAAAGCATATGAATCCCAACTCTGATGAGTGAAAGAATGTCCTACGAATATAATAGTTAGTTACTGAATTATTTGCTTGGGCCAATGATCATACAAACAATTAAATAAAGGCTAATTGCTTAATCAAATAAGAATCAAAATATGTATTCCTCAAATTCTTCTGTTTAAAGTCAGTGTAAATAAATGCCTGGATTTTATAATGTAGGTTATAATGTAGGTTAAAATTTGTGTCAGTTTAACCCCTGGAAAACTATGCTCAATATTTTCTCCTTCCTCACTTATTAAATAATAGAACCATACTTTTTTCCCCTTTATTCATTTAGTCAATGTAACCAGGAAAAAAAATTGAAAAGGCTTTGCTGTCATTTGCCCACAGAGAAAGGAGTTACTACCTACAAATTTATTCCCTGTAATATTTATGCATCTATCATCAAAACAGAAAAAAGTTATTGTAGCTTCAAGGTATTTAACTTAGCTGCTTTAAAACAGTCATGATGGAATTTGAATGTAGAATTACAAATGCCTTTGATAAGTTGTGCCGTAAGGATTACAGAGAGGATTGAGTATCAAACATACCTTAGCCTTATGTCTCGTTTTGAATACTGACTGTTTACTATCCATGTATGCAAAGGGATGGACATCAGATCCAAACTGTCCTGCACACCTGACTTACCTCCATCTTAACCTACAGAACTTCAACAGTTGACATCTGAAGGTAAAAACACAGTGTGAGCAGCTTGCCTCACTCTGATCCCCTGCCCACATTATCATGTCCTCCTGGATCACCAGCTCCTCTCCAGCAGGTTTGGTTCCATCAAACAGCCCCACGTTGACAAATTCAATGTTCCCGCTTGTGCCTCGCTGCCAGTTGATAATATCATAATAGGGTATAGAGTCACCCTTCAAGTCAAAGTTTACCTCTTCCCCAGCAATTATAAATTTCACTTCCTGCAGGTAGTACTGGAGCTTGAGAAACCATTACATAACATGAAACACTTAAACAGACATACAGCAGACAAGACTTTAAGTGGTATTAACTAATGGTAAGTATTCTGGACTATACCTGCCAAGGCAGTACATTGTCACTTTGTGCACATGACTGGTTCTTAAAAGGCCCACTGCCTGGTTGACACATGAGAAGGTTGTGCAGGGAATGAGCAATTGCATATACAGCCTTATATACATTATAGGCCACTCTAGGGCTTGATGTATTCAAGTAGGCTGAATGCTGTTTCAGTGGTGACTCTTGCCCTGAGCAAGGTGGCAACTGGGAGGCAGAAGACAGTGAAGGACTACAGCCATACAGAGCCTCCCACAGCTCCTTTACCAGCATATTATTGGGATACCTCTGTGGGTTTACGGTTTCCAAGTAGTTGCTGAGTCTTGAGATATAACCTTTTCTGATGCCAAACCCGACTGTACCTCCCAGATAGGGGTAATACTCTTTCCCTGTAAAGACAGATGCTGTGACCCAGGCCTCACTAGCCACCCACTGGATTCCAGTGATGTTCTGCTTCATGTAGTCTCTCAAGAAAGGCGTCATTTCCCCCTCAGCTGAAAATACTACCACCACTCTTGCCAAAGAGCTACGCATTACCTTTTATAAAGATAATGCATGAGGAAGAAGGAAAGAGTTTGCAAGGAAGAGGGAAGGCAAAATACATCATTTTAAAACATGGCGACAGGAAAAGGCACATTGATATGATTTTAGATTTTTGTAATAATCTCATCTGTTGGCATTTGGGGTTAGATTGACTAAAGGCCTGTGCCAGTCTAAAAACACTATTTTGGGATTAAAAAGCAGCTTTTGTAAGGATTTTTGTTCCTGATATACTACAAGTCAATGTTGTTTTGGTAACTGAAAATCACAGACAGGGCTATTTTTTTAATGGCTGGCCTCATGGCATACTCTTTTTTTTTAAGCAATTCTCTTGCAGAGTGCAAAATTTGCTGTCACAAGTATGTAAACATATCACACCGGTGTGATGTTTGCATATTTCCTTAGTTAAATTTAAGACAGAAAAAAATTCTTATTTTGTGCCTGATGGAGTAGTGCTGTTGGTAGAAGCATTCATGTATCAGTAGTATACAAAAATGTAACTAGCGTAGTGTCCGAACCTTGGCTCTGTCTACTGATTTTTTCCTTTACAATACGGGTATTTTGAATCAAACTGAGCAGTTTAAACTCTCTTTTTACTTTAAATGATCAAACTGCATTATATTTGCAAACCTCTTTCAGCATTAGGAATTCAGAAGTTTTCAAGTGAAAAAGGAAAAACAGCTTTCTAATAAAAGTCATATCAGGGATGGTCTCTACCTACCTGCATGATCTCCAGTGCCCTCTGTTGATTGTAGAGCAGAGGAATCATTTCTTGGTATGCCACACACACGCTGGTACCCTGTAGTTCTCTCATTAAGCCTTGCACAGCAAAACGGCCATATTCATGATCTCCTCGCACCACCCCCACCCAAGTCCAGTTAAAGCGTACCAGCAGCTGAGCAATTGCTTTCACCTGGGTTCAACAGAATAAATTCAGCTTACTCAGTTCACTGACATATTTTAAAAATGTTGAAGTCTTAATATGCTATTTAGACTCTGATGTAGTATATCAGTGGAAGACCAAATTAATTAATTACATTACTGGTATTTAGTCTGAATATTTTAAATCTTACTTATTTACTTAATATTCAGTGTAGTGATTACCTGCAGTGCAGTGTAGTTTCAAAACTACACCACAAAATGCCATGGTTTGTAAATCACTACATTGGTTATACATTGTGGTTATTTCAGTAAGGGAACAACTGAAAATACATAAAGATTCAACATCTATATTTTAAATGATAGAGCACTGACAAATCATTCTGTTTGTTTTGTTTTCAGGCCCTTACCTGATAATCATCATTAGGGATTACCCTGAAAAAGGTAGGGTATTTTGTTCTGTCAGTGAAACATGCACATGAAGAAAAGTAACTGATCTGTGTAAAGCAAAAAAAAGGAGAGGAGAGTATAACAGATCATAATGATGACTTGCAGGTTTGGAGGATTTAGAACTAAAAGAGGCATTATTACCATTGGGATTTGGAATGGCTGGAGGATTCTTGACACCACAATGGACTGAGCAGAACCAGATTCACCAATTACAGCAAGGAGTGGAGAAGCACCGCTACACATGGGAGAGTCATCTTCACTCATCCCGTTTAGTACAGCCATAGCAGCTCTCTGGCCAGTCAGTGGATATGCACACGAATCAAAGATTTTGTACCCCAGGGTGTAATTTGGCAAAAGCTCCAGATTCTGGTTTACCTCCTCAACTGCCAGCCTCATCGTTTGAGCCCAGCGGAAAGCCCTGGGATCAAATCTGTGGCTCAGAAGACAGAAAAATACAATACACATTACACACAACAAGAGTGGAGAAACACTGAAAACAGTGTTTTCGTTTCGAGCGTTGTTCTGATTTAAAATTAGTAGTAATTTGACTTACAGCTGTCTTGTGCATTAGCACAGTAGATTACTTTTCCCCTGTTTTCTTACTCTCTCTTTCTTACAGCAAGTTAGGCATATTGTCTAAAACTTTAGATAACATTAACACTGTATTGTAGTAAATAGCATGTATAAATACTCCATATAACAATACAGTCCACAGGCAGTGCAACAAAATGACACATTATTCAATAAATAATAGATAGACAGAAACAGTGTACTATGCTCACCCATTACACTTCACTGGCGGTGGTTTGTAGGTACAGTTAAGGTCTGGCATTTCTTGGTTATAATGAAGGGGAAAGATTCCTGCAATAATGTAGTCACCCTCAGCTATAAAGCCTGGCTCAAAGCTGTTTTGAAGAATGCACACTTTTCCTGCAGATGTGGCTGAAGAGGTAAAATTAGAGGTTTGTATGTAAACTAAGGTAAGTATACCAACATGATAAAGCAAAGGAAGAAAGGTAAGTAGATGCATAGTGTTACACATTCCCACAAAAACAGGAAAAGTTTTTAGGCAACGTTATATACTGTATCTAAAGTCAGTATATGGCCCTCCCATTATCAGTATATCCAATCCAGAGCTGTGTGGTTTGGTCATCAGCAGCCCCACCTCATTTACTAAAAATGTTTACTGCACTCTGAATGGCATTGTACTGGAGTTAGAATATATTTTAAATATTTTATTGGGAAAACATACATCAATTAAACGCCAATACATTTTAATATATTAAATTATGTTTAGTCTTTAAAGAAAGGATTAATTAATAAAGTTTACTTATGATGACCAGTAAGGTTTTCTTGTGCGTGGCTGTGTGTCATTTTGTCTGTAAACGTTTTGATTGAATTTCCATAAATCGTTGTAGGGGGTGAGGTCATGTTAACATATCCAGCATGATAACATATCCCAAGGTCTATTAGCGATTATAATGCTATATAGAGTGATTTAAAACTATGCTTCTTACTGCCATTGTTTGTATTAACAACATACAGGCATATAGGGAATGATATATGGGAATTCTAAATATAACATTATGTTGGATCTCTGACCTCTTCCTCAAGGTCAAAAAAGTTTTACCTTTTTTGACCTTGAAACCTACATAATGTTTATATAGAATTTATATAAACATTATGTAGGACGTTAAGAGTAAATACTGTCCAGACACTGAGTTGCCTTGGAGGAGGTTTGCAATCTAGGAGTGGTTCTTGTTTAACTGAAAATTTCCCTGCCCTTTTGCAGGGAAATTTTAGTAGTATAATTACAGTCTGTTATGCTCATTTGTTTTGAGAAGTGAGTTACCGTAAGTGTTTGCATTGGAACAGAATATCTTTTGTTTTGTCACATGTCAGAGAAGACTTACATAGCAAAGTGATAAACAAAAACAAAGGTGTGCCTCTGGGTAATTTCTAATGCTAGAATAACAATTTCTAATGCGGAAAGGATCCATAAACTGCAATATGTAAGTAGTTTTGGTCCTTTACACAACTTTGTTTGTATATTCAAGAAAAAAATGCAAAAATAAACAAAAAAATGCAAAAATAAACAAATTTAATTTGGTTCAAGTAATTTCTTCAACAACTGTGCAAAGGTGCCCCAGAGCATATTCAGCAGCAGTAAGATATAAGATGAAAGGTGGGGCACACACCCTGAAAAGCACAACCAAAGAGCTTGGATTGCATACAGGAAAATTGGTGATGCATATGGATTAGAAATCCCTGACTTCCAATGGTAAAGTCCAAAGTGTCTGAGTGATAACAGGAGCATTAATGGCCAAGATGGATAGCATATCCAGCCTATTCAAAGCAAAACATTAGTGGTCTCTGTCCTGAAGATAAAATGCAAAACCCTGAAACCCTCTGGTAGAGGACCAAGCTTGAAAATAAGACACAGACAAAACCCAAGGGGGTGAGAGGGATACGTATCCAATTTAACTCAATTCAGTTAAATTCAATCCACTTCAATTCATTTCAGTTCAATGGTGTAAAATATTCCGCCAGTGAACCCAAGAGCATTGGAGACATGTTCTCTGGAATGACAAACCATGCTTCTCTCTCTTGCAGTTTAATGGATGAGTCTAGGTTTGGCTTTTGCTAGGCAAACAGTACTTGTCTGACTGAGTTGAAGAGTTAAAGCTGTTTTAGTTGTATAGAGTGGGACAATATCATATTAAAGCTATGGGATGTCAGTCAAATTAATATTATTAATGTGTGTGTGTGTGTGTGCGTGTGTGCGTGCGTGCGTGCGTGCGTGCGTGCGTGTGTATTTCACCCAATAGCATGCTCTAAATTACCTACTGGTTACCTTAAGTGATGTTTCAGCCCCTTTGTGGGCAGTCCTCTCAGATCTGTGTCCCACAGTATATAACTAAACTGTGTCTGTAAATATCATATTTCTTGTTTTCTTTTTATGTATTTTCTATCATTAAGGTTTTACAGCATTCCTTCAAACCTGAGTTAGCTATGACATTGTTGATTGCATGGCTTTTTATATTTCTTTATCTTATGAACAACAAACATGGCTCAGCTGCTGTTTTGGATAACTGTGTTTTTTTGGGAGAAGAGGATAAAAATAGTCTTTACGAGGATGGAGATGTAGTTATAGGGGGTTTATTTCCTTTACATTACAGTCCTGTGTTTTCTCATTCAACCTATAAAGAAAAACCAAAAACTAATATGTATAAGTAGTAAGTGATTATTATTCACAGTAGTTAACACACATTTGCTACTGTAACACACAAACTCATTTATGTCTGTTTACGGTTTACATGTGTGTGTTTGTGTGATGTGTATCGTATGATTAAATGTTTCTACACTTCTGTATAGTTTCAGCTCTCGTGCCTTGCGGTGGATGCAGACCATGACTTTCACAATTAAAGAAATCAATGGCCGCAGTGATCTCCTGCCACACCTAAAGCTAGGTTTTCACATCCATGACAGTTGTGATGACATACCTGTTTCTCTGAGAGCTTCTTTGTTGTTGGTTAATGGGCAGCCAGACAAAGGCTTCAGAGCCGAGAGTTTCTACAGAGACAAAGTTCTAAAAACCAATGGCTATAACGTAGGCTGTGATGCTGTTCGCCAAACTGTGTCTTCAGTAATCATAGGAGATGCTGGCTCTGGGGTGTCTATGGCACTGCTTCGAAGTCTGGGTTGTTTCCATATCCCTCTGGTGAGACAGTCTGACCTGCATCTGCTAGTGCTGAATGTAATACTCCTGTGTTTGTAATTACACCTTTATCAGGTTTTCAGTGTCGATTAACTAATTATATTTTAAGAAATATATAAATACATTCAAATGTAAAAACATTTTCAACTTACCCTCTTTTTTTTAATAAGTAGTAGACTTACAGCTCTCTCTTTCTGCATTTTAAATAGTGTGAAAATCCTATATCAGTGGATCATTATGAGGGCAGTGGTATTATATTGTTGATCCTTGTTTCACAGCCCTTTCAGCAACTCATCATGCTAATGGTTAACTAATGTTTGCTGTAAATCTAGGTGAGCTATTTTGCATCCTGCAGCTGTCTGAGTAACCAAAGGGAGTTCCCTACCTTTATGCGCACCATGCCTAGTGACACCTTCCAGATTAGAGCTCTGGCTCAACTGGTTAGTTATTTTGGCTGGACCTGGGTGGGAGTGATTGGTGTGGAATCTGATTATGCCCGTTTTGCCATCCAGCTCTTCCTTCAGGAGTCAGTGCACTATGGTGTGTGTGCTGCCTACACACATTTCTACCCTGTAGTGGTCAGTCAGCAGGCTCTAGATGACCTACTGAATGTCATTCAGGTACCTCTGCATCTATGTTAATATATTTTTATATCTATATATTTGTAGAATTAGTAATAAAAATGACTTGTTTCATATTTATTATATTTAAAATATTAACTTTAAGAAAGAAGAATATTCAAAGAGGACCTAGTTTCTACATACAATCCATTATTTAGGATTTTTACAATTAATTAAGTATTAAATATATCTAAATTTCCCATTATTAGTTTTCATCCTCAAAGGTCATCATTAACTTTTCTGGTGAGTCGGAGATGCAGAGTATTCTGAGAGAGATCATGCGTCGGAACATGACTGGCCTGCAGTGGATTGCAAGTGAGGCATGGGCCACTGCCAAGTCACTCTGGGAAAAGTCTGGAGATCTTCTGATGGGAACATTAGGATTTGCGATCAGGAGAGCTGCCACAATTCCTGGGCTTAAACAACATCTCACCAGTCTTACAGCATCCTCTCTTCATAAATCAGCTTTCCTGGCAGAATTTTGGGAAGAGACTTTTGACTGTCGACTAAATGGGTCACTGAATACCCATTCTCATGGCTCTGACAATTTCTTTGACAGACAGCCATGTAAAGGGACAGAGGATTTAAATGATGTTTACTCTCCTTATTCTGATGTGACACAGCTAAGAGTGTCATATAATATCTACAAGGCTGTGTACCTAGTTGCCTATGCCCTACAAGATTTGAGTAATTGCAAAGTAGGAAAGGGGCCTTTTCTTAATGGCACGTGTGCAGACCCCAAAAATTTTAAACCGTGGCAGGTGAGTCAAATTATGGGTTCAATGTTATCTTAAAATACTGAAGTCAAATGTCCCATATATTTTCTTTAAATAACATTTTATTTCTTTTTGTTACAGCTCATTCACTATATGAAACATGCAAATTTCTCAGCACTGGGAGAGAAAGTCAATTTTGATCAAAATGGTGACCCCATTGCTTATTATGATCTAATGAACTGGCAGAGGGCGCCTGATGGCTCTCTTAATTTGGTGAAAGTCGGCTTCTATGATGCCTCATTACCTGGACACAGCCTAGTTATTAATGACTCAGTGATCCAGTGGCCTCTAGGAAAGAAGGTGTGTTCTCCGAAAACAGGCCTGAGACCATGTTCACCTTTTAGACTGTTGTATGCACTGTTGATCAAAACATCAACTTATTTGTTCTTATTAGTGTGCAGCATATTTTGTTGTTAACATTAGAATTACCAAGGGGTCGTTTTGAAACCCTGGAATTTAAAAATCAAATTATTCTGTTAAATTAACAGCCCATCTTCTCGCATTTGGTGACTTTTCAAGTTGATTTATTACTGGATGCGTGGGATAATAAAATAAATAAATTATGACCACTTATATCTGGAACTTGACACCATAGAAATATGTAAACAACAACCCTGAATGCTGAATTGCCTAGCAGCATATTTTATTTACAGACATTTAAATATGAAGGCTGCAATAACATGAGCCAAGGCTAGCTAGATCTGATTGACAGATAACTATATCAGGGACTTTTATTAGATAAAAGGATGGGTTTTCGAGTTGGGTCAGAGTTGGGGAGTGCATGACGGAACAGGAGGAGAAATGTGTGGGTTGTTGGCTGAGCAACAGAGAAGCCATAGCTGAATTGAGCAGAGTCCAGAGTGTAGAGTGCTAATCAGAGACCACAAGAGCCAAATCAGACAGGTTTCAGGCCAGAGGAGCATAGCTGAAGCAGTGAAGCGCTGCATACTCAGCAGACCAGTATGGACACTCAAAGAGAGCCAGGGGCTGAGAATGTAGGCTGTGACAAACTTTCACCATTGTATGTTTACAATAATGAATGTATTGAAGTTATTAATGTTGACCTCATATTAATGACCATAAGTTGCAGTTGAATGCATATACCATAGTAATATACATACATTTGTGAACACCACAAATTATTTACAAAGTTAGCATTTCACTTTATTTCACTTTAATGTAATTCATGGCTATGCTGATCTTTTCTTTTTTTAAAGACATAATATAGCTCAAAAAAAAAACCCCAAACATATAGCGCTCATAATAAAAATTATAATTGGTACCCTTGTATTCGTTGCTTGAAGTTTTATTAAAACTTTATTATTCAGCTTTTTCCATAATACCTGTAAGCTTGACTTGGGTTTACTTTGTAAATCTATAATGCATATTTATTCTCATATAGAACAAGTTACTTTTGGATTTGTGTATAAAAATAAAATTTGACTCTATAGTTTCTGAGCGATTAAACTCCCTGTCAGGCTATCCAGTCTGTATGCAGCAGCAGCTGTCCACCAGGTACTCGCGTCGTCAGGAGAAAGGGGGAACCCATCTGCTGTTATGACTGTGTTCCCTGTACTGAGGGAGAAGTTAGTAATAAGACTGGTATGTTTTCCTTCTTTATTTTTAATCCAAACATATATTTTTATGTTGGCATTTAAAATTTGGCTTTAATAAAGTAAAAGTTATGTTCTCTGTTCATCACCAGATTCTTTGGAGTGCTCACACTGTTCAGCAGACACATGGTCCAATACAGCCAGGAACCTCTGTATACCAAGGACTACTGAATATCTATCTTACTATGAGTTTATGGGTATTCTATTATGTGTTGCATCTGTTTTTGGAGCCTGTCTTTCCCTTTTCATCATCACCATATTCATTTCATTTAAAGACACACCACTGGTTCGAGCCAACAATATGGAACTGAGTTTTCTCCTCTTGGCATTCCTTGCCATTTGTTTCCTTGTTGGCTTGCTGTTTATTGGTGTGCCTTCAGACTGGCTTTGCCGTATTAGGTACCCAGCATTTGGGATCAGTTTTGCCCTCTGCATATCATGCCTCCTCGCCAAGACAGCAGTGGTTCTGATGGCATTTAGATCCACACTACCAAGAAGTAATGTTATGAAATGGTTTGGATCTAACCAGCAGAGAGCCAGTGTGCTTTTAGGAACAGCTGTCCAGGTAGAAATCTTGACGCTATCAATATTGATTCATAGTGTCACTTAAAAATGACCATTCTCCTGTTATTTTTGAATTCTTTCAGGTAATAATCTGTTTTATCTGGCTGCTCACTAGTCCACCTCATGCCAACAATAATACAGATTACCACGGGGCTACCATCATCAAGGAGTGTGTCCCCGGTTCAGAGGTCGGCTTCTGGTCTGTTCTTGGATACATTGGCATCCTGGCTTGTGGGTGCCTTCTAATGGCTTTTTTAGCTCGAAACCTGCCTGATAATTTTAATGAGGCAAAGTTCATTGCTTTCAGCATGTTAATATTTTTTGCAGTGTGGATTACTTTTATCCCAGTCTATGTGAGCACAGCTGGAAAATATACAGTAGCGGTTCACATTTTTGCCATTTTAGCTTCAGCTTTTGCACTTCTTTTTTGCATTTTTGTTCCAAAGTGCTATATTATATTGCTAAGACCAGAAAAAAACTGCAAAAAAAAAATCATGCAAAGATGAAACTACATTTTTTGGTGTTAAAAAGTGTAATAAATAAGAAATAGATTTTAAACACATAAACCTACGCTTGTGTTGCTAAACCTGGAATTTAAATTAAAAAAACAAAAAAAACTAAACAAATTGAAATTCTCTTGCGTCATATGAACAGCATGCAACAATTATACAACCTACATGCGCTGACCTGTAAGAACTTTCTTATTTGGAGAGTCGATAGACCTGGGTACATGCTTGTTGTAACATCTTTTCTCTGATTGTCAAGTGATAGTCCATAATAAATTTATATCTACTTTTCACTGCCTCTGTCTCCTTATGAATTATTTCTACCTGAAGTACTCTGAAGAGATCGTATCTTTAATTTTCTATGTCACACTGAATAACCTGGAAAAATAAATATAGAAAATATGTTTTATTTTAAAATGATAATGAGACAGTTTTTGGAAGAACTTCCCATTACAGCTTGGTAATTTGGTAACAGTGAGGTAACCGGTGAAAAAAATATTTTAATAATAGGCCATTAAATTCAATTACCAAAGCAATAATCAAGGAAAAATATGAATATATTCATAACAATATGGTAGATAGATGATATGGTAGATTGTAGACAAAATTACAAAATGTAAAATGTAAGGATAGTCATGTTGGTTTTTACATTTTATTGCTGAAGTCTGTTCTCACAACAGAAACAATTCCAAAAACAGTTGATTCTCTTCATCTGGACATAGTGTTTTTTTAGAGGGAGAAACGATTCGTTTACTCCAAGGTTATTATCGTTAACGAAAACTAACGAAATAATGAAAACTAGAAGTGAAAAAACATTTTCGTTAACGGAAATAAATGTAAAAAACAAAAAAAGGAAAACTAACTAAAACTGTAATGAGTGTTCACAAAACTAACTAAAATTAACTGAATTTATAGCAAAAATGTGTTTAGTTTTCATTGATGTGTGTGTGTCATACAATAGTCAAGGGTGAAAATGAATTTTAGTTTCCAGATTTTTTTCTTGCTGTGTCTCATTATGCCAGCAGGTGGCAGTACGTTAGTCGAGTCGTCTGTGTTGCTGCTCCGTCCACACGCAGAATCATGTCAGGAAAAGTCTGGAGAAAGCGCCAGAGTCCAATTTGGGATTACTTTGAATATGACTGTGTTTTGGATAAAGCAAGTGTCTTGTAGTGGAAAGAGATAAATTATGAGGGACATTTCTAAAGGGAAAAAAAATCCCACAAACCTTAAAGTGCACTTGAAAAGCTGACACAAGAAGGCTAACCTAGCTTACCTTGAGAAGGTAAGGGAGCACACTCAACCCTCATCCCCAGAAAACAGAAGCTAACCCCAGGCAAGGCAGCGTGATGCATCCCGAGACAACAGGACGGGGATATCTACATAACTGTGTGAGTCAATTGCCTTCAAAAAGTTTATCAATTCACTTGAACCAAAATTACGAACACCCGGTGCTGCAAGAGTTAATAGTCTCATTGGGGCCAAGATATACATTTTATAGTTGCCTGGTATCAATGGTTGTTCATCTGCCTTTATTTATTTATTTATGTATGTATTTATTTATTTATTTAAAGAACCCATAGGTGGGAATGTGAGTTGTCTGTCTCTGCGTGTTAGCCCTGCGACAGACAGGCGACCTGTCCAGGGTGCAGGGTATGGTAGCTGGAATAGCAACATACCCAAGGATAAGCAGAAGAGAATGACTGATATGATGAAACTGGGATTTTGTTACACTTAATTTTTGCAAACACAAATAAAACTATAACTGAAACTAATCAAAACTAAACTGAAACTAAGGATTTTCAAAAAAATAAAAATTAAACTAAACTAGCAAACAATTGGTAAAAACTAATTAAAACTGATAAAAAATTGAAAATCTGAAGTCAAAACTAAATAAAAATAAAAACTAATGAAAATTGCAAAACTATTAAAACCCTGGTTTACTCATCCAAGTGACTTCTTCAGTCTCAGCTGACTGCAGGTTTCCCCAACTTTAAACAGTACCTTTGCACAATGACTGAACTAGCCCACCGAATGAGCGATGGGCTGTGAGGTCAGTTCCTTGATCATTAATATGCAAATTGTCATGACCACTGATCACCCACCATTGATCAATGACCATTTCACAGGGCATATAGCCAGTTTGTTATTACTTAGCTTTGAAATGCAAGAGAAAGACCAAAGACCAAGACAGACTTTTAATTAATTTGAAAGCCTGATGCCTAGCCTTGTACTTTTTATCTGATTTAGTGCTCAGCTCAGATAAAATAATTATTGTGGGTGATTTTAACATCCATGTAGATGTTAAAAATGACAGCCTCAACATGGCATTTAATCTGTTATTAGAATCAATTGGCTTCTCTCAAAATGTTAAAGAACCCACTTTAATCACACTCTAGATCTTGTTTTAACATGTGGCATAGTAACTGAACATTTAACAGTGTTTCTTGAAAACCCTCTCCTGTCTGATCATTTTCTAATAACATTTATATTTACAATCATTGAGTACACAGCAGTGGGGAATAGACTTCATCAAAGTAGATGTCTTTCTGAAAGTTCTGTAACTAAATTTAAGAATATAATCCACCCACTGTCATCATCTTCAATGCCCTGTACCAACATAGAGCAGAGCAGCTATCTGAACGCTGCTCCAACAGCGGTAGATTATCTTGTTAATAATTTTACCTCCTCACTACGTACGACTCTGGATACTGTAGCTCCTGTGAAAAATAAGGCCTCAAATCAGAAGTACCTGACTCCGTGGTATAATTCTCAAACACCTAGCCTAAAGCAGATAACTCGTAAGCTGGAGAGGAAATGGTGTGTCATATACATACATACTATATGGAAGACAAATATATGAATTTAATGCTAAAATAACAATATTTCATTATCACTAAGAACTCGTGAAAGTATACGTGTGGAAAGACTTTTCTGACATTCACTGACATTTTGTGGTCGTGATCATTTGTCATGGAACTGAAACCAGCAGTACTGGATCCAAAATGTAGGACTCTCAGAGACGGGACTGAACTCAAAATGCAGCTTTATTGCAAAGGAGGAATGAGCGCTGGGAAAACAGATAGAGATGACATTAGTAGACAGAAGCAAGGAGCACAAGAAGCAACTGAACTGAGCCTGGTTACCACTCTTAAGGGCAGATAATCTGGCAGAGACTGGATTGATGAGCTAGACCATTTAGATTTCAGATGATGAGGTTGATAAGACACAGGTGATTCAGCCAGGGTATGGGAAGGCTCTGAGCTCATGGTATCAATTTGAAAATTCTAGACGACTTCTTTCTAGAGTTTGGCATTCACAATATTTTCAGAAAACTTGATCTGAGGTTACTGAGATTCAAACTAGTCTAAGATTGTTAGTATTGCAAAACCAAAATACTCGCCACCCAGTTGATATCTTATATCAGTGAGTTTCTGTCAAAAAATTCATTTTCTGGTTTGATTTAAGGTGGTGAATGCTGGGCCTAAGCCTGAAAATCTCTCTCAACAGTCCTAATGAGAATTCTCAGGAAAAACTCATGTCTAAAAGGCAGTGGGCAAAGAACCAGCAAATTATTTAGAAACTGATTTCATTCTTAATGTCTGTGTGACCATTACATTACGAAGACTATAGCTTCCAACATAGAACGTCAATGTAGCAAATTAGACTGGCGCATATGGTACTCCAGTACAAAAATTTTATGGACAGGATTTCTAGGCGCAGCCAAGTAGCGGAGGGCTTTCGCTTTGGTGGCCTCAGAATCTCATCTCTGATTTTTGCAGATGATGTGGTTCTGTTGGCTTCATCGGGTGAGGGCCTCCAGCTCGCACTGGAACGGTTCGCAGCCGAGTGTGAAGCAGCGGGAATGAGGATCAGCACCTCCAAATCTGAGGCCATGGTTCTCAGCCGGAAAAGGGTGGAGTGCCCACTCCGGGTCGGAGATGAGTTCCTGAGATCCGGAGCCGGAGATCGACAGACGGATTGGGGCTGCAGCTGCAGCTACAGTAATGGCCTCTCCCTTAGAGATAGGGTGAGAAGTTCGGCCATCCGGGAGGGGCTCAGAGTAGAGCAGCTGCTGCTCCACATCGAAAGGAGCCAGCTGAGGTGGTTCGGGCATCTGACAAGGATGCCCCCTGGGCGCCTCCTGGGTGAGGTGTTCCAGGCATGTCCCGCCGGGAGGAGGCCCCGGGGCAGACCCAGGACACGCTGGAGAGATTATATCTCTCGGCTGGCCTGGGAACGCCTTGGTATTCCCCCGGATAAGCTGGAGGAGGTGGCTGGGGAGAGGGAGGTCTGGGCCTCTTTGCTTAGGCTGCTGCCCCCGCGACCCGGCCCCGGATAAAGCGGATGATGATGGATGGATGGATGGATGGATGGATGGATGGATGGATGGCATACGGTACTTATAAACAAAATGATATTGTTTGGTTAGATATAAAAACAACTTGCCACTGTTGCTGGAGAACATAAAACATATGCCACACAAGCATGTTCACAAGCAAATCCTTCAATCTATAATAAATGACGGGGTCACCAATACATGTAGCCAAGAAGTTAGGTGCTTGTATTAATGTGCTGGGTTGAGTTTGGCATTTTTAAACCTTATTAATTGCTCTTCTGCCAAAGGGAGACTGCATTTGTCTGTTTCTCTAGAAAGTCATGTAATAATAAAATAAAATAACATGAAAATGTCAGATGATTTTATTTAAAGTTATTATGACATTTATATAAATAAATTATTCACACAACATTTATGTGTTCCTTTCAACATTCCTGAAATTATTCAGAATTTACCATACAGGTCACTTTAGTATTAAATCTAGATGGTACGAAGCACTATATCATTTCCAGAAATGGCCCACTACATTACACAAGTAGTGCCAACATATTGCCAAACAGCAGTTGCCTCAAGAGCTGCTTTACCCTTCAAATGGAACTAAGAGCATGTGGTAGAAGGGAAAGTTTACGCCAGTTTTGTTCATTTATTGGGAAAGGCAGGCACATAAAATGTTATTCTTACTTTACTGGTGTAAATCAATGACCCACTAGAAATCACACAACAGCTGCAGCAGGGCTTTGATAAATGTTTACTTTTACAGATGTAACTGATGTAAGACTTCACATTATTCCTCATTTTAGGAAAGCAGAAATCTTTAGTGGTTGATTTGTTAATTTTACACAGTTTTTTACATTTATGGATCACAGACATAGGACATATAATTATTCCCCTGATAAGTAGTAAATGTAGCTTATTTCTTCCTTTTGCATTTCATGTCATATTTCATGTTTTTTCAATGGAACACATGATTATTTCAAAGGAT
Organism: Rhamphochromis sp. 'chilingali'; assembly: GCF_963969265.1. Lineage (NCBI taxonomy): Eukaryota > Metazoa > Chordata > Actinopteri > Cichliformes > Cichlidae > Rhamphochromis > Rhamphochromis sp. 'chilingali'. The sequence continues at coordinate 14,950,427 of NC_137935.1, forward strand.
TTACTGTGTTTTGTTTAGAATAGTGTTACAGAGACTGATAAGCAGGCAACAGTTTATTTTTTTAATCTTAAATTGTGTTGCATGTGTGTGCATGTCTATGTTTAGATGGACAAAATTTGCATACAATTACTGTCATACATTTCTTTCAGCAGCATAGAACATATCTTTCAATTTACTGAAATGTTAATTATAAATCCTTTATCAGTCACAAATTACATTTAAATATGTATATACCCAAACTCTGTTATTTAATGTGTTGCAGACTTTTGACTCAGAATGTTTACTAAAGTAATATACATGTAAACAAAAAAAAAAGACATAACTTTAAATTGTTAAGGTTTTTTAATCTTTTAGTTTATAGTTTTTCCCATAATATGTTTCTTGGTATTTTTTTCTGGCTTAAGAAATATTATGTAACACTTGGGTGCAAAAATGCTACTTAATAGGCCAAAAGCTGAAGACAAAATTGCAAATATTTCTACAGCTACAGTGAACTTTCCAGGAGAGCTGATGTATGCTGGGATGAATGTAATCCACACAGCACAGAATATCAGCAGGCTGAATGTGATCAATTTGGCTTCATTGAAATTATCAGGAAGTTTTCTTGCCATAAATGCCAGGATCAAACAAATGATTGCAAGGATCCCTATGTATCCCAACACTGCATAAAAAGCAAACTCAGAGCCTGTGTTGCATTCAAGAACAATCATGTTGTTGCTGGATGTGAACAACTTGTGTGGGTGAGGTGGGTTTGAAGTCAGCCATAATGCACATATTACCACTTGAATCAAAGTGCAGGAGCAAACAATGATTCTTTGTTGTGCGTGACCAAACTTTCCAGCAACTTTGTTACCAGGAAATGTGGCTTTGAAGGCTGTGACAACAACAATGGTTTTTCCCAAGACACAGGAAATGCAAAGGGCAAATGTCACACCAAAAGTGGTGTGACGCAGCATGCATGACCAGACTGTTGGCTTACCTAGGAAAGTGAGAGGACAGAGAAAGCACAGAAAAAGAGAGAATAATAAGAGAGAGCTTAGCTCAAAGTTACTGGCTTTCATCACGGGCGTTTCTTTGTTGTGGACAAAAACCACCATTGTGGCAAGAGATACTGAGGCCCCTAACAGGGATACAAATGTTACAGCTATTCCCATGGGCTCCTGATATTTCAGGAACTCAATAGTTCTAGGAATGCACTTATCTTTTCTCTCATTGGACCAGTATTCCTTTGGACAAGGTGTGCAGTCTGCTGCACCTGTTGAAGATAAACAGAACACATGAATGATGGATCTAGATGCCATTCTAGGAGAATAGCAAATTATAATATATTAAAATTGTAATTTAAAAACTCAGTTGAAAAAAGATGCAGTAAAACATTGATATTGCAAATATTATATATATGGAGACACTGAATTTGTGGTTTTACATTGTGTGCAACAGAAATGCATAAACACTTTACCTACCTGTTGAGTTGGCAATAGTTCCCTCAGCACAGGGTACACAGTCAAAACAACATATAGGTTTTCCCTGAATTTGAGCTTTTCTGGTTCCAACTGGGCAAACATTAGAACATACTGATGTGGGCACCTGTGACAAAAGAAACTTGTATTGTATCAATGGCAGACTATGTGTTAACAAAAGAATAAAAAGGTGAGATACTATAAGTGTACAGTATTAAAAAAAAGAGAGAATTACTGTTTTCCCTGTCCTCCACACTATCTTTTCCTCCTCGATGCTGAGCTTGTAATCACCATTTGCAGCAAATGTCAAATTACCAAGTGTCACATGATGCACTTTTCCATTTATCAACTGCCAGTTAATAATTTCATAATTAGCAGGAGGATCACCATTCTCATCAAAATACACCTCGGCACCAAAGTGATTTGTGAAATTTACCCTTTGTAAGCTTTTACTGACCTAGAAAGGAAGAGATTATGTATTAGATACAATAATAATATAAATGCTGGATTTTTGTGGGGTTTTTTTTATTTTTTCAAATTTAAACATGATACACTATTTCACACCTCCTTGTGCTGCATTTCTGAAAGATTCAAGCATAGCGTTACAGGTTTTTCTCCAACGGGTTTGCAAAATATCAGCTGATGCAGGGCGTGTGCGATAGCATAAACTGCTTTATAGACATTATGGGTTCCTCTGAGCTCTGTGACATCGAAGAAATCATGGTCGGAATTCATGAATGTTTCATTGCCTGTACATCTTTTTAATGTGGCCTCAGTACCTGTATTTCCAGGTAAAATAGGTGTGCAACCCACCATATTCTCCCAGAAATCCCTCATAAAAGGTGCATGTGGATCTGTATATGGATTTATACTTGTAAGAAATTGTTTTAGTTTAGGAATAGCCTTCTTCTGCATTACAAATCCAAGGGTTCCACCAAAAGCTGTGTAGATTTCAGGTGTGGAGGGTCGAGGTGCTGTTATCCAGGCCACACAAGAAATCCACTGAATTCCTGTAATGTTCTGGTTCACAATCTCTTGCATCAAAGGATAAAAGTCACCCTCAGCAGCAAAAGCCAAAATTACTTTGACAGATGACTGTTTTATTATTTCCACAACTTCTAGAAATTTATCTCTTGTGTACGTGCGTAGAACTGATGCAACAAAAGCAACACAAACCCCAAACTTTTCAACCTTCTCCTTAAAAGCAAGAATTCCATTACGTCCAAAATCATTGTCTGACTGTATGGCTCCAATCCACTGCCATCCAAAATGTTTGACTAGTGCAGCCAAAGCTTTTGCAAGGTAGTAGTCACTGGGGATTGTTCTAAAAAATGTAGGATATTTAGTTCTGTCACTCAGACAAGCACACGTTGAGAAGTGACTTACCTGTAGAAGAGAAAATAACACTGAAACAGTGTGCAACAGCATACAATGCCAAAACATCAAATATCACTTAGCATCATAAAACATAATTGTATCTCTTACTACTGGCACATGGAATGTTCCAAAAATTCCTGCCACAGCTATTGACTGAGTTGATCCTGCCTCTGCTATGACTGCAGTTACAGCTGGTGGGCAATGAGAAGTCACATCTACCTCCTCTGCTCCACTAGCCAGTGTTAGTGCGGCGCGTAAAGCATTTGTAGGAGAATCACAAGAGTTAAGGATCCTATAGCCAAGAGATATGTTTGGAAGGAGAGCTGGATCATTGTTGATTTCTTCAATAGTAAATATAACTGCCTGGGTCCATCGAAAAACTCTCCAGTCAAACCTAAAAACATTATAGTGATTGATAACAGTCATAAAGTAACCAAGCTACTGCTTCACATATAAAGTACAATGACAAGAATTTAAACAAAAATAAACATCCATGCATGACAAACGAAAGCCACTTGTGTTAAATCATACCCTTCACACTGCACTTTAGGTGGCTCCTTATCGAATGCAGAAGTGCTGATTATTTCTTTGTTGAAAATCGGGAAGATTCCTCCGATCATTATGTCACCTTCCTTAAACAAACTTGGCATATCAAACCTGCCTAACAGTTCACATCCAGATACTGTGTTCGTGCTGAGAACACAGAGAAAAAGAAGGATACCTCTTTGCATGTTTGCACTGTATTGCCACATATGCATGAGAGCACAGTTCTTATAACAACAGTATTGGATGAACTCAGATGATCTATCATTTCCCAAAGGGCATAGTGATCTCAGGTTGGAAAGCTTAGGACAACACTGAAATGCTCTACATATGACCTATAGTCATATACTCAAGATCCACTTTGCGTGGCGCTGTCACTTGGTGTTCGCTCTTTGTGCGGTAGAGTATCATCTTCTGTTCTAACACACAGTGGTGTTTTTGTGAAGCTTATCTGCCTAGCAGTTTTGTTAAAACACTTATAGATAACTTATTTTTTCATGGAGTAATCTTCACATGCTTTATTCGAAGCACACTCTCCTTGTAGTCACTTGCTAATTTATAGTCAAAGTATTCACTCACTGTCTTTAGGGTTTCTTTTTTTCTTGTCTTTAGGGTTTTACTAGCTTATTTTAGCTCGTAGCCACCTTGCTATCAGCATGGCCTCTTCACCTGTCCCTCCTGCACTTTCCTGCTCATTGTGTCAGATGTTTAGTTACTCCTCAGCCTCTAGCAATTATGTTGCTTGGAATAAATGTAACCTATTTTTAACTCTGGAGGCCATGATCAATGAATTGGAGACTCGGCTTCGCACCCTTGAAAACCACATAGCTAGCCAGTCCCCTGTAGCAGACTATCCCAAGCAGCCAGGGAAACAGGCTGGCTGGGTGACGGTAAAGAGGAAGCATAGTCTTAAACAGATGCCCCATCAACCTGTTCATGTGTCCAACCATTTTTCCCCACTCAGCGATACACCTACTGGGGATCAGACCCTGGGAATTGGAACTTCTATTCTAAGACGTGAGGCTGTCATATCGCGCCATCAGCCATCACCAGTAGGCAGTAGGTGAAGTGTCTTGCCCAAGGACATAACGACCGAGACTGTCCGAGCCAGGGCTCGAACCGGCAACCTTCCGATTACAAGACGAACTGCCAACTCTTGAGCCATGATCGCCTTGGTATTGTGTGGGCTGTCCTTTTCTGTGCCCACAGAATATGGGCTTTGTATATCTAGATTATATCCTGGGGACCAGCATCTCGGAGGAACAGCACATGTCCCACCTGCATCAGGTTTTTTCACGCTTGGCAGCACATGCCCTGATCATTAACCCATCTAAACGCCAGTTTGGTTTGCCAGTTCTGCCGAGAATAAAGTTGGAGTAAAATATTGGGATCTCTCGTGTCATCCTTACATACCTCCTCAACATGAACATATCAGATGATTTTATTTAAAATTATTATGGCATTTATATGAAGAAATTATTTGCACAACATTTATTTATGTGTTCTTTTCAACATTCCTGAAATGATTCATAATGCTTTGTACCATCTAGTATGAAATCTAGATGGTACAAACTGTCAGGGACCTGGGTCTGAGCGACCCAGGGTCCATGAGCAGTTGTTCGCCTTTTTTATGTTTTGTGAAGATGTGTGTGCACTGTTCTACTGTCTGGGGGTTTGTCCATGTGTGTATGTATAGGGAGGTGTGTGTGTGGCTGTGGCTGTAGCCAATGTACTGAAATGTGCTACAGGCACAGTCAGGCCTGAGGATGGCTGGCCACGACCGAGGAGGATGCGACACACCTTCTGTGGATCAGCGTGGGCGGTTTAGTGTCAAGTCTAGTGTGTGTATGCCCGCAGTAGTTAAGTGTCTTGATGGCCGCTTCTATCATTTCCTGCAGGAGTAGCATGGAAAACCCGAGTACTGCGAGCACGAGCAGTGCAGACACATGGAAGCGGAAAGCACAAGACACAGACTTATTGGGAAGGAAGACACAGCACAGGAGTCAGGGAAACTCATGGGGATGGTTTATGTGAATATCTACTGCACTGTAAATAAACGCACTGCTAAGCACACAGAGTCCAGCATTTGGGTCCTCCCTCCCGTACTTTCCCAGAATAATCCCGCCAGACATGGACCCAGCGGACTCCGAGGAGAGGCTTAGGAGGAAGGTCACGGACAAAGTTAACTCATTCACTGCCATTGACGTCTATAGACGTCAATTGAAAAACTTACGTTGACTGCCATTGACGTCTATAGACGTCAATTGAAAAACTTACGTTGACTGCCATTGACGTCTATAGACGTCAATTACGTTTTTCAATGGGAGGGGCTAGAATACAACCTCGGGCAGCTGGTCAGTGAAAACTGAAGCCCACCAGCAGTAAAAGTAGACCTGCAAGGAGGTGCAGGGTTTGCGCACGTAAGGGATTGCGCAGTGAGACAAAAATGTGGTGCAAGTCTTGTTGTGTGCCCTTGCATCCCGGAAAGTGTTATAATGATTACCACACAAAAGTGAATTATTCATTGTGAATAAATGTTTCACTATGTACATTTTATTTTTTCATATATTTGTAAATAAATTGTTTTGATAAAACATAACCTTTCTCAGTGTTATTTCTGTTTTATAGAAGTGAAAAACTATTTTATATGTTAGAGGTGTCACAAAGCAAGAAATATTAGTGTCAAAGGCACTTTTCTGCTTGAAATGTATTTTTCACAAAAAGCTCGTTTTCTCCCTTTTTTTGGTCAAAACAGGCATTTTTGGTGGAACCCACCTCTCTTCTACAGCTGATTACTAAAGAATGGAAAATGGTAGAAACAAGCTTTTTTTTTTTTGGATGAAAGAAGAGAGTCTGTTCTTCATTTTGGTAGGTTCAGCGTTTATATGATCATAACACACAGTTTTCTGTGGCTCTTCAAAAATGAGTAAAAATGCTCAAAAACCCTGGCAGTGGGGAGTTACCTGATTTGAAAATGGCTGGCAGTGAATGAGTTAATAGACTCTGCGACCTATGGCTGAGGGCGCACGGGGATGAATCTGTGGAAGATCGGCTGAAGGACACGCTGTCTTGTGTTCCCTGGGTATTGGATAGGCTTTACCCGATCGTCATGGACTTTCTCATTAACACGCTCAACCTCCACTCTCCATCTCAGGCTGCTCTCCAGCCCGGCCAGCTGGTGGATCCTCAGCCTGACACGCCGGCCCCGGCATCATCTAAGAAGCGACGCTCGTGCCGCTGGCGCTCCTCACCACAGCTGGATTCCTGGACTTTCCAACAGCTAGCTGTGATGAGTAATATGGACAATTTTTCTTTACTAACCTCATCTGTGTATCCGACCACGGACTGTGTGAATGTTAACACTGTACTAAGCCCACTACTCTACTCCCTCTACACATATGACTGCAGTCCCGCCCGCCCAGAGAACATCATTGTCAAATTTGCTGATGACACAACAGTGATGGGGCTGATCACAGGGGGAAATGAGGCGGCTTAAGGGGAGATGAGGTCCTGAGACTGGGAGAATGGTGTGCATCAAACAACATGGCACTTAACATCACCAAGACCAAGGAACACATCCTGGACTTCAGGCAGAACGGAACTGCCCCTGCCCCCCTGCACATCAATGGAGAATGTGTAGAGCGAGTGGAGTCTTTGAAATTCCTTGGCGTCCCCATCTCTGCCGACCTCTCCTGGGCAGCTAACACCACGGCCCTAGTCAAGAAAGCCCAGCAGTGGCTACATGTCCTAAGGGTGCTCAGGAAGGAGCAACTAAACACCCCGCTGCTGGTGACCTTCTACAGATCCACCATCTGACCTATGCAGTGACATAATATAAAAATTAATAATAACTATTAATTAACAAAAGACCAAGACAGACTTTTAATTCATTTGAAAGCCTGATGCTTAGCCTTGTCCACCCCAGCTGCAAAACTCTGTAAAACCAGTCTTACGTGTTATCGTCTATTGTCCACCTGGGCCTTACACAGAGTTTCTGTCTAATTTCTCAGACTTTTTATCTGATTTAGTTCTCAGCTCAGGTAAAATAATTATTGTAATGTAAATGTAATGTAAAAGAACCCACCCACCACTTTAATCACACTCTAGATCTTGTTTTAACATATGGCATAGAAACTGAACATTTAACAGTGTTTCCTGATAACCCTCTCCTGTCTGATCATTTCCTGATAACATTTACATTTACAATAATTTAGTACACAGCAGTGGAGAGTAGACTTTATCAAAGTAGATGGTAAATGGTAAATGGCCTGTATTTATATAGCGCCTTACTAGTCCCTAAGGACCCCAAAGCGCTTTACATATCCAGTCATCCACCCATTCACACACACATTCACACACTGGTGATGGCAAGCTACATTGTAGCCACAGCCACCCTGGGGCGCACTGATAGATGTCTTTCTGAAAGTGCTGTAACTAAGTTTAAGAATATAATCCACCCACTGTCATCATCTTCAATGCCCTGTACCAACATAGAGCAGAGAAGCTATCTGAACGCTACTCCAATGGAAGTCGATTATCTTGTTAATAATTTTACCGCCTCACTACGTACGACTCTGGATACTGTAGCTCCTGTGAAAAATAAGGTCTCAAATCAGAAGTACCTGACTCCGTGGTATAATTCTCAAACACGTACCCTAAAGCAGATGACTCATAAGCTGGAAAGGAAATGGCGTGTCACAAATTTAGAAGATCATCATTTAGCCTGGAGAAATAGTTTGCTGCTTTATAAGAAAGCCCTCCGCAAAGCCAGAACATCTTACTATTCGTCACTGATTGAAGAAAATAAGAACAACCCCAGGTTTCTCTTCAGCACTGTAGCCAGGCTGACAAAAAGTCAGAGCTTTTTTGAACCAACTCTTTTGAACTTTTTCCAACCATCCCTTTAACGTTAACTAGTAATGACTTCATGAACTTCTTCACAAATAAAATTTTTATCATTAGATAAAAAATTACCAATAATCATCCCACAGATGTAATATTATCTACAGCTACTCTTAGTACCATTGATGTTAAGTTAGACTCTTTTTCTCCAATTGATCTTTCTGAGTTAACTTAAATAATTACTTCCTCCAAACCATCAACGTGTCTTTTAGACCCCATTCATACAAAACTGCTCAAAGAAGTCCTGCCATTAATTAATTCTTCAATTTTAAATATGATCAACCTATCTCTAATAATCGGTTATGTACCACAGGCCTTCAAGCTGGCTGTAGTTAACACTTTACTTAAAAAGCATCTCTAGACCCAGCAGTCTTAGCTAATTATAGGCCAATCTCCAACCTTCCTTTCATATCAAAAATCCTTGAAAGAGTAGTTGTCAAACAGCTAACAGATCATCTGCAGAGGAATGGCTTATTTGAAGAGTTTCAGTCAGATTTCAGAGCTCATCACAGCACAGAAACCGCTTTAGTGAAGGTTACAAATGATCTTCTTATGGCCTCTGACAGTGGACTCATCTCTGTGCTTGTCCTGCTAGACCTTAATGCAGCATTCGATACTGTCAACCATAATATCCTATTAGAGCCATTAGAACGAGCTGTAGGTATTACAGGTACTACGCTGCACTGGTTTGTATCATATCTATCTAATAGACTCCAATTTGTGCATGTAAATGGAGAGTCCTCTTCACACACTGAGGTTAATTATGGAGTTCCACAGGGTTCAGTGCTAGGACCAATTCTGTTTACACTATACATGCTTCCCTTAGGCAGCATCATTAGAAGACATAGCATAACTTTTCACTGCTATGCAGATGACACCCAGCTCTATCTACAGTGGGGCAAAAAAGTATTTAGTCAGCCACCGATTGTGCAAGTTCCCCCACCTAAAATGATGACAGAGGTCAGTAATTTGCACCAGAGGTACACTTCAACTGTGAGAGACAGAATGTGAAAAATAAATCCATGAATTCACATGGTAGGATTTGTAAAGAATTTATTCGTAAATCAGGGTGGAAAATAAGTATTTGGTCAATAACAAAAATACAACTCAATACTTTGTAACATAACCTTTGTTGGCAATAACAGAGCTCAAACGTTTACTATAGGTCTTTACCAGGTTTGCACACACAGTAGCTGGTATTTTGGCCCATTCCTCCATGCAGATCTTCTCGAGAGCAGTGATGTTCTGGGGTTGTCGCCGAGCAACACGGACTTTCAACTCCCGCCACAGATTTTCTATGGGGTTGAGGTCTGGAGACTGGCTAGGCCACTCCAGGACTTTCAAATGCTTCTTACGGAGCCACTCCTTTGTTGCCCGGGCGGTGTGTTTTGGATCATTGTCATGTTGGAAGACCCAGCCTCGTTTCATCTTCAAAGTTCTCACTGATGGAAGGAGGTTTTGGCTCAAAATCTCACGATACATGGCCCCATTCATTCTGTCCTTAACACGGATCAGTCGTCCTGTCCCCTTGGCAGAAAAACAGCCCCATAGCATGATGTTTCCACCCCCATGCTTCACAGTAGGTATGGTGTTCTTGGGATGCAACTCAGTATTCTTCTTCCTCCAAACACGACGAGTTGAGTTTATACCAAAAAGTTCTACTTTGGTTTCATCTGACCACATGACATTCTCCCAATCCTCTGCTGTATCATCCATGTGCTCTCTGGCAAACTTCAGACGGGCCTGGACATGCACTGGCTTCAGCAGCGGAACACGTCTGGCACTGCGGGATTTGATTCCCTGCCGTTGTAGTGTGTTACTGATGGTGACCTTTGTTACTTTGGTCCCAGCTCTCTGCAGGTCATTCACCAGGTCCCCCCGTGTGGTTCTGGGATCTTTGCTCACCGTTCTCATGATCATTTTGACCCCACGGGATGAGATCTTGCGTGGAGCCCCAGATCGAGGGAGATTATCAGTGGTCTTGTATGTCTTCCATTTTCTGATGATTGCTCCCACAGTTGATTTTTTCACACCAAGCTGCTTGCCTATTGTAGATTCACTCTTCCCAGTCTGGTGCAGGTCTACAATACTTTTCCTGGTGTCATTCGAAAGCTCTTTGGTCTTGGCCATGGCGGAGTTTGGAGTCTGACTGTTTGAGGCTGTGGACAGGTGTCTTTTATACAGATGATGAGTTCAAACAGGTGCCATTCATACAGGTAACGAGTGGGGGACAGAAAAGCTTCTTACAGAAGACGTTACAGGTCTGTGAGAGCCAGAGATTTTCCTTGTTTGAGGTGACCAAATACTTATTTTCCACCCTGATTTACCAATAAATTCTTTACAAATCCTACCATGTGGATTCATGGATTTTTTTTTCACATTCTGTCTCTCACAGTTGAAGTGTACCTCTGGTGCAAATTACTGACCTCTGTCATCATTTAAGTGGGGGAACTTGCACAATCGGTGGCTGACTAAATACTTTTTTGCCCCACTGTATCTATGAAGCCAGATATCCATCCATCCATCCTCATCTGCTTTATCCGAGGCCCGGGTCGCCCAGGGGGGGAAACAGTTGACAGCTCAGCCCCTCTCTTTACCCGAGTGTCCAGAACATATAGTCGCAGTTCTGGTGATACGATTACAAAATCGATCATCGACCTACGGCCTAGAGCGTCCTGGTGCCACGTGCACTTATGGACACTCTTATGTTCGAACAAGGTGTTCGTTATGGCCAAACTGTGATTAGCACAGAAGTCCAATAACAAAGCACCGCTCGGGTTCAGATCAGGGAGGCCATTCCTCTGAATCGCTCTTTGTTTGTCTGGTCCCTCACCCAGGACCAATTTGCCATGGGAGACCCTACCAGGGGGCAAAAGCCCCCAGACAACATAGCCCCTGGGATCCCTGAGACACACAAACCCCTCCACCACGATAAGGTAGCGATTCAAGGAGGAGAAGCCAGATAACACACACCAATTAGTTAAACTGCAGGAATGTCTTAAAGACATAAAGACCTGGATGGCCGCTAACTTTCTGCTCCTTAATTCAGATAAAACTGAGGCTGTTGTACTCGGCCCTGAAAATCTTAGAAATATGGTATCTAACCAGATTCTTACTCTGGATGGCATTACTTTTGCCTCCAGTAACGCTGTGAGGAACCATGGAGTCATTTTTGACCAGGATATGTCCTTCAACGCACATATTAAACAAATATGTAGGACTGCTCTCTAAAGTTAGAAATATCCTGTCTCAGAGTGACGCTGAAAAACTAGTTCATGCATTTATTACTTCCAGGCTGGACTACTGCAATTCATTATTATCAGGATGTCCAAAAAACTCACTGAAAAGTCTTCAGCTAATCCAAAATGCTGCAGCAAGAGTACTGACAGGGTCTAGAAAGAGAGAGCATATTTCTCCTGTTTTGGCTTCCCTTCATTGGCTTCCTGTTAAATCCAGAATTGAATTCAAAATCCTGCTCCTCACATACAAGGTCTTAAATAATCACGCCCCATCTTATCTTAATGACCTTGTAGTACCATATCACCCTATTAGAGCACTTCGCTGTCCCACTGCAGGCCTACTTGTTGTTCATAGAGTATTTAAAAGTAGAATGGGAGGGAGAGCCTTCAGTTTTCAGGCCCCTCTTCTGTGGAACCAGCTTCCAGTTTGGATTTGGGAGACAGACACTATTTCTACTTTCAAGATTAGGCTTAAAACTTTCCTTTTTGCTATAGTTAGGGCTGGACCAGGTGACCCTGAATCCTCCCTTAGTTATGCTGCAATAGACGTAGGCTGCCGGGGATTCCCATGATGCATTGAGTTTTTACTTTCCAGTCACCTTTCTCACTCTCTATGTGTTAATAGACCTCTCTGCATTGAATCATACCTATAGCGGTAGACTACTGTTCCCATAAGGCTGTGTGTGGGGGGAGCTTCCGGGTTACGAGTAAAGTTGGAACACATCACCCGAACACGCTGCGTCCAGTGTCATCATTTATACGTGGTGTCAGAAGTGCGAATAGCGGTCTCCACAGTTTTTTTTTCTTCTTCTTTTTTGAGTACAGTACAGTGCAGTTAACTGCGAGAGAAGTTTTCGCATCGGTAACCCGAACAAGACCGGCATGCAGGTGAAGCGTGTCCGAGGCTGTGACCGGTGCTAGCAACAGGGCGTGTGCGCAGTCGAGCACGAGCTTCACATGTCGGAAGGAGGAGACGAGGTCGGCGCACCGGAAAGCTTGGATTCTGAACGCGAGGAAGCCAGGGATCCACACGTCACGATGGCGACCACGGTACAAATAACACCCCCAGAAACATTTGACTTTTCTCATCCTGCCGAATGGCCAAAGTGGGTCAGAAGGTTCGTAAGATTTCGCATTGCAACTGCTCTTGATAACAAATCAGACGAGTATCAAGTTAATGCACTCCTGTACGCTATGGGAGACGCTGCTGATGATGTTTTGGCAGTTTTACCACTGTGCGATGCAGATAAAAAGAAATATGCAACTGTCAAAGAGGCATTTGGCAAACATTATGTAGGAAAACACAACGTAATTTTTGAAAGAGCACAGTTTAACTCCAGACGGTAACAGGAAGGGGAAAGTACAGAGTCGTTCATCACTGCTGTGCACAAACTTGCAGAAAATTGTGCATTTGGAGCACTCAAAGACGAACTCATAAGGGACAGAATTGTAGTTGGCAAAAGACAAAAGACTGTCGGAGCTGCTGCAAATGGACTCAGAGTTGACTCTTGCTAAAGCCATTGAGAAGGTTAGGCAGAGCGAAACGGTAAAGAAACAACAATCAATACTTCACAGCAGCGCGGCAGTGGAGAAAACACTGAACATGGACACAATACGGACAAATACAACACGCGGGAAAACGCAGATGTGGCAGAAGAAAAAACAAAAGCCAATCAAACAAAGTGGAAAGGAATGTGGCTGCTGTGGTCGCAAGAACAAACACTCATGGAAAGAATGTCCAGCCAAAGAGGTACAGTGTCGAAAATGTCAGAAAAAAGGGCACTTTGCTGCGGTCTGTCGCAGTAGTGAAGCTACAGCACTACGCAAAGTGACAGAAAATCAGAAAGATGCAGACAGCGAGGATTGTGTGTTCTTGGGTGAAGTAGAGACTGGGAGGTCACAGCCCTGGGTGCAAAAGATCAAGTTAAATGGGGAAAATGTATATTTTAAACTTGACACAGGGGCGGATGTTACATCTATTCCAGAGGGTTTGTACAGTCCAGACAGGGATGGTAAGCTGCAGAGACCCAGAAAGAAGTTACTAGGGCCGGGCAGTAACCCACTCAATGTTAAAGGCTGCTTCGAGGCACAGCTAGCAGTGAAAGGGCGCAGTGTTTCTCAAGACGTCTACCTTGTGTCAGGTCTAGTACAGCCATTGCTAAGCAGGCCAGCGTGTGAGGCTCTGGGTCTTGTGTACAGAGTAAGCACAGTAACGGAATCTGTGACAGATTTCAGGGCAGCATACCCAGACGTTTTTAAAGGTTTAGGCATGCTGAGGGAGCCTTATCATATTGAGATAGAGCAAGGAGCTGTACCAATAGCCCTATCTGCCCCAAGACGCGTTCCTCTTCCCCTCAGAGATGCAGTGAGAAATGAGCTGCACAGAATGGAAGAAATGGGTGTTATCTCCAAAGTCACTGAGCCTACAGAGTGGTGTTCTGGCATGGTAGTGGTCCCCAGACCAGCAGGAAAGCCCCCCAGAATATGTGTGGACCTCACACCCTGAACACAGTAGTCAAAAGAGAAAGACACATCCTCCCAGCAGTAGATCAAACACTAGCGATGATGAAAGATGCTAAAGTGTTCACAAAGCTGGTGCCAAAGTGGCCTGACCTACAGGCTTTTCGCAAAAAAGATGAGGAGGGGAGGCGTGAGCAGGCAAAACACTACAACCGCAGACATAGAGTCAGACCACTTCCGGAACTATCGTCAGGACAGAAAGTGTGGATTACCACTGAAGGAACTACCGGAGCAGTAGTTGGACCTGCCAGTGCTCCCAGATCCTATGTGGTAGAGACAGACAGGGGTTTTCTGAGGAGAAATAGGAGCCACCTCAGACCAACAGGGACTATTACCAGATCTGGTCGAGTGGTGAGACCTCCTGAAAGACTGGATGTGTAATTCTCTGAAGTTATCCATTCATGCCCTATTCAAAGATGGGTTAAGCTGTTAGAGATGTTTACAATGTGTTTTGTTTAAATGTAAGTGAACAAATGAGGGATGTGTATAATTTTCACGTTTCATGATGTTCCCCATTTCTGTTCTAGTGAGCTGTTTGAGACGTTATGAAGTATGTCTTTAGCTAAAAGGATGAGGTGTAGCGGTAGACTACTGTTCCCATAAGGCTGTGTGTGGGGGGAGCTTCCGGGTTACGAGTAAAGTTGGAACACATCACCCGAACACGCTGCGTCCAGTGTCATCATTTATACGATACCTGTTATTAACCTCTGTCTCTCTTCCACAGCATGTCTTTTATCCTTTCTTCCTTCTCTCACCCCAACCGGTCGCAGCAGATGGCTGCCCCTCCCTGAGCCTGGTTCTGCTGGAGGTTTATTCCTGTTAAAAGGGAGTTTTTCCTTCCCACTGTCGCCAAAGAGCTTGCTCATAGGGGGTCATATGATTGTTGGGTTGTTCTCTGTATCTATGAAGCGCCTTGAGGCGACTTTTGTTTTGATTTGGCGCTATATAAATAAAATTGAATTGAAATTGAATTGGCTGCACGGAGGCAGACAGGAAGAGACTGCAGAGGGTGGTAAACACAGCACAAAAACTCATCAGCTGCCCCCTGCCCTCCTTGTCTGTCGTCTACAACTCCCATTGTCTTAGTAGGGCCAGAAACATTTTAAAGGACACTACCCACCTCGGCTACCATCTTTTCAACCTAATGCCCTCTGGCAGGTGCTATAGATCCATAACGGCCAGAACAAACAGACTCAGGGATAGCTTCTTCCTCAAAGCCATTACCATATTCAACTCAAACTTGAACAAAAGCAATCTGCACTGAAATATCATCAATTCTCTGCCTGTCTGTCTCTGTGTCAGCACTGTACTGTGTATTTATATTTATAGTAAGTGTATAGTTAAATTATTGTATAGTTTTTATAATGTGCTATAAGCACGTGTGCACTTGTATAGAGCTGTTTCCAATTTTGTTATACCATGTATAATGACAATAAAGGCTTTCAATTCAATTCAATTTAAGTCCCAACTCAAAACTCACTTGTTCAAAATAGCTTATCCCACATAACCTCTCCACTCTGCTATTTTAAATTTGTTTTATGTCTTATGCTTTTATGATTGTGTAAACTGCTTGCTTTTATGTTGCTTTTATTATTCTACCATGTACAGTGTTCTTGAATGTTCTGAAAGGCGCTTTCAAATAAAATGTATTATTATTATTAATATTATTAATATTATTATTAAATCACAGTAGATGTCTTTCTCAAAGTGCTGTAACTAAGTTTCAGAATTTAATCCACCCACTGTTATCATCTTCAATGCCCTGTACCAACACAGAGAAGAGCAGCTACCTGAACGCTACGCCAACAGAGGCCGATTATCTTGTTAATAATTTTACCTCCTCACTATGTAAAACAGCCTTATTTTTCACTGTAGTTCCTGAATCAGAAGTACTTGACTCCCTGGTATAATTCTCAAACACATAGCTTAAAGCAGTAAGCTGGAGAGGAAATGGCATTTCACAAATTTAGAAGATCAAGAGAAACCTGAAGATTCGATAGACTTTGCAGAACATTTGTGCACAAAGAGAGGATTAAGCCATTATGCTTGTTGTCTTTCAGAAAAAAATCCTGTAAGGGAACAAGGATGTCTACTGGTCTGTGATATCACGTAGTAGGGATAGTTGGAGGATGAGCCACCAGGTAAGTTATAGAGGTGAGTATCTAATGAATATTAAGGGAGACGACCAGCTATTGCAAGGAACAAGAATCCAATTCTTGCAGCCAAAGGAGGAATGAGCACTGGGAAAATGGGTAGAGAGGACATTAGTAGACATGGAAGCAGGAGAAAAAGAAACAACTAAACTGAGCCTGTTTACCACTCTTGAGAGGAAGATAATCTGAAAGAGACTGGATGGAACAGCTATTCCCTTTATATTGGAGATGATGAAGTTGAGGAGACACAGGTGATCCAGTCAGAGAGTGGAAAAGCTCCGAGCTCAACCCAAAGGGGTTGGAAAGACCTGCTCAACATTTCCTGGCTCAGAGAGCTAGAATTACAAATAGAAATAAGTCCAAATATCAGGCCTCTTCATTCACCTCTTCCTCCGAGCCTTGCCAACTCCCCGATGCTGGCCACGAAGAAGTACAACTTACTGGAAGAATAAGCAGATTACATTCTCCTGGTTGCTAGGAGCTTCGGCATCCAGACGATAGTTCCTGACTCACCGGCGGCATCTCCCTTGCCCCCATCGATTCTTCTGGGGGCCTCTGACTCATCGATGGTGTCTGGGATTGCTGCATGGCGGCACCGCAGAAAAGGGTAGTTTTATGCCATCAGTTTTTTCTGTTTTCATGACATCCGGTGGAACTATGTAGTTGCCGTTAGCTCCGTGACTATAATAGGGGAAGATTTTCTTTGTGCTCCCCTACTACTGGTTGATGTTGCTAACAGATATTTGATTGATGCTGAGTCATTTTCTTCACTACCCTGTTTTACGTGGGGTACCAAGCCCATAGTACATGCTAATTTTGTTGCTTTGGGAAACGTTTTTAATGTTTGCTTTCTGAGTTTCCCTCACTAACTGTCCCTACTTTCTCAAACACTGTGATTCAGTAATTGCACATGTACGCGCCACCTTGACCCCACTAAACTGTCTGTCGCTCGGGAGGAGTTTGCGACTATGGAGCACCTGGTCATTGTGGAGCATTTGAATAGTCCCTGGACTTCCCCATTACACAAGGTACACAAATCTGATGGTTTGGGCACCACGGAAAAGATCTAAATAACGTCACGGAAAACAATCGTTATCCCATTTCCCACATTCAGGATTATTCCACCCATCTCGCGGTGACCCTGATTTTTTCTATGATTGATTTAGTACAGGGATATCAGGTATCAGGATCTTGTGCACGTTGAGGATTTTGGCCTTTTTGAGTTTCTGCGCATGCCCTTCGGCATGAAGGGTGCAGCCCAAACCTTCCAGCGTTTGATTGACTTGGTATTGCGCGGGCTGTCCTTCATTTTGAATATCTAGAT
Source organism: Rhamphochromis sp. 'chilingali' (assembly GCF_963969265.1). Lineage (NCBI taxonomy): Eukaryota > Metazoa > Chordata > Actinopteri > Cichliformes > Cichlidae > Rhamphochromis > Rhamphochromis sp. 'chilingali'. The sequence goes on from NC_137935.1 coordinate 14,967,945, forward strand.
TATATCCTGGTGGCCAGTAGCTTGGAGAAATAGTACATGTCCCACCTGCTTCAGGTTTTTCAGTGTTTGGCAGCACATGGCCTGATCATTAACCCGTCTAAACCCGTTTGGTTTACCAGTTCCACCGAGACTAAAGTTGGAGTCATAGCTGGACTGGCCATCGGGCAAACCGGGCCGCTGGTAATTTTTTGTTTATATGGGCCGATGGATTTTATTTTATTTTTTAGGAAGGGTATATATAATGAAAGGTGTTGTATTGGCCAGTTGGTCATGATCGACTCTGGGCTGGACCAATTACAGCCGAGGAGGCCGGATGCACCCTCCCCCTTGTTTAGCAATCACGTGATTTTCGCGCATTGCATGCCGGGAACTCGTGGCAAAACAATCCATGTACCGCATCAAATGCAAGCATTTGCAGCAACGCAAAACGTTCATTCTCCAGTTCCAATACCTTCTTGTTTTTTCTTTGCCGCACAAAAAAGTAATGTACAAAACAAAAGGAGAACAATGCCGGTCCGTACAAAGACAGACTCGACGAAAAGACAAAGAAAAGATACGAGGAAAAAATCAAAGGAGTGAAAGGGTCAGATCCTTACGAGCACACATGTGTGCTCGTAAGGATCTGCAGAGGGACAAAAGACGTTAGCGTGCTGCCCAACTTTCACCACGCTCAGATTTATAATTATACGGTTCTTGGAGTGAGTGCATACACTCGTGAAGTTTAGTAACTTCAGGTCACTGCAACAAGCCCAGGTACAGTTTACCGACGGATGGGTGCAGGACCTTGAAATGCACCGTGTAGAATGAAAGACCATCGTACGAACAAAGGTAAGTTTACCAGTCTCACAAATCGTCGTCATAAATACACATTCGTTAACAGTTTATTAATATAACCTTTGAGCTCAACGGTAATTAATTAGTAGTGGAAATAATTTCTGGTAGCATTACAGAAATGTAGCAGTGACAATAATATTGTATGTTGTAATCGCACTGGACAATTAGTGATACAAAACAACTGTTTTATCCTGTGAGTAAAAGTATATGTTTTTGTCAATGTACCATAATAACAGAAGCGAAACGCAATATTGTGTCAGGGCAATTCACTATTTATGCACAATAAACAAAGGAGCATAGCGCGACAATTTCTGTTCAGCGCCAGACTTGCTTGTAACCTAGATCACCAATTATGTTAAGAAAAATGACGTATTAACTACTACAAAACTCTGACCTTTGTGGGAATGCTTGGAGCAGACTAACCTGTGAGCTGGAGTGTTCTGAGACGTTATATTTGGTATATCCAGACCATCCGTCGGCTCTTACTTCGGAAACATGGCTTAAAAAAATTCTCTTCAACGACGTAATCCGATTAAAAAAACGATCACTTTACCCGTCGGCTTCCCGTGGCTGTCATGCGACCGGCTATTAAAGTTAATAATACAGCAGCTTCTTGCCATTTTTTTGTGTTTCTTTTTATCGCTGTGTAACTGAGTTCAATTGAAAGCCTGCGTGCGCTAGTACCTCTTGCCACAAGTTCCCAGAATCCTTTGCGGTTTTACCCCTGAATGACGTCACATTTATCCTGGTGGGCCGGTCTCTAGTCAAAATGCCCAGGCCGATTTTTTGTCCCAGTCCAGCCTTGGTTGGAGTAAAATATTGGGATCTCTTGTGTCATCCTTACATACCTCCACAACATGAACATTTCAGATGATTTTATTTAAAATTACTATGACATTTATATAAAGAAATTATTTGCACAACATTTATTTATGTGTTCTTTTCAACATTCCTGAAATTATTCATAATTTACTATATAGGTATTAAATCTAGATGGTACAAAGCACTATGCCATTGCCAGTAATGGGCCACTACATTACATATAAATGCAAACACACTGCCAAACAGCAGTTATCTTTAAAGTTATTTGCAACTACACATGTGGTGAAAAGTGGAGAGAAAGAAAAAAAACTTAGGAACCCCCCCCCCCAAAAAAAAAATAATAATAATAATAATTTACTGTCTAGTCACCTGCAGATTTTTTAAAAAAGAAGATAGAGAAGTGAACTCCCATCCTCACTTCCTAATTACCTGGAGGCACCCTAAAGACCGGCCCCTCTCAAAAGTTAGGACAAATCAGTTGGTAACTAGATAAGACAAGGAGACCAAACATTGAGGGACAAATTATCATTTTCTCCTAAGATAGCAGCAACTCTTTCATGAGAAATAACTTTAGACAATTCCCCTTACCACAAATTAACAGTGGGACGTTTATCCTTGACCCAGTTAATTAGAATACATTTCCAAGCCAGCAACAATATTTTATCTAATACTTTGCGCTGCAAATAAGTTCATAAAGATTCTTTTGAAAGTAAACCAAGAAGAAAATATCCAGAGTCCCTTTAGATCTAATTCTTAAAAATATTGCTCAATTCTTGAGATATGGAACTCAAAAATCTTTTGATTAGTTTACATTTCCAGAAGTAATGAAAGAGGGTACCAGTTTGTTTTGGACATTTGGTACAAAAAGGGGAAACATGAGGTGTAATCTTATGCAAAACATTAGGAGCTATATATAGGTAGGGTTAAATTTTGTATTGGGTTTCACAAATGGTTGCAAGAAAAAGTAGATCTAGCTATCTTAATGGCTCCTTTCCAATCCTCCTCAGAGGATTATTAACATGATTATTAAAATCTCTCTCCCATTTATGAATAGCACTCAGTGTACTGCATGGAAAAGATGATTCAAAGGAATTTACTGTCTCTTACCTATGATGTTGTTATAGAGTGAAAAGGAGGCAAGAGTTGTTTTTTTTTTCTTAAATTGTTTTGCATGTGTGTGCGTGTCAATGATTAGATAGACAAAATTTAAATATATTTACTCACATACATCCATTTCTTTCAGCAGCATAGAACATATCTTGCAGTGTACTGTAATCCATGCATCCATTTGCTTCCGCTTATCCTTTTCAGGGTCGCGGAGGGTGCTGGAGCCTATCACAGCTGTAATAGGGCAAGAGGCGGGGTACACCCTGGACAGGTCGCCAGTCTGTCGCAGGGCTAACACACAGAGACAGACAACCGTTTGTGCTCACATTCACTCGCGCATTCACAACTATGGGCAATTTGGATTAATCAATTAACTTATCCCTACAAGCTGCATGTCTTTGGACAGTGGGAGGAAGCCGGAGTACCCAGAGGGAACCCATGCAAACAAGGGGAGAACATACAAACCCCACACAGAAAGACCCCGGTCTGATGGAGGACCTTCTTGCTATGCGGCATCAGTACTAACCAACAGGCCACCGTGCTGCACAAGTTAATTATAAATCCCTTATCAGTCAAAAATTAGATATAAGTATGTATTTTTCCAAAACTCTGTTATTTAATGTGTCACAGAATTTTAACTCATTCACTGCCATTGACGTCTATAGCCGTCAATAGCAGTGAATGAGTCAATGGGTTTAACTCATTCACTGCCAATGGCTGGCAGTGAATGAGTTAAGTGACTCGTAATGTCTACTAATGTAATAATACATGATGTAAACACAAAAATAGCAAAATAATTTAATTGGTTAATGTTTTTGTTTTTTGGTTTTTTTTTTTAGTTTATAATTTTTCCCATAACATGTTTCTTGGTATTTTTTTCTGGCTTAAGAAATATTATGTAACACTTGGGTGCAAAAATGCTACTTAATAAGCCAAAAGCTGAAGACAAAATTGCAAATATTTCTACAGCTACAGTGAACTTTCCAGGAGAGCTGATGTATGCTGGGATGAAGGTAATCCACACAGCACAGAATATCAGCAGGCTGAATGTGATCAATTTGGCTTCATTGAAATTATCAGGAAGTTTTCTTGCCATAAATGCAAGGATCAAACAAATGATTGCAAGGACACCTATGTATCCCAAAACTGCATAAAAAGAAGCCTGAGAACCTGTATTACATTCAAGAACAATAATCTTATTGCTGTATGTGAACAACATATGTGGGTAAGGTGGGTTTAAACTCAGCCACAACACACATATTACTATTTGAATCAAAGTGCAGGAGCAAATGATGATTCTTTGTTGTGTGTGACCAAACTTTCCAGCAATGTTGTTACCAGGAAATGTGGCTTTGAAGGCTGTGACAACAACAATGGTTTTTCCCAAGACACAGGAAATGCAAAGGGCAAATGTCACACCAAAAGCGGTGTGGCGCAGCATGCATGTCCAGACTGTTGGCCGACCAAGGAAAGTGAGAGGACAGAGAAAACACAGAAAAAGAGAGAATAATAAGAGAGAGCTCAGCTCAAAGTTGCTGGCTTTTATCACAGGAGTTTCTCTGTAGTTGATAAAAACCACCATTGTGGCCAAGGAGAGAGAGGCCCCTAACAGGGATACAAGTGTTAGAGCTATTCCCATGGGCTCATGATATTTCAGAAACTCAATAGTTCTAGGAATGCAATCATCTTTTCTCTCATTGGACCAGTATTCCTTTGGACAAGGTGTGCAGTCTGCTGCACCTGTTGAGGATAAACAGAAAGGGTAAGTGATGTATGTAGATAACATTTTAATAGAATATACAATTGTACTTGGAATAGAAATAAATTAAAATTACTTTTAATAAAATCATATCATGCAGTAAGTCAATATTTTAAATATTAGTTATATGTAGACACTAAACAAGCATGTTAAATTGTACACTTTTAACTTAATATGGGACATGCACTCTTGTTATTGATCCCTTGTCTACCTGTTGAGTTGGCTATAGTTCCATCAGCACAGGGTACACAGTCAAAACAACATATAGGTTTTCCCCGAATTTGAGCTTTTCTGGTTCCAACTGGGCAAACATTAGAACACACCGATGTGGGGACCTGTGACAAAAGAAATATTTAAATATTGTAGCTGTAAATGATTATGTGTTAACAAGAGAATACTAAAGGATGAGATACTAAAAGTGTACTGCATGTAAAATAGAGAGACATCATGATTACTTTTTTCCCTGTCCTCCACACTATCTTTTCCTCCTCGATGCTGAGCTTGTAATCACCATTTGCAGCAAATGTCAAATGACCAAGTGTCACATGTTGCACTTTTCCATTTATCAACTGCCAGTTAATGACATCATAAGAAGCAGGAGGATCGCCATTCTCATCAAAAAACACCTCATCACCAAACTGATTTGTGAAATTCACCCTTTGTAATTTTTTACTGACCTAGAGAGGAAAAGATAATGCATTAGATACATATAAATATTCAATTATTGGTTTTGTTTAAACAATTTCAACGATTGTAGCTTTCAGGTGCACTATTTCTCACCTCCTTGGGTTGAATATCTGTCAGGTTTAAACATCGCTTTACTGTTTGTGCTCCAACTGGTTGGCAAAATACCAGCTGATGCAGAGCATGTGCAATAGCATAAACCGCTTTATAGACATTATAGGTCACTCTGAGCTCTGTGACATTGAAGAAATCATTCTCGGAATTCATTAATGTTTCATTGCCTGTACATCTTTTCGTTGTGTCCTCAGTAGCTGCATGTACCCCTGGCAAAACAGGTGTGCAGCCCACGATAATCTCCCAGAAATCCTTCACGAAAGGTGCATGTGGATCTTTATAAGGACTATTACTTGTAAGAAAGTGTTTAAGTTTAGGAATAGCCATCTTCTGCATTACAAATCCCACTGTTCCACCAAAGGATCTATACATTTCAGGCGTGGATGGTCGAGATGATGTTATCCAAGCCACACAAGAAATCCATTGAATTCCTGTAATGTTCTGGTTCACAATCTCTTGCATCAAAGGATAAAAATCACCATCAACAGAAAAAGCTAAAATTACTTTGACAGACGACTGTTTAATTATTTCCACAACTTCTAGAAATTCATCTCTTGTGTACGTGCGTAGAACTGATGCAACAAAAGCAACACAAACCCCAAACTTTTCAACCTCCTCCTTAAAAGCAAGTATTCCATTACGTCCATAATCATTGTCTGACTGTATGGCTCCAATCCACTGCCATCCAAAATGTTTGACCAGTGCAGCCAAAGCTTTTGCCTGGAAATAGTCGCTGGGGATTGTTCTAAAAAATGTAGGATATTTAGTTCTGTCACTCAGACAAGCACACGTTGAGAAGTAGCTGATCTATAAAAGAGAATAGAACACAGAAAGAGTGTACATGCAATGTTACATCATACAATGCCATAAAACCAATATCACTTAGCATCATAAAATAAAAAACTTTATCTCTTACTATTGGCATATGAAAGGGTCCAAGAATTCCAGCCACAGCTATTGACTGAGATGACCCAGACTCTGCAATAAGGGCAGATATAGCTGGAGGGCAATGAGAAGATACATCTACCTCCTCTGCTCCACTAGCCAGTGTTAGTGCAGCACGTAGAGCATTTGTAGGAGATGCGCATGAGTTAAGGATCCTATAGCCAAGAGATATGTTTGGAAGGAGAGCAGGATCATTGTTGATTTCTTCAATGGCAAATAACATTGCCTGTGTCCATCGATAAATTCGCAGGTCAAATCTAAGGACATTTTAGTGATTGATCAAAGTAACCCAGCTATTGCTTCACATGTATATAAAGTACAATGTCAAGAATTAAAACACAAATAAACATACATGCATGACATATGAAAAAGCCATTTGTGTTAAATCATACCCTTCACACTGCACTTTAGGCGGCTCCTTATCAAATGTAGAGGTGCTGAGTATCTGTTTGATCAAGATTGGGAAGATTCCTCCGATCATTATGTCACCTTCCTTAAACAAACTTGGCATATCAAACCTGCCAAAAAGTTCACAGCCAGATACTGTGTTCGTGCTGAGAACACACAGAAATAGGAGGATACCTCTTTGCATGTTTGCACTGCATTGCCATATAGGCATGAGAGCACAGTTCTTATAACAACAGTATTACATGTAGCCAATGTGCTATAATTTCCCAAAGGGCTCAGTGATCTTAGATTGGCAAACTTGGAATCAGGAAAGTAATGCTTTACACGTATTGTTAAATGTCAGTAAACTATCTTGTATCGAAAAGTGTCTAAAACTACTTTTGCAATGCACATTAATCATAAAGAAATTTGAAAGAGACTTTAGAAAACTCTTTAGCTAGATAATGTATAAGTTATCCATAGTCTTTCAGTTTTGAAGATCACAGACAGGGTAAATACAATTATTGCCCCTATAAGTACACTGTAAGAAATGTACATAAAAATTACAGTTAATAACTGTAAAATAGCAATGGTAAATTACCATTAAATCAAAAAGAGTAATTGACTGTAATATGGAAATTACATTTCTGTAAATTGAAAAATTGTGATTTGCTTTTATTTTTACACTGCTGATATGTTGAAAATATATTAATGTACTGTAATATGGCACATTGTCTTTGAAAACAACAGGGAAAATCTGTAACATTATTTACAATTAATCACCCTACAATTTACATAATAAGATTGAATGACAATCTTTCCTGATTTTTTCATTTGAATTTACGATTTACAACTGTATATTAATTACCTAAAACATACCGTACTTTTAATTTTAACAAAATGTCAAAACATTGCTTGAATTATTGTGAAAATTACAGTGAAATGTTTTTAATATTAACAAGCTCAGGCTCAGTATATGTTAACAGTACATACAAAAAATTACTAATAATAAAAAAATATGTATTTTTTTTTAAGTTCTAGAGTCTCACCAAGTATAACACAGCTATTTATAATGAAACATAAATATTTTGTGGTATAGGGAGGTTTAAATCATGGATTTACCACTGTTCAGTCTGTGTTCAATCTGTTTGAGTGTGATACCACCTGCTTAAATTAAAATTAATTGATCAAAATGAAATACAAAAAATAATGAAATAATGTTACTAAATTGGTGTAGTTTGCAAGGTCAAGAGCAGTCAACGAATGTATTATAAAAGCTGTAACAATCAGTTTCCTTAAAGTCCATGCACGTTTGGGAGACAATGCATCACGTGTCTAAACCGTCACCTATACACACACATATATATATATACGTCCACGGCCGGCACCTGCTAAGCCATCAGCTGGACTTCATTGTCAGGAGCCTCGCAGAGTAATCTGGGTCCAAAACTCCATTTACTTTAGGTCCCAAAGTCAAACGAGCACTGCATCATCACTGAGAGTTAAAAACAGTCTAAATTCGTTCATCTGTAATAAAATGATCAGCGTTGCTGCTTTACCAGGTGTAACAATTAAGTTTAACGTCCAGGCATCCAAGAAAACAGAATTTATTAAATTTAACGGAGTTAAAGTTAGCAGGAAGTTAGCTCGCTAGTTTCCACCTAAACATGATAAACCATGTTCTGACTGAGAGATTTCTGAAAAAATTTAAACGCACAGCTCTGCTATCACTTCCAACATAAATGAAGACAGAAAACTAAACAGCAGTGACGTTTTTAGGGTTACTGAAGTGGGACTAGCTGGTATAGAATGAGCACTCCTTCAGTGGGAGACTGTGGCACCCACGGTGTGGGACGGAGAGATTTCGCAGGTCTTTCCTCCCCACTGCTGTCAGACTCCACAATAAAGACTTTAACTGATCAAACACACACATCCACACATGTGCAATAACACTAAGTGCAATACTTTTCTGGCATCGTTGTATTTTTACTCAGCTGTATATTGCATTTGTATTCTATTTTTATCTTATTGTATATTTTATTCTATTTTATTCTAATGTATATAGTATTTTATTTTATTCTATTCTGTACAGTTGTGTACTGTATTTATCCTTATTGTATTCTAATTTTTGCTTCATAACTTTTGTACTGTCCACTTCCTGCTGTGACAAAACAAATTTCCCACGTGTGGGACTAATAAAGGTTATCTTTTCTTATCTTATCTTATTATCGCTAGTGACACAGCTATATTAGCAAAACATAAACACAGTGAAGCTGTAGGATGAATGCTAACTTTTTTCCACTCGATAAAAGTTAATGTGAGGGTTCCCCATGGTTAGGGACTAATGCTATCGCATGGCAGGATGCTGTAAACAGACCAAACTTCAGTCAGGTGAACAACTGAGATAATCCATCCACAATATGAGGTTGGCTAAAGTTTGACTTATCTAACTGTTTTGTTTCGCTTAATGCGCCTTATAATCCAGTGCGCCTTATGTATGAAAACAGACCCGTTCATCGACAGTGCGTCTTAGATAAGATAACCTTTATTAGTTCCACATGTGGGAAATTTGTTTTGTTACAGCAGAAATTGGACAGTGCGAAGTTATATAGCAAAAATTAGAGAACACTCGAATACAGAATAAGATACTGTACACAACTGTACAGAATAGAATAGAATAAAATAAAATACTATATGCAATAAAATAAAATAATACATACAATAGGATAAAAATAGAATACAAACGCTATATATAACTGAGTAAAAAATACAACTTATAAAAAGATTGTTGTTACGGTTTGGAAGAGAACTCAAGCGCAGGACTCCGGTTCTGATGCTCACAAGAAGGGTTTATTTACAAGTCACCAGGTGTATATACAAGAATGTGCGGGGGGTGTTATATACAGCTGAGTGGGGGGAGAAGGGGTCTCCAGGGAAGTCCAAGGGAAAGCACGCGTTCTTCAGAATATCCACTCACACGATCACAGGCTCACACTCCAACACTGCCACACGGGAATCACACGGGGAAAAATCCAGGAAGCTCTGTAGACAGGGAGACAGGGTTAAGAACGACGCACAGAGGAAAACACTCTTAACTAAACTTGCTGTAGCTTGACTTCACTAACGCGTGGTAGACAACGATCCAGCGACGAACAGCAGGTGGGCGGTAGAATGGGAGAGTCCCGAGTTGCGTCTTCGGAGGCGGCAAATTGGCGTGAGAGGGCGTCTGGCTTGACATTACGGGAACCGGGTCTGTAAGTGATCGTAAACTGGAATCTAGTAAAAAACAGGGCCCACCTGGCTTGCCTGGCGTTGAGGCGTTTTGCCGATCGAATGTACTCCAGGTTCATGTGATTGGTCCAGACCACAAATGGCTGGGCAGTGCCCTCTAGCCAATGGCGCCACTCCTCCAGGGCTAGCTTGATGGCTAGTAGCTCTCGATCTCCCACATCATAGTTGCTCTCTGCAGAGGTGAGACGGCGTGAAAAGTAGGCACAGGGATGCAGCTTACCTCCTTGCTGCTGGGAAAGCACCGCCCCCACTCCAGCGTCCGAGGCGTCCACCTCCACAATGTCGAGATCGGGTTGGACGAGAATGGGCGCCGAGGCAAAGCGGTCCTTCAGATGGGCAAATGCTCATTGAGCCAGCTCATCCCAGCAGAAGGGAACCTTGGGAGAAGTAAGACGGGTCAGAGGCAGGGCCAGTTTACTGTAGTTGCGAACGAAGCGCCGATAAAAGTTTGCGAACCCCAGAAAGCTTTGAAGCTGTCTACGGTCGGAAGGGGTCGGCCAGGCGACAACGGCTTGAACCTTTGCAGGATCAGTCTTGAGGTTACCCCGATCGATGACGTGGCCCAGGAAGGAAACAGTTGAGACATGAAACTCACACTTCTCCCCTTTAACAAAGAGACGATTTTCGAGGAGACGCTGAAGGACTTGCCTGACATGGCGTTTGTGGTCGGCGACAGATCGGGAGAAGATGAGGATGTCATCCAAGTAAATGAAAACGAAATGGTCGATGAAATCTCGGAGCACGTCATTCACGAGAGCCTGAAACACAGCTGGAGCATTGGTGAGACGGCATCACAAGATATTCGAAATGGCCCAGGTGAGTATTGAAAGCCGTCTTCCACTCGTCTCCCTCCCTAATCCTCACCAGATGGTAGGCGTTGCGCAGGTCCAACTTTGTGAAGATGGTGGCACCCTGGAGAAGCTTGAACGCGGAACTCTGCTGAGTTCCGCGTTCTTGGTGACAAAAGAGAAACCAGTGGCAACAGGTGAGGACGAGGGGCGAATGAGACCAGCGGCAAGTGACTCATTGATGTAGTTTTCCATGCTTTCCCACTCCGGTCGAGACAGGCTATACAACCTACTGGTCGGGAGCGGCGCGCCTGGGAGGAGGCCAATCCCACAATCGTACGGCCGGTGAGGGGGAAGGGAGCGTGCCTTATCTTTACAAAACACTTGCGCCAGGTCGTGATAAACAGACGGTATGGAGGACAGATCAGGCGGTTCTGAAATAGTTTTATTGGGTGGTAGGCTCATGGCGGGGGTGGCGGCCTTTAAACAGGACATGTGACACTCCTCCCCCCACCCCGAAATACTTTCTTTCCTCCAATTAATCACAGGGTTATGTTGACATAGCCAGGGATAGCCCAAGACTAGTGGTGTGAGTGGGGCTTTAAAGACGTACAACTGTATGGTTTCAACATGATTGCCAGAAAGAGACAGGGAAATCGGTTCTGTGACATGAGTAATGTCTGGAAGACACTGGCCACTAAGGGCTGTGACTTGGAGTGAATGAAACAGAGGCTCCGTGCTAAGACCTAATTTTAGCGCCAGCGAGGCATCAATAAAATTCTGTTCTGCCCCGGAATCGATCAGAGCGTCGAGAGAATGAGTCTTGAGACGAACCGTTAGCTTAGCCGCAATCATGAGACGAGGAGGAGACTGAGAACAGGTGACCTCGCCCACCCGTACACTCCTCGCTACTGGCGGGCGCTGTCTTTTGGCCGCGCCTGGCAATCCATGGCAATATGGCCCTTGCGGCCACAATAAAAGCACTCACCGGCTCTCCCGCGACGATACCGCTCCTCGGGCGACAGTCTGGAGCGGCCCAGTTGCATGGGCTGTTCACTTTCTTCCATGCTGTCCGACGAGTGACTGCCGCTAGATGCGCCCCCACCTGACGTCTCCATGTGCCCCGGGGGCCTCTGGGAAATGTAGTTTCCGGTTCCCCGACGCGCCCGTAGGTGCTCATCCAGCTTCACACATAGTGTAATCACATCAGACAGGGTCTTAGGAACATCTCTCATCATCAGCTCTCTCTTTAACTCATCACAAATATTATTCAAGAGAGTACTTATCAATGCCGACTGCCCCCAGCCAGTTTCTTCGGCCAAGGTCCAGATTTCGACCGAAAAATCCGCCATACTCTGCCTCCCCTGCTTCAAATTTAACAGTCTGTGGGCAGCCGCCTCCGCTCCGGTGCCTCTTTCAAAAACACTTTTAAATTTGGTGAGGAAGTCCTCGTAAGAAATGTCTGGGGCTGTTCTTAAAACAGCTTGCACCCAGTTTAATGCCGGCCCACGTAACAATTGAACCATAAAGGCGATTTTGGCCCCATCTGTCTCATATGTTCTTCGTAACTGATGGAATTGTAGGGTGATCTGAGTCAAAAATCCACCACATTTATCGAACTCACCCGAGAAAGGCTCCGGCGCTGGTAACGATCGCTCTGGAGGTTCAGTGGAAGCCGGCGTGGGGGAGACAGGCGGAGCGGCTGCAGATGGATTTGGAGCCGATAGCTGAGGAGGAACAGACGGAGGGGGTGAGGTTGGGCTTACTGACGGTAGACGTTGAGCGAGGGCTTGAGTGAGTGCGGCCAGTTGTTGATTTATGTGCTGAAGCATGTGTTCGTGGCGTTCCAGAATTGCCTCCGGGGTGAGGACGGGTTGCTGGGTGGGATTTGAGTCCGCTGAGTCCATGATGGCTGGATCGTTATTGTTACGGTTTGGAGGAGGACTCAAGCGCAGGACTCCGGTTCTGATGCTCACAAGAAGGGTTTATTTACAAGTCACCAGGTGTATATACAAGAATGTGCGGGGGGTGTTATATACAGCTGAGTGGGGGGAGAAGGGGTCTCCAGGGAAGTCCAAGGGAAAGCACGCGTTCTTCAGAATATCCACTCACACGATCACAGGCTCACACTCCGACACTGCCACACGGGAATCACACGGGGAAAAATCCAGGAAGCTCTGTAGACAGGGAGACAGGGTTAAGAACGACGCACAGAGGAAAACACTCTTAACTAAACTTGCTGTAGCTTGACTTCACTAACGCGTGGTAGACAACGATCCAGCGACGAACAGCAGTCACCTCCTGGCTTAAATGCTGCTCCCCTTAATGAGACCCAGGTGTCTCATCTCCCGAGGGCGTGGGCCGAGGGCGTGAACCCACAGTGAGTTCCGCCCCGGCGAGAGAGAAGAGGAAGAGAGGGAGAGAAACAGAGGGCTGATCAGCGTGCAGCTGATCCGCCTGGCCGTGACAATTGTTGCACTTCGTCTTATTGCACATGTGTGGATGTGTGTGTTTGATCAGTTGAAGTCTTTGTTGTGAAGTCTGTCAACAGTGGGGAGGAAAGACCTGCGAAATCTCTCCATCCCACATCGTGGGTGCCACAGCCTGCCACTGAAGGAGCTGCTCAGTGGTGTCAGAGTCTCCTGCATGGGGTGGGAGATGTTGTCCAACAGGGATGACAGCTTAGCCACCATTCTCCTGTCACTCACCACCTCCACTGAGTCCAAAGGGCATCCCAGAACAGAGCTGTTCAGTCTCTACCTGTCCCCGGCAGAGATGTTGCCACCCCAGCAGACCACACCATAAAAGATGGCTGAGACCACCACAGAGTCATAGACGGTCTTCAGAATTGGGCCCTAAACTTCAAAAGACCTGAGTCTCCACAGCAGGTACCAGCTCCTTGGTTTTATTAGTGTTGATCTTGAGGTAGTTCTGCTGGCACCCGTCCACAAAGCCTTGGGGTCAGTTCTCTGTACTCCTTGTCGTCCCCATCAGTGATGAGGCCGACTATTGCAGATTCATCAGAGAACTTCTGCAGGAAGCACTGGGTGGAGTTGTGGGAGAAGTCTGCAGTGTAGATGGTGAAGAGAAACGGAGCTAGAACCGTTCCCTGTGGGAGCCCCGTACTGCAGACGACCCTGTCCGACACACAGCCCTGAGTTCTCACATACTGTGGTCGGTTGGTGAGGTAGTCCAAAATCCAGGTAGTGAGGTAGTGGTCCACTCCTGTGTTTTCCAGCTTGTCCTTCAGGACCGTGGGCAGAATGGTGTTGAAGGCACTGGAGAAATCAAAGAACATGATTCTCACAGTGCTCCCAGCGGTCTCCAGGTGAGAGGGAGAACAATGTAGAAGGTGAATGACGGCGTCATCCGCTCCGATGCCAGGCTGGTAGGCAAACTGAAGTGGGTCCAGTGATGAGCTCACCAGGCGCCAAAGCTGAGCCAGGACCAGCCGCTCCAGGGTCTTCATCAGGTGGGATGTCAGAGCCACCGACCTATAGCTGTTGAGGTCCTTGGGGCGTGAAGTCTTTGGCCCTGGTACAACACAGGAGGTTTTCCAGAGCTGTGGGACTCTCCCCAGCCTCAGGCTCAGATTGAAGATGTGCTCCATCACTCCACACACTTGGTCTGCGCAGGAGCTGACAACCCTTGAGCTGATGCCATCTGGACCCGCTGCCTTCTTGCCTTTAATCCTCCTCAGTTCCCTCCTAACCTGTGTGGTTGAGAGGACAGGCTGTAGCCTTGTGTTGAGTGTGTATTGGATGCTGTTGTTGGGGGTGGGGAGGAGTGAGCAGGGTGAGTAGAGGAGGTGTGAAGTGTCTGAGGTGTCAGAGGTGAAACAGCAGCAGTGGGTGTGGGTGAGTCTGCAGCCGATGTTGAAGACTGCCTCATGGATGAATCAAATCTGTTGAAGAAATGATTCAGTTCATTTGCCCACCTCACATCCCTCCCAGGCAGAGAGTTCTGAAGTTTGTGGCCCAAGATGGTTCTGAGGCCTCTCCAGATTTCTCCAATGTTGTTTTGCTGAAGCTGGTTCTCCATCTTCTGCCTGTAGCTGTCCTTCCCATTCTTTATACAGTGGGGCAAAAAAGTATTTAGTCAGCCACCGATTGTGCAAGTTCCCCCACTTAAAATTATGACAGAGGTCAGTAATTTGCACCAGAGGTACACTTCAACTGTGAGAGACAGAATGTGAAAAAAAAATCCATGAATCCACATGGTAGGATTTGTAAAGAATTTATTGGTAAATCAGGGTGGAAAATAAGTATTTGGTCACCTCAAACAAGGAAAATCTCTGGCTCTCACAGACCTGTAACGTCTTCTGTAAGAAGCTTTTCTGTCCCCCACTCGTTACCTGTATGAATGGCACCTGTTTGAACTCATCATCTGTATAAAAGACACCTGTCCACAGCCTCAAACAGTCAGACTCCAAACTCCGCCATGGCCAAGACCAAAGAGCTTTCGAATGACACCAGGAAAAGTATTGTAGACCTGCACCAGACTGGGAAGAGTGAATCTACAATAGGCAAGCAGCTTGGTGTGAAAAAATCAACTGTGGGAGCAATCATCAGAAAATGGAAGACATACAAGACCACTGATAATCTCCCTCGATCTGGGGCTCCACGCAAGATCTCATCCCGTGGGGTCAAAATGATCATGAGAACGGTGAGCAAAGATCCCAGAACCACACGGGGGGACCTGGTGAATGACCTGCAGAGAGCTGGGACCAAAGTAACAAAGGTCACCATCAGTAACACACTACAACGGCAGGGAATCAAATCCCGCAGTGCCAGACGTGTTCTGCTGCTTAAGCCAGTGCATGTCCAGGCCCGTCTGAAGTTTGCCAGAGAGCACATGGATGATACAGCAGAGGATTGGGAGAATGTCATGTGGTCAGATGAAACCAAAGTAGAACTTTTTGGTATAAACTCAACTCGTCGTGTTTGGAGGAAGAAGAATACTGAGTTGCATCCCAAGAACACCATACCTACTGTGAAGCATGGGGGTGGAAACATCATGCTATGGGGCTGTTTTTCTGCCAAGGGGACAGGACAGAATGAATGGGGCCATGTATCGTGAGATTTTGAGCCAAAACCTCCTTCCATCAGTGAGAACTTTGAAGATGAAACGAGGCTGGGTCTTCCAACATGACAATGATCCAAAACACACCGCCCGGGCAACAAAGGAGTGGCTCCGTAAGAAGCATTTGAAAGTCCTGAAGTGGCCTAGCCAGTCTCCAGACCTCAACCCCATAGAAAATCTGTGGCGGGAGTTGAAAGTCCGTGTTGCTCGGTGACAGCCCCAAAACATCACTGCTCTCGAGAAGATCTGCATGGAGGAATGGGCCAAAATACCAGCTACTGTGTGTGCAAACCTGGTAAAGACCTATAGTAAACGTTTGACCTCTGTTATTGCCAACAAAGGTTATGTTACAAAGTATTGAGTTGTATTTTTGTTATTGACCAAATACTTATTTTCCACCCTACTTTACGAATAAATTCTTTACAAATCCTACCATGCGGATTCATGGATTTTTTTTTCACATTCTGTCTCTCACAGTTGAAGTGTACCACTGGTGCAAATTACTGACCTCTGTCATCATTTTAGGTGGGGGAACTTGCACAATCGGTGGCTGGCTAAATACTTTTTTGCCCCACTGTAAGTACTCTCAGCTCTCTCTGCACCCTTTTCAACTGCTCTTTGTCTCTGGATTTGAAGGCCCTCTTCTTCTGCTTGAGGACGGCTTTAATTTCTGTGGTAATCCATGATTTGTTATTAGAGAAACACCGCACAGTCCTGGTAGGTATGGTATTATCCACACAGAAGTTAATATAGTCCGTAATGCATGTCACAAGGCTGTCGATGTCCTCTCCGTGGTCGTCACAGTTCACCTCCCACACAGTAGACTCAAAACAATCTTTAAGAGCCTCCTCGCTCTCCTCCGACCATCTCTGCACTGTGCGCATGGCTGGTGGCTCCCTGCGCACTAAGGGCTCATACACATGGACAAGGTGCACCAGGGTGTGATCAGATCTGCCCAGGGGAGGTAGAGGTGATGAAATGTATGCCTCTTCAGCACTGGCATACAGTATGTCCAGTGTTTTCTTGTCTCTGGTTGGGCATGTCACATACTGGGTGGGCAGCGTGGAGTCCAGTGAGACATGATTAAAGTCCTCTGATATTAAAAGAAGGGCTCTTGGAGATTGCATTTGCAGTCTGCTGACCACAGAGTGGAGAGGGTCACATGCTGTATCTATGTTGGCTGAAGGGGGGACATACACCCTTATTGCGATAACATGTGAGAATTCCCTGGGGAGGTAGTACACACACATGCTAACGGCTAACAGCTCAATGTTGCAGAGTTCTTCTTTCACAGTGATGTGCCCAGGGTTACACCATCTGTCATTCACAAACACTGCCATCCCGATAGCGTCACGCTCGTGTCCGGAGTTAGCGGTGTTAGCCTGGACTCTGTTAGCATTATGATGCTACATTGCTGATACTCCCTCTGTGACCAGGTTAGCGACGTGAGGTCATCCATCTTAATGGGCAAAGATCTTACGTTTTCGATGATTACAGAAGGGAGAGATGGTCTATAACATCTCCTTCTCGGGTGACGGCGCTCCCTCACAGCACGACACCCCCGTCTTTTCTTCCTCGGCTCACTGGGAATGTCAAGTCTGTCTGCCGGCAGTACTGCTGTGGGACGCAGCGCTAACAGCTGATCCCTACTGTAAACAAAGGATTCCTGCAGTGGGTCCCCAAACACGGGTGAAAAAAGTAGAAAAAAACCAAGAAAAATGACCAAGACTAGCACAAAACGGTAGAACATGATTGCAGAGTCTAATTGCTAATACTTTAGTTATAAAAATCCATCCATCCATTCGCTTCTGCTTCTCCTTTTCAGGGTCGCGGGGGGGCGCTGGAGCCTATCCCAGCTGTCATAGGGCGAGAGGCAGGGTACACCCTGGACAGGTCGCCAGTCTGTCGCAGGGCTAAAATAGTTATAAAAATTACGAGAAAAAAAGATGAGAAAGAAAGAAACTCAGAATGAGCAGAGGTGCTGTAACAGGCTGCCACACACGGGGGGCGCCGGAAGTACCTGTGCACCTTATGGTCCCAAAAATACGGTAAGTCAGGCAAACTGACCTCAATGACCTTAAGGTAAATGTCACCAGGATTCAAACTATTCCAATATTTTTAGTAAATGCAGCTACGGTATCAATTTAAAAAGGTGACTTCCTACTAGAGTTATAGCCTTCACAATATTTTCCGAGATTAAAGTTGGATTAAAATGTTCGGATCTCTCGTGTCGTCCTTACATACCTCCACATTGGTGACCCCTGAGGCGAACATGCTAAGGTAAAAAGAAAAAGCCAGCTCCTGCCTGGAAACATCAGTGGCTGCCAGACTTCCACCTCCACCTATAGCTGAGTTTGCTGTAGCTTTTAAACTACTTGGATCTTTGCCTTCATGATGCCCCTTCATGGTTCGTGTGCATCAAAGTTCAGTTTGCTCTTCGTGGCATTTCATCTGATGACACAAAATACCATCATGTGATCTCATACACTGATCTCAAGGCGCTGCTTGTGCGGCGCTTCTCCCTTTCCAACGTGAAATGGTCCTAGAAACTCCTCCCTCTCTCGGGCCTGGGTGAATGTACTGCTCTTGAGCTCATGGAGAGCATGCTGTCCTTGCTAGGAACATATGATGGATGATTCCTCTTCTTTCAACAGCTGCCAGCTCTCTCAATGCTGTCATTTTCTTCACAACCCTGTTTTACTCGGGGTGCCGAGGCCTTGGTGCATGCTAATTTTGTAACTTCGCGAAACATATTTTAATGTTTGCTTTCTGAGTTTCCCTCACTACCTTTCCCTACTTTCTCAAACACTGTGATGAAGCACGAGGTGGACCTTATCACTCCGGTCGGCCCTTTGTTTGTGTGCGCACACCCTGCCTTGACCCTGCTAAACTGTCTGTCGCTCAGGAGGAGTATGCAACTATGGCGCGACTGAGAATTGTGCAGTGTTCGAATAGTCCCTGGACTTCCCCATTAGACGTGGCACCCAAATCTGACGGTCAGTGCAGGCCTTGTAGGAATTTTTGCCATCTAAATAATGTCACGGAAAGCAATTGTTATCCCATTCCGCACATTGAGAATTTTTTTGGCTCATCTCGCGGGGACTTTTTTCATCAATTTTTTCTAAAATTGATTTAGTGCAGGGGTATCACCAGGTTCCTGTGCGTGCTGAGGATGTCCCCAAAACCACCATAATAACTCAGTTCAGCCTTTTCAGGTTTTTGCACATGCCCTTCGGCCTGAGGGGTGCAGCCCAAACCTTCCAGCGTTTGACTAACTAGGTATTACGCGGGCTCTCCTTCGTTTTTGTATATCTAGATAATATCCTGGTGGCCAACAGATTGGAGGAACAGCACACCTGCGTCAGGTTTCTTGGCGCTTGGCAGCACATGGCCTGATCAATAACTTGTCTAAATGTCAGTTTGGTTTGCCAGTTCTACCGAGATTAAAGTTGCAGTAAAGTATTGGGATCCCTCGTGTCATCCTTACATACATCCTTACCTCCACAACATGAACATTTCAGATGATTTTATTTAAAATTATTATGGCATTTATTTAAAGAAATTATTAACACAAAATTTATTTGTTCTTTTCAACATTCCTGAAATTATTTACAATTTACCATATAGGTCACTTTAGTATTAAATCTAGATGGTACAAAGCACTATATCATTTCCAGAAATGGCCCACTACATTACATATAAATGCAAATATAATGCCAAACAGCAGTTGTCTCAAGGCCTGTTTTGCCTTTCAAATGGAGCTAAGAGAACGTGGTAGAAGGGAAAGTTTACTCCAGTTTTTTTTCATTTATTGGGAAAGGCAGAGGAAGGTGTTTATGTACACACAAAATATTGTTCTTATTTTGCTGGTTAAAAAAGAAGATACAAAGTGAACTCCCATCCTTTGTGCTCACTTCCTAATTACCTAGAGACACCCAAAAGACAAATGGCCCCTCTCAACAGTTGAGACAAATCATCTGGGAAGTAGGTAAGCAAAGGAGACTAAACATTGAGTAACAAATCCTCATTTCCTCCTAAGATGGCAGCAACTCTTTCATGAGGAATAACTCTTAACAATTCCCTGTACCACAAAGTAACAGTGGGAGGGTTATCCTTAACCCAGTTAATAAGAATACATTTCCAGTCCAGCAACAATAGTTTATCATCTAGTTTATGCTGCAAATAAGTTAATGCTGATTCTTTTGAAGGTAAACCAAGCATAAAAAATCCAGGGTCCCTTTAGGTCCGATTCGTAAAAATATTGCTGAGTTCTTGAGATATGGAACTTCAAAATCTTTTGATTAGTTTAAATTCCCAGAAGTAATGGGAAAAGGTACCAGTCTGTATTTGACATTTGATACAAAAAGGGGATACATGCGGTGTAATCTCATGCAAAACATTAGGAGCTATATATAGGCGGTGTAAAATTTTGTATTGGGTTTAAGCAAGCGGTTGCAAGTAAAAGTAGATCTAGCTATGATAATGGCTCCTTTCCAATACTCCTAAGTATATTCATTATTAAGATCTCTCTCCCATTTATGAATAGCACTCATTGTACAGCGTGGAACACATGGTTATTTCAAAGGATTTACTGCATCTTGCCTGTAATGGTGTTAGAGACTGATAAGCAGGCCAGAGTCTGTTTTTTTATCTTAAATTTTGTTGCATTTGTGTGCAGGTCTATAACTACTCACTCACATCCATTTCTTTCAGCAGCATAAAACATATCTTGCAGTGTACTGTAATGTTAATTATAAATCCTTTATCAGACAAAAATTACATTTAAATATGCATATACCCAGACTCTGTTATTTAATGTGTCACAGAATTGTAAGTGACTCGTAATGTCTACTAATGTAATATAAATGTAATAATAATAACAATAATGTAAACACAAAAATGGCAACATAATATAAATTGTTACTGATTGTTTTTTTTACTTTTAGCTTGTAGTTTTGCCCATGACATGTTTCTTGGTATTCTTTTCTGGCTTAAGAAATATTATGTAACACTTGGGTGCAAAAATACAAATTAATAAGCCAAAAGCTGAAGACAAAATTGCAAATATTTCTACAGCTACAGTGAACTTTCCAGGAGAACTGATGTATGCTGGGATGAATGTAATCCACACAGCACAGAATATCAGCAGGCTGAATGTGATCAATTTGGCTTCATTGAAATTATCAGGAAGTTTTCTTGCCATGAATGCAAGGATCAAACAAATGACTGCAAGGATCCCTATGTATCCCAACACTGCATAAAAAGCAGCCTGAGATCCTGTTTTACATTCCAGAACAATCATCCTATTGCTGTATGTGAACAACATATGTGGGTAAGGTGGGTTTAAAGTCAGCCATAATGCACATATTACCACTTGAATCAAAGTGCAGGAGCAAATGATGATTCTTTGTTGTGCATGACCAAACTTTCCAGCAATGTTGTTGCCAGGAAATGTGGCTTTGAAGGCTGTGACAACAACAATGGTTTTTCCCAAGACACAGGAAATGCAAAGAGCAAATGTCACACCAAAAGCGGTGTGACGCAGCATGCATGTCCAGACTGTTGGTTGACCAAGAAAAGTAAGAGGACAGAGAAAACACAGAAAAAGAGAAAACAATAAGAAAGAGCTCAGCTCAAAGTTGCTGGCTTTTATCACAGGAGTTTCTCTGTAGTTGATAAAAACCACCATTGTGGCAAGGGAGAGAGAGGCCCCTAACAGGGATACAAGTGTTAGAGCTATTCCCATGGGCTCATGATATTTCAGGAACTCAATAGTTCTAGGAATGCAATCATCTTTTCTCTCATTGGACCAGTATTCCTTTGGACAAGGTGTGCAGTCTGCTGCACCTGTTGAGGATAAATAGAAAGGGTCAGTGGTGTATCTAGATGTACATTTGGGATAATAATAAATTAAAAATCTACTTTAAAAAAGCATATGACGCAATAAGACATTAATATTTTAAATATTAGCTATATGTAGACACTAAACATGTCATGTTATAATGTACACGTTCAACGTTTACAGGATATACACTCTTGATATGTTTCTGTCTACCTGTTGAGTTGGCTATAGTTCCATCAGCACAGGGAACACAGTCAAAACAACATATAGGTTTTCCCTGAATTTGAGCTTTTCTGGTTCCAACTGGGCAAACATTAGAACACACCGATGTGGGCATCTGTAGCAAAAGAAATATTTAAGTATTGTAGAGGTAAATGATTATGTGTTAACAAGAGAATAATAAAGGATGAGATACTAAAAGTGTACTGCATGTAAAAATAGAGAGACATCATGATTACTTTTTTCCCTGTCCTCCACACTATCTTTTCCTCCTCGATGCTGAGCTTGTAATCACCATTTGCAGCAAATGTCAAATGACCAAGTGTCACATGTTGCACTTTTCCATTTATCAACTGCCAGTTAATGACATCATAAGAAGCAGGAGGATCGCCATTCTCATCAAAAAACACCTCATCACCAAACTGATTTGTGAAATTCACCTTTTGTAACTTTTTACTGACCTAGAAAGGAAAGGATTATGTATTAGGTATGTATAAACGTTCAATTATTGGTTTTGTTTAAACAATTTGAACTATTGTAACTTTCAGTTAAACAATTTCTCACCTCCTTGGGCTTTATTTCTGACAGGTTTAAACATCGCTTTACTGTTTGTGCTCCAACTGGTTGGCAGAATACCAGCTGATGCAGAGCATGTGCAATAGCATAAACTGCTTTATAGACATTATAGGTCACTCTGAGCTCTGTGACATTGAAGAAATCATGCTCGGAATTCATTAATGTTTCATTGCCTGTACATCTTTTGGTTGTGTCCTCAGTAGCTGCATGTACCCCTTGCAAAACAGGTGTGCAGCCCACCATAATCTCCCAGAAATCCTTCACAAAAGGTGCATTGGGATCTGTATAAGGACTAATACTTGTAAGAAAGTGTTTAAGTTTAGGAATAGCCATCTTCTGCATTACAAATCCCACTGTTCCGCCAAAGGATCTATGTATTTCAGGTGTGGATGGTCGAGGTGCTGTTATCCAAGCCACACAAGAAATCCACTGAATTCCTGTAATGTTCTGGTTCACAATCTCTTGCATCAAAGGATAAAAGTCACCCTCAGAAGAAAAAGCCAAAATTACTTTGACAGATGACTGTTTTATTATTTCCACAACTTCTAGAAATTTATCTCTTGTGTACGTGCGTAGAACTGATGCAACAAAAGCAACACAAACCCCAAACTTTTCAACCTCCTCCTTAAAGGCAAGAATTCCATTACGTCCATAATCATTGTCTGCCTGTATGGCTCCAATCCACTGCCATCCAAAATGTTTGACCAGTGCAGCCAAAGCTTTTGCCTGGAAATAGTCGCTGGGGATTGTTCTAAAAAATGTAGGATATTTAGTTCTGTCACTCAGACAAGCACACGTTGAGAAGTAGCTGATCTATAAAAGAGAAAAGAACACTGAAACAGTGTGCATGCAACGATACATCATACAATGCCAAAACATCAAATATCATTTAGCATCATAAAACATACAACTTTATCTCTTACTATTGGCATATGAAATGGTCCAAGAATTCCAGCAGCAGCTATTGACTGAGATGACCCAGACTCTGCTATGAGGGCAGATATAGCTGGAGGGCAATGAGAAGTCACACTTGCCTCCTCTGCTCCACTAGCCAGCGTTAGAGCAGCACGTAAAGTATTTGTAGGAGATGCACAAGAGTTAAGGATCCTATAGCCAAGAGATATGTTTGGAAGCAGAGCAGGATCGTTGTTGATTTCTTCAATGGCAAATATCATTGCCTGTGTCCATCGATAAATTCGCAGGTCAAATCTAAGGACATTTTAGTGATTGATACAAGTCATAAAGTAACCCAGCCATTGCTTCCCATGTATGTAAAGTACAATGTCAAGAATGAAAACACAAATAAACATACATGCATGACAAATGAAAAAGCCACTTGTGGTAACTCATACCCTTCACACTGCACTTTAGGTGGCTCCTTGTCAAATGTATAAGTGCTGAGTATCTCTTTGTTTAAAACTGGGAAGATTCCTCCGATCATTATGTCACCTTCCTTAAACAAACTTGGCATATCAAACCTGCCAAAAAGTTCACAGCCAGATACTGTGTCTGTGCTGAGAACACACAGAAATAGGAGGATACCTCTTTGCATGTTTGCACTGCATTGCCATATAGGCATGAGAGCACAGTTCTTATAACAACAGTATCACATGTAGTCAATGTGCTATAATTTCCCTAAGGCCTCAGTGATCTTAGATTGGCAAACTTGGAATCAGGAAATTAATGCTCTACACGTATTGTTAAATGTCAGTAAACTATCTTGTATCGAAAAGTGTCTAAAACTACTTTTGCAATGCACATTAATCATAAAGAAATTTGAAAGGGACTTTAGAAAACTCTTTAGCTAGGTAATGTATAAGTTATCCATAGTCTTTCAGTTTTTCAGTTTTTCACAGACAGGGTAAATACAATTATTGCCCCTATAAGTAGATTAATTTAGCTTTAAATGATGAATTATTCGTTTTGATTTTGCTTTTTAACCCTTTACAGCCGATCGGAGCGGGCACGCTCTGTTTTGCGTAACTATTTTTAAATCCCGGTAGCTCTGCAACCAAGTAAGCTAGCGCAATAATTTTTTTTGCATATGAAACTGGAGGAGTTGTACTTACATCTTATGCCATCAGCTTGTCCTAGGTCACAGTTTCCTTCCACATATAGCTTTGCAAAAACTGCATAAAAATCACTTGCAGCAACAAAAACATGATATTCCAGAAACACGCTTCGCCGATCCATCAGCTGTTTGTAACACTTCCTACGTCCATCAGCGCGAACTATCACATGACCGCATGACCTGCCCGAAACCGGAAGTGACGTCATTTTGCGGAAATGTAGTTTTTTACGATCGGGGCCTTATGAGCTTGTGTTTTACTTGTTATGTGTTTTAAAAAGTTATGTTTGACTTTATGACTTTCTGTGTCGTTTCTGGGATGCTTAAGACTCATATTGCACTGCTGGAAATAGTTTATTTTGATGCATATGCTGTTATTTTGCAAATTTGCACTATAATATTTATTTTCGTTTTTCCTGCAGTATATAAAAATTGGTGTATTTCAAAAATAAAACTATGAAGACACTCAAAATAAATTTCCTGTGGTGGGAAACTAGTTTGTGTAACTTTTTTGTATTTACAGTTTTGAGGGATAAGCCTCTTAAATTTCTCTAACTAGAAATATATGTTAAAAAAACAAAAACGATTTTCAATTTTTTTGTAGTTTATTGCACTTTTTTGCAATTTATGTAATTACTATGCACCTAATGCAGACATATTATTAAAGTTTGGGCTATAATGGTTGTATTGATGTATAGCAACTTGAAATGCTCCCAAAAATGGCTCCACAGCATGTAAAAATATAATATAAGCTCTGGCGAACTTGGTTCTATGGTAGGTCTTAAAGGGTTAAAAGTTAAATTGCATTACATTTTTGTTTTTGTACACAAAACTATCTATCTATCTATCTATCTATGTGTGTGTGTGTGTGTGTGTGTGTGTCTATATTGCATGAAAAAAAATCTGTCGTGATTCATTGGCAGCATTATTATTAAATTACAATTTTGTGTAATCTATACCTTTGTGCCAATTCCTTGTCTCATAACAGATCTTAAAGGCAGCGATAAACGATTTCAATAGATATATTTAATAATAATAGCAATAGCAACTGGACAGGCAAAACAGAGAAGCAAAAAAGTTCTTTTTTTTTCTTTAGATGGGCTTATTCATCATAAGGGCAGTGCCCTGGGGCGCACTGCCTCTGTCATTGCGCCCCAGGGCAGCTGTGGCTACAATGTAGCTCGCTATCGCCAGTGTGTGAATGTGTGTGTGAATGGGTTAATGACTGAATGTAGTGTAAAGCGCTTTGGGGTCCTATGGACTAGAAAAGCGTTATACAAATGCAGGCCATTTACCATTTACCATATAATTAATTTTGAGGTTTGATGAGCTGCTTAGTAACATGATCACATGATTTACACATTTTTAATATGAAGGCTTCTGTAAAATCAGCCAGAGTGATCTAGATGTGAGTAACATATATATATATATATATATATATATATAAAACACCCAGCACGCCCCTGCGGGCGGTTTATCCTTCAAGCTCGGGTCCTCTACCAGAGGCCTGGGAGCTTGAGGGTCCTGCGCAGTATCTTAGCTGTTCCCAGGACTGCGCTCTTCTGGACAGAGATCTCCGATGTTGTTCCCGGGATCTGCTGGAGCCACTCGCCTATCTTGGGAGTCACCGCACCTAGTGCTCCGATTACCACGGGGACCACCGTTACCTTCACCCTCCACATCCTCTCGAGCTCTTCTCTGAGCCCTTGGTATTTCTCCAGCTTCTCGTGTTCCTTCTTCCTGATATTGCTGTCATTCGGAACCGCTACATCGATCACTACGGCCGTCTTCTTCTGTTTGTCTACCACCACTATGTCCGGTTGGTTAGCCACCACCATTTTGTCCGTCTGTATCTGGAAGTCCCACAGGATCTTAGCTCGGTCATTCTCCACCACCCTTGGGGGCATCTCCCATTTTGACCTCGGGACTTCCAGGTTATACTCGGCACAGATGTTCCTGTACACTATGCCGGCCACTTGGTTATGGCGTTCCATGTATGCCTTGCCTGCTAGCATCTTGCACCCTGCTGTTATGTGCTGGATTGTCTCTGGGGCATCTTTACACAGCCTGCACCTGGGGTCTTGCCTGGTGTGATAGACCCCAGTCTCTATGGATCTTGTGCTCAGAGCTTGTTCTTGTGCTGCCATGATTAGTGCCTCTGTGCTGTCTTTCAGTCCAGCTTTGTCCAGCCACTGGTAGGATTTCTGGATATCAGCCACCTCCTCTATCTGCCGGTGGTACATACCGTGCAGGGGCCTGTCCTTCCATGCTGGTTCCTCGTCTCCCTCCTCTTTCTTGGGTTTCTGCTGCCTGAGGTATTCACTGAGCACTCGGTCAGTTGGGGCCATCTTCCCAATGTATTCTTGGATGTTCGTTGTCTCATCCTGGACTGTGGTGCTGACACTCACCAGTCCCCGGCCCCCTTCCTTCCGCTTAGCGTACAGCCTCAGGGTGCTGGACTTGGGGTGAAACCCTCCATGCATGGTAAGGAGCTTTCTTGTCTTTATGTCAGTGGCTTCTATCTCCTCCTTTGGCCAGCCTATTACCCCAGCAGGGTACCTGATCACGGGCAGGGCGTACGTGTTGATGGCCCGGATCTTGTTCTTACCATTCAGCTGACTCCTCAGGACTTGCCTGACCCTCTGCAGGTACTTGGTGGTTGCAGCTTTTCTAGCGGCCTCTTCATGGTTCCCATTCGCCTGCGGGATCCCCAAGTACTTGTAACTGTCCTCTATGTCTGCAATGTTTCCTTCTGGTAGTTCAATCCCCTCAGTTCTGACTACCTTCCCTCTCTTTGTTACCATCCGACTACACTTCTCCAGTCCGAACGACATTCCAATGTCATTGCTGTATAGCCTGGTAGTGTGGATCAGTGAATCAATGTCTCGTTCACTCTTGGCATACAGCTTGATGTCATCCATGTACAGGAGGTGGCTGACAACTGCTCCGTTCCGTAGTCGGTATCCGTAGCCAGTCTTGTTAATGATCTCACTGAGGGGGTTCAGGCCTATGCAGAACAGCAGTGGGGACAGAGCATCTCCTTGGTAGATCCCGCACTTGATGGTGACTTGTGCTATGGGCTTGGAGTTGGCCTCTAGTGTTGTACGCCACATCCCCATTGAGTTCCTGATGAAGGCTCTTAGGGTCCCATTGATCTTGTACAATTCTAGGCATTCCAGTATCCAGCTGTGGGGCATTGAGTCATAGGCCTTCTTGTAATCAATCCAGGCAGTGCACAGGTTGGTCAGTCTGGTCTTGCAGTCTCGGCTGACTGTTCTGTCTACCAGTAGCTGGTGTTTTGCGCCTCTGGTATTCTTGCCAATTCCTTTCTGTGTCCCGCTCATGTATTGACCCATGTGCCTGTTCATCTTAGCCGATATGATGCCTGACAGGAGCTTCCATGTAGTACTGAGGCAGGTTATTGGTCGGTAGTTGGAGGGGACCGGTCCCTTCTTGGGGTCCTTGGGGATCAGGACCGTCCGGCCTTCAGTTAGCCATTCCGGGTGTATCTCGTTAACTAGCAGCTGGTTCATTTGTGCTGCCAGACGCTCGTGGAGTGCAGTTAGCTTCTTCAGCCAGTAGGCGTGAACCATGTCGGGCCCTGGTGCTGTCCAACTCTTCATACTGGAGACCCTTTCTTGGATATCTGCCACTGTGATGGTTACTGGACCCTGTTCAGGGAGGTCTCTGTGGTCTGCCCTCAGATCCTCTAGCCACTGAGCATTGCCGTTATGGGTTGCATCCTTCTCCCATATGCTCTTCCAGTATTGCTCCGTCTCCAGCCTTGGTGGTGCTGTTCTCTTATTGTTCCCTTGCCACTGAGAGTACACCTTTGCTGGTTCTGTGGAGAACAGCTGGTTTATTCTCCTGCCTTCTATCTCTCTGGTGTACCTCCTCAAGCGGCTGGCCAAGGCTGTGAGTCTTTGCTTGGCAGTTTCCAAGGCCTCAGGTATGGACAGCTTGCTGTATTTCTTAGGCACCTTATTCGTCGCACCTTTCTGCAACTCCGTTGCAGAGTTGCACCTTCTGCAACTCTGCAACTCAATAGGATGAGGGACCTATGGATATATATATATATATATATATATATATATATATATATATATATATATATATATATATATATATATATAAATAAGATCCTGTGGGACTTCCAGATACAGACGGACAAAATGGTGGTGGCTAACCAACCGGACATAGTGGTGGTAGACAAACAGAAGAAGACGGCCGTAGTGATCGATGTAGCGGTTCCGAATGACAGCAATATCATGAAGAAGGAACACGAGAAGCTGGAGAAATACCAAGGGCTCAGAGAAGAGCTCGAGAGGATGTGGAGGGTGAAGGTAACGGTGGTCCCCGTGGTAATCGGAGCACTAGGTGCGGTGACTCCCAAGCTAGGCGAGTGGCTCCAGCAGATCCCGGGAACAACATCGGAGATCTCTGTCCAGAAGAGCGCAGTCCTGGGAACAGATAAGATACTGCGCAGGACCCTCAAGCTCCCAGGCCTCTGGTAGAGGACCCGAGCTTGAGGGATAAACCGCCCGCAGGGGCGTGCTGGGTGTTTTTTTTTTTTTTGTGTATATATATATATATATATATATATATATATATATATATATATATATATATATATATATGCAGAGGAGGCTACCCCCCCCCCCCCCCCCCGTCCCCTTCTGGCTGCCTCTGCCTCAATTTTATCCCACAACTTAGACATTCACATTATTCACACTCTCATTACACATACATATAGGATCTTGGGGGTGGGCACAATCACGGAGTCCAAATTACCATCAGGGTGTATACCTCACCCCTGACGTCGTTGCCCACCTCTCAATTTTAAATACACTTAGTCATTGAGGGCTAGCAGGAGGGACTATGCGCTTACCTGCTGCTCCTTGGCAGGTAGCTCCATGCCCTCCTGGGTTTTAATTGCACCTTAGAACACATATGCATCAACACTACAATGAGCGGGTGGAGGGAGGTTTGGAGTCTTCTCCCACCCCCATTCTCTGCGGCCTGCTGGAGCGGGAGGGCTAGTAGGAGGAGTTGGCCGTCCGACTGCGGTCTGGGGTGTGGGGCCTCCCTGCTGCTGCGGAGTCGGGGTGGTCTGCCTCTCCCCACCGCAGGGAAAAGGGTAACACCACCTGGGTCTGGGTGCAATTCCCCCCTCCAGGGGCAAGGGTACCTAGACCTGGTTTGTAGAGTACGCTTGGGGAGTGTGATTGTGTGTACAGCGTCTCTTTATGTCTGTCTCCACGTTGGTTGAGTGTGGAGTGAGTGCATATGAGAGTATGAGGGTGGGAATGGATGTTTGTGTCTGTGTGTGCCTGTATGTCTGTGTCTATATGTCAGGTTGGGTATCAGACGCCACCTCTCTGGGGACACCTCAGGCCCTCCAAGGTTTGGAGGCCTATCTCCACCCACCACCACTTCCCCTGCCGGTGGCGGACTCCCTCAGGTGTCGGTGTGTTGGTGGTTCTTTGTGTCTGGGGGTGGGCGTCCGGGTACACACCGGCTCACTCCTTGGCGGCCGCTTGTCGGGGCCTGGGGCCTGGGGCTCGCTCGGGCCCCTTTGGAGGTGGGGTGCCCCCGGCCTCTCGGCCTGGGGCTCGGTCACTCAGGCACAGCTGGGGGCCGGCGGAGCTCACGGGCGCGTCACTGCAACTCCCCCTGACTTCTGCTCCGCGGCTGCTGGGCGAGCCCTCATCTGGGACTCTCCTCAGCTCTTACTGGAACAGTGGCGCGGCTGCCCCTCTGTTGGTCTTCCATGGTCTCTTGTGTTCTGGGGGCCTCTGGATGTCTGGAGTTTTGATCTCCTCCATACCCGCTTCACACCCTGGAGGACGGGGCTGTGGCCCCCCCACACTCCCTAGCAGATCATTACATGGAGAAACCTTTGGAATGCAAGCATGCTGATCCACACAGGTATGCACACATGGGTATTCACAGACGCGGACTAAAGCTTTCTTGGCTGCTGCCTCAAAGCACACTGTGCGCTGTCTATCTTGCGTGCTGCACAATATCGTTTATTATTTAGTATCTACTGTTATCTACTGCTAGCTAGTTTATTGTGATGGTGCTTTGTTTTCTCTATTATTATGTTGCTCTTTGTTGTTTGCTGTCTCCTCTGTTTGTTTTTTTTGTTTGTTTGTTTTTTTTCTCCATACAGGTGACCCAGGAGTTCTTTTTTTTTTTCTCTCTCCTCCCCCCCCTTCTCACCGTCTCTTCTCCCCTTTGGTTTTCTTTCTTTCTCTCCCCCTCTTTCTCTCATTCATTCCCCCTGTCCTATTTATTAAAAAAAAAAAAAAAAAAAAAAAAAATGACAAAGGATGAACTGAAGCTCTGCCATCACGTAATGTCGCATACTGCTGTTTCTGATGTCATTTAAAAAAAAAAAAAAAAAAAAAAAAAAAAAAAAAAGATACTGCGCAGGACCCTCAAGCTCCCAGGCCTCTGGTAGAGGACCCGAGCTTGAGGGATAAACCGCCCGCAGGGGCGTGCTGGGTGTTTTATATATATATATATATATATATCTATATATATATATATATATATATATATTAGGGGTGCAACGATATTCGTATCGATATTGAACCGTTCGATACAGCGCTTTCGGTACGGTACGCATATGTATCGAACAATACAACATTTGTAATTTATTTTATCAACTTTCCTTCTGACGATGCTGTGTGTGTTGAGCGCTCAGTGAATCTGCGTTCGACTACTCCGCCTAGGCTGCACTGTCGAGCGCAGATCCACTGAGCGCTCAACACAGACAGCATAGTCAGAAGGAAGAGCGCAGGGCAAGCTAGCGAGACAGAAGTTAAGCTCTCCTTGCAACATGGACCTCCCCCACCCTCATTCAGATCTGGCGTTTGGAATTATTTTGGTTTTCATGTGACGTATGACCCTGAAGGTAAGCGAGTCATGGACTAAAGTAAAACAGTATGTTGGATGTGCCATGCAATGCTCAATTACATGGGTGGGAACTAGTGTGTTAGCGCAGTTAGCTCGTTAACGTGTTGGCCGTCTAGCCCCATGCACGGGGAGATCTGCGGTAGCTCGTTAACGGAGATTTGCCGTGTTGTGGCGTTAAGGTCATTTCAACGAGATTAACCTGAAAGCACTAGTGGGAACACAACGAATATGACTGCACATTTATGCCAACATCATCCTAGTGCAAAGACAAAAACAACAAGCATGCTACTAACTTTAGCCGAGTCATTTAGACAGCTGTTAGCACATGATTCTCCTTATGCTGCTGAGAATATAGCCCAGAAGAAGCGGATAGTATAGCTTTTATTTTGGAAAGAGACATTTCTCTGTAATAAACTCTCTTTTCCAAAGATGAGTGATTCCTCAATCAGATACAGGGCTCGCAATATCGGTAGCCCAACGTCCTGGGGCTAGCGATTTTTTCAGTCGGGCTACCAAAATCTATCTCTGCCCTGCCCGTCGGGCTATTGTAGGAAGGAAAAATATATGTCAATGCTTTTGCATTCTTTCAGAAATGTAGCTGGGTAATTATGTCATTGGCATCGGTGAGCCACTGTCAATATGTGACATATTGAAATCGCGTTTGAATTTGCACTTGTTTTTTTGCTTTCACTTTGCAATCGTGCGAACTGTGTATAGAGAGCGACAGCACTGATTGGTGAGTGATGATAATTTGTGCACCAATTCCTCTGACATCGTCTTATCAATCGTTAGCTTACTATGCAAACATGACAAGTGAAATCTCCCGCAGCAAGCTTAAACATGTGAGAGGTTGATCGCGCAGAGAATCGCTGAGCTTATGTGAGTGCGTGTGTAAAAGCAGCAGGACATATATTTTAGTTCTGCTGAGCCAAATAAGACAGGTCAGGGTGAAGAAGTGACAGCCAAAGAAAAGCTTACCACAAAATGGAGAAGTTATGACAAATCAGACTATAAGGCAAAAAGAAAGTGCAGCTTTATGGTTTCATGGACAAAAGAATTTCTGTGGCTGCAGTATGACGAGCTGAATAACCAGGGCTGCACATAAGTGGTCCGCAGGTGCGCATTCGCTGTCAAAATAAAAAACACGCACAAGGGTTAGGGTTAAATTTAAAAACTGTACTTTTGAGTTAAAATATATATTTATAATTTTAATAAATGACAAATTAAAAAGGCATGAACATTTTTTTTGTATCGAAAAAATATCGAACCGTGACGCCAAAGTATCGAACTGAACCGAACCGTGAATTTTGTGTATCGTTGCACCCCTAATATATATATATATATTAGGGGTGCCTTTTTAATTTGTCATTTATTAAAATTTTAAATATATATTTTAACTCAAAAGTACAGTTTTTAAATTTAACCCTAACCCTAACCCTTGTGCGTGTTTTTTATTTTGACAGCGAATGCGCACCTGCGGACCACTTATGTGCACCCCTGGTTATATAGCTCATCATATTGCAGCCACAGAAATTATTTTGTCCATGAAACCATAAAGCTGCACTTTCTTTTTGCCTTATAGTCTGATTTGTCATAACTTTTCCGTTTTGTGGTAAGCTTATCTTTGGCTGTCACTTCTTCACCATGACCTGTCTTATTTGGCTTAGCAGAACTGAAATATATATCCTGCTGCTTTTACACACGCACTCACATAAGCTCAGCGATTCTCTGCGCGATCAACCTCTCACATGTTTAAGCTTGCTGTGGGAGATTTCACTTGTCATGTTTGCATAGTAAGCTAACGATTGATAAGACGATGTCAGAGGAAGTGGTGCGCAAATTATCATCACTCACCAATCAGTGCTGTCGCTCTCTATACATAGTTCGCGCGATTGCAAAGTGAAAGCAAAAAACAAGCGCAAATTCAAACGCGATTTCAATATGTCACATATTGACAGTGGCTCGCCGATGCCAATGACATAATTACCCAGCTACATTTCTGAAAGAATGCAAAAGCATTGACATATATTTTTCCTTCCTACAATAGCCCGACGGGCAGGGCAGAGATAGATTTTGGTAGCCCGACTGAAAAAATCGCTAGCCCCAGGACGTTGGGCTACCGATATTGCAAGCCCTGTATCTGATTGAGGAATCACTCATCTTTGGAAAAGAGTTTATTACAGAGAAATGTCTCTTTCTGTTAATGGAAAATTGTATTTAGTAGTCAGTATAATCTTTTAGTGATATAAGTTTGCATATGGTAGAATACTGCATGTAGTTATTTGTATTAGGAAATATTCAACCATGTATACTTAGAGGCATATAATTAATTGTGTGTGATCTCTAACAGGCTGCAAAGGCTTGGTGTGTATTCCACACTAGAATGCACACCCACATCCTGGGAGCACGAGAGAGGTCATACCTTCTCTTATTGTTTTACGGCAGGATTAACGTAGCTATGTCTGTTTTAGTTTAAGTGCTTCTTTACATATAGATGAACTGCTGGACTTCCTCACCATGTTATTTAGGGTGAGGGGGAGACTACCCTTTCCTGACCAAGGATGTATCTTTTGTGCTTTTATGACCCTTTGATCAGCAGGACACACACACACACACACACACCACTGAAGTATAAATAAAGACCAGGGCAAAGCTCAGCGCGAGTCTCTGAGACTGCCCTTGCTAGCAAGAACTCTGTGTGTTTCTCTTCTCTGAGTCTTTACTGAAGAAGTGTTTTAGAATATTTTCCCTAACATTTCCAAAATAAAAGCTATACTATCCGCTTCTTCTGGGCTATATTCTCAGCAGCATAAGGAGAATCATGTGCTAACAGCTGTCTAAATGACTCGGCTAAAGTTAGTAGCATGCTTGTTGTTTTTGTCTTTGTACTAGGATGATGTCGGCGTAAATGTGCAGTCATATTCGTTGTGTTCCCACTAGTGCTTTCAGGTTAATCTCGTTGAAATGACCTTAACGCCACAACACGGCAAATCTCCGTTAACGAGCTACCGCAGATCTCCCCGTGCATGGGGCTAGACGACCAACACGTTAACAAGCTAACTGCGCTAACACACTAGTTCCCACCCATGTAATTGAGCATTGCATGGCACATCCGACATACTGTTTTACTTTAGTCCATGACGCGCTTACCTTCAGGGTCATACGTCACATGAAAACCAAAATAATTCCAAACGCCAGATCTGAATGAGGGTGGGGGAGGTTCAATTTGCCATGTTGCAAGGAGAGCTTAACTTCTGTCTCGCTAGCTTGCCCTGCGCTCTTCCTTCTGACCATGCTGTCTGTGTTGAGCGCTCAGTGGATCTGCGCTCGACAGTGCAGCCTAGGTGGAGTAGTCGAACGCAGATTCACTGAGCGCTTAACACAGACAGCATCGTCAGAAGGAAAGTTGATAAAATAAAAATTTTGTATTGTTCATACATATGCGCACCGAACCGAAAGCACTGTATCGAACGGTTCAATATCGATACGAATATCGTTGCACCCCTAATATATATATATATATATATATATATATATATATATATATATATATATATATATATATGTATATATATATATATATATATATATATATGTGGCTGGACAAAGCTGGACTGAAAGACAGCACAGAGGCACTAATCATGGCAGCACAAGAACAAGCTCTGAGCACAAGATCCATAGAGGCTGGGGTCTATCACACCAGACAAGACCCCAGGTGCAGGCTGTGTAAAGATGCCCCAGAGACAATCCAGGACATAACAGCAGGGTGCAAGATGCTAGCAGGCAAGGCATACATGGAACGCCATAACCAAGTGGCCGGCATAGTGTACAGGAACATCTGTGCCGAGTATAACCTGGAAGTCCCGAGGTCAAAATGGGAGATGCCCCCAAGGGTGGTGGAGAATGACCGAGCTAAGATCCTGTGGGACTTCCAGATACAGACGGACAAAATGGTGGTGGCTAACCAACCGGACATAGTGGTGGTAGACAAACAGAAGAAGACGGCCGTAGTGATCGATGTAGCGGTTCCGAATGACAGCAATATCAGGAAGAAGGAACACGAGAAGCTGGAGAAATACCAAGGGCTCAGAGAAGAGCTCGAGAGGATGTGGAGGGTGAAGGTAACGGTGGTCCCCGTGGTAATCGGAGCACTAGGTGCGGTGACCCCCAAGCTAGGCGAGTGGCTCCAGCAGATCCCGGGAACAACATCAGAGATCTCTGTCCAGAAGAGCGCAGTCCTGGGAACAGCTAAGATACTGCGCAGGACCCTCAAGCTCCCAGGCCTCTGGTAGAGGACCCGAGCTTGAGGGATAAACCGCCCGCAGGGGCGTGCTGGGTGTTTTGTTTTTTTTTGTGTATATATATATATATATATATATATATATATATATATATATATATATATATATATATATATATGTATGTATGTATGTATATATATGTATAGGGAACTGTGAAATTACATAAAAGATGAACAAATACAAAAGAGTCGAATGGGTTGTGGATGGGATCTTTAAATGGGGCAGATTATGTTACAGCTGAGGAGCTGAAAGAGTTAAATCCCATCAAATGTTTAAAACCACTTGAAAAATGGCAAAAACTCATGCAATTTCTTGAAAACAACACTTAAACTGAAACATGTTGTTTTACAGCTTATTAAAAGCTTAGGACCATACCTCCAAAAAAAACCACACCCACCCCCCCAAAACAGAAAGTTCCAAACAAGAACTCAGTAATGAGTAACTCCACTGTTATTGTTTTCACTTAATAAAATGTGTTGCAGCATGCTTGATGCAAGCATTTTCATGAGGTGAGTGGGAACATTTCTCCAAGTGGTGAAGACGGCCGCACGGCGGGCATCTACTGTCTGGAACGGTTGTCCATTTTAGAGAACTTCCCTTGCCATCCATCCCCAAAGGGTCTCAAATGGATTTAGATTAGGGAACACGCAGGATGGTCCTAAAGAGTGATGGTATTCTCCTGGATGAAGTCCCTTGTCCTGCGGGCATTGTGTACTGTAGCGTTGTCCTGTTGAAAAAGCCTGTCGTTCCTACACAGACAAGGGCCCTCAGTCATGAGGGATGCTCTCTGCACCATCTGGACATAGACAGTGGCTTTTTGATGCCCCTGCACCTCCTGAAGCTCCATTGTTCCACTGAAGGAAAAATCACCCCAGACCATTATTGTACCGCGACCACTGTGCCGTGTCAAAAACATGTCAGGTGGGATCTGCTTGGCATGCCAGTAATATTGGGAACCATCACGACCATGAAGGTTACATTTTTTCTCATCAGAGAATAAAACTTTCTTCCACCCTTTAAGGTCCTATGTTTGATGCTGTCTTGTAAAGCTCAAATGGTCAGTTCTGTGGTGTTTAAGGAGACTAGGCCTTTGAAGACATTTCTTGTTTTTGAAGCCCTTCAGTCTCAGATACCAGCTGATGTTTATGGGGCTCCAATCAGCACCCCTTTTGATCAGGACTGTATAATAACTAAGAATTCAATTGCACAATTTTTATGGATCAATTTACAACAATCCTACAAATTATTCATAGTTCACCATGTGGGCTACTTTATCATGATATCCAGATGACACATTACTAAAGTCACTTCATCCTTTCCAAAAATGGCCCACATTTACAATTTTACATGGACCAGTTGATGGTCACAGTAAATTTTTGAGCAAATAAATAACATAGAGAGAGTTTTTGAGGTTTTCTTTTACTTATATTTCAGTTTCTGCCTAAACCTATTTTGCTGTTCAGAAGCTCAAAGAGCATCCACTTGGGTTTATTTATTTAGGAAAAAAAGAGGAAGGTGTGTAATTAGGGAAATTTTATTCAACCGCCAACTAGAAGTCGCACAATATTTGCAGCAGGGCTTTAATGAATATTTACTTATACAAAAGTAAATGTAATTTCATTTCATTTCAGGGAAAAACAACCTCTAAAAACAACAACAACAACAAAAAAAAAAAACCGCTTTAGCTCCATGGTGTTTAAATTACCACAGTTTTTCACTTTTCAAGGTCACAGACAGGGGATATACAATTATTGATAGTATAAGTGGAGTAATCTTGCTTTAAATTATGATTTATTCTTTTTCCATCTGATTTTTCAAAGTTACATTGCATTACATTTTTAATGTTGTACACAAAAGCCTATTTCTCTCCATCACAAGCTATCTATTTATCTATCTATTTATATACATCCATACATGTGTTTGTGGAGGGGGGTGTATGTCTATATTACATGAAAAACAGCACGATAAGATAAGATGAGACTTTATTGATCCGATGGCGGGGAAATTTGTGCGTTATGGTGGGGACTATGAAGAATGCATTGCAATGTCTGAGCTCTCAATCAATCTTTCTTCTCTTTAAAACTGGCCATGATCTAGATGTGTCTAAAATATCCCCAATGTATATATTTAACGAAAGGCCGTATATACAACATATATGTTACATATATTGCTACATTGATAGTGTTACTAAGTTACAGGACATTGAAATACTTATAGCTGTACTAGTGAAATATAGCTTATGTAAATCAAAACATAAATGGCAACATCACTGACCCTTTTTTCACCACTGACCCAGCTGTGGTTCCATTTTTTTTAGAGGTGCTTTTAAATGAAGTAACTTTGCTACTGTTTGTGCTAGAGACAAAATTGAAATGATTTCATTAAAAAAAGAAAACAAGCTTTTTAATAAAAAACATATGTGGTGTTTCGTGTTAGTACAAAGCATACACAAGGTATTGTTGTCCAAACACAGACAACAAAATTAGCTCTGCCTAGATTTTACCATGTGTGCTTTACATTAAAATGACTTGTTAACCACTTATGCTATCAAGTCATCCATCCACTCGCTTCCACTTATCCTTTTCAGGGTCGCGGGGGGTGCTGGAGCCTATCCCAGCTGTCATAGGGCGAGAGGCAAGGTACACCCTGGACAGGGTGTACCTTACATTTACTCCTGCATTCACAACTAGTGGCTATTTAGATTTTCCAATTAACCTATCCCCACAAAGTGCATGTCTTTGGACTGTGGGAGGTAGCAGGTGCACCTGGGGAGAACCCACGGGGAGAACATGCAACTCCACACAGAAACACCCTGTCCTGATGGTAGAATTGAAGGATCATCTTGCTGTGAGGCAACAATGATAAACACAATGCCACCGTGCTCTGAATTATTTTGTAATTTTACACCCAAAATTAGAAGACAACTCCAGGCGGCCTGTAGGATACTTGGTTTATAAAGGTTTAACATAGAACAATATCATGTTTCTTTACTTTATAATTTTTCCCATAAGCCATTTCTTGGTATTTTTTTCTGGCTTAAGAAATATTATGTAACACTTGGGTGCAAAAATACAAATTAATAAGCCAAATGCTGAAGACAAAATTGCAAATATTTCCACAGCTACAGTGAACTTTCCAGGTGAACTGGTGTATGCTGGGATGAAGGTAATCCACACAGCACAGAATATCAGCAGGCTGAATGTGATCAATTTGGCTTCATTGAAATTATCAGGAAGTTTTCTTGCCATAAATGCCAGGATCAAACAAATGATTGCAAGGATCCCTATGTATCCCAACACTGCATAAAAAGCAAACTCAGAGCCTGTGTTACATTCCAGAACAATCATCCTATTGCTGTATGTGAACAACGTATGTGGGTAAGGTGGGCTTAAAGTCAGCCACAACACACATGTTATTAGTTGAATCAAAGTGCAGGAGCAAACAATGATTCTTTGTTGTGCGTGACCAAACTGTCCAGTAATTTTATTGCCAGGAAATGTGGCTTTGAAGGCTGTGACAACAACAATGGTTTTTCCCAAGACACAGGAAATGCAAAGGGCAAATGTCACACCAAAAGTGGTGTGGCGCAGCATGCATGTCCAGACTGTTGGCATACCAATGAAAGTGAGAGGACAGAGAAAACACAGAAAAAGAGAAAACAATAAGAAAGAGCTCAGCTCAAAGTTGCTGGCTTTTATCACAGGAGTTTCTCTGTAGTTAATAAAAACCACCATTGTCGCCAAGGAGAGAGAGGCCCCTAACAGGGATACAAGTGTTAGAGCTATTCCCATGGGCTCATGATATTTCAGGAACTCAATAGTTCTAGGAATGCAATCATCTTTTCTCTCATTGGACCAGTATTCCTTTGGACAAGGTGTGCAGTCTGCTGCACCTGTTGATGATAAACAGAAAGGGTGAATAATGAATTGAGAGACCGTGTTAGTCAAAAATTTAACTTCCTTGACAGAAAAAGCAGTGAAATTAATTAGAAATCAAGATGATGCCCTACCACATTAATATTTTAAATATTACTTATTTGTATACACTAAATATGTGATATTATACTGAGTATGCTCGATTTGATAAGACATATACACTTCATATATTGGTCTACTTGTCTACCTGTTGAGTTGGCTATAGTTCCATCAGCACAGGATACACAGTGAAAACAACAAATTGGTTTTCCATTAATCTGAGCTTTTCTGGTACCAGATGGGCAAATATTAGAACACAGTGATGTGGGGACCTGTGGCAAAAGAAATGTTTAAGTATTGTAGCAATGATAAATAAGTGTTGAAATGATCTTACTGCCACAATTCAAATAAAGTTGAGATACTAAAAGTGTACTGCATGGGAAAAAAAGAGACATCAGAATTACTGTTTTTCCTGTCCTCCACACGATCTTCTCCTCCTGGACATTGAGTTTGTAATTGCCGTTTGCAGCAGATGCAAAATGACCAAGTGTCACATGTTGCACTTTTCCATTTATCAACTGCCAGTTAATGATATCATAAGAAGCAGG
The DNA here is from genome assembly GCF_963969265.1 of Rhamphochromis sp. 'chilingali'. Taxonomy (NCBI): domain Eukaryota; kingdom Metazoa; phylum Chordata; class Actinopteri; order Cichliformes; family Cichlidae; genus Rhamphochromis; species Rhamphochromis sp. 'chilingali'. The sequence continues at coordinate 15,008,207 of NC_137935.1, forward strand.
AGGATCGCCATTCTCATCAAAAAACACCTCATCCCCAAACTGATTTGTGAAATTCACCCTTTGTAAGCTTTTACTGACCTAGAAAGGAAAGGATTATTTATCAGCTTTTTATGAGCTTCTTCTTCAGTCAGAAGAATTGTAACTTTCAATTGCACCATTTCTCACATCCTTGGGCTGAATTTCTGAAAGATTCAAACATCGCTTTATTGTTTGTGCTCCAACTGGTTGGCAAAATACCAGCTGATGCAGAGCATGTGCAATAGCATAAACTGCTTTATAGACATTATAGGTCACTCTGAGCTCTGTGACATTGAAGAAAACATGCTCGGAATTCATTAATGTTTCATTGCCTGTACATCTTTTGGTTGTGTCATCAGTACTTGTGCGTGCTCCTGGTAAAACGGGCATGCAACCCACGATAATCTCCCAGAAATCCTTCACGAAAGGTGCATGTGGATCTGTATAAGGACTAATACTTGTAAGAAAGTGTTTGAAATTTGGAATAGCCATCTTCTGCACAACAAATCCGAGGGCGCCACCAAAAGCTGTGTATATTTCAGGTGTGGATGGTCGAGATGCTGTTATCCAGGCCTCACTTGCGATCCACTGAATTCCTGTAATGTTCTGGTTCACAATTTCTTTCATCAAAGGATAAAAGTCACCTTCAGGTACAAAAGCCAAAATTACTTTGACAGTTGACTGTTTTATTATTTCCACAACTTTCAAAAATCTGTCTTTAGTGTATGTACGTAGAATTGTACCCACAAAAGCAATGCAAATCCCAAATTTTTCAACCTCCTCTTTAAAAGCAAGAATTCCATTACGTCCATAATCATTGTCTGACTGTATGGCTCCAATCCACTGCCATCCAAAATGTTTGACCAGTGCAGCCAAAGCTTTTGCCTGGAAATAGTCGCTGGGGATTGTTCTAAAAAATGTAGGATATTTAGTTCTGTCACTCAGACAAGCACACGTTGAGAAGTAGCTGATCTATAAAAGAGAAAAGAACACTGAAACAGTGTGCATGCAACAATACATCATACAATGCCAAAATATCACATATATCACATGGCATAAAACATACAGTTTTATCTCTTTTACTATTTGCACGCAGCATCATAAAACATATAATTGTATCTTATTGTCTAGTTATCTCTTACTATTGGCATATGAAATGGTCCAAGAATTCCAGCCACAGCTATTGACTGAGATGACCCAGATTCTGCTATGAGAGCAGATATAGCTGGAGGGCAATGAGAAGATACATCTACCTCCTCTACTCCACTAGCCAGTGTTAGTGCAGCACGTAAAGCATTTGTTGGAGATGCACAAGAGTTAAGGATCCTATAGCCAAGAGATATGTTTGGAAGCAGAGCAGGATCGTTGTTGATTTCTTCAATGGCAAATATCATTGCCTGTGTCCATCGAAAAACTCTCAGGTCAAACCTAAAGACATTTCAGTGATTGATACAAGTCATAAAGTAACCAAGCTTTTGCTTTACATGTATGTACACTACAATCTCAAGAATTAAAACACAAATAAACATACATGCATGACAAATGAACAAAAAAGTTTGTGTTAAATCATACCCTTCACACTGCACTTTAGGCAGCTCCTTATCAAATGTAGAAGTGCTGAGTATTTCTTTGATCAAAATTGGGAAGATTCCTCCGATCATTATGTCACCTTCCTTAAAAAAACTTGGCACATCAAACCTGCCAAACGGTTCACAGCCAGATACTGTGTTCATGGTGAGGATACAGAGGAATAAGATGATACCTGTTTTCATGTTTGTGCTCTATTATCATATATGCATGAGAGCACAGTTCTTATAACGACAGTATTAGATATAGTCAGACATTCTCTCATTTCCCAAAGGGCACAGTGATTTCAGATTGGTAAGCTTGAAACAACAAGGAAAATAATTGCTCTACTCATTATATATTTTCAAATGTCAGTAATCTATTTTGTCTGTTGTCAGTAAAAATTCACATTTCTTCTATACAGACTTCCACATATAACCTGTAGATGACCAAGAGTTTGATGTCAAGAGTTTTGTGTTTAGGACTACAGTATACATTTGAGGTTGGTGAGAATAATATATGTTGTGTCTCCTCAAGAAAGTGACAGTCATTTCTTCCACAACAGTTTATTGTGGAAGCTATTGATGTGAAATGCCTGCAAAGCACAGCACTGGCTTTTCAGTAATTAAGATATTAATTGCTGCATAACACTGCATGCATGATTAAACTAATTATGCATATTCATTACTTTAAAAACAGGCCTGCTAAAATTATTATATAGTATCCTGAATTTTTTTAACAAGATGATCATGTTGATGACTGTAGCCACGCATGTCATTCCATTGCAAGAATGTCTGCATTTGTTTATATTCTTGACTGTGTGATACAACACTTTTCATTTCTACACTCTTGTTGTTTGTGTTGGGTGCTGAAAAAACTTTGAAAAAACTCATTTCTAATTTTAATTTTTACAGTACGACACATGGCTGTGTTGTGCGGCCTTACTTGTTCGTTAGATCTACCCTTCTTTAGAAAATTTTGACCACTTTTAGAGACATTTCTCATCACGATACATTAATAGGGATGGGAATTGATTAGAATTTAATGATTCTGATTACATTATTGATATAATTTGTCGGCTGGATTCCTTACCAATTCTCTTATTGATTCTCATTGGCTTTGCTTTGAGACTCAATTAAAAGGGTTTTTAATGACATCCTTCTGGCATGTGATTCTGGTAACCATGTTGTTCTTGTCTTGCTTGACCTAACTGCTGCCTTTGACACCGTAGACCACAATATTCTAATTTCTCGATTACATGATGTAGTGGGTATTGGTGGCACTGCACTTAATTGGTTTAGGTCTTATTTGTCAGATAGAACTTTCTCTGTCAGCCTTCTCGGTTACGAATCGTCTTCTGCTCCTCTGTCATGCGGCGTCCCACAGGGCTCAATTTTAGGGCCACTGCTCTTTTCACTGTATCTACTGCCTCTGGGTTCTATCCTTAGAAGGCATGGGATCTCATTTCATTGTTATGCCAATGACTGCCAAATTTATTTGCCACTAAAACACAAGGATGGCATCTCCATAAAACCTCTCTTGACATGTCTAGATGACATTAAAGCTTGGTTGGCTTTAAACTTTTTAAATTTTAATGAAAAGAAAACAGACGTGTTGGTGTCTGGACCCAGTGGTCCCTGTGAGTCCTCCTCTGTTGTTTTAGGATCCCTGGAATTCTATTTTAAATCTGTTGTTACTGACCTTGGTTTTAAGTTGGACAGTGATTTTAAATTGGTGAAGTCCAGAGCAGTGGTGAAGTCCAGTTTTTATCATTTAAGGCGACTGGCAAGAGTAAAATCTTTTCTTTTGAGGCAGCACCTTGAAACACTGATCCATGCTTTTATTTCTTCCCGCCTGGACTACTGTAACTCACTTTATGTGGGGGTCAGTCAGTCATTGCTCTCACGTCTGCAGCTGGTTCAAAATGCAGCTGCACGACTCCTAACAGGAACTCGAAAAAGAGAGCATATAACCCACGTGCTAGCCTCTCTGCACTGGCTGCCTGTGTCTTTTAGAGTCAATTTTAAAATTCTTATGTTTGTTTTTAAATGCCTTCACAGTCTTGCCCCGCCTTACCTCTCTGAGCTTCTTCATCCCCACATACCCTGTCGGTCTCTCAGGTCAGCTGACCAGCTGCTCCTGGAGGTACCGAGATCCAGGAGGAAGCTCAGAGGGGACAGGGCCTTCTCTATTGTGGCTCCAAAATTATGGAATAATTTGCCCATGCATGTTAGAGAGGCCCCTTCACTGTCCACTTTTAAATCACGTCTTAAAACCCACTTTTATTCCTTGGCTTTTAACCTCAGTGAGAGTTAGTTTTCTCTTTTAATTGAAGTAGTTATTTAATTAATGATTTCACTCTTCTTTTATTTGTTTTTTATTTATATCTCATGTAATTTTATTTTACAGTTCCAATGTACAGCATTTTGTGTCAGCTGTGGTTGTTTTAAAGTGCTTTATAAATAAAGTTGATGATGATGATGATGATAATAAATTAATTAAAGCAACAAAACAACCTGAAGAGCCGGTTGGGAGCCGAAAGAGCCGGCTCTTTTTAGTGAGCCGAGCTGAAAGAGCCGGTTCTCTAAAAAGAGCCGGAAATCCCATCACTACAGTGGATGCATATGTTTGAGTGTAACCCCCATTTGGAACATGCTTTGTCCTGTATAGTGTTTATAGAGAGTTTTGTATTATATACGTTGTAAGTTGGGGCCTTTAGTCTTTTTGCAGGTCCCATCAAGAAGATGGCTAATGAAGAAGAATCTAATATGATGGCATGGCCATGTCAGTGCTCTGTCATTCTCCTTTTCAGACTCTCATTCGTGCAACCCACCCCCTTCCCATCTCCACCTCAACTGAGTCATTCAGAGCTCCATCAAGTCTACATCTTTACCATCACCAGTGTTCAAACTCCAGAAGATCATGCCCTATATCCTATTGCTGCTAGGATTCTGTTCTGTTAAACCCCAAGATGTGTCAAAGCTGCAGATTCTAAATGAGTGCTTAGAATCCATCAAAGGTTGGATGGCTGACAACTTCCTCCAACTTAATGAAGAAAAGACTGAAGTCCTTGTATGTGGTCCTGACAGACATGTACCTATGATAATGAATGCTCTTGGTCCTCTTTCAACATTTGTGAAATCATCTATCGGGAACCTAGGGGTAATTTGTGACTCTGCTCTTACTTTGGATGTTCACTCAAATCTCTGGTTTGGTCTTGCTTCTATCATTTAAGAAACATTTCTAAATTAAGTCCTATTGTATGGACATTGTTATTGCATATTCATTCATTTCAGTTTGTACTAGTTTGGACTACTGTAACTCATTGTTCACTTGTCTAAGCAAGGGCTCCCTGGAGCGTCTGCAAAGTGTCCAAAATGCTGCAGAAAGGCTTCTGACCAAAACATCTAAGTATTCTCATGTGACACTGTTGCTACTACAGCTCCATTGGCTCCCCATTGAATTCAGAGTGCATTTTAAGATTCTGGTTCTGAGCTTTAAAGCTCTTCATGGACAATCACCAGCCTACATTACTAAACTTTTACAGCCCTATGTCCCTAGGAGGTCCCTGAGATCATGTGATCAGTGCCTACTTGTTATTCAGCATACAAGGCTGAGAACCAAGGGAGATAGAGCTATTGCCACTGTAGCCTCCAGACTGTGGAACTCTCTTCGTCTGAGTTTAAGATCTGTGGACTCATTTAAAAACAACTAAAAACGCATCTTTTTAGAATTGCATTTTGTTAACTTTTGTCTATTTCTGTTTTATACTCTGTCATCCCGTTGTGGAGCACTTTGTGATCGTTTTATCTAGAAAGGTGCTTTAAAAATAACATTTTACTTTACTTACTTTAATTTACTTCTACCACGATGGGTCATCTGAGTCTAATCACCCAATTCAATTAATTTCAATAAACTTCAATTCAGTTCAATTTTATTTACTGTATTTTCCGCACTATAAGGCGCACTTAAAATCCTTTAATTTTTTTCAAAAATTGACAGTGCGCCTTATAATCCGGTGCGCCTTATGTATGAATTCTGGTTGTGCTTACTGATCTCGAACTGATTTTTTGTGGTACATGGCGCTCAAAAATATGTCAAAAAATGTTTTAGTACGACTTTGGTAAGCTACGAACCACACCGCTTGATGGATTGTCGGAGCATTACGTCTACCGTAGTCAAGAGCCTCGCGGAGTAATCTGGGTCCAAAACTCCATCCACTTCAGGCCCAAAGTCAAACGTACACTGCAGTATCACTGAGAGTTAAAAACTCTAAATTCTTTCATCTTTGATAAAATGATGAACGTTGCTGCTTTGCCAGGTGTAACAATTGAGTTTAACATCCAGGCATCAATGAAAACAGAATTTATTAAATTTCAGTTAGAAGTTAGCTCGCTAGCTTCAACCTAAACATGATATACTATGTTCTGACTGAGAGATTAGAAGGTACAGCTCTGCTATCACTTCCAACATAAATGAAGACAGAAAACTAAACAGCAATGACATTTGTAGGGTTACTGAAGTTGGACTAGCTGGTATATAATGATGTGCTATGTGATCGCTTGCGACACAGCTATGTTAGCATAACATAAACACAGTGAAGCTGGAGGATGAATGCTAGCTTTTTTTCCACTCGATAAAAGTTAATGTGAGTGTTCCAGATGGTGAGGGACAAATGCAATCGCATGGCAGGATGCTGTAAACGGACCAAACTTCAGTCACGAGAACAACTGTGATAATCCATCCACAATATGAGGTTAGTCATTAATATACTGCAAAAACATGGGAATACAGCAGCTGCGAGAGAATTCAAATCAATGGTACAGAAGTGGAGGAAGCAATAAGAATGAGTCAAGTAAAATTTGATTGAGCTGACTGTTTTGTTTTGCTTAATGCGCCTTATAATCCGTGCACGTTATGTATGAAAACAGACCCGTTCATCGACAGTGCACCTTATGGTCCGAAAAATACGTTTTACAGTACCAAATCATAACAACACCTCAAGGTAGACCCTACAATAATACATGTTCAGTTCTTCCAAATGATCTCTGCCTGTTAAAATAGTTAGATCTGCCTGTAATTGCACTGAACCTCAAACAAATTCTATGAATCTAATTGAATAAAGCTTTTTCCTATTCTTTCTGTCATTCTGAATTTAGCTGTAGGTCCTCCATTAATAGTAGCTCTATAGGCAGCTGGAAAATTTTTAAATGGGCATTTTCTAAGTAAAAATGAGAACAGCCACTGGAAGAGTAAAACAGAAAAGTCATTAAAGTTCCTTCTGCCAGCCATCATTATTTAAACTGTGTAAACATCCAACTGAAGCTCCCTAAATGTTGTGTGAAAATAAAATGTAAATAGATTGACACTGTATACAGGTATGCAAATAATTACTCACATCCATTTCTTTCTGCAGCATATTTAATGTTTTGCAGTGTACTGTAATTTTGTACATAAAGTATTTACAATATTAAGTGGCTCAATATCTATTATTGAAATATACATATATTTCAAAGGCAGCATGATGGCATGGTGGTTAGCACTGTTTGACACCAATGTCTGGCTGGGACCTTTCTGTGTGGAGTTCGCATGTTCTCCCCGTGTTTACATGGGTTCTGTCCACGTACTTTGGCTTCTGCCCACAGTCCAAAGACCACATGCAGCCACGTGCCTATGTGTTAGCCTTCCAAAAGACTGGCAGTCTGTCCAGGGTGTACCCCTCCTCTTGCCCCATTGGCATAATTTTGTGCTGAACATTGGGGAGGTCAAGATCTCTGTCTGAATAAATAAATAAATAAATAAATCTGGGTAAATTCCCAGATGATTCAACATGCAACTATTTTGCTGGTGATACCTGAAATGAGTAAAGAAAATCAACAGCCTATTTATGCAAAACGATACATAACTTTATTGGGGGGGGGTTACATTGGTTGGGTCCGATTATTGGGGGGGGGGTCGTAACCCCCTAACCCACCTGGAAATTATCCCCCTGGCTTGCCCTATGATGGCTGGGATAAGCTCCAGCGCCCATACAACTTGCATTTAGAAACATAAAACTGGTGTTTTAAAATTGAGGAATTATATATTTTTTTACTTAATACTTTTTCCTATAACATGTTTCTTGGTATTTTTTTCTGGCTTAAGAATTATTATGTAACACTTGGGTGCAAAAGTACAAATTAATAAGCCAAAAGCTGAAGACAAAATTGCAAATATTTCTACAGCTACAGTGAACTTTCCAGGAGAGCTGATGTATGCTGGGATGAAGGTAATCCACACAGCACAGAATATCAGCAGGCTGAATGTGATCAATTTGGCTTCATTGAAATTATCAGGAAGTTTTCTTGCCATAAATGCCAGGATCAAACAAATGATTGCAAGGATCCCTATGTATCCCAACACTGCATAAAAAGCAAACTCAGAGCCTGTGTTACATTCCAGAGCAATCATTCTATTGCTGTATGTAAACAACTCATGTGGGTAAGGTGGGCTTAAAGTCAGCCACAACACACATATTACTATTTGAATCAAAGTGCAGGAGCAAACAATAATTCTTTGTTGTGCGTGACCAAACTTTCCAGCAACTTTGTTGCCAGGAAATGTGGCTTTGAAGGCTGTGACAACAACAATGGTTTTTCCCAAGACACAGGAAATGCAAAGAGCAAATGTCACACCAAAAGCGGTGTGACGCAGCATGCATGTCCAGACTGTTGGTTGACCAAGAAAAGTGAGAGGACAGAGAAAACACAGAAAAAGAGAAAACAATAAGAAAGAGCTCAGCTCAAAGTTGCTGGCTTTTATCACAGGAGTTTCTCTGTAGTTGATAAAAACCACCATTGTCGCCAAGGAGAGAGAGGCCCCTAACAGGGATACAAGTGTTAGAGCTATTCCCATAGGCTCATGATATTTCAGGAACTCAATTGTTCTAGGAATGCAATCATCTTTTCTCTCATTGGACCAGTATTCCTTTGGACAAGGTGTGCAGTCTGCTGCACCTGTTGAGAATAAATAGAAAGGCTGTGTTGTGTATCTAGATGTGCATATATTTTTTTAAACCTGAAACATAAACAAACACTGAGTACATCACACTATGTCTTTTGTTTCCTTCTTTTTGGCAGGATGAGTGGGACTGGGGGGCGGTATAGTATACCTGTTGAGTTGGCTATAGTTCCCTCAGCACAGGGAACACAGTCAAAACAACATATAGGTTTTCCCTTAATTTGAGCTTTCCTGGTTCCTGCTGGACAACCATTAGAACACACCGATGTGGGGACCTGTGGCAAAAGACATGTCACATTAACATTCAGGAGAACATACAGTTGTCAAATTCAATACTGCAATGGAAAATTACAGTATAATTACCATTTTTCCTGTCCTCCACACTACTTTCTCCTCTTCAATGCTGAGCTTGTAATCACCATTTGCAGCAGATGTAAAATTACCAAGTGTCACATGTTGCACTTTTCCATTTGTCAACTGCCAGTTAATAATTTCATAAGAAGCAGGAGGATCGCCATTCTCATCAAAAAACACCTTATCTCCAAACTGATTTATGAAATTCACTTTTTGCAAGCTATTACTGACCTGAAAAAACAGAGTGATTATTCATTAGATTTTTATAAGTTTATAAATGACTAATTATTATTATTATTATTATTAATTATTATTATTATAATTTATCTAATAATTCAGAAAAATTTCAGTTGATTATTTCTCACCTCCTTGGGCTGAATTTCTGAAAGATTCAAACATGGATTTACTGTTTTTGCTCCAACTGGTTGGCAAAATACCAGCTGATGCAGAGCATGTGCAATAGCATAAACTGCTTTATAGACATTATAGGTCACTCTGAGCTCTGTGACATTGAAGAAAACATGCTCAGAATTCATTAATGTTTCATTGCCTGTACATCTTTTGGTTGTGTCCTCAGTATCTGCATGTACCCCTGGCAAAACAGGTGTGCAGCCCACCATTATCTGCCAGAACTCCTTCACGAAAGGTGCATGTGGATCTTTATAAGGACTATTACTTGTAAGAAAGTGTTTAAGTTTAGGAATAGCCATCTTCTGCATTACAAATCCCAGGGCGCCACCAAAAGCTGTGTATATTTCAGGTGTGGAGGGCTGAGGTGCTGTTATCCAAGCCTCACTACCAAGCCACTGGATCCCTGTAATGTTTTGTTTTACTACTTCCTTCATCAAAGGAGAAAAGTCACCCTCAGGAGCAAAAGCTAGAATTACTTTGACAGTTGACTGTTTAATCATTTCTACAGCGTCTAGAATTTTATCCCTTGTATATGTACGTAGAACTGACCCAACAAAAGCAATGCAAACCCCAAGCTTTTCAACCTCCTGCTTAAAAGCAAGAATTGCATTACGTCCATAATCATTATCTGACTGTATGGCTCCAATCCACTGCCATCCAAAATGTTTGACCAGTGCAGCCAATGCCTTTGCCTGGAAGTAGTCGCTGGGGATTGTTCTAAAAAATGTAGGATATTTAGTTCTGTCACTCAGACAAGCACACGTTGAGAAGTAACTTATCTGTAGTGGAAGAAAAAAGCAACACCAACAAAATGTGATGAAAATATTCTAAGAAATTGCCTAATAAAGCATAACAAAGCCTTAACATCGCTTAATAAACAACTTTATCTCTTACTATTGGCACTTGAAATGGTCCAAGAGTTCCAGCGACAGCTAAGGACTGAGATGATCCTGCCTCTGCTATGACTGAAGATATTGTTGGAGAACAAGCAGTAGCTTTTATCCCCTGTGGTCTGCTAACTAGTGTTAGTGCAGCACGTAAAGTGTTAGTAGGAGATGAGCATGAGTTAAGGATCCTATAACCAAGAGATATATTTGGAAGGAAAGCAGGATCATTGTTTATTTCTGCAACAGCAAACATCATCGCCTGTGTCCATCGAAAAGCTCGTAGGTCAAACCTAAAATGTGTCATTACAAAAAATCACAATTATAGAATTGCTGCTGAACAATTCTATGTAACATAACATTAAAGATGCAAGCGTAAAGAAGCATGTATGGAGAAGTCTAATGTATCAAGACTTACACTGCACAATTCACTCCAGGAGGCTCACTCTCAAAAGTATAAGTGCTGCTGACCTCTTTGTTAAAAACTGGAAAAATCCCACCGATCATTATGTCACCCTGCTCAAACAAACTTGGCATGTTAAATTTGCCAAGCAGCTCACAGCCAGAAACTATGCTCAAGTACTGTATGGAAAGAAAAACAAAAACAGTTCTCTGCATGTTTACACTGCACTTCTAAAATCAAATGAGGATAGAGCTTTTATAATGAGGCAAATATCCCAAGGCAGCAATCTGAGCACAACAAGAAAAGGTGACTGCTCAAAAGAAGGTTCACATATCCAGTGCTGCATGTAACGTAACAGACATGTCCACATGTAATCAATTCCCTACAGATAAAGCAGTTTATTCAACACACTGATAATTCAAAGAGTGTCAAATGCAAATAATGTACTGAATAGTAACTAAGTATCTATTCAATTTTATTCAGTTTCATTTATACAGTGCTAAATCACAACAACAGTCACCTCATGGCACTTTGTATTATAAGGTAGACCCTACAATAATAATTGTAGGGTCTATTGTAGGGATATCTGCAATGTCTTAAACTGAAGCAATTTCCCCACGGGGATTAATAAAGTATACATTATATTACCTGAACATCTCAGATCATCATTTTACATGAAACTGGGATTATCTGAGGTTAAAGTTATTAATAATTGTTTCAATTTTGCAGGTTGTGCTTAACAAAGGATAGACTATGTCTTCACCAATGTTCCCTCTAAGCTGTGCGCGTGCGCAATTGCGCACTGCTGGCATGGTCTCTGCTCACAGAAAATCTGTGTTGCGCACAGAAAAAAATCTAACCTGAATTGAAATTAAAATTAATACTTTAACAATTCTGTTTTGCAGTGTTAGTCAGTGAGTGACTGGCTGCTCCCGTATGGGGTTAGAACGATGCCCCCCAATCCCATAGTCCAGCCAATAATGCGATTCACATTCGTATATACGCAGCTAATCAATGTCGTTGACAGGCTATGACAGCGCCCTTACGTGCCGACACCAGTGTTTTAGCTAGCAAACTGTCGTGGCTGATGTGGAGTGAAGCCACGTTAATGACAACGTGTACAACCATTGGAGATGTGAGCAGGACAGACGGAACAATTGACGGAAAAAGTGTGGACTTTGTACCAGTTTTTAAATTGTGTTGATAGGCCACGTAAAACCAGAGTTGTGATAAAAATATATGCAATGTTTGGTTTTCTTCCTGAATACTATCATTGTTTATATTTACTGCGGGAAGAAATGGTAAAAACGGCGTTTTATAAGGAAAACGCTCAAAAGCACTCTCTGCCTGTGAGCAAAGACAAAACTAAAAACCCCACCCATTCCTATTCGTCGAAAAAAGTACCATGTCGACCAATCAAAAAATGATATGGCAACATGGCATTTAGTTGTTTAGGAAGGGGGGAAGTTTTAGGAGTGACGGCGGTGTTTTGAGATGTGAGAGATTTTCGACGTTTAGCGTAAATCTTGTGTAGTTAGTGTGTAGTGTAGTCAATAGTTTTGCTGTGTGTGTCAGAACAATGAGGCCATTGCTGAATGTTACAGGTTTTACAGGAGTGATACATCTCCTGTTGTCAGGCCTGCAGGTATCAGGCTGTTGTTCTCCTTTATCTCATAGTGGACAGAAATTATTTTTTGGAGTGGCACAAATAATTTATGTGGCATCAAATTTAATGCAGAACAGCTGATTGTTCTGTAAATAGTTTGAAATGTTTATTTAAAAAAACGCCTTGGCTGCATTTTTAGGTAAACAGCTGCAAAAAACTTTGTTGTTTGCATAACTCAGTTACTCTTTTAAAGAAGTAACCATATAATTAATTGCCCAGCACTGGTCATTATATACTGTATTTTGCAGACAGAGAGTTACAGGACTCTCTCCCAGACCACAGACTCATACTCATAATACAAGTCAGAGCTTTATTAAAAAAGAAAGAAAGAAAGAAAGAAAGAAAGAAAGAAAGAAAGAAAGAAAGAAAGAAATTTGTGTTTTCAAAATTGGAGTTCAAGTTGTTTTTACTTCCAATAGTGTTAACATACTACACAGGTCATGAACAAGATTTTCTTTTTTAATTTTCATTGTAAGTGGGATAAAGCAGTTAATTAAAAGTAGTCTAACATAAATGTAAATGCTGTAATTTGATTATCTTAATAAACCATGGATGGAGTCGATGCTGGCGTGACCACAGTGCTCTCGTCTAATGTTGCTCACAGTGGTCCAAGGGACCGCTTAGGGAGTTTGTGTGTTCGCTCCGACACATGAAAAATTAGACGGAACATTGGTCTTTACTAAAACAAAGTAAAGTTTTTAGGAATTTAACTATTTTTATTGCTTTGAAAATATAGCCAAATTATTTATATAGCCAAATCGCAACAACAATTCTACTAAATACATACAAAAAGCATGTCACGCCTTCAATATGAAATGCAATTCAAAATCTCACTAAGCAGTGCTAGCTCTATTTGCCTGAAAATGTGAAGGGAGCAGTTAAAATCCCAACCTGATTTAGATGTAGCTAATTTTAGTAACATAGTATAAGACGTCTGTGCTGAGTATGGCCTAGAGTCCCGAGGTCAGAATGGGAGACAATCCCAAGGGTGGTTGAGAATGACCGAACTAAGTTCGTGTGGGACTTCCAGATACAGACAGATAAGATGGTGGTGACTAACCAACCGGATGTTGTAGTGGTAGACAAGCAGAAGAAGACGGCCGTAGTGCTAGACATAGCGATACCGAACAACATCCGAGATCTCTGTCCAGAAGAGTTCAGTCCTAGGAACAGCTAAGATACTGTGCAGGACCCTCAAGCTCCCAGGCCTCTGGCAGAGGACCTGAGCTTAAAGGAGAGACTGCCCACAGGGGCGAGAGTGGAATATGTATAATATATATATTATGATACTTCATAACTTCGTAAAGTAATATATATAATATAATTAATTACTTTTCAAGTAACACTAGTACGCCCCAGAACTGCACAAGGGGGTAATTCTGCCCTGCAATAATGGCATTTTTAAGTAAGATTTGACAAAACAAGTAGAATTTTTAGGCAGTTTATTTGTTTTTAAAGATGATTTAGATATTTTCTTTGCAGGCTGTAAAGTTAAAATACAGAAGAATGTGCCAATAAACAAAGGGTAACAAATAGCTAAAGAAAACAAACCGCTAAACCATCTAAATTATTACATTCTCACTGAAAAAGAACATAATGAAAAAAAAGAAAGAACATTGGAAAAAGCTTCTCTGGTAAATGGTAAATGGCCTGTATTTGTATAGTGCTTTAGTTATTCCCTAAGGACCCCAAAGCGCTTTACACTATATTCAGTCATTCACCCATTCACACACACATTCACACACTCTGTGTGAAAATGTATCAAAGAAGGTTTGAAACATATTACAAATGAAGCTTGTGTCAAATATATGTAGTAGTTAAGTTCAAATTTTATATTCCTTTACTCAACAGCCTCCCGGATAAACAGAAAAGAGGAAAAAAACCTTTAATCTATGTTTTCAGTTTATTCAGCATCTCACAGCTAAAAAAATTAAAACAGACTACACAGATACAGTAAAATTATTTCTATGATTCATACACCAGGACCAAATAAATTACAAATTACATCGTTCTTAGTGGTATTTTTCCCATCAAATGCTTTTTAGAATTTTGTTCTGGCCTAAATATGATTATATAACATTTTGGAACAAAAATGCACACCAACAAACCAAAACTTGATGCCAGAATGGCAAATATTTCCACAGCTACAGTGAATTTCCCTGGAGAGCTGACATATGCAGGGATAAATGTGATCCATACTGCACAGAATATCAGCATACTGAAAGTGATCAGTTTGGCCTCATTAAAGCTATCTGGCAGTTTTCTAGCAAGAAAAGCAAGTATAAAACACAAGATAGCAAGAAGTCCAATATAACCCAGGACAGCCCAGAATCCAACAGCTGAACCCAGAGCACACTCTAAGATGATCTTTTCTTTATAGTAGTCAATGTTCATGTTTGGGAATGGGGGGTTTATTGTTAGCCAAAGTATACATATCATAACCTGAATCAGAGTAAATATCAGAACAGTGAGCCTCTGTTGTACAGGCCCAAACCACTTCATGACATTACTGCTTGGAAGTGTAGCTCTGAAGGCCATTAAAACCACTATTGTTTTCCCCAGAACGCAAGAGATACAGAGAACGAAGGTAATGCCAAATGCTGTGTGTCGTAGCATGCAGGACCACTCGGAGGGACGCCCGATGAACGTCAGAGAACACAGGAAACAGTTTCAGTGAGAATAACAGCAGGAAGCTCAGCTCAGAGTTGTTTGCTCTTACAACAGGAGTCTCTTTATGAGTCAAAAATATTACTGATATCATTAGTGCTAAAAACACACCAATACAACTAAATGCAGTTAAAAGTGCCCCCATGATCTCTTTGTAGGAAAGGTATTCAGTAGGTTTTGGAAGACACTTGTCTCTGTTTTCATTTGGCCAAAATTCAGGTGGACAGAGCAAACAGTCAGGAGAATCTGTGACAGATGTAAATGACAGAAAATATAAGTATAGTATATCCAAGATATATAATCAATTGAAACATTCGGTGGTTCAAATATTTAAATGTTTTTGATATATATTCATTCAGGACACTAGAACTGATTTTAAATAGGTATCCTTACTCACTTGTCTGATTACTAATTGTTCCCTCGGGGCATTTAAAGCAGTCAAAGCAGCAAACAGGCTTATTCTTGTTTATAGCCTTTCGAGTCCCTGGCAGACATGGTTCTCTGCAGACAGACCTGGGAACCTGATTCGGCAAAATTCAACATGTTAAAACTCAATACTGAAACACAAAATATGTTTTCTTAATAACATTAAAATGTTTCTAAAACTGCTGTGAAGAAAAGATTATTTTTAAATCTATGAAATGTCCATAGTGTTGAGGGAAATTACCTCACTACTGTTTCCTCCCCAAACTATGATGACATCTTCTTTTAGTCTGAATCTTTCCTCCTTTGGAAAAGAGGCATCATATTGACCAATAATACTAATTTCAGCAGAGCCGTCCTCTTTCATCTGCCAGTTTACTAAGTCATAGAGGGCAACTGATTGCCCATATTCATCAAATAAAACCCTGACCCCATTCTTAGTTGTGAAGTTCACATACTTAATGTGTTCGAGCACCTACAGAAAGACAATTAGCACATTTTGTCATATATAAAATCATTAAATAGTCAGAATTTAACAGAAAACAAACAGAAAACAACAATAAATTTAATGATTAGAGACAAAGATCAAATAATTTCGATATATTAGGACTTACCAACTTAGGTTGAACCTCATTTTTGTTCACACAAAGCTTCCCTGTTGTAGGATTTGAGCCATTCTGACATTGCAGTAGAGTGTGTAGGGCATATGCTACTGAATACACCGCTTTATATACATTATTCTCTTCCCTGAAATATGCCACATCTGTGTAATCATTTGAGACTGTTCGCAGGTCCTCTGCACCAGTACACATAGTAGAAGTGTTTGATGGAGAGTAGCTGCAGTCAAAGAATTCCTCCCAGAAAGCTTTAATTAATGCACTCTGTGGCTCATCAGAAGGCTTCAAACCAAGTAAGAATTCTCCAAGACCTGGTATGGATGCCTGAGGGAGCGCAAAGCCCATTGCCCCATGTAAAATGTGCTTTCTGTCAGCAGAAGCCAGGTCTGGTTGCATTATCTATGACTCTGTGCCAATCCACTGCTTTCCAGTAATTTTATAAGTTTCAATTTCTGACAGGAATGATTTGGCATAAGACAAGGACATAAACAAGAGGACCACATTTGATGAGGACTCCAGTAGTGTGTCTAGAATAACACTGAAAAGTTTTTTGCTTGTTTGTGAGTAGGGCAGACTGTATTCAATACATATGCCTTCTTTCTTTGCTTCCTTAACAAAGTCAGCTGTACCATCCTCTGAGTACATGCCTATTGAATAAATAACTCCCACCCAGCGCCAGTCAAAATATTTCATAAGCTGTGCTAGACCACTGATTTGGTAGCGGTCACTTGGCACCGTTCTGAAGAAGGTGGGGTAAAGTCTTCTGTCACTTAAGCAAGCACAGGTTGAAAGGTGACTCACCTTCAAAAAAAAAAAAAGCAAACACAACAATCCTTTTTATGTTTTAAAGATAGACAAACTCAATAAACAGTATTCAAAAGTTATCCCTCCCAGTCACTTCTGCTCACCTGTGGAACTGATAGTGAACTTAATATGAGGTTTATGTCTCCACTTACTCCTGATGAAGAATGGCCAACTAGAGCCTGGACCTGATCACTGCAGCTTTTTGAATTCTCTCCACTTATAGCCTCTACAGCTGCCCGTATTAGGTTTTCACTCCCGCAGCCATTATACACCCTATAACTCAGACTCACTCCAGGAAGCAGTATAGCATCTCTATTGATCTCCTCCACAGTAAAAATCATTGTCCTGGCAAATTTCAGTTCCCTGTCATTCCGTCTGTAAAGAAAGTGTCAACTGTTGATGCTATACACATAAAAAAAATATTTCACATTATCATAATGCACTATATCAGAAAGACATGAAGTATTCTACTAGCATAACATACAGCTGTTATTTATTTATTTTAATTATATTCACTTACTTTGTGCAGTATGTGTATGGAAGTGCTTGGTAGTTATTATCTATAAGTGTCCTTGTACTAGACATAGAGAAAAGTCCTCCTATAATTAAATCACCTTCTTTAGAAAACTCCATGAATCCTGTCTGTCCAATCAGTCTGCATGTATTGTTGTCAGACTTTATCCTTGCCAGCAGAGTGAATAAAATCAAAGTGATCATACTCATCATGAGCTGCCCTCCCCTTCACTGAAGTAGTTGTGTGCTCGGAGCTGACCTTTATAGTTTTTCTTCAATCATCAGAGAAATGTCTCCATCGATTGTGAGCACTTTCCCCATTCTCAAAAGATTATTTTGTTATTTTGCATCACTGAAACTACTTCTATCTCTACTTCTGCTATTTGACTTGTAAAAGACAAGCAATTAAAATGTTCTTTGAGAATCTAAACAATACTTCATGGTATATTGGTTTAATATTAACTCTATATTATGTGTGATATTCTGAAGCACATTTGATTATGTAATCTAATCAGTATTTCATTTTTAACTGGCCAGATATTCTATCTGTTTATTATTGTTTCTGGCATCAAATTGTGCTTTTTTCTTATCTGATGATGGTGCTTTGTTTATATACAAACAACAATATTTGTATTCATGTGAAAAAAAATGGAATTGTGTTTAAAAAAACATAAAAGCAATACTTCATGGACCAATATTAATGGGACGTGCTCTACGCACTCTTCTGAGTAATGTTTCTTTCCACAAGGAGCAAACAGGCAAAAAAAAAAAAGAACAGGAAAATGGCGTACAAGAGGACACAGATGGATGCTTTTATTATACATCTTTGATCTGCATTAATACAAATGTTCATTTTGTTTTCACATTTCATATGACAGCTGTAGTGGAGAGAGATGGATGCTTGAAAATGACCTTCATATTAACCTATTGATCTTGACAATTAAGAGATACTTTGTTGGAATCCTAGAATTCTGGTGGCAGGTGACCAGTTGCACATGAAAAAGGACACTCAAGAAACTGACTTTTGTTAGGATGGATTGTCGCAAACTTGAAAGGGAAACTAACACACAGCACAAAGTAGCTAATAGTTCTATCTGCCTTAACACACCCCAGGATCTCAGTGCTGATCCATCAGTTCCCTCAATAAGTAGGTCTTTTGACATGTGTTTCATGTTATTATTGAGGAGAAAAATACTAAAGGTCAGCCAGATGAGCAACACAGCAACAAGTTGGGCATTTAATCGATAGCGTGTTGAAAAAAACAATTTCATGACAGGATGAGCTGCCTTGAAGATAATTAATACATGAAAAGTTCTCCCCACTACACAGGTCAAGCATGCAAGTATTATACACCACTGAGATGGCTGGTAGATGTTGACTGATGCAGAAAAGTTGCAGTTATGATGCAGGCTGTCTCTGTTTGATGACATTTCTATTCTTGTCATGTGCATTGCAAACAGCAACAGAGCTGCCTGAAAAATTTTGCCCACCCATTTACTGGAATCTGTTGGCTGCACAATTTTGCCCATGTAAACAGTAACTCTGACGCCATCTGTATGAAAAGAAAGTTACGCTTTTTTATACAACTGTTCAGGCACGGTATTAAAGAACTTGTGTATTTATTTGTTTATTACCTGCTGGTGTTAGAAACACTTCTTTTGGGTAGTGTGTTGAATAGACCTTGGATGACATCTGCTGATGAAATAAAAAAAATAATCTGTTATTGGATCGTCATCATAGACAAAACAAATGGAGATGGACAAAACGAAAATCTCAAAACACACAATTTGACATATTAATTGAACACATATCTTATTGCAGCTAATCTTGACATAAGCTCTTCAGTTTTTCAAAGGATTCTTGGCTCATTTTGTTGTCAGCAACATTAAAATATTAACACACTGTGGAATTTGGGGTCTTTATATACAGGAACGAGAATGAGTTTGCCCTTAAAGTACACATTACAGATGCATATACAATCCATTTTTTTTCTGGTGGTACACCAGGACAAGAGTAATAATGTGGGTTCAATGTGCCAGAGATCTCAGAAGAACAGATGGGCTGGTATTTCTGTAATTTAAATGTATCCTTTAATGATTAGAATATATCTGGATGAAGGCTAATTACAGATAATACATAGGATTACAATTTGTATTGAATTGGCATGAGCAAAAATGTTTCAGTGCTCTAAATTCACATCTCATTTTTTATACAGTAGGATTCATTTTATTTTTCTATCATAAATCCGGCAGTTACCTGTGTCATGTGGGGAACACAGTTGGTCTTGGACAGCAAATATACCAAGAACTGTAGAATTCTACATTTATGTACATGCTTGCTTCCCTTATCTTCATTCACAGTGTACTTATATTCTTGAAGCAGGTGTACACACCCATTGGAGACCATGCAGTTCAAAGGCAGATCCACAAAAACTGTATAGTCTGTTTTGATCCTCTCTTGTGTGAAAATATTATTAGAGCCAACAGTAATTTCAGAAGTCCTAAAAAAATGAGAAAAGAATTATAAACATTTTTAAATAGCATTTTAGAAGTCTTCATGAATTCATTACACTTATTTACAGTCAAATTGCTTGAATTTCCATTTATTCATTATTTGTAGGCACATAAAAATGACTTAATTTCATTTAAATAAGATGGAAGGATAAAATTATGGTAAACCATTTTTAAATATGAAATGCAAAACTAAAAAAAGTATCATAACACAGCACTGAGCCTGTTACTTTGCCTATAATTACAGTAATATACTAATGACTTGAAATTGTAACATATTTGAAATCAAAACATATTATCATTTATGGTATTTAGACTCCCAAATTTCTGGGAAAACCACACCGGCTAACCATGTACACACAGATCACCAGTCAGGTTGTAATTTACTCACCTGTAACATGTCTGTATTAGTTTTGTGCTGTCATTGTCATGAATGGCAACATTTTTACACAATGCTGCAAAGGCCTTTGTTTCTTCATAATGCTCATGCAGGTCCAGGTTGCGCCATGTCTCACATGACAACACCCAAATGAACAGTGTTAGGAAAACAAATGTGACTGTTGTCATCTCAGAGCCTTGCCTTTGGCATGCATGCTTCTTAGAGGGACGTGTTTTATAGCTTCTTCTCTGTAGCAAAAAAAAAGTGTAGCCAAAACAATGGGCCACTCTCATTGGTACATGGAATAACTGTTGTTGCTGTTGTAATCTTTTTTTTTTTTTAATTAGGAATATCAGCTATAACACATGTGTCCGGTTTCCTAAAAATGTTTACTAAAAAATGTCTTCGACTGTTTACTGAGACCAACACAATAAGGGCCTGTAAGTTTTTACAGCTGTTCCTGTAAATCAGCTCTTATATCCATCCACTTTCTTCATTGCTCACTCAGTTTGGAGTGACAGGAATTTTGGATCTATCACAGCTGTAATAGGGTGAAAGGCAGAGGACACCCTCAGTTGTTTGCCAGTCTATGGCAGGGCTAACACAAAGAGACAGACAGCTATTCACACTCACATCTATGTCAAATACAGGAGTCTTTAGACAATTTGAGGAAGTTGGAACACCCAGAAAGAAACCTCACAAGCCCAGGAAAACTATGCAAACTCCACACAGAAAGACATCAGCCAGTCAGTATACTGAAACCCAGGACCTTCACCACT
The DNA here is from genome assembly GCF_963969265.1 of Rhamphochromis sp. 'chilingali'. Classification (NCBI taxonomy): domain Eukaryota; kingdom Metazoa; phylum Chordata; class Actinopteri; order Cichliformes; family Cichlidae; genus Rhamphochromis; species Rhamphochromis sp. 'chilingali'. Next base: position 15,029,200 of record NC_137935.1, read on the forward strand.
GGACAACAACAACAACAACAACAATAATAATAATAATAATAATAATAATAATAATAATAATAATGATGATGATGATGATAACCAAAATAATAATAACAATTTTATTAATATATATAATTTGTTTGTTAATAGAGTAGAATATGTTGAAGTTCTTTTATTAGGAATGTGTTCTAGGAAACACAGTTGCTAAAATCATTATTAAATATGCTTACAGATTAGTCATTAATGATTATTAGCTTATATAAAATATTGTCTATAAATTAATAATGACAAAAAATAGGTTTGATTTTTAGCAAGAGTATCAATTACTCCTTAAGAGTGTTGTCTTGAAGGCCATTAAATCAATTATTGTTTTCAATAAAGAATATAAATGTGATTCGAATTTTTGTGTATGGCACCATGCAGGAAGCTCAGCAGAGGTCTCGGTCACTACTTGATCAGGCCTATTAATGATGTTAAATAGATCGACGGGAGCTCTGCACAAAAAAAAAGTAGTTTCTGCCTTCAAGAATGCAAGTCTCTATATTTATTAGTATTTTCTCACAATTAGCTAGTAATCAGTCTGACAGTTGAAAATCCCCACCAAGCCAACCTATTTTTAGAAAGAGACAAAATTTACTGATAAATTAATATGCTAATAAGGAAAAAGACAAAGCATATTATAGATATAGCAAAGGCCAAAATTTAATTTGGAATGTTCTTAATGTTTGTTGTGCACAAGAATGTTGTCATAAAAGCAATCATGTATTACCTTCAACAGTCCCTGGAATGGAGGGCAACCATGGCTGTAAAGTAAATGGTAAAATGGTAAATGGCCTGTATTTGTATAGCGCTTTACTAGTCCCTAAGGACCCCAAAGCGCTTTACACGTTCAGTCATTCACCCATTCACACACTGGTGATGGCAAGCTACACAGCCACCCTGGCGCACTGACAGAGGCAAGGTTGCCGGACACTGGCGCCACCGGGCCCTCTGACCACCACCAGTAGGCAACGGGTGAAGTGTCTTGCCCAAGGACACAACGACTGAGACTGTCCAAGCCGGGGCTCGAACCGGCAACCTTCCGATTACAAGGCGAACTCCCAACTCTTGAGCCACGATTGCTCAAGAAGTAACACAGGAACAGTGTGCATGACAATATGGAAGAGTTATATGTACTTTAAACTGTGCTTAAATATTTGCTTCATATTACTATGGTGGATGTGGAAGTTCTGCGCATATATGAAATTTTGACTGAAGTACGGTGTACATTTTAGGACATCGTCAGGTCTCAAGAAAAAAGTTGTCAGGTATCAGACAAAAAGTTGTCAGATCTCAGTTCTCAAAAAAAATTGTCAGGTATCAGACAAAAAATTGTCAGGTCTCATTTCTCAAAAAAAAAAAAGTTGTCAGGTATCAGACAAAAAATTGTCAGGTCTCAGTTCTCAAAAAAAATTGTCAGGTATCAGACAAAAAATTGTCAGGTCTCAGTTCTCAAAAAAAAAATTTTCAGGTATCAGAAAAAAAATTGTCAGGTCTCATTTCTCAAAAAAAAAAAAAAGTTGTCAGGTATCAGACAAAAAATTGTCAGGTCTCAGTTCTCAAAAAAAAAACTTGTCAGGTATCAGAAAAAAAATTGTCAGGTCTCAGTTCTCAAAAAAAAAAATTGTCAGGTATCAGAAAAAAAATTGTCAGGTCTCAGTTCTCAAAAAAAAAAACTTGTCAGGTATCAGAAAAAAAATTGTCAGGTCTCAGTTCTCAAAAAAAAAATTGTCAGGTCTCAGTTCTCAAAAGAAAAAGTTGTCAGGTATCAGAACACAAGGTACCAGAGAGAAAATCTTCCTGCAGGTGGCGGTGTTGTCATGTCCCACCCGAATTGATTTCCAAATACGTCATCAACGTGTGACAGTGGGAGAGCGTAAGGTCATTGACCTCACCGGAGTTTTACCGCAGTTCAGGCTCCTAACGACATAAGGTAAGTTTAAATTTTGTTCATATTTTTGCTACAGTTGTGTTATATTAAGTTGCGGTTATGTTGTGAAAGTTACATATCAGAGAAGGAAAGCTAGTTTTGTACGAAACCAAATCAGTACTATTTTTGTCTGGCTAATTCATTCTAGCTAGCGATAGTGGTGAAACGTGATTTTTTTTGTTTTTTATTCGGAGATGTTTCTGTTTTATTAGGAGACTGTCTCACCCCAACATCGTCAGACTCATGGCAGTTGCCCGCACTGAGTCCTGCTTTTTGTTGGCAGCTGAATACATTCATGGCGCAACCCTGCAGCAAGTGCTTCACACAGACAGCTGCTACTCTAATAGTCTGTGTTGTTGAAGGATTCAGCACTTCTTATGTTTTTTTTAATCCATTTTTAGACAGCGATGAGATCGGCTACACACTCAGAAGCCCAGAGTTACTGTTAATATCAAAAATATAATGCTGTCCTTTGAGATTTTAACATTTAAGACTGTGAGTGTAATGGATCTAAAACTGTTTAAATCTCTACAGCCTGGTAACATGGAAACTTTAAAAACAGCAGCAGAAGGTTTCAGTAGTGTAGTCTAATTTGTTCCTTTCATTTAATAATAATCCATATTATGTATAACAGCTACATTCACCCTGGAGAGAAACTAGTGAGGGAGACCATCAGGACCAAGCTGAGTTTCCTGGGTCCAGAGGTTTGGAGAAACTTCTTCCCTTTCTTTCATCACAGCTGTCCTGTGCCAGAAGTTCTGTTGACCCACTGAAAGAGGCATCATTTAAGAAACACCAGGAACACTGAAGCTCATCGCATTGATCAAACAGGACTCATGATCTTCACCAGCAGCTCCCTCACAGGGAAATCTTCAGCACTCCTCCGTAGGCCTGCCCCAGGAGATGGATAAACCCAGCATTTCATGAACACTGTGATGGAGACCTTTGGTTTGTGTAATGTTATAAATACTCGGATACTCCCCAGAGGCTCCGGACTTTTACACAAAGGTATTATATTCAGTCCTGTAGAAAGTTATATATTTAAAAAGATATGATCCTCTCTGGTTACTCTGGTATGAATAACTCTGAATCACTTTATGGTAAATAACACACTATCTGCAAAAAACTGTGAAAACTGTGACCTTTGACCTTCATCAGGTTTTATTTAATTGTGTTAGAGAAACTCAAATGTGCTCTTTATACAGCTGAGTACATCAAGTGTTTAAAACGGAAGCTGTGCAGGTCTGAGATAAAAACTGAGGTCCTGTTAATGCTGATATATAGTGACACAGTTACATGGGTGATTAATCCTTTTGTTTTTTTGTCTTTAACTTTATCAATAAAAAAGCTGCAGCTTTCACTACAGCACATGTGGTACTTTAACCTTTGTATTGTTTTCATCAGTTCATTTTGCAGTTAACATGTGAACATGTTGGATGATCTGTCTGCTGTCACTGGGTGGTGCTGAGGTCTGAATCTGAGGGCAGCTCCTGTAATCACAAAGAGAACAGAACCATCAAACTCAAATATAAATTTTATCCCTCAAAATTGAAATAAAGCTGATTCTTCTGTCCTCACACACTCAGGATCTGAAGTTGTTCTCTTACATTTTTTTCAGTATTACAGTACACTACAGTACTTTAATCCATAGTTCCTGATTAATGAAGAGCTACAAGGTACAAGCTTCTTTTTTTTTTACGTTATTGTCTTTACAGATGTGGCAAGAGACTGAAAACATGCTGTTGTTTGCACATATTTAATAATCAGCTCTGCACAGGAGCTGAAGCAGGATGCAGCCTGTTGCTTTTACAGTATAATACTTGTAATAAAAGTACAGTAACAGTAATTAGTGACTGAGTAGCCCGGAGCGTTTCTCTTGATTTCTTTAGTCGGTGTAAATTCATTCACCTGCACAGATTAGCTAAACGAACCCTGACAGCCGAGTCCTCATCTTAGCTAGCTAGGTCTCAGGACCGAGCTAAGGACGGTAGTTACGGATTAGCTGACAAACACGTTTAACTTACCGAAAAAGTGCAGCAGGGCCTTGGGTCCTTCTGTCGGGTAGTCCAGTTTACTGAAGAACACCTCAGGCTGTCAGGTTAAAACACTCGGTCGTGTTTTCGTAGCGTAAACGCTGGCCCTCCTCTCAGAGCCTACGTTCTATCTGCTATTCCCGAACAGAGATACGCAAGTTTCTCCGTGACTGCAGCTGCCAGTCAAAGCTGTTATGATGACGTTTCACCCCAATTTAACATCACCGCGGTAGGAATTAGAATCAAACTTATGGGAGAGGAGACCCCTTGAACATCAATAAGCGTGATGAGAACTATTGATAACAAAAGAAAGAACCTTTGGAAAAAAATTATCTGAGGAGAATAAATTAATTTTAGTCTGACCCCAGTCCCATCCGCTAACGTGGGGGAGGCGGGGTTTATGACGTATATACTGCAGCCAGACACCAGGGGGCGATAGAGACGTTTTGGCTTCATTTTTGGGGAGCTGTCGTGTTGTCCATCTTTTATACATTCATTGGGTGGGACATGACAACACCGCCACCTGCAGGAAGATTTTCTCTCTGTATGGTACCTTGTGTTGTGATTAGAGATGGCACGATACCACTTTTTTATGTCCGATACCGATACCGATATCATAAATTTGGATATCTGCCGATACCGATATGAATCCGTTATAGTGTTTTTTAATCAACAAAACTGTTTTTTAAATATCTTGCTGCATTTTGTATAAGTTCATACTCAAGTTTAAAACAACAACTACACTAAAGCTATTCTGTTATACCTGTATGCAAAAAAAAATATTTCATAGTTCAGCAATACTGATCAATCTAATAAACTTAAACCTACACCATCCTCCCTATTCTGGTATTTTAAAGAGTACTTAGCATAAATATTAAGCAACCTAACTAATAGGGTTCCAACTCCCAGCAACAACAAAAATAAATAAATAAAAAATAGGGAACCACCCCTCACGCTCCACCTCATGATGCTTAATCGACGTAATCAACCTTAATTTGATGCAGTGTGAAAAAAAATGCACAGAAATCAATTATTTTTCAAGAAATATTAAATAGATTCAACATCTTTCTTCAACAAAATTGCAGACTGCACAGATGGTACCTTCCCAAAGGAAAAAGTACTATAGCTTACTAGGGTATATATATTAGACTTAATAGTTACTATATACAGTAATTGACTTCTATTCATTTTACATCAAATTAAAACTTTGGGTGTCAGATAATTATTTATTAAAAGCTAGACATTTTAAATGAGAATAAGAAAGAAAAGTATGTCTTTGTGCCCCCTTTTCCCTGTTAATGCCCTATCAGCCCCCCTGGCTAAACTTTGCTAGATCCGCCCCTGCACAGTTACCAGCGTCAGCTACGTAGAAAAAGATCCTCGAGTAGAAAGTAATATTAAATACATTCTAACAACAGCTGATCAAGCTTAAACGTGCTGCTGTTGTTCAGCCGCTGGTTTCCTCTTTCTGGTGCAAAGTGGGCCAAAAGCAAACTAGAGACACGGACTAGCGACAGAAAAGCCGATCAGCTGATCGTTAAGCAGTTTCATGATTGAAGTAGCAGCAAGAAGAGGCAGTCGCTCCATATATCGTTTGTTAAGCTTAACGCAGGAATGCTTTACAAACATTCAGAGATGGACTTACACACTTGCTTTACTTCTCTCGGGATAACTTTGTCGGAGATGAAATGCCGGGTTGCTAGCGAAGCTCCAAATGCTATCCAGACCACCGACAGGTCCCGCATGCCACAGCCGCTCTATCACGTGATGCATACTGCTCCGACGTGCTAACGTTCTGAGGTGAGTTACGGCGTGTTGCAAGTTTTGTGAGGTGCTTTCGTGATATTTAATGGATCGGATTACATTTTTTATTTTTCTCCGATATCCGATCCAGTAATTTAGGTCAGTATCGGACCGATACCGATACGTAATATCGGATCGGTCCATCTCTAGTTGTGATACCTGACAACTTTTTTCTTGAGAACTGAGACCTGACAATTTTTTGTCTGATACCTGACAATTTTTTTTTTGAGAACTGAGACCTGACAATTTTTTTTTTGAGAACTGAGACCTGACAATTTTTTTTTGAGAACTGACCACTTTTTTTTTTGAGAACTGAGACCTGACAATTTTTTTTCTGATACCTGACAATTTTTTTTCTGATACCTGACAATTTTTTTTTTTGAGAACTGAGACCTGACAATTGTTTTTTCTTGAGAACTGAGACCTGAAAATTTTTTGTCTGATACCTGACAACTTTTTTTTTTTGAGAACTAAGACCTGACAATTTTTTGTCTGATACCTGACAACTTTTTTTTGAGAACTGAGACCTGACAATTTTTTGTCTGATACCTGACAATTTTTTTTTTTGAGAACTGAGACCTGACAATTTTTTGTCTGATACCTGACAACTTTTTTCTTGAGACCTGACGATGTCCTAAAATGTACACCGTACTGAAGACCCCAAAATTTAAAGTGACATTTTAATTTAAAGAGACACCTGCTGCTTAAAAATGCATGATCTGCACGATCCTTGAACGTATGTGAGTTAAATGTATGCGTTCATGCCTTGCAACTAAATCTCCATCTTTGGAGATCAAAAATGTCTGCAAAAATATAAAGAAATAAAGAGATTCCGAGGGCCCTTTGGTAAAATTATCATGGGACTGAGTTTGTTTCAAAGGAATATAGAAACTACTGCCCATTCTAGGGTTGTGACCGAAAAGTGGTAAAAGAATTTAGAGGGACTGAAATTTGTTACTGTGCAATCCCATGTAATCAACTCAAGAAACTCAAGAAAATACTTTTGTATTTTTATAATTTGATTGAATGGGATTGCAACAGGTTATCATTGTAGTTTAAAAGTTATTTTTATTTATTTATTTTAACTTAGTAACTAAGAAACCTCTGTTCACACAGGCCCTGTTGGTATTAGATTATCCTTAAAAAAAAATACCCATGAAAATTGCCAAATACAATTCCACTGCCCCATATTTTGCAGCAATTATTATATTTACCAGTTGGATAACGTTTCGTAACTTTGGAATTAGCATAAGCTGTCATTTATTTTACTCTTTTAGTAAATAGATTGTTTAGTTTGTATTCTTTTGGTGTAAAGGCACTACAAGATGTCAAATGCAGCTGTTACTATTGTATGTATGTGTGTGTGTACTGTACTACAAACTGACTATAGTACATTTGTCAGTGAATTCAAAATGTATGGTATAATATTATAAAATCTTTTGATTTAAGCTCTTAAAGACACAAACTTATTCCCAGCACAAAGACAGAACTCTCTTATTAATCAAAAGCTTTTTCATTATACCTATGTTAATATTGTACAATGCAATAAAAACTTTCAAACTTGAAAAAGAGTTTGAAATAAAATTTAATTAAATTACTTATGGATCAAGGAACAGCACAGTTCAGTAGCACTGAGATAATACCTTAAATAAACAAACAGAGGAAAGAAAGGAGGCAAGAGAGCAAGAGATCAAAACAAAGACTTAATTTAATAAACATGTAACAGTTACATGTTGTGACACAGATGTTAACTAAATTAGACCTTATTATTTTCTGCTTGATGGAATATGCCACCTGTTGCTCTTGTTGTTGTGTTAAAGGATGAAGCAATCTGTTTCTGTTTTTAATCCCATGCGGCTCCTTTATTGGACTCTGGTGCAGCTGTCCCATTGGAATAAATCTATTGGGTAATAAAGTCATGCCTGAAACAGATGTGCCTTCCTCAGTTTTTCTTGTTTGTTGTTTTTTTTTTTGTATGTGCAATCTTTTATTTTATATTGCATCATTGTTCATTTGAACTTCAGCATAGAAGTTTGGTCATTACTGAACCCCATTAACGAAAACAATTCCTAATAAAAACGTTCTCGAAAGTTGATAGCAACATAAATCTTAAACAATTCCTATTAACATTTTTTATGAACTAAGTATGGGTAGCCATTATCAGTTTTACTAGTAGAGAGAGTATTAGATTAGCATTATGTTAGATTTTTAAGTTAAATTATTTTCAAGGTTTAACAAGTATGAATGAATGCACATATTTGTGAAGTAAGGCATATAACAATCGATATCCAGCCCATCAAAAAACTTAATGTTTCAACTAGAAAAATTTGCATTTCCTGCGAAAATGCAGTGTGGATGCTTAAAGCTGAAGCTGCATGCAAAAAGTAGCTGAAAAAGCTGAAAAGTTGCAGAAATTGTAAAAACTTTGCAGAAGCAAAGGAACTTTGCTAAAATGGAATAACTTAGCAGAACTGCAATATCTTAGAGGAAACATACTACTTGGCAGAAATACAATAGCATAGCGGAACTTAGCAGAAATATTGTAACTTACCAGAAACATGATAACTTCTCAAAAATACAAGAATTTAGGAGAAATAGTATAAGATAACAGAAAGAATATATTTAGCCAAAAATACTTAAACATTACAGAAACACTATGATTTAGAAAAATAGTACAACATAGCAGAAATATTGTGATTTACCAGAGACACTGTGAGGAACTATGAATATTGTAATTTTAAATTAAGACTATGTTTTAGCACAAATAATATAAAAAGCAGAAATAGTATAATTTAGCAGAAATACTATATTAAGCACAAATCCTATAAAAAGCAGAAATGGTATGATTAAGCATAAATACTACATTTAGTAGAAATACTATGTTTTAGCACAAATCCTATAAAAAGCAGAAATACTGTACTATGATTTAGTAGAAAAACTATAAATAATCAGAAATACTATATTTGGCAGAAATACTATATTTTGCACAAATCTTATAAAATAGCAGAAATAGTATGATTTAGCACAATAGTAATAAGTTAAACAGAAAAATTGGAAAAGCAAAATGGACAGCTGAAAAAATGCTAAACATGCTGAGGGTCCCTCAAATATACTTGTTAAATGAAAAAATCAGCAAAAAAATCTATAACAGTCACACAATCACAAATATGTACACATAAGGAAACACATGCACAAAGACACACACACACAAGATCCAATTCAGTCAACCAGTCTAAATATATTGAATTTGAATCTTAGAATGAGATCATCCCATTAAAAGGCTTCTCTCTCTCTCTCTCTCTCTCTCTGTCTCACACACACACACACACACACACACACACACACACACACACAGGGAGAGAGAAGCAAGTTTTCAGTCAAGCAGCCTGTGAGCTGCTGAATTTGAATCCACCAATCAGAGAGGCTGTGCACTTTTTCCCAGCAAAACAGGCGCACGCAGGACAGAGACAGAGAGACACAGGATTTTTGCAGTCTATTTCTCATAATGACGACTCCCCTCAAACAAATGACCATAATTTCCTAACCGTAGGGGCTAGAGCGGTCATTCTTACACTGTTTTGTTCAGAAGAGATGGGGAAATCTTCAAGTGTTGACAATTTATCATTAAAATATGAATTTTTAGAGATATATGACATGGATGACTTGTTGACTTAGAAGCCACGAATTCCCCAATATGCAAATTTGAATGCCTGAGGCCACATATATGATTGGCTGGCTGGGAAGCCGTGCAGGCCCTGATTTGTGGATTTGAATTCCTCAGCCCTCAGATATGATTGGCTGGCTTAGAAGCCATGAAGGCCCCAATATGCAAATTTGTATTCCTCAGACCACATATATGATTGGCTGGGAAACCGTGCAGGCCCTGATTTGAAAATTTGAATGTCTCAGTCCTCACAGAGGATTGGCTGCCTGGGGACCTGGCAGAAATATATAGAAATAGTATGATTAAGCATAAATACTACATTTAGTAGAAATACTATGTTTTAGCACAAATACTATAAAAAGCAGAAATACTATAATTTAGCAGAAATACTATATTAAGCACAAACCCTATAAAAAGCAGAAATAGTATATAATGCAAAAATCCTATAAAAAGCAAAAATAGTATGATTAAGCATAAATACTACATTTAGTAGAAATACTATGTTTTAGCACAAATACTATAAAAAGCGGAAATACTATAATTTAGCAGAAATACTATGTTAGGCACAAATCCTATAAAAAGCAGAAATACTATATTAGGCACAAATCTTATAAAAAGCAGAAATACTATAATTTAGCAGAAATACTATGTTAGGCACAAATCCTATAAAAAGCAGAAATACTATATTTTAGCAGAAATGCTATAGTAAGCACAAATCCTATAAAAAGCAGAAATATTATATTAGGCACAAATCTAATAAAAAGCAGAAATACTATAATTTAGCAGAAATACTATGTTAGGCACAAATGCTATAAAAAGCAGAAATACTATAATTTAGCAGAAATACTATATTAGGCATAAATCCTATGAAAAGCAGAAATAGTATGATTTAGCAGAAATACTGTATTTAGCACAAGTACCGAAAAGTACCAGAAATACTATGATTTAGCAGAATAGTAATTACTTATTGAAACAGAAATGCACAGAGGGACACACAAACACAGGCTCTAATCCAGTCAACAAGTCTAACTATGTTCAATTTAAATCCTACAATGACATGCTGCCAAATATGGGTAGGGTTCTCTCTCTCCCACTAAACACACACACACACACACACACACACACACACACACACACACACACACAGAGGGAGAGAGCTGCCGAATTTAAATCCACCAATCAGAGTGGCTGTTTACGTTTTCCCGCCAAAACAGGTGCATCCTTTTTACACACGCAGCACAGAGAGGCACAGGATTATTGCAGTCTATTTCTCATAGTGACGACTCCCCTCAAACAAATGACCATAATTTCCTAACTGTAGGGGCTAGAGCCGTCATTCTTACACCGTTTTGTTCAGAAGAGATGGGGGAATCTTCAAGTGTTGACAATTTATCATTAAAATATGAATTTTTAGAGATATATGACATGGATGACTTATTGACTTAGAAGCCACGAATTCCCCAATATGCAAATTTGAATGCCTGAGGCCACATATATGATTGGCTGGCTGGGAAGCCGTGCAGGCCCTGATTTGTGGATTTGAATTCCTCAGCCCTGATATGATTGGCTGGCTTAGAAGCCATGAAGGCCCCAATATGCAAATTTGAATGCCTCAGAACACATATATGATTGGCTGGGAAGCCGTGCAGGCCCTGATTTGAAAATTTGAATGTCTCAGTCCTCACAGAGGATTGGCTGTTAAGTGAAGTGGAAGTTAAGTGAAAATTGAGCAAGTAGCAAACAGAAGAGAAGACTGCAAAACCTTCAGTGACACACTGGAAGCCAAGAGCATAGCAACCATAACAACGCATGTATTTTGTGAAAAATCACAATTTTGCAACTCAAAACTTTAAGAGGCATAAAAGTAAAACAGTAAAAGATTTGAAAAAGCTGAATCATACATGAATAGCCCAATAATTTGTGAACATTTTAAAGTTTGAATGGTTGTTCTAGGCAAAAGTATGAGGAAGTAGTTAAGTTTCAAAAACAAGCAAAATTTAGCAGAATTGCTGAAGTTTCCCATTCATTTCAATGGGACAAATTAAAGGAAAAAAGTGGAATATTTTAAAAAGTATAATAGTTAAAAATACCAAAAGTCATAGCCGGAAAGAGCAAAAATAGCAGAATAGTTTAAAATTTGAACGGTGAAAATCGGCTGAAAATTGTGGAAGTAGTTAAGTGCCAAAAAGTGTACGGTAGTGATGTGCGATACCACTGATTTTCTCTCCGATCCGATACCAAGTAATATTCAGGGTGGTATCGGCGATACTGATCCGATACCGATACTTTGTACAAAAACTTATTGTGTGGATGCTTTAAGCATCCACACTATTGAGTTCCTCTTGGGACTTCCGTACACTTTTTGGCACTTAACTACTTCCGCAATTTTCAGCCGATTTTCACCGTTCAAATTTTAAAATATTCTGCTATTTCTGCTAATTCCTGCTATGTCTTTTGGTATTTTTCACTATTATACTTTTTAAAATATTAAGCTTAATTTGTCCCATTGAAATGAATGGGAAACTTCTGCAATTCTGCTAAAATTTGCTTGTTTCTGAAACTTAACTACTTCCTCATATTTTCACGTAGAACAACCATTCAAACTTTAAAATGTTCTCAAATTATTGGGCTATTCAGGTATGATTCAGCTTTTTCAAATCTTTTACCGTTTTACCTTTATGCCTCTTAAAGTTTTCAGTTGCAAAATTGTGATTTTTCACAAAATACATGCGTTGCTATGGTTGCTATGCACTTGGCTTCCAGTGTGCCACTGAAGGTTTTGCAGTCTTCTCTTCATGTCCGAACAACTTCTTGCTACTTGCTCAATCTTCACTCAACTTCCACAAATTATACATCAAAACGTAGGTATTTTTGCTGGGTTTCAGAAAATGTCACTATCATTGTTGTGGGATTTATAGAATTTTGGCAAATCTCCTCAGACCAACACAAAGTCGCAAAACTCTCCATAGAAAGTCAATGGAGAGCTTGTTCAAAATCACCGCTTGATTTCTGTAATGAGAGGCATATTCGAATCGTCATATCTCCTTAACGAAGCAAAGTTAAGACATAAGGCTTGTCCCAGTATATCTTCAGACACTCCTGACGCTCACAATTCAAGAATTATTTTCTCACCTATTACCGTTCTGAAATGAGTTAGACTTGTTTGAGGGTAGGAAATTCGTCCTTCGCTCAGATTTCTTCAGATTTCAAACTCTGGAAATGAACCACTTTTTTCTCTCGTCATATCTTTTTAATGGATTTCCACAGAGACCTGAAAATTTCCATGATTGTTCACCAAAGCCTGCTGTCTCTTACGGTGAAAGAATGATATTGATACTCCAAATAGATTTAGAGTTAGAAAGCGTTGTTTGAGGGCAAGTCAAGGCAGTTTTTGCTTTGCTCTACTCAGTTATGGTGCATTAGAAGTCAATTATCTTTAATAATTCATATTTTAATGATAAATTGTCAACACTTTAAGATTCCCCCATCTCTTCTGAACAAAACGGTGTAAGAATGACCGTTCTAGCCCCTACGGTTAGGAAATTATGGTCATTTGTTTGAGGGGAGTCGTCATTATGAGAAATAGACTGCAAAAATCCTGTGTCTCTCTGTGCTGCGTGCACCTGTTTTGGCGGGAAAAAGTGCACAGGCTCTCTGATTGGTGGATTCAAATTCAGCAGCTCCAAGGCTGCTTGACTGAGCGAGAGAGAGAGAGAGAGAGAGAGAGAGAGATGATCTCATTGTAAGATTCAAATTCAATATATTTAGACTGGTTGACTGAATTGGATCTTGTGTGTGTCTCTCTCTGTGCATGTGTGTTTCCATATGTGTCCATATTTGTGATTGTGTGGCTGTTATATTTTTTTTTGCCAATTTTTTTCATTTAACAAGTATATTTGAGGGACCCTTAGCATGTTCAGCATTTTTTCAGCTGTCCATTTTGCTTTTCCAATTTTTCTGTTTAAGTTATTACTATTGTGCTAAATCATACTATTTCTGCTATTTTATAAGATTTGTGCTAAATATAGTATTTCTGTCAAATTATAGTATTTGTGCTAAAACATAGTATTGATTTAAAATTACAATATTCATAGTTCATCACAGTGTCTCTGGTAAATCACAGTATTTCTGCTCTGTTGTACTATTTTTCTAAATCATAGTGTTTCTGTAATGCTTAAGTATTTTTGGCTAAATATATTCTTTCTGTTATCTTATACTATTTCTCCTAAATTCTTGTATTTTTGAGAAGTTATCATGTTTCTGGTAAGTTACAATATTTCTGCTAAGTTCTGCTATGCTATTGTATTTCTGCCAAGTATTATGTTTCCTCTAAGATATTGCAGTTCTGCTAAGTTATTCCATTTTAGCAAAGTTCCTTTGCTTCTGCAAAGTTTTTACAATTTCTGCAACTTTTCAGCTTTTTCAGCTAGTTTTTGCATACAGCTTCAGCTTTAAAGCATCCACACTGCATTTTCGCAGGAAATGCAAATCTTTCTAGTTTTATTTATTGTATCTCAAATTATAGCGTCATAATGATTACAGGACATCAGATTATTTGTTCTTATCACTTAATAATGCAGGGTTCTTCATATAGAAATAAAAAAAATGAAGTTGTGCTATTTGAACACCTTGCCTGCCTGCAGCACTAAAGGACTCTGTGAGAGACGTCTGTCTCGCCCTAGCAGCACCTGACTCTCTCCTCCTCTTCAGTTCACCTCAACATACGCTCGTCATATTCTGTGATATGATTTACTCTGAGGTGTTTGACAAGGTTAGTGATGTTGCCACAACCATACATGCCAGCCCTCCCGATTTTTCCGAGAGAATACCGAATTTCAGTGCCCTCCCGAAAATCTCCCGGAGCCACCATTCTCCCAAAGTTCGACCGATTTTCTAGGACAACAAAATTGAAAAATCATATTGCAGAATTCATAGCGGGCCCAGCCAATTCCAGTTTCCAACACTGGCAGCAGCAACTTAGTTTTAATATTACTCTTATTTCTCTTTTTGGGTCGCAAAAAAACTTTTAACATATTTTCAGGTGAGAATGTAGCTGTGTGAACTTCAAATATCTGAGCCGACTGATCGTCTTCAACCCCCCCCCCCTCTTTCCCTATTCGGGTTAAACATGATATATAAGTCACTTTGATAACTTAAAAATGTTATTGTTTGGCTTTTTCAGTGTTTTATTTGTTCGTGAGTAAATCGGTTTGGCTGAGATTAAAGTTATTAGATTTGATTAAATTAAATTTGACTTTATTAATCCTTCGGAAGGGTTCCTCCGTGGTTTTCACACAGCTGAATAAACGTCAAACAGAAAATGGTTAAACATAAGTGTGAGACGGTCGAGAGTTTACGTCAGTTCCCGGTTATATTTTAGATGGCAAGGAGCAGACGGCTGAGTTTCACTCCACCGAGGGAGCTCGTGACCTACTACCCGGCTTTCTTTAGACCGCGAAGGCCGGGTCCTCCTCTGAATTTGGACACTCCCGCTGTTTCCGGGCCGGCCAATAATAACGGTGACATTTAACGTATTTTATCCGATAAATAAACCCTGTAAAATGTATTCCCCCCCCAACAGCCCTTTTGAATGTCTCCCTAGTATGGCCACAACACCTCACTCTTGGAGCACTTTTTTTGCCACATGTATTGCAAACCACGTCTCAGCTGTGTGTGGAGGTAAAATACGTCCGCACATGACTTCAATTACGCTCAGCCATTGTTGCGAGTGCGCACGCCAAGGGGCTGCGAGACATTTATACAGCCGTATTTCGCACATGACTATGAAAGGCGGAAGAGAAAGTAGTTCCTTTGAATGTAGACAATCCGAATGTTATAGTTTCTTTCCACTGTGTTGCTGTTAATGATAAACTACAAATTTACCCTAAATTACTAAAATATCGATATTTTAATGTGAGAATCGATTCTAGAACATAAATGATTGGTATCGGAGGAATCGATATTTCAGGATCGATCCGCACATCACTAGTGTACGGAAGCAACTAGAATAAAGTATAAAGATTAAAGAGAAACAGGAACTCAATAGTGTGGATGCTTAAGCATCCACACAATAAAGAGAAACAGGAACTCAATAGTGTGGATGCTTAAAGCATCCACACAATTAGGTACTGTTCAATCTAAATGAGCAGTATAACATGGGCCTAAACAAGGAATGGGGAAAGAGAAGGCAGATGCCAGCAAAAGTTCAGATAGAGGTACACCACTCAATGTTGTGTGAAGGTGAAGCACATGATTTATATTTGAGGGAATTAGGGGTACTTTATTCAATATATTTTGTTATGTCACATAAAATGTGGAGATGGGATTAAATAAGTTTGCACTTTTTCTCGCTCCTTTTTGATATGTAACTGAATCAGAACGGTGAAGCAATATTGAAATCTATTACCTTTATTTTGTATAGCATTTTTTTCTCTTCTTTACTTTGCTAAATGAACTTTGTATATTGTTTAGATGATCGAAATAAATTAAAAACAAACAAATAGAATTAAGTGTAAGTTTAATACAAAATGTGTATTTCGCAACATCATGGTTGGACTAATCATCACAAATGTAACTCTACTGTCTTTCACTTGCCAGACTGGTCACAACATATGACATTTATTCACATTAACAATCATTATAGGAAGATTGTGTAGTGTCAACCCAGCCCTGGAATTTAAACTCTTAATATTGTATATCATAATTTGATGTCTTTCCCATTATGTGTTTCTTAGTATTTTGTTCTGGCCTAAACAGGATTATATAACATTTTGGTATAAAAATGCAGAAAAGTAGTCCAAAGCTGGAAGCCAAAATAGCAAATATTTCTACAGCCACAATAAACTTTCCCGGTGAGCTGATATAGGCGGGGATAAATGTGATCCAAACTGCACAGAATATCAGCATGCTAAAGGTTATAAATTTTGCTTCATTAAAATTATCAGGCAGCTTTCGAGCCAAAAATGCAATTGCAAAACATGATATAGCCAGAAATCCTATATATCCTAGAACAGCGCAGAACCCTACAGCTGTGCCTGTATCACACTCTAAAATGATTCTGTCCTTATACAGTAGTAAATTCCTAAAAGGAAAAGGTGGGTTTATTGTTAACCAAAGTATGCATATCAAAACCTGTATAAAAGTAAAGACCAGAACAGTGAGTCTCTGCTGTAGAGGGCCAAACCATTTCATCACATTTGTCCCTGGAAGTGTAGCTCTGAAGGCCATTAAAACTACTATTGTTTTACCAAGAACACAAGAGATGCAGAGGACAAAGGTGATGCCAAATGCTGTGTGTCGCAGCATGCAGGACAATTTGGTTGGCCGTCCGATGAAGGTCAGAGAGCACAGGAAACACAGAGTTAAGGAGAAGAGCAGCAAGAAGCTCAGCTCAGAGTTGTTTGCCCTTACTACTGGGGTTTCTCTGTGACAGTAGAAGACTAATGTCGTAACCATAGTTAGAAAAACTCCCAGCAATGAAAATAACACTAACACCAACCCTAGAATTTCATCATATGCCAGGAATTCTACTTCTTTGGGGATGCAGGCGTCTCGTTGTTTGTTTGACCAGTACTCTGGTGGGCATTTCGCACAGTGTATTGAATCTGCAAAATTAAAAATAAAGTAGGGAATTATCAAACAAACAACCTTTATTTGTCACATACACAATCATACAGAGTACAACATGTAGTGAAATGCTTGTGTCCGAGCTACGGTCAGACTACAGACATAGCCGCGCCATTCCAGCATGGATGGTCTAGCCAGGACCCTTACTGGATAGTGGGTGGGAATTGAACTTGCAATTCCCACTCCAAAGGTGTGTAGTCTTACCAATACAGTATCCAGCTGCTTAATTTTCTTTGTTTCTTTTGCTATTTATTCACCTGTCACATTACTGATCTCTCCTTCTGGGCAGGGTATGCAGTCATAACAGCAGACTGGCTTTCCTTTCTGAAGGACCTTATGTGTTCCAGGGAGACACATCTCACTGCACACTGACACAGGCACCTCCTACAGGCATAAAAACAATCATATTCATTTTGTACTATCTCTATAGTTAAATAAGAATTTAAAAAACATAAAAGTTAATATTTATATGAAGATTTCAAACTTCAGTTTCTATGTTACCTCAGTCAACCCATTGCCCCAGACAACTGGGATGTTGTTCATGACAAATTGATTTCTCTCTGGAAGAGACGCATCAAAAATGCCAATGGTTCTTCCCTCCATTGTTCCTCGAATTGTAAACTGTAAATTAACAAGTTCATATCTTGCTGGGGTGTCACCATTTTTGTTAAAATACACCCTTTCCCCTTTTTTTGTTGTAAAATTTACAGTGTTAAGATACTGTAAGACCTAAAAATGAAATTCCATAGAAATTAAATTAAGCATTTCAACTCTTATCATATTGTCAGAATGAACTGACAGTCACTCACTTGCCATGGTTTAATGTGTTTGGGGTCAATGCAGCTCTCATTAGAAAAGGACAGTTGATCATTATCACATTTGATCAGCATGTCGAGAGCATGAGCCACTGCGTAAACTGACTTGTAGACATTATCAGTAAATCTGAGCTCAGACACATCAGTGAACTGTGATTCAATGTTTTGCAAGCTCTCATGGCCACTACATGGCTGTTTTTGAGTGTTCACAGTTCTATTGAGAGAGCAGTTAAACACTTCTTCCCAGAATTCCCTAACAAACTGACTATCGGGGAACTGTGAGGGGTAGAGCTGCTTTAGATACTCCTCTAGCCCTGAGATCTTAGCTTTAGGGCTGGTGAAGCCTAATGAGCCCACCAGGATTTTGTGTCCCTCACTGTCAGTCAGAGAGTGATCTGTGATCCATGCATCACTGCCAATCCACTGGAGTCCTGTAATGCTATGCGTGTACAGCTCAGTAGCCAGCAATTTAATTTCTCTGTGAGACATAAAAGCCATAATAACTTTGGAAGTGGACTGCTTAATGATTTCTATTATTCTCTGTAGTCTGTTTGGTGGATCTGATGATGAAAATGCTTCAGAATACTCAATACACACTCCATATTCTTTTGCAGCTTGGATAAATGCTGCTATGCCATTGAAGCCATATTCATTATCCACAGCTAACGCCCCAACCCAGGACCATCCAAAGTGCTTGACAAGCTTGGCAAGAGCTCTGCTCTGGTAGTAGTCACTGGGAATAGTTCTGAAAAAGGTAGGGTACTCTTTCCTGTTGCTCAGACAGGCACAGGTGGCAAAATGGCTGATCTGCATTGAAATATACAAATATCTGAATAGCATTGGCAGAGCAAACATTAAATATTGCCATTTTAGGCTTATGCATTACCTGTAGCTATAATTTTACTCTTCCAATTTTGCAAGAGAACTGTAGAGGTGCAAAAGTGCAATATGAAAAGCGAAATTATACTTCAATGACTTGTTTTCTTTGACTTACCACAGGTATCTGAAACCTTCCAACAACCTGTGCAAATGCAATAGTTGGGCTTGATCCAGAATGTCCCAAGATTGCTTGCACCGTCTCAGTGCAGGTGTCCTCACGGAGTTGTCTATTTAACCCACTCAGCAGTGTCAGTGCTGCTCTCAGTATGTCCATGGTTCCACAGTTATCATAAATCTTATAGCCAAGTTTAATATTAGACAGCATGTGGGGATTTTTGTTGATTTCATTTATGGCAAAGATCATTGTTTGAGCAAATTGAAATTCTCTAAAATTAAAGCTGTAATTATTAATAAAAGTAACAAAAACTTTATGTTAAAGGTTCCAATGCAGAACAAAATACACACAAGCATAAACTATTTCAAATGAAATGTAAATTTAACACATTTCTCGTATAAAGTAGGATATAGGATAAATAATACATACTTTTTGCATTTTCGAAATTCTGGCATTGTCTGGAATGTGTTAGTTACAGAATCCTGGCCTGTGCGAAATGAAAAAATGCCTCCAATAATAAGATCCCCATCCTGGGTTAGTTCAGGTGGTTGTGCCAAGCCTTGCAGCTGACATGCAGAATTTCCTTTCTCCAGTAATAGAATGAAGAGTAGCAGTCTCAATAATACCATATCTCTGCTGTTGCCTGAACATTACCCCAATCAGCTTTACAGTTCATACTGGAGCTTTATACACTTTTTAAGTTGTCATGGCTCAATGTAGCCTCTAGAGACATATGCACACCTTAGGCAAAAGATGTTTTGATCAGTTTTATTAGCATTATAGTATATTGTATAATTCATATGGCATACAATATAAGGCTAATATATTTATATGATCTAATCACAGTTGTTTTCAACGATATACTGCATTCATGCTATGACTGGACAGGTATTTCAGTAACTTCAGAGAACCATCTATTCAGTTTGGTTAACAATTATGTAGAAATGTTACAAATACAAAGAAAACATTGTTTTCATTTTTCAAAATAAATGGGTTGCCTTCTTCCCCATCATGTTCTTCTTAGTATTCTTTTCTGGTTTCAGTAAGATGATATAACATTTGGGCATGAAAATGCAAATCAGTAGACCAAAACTAGATGCAAGTATAGCAAATACTTCTACAGCAACACTGAACTTTCCTGGAGAGCTGACATATGCTGGGATAAATGTAATCCATACTGCACAGAATATTAGCATGCTGAAAGTGATCAATTTGGCTTCATTAAAATTATCAGGCAGTTTCCGAGCTAGAAATGCAAAAATGAAACACAAAATGGCCAGTATTCCAATGTATCCTATCACAGCCCAATACCCTACAGCTGAGCCAAGGGCACACTCTAAGATGATTTTATCTTTGAATTCCTTAAAATTCTGAGATGGGAAAGGAGGTGAAGTTGTTAACCAAATGATGCATATGATAACTTGTATCAGAGTGAAACCCAGAACACAGAGTCTTTGCTGTACATGTCCAAACCACTTTTTAACATTAATACCTGGACCTGTAGCCCTGAAGGCCATTAACACAACCATTGTTTTTCCCAGAAGACAAGAGATACAGAGGACAAAGGTGATGCCAAATGCTGTGTGTCGCAGCATACAAGACCAGTCAGATGGCTTACCAATGAAGGTCAGAGAACACAGGAAGCACAGAATTAACGAGAAGAGCAGCAGGAAACTCAGCTCAGAATTGTTTGCTCTGACAATGGAAGTTTTCCTATATTTGAAGAAAATGAGTATCACACTAGCAGTCATGCATGTCCCAAATAAAGATGCTGCAGTGAGCAGTGCTCCCATAATTTCTTCATATGACAAAAACACTGCTTCCTTCTTTATACAGGCATCTCGTCTTTCATTTGACCAAAACTCAGGGAGACATCTCACACAGGTGGCAGAATCTGAAAATTTTATATTGAAGCAGATTTTACAGTTGTTGAGTAAAGTTATTTCTGTAACTGCTCCAAGGAAGAAATGTGTATACAAAGATTTCTGAAGACATGCACGTGCTTTCTCTCTTACAAGCAGTATTTACTGTGAAAAAGGTTTGACATTCAAGCTGATGGTAAAAGGCATACTGCACTGATCACAACAGCAAAATTTTGGCATCAAGAAACCAGTCCCGAACTGGCCTTTCTGCAGGCCATAACTTTCAATATTTTTAAAGAATTTGGCACATAATTAAAATAAAAACTTGACAAGACCCACTCTGATGAGCAGCTAGAATCCTGTATCAGACAAGAATAGGACAATATTCTTCTTTCAGACATTTACACAGAAAAATGAGCAAACAAACAACGACAACAGCAAAAACAAAAAAAAACAAAACTGGAAATAATAATCAAAATATTGCTTTATGAGATGTGCAAATAAATGCATTCTGCTTTTCTGTATATTTTAGGCCGGGATGGCCAGGGTGCGGCTCTTTGCCTGGTTTAATGCAGCTCTTACATACATATCAAAGTTTGTGTTTGTGTTTTGAAGTTTTTTAAGTGTGCCTATGCCAAGAGGCACACTTATTACTATTCGTCGGATTTATTATTCTTATTATTATTTTCCTACAGTTTTGACACAAGGGTTACATATGTTATATCATTTTGTGCGGCTGGGTCTGGACTAGTATGCTATGACTTTTGGTGCTTATGACTTTTATAGTTTTTTAAATATTTAGATTTTAGTGCAAATTTTGGCCCATTTGTAGGCCCATGAGAAAGATTCAACTTTTGGCCCCCTAGAAACAGATTTCAAACTTAATTTGTGGTGTGTTGGCTCTCTCTAGTGGTATGTCGGGAGTGGTATGGCCTGTCTACCCGTATTTGGATTACCGTAATGACGACAATATCAATGGCGCGCACAGCGTCGCTGCTTTCAGGAACCATTTGAATTTTTAAGGTTGCGCGAACCATTGAATAGTTACGGTAACCGCAAGGGTGTATGCTTGGTGGAACACTCCATATCCCACAATTCATAGCACACCTCTACCGACTCAAACAATGGCGGCCACCACTTCGTTTAATATATTGCTTTTATTACTGTTTCTAGGTCACAAAATAAACTTTTAAGATATTTTCAGGCGAGAATGTAGGTGTGTAAACGTCAAATATCTGCTCGTTTGTCAAAACATATTAGGAACAGTGCTCTTACGATATTGCTGCTAGCACGGCTAGCTAGCTAGCACGGCTAGCGTCTCTTCGCTAAAAAGCACCCGGGCTTGGCTTACAGTGAG
This sequence comes from Rhamphochromis sp. 'chilingali', assembly GCF_963969265.1. Classification (NCBI taxonomy): domain Eukaryota; kingdom Metazoa; phylum Chordata; class Actinopteri; order Cichliformes; family Cichlidae; genus Rhamphochromis; species Rhamphochromis sp. 'chilingali'. The sequence goes on from NC_137935.1 coordinate 15,051,305, forward strand.
GCGGCTGACACTCGTTTCACCACCCGATCACTCGCCAAGAGACTGTTTCTCAGCTGGACTTACAGTATTTTTCGTTTATATGGGCCGATAATTCATTTATTCATTTTAGTAACGGTATAAACAGTGAAAGGTGGTTGTCCAGATGCTGGTCGATGTGGGAAAAATAACTGAGTTTTTGGTGGTGGCTAACGCAGAGCTCCAACAAAGGGCAGCTAGCCCTGACAGAAAGGACATGCGGGAAAAGAGACATGCGAGGCGACCGCCGATCGACCGGTGGTGGCTAACGCGGAGCTCAATCATGAATAAGGGAAACCAAAGGCAGGAGCGTGAGGTGAACTGAATTTCAGGTAAGAAGTTATGAACTGCACTCTATCTGGGTCAGATATAAACCGAGTTTAGGTGTAGTTTATTTTTGTTGTGCTGACAGTTACAATAACTCGTACTGCGTGCTAGCTAGCACGACGGAGTTTCTATACAGCTGTGTGCGTGCTAAGTTACTGATGTTGAACTTTATGACAACCTTTCCTGTCATTCTCTCGCCTGTTGAAACTTCAATCATGAAACTGATCAATGATCGGCTTTTCTCTCGTTTGTTTATTGCGCTAAACAACAGCAGCTGCACGTTTAAGCTTGATCAGCTGTTGTTAGAATTCATTTGATTTTAGTTTCTAGTATCAGCTGATGTTTGCTGGAGCCACAGCTGTAAAAAAGGGCTGGTCGAAACCAGGAGATGTCCTTACTGAATCATCAGAGCTGAACTGGTGATGGAGAAACAGGTTTACAGGTACCTTTTAGGTGACATGAATGAGTTGAAGGGAAGTTATGAACTGTTTCTGAGAGACAAATAACACCAAGCTCCTTTTTTTGTGTAGCTGACAGCTGGTAACTGTGCAGGGGCGGATCTAGCAAAGCTTTTGGCAGGGGGCCAGGTAGGGCATTAACAGGGAAAGGGGGACACAAAGATATACTTTTCTTTCTTGCTCTCATATAAAATATTTAGCTTTTATTAAATAGTTATCTGAATCTTACAACCAACGTTTGTATAATAATACACAAGATTGGCTGTAGACCATTGTTAATCATTCAGAACACTGTGTAAAAATAACAAAAAACAAAAAGTGAATGCAAAAGTGCATAAATATTTATTTTACGTGTTTGATGTGTGTGGCAGGCCGTGGTCTACAGTGCCGCTGCAGGGGAGGTGGACCCACGGGCGTAAAGTCTGTGCTCTCTCGACTGTTTTTTTTTTTGGTGTGTGTCGGGCTGTGAGTTGAAAAGCTACAGCCGGCTGTTTGGGTACACCAACCATGTGTGAAAAGTGGTCCATAACGTAATGCTTCAAAGCGTGTTCATGCAAACATTGTCGGGTCTGCCGTGGTACAATGGGACTTCTGCTCATTAACCTCTGTGCACAGCGTCTGCAAATCGGGGCTGTACGAAGTCACCTCATCTTTACACAAAACTGTAAGCTGTCATCTGTGAGGCGCGAGTGGTGTTTTTTTTTACCATAGTTCATGGTGGAGAATGGCTGCTCTGCTGAGTTTTGCTCTCTGTAGCCGTATGAATGGCAAACTACACTGATTATCGGCGGCATAGGCACACTTTAAATTTCTTCTGAAATTTTCGCTTTCTAGTTTGTTGTTATTGGTTTTTTAAAATGTGCGCATTCGCTTTGCTTGAGTTCAATATGGTATTTTCATCGAATGCGCATGTGTGTGAGATGAAAATACCGCAAAGTTTTCCAGTAGGGGCAAGTTCACTCTCAAAATGGCAGGGGAAAAATGCACAGCTAAACAAAAATATGCTGGATTGGAACATTGCACGGGCTAAAAAGCCATACAATGAAGGGGAGTTTGTTAAAAAAAATGCCTCAGTGACGTTGTCTAAGGAGCTTGGAAAGAAAAGTGTCTGGACTTCTTTAAGTTGCTTGAAGACCTTTCACCTCTCATCCGAGAAGCTTCTGCAGTTCTTCAAGAAGGTTCAAGAAGCTTCTCGGATGAGAGGTGAAACGTCTTCAAGCAACTTAAAGAAGTCCAGATGCTTTTCTTTCCAAGCTCCTTAGACTACAACGACCTGGATGACTGAGAACCTTCACAGACTCAGTGACGTTGTTGAAATCTTTTCTCCTGAAAACGACAAAAGTAAAACGCATGGTATCGTCGGACGTCCAACTGTCCCGCCACACTGTTAACACAGAATATCAGACATTAACACAGCTATTGAATTACAGTTGCACTCTGACCTTCAAGCATGTGAGTATTTTAGTGTCGCATTGGATGAGAGTTGTGATATACAAGACAAGACTCAGTTGGCAATATTTGCACGGTCTGTGTCAAACGATTGTGTGATCAAAGAAGAACTCCTTGATATTGTGCCATTAAAAGAGAGAACCCATAGATGTGAAAGAAACCATGATGGCTGCATTTGAAAAATCGAATCTGCCTATAACGAAACTAACTGCAATAACCACAGATGGAGCACCAGCCATGATGGGATCTGTGAACGTGCTCATGGGGTTGTGCAAGCTGACCAAACATTTCCTGAGTTTTGGAAGCAACTCGTGTCTAAATCATTGAATTTAGATAACGTCATGAAGCCTTTGATGGGAATCGCCAACTACATCCGCACACATGCGCTTAACCATAGCGAAATTCAACAATGTCATCGCTGAGCTGGACCAAGGGCTTCCAGGTGACCTGCCACTCCACTGCACTGTGAGGTAGCTGTCAAAAGGCCAGGTACTCTCTCACTTCTTTGAGCTTTTGGAATCCCTGAAACTGTTTATGGAAGAGAAGGACAAGGACTATCCCGAGCTCTCAGACATCAAGTGTATTATGGATCTGGCATTTTTGGTCGACAAGCTGTGTCACTTGGATAGACTGAACCTGACCCTGCAGGGTAAGTTAGAAAATGCTGCCTGACCTAGTGGAAAGTGTGTTTGCGTTTGTCAACAAACTGAAGCTGTTAAAGGCACATATTCAAAAGGTAGATTTATCGCATTTTCCCACTCTGCTAAAAGCCAGCGGTTAAGTCGCCAGCACCACCCTGAGTAAGGAAAGAGACAGATATGCAGTGCTGGTTGAAAACTTGCACAAAAGCTTTGTGACCCTGTTCCATGATCTACAATTGAAAAGGCCACAGATTGCATTCATTGTCGACCCATTTAATGCAGAGACAGACTGTTTGAAAGTCCCGCTGGTCACAGATGAAGCTGCGGCTGAGTTGGAGATGATCGATCTTTATAAGGAGGACCAATTGAAACCTGCTTTAAGGGAAGGGACCCTTGAGTTCTGGAAAGGTGTGCCAATGGAAAAATACCGCAATGTCAAACGGGCTGCGCTTAAGATACTGTCAATGTTTGGTTCAACATACGTCTGCAAGTCTGTGTTTTCTACCCTAAAACATGTGAAATCAAAGCATCGATCTGTTCTGACTGACACTCATTGCTTCGAGTGGTAACAACGGAATACAAGCCAGATTTGAAGAGGATTGTTCAAGGCAAGGAATGCCAGAAGTCCCACAAAACAACATGCATTGTAAAAGAAAAATGCTATTGTAGATTATTATATTTTTGTTTGTGGACTTAGAGTTTGTGTGTGAGAGACAGTGCACACAATATTCATTGTTGAAAATGACTGGCCTGTGGTTTTAGTACTGTAGGAGTCCATTCCTGTCATTATCATGTTGGTGTGTGACATTTACAATAAATCTGGCTGAGCAGAGGTGTGTGTGTGAGTGTGTGTGAGAGAGAGAGGGAGGAAGGGATGGGTGATGTTCATGTGTGCCCATGTGTATGATGTGGCTCTTTGCGGTAACACAATAAAAAAAAGAGTGGCTCTTGGTCTCTGACTGGTTGGCCACCCCTGCTTTAGACAATGTTTTGGATTTATAAATTTTGTAGGAAACAATTCATCAAAATTATTAAATAATTCTTCAGAGGAATTAGTCCATATTTTTGGATGGCATGTGAAATTTTTGCTATGTGCGAAACTTAAAAAAAAAAGAGATCTAACCTGTAACATTGCTGATTTCTCCCTCTGCACATTGTATACAGTCATAGCAGCAAACAGGCCTTCCTTTCTGGAGAACCTTGCGTGTTCCTGGCGGACATTTCTCGCTGCAAACTGACACAGGGACCTGCATGAATAATTACATAAAACTTTATATAAAATATGAAAAACACTGCATGGTGTCATCTTTCCAACATGTAGCAATAAGCAAAAAACATAGCGTGAAACTATATAAAAATATGTATAAAATATGTACAGTTATAATATAATTTTTGAATATTTTATAGCTTACCAGCTTTGAGTTTCTTGCCCAAATTAAAGACTTGTTTTGGAAATTTAGCTTTTTTTCTGGAGCTAATGATATATCATAAAGACCAACTGTCACAAACTCCACAACGCCGTTTTCTTTTGGCTGCCAGTTTATAATTTCATACTTTGCTGCTGGATCTCCATTCTCATCAAAGTAAACCTCATCCCCTTCCTTAGTTGTGAAGTGACTCTTTCGTATGTGTTGTAAAATCTAAGAAATATGTCATAACTCAGTATATTGCATGACTGAGATCTTGCACACCCATTGACTTGCGAATATAAGACATTAGCTCTTTTCTTAAAATCATTTTTCTTTCTAATTGAACTTAATGTGTTAACAATAGTATTAGTTGGTTTTAAGCTCACCGTGAATGGATCTAGCTGGACTTTGTTGCTACATGCTTTATTACAGCTGACAATGTTGTGAAGGGCATGGGCCACAGCATACACTCCTTTATAGACATTGTTAAAGATAGGCATGAGAGACATATCAGTGAAGCTGTTTTGAACTCTGTTCAGATCTTCATGTCCAGTACACTCTCTCTGAATGTTTGCTGATGACGTTGACTGCCTAAACTTACAGTTAAATAATGTCTCCCAGAACTCAGTAAATAGTTCATTGTTAGATGAATTGAGTGACTTCACATCCAGTATGAACTCTCTCAGGCCAGTGACATGTGCTTTGGGAATGGAAAGGCCTATGGCACCATTCAGTATGTGATGTATATCCATTTTTGCTGTTTGCGAATCAAATATCCAAGACTCACTGCCTACCCACTGATACCCAGACAAGTTATGGTATGAAAACTCATGTATCAGAACATCCATCTCCTTGTGTGACAGAAAGGCAATGATCACCTTGGAGGTTGAAGCCTTTATAGTGCGAATTATTTCTCTTATTTTGTCAGATGGATCTGTTCTAAAAAAAGATACAGAATACTCCAGACAGATGCCCAGGCGCTGTGCAGTTTCTGTAAATGTGGCCATGCCATTATTTCCATAATCATTATTAGTTCTGATAGCTCCAACCCAAGTCCATCCAAAATGCTTGACCAAATGGGCCAGGGCTCTGCTCTGGTAGTAGTCACTGGGTATTGTTCTGAGGAAGGATGGGTACTTGGTTTTGTCACTGAGACAAGCACATGTGGCAAAGTGGCTGATCTAGAATTAAACATAAAGAACTTATATTTGAAAAAGACACAGAATGAGAGAAGATTAAGATGTTAAAAATAAGACAAACACTTAATTAAATTTGCTCAGAGGAGTTGGGAAAATGATTTAGTTACATTATTTCATTTTATAAAATATCAGTTCTACTCACTACTGGTACATAAAATGGTCCAATAACAGTGGCTATTGCTATGGTTGGAGAGGAAGAGGTCTCTCCCATTATGGCCTGTACGTGTGCAGGTCTGGTACATGATGCCTTGGAGGGTACAGACACAATTTCATTACCATTAGCCAAAGCCAGTGTAAGTCCTACACTTCGGGCAACATTGCCACAAGTATTAAAGATTTTATAGCCCAGAGTGACTCCCGGCAGTAGGTCTGTACTGTTATTAATCTCCTCAATGGCAAAAAGCATAGCTTGGGCAAACTGCAAATCTCTGAAATTTAAATTTAATTGAGACAATTATTAATAATTCATAAAATAGAGAGAAAAAGTATTTCAAACAAAACCATTTAATGTCAATGATTTATATAACTGAAACCAAACATACATAATACAAAATATTTATCAAGTTTTATTTGTATCAAATGACTTCTAGGAGATTCCTTTAATCTAAATGCATTTCGTTGATGAGACTTACCTGGTGCATTGAAGTGGCAGTGGTTTGTGCGTGTAGGTATCCTTTCTGTCTTTCCAGCTGGTGTGAAACGAAAACATACCCCCCAATATAATATCCCCATCCTTACATAGCAGTGGGTTCCCAGGATCTCCTCTCTGCCTGCACACTGGCTCCTCAGCATGAGAGACAGATGCCACTAACAGCAGTTGTAGCAGTGCCCATCCCTGCTCTGGCCATACCTGTGTTGATGTCATTTTTCAGCTAAATCAATTAGTGGCACTGAAAATGAAATTTACAGTGGTATTTATACCTTTTGGTGAAACATAAGAAATGATAGAAGAGTGGCAGTTCATTCTCAGTAGACCTACAAGGTTGGGCAAAAGGAGGGACATGCCCTAATTTTCAATTTAATGTAGGTTAAAGTGTGTAAAATAAATAGATAAATAAGATAAGATAAGAACTTTATTTATCCCGAGGGAAATTATTTTGTCATACACATGCTCAATGCAGCAAGAGAGACAGAGGAACAGTAATAAGATATACAATATGTACAATAGAATACAAGTAAATACATACATATACAATACAATAAATACATACATACACTTTAGCCATGCCCATTTAAATATGAAGTCACAGTGTAAAATAGAACTCCCTACAAATACATATGCTTTGCAAATTATTTTTCCCATGGGAAATTTGCAGTGATTTCTTCTTCTATGGCAATAAAGGTCATATATTTACCATAAATTCTAGACTACAGAGTGCACCTGATTAAAAGCCACATGCTCTAATTTTAGAAAGGAAATCTATTTTGTACTTATCGGTAACACACAAGTTATGTTGCTTATGTTTTTTTACTGAACAGTGAATGAACAACATTCCAATATTTTCTAACGACCGGTAAAAATATATACCGTATACATACGACAGCCTACCAGGAAAAGTAATTAATCGCCTTCTTCGTCTTCCTCCTGACAACTAAAACCATCAAAGTCGTCTTCTTCAGTGTCCAAATTGAACAGCCTTAGGCTCTCGCCATACTCTTCAGTCTCTTTGTTGTCGCTCTCACTTGAGCACAGGTGGTGCTCTTCATCACGCAGCAGTCCAGCCTTTTGAAATCTGTTGGTGATGGTGGATGTTTTGACACAGCTCCACACATTTAGGATCCATTGGCAGACTTTAGTTAAAGATGCTCTTTGCATGCGGCCTGTTTTGGTAAATGATTTCTCGCCGCTTGTCATCCAAGCCTCCCACTCAAGGCGCAGTGCCACTTTAAATGCCTGGTTCACGCTGATGTCCAGTGACTTCAAATACTTAGTGCTGCCCCAAGGAATCACAGCTGGAATTGAGTTTGTACTCTTGTTAGCAGTTTTTGCTGAATCTGTTATATGGGCCGTCATGCTGTCCATAACAGCAATGCATTTTTTCTGTGAAAAAATCCCCCAGCCGCTAAAAAATCACCGTCGGTGGAAGCTTTAGCCTGGATGCTGTGTAGCTCAGAACACAAGTAAAATGCGTTCTCTCATGGTCACTTGTTTTCTGTGTGATGGACAAGTCACCTTTTTTATTAACAATCTGAGTGAGAGGCAGGTCAAACATCAAATGTATTTCATCCACATTTATAATATCATCTGGCTCGATGGAGTTTTCCACTATCTTTGTTTGAGTGACTGTGCAGAAGTTAGCGAGTTTTTCCTCGTAGTTGGGAGGGAGCTGCTGACACAAAATTGTGCCCTGATGAGCAGGTCTTTTCGTCTCACAAATCTAAATCACTGCAATGGTCCACTTCTAAAATCTTCAATTTTCATTTCGGTGGCGATTGCTTTAGCCATCAGTCTGATCTGCACGGTGGAAACACCGCAGCCCCCTTCTCTCTGAGTGTTAATCCAGTTTTCAAGAAAGTTTTCAAGTTCGGGCCATCTGTTATGATTACCTCTGAAAGCTTTTGTCATCTTTTTGCATTGACTCAGTTTTTCACACTGGCATCTCCACTGTCTCATCATCAATTCATTTATGCCAAGATTACATGCAGCGGGTTGTTTTCCTTCTTCAACCGCCAGATTGATTGCCTTTAACTTTAATGCATACATAATGTTAAAATTTGGGCTGCATCATATGCTTTTCTTCGAGTGTTTTCCATGTTGATGAGGATGATTTACAATAATTTAATTGTGAAAGTATGCTAATGTATCACACAATTTCATTGGACCTCTGTGAACTACTTATCAACTTTATTGGTCTACTGTTACAAGGCAAAATGTTTTTGGTAGCATTGAAAAAAAAATGCATTAGCTGCACCTTAGTATAGGCCGCAGTGTTCAAAATCTGGGAAAAAAGTAACGGCTTATAGTCTGGAATTTACGGTACTTTCTTAGTAATTCAATATCTTATTAAATACGTGGATGCACTGAAAATTTTATTTATATTTTTTTGTACAGTATTGTGGGCTACTCTTAGAGCTTTACACAATATATCACAGTCACCATTCATGTTGAGATTCACATCTGTGCATCACTGATGTGAATGACAGTTGGTGAATCTACCGGTGCTCTGAACGGATAATTGGAGGTGAGCTTCCCTTCCTCCAAGACATCTACAGGAAGCGGTGCCTGAGGAAAGCGGGAAGGATCATCAAGGACTCCAGTCACCCCAGCCATAAACTGTTCAGACTACTTCCATCAGGAAGGAGGTTCTGCAGCATCCGGTCCCGTACCAGCAGACTGAGAGACAGCTTTTTCCACCAGGCCATCAGACTGCTGAACACGTCATAGACACCTCACCTTCACTACTGGAACTTCAACATTATGCCACTTGTTTTGCACATGTCCAACTACCAACTTCTGTATATTTTATATATTTTATTTTATTGTTTACTCTATTTAATTTGTAAAATATGTAACACACACACACGTAGAAAAACATATTTAGTATACACATCCAGTAATGCATACACTCTTATATTGTACATATATTTATTACTGTCAGATTTAGCCATTTTTATATTTTGCTTGTTTTATGTTATTGTATTTTGCACAACTCTGTTGCTTGTGAAGCTCGCACACAAGAATTTCACCCGCATGTGCTGTACCAGTGTGCCTGCACATGTGATGTGACAATAAAAGTGATTTGATTTGATTTGGGTAGACTGATGCTATTCTTTCTCATTTAACATCAGCAGCAATGTACCGGTGGCTGTACCAGTAACACAGCATAGAAGAAGGTAACAGTTAATAGTCTTTACAGCTTTGAAGCAACAATGGCGCCTGTGTTTGGCTTTGCCGCCGCTGCTACAGCTCGTTGGAGGCGACAGTGTAGTTTTTCACTGTCGTCGCTTGTCGTTTGCAATATACTTTTCGCTCTTTTGTATTCTGACTTTGCTTCTGCTGCTTTAATTTATGATCGGGATACACTGTTAAACATCAAAGATTCAATGGAGATCTACTGTGACAGCTGGGACAGCTACAGAAAAACTTTTCCTCCTCCTCTGGTGTGTTCCTCACCTGAGTGCGTGCTACTGTGCACAACCCGCGGCATTTCCACCCTCAAGAGACGAAAAAGGGGAACGAAGGCCAGCATCCAGGTGAAACGGAGAAGGTACCGGAGGCTAGCTGCTTGGCTGTGGGGTGCCTGCGACCAGTTCCTCTCCTGTTGTTTGCTGGGGATGATACGCCGCCGCCTGGGACCCGAGCCCCATGGCTCGAAAGCAGTTTGCTCACTCTGTGTCCGTCATCCATTTTCCGTTTTGCTGGTGACAGCTACGTCTGCTCATCGATCAAGGTTTTTCCCAACTCTGGAGTCGCTGCCCTGCCCGGCAGGTCCATAGGTTTGCACATACGGTGGCCCCTAGAGACAAAGCACGTACAAACTCCAAAACACTTGCAAACTCCAAAACACATGCAAACTCCAAAACACATGCAAAATCCAAAACACTTGCAAACTCCAAAACACATGCAAATTCCAAAACACAACGGAAGTGCTCCAGGACGCTAGGGGCAGTGTGTAGCTTTTGTTACCTAGTAACTACACAAGCCAGGAAGTACCAATGACCGGATTTGGGCTGCATCCCAATTCAGGGTCTGCAGCCTTAAAGGCCGCATTTTAAGGCCGATTACGTCACAGCGACACGACGAAGGCTGTCCCAATTCAAAGGCTGCTCAAAATGCGGCCCTCAAATGCGTCCTTAATTTCCCTGAATTTTAAGGATGGGTCAGTGTAGCCTTCATGGCCCAACATATCCCAGATTTCATAGTGCGGCGGTGGTGTGGATAATTTTGCCGAAAAAAAAGCGGAGCCTCCGAAGAGTAAACTTTCAGAAGTAAGTACTGAATATTATGTCACTTATTTATGCGCAAATGTTTTTATAATGAAAAACATTAAAACATTACTGTTGGCCACATGTCGGGAAAGTTATGTGACATTAGCGATGTTTGTACTAACTTGGTTTTAAAGCCTTTACTTCAAAATATATGCCGTTCAATAGTTGAACTTACAGAGATTGTGATGATTTTATGGATAATTAAAGTCAGTCATATATCCACAAACACAACAAGCTGAAAGTCAGTGATGCTGCTCGGTTTGCAGTCCTGAAAATCACGGCACAAGCAGGATTCACTGCACTGTTAATGTTAGCTATGTTATATTACTGCCTCTGTTCTGTGGTGTCGAACCAAACGGACTTTAACGTGTGTTTGAACGAGCTGACGGTTCACTCGTTAAGCTGAAAGAAAGATGCTTTAATCACAGGAGTCACACATGTGTCCACTGTACCATCTGGGAACTCTTCTTGTTTCGTAATAACACAAACATTAAATCCTCCTTCTTTTGTGCTGTTTTGTAGCAGTGTATACACCTGAGACTGTCACCTGTCTGTCTGTCCTGCACTCTCTCTCTTTTTCTTTCTCTCTGATTGTCTAATAAAAGTATGAACATGTATTTATAAGTTACACTTGTGTTTGAACCCTGCAGCTTATCACAGATTTGATTTCCATGTGTGACAACTGCAAGTGTCCAGAGTGAGGACAGACTGAGGGACCCACTGCTGCACATCATCTGGGAGGCTTTGCACCCCTGATGATCTACCAGGACAAACTCAGCAGTGTGTGAGGAAGAGGAGGAGGAAGAGCCAGCAGCAGCTGACAGATGGAGAGAATAGACAGACTGTTCCTTGTTTTTGAAGGACTGCTAGGAAAGTTTAACATAACTAATTGTCTGTCCTGAATCAGTCTTATTAGGTAATGTTCAAATAATTGTATCATTCCAGTGTTTTCAGTGTGGGAGAAAGTACTCAGGGCCTTCAAGTTCAAAGGCCTATGAAAGGCAGCAACAAGTTTAATATTCAGAAACCTAAAGTATGTATCAGCAGCAGAATGGAGCTAAAAAAATGTTTGTTTCAGTTCTATGAAGCTTTGAGTATTTTGGATTAGTAGCACTGCTGTGTTTGTTGCATCATATTGCTGTAATTGTTTATATGCTTTATATATTCTGAGGTAAGTTGATCTATAGTGTTACATCATATTCTATAAGGATGTTATGTGTTTGTATACTTTCTGCCCAGTTTGACCCATTTAGCAGAAGTCAGCCTGTTTAAGGCTCTGATATTTATTCTGTATGACTTAAAGCAGTTATGACATGGTCTGATTTTCTCACCCAATAAAGGAATATTCAATATATCAGTCTACTCTTCATTTTATCAGAAACAGTTATCACAGCTTGTACATTTTCTTTTAGGACATGGTGGAGGACTTGCTGCTGTTTACCAGGACAGACTCATATGCAAACTGATGACCTCGGACTTCTTTTCTTCATTTGAGTCACAGATGATGAAGGTCGGTTCTTTGAAAACCTTTTACTGTATTTTAATCTATCGACCTCCTGGACCTGCTGGGGTCTTTCTAACTGAATTTAACGACCTTCTGACATCGATCATTAAACTGGAGAAAGTTGTAATATTGGGAGACTTAAACCTTCATATTGATGACGCTTCCTGTAACACTGCTGCTGTGCTCATCACTATCACTGAGTCTTTTAACTTTAAGCAGCATGTTTTTTTACAAAGGGCCACACTTTTGATCTTGTTTTCTCCCTGAGTATAAATATACATGATGTATGTGTGGAAGATGTCCATGTGAGTGACCATAGTTGTATATTCTTTAATTTGTCATTTTACGTGGATCCTTCCCCTCCTAAATTGATGATCCAAAGGCGGATTATAAACGAGGATGCTGCTAGAAGGTTTTCTGGCATGTTTGTCCCTCGCATGGCTCAAAATCATATGGATTCACTTATTTTGTCTTTTAACAATCAATGTAAATCTATTTTAGATAAGGTGGCACCTCTGAAACGAAATGTCCATTCATCCATTCGCTTCCGCTTATCCTTTTCAGGGTCGCGGGGGGCGCTGGAGCCTATCCCAGCTGTCATAGGGCGAGAGGCGGGGTACACCCTGGACAGGTCGCCAGTCTGTCGCAGGGCCAACACACAGGGACAGACAACCATTCGCACTCACATTCATTCGCACATTTACACCTAGTGGCTATTTGGATTATCCAATTAACCTATCCCCACAAGCTGCATGTCTTTGGATGGTGGGAGGAAGCCGGAGTACCCGGAGGGAACCCACGCAAACACGGGGAGAACATGCAAACTCCACACAGAAAGACCCCGGCCTGATGGTGGAATTGAACTCAGGACCTTCTTGCTGTGCGGCAACAGTCAGTCATCCTGGACTATAACTATTCATTTTCTGGTATAATTACTCCTAGCTCTCGTTCCCATTTCAGCGTTATATATATGGTTGTATTGCCTTTTCTGTCCGACAGTTGTAGATAGGATTCTATACTTTTTTAATTGTATGTTTCAACTCTGTATCTTTCAATTCTAATGAGTCAGTTTATATCCAGGTTGACCTTATGTTCAGTGATGGCGAGTAACGGAATACATGTACCAGCGTTACATATTTAAAATACAAAATATGAGTAACTGAATTCTGCTACAAATACCGTTTAGCCCTTTAAAACTGGTCAGAGCGGGCACGCTCCATTTTGCATAACTATTTTTAAATCCCTGTAGAACTGCAAGCACATAAGCTAGCGCAGTATTTTTTTTTTTTTTTTTTTTGCAAATGAAACCGGAGGAGTTGTACTTCTTATGCCATCAGCTCGTCTTAGGTCACGGTTTCCTTCCACATATAGCTTTGCAAAAACTGGATAAAAAACACTTGCAGCAACAAAAACATAATATTCCAGAAAAACACTTTGCCGATCTGATCAGCTGTTCATAAAACTTCCTACGTTGCAATAGACGTCAGAATGAACTATCGCATGTCCGCCATTCCCTGCCTGAAACCAGAAGTGACAGCATTTTTGCGAAAAATGTAGTTTTTTACCTTCAGGGCCTCATAAACCTATACTGGTGTTTAAAGTCATGTTTGACTTTATGCTTTTCTGAATAGTTTCTGGGATGCTAAGAACTCAAATTGCACTGCCGGAAATAGTTTATTTTGATGCACATGCTGTTTTTTTTGCAAATTTGCATGATAATATTGTGGCGTGTTGGGGGAGCAGCTCGTTCTCTCCCATCAAGGCTTGGGACATGTGCTGCTGTTTAGATGTTCTCATTTTATTGTTTATGGTTACGTTACTTTTAACTGTTATCTTTAATATTGTGTTTGTACTACGGTACAAAGTCACTGACAATTATTGTTTTATAGAAAGAATGCAGTACCATAAGTGAGTTCTGTTATGCTGTTATTGACCCTTGAAGCACATTGTAGCATAGGCAAGTGTTTAATAAAGAGCTCCCCCTACCAGCTTGGGGTTGAACAGACAAGCTCCAACCTTCTGTAGAGCTTCTTTGCTAAGATTCCTCTCCATGCCATGATATTTAATTTCATTATTCCTGCAGTACATAAAAATATAAAGATAAGCTCCGGCAGACTTAAGGCAGTCTTAAAGGGTTAAAAAGTTGGTCTTCAGAATACAGTCACTTTGTTGAAATAAATGGATTACATGGCAGTCTTTTCCTGTTTCATATGCTATGCTATGCCTCTATTTTTGTTAATTCCACGCTGGTGGAAACCCAAACAAAACACACATTAAGAGGCTCTAATGCCTGGGTCTCAATCTCACGGCCCATGTCACCACTACTTGCGGCCTGCATAATGACATGAAGAAATGTTTTTTAAAATTATTATTCAAAACATAATTTAATATGAAGGCAATAAGCAGAGTGTTGGGTCTGCGCTTCCACAGGCCCCGCTGGTTTAGAAACTTATTCCCGTTAACGACAAGGATGCAAGGCAATCAGCGATCGATCGATTTTACTTGCTAGCAAGGGAGGCTGGTCGGAACCAGGCTCTTGGAGCTGAACGCTCCTCACCGGTCTCCTAGCCAACTTCAAATAAACAGCCTTCCTTGCCGCCTTTTATTGAAAACAGTTAGAGTACACACAAGCACCACCCATTGTAAAAAAAATCCTATGGTTCTAAAAGATAAGGTACTGTGTGTGTGCATGTATGTGCGAGCATCTGTATGTGTGTGTGTGTGTGTGTAGGCGCATGTTTGTGTTTGGGGGCCCACAAAAGGGTCATAAAGGCAGGAAGCTTACTAAACAAGAAAACAGAACCCTCACATAGGATGTCCCTATAATAAAACACTATAGCCTCCCCCACCAACAGACTGGCTGGGGAGGGAGTCAGAAACAAAGGAATGTCTTTTATCCTACAGTTTGAACCAAGACTTACAAATTTAAGTAACATAATGACAACATTTAGCAATTTGACTCCAACACAGAGTGTTACAGGCATAAACCTAAGGAATGTAGCCTCATGGGCAGTGTAATCCCTGCTGCAGGGATAATGGACTGCAATACCCGTTGTGTGTCTGTGAGCGTGAGGGAGGGAGAAAAAAGAGAGTCAAAAAGTACAAGTTTTCACCGACCAGAAACGGGAGATGGAAGCAGGTAAATATAATAATAACCACTGCAGCTAAAAAGAGCGCCTGACGAGCCCAGTTATAAGTAAGCTAGGGTGACCAACCTTCCTCTTTTCCCCGGACATGTCCACTTTTCACGTTTTGTCCGGGGTGATTTTCGAGGTGAAAATGTCCGGGTTTTCCTACAGAGAACCCATTTGTGTAACGTCATCCCCGAGCTGCTGCTTTGTGAGTTGTTGTTCTGCGCTCACAGACGACACAGACAGCGCGCAGTAGCACACCTGATGATGTTTAAAAGATGCCAAAGCGCAACTGCAGCTTTTCAGACTAACTGTAAAAGAAATTTCCCTCGTACCGTCCCGGTACTGGTAATTTTTTTTTTTTTATACAGATGAGGCCTTATTTCTGTACCATTATTTTATTCCAGAGGTTTTTAAATTTTTTGCCCTTGTTGACTTGTAAAAGCCTATATGACATTTTTTGCTTCACCATTCATTAACCGCACAGAGAAGGCGTCGTTTAAATGTGTTAAAATTTTCTTTAAGCAAACAGTATTGCCTCGGACTTCCAGTGTTAAAGTTCTTCCTGACTTTTTGGAAATCAAAATATGGTCACCCTAAAGTAAGCTATTAAGAATCGACTGTACACTGTGTTCGGGTTTTCCTCCAAAATAATAATTTCCGTTGGAGCAGCCTTTCAACTCCTCTCTCTGTCTCTCACTAGCAAAGTTGACCCAGACAAAGTAAAGCTAGTTTTCAGCTACGAGCCTGACACGGAACCCAGCTTATTAGCCAGAGGTCCCTTTACTACGGTTCAGAGCCGCGGACTTGTTTTATATACGTGTGAAATTGTTTTCTATACAAGATCGCTGCAAAAAGTGCAGCCTTATCTAATGTCCACCCTACTGTTACTCATTTTATATTAAGATTTAGAAATCTAGTTGGTATTGGTATTGCGACTAACCTTCAGTAATAGCAATAAATCACACAGTAATGGTACAGTCATGTAGTTGTAAAAAGCATGATAATATATTAAGTAATCCAAAGTTTTCAGAACGTTTCTCTCATTGAGTAACGTAACGTAACGGAATACATTACAAAATACATTGTGAGGCATGTATTCCGTAATCTGTAGTGGAATGTATTTTAAAAGTAACCTTCCCAACACTGCGTATGTTTTACTTCTTATGTCATTTTTACTCCTTTGTTCAAATCTCTGGTTAGAGAACCGGGGGTAAAGCGCCTGTCATAAGCTATCCACTAAGTTATCTCAAGGTCTTCCTCCAGTTTATATTTGTGTACTATATTAAACCACATCTTTAGTGTGAACTTGGTGACACTACCCATTTGGTCGATTACACTCATTGCTCCCTCTCGGTCTCTAATGAGATTTTGAATTTCCCTTCCCTGTATATATTGTTCTAGAGTGTTCCATTTGGATACAAAGTCTCTGTCACACCAACAAATTATAGGTCTAATTTGTTTTGCATGAAAATATTCTTCATTCTTGATCTATGACCATTCTATAGTTATCTAGAGATGATTTTATCCCATAATCTATATTGTTTTCTGGGATTGTTGTTTTAAATCACTGCCTATTGAGATAGGCAGTGATTTAAATAAGTAGAGAAGCTGGGAAAAAATACTTATTTTTATAGTCTCTATTCTTGAACCAATATCTAATGAAAGAAGGTTCCACCCTTCCACGTCACTCCTTATCTTTGTCTATTTTAGTGAATGGACAAAGAAATAAGGAATGAACACTGGGCTGTGAGTTCAGTTCTTTGATCATTAATATGCAAATTGTCATGACCACTCATCAACAATTACTGATCACTTGGATTCGTTAATGATCTGGTTCATATCTATACAGTGGTCCCTCGTTTATCGCGGGATAAAAATAACCTGTGATAGTTGAAATCCGCGAAGTAGCCAACTTAATTTTTTTTATTATTATAGATGTTTTAAGGCTTTAAAACCCCTCATTACACACTTTTCTCAGACAGGCATGAACAATTTCACACTTTTCTCTCATTTAAACACTCTCAAAGTTCCAACCTTCGTAGAAAAATAAGTCCAGTATTATAGAAAGAAACCAATGGCACCCGCAGGTGCCTTTGACGGTGCACGATTTGTTGACATTGTTGTGTTTGTTGGGGAGAAAACTTGTCCAAATTGTCCATTGCTATTTTCTTCTTGGTTAAAATTTTTATCTTTCTTTTACTCTTGAGTTACTACTTTGTATTTTTCCTCTGCCCATTTAGTTTGACCTCCAGATAAACTGCACAGCGATCTTATACACCTGCTTCTTGAATTTCACATTTCTTTACCCATAGTTCCTTCTTATGTGTAAAAAAACAAATAGTCAATTTTTGTGTAGCTGTTATTGGTCCCTGAGTAGTGTATAGTCCCTCTTTTAGGGGTGTACTGCCCTCCAGATGTGAACTATCCCAAATTCTTTGTCTTAATTGTTTTTGTAATGAGGTTAGTATTTTTCTTCTTATTTGTTGTGTCCAGTTTACTGTCTAAAACGATATTAAAGTTGTCACCACATATTAATATCCCTTCCATTTCCAGACTTATGGTATCAAAAAAGGTTTAAAGAAATGTTTTCCACTGTTGGGCTATGCATATACAGTACATGAATCACTGTGGCCATTTCATCTTCTAGTCTTCCTTTCACAAGGACAAATCTCCCTTCTTTTTCCTTAATTTTTTAATGCACTCATTTTGCTTAAAAGACAGAAGGTGAAAGTGGGAAGTGCATCCTTGTTTTGTTAACATAAGACTTATTGCCGCTACTACGGGCACTATAGCAGTTTTTTTAAGAGCAGGGCTCCATGGAGTAAGTTTGCCTTAATAACTTTGTGTCACTGACAATGGGCCAATCTACTTAGCCCAATCTACTTGAATGGAGGAGCCACAGTGTCTGCTGGCCGGGGGTGGGCTAACGACTTGAATCTGTCTTTTAACAGATTTGACAATGGCCCACTTATCACCTCTCCCACCCCCCAGGTTCCATTAACCCCCCCCCCCTCCAGTTGCCCCCCCCCTCCGGGTGCAATGCCATTGTCACCTGAGCTCTCCTCTCACCACAACCCTGCTTCACCCCTATCCACACATCTACCCACAACAAAGCCAGCCCCCCCCCCCCCCCCCCCCCCCCTCCAGCTCAGCCTCACATCTACTTCACAGCTGATCAGGTGAAAAATCAGCTCAAGAGGACGAAGGCAAGGAAGGCTGCAGATCCGGATGGAATCTGCTCCAGACTGCTCAGGGACTGTGCAGACCAGCTCTGTCAGGTGGCCCTGTACATCCTCAAACTGAGCCTGAGCCTGGAGAGAGTTCCTGAACTGTGGAAGACTTCCTGTGTGGTTCCGGTGCCAAAAATCGCACACCCCAAGTAGTCCAACCACTTCAGGCCTGTTGCCTTGACTTCTCATCTGATGAAGACTATGGAATGGCTCATCCTGCACCACCTTCGGCCACTGGTGGGCTCAGTGATGGATCCCCTGCAGTTCGCCTACCGTTCTGGAATTGGGGTGGATGACGCTGTCATCTACCTGGTACACCGATCCCTCTCTCATCTAGAGCAGGCGGGGAGCACTGTGACGATCATGTTTTTTGACTTCTCCAGTGCTTTCAACACCATTCAACCTGCACTACTGAGAGGGAAGCTGGAGAGAGCCGGAGTAGGCAAACAGCTGACTGCATGGACCATCGACTACCTTACCAACAGACCACAGTATGTGAGGCTCCATGACTGTGCGTCCGAGGTGGCAATCTGCAGCACAGGAGCACCACAGGGCACGGTTCTCTCACCTTTCCTGTTCAGCCTTTACACTTCAGACTTCTGTTATAATTCGGATGATTGCCATCTACAGAAGTTCTCAGATGATACAGCCATCATTGGATGCGTATCAGACGGGAATGATCAGGAATACAGGGGGGTCATCAGTGACTTTGTTGGCTGGTGTGAGACCAATGTACTCCAAAACAACGCCGGCAAGACAAAGGAGATGATCATAGACTTCAGGAGGAAGTCACCCACTACTACACCGGTGAACATCCAAGGGAAAGACATTGAGATAGTGGACTCTTATAAGTACCTGGGTGTTCACCTCAACAATAAACTGGACTGGACTACAAATACAGACATCCTGTATAAGAAGGGCCAGAGTCGACTCCACCTGCTGAGGAGACTGAGGTCCTTCGGAGTCTGCAGGACTCTGTTAACCCTTTAAAACCGGTGAGAGCGGGCACGCTCCGTTTTGTGCAACTACATTTAAATACTTGTAGAACTGCAACCACATAAGCTAGCGCAATAATTTTTTTTGCATATGAAACCGGAGGAGTTGTACTTACATCTTATGCCATCAGCTTGTCCTAGGTAACGGTTTCCTTCCACATATGGCTTTGCAAAAACTGCATAAAAAGCACTTGCAGCAACCAAAACATAATATTCCAGAAACACGCTTTGCCGATCCGATCAGCTGTTCATAACACTTCCTACGTTACAATAGACATCAGCGTGAACTATCGCGTGTCCGCCATGACCTGCCCGAAACCGGAAGTGATGTCATTTTCGCGGAAATGTAGTTTTTTTTTTTTTTTTACCATCAGGGCTTCATGAGCCTATACTGGTGTTTTTAAAAGATATGTTTGACATTATGACTTTCTGTGTCGTTTCTGAGATGCTTAGAACTAAAATTGCACTGCTGGAAATAGTTTATTTTGATGCATATGCTGCTTTTTTGAACAAAAAAGCAGCATATGCTTTTTTGTATATTTTTTTTATGCACCAAAAAAAATATAGTGCAAATTTGCACTATAATATTTATTTTCGTTTTTCCTGTTTTGCTGTTTTTCAAAAATAAAACTATGAAGACACTCAAAATAAATTTTCTGTGGTGGGAAATTATTTTGTGCAACTTTTTTGTATTTACAGTTTTGAGGGATAAGCCTCTTAAATTTGTCTAACTAGAAATATATGTTTAAAAAAAACAAAAACGATTTTCAATTTTTTTGTAGTTTATTGCACTTTCTTGCAATTTTTGTAATTTCTATGCACTTAATGCCGACATATTATTAAAATTTGGGCTATAATGGTTGTATTGCAACTTGAAATGCTCCCAAAAATGGCACTACAGCATGTAAAAATATAATATAAGCTCTGGCGGACTTGGTAGGTCGTAAAGGGTTAAGGACATTCTATGACACTGTGGTAGCATCTGCCCTTTTCTATGCAGTGGCCTGCTGGGGGAGTGGATGCACGGACAGGGAAAGGAGCAGGATTGACAAACTGGTGTGGAGGTCTAGCTCCGTGCTGTTATGTCCCCTGGAGTCTGTGGAGGTGGTTGGCGAGAGGAGGATGTTAGTTAGTTAGCTGACATCCATCAGGAACAACCCACATCACCCACTGCATGAGTATGTGAGTGGGCTGAGCAGCTCTTTTAGTCAGAGACTGAAACACCCTCGCTGCAGGAAGGAGCGCTTTCGCAGATCTTTCTTGTTTGAATAAGTAATTAAAATGCATCAAAAAAGGAGAAGTAGTTTCTATAAAGACAGTATCAATTGGAGTGTATCCTGCTGACAGCTTCTTTCTATTCTGACAGGATGGTGACAAACTAATTATGTACAAATGATCAAATTAAAATCCCATTTTACCACATTCATTTTTCAGAGTGAATTTGGTGCCTTCTTCCCCATCATGTGTTTCTTTGTATTCTTCTCAGGTTTCATTAAGATTATATAACATTTGGGTATGAAGATGCAAATTAGCAGTCCAAAACTGGAAGCAAGTATAGCAAAAATTTCTACAGCAACACTGAACTTCCCAGGGGAGCTGACATATGCTGGGACAAATGTAATCCATACTGCACAGAATATCAGCATGCTGAAAGTGATAAATTTGGCTTCGTTGAAATTATCGGGTAGCTTTCGAGCTAAAAATGCAAAAATAAAACATAAAATAGCCAGAAGTCCTATATAACCAAGCACAGCCCAAAAGCCCACAACTGAGCCGAGGGCACACTCCAATGTGATCTTGTCTTTGATTTCCTTAAAATTCTTAAATGGAAAAGGAGGAGAAGTTGTTAGCCAGATGATACATATGTTAATTTGTATAAGAGTAAATGCTGTAACACAGAGTCTCTGCTGTGTCTGCCCAAACCATTTTTTAACATTACTACCTGGACGTGTAGCTCTGAAGGCCATTAAAACAACCATAGTTTTTCCCAGAAGACAAGAGATACAGAGGACAAAGGTGATGCCAAATGCTACATGTCGGAGCATACAGGACCAATCAGAGGGCTGACCAATGAAGGTCAGAGAACACAGAAAACACAGAATTAAGGAGAAGAGCAGCAGGAAGCTCAGTTCAGAGTTGTTTGCCCTGACAATAGGAGTTTTCCTATACTTTAAGAAAATAAGTATCACACCAATCGTCATGTGGGCCCCAAATATAGATGCTGCAGCCAGCAGTGCTCCCATAATTTCTTCATATGATAGAAACACTGCTTCCTTCTTTATACAAGCATCTCTTCTCTCATTTGACCAAAACTCAGGGAGACATCTCACACAGGTGACTGAATCTGGAAATTAATATTAAAACAGACGTTACTTTTACCCAGTACAGTTGTGTATGCCTCTGCCATGATATATTCTACTGGTGCTTTAGAATTAGAAGTTGAAAAACAACATTATTATTGAATGACTGCTACACTGTTTTGTGATTAAATGACGATTGACACAGCATTCATCAGAGATTGTGAATGTAGTATACTTTCCCCTAGAATTTTAAAGGAATATGCATATAATTTTAAAAAAAATCATGAGCATACACAGGCAGAAAGATACATAATTCTCCTGTTAGAAAATCAAACATGTCCCTTTTATCCTAACGATATCTATATATCTATATCTATCTATTTATATGCATATGTATATGCATGTATATATATGTGTGTGTGTGTGTGTATATATATATATATACACACACACACACACACACACACACATATACATATATATACATATATGTATATATATATACATATATATATGTGTATATATATATATATATATATATATATATATATATGTGTGTACATATATCCCCAAGAAAGAGGAGGAACCATCATGAAGAATAGGCCTCTGCACAGTATGTATGCTGGCAGACAGAGGAAGTGGCTGACATCCAGAAATCCTACCAGTGCCTCGAAAAAGCTGAAAGACAGTACAGAGGCACTAATCATGACAGCAGAGGAAAAAGCTCTGAGCACAGGATCCATAGAAGCTGGGGTCTGTCACACCAGACAAGACCCCAGGAGCAAGCTGTGTAAAGATGCCCCTGAGACAATCCAGCACATAACTGCAGGATGCATGTTGCTAGCTGGCAGGGCATACATGGAACGCAATAACCAAGTGGCTGGCATAATATACAGAAACATCTGTGCCGAGTATGGTCTGCAAGTCCCAAGGTCAAATTGGGAGAAACCCCCTCGAGAATGATCGAGTTAAGATTCTGTGTGGCTTTTTGGTAGGACTTGACAAAGAAGTGCAGGAGACAGATGCTGTCCAGTGTAGCAAGTGATTTATTCACCATTTTGTGACCAACCAATATTTACAAAAATAAATAAAAAACTCAACTCCAAAATTAACTCAGTTCAAATAAACATAACTAAACTTAAATCAACGGAAATTAAGGTCAAACTGCACACAGCTACACTGCCCTGGTCCTTCCTTCCTTAACACCTGCTTTCATCTGCTTAAATAGTCCATTCACCCCTGGACTATTCCATTAGGGTAGGTATGGCAAACATTTCTATACTCAAACCTGTACTACTACTTATCCTAGCAATAAAACTCTAAGGTATAGTCACTACATCCATCCATCCCTTTGCTTCCGCTTATCCTTTTCAGGGTCGCAGGGGGGGCTGGAGCCTATCCCAGCTGTCATAGGGCGAGAGGCGGGTACACCGTGGACAGGTCGCCAGTCTGTCGCAGGGCCAACACACAGGGACAGACAACCATCCGCACTCACATTCACACCTAGTGGCTATTTGGATTATCCTATTAACCTATCCCCACAAGCTGCATGTCTTTGGATGGTGGGAGGAAGCCGGAGTACCCGGAGGGAACCCACGCAAACACGGGGAGAACATGCAAACTCCACACAAAATGACCCCGGCTTGATGGTAGAATTGACCTTCTTGCTGTGCGGCATAGTCAATACATATTAAAACAAATCCATTTCTCTACTAACACTCTAAAAATCAGCTTTATTAAATTACAAAGAGTCTCCTCCTTCTTCACCTGGTCTCTTCCTGTGACCTCAGATTAACCAGGAAACTAAGCTACATTTCCTCCTTTTGTTCCTGGAACACAGGTAGGTAAGGTGGGTTCAAACAAAACCAATTAACAGTTGAAATAAATAACATGTTAACTTAACAAACTTGTCAGAATTGAGTTAAACCAAGATGTTGCACAATCTGTAAAAGTGCAAAACATAAACAAACCCAGGATAGTAGATGTTTGCTTATTGCAGACTACATATGAGATATGGCTAAATCAAAACAAGAATGTTAACTAAAAATATGGACAAATGGTGTTCTCACCACTTTGTCACAGGCTTTCAGATACAGATGGACAAAATGGAGATGGCTAACCAACCGGACATAGTGGTGGTAAACAAACAGAAGACAACAGCCGTAGTGATAGATGTAGCGGTTCCCAATGACAGCAACATCAGAAATAAGGAACACAAGAAGCTTGAGAAATACCAAGGGCTCAGAAAAGAGCTCAAGAAGACGTGAAGGGTGAAGGTAACAGTGGTCCCAGTGGTAATCGGAGTGCTAGGTGCAATGACTCCCAAGCTAGGTGAGTGGCTCCAGCAGATACCAGGAACAACATCTGAGATCTCTGTCCAGAAGAGCGCAGTCCTAGGAACAGCAAATATACTGCACAGGACCCACAAGTTCCCAAACCTCTGGTAAAGGACCTGAACTTGAAGGACAGACCACCCACAGGGGCAAGAGGGAGTTTGTTGAAATATATATGTATACTCTTCTAAGGTAGCACGTTTTATTACAGCTCAGTACTTAAATAGTAATAGTCAGGTAACAAGGCAGAAACAAAGTAGTAATGCAGTTATCGGCCCCTCTGGTGTCGGCCAGAGGGGCCGATGGCGCGATATGGCAGCCTCGTTTCTGTCAGTCTGCCCCAGGGCAGCTGTGACTACAACTGTAGCTTGCCTCCACCAGTGTATGAATGTGAGAGTGAATGAATAGCGGCATTGTAAAGCGCTTTGGGTGCCTAGAAAAGCGCTATATAAATCCAATCCATTATTATTATTATTATTATTATTAGTTAAGTTGCGCCTTAGGGTCGGGGAACGGGTCCTGACTGTCATCTGCGCTTATGCGCCGAGTGGCAGTTCAGAGTACCCAGCCTTCTTAGAGTCCCTGGGGGGGGTGCTGGAGGGTGCTCCACCTGGAGACTCTGTTGTCCTGCTGGGAGACTTCAATGCTCACGTGGGTAACGACAGCGAGACCTGGAGGGGCGTGATTGGGAGGAACGGCCTCCCTGATCTGAACCCGAGCGGTGCTCTGTTATTGGACTTCTGTGCTAACCACAGTTTGGCCATAACGAACACCCTGTTCGAACATAAGAGTGTCCATAAGTGCACGTGGCACCAGGACGCTCTAGGCCGTAGGTCGATGATCGATTTTGTATCAGCAGACCTGCAACCATATGTTCTGGACACTCGGGTAAAGAGAGGGGCTGAGCTGTCAACTGATCACCACCTGGTGGTGAGTTGGATCAGGTGGCGGGGGAGGACGCTGGACAGACCTGGTGCACCTAAACGCGTAGTGAGGGTGTGCTGGGAACGTCTAGCAGAGGCCCCAGTCCGCGAGATCTTCAACGCACACCTCCGGCAGAGCTTCAACAGCATTCCGAGGGAGACCGGGGACATTGAGTCCGAATGGACCATGTTCAGCGTCTCCATTGCCGAAGCTGCTGCATTGAGCTGCGGCCGCAAGGTGGTGGGTGCCTGCCGTGGTGGTAATCCCCGAACCAAATGGTGGACACCAGAGGTGAAGGGAGCCACCAGGCTGAAGAAGGAGTCCTATCGGGCTTGGTTAGCCTGTGGGACTCCGGAGGCAGCCGACAGGTATCGACAGGCCAAGCGGAATGCGGCTCGGGCAGTGGCTGAAGCAAAAACTCGGGTGTGGGAGGAGTTCGGAGAGGCCATGGAAAAAGACTTTCAGACTGCCTCGAAGAGATTCTGGCAAACCGTCAGACGTCTCAGGAGGGGAAAGCGGTGCTCTACCTGCACTGTGTATAGTGCTGGCGGAGCGCTGCTGACGTCGACTGAGAAAATTGTCAGGCGGTGGAAGGAATACTTCGAGGACCTCCTTAATCCCACTGACACGTCTTCCGAGGAGGAAGCAGAGTCTGGGGATGAGGGGAATGACCCGCCAATTTCCGGGGGCGAGGTCACTGAGGCAGTTAAACAACTCCTTGGTGGCAGACCCCCTGGTGTTGATGAGGTCCGCCCCGAGTTCCTGAAGGCTCTGGACGTTGTAGGGCTGTCCTGGTTGACACGCCTCTGCAATGTTGCGTGGAGATCAGGGGCAGTACCTGTGGACTGGCAGACCGGGGTGGTGGTCCCCATCTTTAAGAAAGGGGACCGGAGGGTGTGTTCCAACTACAGGGGGATCACACTCCTCAGCCTGCCTGGGAAAGTCTATGCCAGGGTGCTGGAAAGGAGAGTTCGTCCGTTAGTTGAACCTCGGATACAGGAGGAACAATGCGGTTTTCGTCCTGGTCGCGGAACACTGGACCAGCTCTTTATCCTCTCCAGGATACTTGAGGGTGCATGGGAGTTTGCCCGACCAGTCTACATGTGTTTTGTGGACTTGGAGAAGGCATTCGACCGTGTCCCTCGGGGTGTCCTGTGGGAGGTGTTGCGGGAATATGGGGTGTCTGGCCCATTGCTACGGGCCATTCGATCCCTATACAACCGTTGCAAGAGCTTGGTTCGCATTGCCGGCAATAAGTCGGACTCGTTCCCGGTGGGTGATGGGCTTCGCCAGGGCTGCCCTTTGTCTCCGGTTCTGTTCATAATTTTTATGGACAGGATTTCTAGGCACAGCCAAGTGGCGGAGGGCTTTCGCTTTGGTGGCCTCAGAATCTCATCTCTGATTTTTGCAGATGATGTGGTTCTGTTGGCTTCATCGGGTGAAGGCCTCCAGCTCGCACTGGAACGGTTCGCAGCCGAGTGTGAAGCAGCGGGAATGAGGATCAGCACCTCCAAATCCGAGGCCATGGTTCTCAGCCGGAAAAGGGTGGAGTGCCCACTCCGGGTCGGGGATGAGTTCCTGCCCCAAGTGGAGGAGTTCAAGTATCTCGGGGTCTTGTTCGCGAGTGATGGGAGAAGGGAGCCGGAGATCGACAGACGGATTGGGGCTGCAGCTGCAGTAATGCGGACGTTGCACCGGTCCGTCGTGGTGAAGAGGGAGCTGAGTGTAAAAGCGAAGCTCTCAATTTACCGGTCGATCTACGTCCCTACCCTCACCTATGGCC
Source organism: Rhamphochromis sp. 'chilingali' (assembly GCF_963969265.1). Taxonomy (NCBI): domain Eukaryota; kingdom Metazoa; phylum Chordata; class Actinopteri; order Cichliformes; family Cichlidae; genus Rhamphochromis; species Rhamphochromis sp. 'chilingali'. The sequence continues at coordinate 15,077,935 of NC_137935.1, forward strand.
ACGAGCTGTGGGTAGTGACCGAAAGAACGAGATCGCGGATACAAGCGGCAGAAATGAGCTTCCTCCGAAGGGTGGCTGGCCTCTCCCTTAGAGATAGGGTGAGAAGTTCAGCCATCCGGGAGGGGCTCAGAGTAGAGCAGCTGCTGCTCCACATCGAAAGGAGCCAGCTGAGGTGGTTCGGGCATCTGACAAGGATGCCCCCTGGGCGCCTCCTGGGTGAGGTGTTCCAGGCATGTCCCACCGGGAGGAGGCCCCGGGGCAGACCCAGGACATGCTGGAGAGATTATATCTCTCGGCTGGCCTGGGAACGCCTTGGTATTCCCCCGGACAAGCTGGAGGAGGTGGCTGGGGAGAGGGAGGTCTGGGCCTCTTTGCTTAGGCTGCTGCCCCCGCGACCCGACCCCGGACAAAGCGGATGACGATGGATGGATGGATGGATTAGTTAAGTTATTACCATGCTATTACCAAAATAATAACCACTTAATAACCAAGTAATATTATGGTAGCAACATTTGTAACAGGAAAGGAATATTATGCTGACATTTATGTTAATGCATAATAAGCACCCAAAAACTAAGTTTAATACTGTAGAAATACAGCTCGGTAAAAGAGTGGTAATAGTAGGGTAAAAAATGCAGTTTTCAAGTAATAACTACTGAATTACCACTGGTGGTTTCTGTGTAATAAGCAGGAAACAGAACTGCAAAATGCAAATCTGCCTCTCTATTTAATAACATATTAATCAACTATTAAAGCAGACGTAAGAACGTTGTGATTACCTGGAAACACCTGTGGTAGTTTTTCTGTTATAAGCATAAATAGAAACAACCTACAAAGAGCTGGCTGCCAGTAGGTGGCAGACTGCTGTCTACTGGGAATCTGTCATTTGTATTTTAGCCCTGGATAAAAACAAAGAAGAAGTAGTGTGTCTTTTTGGCTTGCTTCTTGGAACGATGCTTACACAAAACAATGGATTATAACAGTATATTGGACAAACGGGAGAACATAGATGGCATCTTATTTTTGTGTACTGGACATTTTAAAAATTAGTTCCACTTCCTTTCCTACCTGAAATATTTTTACGATACTATGCATTGTCATCCATATTTAAACTATGCTGTGAAAGAGGGTCCTTTACACTTCTATGCACACCTAATATATTCATATGTATTATTCTTTTAAGCTTAATTATTAGTATTTTACCTAAGTTTTTTCACTTCATTACAGACTTCCTGGTTCTTGTTTCATTCAGTTATAATGATCATGGAATTCAATTCCTGCTTATTAACCCTTTAAGACCTACCATAGAACCAAGTCCGCCAGAGCTTATATCATATTTTTACATGCTGTGGAGCCATTTTTGGGAGCATTTCAAGTTGCTATACATCAATAAAACCATTATAGCCTAAAGTTTAATAATATGTATTCATTAAGTGCATAGTAATTACATAAATTGCAAAAAAGTGCAATAAACTACAAAAAAATTGAAAATCGTTTTTGCTTTTTTAACATATATTTGTAGTTAGAGAAATTTAAGAGGCTTATCCCTCAAAACTGTAAATACAAAAAAGTTGCACAAAATAGTTTCCCACCACAGGAAATTTATTTTGAGTGTCTTCATAGTTGTATTTTTGAAATACACCAATTTTTATACACTGCAGGAAAAACGAAAATAAATATTATACTGCAAATTTGCAAAAAAGCAGCATATGCATCAAAATAAACTATTTCCAGCAGTGCAATATGAGTCCTAAGCATCCCAGAAACGACACAGAAAGTCATAAAGTCAAAGATAACTTTTAAAAAGACGAGTATAGGCCCTGAGGCCCTGATAGTAAAAAAGACTACATTTCCGCGAAAATGACGTCACTTCCGGTTTCGGGCAGGTAATGGCGGAAATGCAAAAGTTCGCGCTGACGTCTATTCCAACGTAGGAAGTGTTATGACCAGCTGATTGGATCGGTAAAGCGTGTTTCTGGAATATTATGTTTTTGTTCCTGCAAGCGCTTTTTATGCAGTTTTTGCAAAGCTTTATGTGGAAGGAAACCGTGACCTAGGACAAGCTGACGGCATAAGATGTAAGTACAACTCCTCCGGTTTCATATGCAAAAAAAATTTTTGCGCTAGCTTACGTGGTTGCAGTGCTACCGGGATTTAAAAATAGTTACGCAAAACAGAGCGTGCCCGCTCCGATCGGCTGTAAAGGGTTAAGCAGAAAATGCCAAAGGTGTTTCCTGGTGGTCATCACTACTTTTTAAGTTTGGTTATTAATTTGTTATTAAACAAAAATGGGCAGTTTTGCAGCGCTGCTTCCTGCTTATTACACAGACTCTTTGACAAGTAATTGAGTGGTAATAACTTAGAAATTACCACATTATTACATATTTGTTTCTGCCTTGTTTCCCTAGTCCAATAACATTAATGTTAGTTTAATATTTCTTAACTATAACCACTGTTGCTACCATGATATTACTTTGATGTTGAAAGGTTATCACTTTATAAACAAGCTGTAATAGAATGTGCAGGCATACAGACTAACCTGAGGCAGTGAGTTAAATATTTTCAAATATTTTAATCAGGCATTCTAGATGGAGATTATCTCTGCATAAAAGCATTAATCAAAATGATTAAATAGTTCTCATATGGCCTTCCTACATATATAACTTTGCTTTGCAACACACCAAAATTAAATGAAATATCACCACACCGGTAACGTTGCTGATTTCTCCTTCTGCACATCTTATACAGTCATAGCAGCAAACAGGCCTTCCTTTCTGGAGAACCTTACGTGTTCCTGGGGGACATTTCTCACTGCAAACTGACACAGGCACCTGCATGATCAAGAACGTTTAACTGTCTATAGACATTGAGAAAAAAAATGTCTCTGTGATGTTCTTTGTTAAAAAACAAATAAATAAAACTCTTAATGTTGAAGCATCAAAACCAAAATAAACAAAGTATGTACATATGTATAAAATTAAAAAATAGAACAAAAACATAAAAACAATGAAATTGTACGATAGCTTACCTGCTTTGAGTTTCTTGCCCAAATTAAAGACTTGTTTTGCAGATTTAGCTGTTTTTCTTGAACTAATGATGGATTATACAGACCAACTGTTACAAACTCCACAACACTGTTTTCTCTTGACTGCCAGTTTATAATGTCATACTTTGCTGCTGGATCTCCATTCTCATCAAAGTGAACCTCATCTCCTTCCTTAGTTGTGAAATGGATCTTTCGTATGTGTTGCAGAACCTAAGAAATATGTTATGACTCAATTTATTGCGTGACAAAGATTTTGCACACCTACTGACTGAAAAATATACAGAAGAACTGCAAAATGAAGTTCTTGAAAATATTTTTAACTAAAATATCTTTTTAATAATGTATCTTAATGTGAACATTGTAATGTAAATTAGTAAAAAGCTCACCGTGAGTGGGTCTAGCTGCACATTTTTGTTACATGTTTTATTACAGCTGAGGATATTGTGAAGTGCATGGGCCACTGCATACACTCCTTTGTAGACATTGTTAAAGAGAGGCATGAGAGACATGTCAATGAAGCTATTTTGAACTCCAGTTACATCTTCATGCCCAGTACACTCTTTCTGAATGTCTGCTGATGACGCTGACTGCCTAAACCTACAGTTAAATAATGTCTCCCAGAACTCAATAAACAGTTCATTGTTTGATGAATTGAGTGGCTTCTCATTCAGTATGAACTCTCTCAGGCCAGTGACATGTACTTTAGGAATGGAAAGACCTATGGCACCATCCAGTATGTGATGTGTGTCCATTTCTGCAGTTCGTGAATCAAATATCCAAGTCTCACTGCCTATCCACTGATACCCAGACAAGTTATGGTATGAAAACTCAGGTAGCAGCACATTCAAATCTGCACGGGTAAGGAATGTAACAATCACCTTGGAGGTTGAAGCCTTTATAATGTCAATTATCCTTTGTATCTTGGCAGATGGATCTGTTCTAAAGAAAGGTACAGAATACTCCAGACAGATGCCCAGCTGCTGTGCAGTTTCAGTGAATGTGGCCATGCCATTATTTCCATAATCATCATTGGATCTGATAGCTCCAACCCAAGTCCATCCAAAATACTTGACCAAATGGGCCAGGGCTCTGCTCTGGTAGTAGTCACTGGGTATTGTTCTGAGGAAGGATGGGTACTTGGTTTTGTCACTGAGACAAGCACATGTAGCAAAGTAGCTGATCTAGAATAAAAAATGAAAAACTTATAAATGAAAAAGACACAAGATGAAAAAAATGAAGCTGTTAAAAATAAAATATTTGAATTTTTTTTTTAACAGCTGTGATGCATATGCATAGATACAAAAATAGCAATTCTACTCAGTACAGGTACATAAAATGTACCAGGCAAAGCTTTGATCTAAGAAAACAAAATATTTTTAAAAGTATTCAAAGATTTAAAAAAAAATTAGATATGTAAAATACCCACCACTGGTATAAAAAAAGGTCCGATGACAGTAGCTACTGCTATGCTTTTAGAAGAAGAGGTCGCTCCTATAATGGCCTGCACATGTGCAGGTCTGGTGCACGTTGTCTTTGACGGTACAGACACAATTTCATTACCATTAGCTAAAGCCAGGGTAGCTCCAATGCTTCTGGTATCAGGTCCACAAATGTCATAGATTTTATAGCCCACAGAGATTCCTGGCAGTAGGTCTGTGCTGTTATTAATTTCCTCAATGGCAAAAAGCATAGCCTGGGCAAACTGCAAATCTCTGAAATTTAAACTTAATTGAGACAAACAATTATGAATAATTGTGTTCCTTAAAACAGACACAAATATTTATGGATAAATGTTTAAATAGAAACAAAAGCATTTCTCATGAAAACATTTAAGATAAGATATGATAAGATAACATTTATTAGTCCCACACATGGGAAATTTGTTTTGTTACAGCAGAAAGTGGACAGTGAAAAGTTACATAGAAAAATTAGAAAAACCCCTAATGAAAGGAATTTAAACGACTGAAAAAATCAAAATAAATTTTATTCTACTTTTGATTCCTAACAGATTTCGTAAATGTAAATGGATTTGTATCTTGTCATTTACCTGGTACATTGTAGTCGCAGAGGTTTGATCATGTAGGTATCTGTTCTGTCTTTCCAGCCTGTGTGAAAAGAAAACACCCCACCCAGTATAATTTCTCCATCTTTAAATAGCAGCAGGTTCTCAGGATCTCCTCTGCGCCTGCACACTGGCTCCTCAGCAGAAGAGGCAGATGCCACTAACAGCAGTTGCAGAAGTGCCCATCCCTTTTCTGGCCATCTTTGTGTTGATGTCATTTCTTGAGCTAAACCCTTAGTAGCATTAAAGTACTGTAATGACGATGAAATACTTAGACTGGTATTTATACCTTTTGGTGCAGCATAAATAAAAATCGAATAGAGACAGTTAATTCCCAGTAGATGTACAAATTCAGCAAAATGAGGGACATGCCCAACTTTGCCATTTAATGTAGTTTCATATATGTAAAATAAGGATATACACAGGTTCATTTAAATATGAATTAACAATGCAAATCACAATTCATTACAAATGAATATGTAGAAAAAAAAATTATTTTTCCAAAACAGTACTTTTATGGAGTATATTTTTACAGCACTCTTAGAGTTTTATGAAACAAGTTACAGTCATCCATTCACTTCCACTTTCACATCTGTGATGCATAGATGTGATATTAAGATCTGTCATCAGTATGATACTAATTTCATTCTGAAGTTTACATGACATGCTGAAGAAAATTTACACCATTGAACCCTCCTCTCAGAAACTGTAGTGGATTTAACAATGTCTTTGAAGTGTGGTTTAAGAAAAAGTGATTTTACATCATGTGTAGCGCCATCTTGTATCAGTACAGAACCTGATTGTTTCGTGTTACATCTTTTACTAGATGCACTGAAATGGGGTAATCCACCTGTGGGCCGTAATGTTTGGGTTTGTAGATCACTTTGCAAATGACAGTTGTGTGGATAAGTACTTGCTTGAGTCAGTTGCATAGGTGGTTCAACAGACCCACAAGTTGAAGCTGACACTGTCCCCTCTGTGTTGTTGAGTCATGATGTGGAAAAACCAAGCGTTGCAATCAGCTGGCAGTGCAATATCCTTTTTCAATGAGTACCAAGCACTTCCAACCAGTTTACACCAGTTTGCAACCAGTGTGGGGGGTCAGTACTCAAGAACAATAATGTATTACACATTATGTGTTACATTTAAGTAAAACAGTATGTTATATACTCTTAGCCTAAAGTTATTTGTTATGTTACTCAATACTTTCTGGTAACTTTGTAAAATGACCGGTTATGTTGTTGCTTTCAGACATGTTTTGTTGGATGCGCTAACAAATTGATTGAGTGATTGATTGTTTGAGTGATATATCAACTAGGTCGTATGTTGAGTGTCTGTATGGGGCCTTAGGCCTGGATTGCTTGGGTGTATCTACGGTATGAGAATACTGTATTTTATATGTATTTCTATCTTTTATATCCTATCATTATAGTTTTTAAGTATTTAATTATAGTTTTTAAGTATTTATCTTTTGTGATGTTGCACTGACCAGAGACATCTTTCAATTTCATTGTACCTGTGACAATGACAATAAAGAATATTCATTCATTCATTCATTCATTAGATGAGCTGCATTTTATCACATAAAATATTGCTGATTGTATCCAACGGGCATCTGCTCTGCCAGCTTGTTCTGTATACTGACCCAGCGAAGAGAAATCAAATCTGGCTTTAGCCTGTTGGTCCAGTGAACCACTGGTTCTACTTAGATGACAGATTCCATTCAGCATCAGCAACAACGTACCAGATGTGAGATGAAGAACAAACACAGCACAAAGGCAAGAGTACATGATCAGCAGTTTAGAGGTATTTTAGACATTCAACACCAACAGATTTTTTTTATTAACTGTAATTTTTGTTTACACTAAAAACTCATGTTCTAAAATACCATATATTATATTCTGTTGTAATTCTATACGAAAGAAGAGCTTGACTGTTATTGCTGTTACCAATATATTAAGAGAATAAAGGTAAACTTTCCTGATTTCATTTGCTCTGTATCTGTGTCTAGCTGCTCTTTGAGAATCATGCATGAAACTGAGGTAAGTGACGGAAGTGACGGACAAGGTAAGCGACCCTTGTTGTAGGTGACGTCAGACGCCAGAGATTTTGGCGGAGAAAAAGCAAATGGTAGCATAGAGTTTAACAAAGGTTTTTCAAGCTTCAGTATTACCAAATATACTAATCAACTGTCATATAACTAACAACATCTGTTTTATCATCTCTAACACCCTGGAGGACAACGGGGAGAGTTTAGACGCTCTCCAAGATTACATCGACCGCTGTTTTCAAGATTTAGTAATGAATAAGGCCCAGAGTGCATCTTCCCCGGCCAAAATTGAGACGCCGTCATCGAAGAGATGTCGCCCGGCAGACTCCCCCGGTACAACATCGCCTGCCGGCAAAGACATCGCAGACATCCTGGAGTCAATCGACAAGCGATTGTCCAGTTTCGATGCGAGGCTGTCCCTGGTGGAGATTTTACACCGGGAATTTAAATCTCTGAGAGAATCCCTGGAATTCAGCCAGCAGCAGGTGGAAACGCTTGCCGCTGAAAATGCCACGCTACGGGAGTCGGTCAAATCTCTCACCGATAACGTGACCCAGCTAAACATTGAAAATAAAAAAATAAAAGAGTCCGTTATCGATCTACAAGCCCGTAGCATGAGAGATAATCTTGTGTTTTCTGGTATTCCAGAAACTGCTGGAGAGGACGCAGAGGCAACGGTGAAAAGCTTCATTAAAATCCACCTGAAGCTGCCGGAGGACACCGTAAAGAACATCAACTTCGATAGAGTACATCGCTTGGGGGGCGTGCGGTCGCGGACCGGGAGACCACGGCCTATTGTGGCCAAATTCGGTCAATTCAAACAGAAGGAACAGGTGAAGAGTCGCGGCAGAGAGCTGAAAGGAACGGACTTCAGCGTGAACGACCAGTTCCCCAAAGAGATCCTGGAACGACGCAAGGTCCTGTTCCCAGTTCGACGTAGCTTCATCCAGAAAGGCTCCCGTGCTGTCATCGCCGTGGACCGGCTCTACGTGGACGGACAGCTCTACCGCGACCCCGGCACCACACCGTGGTTATATTGACTGCACTCCAGATAAGAACCCGCTATACTCTTTTCTTATTCATTCACACTTTCTCTTTTAACATGGGTTTAACCTAGTAATATCAATATGATGTCATAGCAGATATAACACCGTCACCCTCCGTCATTGCTTGGAATGTTTCCGTTTCGTTTCTTTTTTGTTGTTGTTGCTCACAGTTCATGTGGTTTCTTTCTTTCTCTTGTCTTTCACTGCTGTGGTCACCTACTTCCCCACTCACCTACAAACAACACCCTCTATTTCTCCATATTTTCACACCACGATCACGCAAACACATCAGCTCAACGGCAGCACATTCACAACAGCCTCACAGCACGCACAGACTTGCAGGACACATAAGCAAGCCACGCTTGTTCATATTAGTGAATATTCACACACATAGTCAGACTTATGGAGCCTCTCACCACACTTCTTTTTCTCTTTCTATTTACAAACAAGGGATGTTTCCACATTCTCTCCACCTGTCTAAACGAAACACCCAGCATACTTCATTAGACATACACACACAATTATGGGCATGCTGAGGTTTGTCACATGGAATGTAAATGGAGCTGGCTCCAGAGGAAAGAGGTTAAAGATATTTAACCAGCTTAAAAAACTACAGGCAGATGTTGTTTTATTACAAGAAACTCACAGACCTGTCACAGGTTTAAACGAACTTAAAACACCTGAGTTTCCTAACGTGTTTGCAGCCTGTTATAATTCTAGACAACGGGGAGTAGCAATTTTAATACATAAAAATGTTAATTTTACAGTACTCGATACAGTTATAGATCCAGAGGGTAGATTTCTAATTATTAAACTATCAATATTGAACAAAAAACTATGTATTGTAAGTATATACGGTCCAAATGTTGATGAACCCTCATTCTTCCACGGATTTTTTAGTGCACTCTCTGAACACCTTGATTGCACACTCATTCTTGGCGGTGACCTCAACCTTGGACTAAATGAAGACATGGATAGGCTCAACACAACAGGAACTCAGCGCAATTGGCAGTCCACAAATATAATCAAACAGTATATGAGCGACTTTGGTCTTTGCGATGCATGGCGCTCTCTTCACCCCACCAGTAAGGAATATACTTTTTTCTCACATGTTCATCACTCTTACTCTCGTCTGGATTATTTTTTGGTCAGCAGCTCACTGCTGTGTGACATTTCAGACACTGAGATTCATCCTATAGCTGTCAGCGATCATGCTCCTGTATCTTTAACACTAATGCACAAGAATAACACTACGCCAAGAAAAAACTGGAGATTTAATATATCACTACTTAAAGATGAAGACTTTATTAAATATTTTAAAAAGGAATGGACTTCATATTTAGACTTTAATGACACTCCCAGAATATCTGCTTCTGTTCTATGGGAAGCAGGGAAAGCTGTGATGAGAGGTAAAATAATTTCTTTCTCATCACACAAAAAGAAAGAAGAAAACAAAAATATTCAGGAATTAGAAAAAAACATCAAATCACTAGAAGAAGCCTACGCGTGCGACCAAGATCAGGAAACATTGAAAAAAATATGCAAAACAAAACTAGAATTAAATGAAGTTATTAATAAAAAAACACAATTCCTTATACAAAGACTTCGCTTGCAGAATTTTGAACACAGTAACAAATCAGGTCGATTTCTAGCTAACCAGCTAAAAATAAATAAAGAAAAAACAACTATATGTGCTGCTAAAGATTTATCGGGGAACATAATATATGATCCTGGAAGAATAAACAACATTTTTAGGGATTTCTATGAAACTTTATACTCACCACAAATAAACCCATCTAAAAATGAAATTGATCTGTTTCTTGACAACGTAACTCTTCCAAAATTACTAGATAGTCAAGCAATGGAACTGGATTCGCCACTGACGCCAAGTGAACTCCAGGAAGCCCTGATAAGTATGCCCAATAATAAGGCTCCAGGTCCAGACGGCTTCCCTGCAGAATTCTACAAAGAATTCTGGATAATTTTGGCACCAGTATTCCACTGCATGTTGCAGGAAATCGAGGAAAATGGCAGACTACCACCAAATATGAATTCTGCCAACATTAGTCTCCTGCTAAAACCAGGCAAAGACCCTTTATTTCCCTCAAGCTATCGTCCAATTTCTCTTTTAAATGTAGACCTTAAAATAATCTGCAAAGCTCTCTCAAAGAGATTAGAGAAAATGACCCCCCTCTTAATTCATCCTGACCAAACTGGTTTCATAAAAGGTCGGCACTCCTCAACAAACACTCGTAGATTACTTAATTTAATAGACTACTCATACGATAAAAACATCGAAACCATAATATTATCTCTAGATGCAGAAAAAGCATTTGACAGCGTTAACTGGAAATTGTTATTCGCAACTTTACACAAATTTGGTTTTGGAAACTCTTTCATAAACTGGATAAGAATACTATACAATTCCCCAACAGCTCGTATCAGAACAAATGACCAGACATCCTCCAGCTTCTATCTCCTGAGGGGCACCAGACAGGGATGCCCACTCTCCCCTTCACTTTTTGCAATTTTTATCGAACCTCTAGCAGCAGCATTTAGACAGGCTACAACAATTAAGGGCATAAAATGTAAGAACATAGAACATAAAATCAGTCTCTATGCGGATGATGTGTTGCTTTTTCTGCAAAACACACAAACCAACCTCTCTGAGGTAATTACTTTAATAAACTGGTTTTCAAGAGTTTCAGATTATTCAATTAAATGGCCAAAATCTACAGTTCTCCCCATTAACTGCTCCTTCCATAATTCTTCCTCTGCCCCACTGCAATCGGGAAATATAAAATATTTAGGTATTAATGTCTCTCCTAAGCTTTCAGACTTAACTAAATTAAACCACATCCCACTTCTAAAGAAAGTAGAAGGCGATCTGACTAGATGGAAATCTTTACCCATATCACTTATGGGAAGGGTCGCCACTATAAAAATGATGATCTTGCCAAAAATAAATTACTTATTTTTGATGATCCCTAACAAACCATCACAAGATTGGTTCAGATCTCTGGATTCATATATTTCCAAATTCCTTTGGAAAGATAAACCCCCGCGTATCAGCTTAAAAACGCTACAAAGAACCAAGGATAGAGGAGGATTAGATCTGCCTAATTTTCACCAATACTTCTTAGCCAACAGGCTTCAGTTCATCTCAGAATGGTTAAAACATACCTTCTTAGTTGAGCCCTGGCTAGATGTTGAACAGGCACTATGCAAGGATCTAGAGATTTCAGACCTACCATTTATTAGCTCAAACATCAAAAGACATGAATGCTTTAAAAGTATCAACATCAGCTTTTCTCTGACAGCATGGTGGGAGTTTCTAAAAATAACGGAGTCTTCATTAATCCCATGCAAACGTACACCTATCTGGAATAACCCTGACATATTACAAAACAATAATATAATTAATTTCCCAGAATGGAGTTGTAAAGGAATTAAATACTTAGAACATATATTAGAGGGAACAGAATTTATTCCATTTGACAGACTAGTTGCACAATATGGGATCAACAAGACAAGATTTTTAGAATATCAACAAATTAAATCCATAGTAAAAAAGAAATTTAACCTCAGTCAAGTTGAATTACAAACACCACTAAGTGCGGCACATTTTCTTACTCTTAAATCCCCCAAATTATTATCTAAAATATACAGAACACTTTCTAAATTAGATGAATCAATATCCCTTCCTATTGCAAAGTGGGAAGCAGATTTATCAGTCAGCTTAGACCAAAACTTCTGGTCTCAGATTTGCTTAAAAACCTTTAAATTAATTAAAAATCCCAGTCTGCAATTAATACAATACAAAATACTACATAGAGTGCACTATACAGGTCATCGGATGTTCAAGATGGGCTTTACATCTTCCAACAACTGCTCACACTGTCAAGGCAATACACCAGACAATTACATCCACGCTCTTTGGTTCTGTCCACCAGTGCAAAAGTTTTGGCGCGAGATATGTGAAGACTTATCAAAGTGTCTGAAATGTAACATTCCAACCTCCCCCTTAGTGTGTTTACTGGGCAGCTTAGATAATGTCACTTCAGAAAAGAATATAGCCCATATGATTTTCACTGCCCTATGCATAGCCAAGAAAACAGTCCTCATGAACTGGAAAAATAAAAATAATCTTAATTCTAACCAATATAGAAATTACCTATTAGATTACATTAGTCTTGATACAGCCTCTGCCACCACATCAGATCAATTGCTCTGGACTCCTTTTATCAGCTCCATCACCTAGTGGGGGTGGGGGGTCATAATTTGGTCCCACCTTCACTGTTGTGATTGGTGTGGGGGTAGGGACAGGCTTAGGGCGTCGGGGGGGTTCCCCGGAGGCATCTTCCTTGGGGGGCTCAACCCGGGGTAGCGGTCATGTCCGGTTGGGGGCTCTGTTGGCTCTCAGGTGACTGTTTCCTCGCGGCTGCGTGCAGCGGGGCTAGGGGAGGGTCTGCGCTGACGGACGTGGGTTACTGACCTGGTAGCCTGGCTGGCCCTGGGTGGGTCCGGGATGGGCGTGAGGTTCTGGGGGCGCTCCGTCTCTGGGCTGGGGCCCGGGCCGGGCCTCGGGGGCTTGGATCCTGGTTGGTGTGTTGCCGGGGTTGTGGGTGGGTGGGTGCATGGGGGCCCGGCCCTGGAGCAGGGTGCCGCCGGTGCGTCGAACCACCTGGGGGGCTCTTCAACTGGTGGGGGAGATGGTCACATCTTGCAGGAGCTTTCCTCTCTTCAGGAACTCTCTCTGCAGGAGGGGGAGATACAGGAGAGGTGGAGGAAGATCTCAGCCTGGGCGTTTATTGTCTTATGTAGTCTGGAAGATGAGTGGATGGTGGGGTGGGTGCAGTTTTCTCTGTGGTGGGGTTGGGTGGACTGTCCCGGGCTGTGTGGGGCCGGGAGGCGCTGCTGCACTGGGCCCCGGTCTGGATGGACCTGGGCCCCCTTTCCCTGGCGGGTCGCGGAGTGTGGGAGTGCCTACTGGGGTCAGCGGGGGAGCTGGCCCCAGGGAGGGGTTACCTGCCCCTCCCTTCCTTCCCTCCCCATCTCCAGCTGCCTCTCTCTTCCCGCTCCACCACAACCACCCACACATGCAGGGCCTTGGAGTAGGGGTATGTCACCAGGGTGCAGAGGAGGCTACCCCCCCCCCCTCTGTCCCCTTCTGGCTGCCTCTGCCTCAATTTTATCCCACAACTTAGACATTCACATTATTCACACTCTCATTACACATACATATAGGATCTTGGGGGTGGGCACAATCACGGAGTCCAAATTACCATCAGGGTGTACACCTCACCCCTGGCGTCGTTGCCCACCTCTCAATTTTAAATACACTTAGACATTGAGGGCTATCAGGAGGGACTATGCGCTTACCTGCTGCTCCTTGGCAGGTAGCTCCATGCCCTCCTGGGTTTTAATTGCACCTTAGAACACACATGCATCAACACTACAATGAGCGGGTGGAGGGAGGTTTGGAATCTTCTCCCACCCCCATTCTCTGCGACCTGCTGGAGCGGGGGGGCTAGGAGGAGGAGTTGGCCGTCCGACTGCGGTCTGGAGTGTGGGGCCTCCCTGCTGCTGCGGAGTCGGGGCGGTCTGCCTCCCCCCACCGCAGGGAAAAGGGTAACACCACCTGGGTCTGGGTGCAGTTCCCCCCTCCAGGGACAAGGGTACCTAGACCCGGTTTGTAGAGTACGCTTGGGGAGTGTGATCGTGTGTACAGCGTCTCTTTATGTCTGTCTCCACATTGGTTGAGTGTGGAGTGAGTGCATATGAGAGCATGAGGGGGGGAATGGATGTTTGTGTCTGTGTGTGCCTGTATGTCTGTGTCTATATGTCAGGTTGGGTATCAGACGCCACCTCTCTGGGGACACCTCAGGCCCTCCAAGGTTTGGAGGCCTATCTCCACCTACCACCACTTCCCCTGCCGGTGGCGGACTCCCTCAGGTGTCGGTGCGTTGGTGGTTCTTTGTGTCTGGGGGTGGGCGTCCAGGTACACACCGGCTCACTCCTTGGCGGCCGCTTATCGGGGCCTGGAGCCTGGGGCTCGCTCGGGCCCCTTCGGGGGTGGGGTGCCCCCGGCCTCTCGGCCTGGGGCTCGGTCACTCAGGCACAGCTGGCGGCCGGCGGAGCTCACGGGCGCGTCACTGCAACTCCCCCTGGCTTCTGCTCCGCGGCTGCTGAGTGAACCCTCATCTGGGACTCTCCTCAGCTCTTACTGGAACAGTGGCGCGGCTACCCCTCTGTTGGTCTTCCATGGTTTCTTGTGTTCTGGGGGCCTCTGGATGTCTGGAGTTTTGATCTCCTCCATACCTGCTTCACACCCTGGAGGACGGGGCTGCGGCCCCCCCACACTCCCTAGCAAATCGTTACATGGAGAAACCTTTGGAATACAAGCGCGCTGATCCACACAGGTATGCACACGGGTGTTCACTGCTCGTAGACCCAAATTACACCTTTCTTGGCTGCTACTTCGCAGCACATCTGTCCTGCGTGCTGCACAACAACATTGAATATTTAGTATTTACTGCTGTTTACACTTAGCTAGATTAATGCGATGGTGTTGTGTTTAGTATGTTGCTTTGTTTGGTTTTTTTTTGTTTTTTTTGCTTGTTTTCTATTCTTCTCTCAACAGGTGATCCAGGAGATTTTTTTTTTTTCTCCCCCCATTTCTCACTGTCCCTCTCCCCTTCTGTTTTTCCTTTCCTTCCTCTTTCTCCCTTTCCTATCTCTCACTCATGTCTGTCCCGTCTGTAACATCTGGAAATAAAATATAATAAATAATAAAAACAAAGATCGACCAAATGGACCAATACGGCAATGCCACGATGATCCATTTGGCAAAGTAAATCCATTGGGTATCCTTGTTGGTCTTCAGACAACAATTCTGATGGCTAAAGAACCAAATGGGACAGGCGGGAAAAAAAAAAAAAAAAAAAAAAAAAGAGAATCATGCATGAAATGCATACAATATTTTTTGGACTACGAGGCGCACTTAAAATCCTTCTCCCAAAAATCAACAGTGTGCCTTATAATCCAGTGCGCATTATGTATGAATTCTGGTTGTGCTTACTGACCTTGCACAGATTTTATGTGGTACACGGCGCTCAAAGATCTGTCAAAAAATGTTTTAGTACAACTTTGATAAGCTACGAAGGTGCACCGCTTGATGGATTGTCTGAGCATTACGGCTACTATAGTCAGGAACATTGCGGAGTAATCTGCGTCCAAACTGCGCTTCAGGTCCCAAAGTCAAAAGAACAATGTGGCATCACTGAGAGTTAAAAACTGTCTATCAAATGATCAGTGTTGCTGCTTTACCAGGTGTAACAATTAAGATTAACAGCCAGGCATCCATGAAAACAGAATTTATTAATGTTCTGATATCAAAAGTTTTTAAGGTAGACTGTTTTCTTAGATTTGGTAAATGTTTAAATATGCAATTGTAACTCTCTGGTGCCACCTTAAAACATGTAGTCGGTAATAGGACATGATGTCGTTGGAAAACAGGAAGTAAGTCTGTGAATTAAGGAGAAGGCATGTGCAGCATGGTGGCCTTAGCCAGATAAATCCAGTGGCATCCACATACATCCTATGCATTTGGTAGCATTGTAGGTATGTATGGACTTGTTTTATATTTTATGTGCATGTATAGACCACTTTCTTTTAAGTAAGTTAATTTTTCTGTAAGTTTAATGATAAAACCAATCTTATGCAGTTTACGCTAGCAATCGCTTATGGAGCTAGTTAAAGGGGAATGACAAACGAATTGGAGGCATTCATTATAGCAAGACTTGTTAAAATCATAATTTGATGTTTGTATTTGAGTTAAAAAGGGAAGTAATTCATATGAACGTTGCATGTTGACATATTAAAAAAACTGGGTTAATATATTTTCATCATTATATATGTACATGGTGAATAAGTACAGTGATTATGCCTTGTACTGTTTGTTACAGTTTCACCTTTCCCTGTGTCAATAAACCTGTGAACTGGGAATTGTGTCATCAGAGTCTTGATGTGGGGAAGGAGTTTAGCTGACTGCCCAACCATAGCAGAGGCAGTACAATTAAACTTACCAGAGTTAGAAGTTAGAAGGAAGTTAGCTCGCTAGTTTCCATCTAAACATGATATACCATGTTTTGAAATTTGTGAAAAAATTTAAACATACAGCGCTGCTATGACTTCCAACATAAATGAAGACAGAAAAATAAACAGCAGTGACGTTTGTAGGGTTAATGAAGTTGGATTAGCTGGTATATAATGATGTGCTAAGTGCTAGCGATCACTTAGCACATCATTATATACCAGCTAGTCCAACTTCGAGACAGTTATGTTAGCATAACATTAGAACAGTTAAGCTGGATGATGAATGCTAACTTTGTTCCACTTGATAAAAATTAATGTGAGGGCTTCCAAAGGTGAGGGACAAATGCAATCGCATGGCAGGATGCTGTAAACAGACCAAACTTCTGTCAGGAGAACACCTCATATAATCCATCCACAATATGAGGCTAGTCATTAATATACTGTAATAACATGGGAATAGAGCAGCTGCGAGAGAATTCAACATTAATGAATCAATGGTACGGAAGTGGAGGAAGCAAGAAGAATGACTTGAGTAAAGTTTGACCTATCTGACTGTTTTGCTTAATGCCCCTTTTAATTTGGTGCACGTTACGTATGAAAACAGACCCGTTCATCGACAGTGTGCCTTATAGTCAGAAAAATTCTGTCATGGTGAATTGGGTTAAAGGACTCAGGTGCGAGACTCCTTGCAGAGTGACAGTGAATTTATTCACAGTGAAAAAATAAGGCAACAGTTCGAGTCTGTAATCCAAAAAGGGCAGTGCAGTGATACGGTGGCTTCTCCCCGTGGTGACAGTGCAGTGACAACCCAAAACAACTCCTTGTGCCCGCTCCTCCTTCGATCCCTGGATCCTGGAGGCAGATGAGAAAAACACACGCACGGTAACGAAAAATTTCTCTCTCCTTCACAAACTAGGTATGCTAATCGCGACTACGCTACCCGGTTTAGCTCAACGTTCCAGCGTTGGTTGTGACTCGACTGCACCGTTAAATAGGTCTGCTTCGGATTAGTAGTAGCCGGCGAAGTGATTAAGCACAGGTGCGACGATTCCAGCTCAGGATACTCCCCCCGGGTCAGCTGCCGTTCCGTGCCACGGCTTCCGGAAGTACACGTTCCAGCATACAAACACACATGCACAGGATGGAGAGGAGAGCACCACAAAGTACACACAAACACAACAAAAATTGGCAAGGCGACCGATGAGGACCGTCTAGCCGTGACAAATACGGTACATGGAAAACGCAAACCAGCGATTGTCATCTTTTAGACTGTGCTGCACACTAAATTTTAACAATGGATACACATAGAGGCTTCTTGAAAATTAAAACAAACAAGATAGAGAATTATAGATACTCTTACTGATTTTACCTTCATTTGCATATTATTCAAATCAAAACCTTCCCGAGTTTTACAGAACAATATAAAAGCATGTCATGATGAATGTGTGAATGACTCAATAACCTTTAGCTATCACTAACTTGGTATGGTTTCTTGTTTGAATAAGTGATTAAAATGCATCAAAAAGGAGAAGTAGTTTCTATAAAGACAGTATCAATTGGAGTGTATCCTGCTGACAGCTTCTTTCTATTCTGACAGGATGGTGACAAACTAATTATGTACAAATGATCAAATTAAAATCCCATTTTACCACATTCATTTTTCAGAGTGAATTTGGTGCCTTCTTCCCCATCATGTATTTCTTTGTATTCTTCTCAGGTTTCATTAAGATTATATAACATTTGGGTATGAAGATGCAAATTAGCAGTCCAAAACTGGAAGCAAGTATGGCAAAAATTTCTACAGCAACACTGAACTTCCCTGGGGAGCTGACATATGATGGGACAAATGTAATCCATACTGCACAGAATATCAGCATGCTGAAAGTGATAAACTTGGCTTCGTTGAAATTATCGGGTAGCTTTCGAGCTAAAAATGCAAAAATAAAACATAAAATAGCCAGAAGTCCTATATAACCAAGCACAGCCCAAAAGCCCACAACTGAGCCAAGAGCACACTCCAATGTGATCTTGTCTTTGATTTCCTTAAAATTCTTAAATGGAAAAGGAGGAGAAGTTGTTAACCAAATGATACATATGTTAACTTGTATAAGAGTAAATGCTGTAACACAGAGTCTCTGCTGTGTCTGCCCAAACCATTTTTTAACATTACTACCTGGACGTGTAGCTCTGAAGGCCATTAAAACAACCATAGTTTTTCCCAGAAGACAAGAGATACAGAGGACAAAGGTGATGCCAAATGCTACATGGCGGAACATGCAGGACCAATCAGAGGGCTGACCAATGAAGGTCAGAGAACACAGGAAGCACAGAATTAAGGAGAAGAGCAGCAGGAAGCTCAGTTCAGAGTTGTTTGCCCTGACAATAGGAGTTTTCCTGTACTTGAAGAAAATAAGTATCACACCAATTGTCATGCATGCCCCAAATAAAGATGCTGCAGTCAGCAGTGCACCCATAATGTCTTCATATGATAGAAACACCACTTCCTTCTTTATACAGGCATCTCTTCTTTCATTTGACCAAAACTCAGGGAGACATCTCACACAGGTGATAGAATCTGGAAATTAATATTGAAGCAGATGTTACATTTACTCAGTACAGTTTTGTATGCCTCTGCCATGATATATTCTACTGGTGCTTTAGAATTAGAAGTTGAAAAACAACATTATTATTGAATGACTGCTACACTGTTTTGTGATCATCAGAGAATATGAATGTGGTACTCTTTTCCCCAGCATTATAAAGGAGTATGCATATATATATGTGTGTATATATATATATATATATATATATATATATATATATATATATATAGAGAGAGAGAGAGAGAGAGAGAGAGAGATAGATCCAAGAAAGAGGAGGAAGAGGAGGAACCATCGTAGAAGAATAGGCCCCTACACGATATGTATGATGGCAAACAGAGGAAGTGGCTGACATCCAGAAATCCTACCAGTGCCTGGAAAAAGCTGGATTGAAAGACAGTACAGAGGCACTAACCATGGCAGCAGAGGAACAAGCTCTGAGCACAAGATCCATAGAGGCTGGGGTCTATCACACCAGGCAAGACCCCAGGTGCAAGTTGCAAAGATGCTCCTGAGACAATCCAGCACATAACAGCATGATGCATGTTGCTAGCTGGCAGGGCATACATGGAACGCAGTAACCAAGTGGCTGGCATAATATACAGAAACATCTGTGCCGAGTATGGTCTGCAAGTCCCAAGGTCAAATTGGGAGAAACCCCCTCGAGAATGACCGAGTTAAGATTCTGTGGGGCTTTTAGATACAGATGGACAAAATGGAGATGGCTAACCAACCTGACATTGTAGTGGTAGACAAGCAGAAGAAGACAGCTGTAGTCATAGACATAGCGTGCTGATAGCACTACATGTTATACACCCCCCTTGGTTGATGATGTTGTTAATTCTATGTTGTCACCTGCTCCTCTATTCTGGACACAGTGGCCCCAGTAAAGTTGAAAAGTCCCAGATCTTCATCTTAACCTTGGTTAAATGACTCTATATAAGCCTTGCGATGTGTCTTTCGTCCATCTGAGAGGAATTGTAAAAAAGACAATCTTCAAGTATCCCTTGACACTCTACGCAGGAACCGTTCTATATACCAGGACTCTGTTAAGACAGCTATAGCATTTTTCCTGTTGGATATTATTATAACTAATAGTCATAACCCCCGAATCCTGTTCAAGATCTTTAACTCTGTGATCGATCCTTGTCCTGGAATGTTGGATTTGGCCTCCCCAGCTCTCTGTGAGCAATTTTTAAATAATTTTACAAGAAAAATTGTATTGTTATGGGCCTCACTTTTACACCCTTCTGTGGTGAATCCTCTTCCTACTTCAAGATTTCTGTCGACTTTTTATCAGTTTGAGCCAATCCCACTCTCCAACCTCAAGAGATTAATTGAACAGCTGAGAAGTTCAAATTCTGTACATGACATTCTCCCCTCCTGCATTATTAAGGATGGTTTTGATGTAATGGGGCCTTACATTCTATCTTTGATGGACCTATCAGTACTGGTGGGCTGTCTCCCAACTGCTTTTAAACACACAATAGTGCAACCTGTTCTAAAAAAAAACCCAGCCTTGACCACAATGAACTTGCGAACTATAGACCGATCTCCAAACTCCCGTTCTTATTTAAAGTTTTAGAGAAAATTGTCTTTTTGCAACTACAGGCCTACTTAAACACAAATATTGGTGACAAATTTCAGTCTGGTTTTAAACTACGCTACAGTACTGAAACAGCTCTGCTGAGGGTCTTCTACAATTTTCTTTTAATTACTGACTCAGGTTGCCCTGCTTTTTTAATTTTATTGGACTTGTCTTTAGCTTTTGACATGGTGGACCATAATATTCTTTTAACCCTCCTGCCATCCTTTAAAAAACTCACACCCATCACCCTAGGGACCATTCTCAGCCACGCCATAAAAAGACCATATATCCATATTTTATTCCACTTTAAATTAGCCAACCTTGTAAAACTACTTCTCCCTGAAATATTCATGTAAAGTTTTAATTATATTTTCGTTGTTTTAACCCTTCAAATCCCAGTGTTATTACATGAGCGCCCTGTGTTATAAGCCCCAAAAACCAAAAAACGAAACTAAATATTTCCACAAAAAACCAGTTGAAGTAATATGTGATTGTCATTATAAGTAGGCCTTTAGATGGACCAAAGATTGGCACCAACATACATTTTGACCTGCCATTATTTTTTTTGCATTTTTTTTGCAATTTAAAAATTAAAACTTCAAGGCCCTGAGTCTTCATTGACATCCAAGAAAAGAAGAAAAAATAAAATCATATGATGATAATTTGGGGTTGAAAAATAGCGTTTATAATGGAAGTCAATGGGCAGAAAATGGTCCCCAGGGTGATGGGTGTGGGGATTTCTGCTGCTCAGCCATTTTAGGCTGATTTAAGGAATTCACACTGGAATATTAACATTGACAGGTAAAAACTATCCTGTGGCAAGTTTGGTTATATTCCACTGAACACAGTGGAAATGGCAGCCATTTAACACATAGCAGTGGCACAAAAAGGTCCCAAGAAGGCAGGAAGGTTAAAGAAGCTAGAATATGCTTTAGGCATTAAGGGTTCTGCCCTTAACTGGTTTAAGGTCTTTTTCTGTGAAGATGGGATGTTATTCATCCACCATGGCTCCTCTTTGTTGTGGCCCCAGGGGTCTGTGCTGGGCTCTTTGTTGTTTTCTTTGTACCTGCTATCTCTGGGCTCTATTTTTGATATAAAATCGCTTACCACTATTATGCTGACGACATTCAAATTTATTTTCAATTGACTGATGATTTGTCATTTTCACTGGACTGCTTGTTAGATTGCATGAAAGAGGTCAAAGATTGAGTGTCAGCCAATTTTCTTATTTTGAATGAAAGGAAAACTGAGATTGTGGTGTTTGATAGTCATATCCCTCAGGACCAGTTAGCCTTTCTATTTGGGCCACTTGCCATCTTCCTCTCTGACACTGTAAGCAATCTAGGTGTTTTCCTGGACAGTTCATTTAAGCTCGATAAACAAGTGTCCCCAGTAGTCAAATCTGGCTTTTATCAATTGCGCCAAATCGCTAAAGCCAAACATTTTATACCGTGCAACAATCTTGAAAAACTTAAACACATTTTTGTGACTTCCAGATTAAACTACTGCAATTCCCTTTACTTTGGTCTTCAATCCGTACACCTTCATAGACTTCAGCTTGTTCAAAATGCTGGGGCTCGTCTCCAACCTGAACCCAAAAATTTGCTTCCATTGCTCCAGTTCTTGCTGACTTACATTGGCTACCCATCAAATATCGTATTGATTTTAAAATCTTGTTGCTTACCTTTAAAATTTTAAATAATGTTGCTCCTAGCAATCTTGCCGACCTTCTTAGCTTGTATACTCAAGCATTAAGATCATCTGGTCAACTACTCCTGGTCCAACCTAGGTCCTGCCTAAAGACCAGGGGCGATGGTGCTTTTGTCTCAGCTGCCTCTGGAATAGTCTTCCTGTTACTATTCGTGCCTTGGACTCTGTTCAATCTTTCAAAACATGGTTGAAAACGTACCTAATTAATTTGGCATTCCCCACTAGCTAATGCTCTTATCTAATCTATTTTAACCTTTTACTGCATTATTCCTGATTCTCCTAGATAATATTTTATATTTTGAATTGACCCTATCTCTGAACTGAGGCCCGATATCTATTTTATTTTGCCCACACTCCTGGTTTAATTAGTGCTTCCTGTCTGTTAGTATTAGTACTGGTGCTTGTTTTGTACTTTGTTAATGTTTTATATCAATGATTTATTGCATTATTGTGAAGCACTTTGGTCTACCTTTGGTTTTAAATGTGCTATATAAATAAAATTGTATTGTATTGCATTGTAAGGAACATGAGAAACTGGACCAAGGTATCAGAGAAGAGCTCAAGAAGATGTGGAGGGTGAAGGTAACAGTGGTCCCAGTGGTAATCGGAGTGTTAGGTGCAGTGACTCCCAAGCTAGGTGAGTGGCTCCAGCAGATGCCAGGAACAACATCCGAGATCTCTGTCCAGAAGAGCGCAGTCCTAAGAACAGCAAAGATACTGCGCAGGACTCTCAAGCCCCACACGTCCTGTAGAGGACCCGAACTTGAAGCATAGACCACCCACAGGGGAAGGAGGTAGCACGAAGTTGGACTAGCTGGTATATAAGGTAGCACGTTTTATTACAGCTCAGTACTAAAGTGGTAATAGTAGGGTAGTAATTCAGTAGTAATTCAGCAGTTATTACTTGGAAACTGCCCTGTTAACCTACTATTACCACTCTATTACTGAGCTGTATTTCTACAGTATTACACCTAATTTTTGAGCCCTTATGATTCAATAACATAAATTCCAGCATAATATTACTTTACTGTAATCAGTGTTGCTACAATGATAATACTTTGATGTTATGTGGTTATCAATTTATAACCAAGCTGTAATAGAAAGTGCAAGGAGATATACTAATCTGTGGCAATGAGTTAAATATTTTCAAATATTTTAATCAGGCATTCTAGATGGAGGTTATCTCTGCATGAAAACATTAATCAAAATGATTAAATAGTTCTTGTATGGCCTTCCTACATATGTAGCATTGCTTTGCAACACACCAAAGTTAAAATGAAATATAACCACACCTGTAACGTTGCTGATTTCTCCCTCTGCACATCTTATACAGTCATAGCAGCAAACAGGCCTTCCTTTCTGGAGAACTTTGCGTGTTCCTGGGGGACATTTCTCACTGCAAACTGACACAGGAACCTGGATAATCAATAAATTTTAAATGTGTATAGACATAGAAAAAAATGTCTCTTTGATGTTCTTAGTCAAAAAAGCCCCTCTTAATCTTGATGCATCAAAACCAAAATAAACAAAGTATGTAAATATGTATAAAATGAAAAAAAGAACAAAAACATAAAAACAATGAAATTGTACGATAGCTTACCTGCTTTGAGTTTCTTGCCCAAATTAAATACTTGTTTTGCAGATTTAGCTGTTTTTCTTGAACTAATGATGGATTATAAAGACCAACTGTGACAAACTCCACAACGCCGTTTTCTTTTGGCTGCCAATTTATAATGTCATACTTTGCTGCTGGATCTCCATTCTCATCAAAGTGAACCTCATCTCCTTCCTTAGTTGTGAAATGGATCTTTCGTATGTGTTGCAGAACCTAAGAAATATGTTATGACTCAATTTATTGCGTGACAAAGATTTTGCACACCTACTGACTGAAAAATATACAGAAGAACTGCAAAATGAAGTTCTTGAAAATATTTTTAACTAAAATATCTTTTTAATAATGTATCTTAATGTGAACATTGTAATGTAAATTACTAAAAATCTCACCGTGAATGGATCTAGCTGCACATTTTTGTTACATGTTTTATTACAGCTGAGGATATTGTGAAGTGCATGGGCCACTGCATACACTCCTTTGTAGACATTGTTAAAGAGAGGCATGAGAGACATGTCAATGAAGCTATTTTGAACTCCAGTCATATCTTCATGTCCAGTACACTCTCTCTGAATGTCTGATGATGACTTCAACTCCTTAAACTTACAACTAAATAATGTCTCCCAGAACTCAGTAAACAGTTCATTGTTTGATGAATTCAGCGGCTTCTCATTCAGTACGAACTCTCTCAGGCCAGTGACATGTGCTTTAGGAATGGAAAGACCTATGGCACCATCCAGTATGTGATGTGTGTCCATTTCTGCAGTTCGTGAATCAAATATCCAAGTCTCACTGCCTATCCACTGATACCCAGACAAGTTATGGTATGAAAACTCTCGTAGCAGCACATGAAAATCTGCACGGGCAAGGAATGTAACAATCACCTTGGAGGTTGAAGCCTTTATAATGTCAATTATCCTTTGTATCTTGGCAGATGGATCTGTTCTAAAGAAAGATACTGAATACTCCAGACAGATGCCCAGCTGCTGTGCAGTTTCTGTGAATGTGGCCATGCCATTATTTCCATAATCACTGTTGGTTCTGATAGCTCCAACCCAAGTCCATCCAAAATACTTGACCAAATGGGCCAGGGCTCTGCTCTGGTAGTAGTCACTGGGTATTGTTCTGAGGAAGGATGGGTACTTGGTTTTGTCACTGAGACAAGCACATGTAGCAAAGTAGCTGATCTAGAATGAAAAATGAAAAACTTATAAATGAAAAAGACACAAGATGAAAAAAAAATGAAATGGTTAAAAATAAAGATTCTGTATTACTGTAAAAATACAAAAATGACAATTCCCCTCAGTACTGAGTACATAAAATGTACCAGGCAAAGCTTTGATCTAAGAAAATAAAATATTTTTAAAAGTATTCAAAGATTTAAAAAAAAGATTAAATATATAAAATACCCACCACTGGTATAAAAAAAGGTCCGATGACAGTAGATACTGCTCTGGTTGTAGAAGAAGAGGTCGCTCCTATAATGGCCTGCACATGTGCAGGTCTGGTACACGGTGTCTTTGACGGTACAGACACAATTTCATTACCATTAGCTAAAGCCAGGGTAACTCCTGCACTTCTGGCATCAGATCCACAATCATCATAGATTTTATAGCCCAGAGTGACTACCGGCAGTAGGTCTGTGCTGTTATTAATTTCCTCAATGGCAAAAAGCATAGCCTGGGCAAACTGCAAATCTCTGAAATTTAAACTTAATTGAGACAAACATTTAGGAATAATTAGCATTGCATTGTGTTCCTTAAAACAGACACAAATATTTATGGATTAATGTTTAAATAGAAACAAAACCATTTCGTGTGAAAAGGACTTTAAACAACTGAGAAAATCAAAATACATTTTACTCTTCTTTTGATTCCCAACAGATTCCTTAAATGTAAATGGATTTGTATCTTGTCATTTACCTGATACATTGTAGTGCCAGAGGTTTGATCATGTAGGTATCTGTTCTGTCTTTCCAGCTTGCGTGAAAAGAGAACACCCCACCCAGTATAATATCTCCATTCTTAGATAGCAGTGGTTTCTCAGGATCTCCTCTACGCCTGCACACTGGCTCCTCAGCAGAAGAGGCAGATGCCACTAACAGCAGTTGCAGAAGTGCCCATCCCTTTTCAGGCCATCTTTGTGTTGATGCCATTACTTGAGCTAAACCACTTAGTGGCATTAGAGTACTGTAATGAAGATGAAATAGTTATTCTGGTATTTATACCTTTTGGTGCAGCATAAGAAATAACTGAATAGAGAGAGTTCATTCCCAGTGTCAGCAAAATGAGGGACATGCCCAACTTTGCCATTTATTCAATTCAATTCAATTTCTTTATTGTCCCACAAGGGGAAATTAGTTTAGCAGCAGGAGGATAAAAATAAACAGAACAATACTATAAAATAATAATAACAATAATAATGATAGAAAGTTCAAGGACAATTATTTGCCATAAAGGAGACAAGACACCGTAGGGATAAAAGAAACCTGGAGTCTTTTAGTCCTCCTCGGAGGTACTCTAAAACGGCGGCCGGAAGGCAACAACTCAAACTCACTGTGGATGGTTCACACAATTAATAATAGAATGAGCCTTTCTAAGCACATTTCTATTGTAAATGGCCAAAAGTCCATCTTGCCAGCGCCCTGAAAGTTTGCTAGCAGTTTTTACCAGAAGTCCCAACCGATTCTTATTCTTCACCGTCAGGTTACCAAACCAGGCAGCAATACAAAAAGACATCACAGATTCGATAAAACTTCTATAAAACAAGGACAACATCTCAGATGAGACATTAAAAGATCTCATTTTCCTTAAAAAGAACAGTCTTTGTTTAACTTTTTTAGTAGTGGCATCAGCATGAGATTCAAAACACAGTTTATGGTCAAGTACCACACCTAGATATTTATAACTCTCAATGATCCCAATATCGGCAGTTTTAATGATAGTGGGTGATGAGCTATAAGAGGACTTCCTAAAATCAATAATCATGTCTTTAGTTTTTGACACATTAAGGGAAAGGAAGGACTCATCACACCAATTCACAAAATCATCTACAACCTGTCCATGGCCTGACTCATCCCCCACTAGAAGACTGACGATTACTGTGTCGTCAGCAAACTTCAGGATGTGTCTGTTTGTGAAATTGCTGCGACACTCCGTGTACAGAATGAACAGAAGGGGAGAGAGGCAACAACCCTGGGGTGATCCAGTAGAGGAGGAAAGCACATCAGAAAATACATAATTCACCCTCACACATTGTGACCTATTGATCAGAAAGTCTGTCACCCAGCCGACCAGACTAGTTCTTGGTGATTTTGATTCAAGCTTGAAATGATTGTAAAGCCTGTCAGCGAGTAAGAGAGGTTGAATTGTATTAAATGCAGATGAAAAGTCAGCAAATAATAATCTTGCATGGGTGTGGGGGGCCTCAAGATGCTTATACAAGAGATGCAGGAGTGTGACAACAGCGTCCTCCACACCTCTCCCTGCTCTATAGGCGAACTGCACTGTAAAAAAGAAAAAGTTGAGAAAACGTAAAATTTCAAGGCAACATGATGCAAGAGATTTTTGAGTTTTCTCAACTTTTGCAACTGTTGTTGACTTAACTAAGATTTACAAGTTCTGCCAACTTGGTTCTTCTTTATAATTAAATTATAAATAAATTAGGACAGTCTTACCTCCTCAGAGTAAAACAGCGCAGGTCATCTCTCCTGGACACACACACTGGACACCATAGGCTGACACTCTACAACCTCTCTCCGCCTGAGAGAAAATGTTTGCAATAATGAAACATTTCAATATAACAGAAAAAAAAACGAGTTACGGATTGGACTCCCTGATCCTTACTGCGCATGTGCGAAGTCAGACCGTACAGATCGCGTCTACCCGTGGAATTGTACATAAAATCAATACTCCACCAACACAAAGGCTCTCAAAACAATACCATACTTTCCACAGCTTTGAAGGATGGGTCAGGTGTATCCTTCGTGGCCCACCCTATGCCAGAATTCATAGCGCGGCCCAGCTGATTCTAGTCTCCAACAATGGCGGAAGCCACTTAGTTTTAATATTACTCTTATTACCCTTTCTGGGTCACAAAGTAAACTTTTAAGATATTTTCAGGCGAGAATGTAGCTGTGTAAATTTCAAATATCTGCTCAGTTTATTAAGATAACACATATTTGCAAACATGCTTCTATGTTTTCGGAGACGTCTGTTACCACCGGCTATGGTAGCTAGCTGGTATATCATTTTCAAACCCCCCACGCAGTCCTTCGCTAGCTTAAGCATGATATATAAGTCACTTAGATAACTTAAATATGTTATTGTTTGGCTTTTTTTCAGTGTTTTACTCATTCCACCCTCCTGGGTCCTGAGGAGGATGCAGCCTAGGCGCTTGTAGAAAATCCTAATAATAGATCTCGTTAGCTTACCTGCTAGGGCAAATAGTCAGCTTGTCCTGTTCAAAAAATACACTCCAACTTCAGACCAGGTAAAATCTGTAATGGTCGAAAAATTTTAATTTCCATCCAACTTTGGACACGTGTCTTCAAATTTTCTTAGCAGGTTTTCAGTCCAGAACACATTGACAAACCACTATCTATCACACAGCTCAGGTCTGCTCAGGCTCGTTTGGTCTAGTTCAAACTTGGCACAGACCACGTGTGCCAGTCATCTACGGGGTTTCCCACTGGTTCCCAACTTGACTCGAAAAATCTACTCAAAAGATGATAATCTTTGTTATGCTCTCTAGAAAATCTTAGTTAGGACAACAATGGAAGAAATTTGTTGGGCAGACATGCTTTTTCAGGTTGTAAATGGAAAGTTTTATTTCTAAGTCAGTTTAATTTGAAAACTTTAATCAAATCAACAATTACTAGTTATCGTTTTTACAGTGTGGAAGGGGTCAAGATGGTGTTCAACCTGCATTAAAATCTCCTTCTTAATTATCTTCTCAAATGTCTTCATCACTAAAGAAGTCAGAGCCACAGGCCTAAAATCATTCAGTGCTTTAGTAGAACTGCCCTTATCAACAGGAACAATAATAGCATGTTTCTAAATCTTAGGTACTGTCTGTAGCTCTAAAGAAAGTGAGAAGATATAGTGAAAAATCCCACTCAGCTGATCAGCACAAGTTCTCAGTACCTGTCCACAGATGTTGTCAGGTCCAGGACTCTTGCTTTTGGTGTGTCTAAAGAGATTAGCTACCCCCCCTCTCATCAATATAAATAGATGGGGGAGTGATAGTCTTTTCCCTCAGTGTGCTGGTCTGCCTAGAACAGTCATAGTTCTCAAAACGAAGGTAAAAACTGTTAAGACTGTCTGCCAGATGTTTGTCAGAGGTAAACCCCTCTAAGGTAATGCTACTTTTACCTTTCGTGTGTAGCCCTGCCATTGTTTTCATACCAAGCCAAGCTCTTTTGAGGTTGTTACTGCTGAGTTCTGCGTCAATCTTATTTCTGTACAACATCTTGGCGATCTTTATTGCAGCCCTCACCTCCTTCCTCAATATTCTCATAGTGGGAACGTCTCCCTCGTTAAAAGCAATTTTACTTTTAAGAATCAGATCCTTAGTATCTTTAGAGAGCCACGGTTTGTTATTAGGGAAAGTCTTAAATTCTCTGACTGGAACCACAGAGTCTTTGCAAAATGAGATGTAGCTACACACCACATCAGTGAGTTCATCCAAATCAGAAGTGCTCTCTTGAAACAAAGACCAGTCAGTGCAATCAAAACACCCCTGAAGGGCAACACAACTGTCTTTTGTCCAGACATTAGTCCGCTTCACACAGGCCTTCTCCCTCCTAATCACAAATCTGTAAGCAGGGAGGAGGTGAATAACATTGTGATCCGAAGAATCTAGCGCAGGTCCAGCCACAGACTTATATGCCCCCTTAATTGGTCCATAACACAAATCCAGCATTTTGTTATTCCTTGTAGGACAAGTGACATATTGAAAGAAATTGTTCAGTGATTTCTTAAGATTACAATTGTTAAAATCACCAAGAATAAAATTAGGAGCATCCGGTGAGAGAGTCTGCAGATTGTGTACCACTTTAAAAATGGCATCGGCAGCAACTTTAATGTCAGCCTCAGGATGAATGTAAACAACAGTGACAAAAATTTGAGGGAACTCCCTCGGTAAGTAAAAAGGCCTGACAGATACTGAAAGGAGCTCGATGTCAGGAAGACACAACCGTTCCCGCACAGTAAAATTATTACACCAGCCCTGGTTGATATACAAACAAACCCCTCCTCCGTGAGATTTGCGTGTTACTCCACAGTTCCGATCCAATCTGACAGGGGTCCCAAAGCCGCCACCAAGAATCACATCTGTCCGAGCATTAGAAGAGTCGTACATAGACAAACAGGACCACCGTAATCCAAGTAGTTCCTCGCGTGTATAAGTGATTGTCAGTGAGAGTGAATGACTCCAGGTGAATATCGCCAACAACAATAAAACTAACGTGTAGAAGATCTCCATCTCGGCAAAAAGTTAAAACCACGGTTAAGAACAGAGTTAAAACAAAGTTAAAAGCAAAAAGAAAAAGAGAAAGAAAACACTAATAAACACCTGCTTCAGATCGCCACAGGAGCAGCGCCCTCACATGCACAGCGCCCTCACATACACATTTAATGTAGGTTCATATCGGTAAAATAAGGATATACACAGGTTCATTTAAATATGAATTAACAATGTAAATCACAATTCCTTACAAATGGATATGTAGAAAAAATATTTTTCCAATACATACTTTTATAGAGTACGGTTATACAGTACTCTTAGAGTAAGTTACGGTCATCCATTCACTTCCACTTTCACATCTGTGATGCATAGATGTGATATTAAGATCTGTCATCAGTCTGATACTAATTTCATTCTGAAGTTTACATGACATGCTGAGGAAAATTTACAACATTGGACCCTACTCTAAGAAACTGTCGTGGATTTAACAATGTCTTTGAAGTGTGGTTTAAGATAAAGTGTATAATGATTTTACATCATGTGTAGCACCATCTTGTATCAGTACAGAACCTGATGTCACTAGGTTGGTTGTTTGGTGTTAAATTTTTTTGCTAGATGCACTGAAATGGGGTAATCCACCTGTGGGCCGTAATGTTTGGGTTTGTAGATCACTTTGCAAATGACAGTTGTGTGGATACTTGCTTGAGTCAGTTACATCAGTGGTTCACCAGACACATAAGTTGAAGTTGACACTGTCTGTTCTGTGTTTGCCATTGAGTCATGTGGAAAAACCAAGCGTCACATCAGCTGGCAGTGCAGATGTCCTTAATGTTCAATGAGTAACCTAGGCTAAAGTTATTTGTTACACTACTCGATACTTTCTCATTAGTCTGTAAAATGACCAGTTATGTTGTTTGGATGAGCTGCATTTTATCGCATAAAATATTGCTGATTGCATCCAATGGACATCTGCTCTGCCAGCTTGGTCTGTATACTGACCCAGCATGGAAAAATCAGATCTGGCTTTAGCCTGTTGGTCCAGTGAACCACTGGTTCACCCACACAAAGAGCCTCTCCTCTACAAAGTCCTCATATATAAAGTAGGGATGGACCGATCCGATATTACGTATCGGTATCGGTCCGATACTGACCTAAATTACTGGATCGGATATCGGAGAAAAATAAAAAATGTAATCCGATCCATTAAATATCACGAAAGCACCTCACAAAACTTGCAACACGCCGTAACTCACCTCAGAACGTTAGCACGTCGAGCAGTATGCATCACGTGATAGAGCGGCTGTGGCATGCGGGACCTGTGGTCTGGATAGCATGTGGAGCTTCGCTAGCAACCCGGCATTTCATCTCCGACAAAGTTATCCCCGAGAGAAGTAAAGCAAGTGTGTAAGTCCATCTCTGAATGTTTGTAAAGCATTCCTGCGTTAAGCTTAACAAGCGACTGCCTCTCGCTCTCCGGCTGCTACTTCAATCATGAAACTGCTTAATGATCAGCTGATCGGCTTTTCTGTCGCGAGTCCGTGTCTCTGGTTTGTTTTTGGCCCACTTTGCACCAGAAAGAGGAAACCAGCGGCTGAACAACAGCAGCACGTTTAAGCTTGATCAGCTGTTGTTAGAATTTATTTATTATTACTTTCTACTCGAGGATCTTTTTCTACGTAGCTGACGGCTGGTAACTGTGCAGGGGCGGATCTAGCAAAGTTTAGCCAGGGGGGCCGATAGGGCATTAACAGGGAAAAGGGGGCACAAAGACATACTTTTCTTTCTTATTCTCATTTAAAATGTCGAGCTTTTAATAAATAATTATCCGAATCTTACACCCAAAGTTTTAATTTGATGTAAAATGAATAGAAGTCAATTACTGTATATAGTGACTATTAAGTCTAATATATATACCCTAGTAAGCTATAGTACTTTTTCCTTTGAGAAGGTACCATCTGTGCAGTCTGCAATTTTGTTGAAGAAAGATGTTGAATCTATTTAATATTTCTTGAAAAATAATTGATTTCTGTGCATTTTTTTTCACACTGCATCAAATTAAGGTTGATTACGTTGATTAAGCATCATGAGGTGGAGTGTGAGGGGTGGTTCCCTATTTTTTATTTATTTTTGTTGTTGCTGGGAGTTGGAACCCTATTAGTTAGGTTGCTTAATATTTACGCTAAGTACTCTTTAAAATACCAGAATAGGGAGGATGGTGTAGGTTTAAGTTTATTAGATTGATCAGTATTGCTGAACTATGAAATTTTTTTTTTTTTGCATATAGGTATAACAGAATAGCTTTAGTGTAGTTGTTGTTTTAAACTTGAGTATGAACTTATACAAAATGCAGCAAGATATTTAAAAAAAAACAGTTTTGTTGATTAAAAAACACTATATCGGATTCATATCGGTATCGGCAGATATCCAAATTTATGATATCGGTATCGGTATCGGACATAAAAAAGTGGTATCGTGCCATCTCTAATATAAAGTACTATACAACACTCAGCATTACAGTTAACAAGTGGATTCTCCCATTTCAGTGCAGCATTTACAGCATTTACCAAAAAACAAGATAAGGACAAGTATAAAGCAGAGATGTGTTTCTGTTAGAGGAGTTAACCTGTGGAATAGTTATGACAGTGATTTAAAAAGGTGTAGTCCATTTTCCTTGTTTAAAAATATGTTTAAAAATAGAGTATTAGAAAAATATATATATCAAGAATGAAAAGAGCAAAAAAAAAAGAAAACCCCCAAAATAACCTCTTGACTCTTTTGCTTTGATGTAGTTACTTATCTAAGGTGGAAAGTTTTTTTTTTCTTGTTTGTTTGTTTGTTTGTTTTGTTTGTTTTGTTTTTGCTTTGTTTTATTATTTGCTTCGAGCCCTGTGTACAGGAGCTGCATGCAAAAAGATCTTTTGTTAAAAGGGTTGGTGTAATAAGCAAATGCTTCAGCCAATACCTTTTGATTAGCCTTGTCTCATGCTTTCTTGCTTTGTGGTAGATCTTTGTTCTGTCTTCACTGAGATATTTGAATGCTAATCAATAAAATCAAATCAAATGAAAGAAAAGCAAGAAAAAAGAAACACCTATTGCTTAAAACATGGAAGGTGAAAGTGGACAGCATCCTTGTTTTTTTTTAAACATAAAACTCATTTCCGCTGCTAGGAGCAGTATGACTCTTTTTAGAGCAGTGCTCCTTGGGGTAAGTTACCCTTAATACATGTAGAGTTTAATGTCCACCTTCAGTAGCTAGACTTTGTGTCACTGACAATGGGCCAATCTACCTGGGAGACAGATTCCATTCAGCATCAGCAACAATGTACCAGATGTGAGATGAAGAGCTAACACAGCGCAAAGGCAAGAGTACATGATCAGCAGTTTAGAGGTATTTTAGACATTCAACACCAACACATTTTTTTTTGTTAACTCTAATTTTTGTTTACACTAACAACTCATGTTCTAAAGTACCATATATTGTATTTCGTTCTGATCTTACACCAATGAAGAGCTTGACTGTTATTGCTGTTACCAATATATTAAGAGAAAAAAAGTTAATCTTTCCTGATTTCATTTGCTATGTATCTATGTCTAGCTGCTCTTTGAGAATCATGAATAAAACACATCCATAGACAATGCAAAGCAACTACTGTCATCAAGTTAGACTGTGCTGCAGTCAGCAATGGTTATGCGTGGAAGCCTGTTGATAATGAGAACGAACAAGATAGGGAATAATAGATACTCTTACTGTTTTTATCAGCATTTTATTGCATGTTATTCAAATCAAAACCTTCCCGAGTTTGACAGAACAAAATAAAAGCATGTCATGATGAATGTGTAAATGACTCAATAACCTTTAGCTATCAGTCACTTGGTATGGTTTTTTTTTGTTGTTTTTGTTGTTGCTGTTGTTTAGGTAAGTTGCAAAGTAAGTAATAAAAACACATCACAAAGGAGAAGTAGTTTCTATAAAGACAGTATCAATTGGAGTGTATCCTGCTGACAGCTCCTTTCTATTCTGACAGGATGGTGACCAACTAATTATGTACAAATGATCAAATTAAAATCCCATTTTACCGCATTCATTTTTCAGAGTGAATTTGGTGCCTTCTTCCCCATCATGTGTTTCTTTGTATTCTTCTCTGGTTTCGTTAGGATTATATAACATTTGGGTATGAAGATGCAAATTAGCAGTCCAAAACTGGAAGCAAGTATAGCAAATATTTCTACAGCAACACTGAACTTCCCAGGAGAGCTGACATATGCTGGGACAAATGTAATCCATACTGCACAGAATATCAACATGCTGAAAGTGATAAACTTGGCCTCATTGAAATTATCGGGCAGTTTTCGAGCTAAAAATGCAAAAATAAAACATAAAATAGCCAAAACTCCTATATAACCAAGCACAGCCCAAAAGCCTATAGCTGAGCCTAGAGCACACTCCAATGTGATCTTGTCTTTAATTTCTTTAAAATTCTTAAATGGAAAAGGAGGAGAAGTTGTTAGCCAGATGATACATATGTTAATTTGAATAAGAGTGAATGCTGTAACACAGAGTCTCTGCTGTGTCTGCCCAAACCATTTTTTAACATTACTACCTGGACGTGTAGCTCTGAAGG
Organism: Rhamphochromis sp. 'chilingali'; assembly: GCF_963969265.1. NCBI lineage: Eukaryota > Metazoa > Chordata > Actinopteri > Cichliformes > Cichlidae > Rhamphochromis > Rhamphochromis sp. 'chilingali'. The sequence goes on from NC_137935.1 coordinate 15,112,833, forward strand.
CCATTAAAACAACCATAGTTTTTCCCAGAAGACAAGAGATACAGAGGACAAAGGTGATGCCAAATGCTACATGTCGGAACATGCAGGACCAATCAGAGGGCTGACCAATGAAGGTCAGAGAACACAGAAAACACAGAATTAAGGAGAAGAGCAGCAGGAAGCTCAGTTCAGAGTTGTTTGCCCTGACAATAGGAGTTTTCCTGTACTTGAAGAAAATAAGTATCACACCAATCGTCATGCATGCTCCGAATAAAGATGCTGCAGTAAGCAGAGCTCCCATAATGTCTTCATATGATAGAAACACTGCTTCCTTCTTTATACAGGTATCTCTTCTTTCATTTGACCAAAACTCATGTAGACATCTCACACAGGTGACTGAATCTGGAAATGAATATTGAAGTAAATGTTACTCTTACTGAGTATAATAGTTTATGCCTGCATTTGCATCTACAACAACATCCATGTAATATTCTACTGGTACTGTACAGTCAGAAGATGATAACCAACAAATATACTCAGTGACTGCTACACTGTTTTGTGGTTAGGTGAGGATGGATAAATGAGACATTTAAAGTGTTCAATAGCTCTTGTGATTATGGCATATTTTTTGTTTACATTTTAAAGCAAAGTGCATAATGTTATAATTTCTTTCCAAGGAGCACAGAAGTAGAAATGTTCATATACAAATTCATAAAGCTCTGCATACACCTCTGTTTTTTGGATATAAAAATTGGCAATGAAAACAACCTCAAATACTATTTTGGGACCTCATTTCTGTTATTGAGAGGAGAAAAAAATGAACTCAATGAACTCAATTATTTTCCATCAACAACAAACACCAGCTACTATTGAGAGGCCTAAACAAGAATTATCATGTCACAGTAAGAAAGTGGACTACTGTATGTATAAATATGATTTTGTAAGCCGCCAAAATAAATACAGAAAATAAAGTGAACTTATGCAATTTAGCACAGACTACTTTTTGATTTCTTCACGTAGTTCATCTTTCTGAACTACTCCACTTATACAATCCCAACAGAGCACTTGGATCGTCCAATCACATGCTCAACCTAGGTCTCAACTTAAGTCAAGAAGTGATCGGGCCTTTGCAACCGTGGCACCTAGACTCTGGAATAACCTCCCTGTTCATATTCATACCGCCGAGTCTATCCAGTCTTTTAAATCTCATCTTAAAACCCATCTTTTGATTCTAACTAGTTGGCTGTTCTAGCTTGTTGTGTTGTTACCTATTGTTTGTTGTCCTGTTTTATTGTTTTGTCTTAATTTTCTCATGCTTTTACTGACTGTGAAGCACTATGGTCAACATTGTTGTTTTTAATATGTGCTATACAAATAAATTTTGATTGATTTGATTTGATGTGAGAAATTTTTATCTGATTTTATTTTTCAATTCTAATTCATGACTGAGACCTGGATGAGCACCAGAAAATGGATGGATGATTTCCACTTCACCATATACCATATTCATATTGATAGCTAAAGAGGTTTTTACTGTATAACCATATCCACACTGTACACTGAACTCAAGATTACTCTAAACAGAAGACTGTGTTTTTATTATGAATGTCGATTATGTGTAATATTTATAATTTTCACTTTGTTGTTGTTACTCCTTTATATGTTTTTTTTTATTATTTTGGTTGTATTGGATTATTATAAGGCATCAGTCCTTATTTTGACAGTGCAGCATCATTTATAAAATGACAAGTATCTCTTGTTATTTTATATTGGTTACTGGTATGAAGTGTGTTAAAATACCAGAAATGGTCTGAAAACCACGCAAACATTTCTTATTGTGTTCATAGAGCTACAAACTGGAGCAATGTTCTTGATCATGTCTTTATCTTTCTACAAATGAAAATAAACATAATAAAAATTCAACATGAAATATATGGTAAAGATGGGATTTAATTTACATTTCTATATGTGGCTTTACTGTTCATAGTTTAAGAAGGCGATCTGGATGCTGATGTTATCTGCAGTAAATATAAACCAATTATTTAATTTTAAAAACATAGTTTAAAATGATTCAGAAATTCTCCAATGAGCTTCTAACATGTGTTGGAAGTATTTATAACTGACAATAACTTGCCAATGAAATGCAAAAAGCCTTAAAAAAAAATATCACCACACCTGTAACGTTGCTGATTTCTCCCTCTGCACATCTTATGCAGTCATAGCAGCAAACAGGCCTTCCTTTCTGGAGAACCTTGCGTGTTCCTGGGGGACATTTCTCACTGCAAACTGACAAAGGCACCTGGATGAATTTTAAGTAATTTATTAAAATTTAAGCATTAAAATAATGACAATAATAATGCAAAATAATTTAAATACAAACTGATATCTTAAAAGTAAAATAGAAGGGAAAATGTATCGCAGCATACCTGCTTTGAGTTTTTTGCCCAAATTAAAGCCTTGCTTTGCAGATGTAGCTGTTTTTCTACAGCTAATGATGTATCATACAGACCAACTGTTACAAACTCCACAATTCCGTTTTCTCTTGGCTGCCAGTTTATAATGTCATACTTTGCTGCTGGATCTCCATTCTCATTAAAGTAAACCTCATCTCCTTCCTTTGTTGTGAAGTGACTCTTTCGTATGTGTTGTAGAATCTAAGACATATGACATAGCTAAATTAGTTTTGACAGATATGCTGAAAACGGACTGGCTGAAGAATATGAAAGAAACCATTTCTTTAAATTAAAACTATTTTCTTGCCAATGTGACTTAATATGAAAAATATAATTTAAGCTAGTAAAAAGCTCACCATGAATGGATCTAGCTGCACATTTTTGTTACATGTTTTGTTACAACTCAGGATATTGTGAAGTGCATGGGCCACTGCATACACTCCTTTGTAGACATTGTTAAAGATAGGCATGAGAGACATGTCAATGAAGCTGTTTTGAACTCCAGTCATGTCTTCATGTCCAGTACACTCTCTCTGAATGTCTGATGATGACTTCAAGTCCTTGAATTTACAACTAAATAGTGTCTCCCAGAACTCGGTAAACAGTTGGGTATTAGACGAATTCAGTGGCTTCTCAGTCAGTATGAAATTTCTTAGGCCACTGAGATGTGCTATGGGAATGGAAAGACCTATGGCACCATCCAGTATGTGATGTCTGTCCATTTCTGCAGTTTGTGAATCAAATATCCAAGACTCAGTGCCTACCCACTGATACCCAGACAAGTTATGGTACAAGAACTCATGTAGAAGCACATTCAAATCTGGACGGGAAAGGAAAGTAACAATCACCTTGGAGGTTGAAGCCTTTATAATTTCAATTATCCTTTGTATTTTGGCAGATGGATCTGTTCTAAAGAAAGATACTGAATACTCCAAACAGATGCCCAGCTGCTGTGCAGTTTCTGTGAATGTGGCCATGCCATTATTTCCATAATCACTGTTGGTTCTGATAGCTCCAACCCAAGTCCATCCAAAATGCTTGACCAAATGGGCCAGGGCTCTGCTCTGGTAGTAGTCACTGGGTATTGTTCTGAGGAAGGATGGGTACTTGGTTTTGTCACTGAGACAAGCACATGTGGCCAAATGGCTGATCTAAGAGAGTACAAAATTTATATATATATAAAAATGACAAAAAAATCTATCTATCTGTCTTTAGATATAAAGAAAGAAGTCTACACACCACTGGTAGAAAAAAAGGTCCGGTGACAGTAGCTAACGCTATTGTTGTAGAAGAAGAGGTTGCTCCTATTATGGCCTGTACATGTGCAGATGTGGTACATGGTGTCTTTGACGGTACAGACACATTACCATTAGCCAAAGCTAGTGTAACTCCTACACTTCTTGCAACATTGTCACAAGTATCATAGATTTTATAACCCAGAGAGATTCCTGGCAGTAGGTCTGTACTTTTATTAATCTCCTCAATGGCAAAAAGCATAGCCTGGGCAAACTGCAAATCTCTGAAATTTAAACTTAATTGAGACGATAATAGACACTTATGAATAATTTGCTTTGCATCATGTTCTTTAAAACAGAGACTAATAATTATGTATAAATCATTAAACAGCAACATAAGCATTTCAAACAACAATATTTGATGCAAACAATTTATAAAACTAAGAACATTAAAATATTTATCAAGTCTTATTAGCATCTACATATTTCAAGCAGATTCTTTTAAACTAAATTAATTTCTGCGGTGTCATTTACCTGGCGCATTGTAGTGGCAGAGGTTTATTCATGTAGGAATCCTTTCTCTCTTTCCAGCTTGTGTGAAAAGAGAACATACCCCCCAGTATAATATCCCCATTCTTAGATAGCACTGGGTTCTCAGGATCTCCTCTCTGTCTGCACACTGGCTCCTCAGCATGAGAGACAGATGCCACCAACAACAGTTGTAGAAATGCCCATCCCTGCTCTGGCCATTTCTGTGTTGATGTCATTTCTTGAGCTAAGCCACTTAGTGGCATTAAAAGTATCTTGATGAAAATGAAAGTGTACTGGTATTTATACCTTTCAGTGCAACATTAGAAATAATATAATAGTAACAGTGTATTCTCTATAGACCTACAGGGTTGGGCACAAGGAGGGACCTGCCCTAATTTGTATTTTAATGTAGTTTAATATATGTAAAATAATAGTATACACACATATCCCCATTTAAATATGTAACAGTGCAAAACTTCTTAAAAATAAATATGCACAAAATTTTTTTTGCGCATGTGAAATGTGCATTGAGCTCTTCTTATATGGCTATGAAGGTCATATATTTACTCTCTTATCAAGTCAATATCTTAATTAACAAGTGGATGCACTGAAATATTATTTACTGTATTTCATACAATATTTTGGGCTACTCTTAGAGCTTTACACAACAAGTCACAGTCACTTATTCATCTCCATATTCACAGTGAAGATGTAATATTTTGAGTCTAAATTCATTTGCTCACTCTCACATACATACATTCTTCTTTCACATTCATATATTACTGTATACATGTTTATGAGGGCATATTTCAATTCATTTTAATTCAGTTTTATTTATATAGCCCCAAATCACAACAACAGTTTCTTCAAACCACTTGATATTGTAAGATGAAAAACCTATAATAATACAGAGTAACCCCAACAATCACATGCAATCACTTTGGTGAAAGTGGTAAGGAAAATTACCCTTTTAACGAGAAGAAATCAATGACAGAGCCAGGTTCAGAGAGGTGCGGCCATATGCCATAACCAAGTGGGGGTTAGGGGAGGGAGACAGGACAAAAGCCATGTCGTGGAAGAGAGCCACAGATTAATAATAACTTGTAATTAAATGTAGATTTTTTTTTTTTTTTTTTTTTGCCTGTCCCGTTTGGCTCTTTTGCCATCAGAATTGTTGTCTAAAGGCAAAGAAAGATGCCCAACGGATTTACTTTACCAAATTGACCATCCCAGCCTTGCCATAATGGTCCATTTGATTCACCTTTTATTGTTTATTTTATTTTCACTTACTGAACATGGGACAGACTTGACTGGGGGAAAGAAGGGGAGAAAGAAAGAGGGAAAGAGAAACAGCTGAGAAGAGGGACGGGGGAGAAGGGCAAAAACCAAAAACCAACAGAATGAGCAGGAAAAGAAAAAAAAGAAGAAAAAAAGAAAAAAAATGCATATATCAATCACCTGGGTCACCTGCTGAGAAAGAAAAAAGAAAACAAGCAGAAGAGAACAAGAGTAATAGAATAAACAACATCACAATGATATATGGGAATATGACAGTAAATACTAAATATTAAACATTATTGTGCAGCACATAAGATCAACAGAACACAGTGTGCTTTGAGGTAGGAGCCAAAAAGGGTGTAGTTTGTGGGTGTGATCACCCGTGTGTACACCTGTGAGCATGGACGCGCTTGTTTTTTGTTTTTTAAAAGGTTCCTTCATGTAATGATCTGCTAGAGGGTGTGGGGGGGCCACAGCCCCGTCCTCCAGGGCATGAAGCAGGTATGGAGGAGATCAAAACTCCAGACATCCAGAGGCCCCCAGAACACAAGAGACCAAGAAAGACCAACAGAGGGGCAGCCGTGCCACTGTCCCAGAAAGAGCTGAGGAGAGTCCCAGATGAGGGCTCACTCAGCACCCGCGGAGCAGAAGCCAGGGGGAGTTGCAGTGACGCGCCCGTGAGCTCCGCCGGCAGCCAGCCGTGCCTGAGTGACCGAGCCCCAGGCCGAGAGGCCGGGGGCACCCCACCTCCGAAGTGGCCCGAGCAAGCCCCAGGCTCCAGGCCCCGATAAGCGGCCGCCAAGGAGTGAGCCGGTGTGTACCTGGACGCCCATCCCCGGACACAAAGAACCACCAACGCACCGACGTCTGAGGGAGTCCGCCACTGGCAGGGGAAGTGGTGGTAGGGGGAGATAGGCCTCCATACCTTGGAGGGCCTAAGATGTCCCCAGAGAGGTGGCGCCTGACACCCAACCTGACATATAGACACAGAAATACAGGCACACACATATACAAACATCCATTCCCACCCTCATGCTCTCATATACACTTACTCCACACTCAACCAACGTGGAGACAGACATAAAGAGACGCTGTACACACGATCACACTCCCCAAGCGTACTCTAAGCCCCGGGTCTAGGTACCCTTGCCCCTGCAGGGGGGGGAACTGCACCCAGACCCAGGTGGTGTTACCCTTTTCCCTGCGGTGGGGGGAGGCAGACCGCCCCGACTCCGCAGCAGCAGGGAGGCCCCACACTCCAGACCGCAGTCGGACGGCCAACTCCTCCTCCTAGCCCCCCCGCTCCAGCAGGTCGCAGAGAATGGGGGTGAGAGAAGACTCCAAACCTCCCTCCACCCGCTCATTGTAGTGTTGATGCATGTGTGTTCTAAGGTGCATTTAAAACCCAGGAGGGCATGGAGCTACCTGCCAAGGAGCAGCAGGTAAGCGCATGGTCCCTCCTGCTGGCCCTCAATGTCTACGTGTATTTAACATTGAGAGGTGGGCAACGACGCCAGGGGTGGGGTGTACACCCTGATGGTACTTTGGATTCCGTGTATCGTGCCCACCCCCAAGATCCTATATGTATGTGTAATGAGAGTGTGAGTAATGTGAATGTCTAAGTTGTGGGATAAAATTGAGGCAGGGGCAGCCAGAAGGGGACGGGGGGGGGGGGGGGGGGGTGGCCTCCTCTGCACCCTGGTGACATACCCCTACTCCAAGGTCCTGCATGTGTGGGTGGTTGTGATGGAGCGGGAAGAGGGAGGCAGCTGGAGATGGGGAGGGAAGGAAGGGAGGGGCAAGTGACCCCTCCCTGGGGCCAGCTCCCCCGCTGACCCCAGTAGGCACCCCCATACTCCGCGACCCACCAGGGAAAGGGGGCCCAGGCCCATCCAGACCGGGGCCCAGCGCAGCAGCGCCTCCCGGCCCCACAGAGCCCAGGACAGTCCACGCAACCCCACCACAGAGAAAACTGCACCCACCCCACCATCCACTCTTCTTCCAGACTACATAAGACAGTAAACACCCAGGCTGAGATCTTCCTCCACCTCTCCTGTATCTCCCCCTCCTGTAGAGAGAGCCCCTGAGGAGAGGAAAGCTCCTGCAAGATGTGACAATCTTCCCCACCAGTTGAAGAGCCCCCCAGGTGGCTCGATGCACCGGCGGCACCCTGCTCCAGGGCTGGGCCCCCATGCACCCACCCGCCCACAACCCCGGCAACACACCAACCAGGACCCAAGCCCCCGAGGCCCGGCCCGGGCCCCAGCCCAGAGACGGAGCGCCCCCAGAACCTCACGCCCATCCCGGACCCACCCAGGGGCAGCCAGGCTACCAGGTCAGTAACCCACGTCCGTCAGCACAGACCCTCCCCTAGTCCCGCTGCACGCAGCCGCGAGGAAACAGTCACCTGAGAGCCAACAGAGCCCCTAACCGGACATGACCGCTACCCCGGGTTGAGCCCCCCAAGGAAAATGCCTCCGGGGAACCCCCCGACGCCCTAAGCCTGTCCCTACCCCCACACCAATCACAACAGTGAAGGCGGGACCAAACTATGACCCCCCACCCCCACTAGGTGATGGAGCTGATCAAAGGAGCCCAGAGCAATTGATCTGATGTGGTGGCAGAGGCTGTATCAAGACTAATGTAATCTAATAGATAATTTCTATATTGGTTAGAATTAAGATTATTTTTATTTTTCCAGTTCATGAGGACTGTTTTCTTGGCTATGCATAGGGCAGTGAAAACCATATGGGCGATATTCTTTTCTGAAGTGACATTATCTAAGCTGCCCAACAAACACACTAAGGGGGAAGTTGGAATGTTACATTTCAGACACTTTGATAAGTCTTCACATATCTCGCGCCAAAACTTCTGAACTGGTGGACAGAACCAAAGAGCGTGGATATAATTGTCCGGTGAATTGGTTTGGCAGTGTGAGCAGTTGTTGGTAGACGTAAAGCCCATCTTGAACATCCGATGACCTGTATAGTGCACTCTATGTAATATTTTGTATTGAATTAATTGAAGACTGGGATTTCTAATTAGATGAAAGGTTTTTAAGCAAATCTGAGACCAGAAGTTTAGGTCTAAGTTAACTGATAAATCCGCTTCCCATTTTGCAATAGGAAGTGATATTGATTCATCTGTTTTAGAAAGCATTCTGTATATTTTGGATAGTAATTTGGGGGTTTTAAGAGTAAGAAATTGAACCACACTTGGTGGTGTTTGTAGTTCAACTTGACCCGGTTTAAATTTCTTTTTTACTATGGATTTAATTTGTTGATATTCTAAAAATCTTTTCTTGTTGATCCCATATTGTGTAACTAGTCTGTCAAATGAAATAAATTCTGTTCCTTCTAGTATATGTTCTAAATATTTGATTCCTTTACCACTCCAATCTGAAAAGTTTATCATATTATTGTTTTGTAATATGTCAGGGTTGTTCCAGATAGGTGTACGTTTGCATGGGATTAATGAAGACGCTGTCAATTTTAGAAACTCCCACCATGCTGTCAGAGAAGCGCTGATGTTGATGCTTTTAAAGCATTCATGTCATTGGATGTTTGAGCTGATAAATGGAAGGTCTGAGATCTCTAGATTATTGCAAAGTGCTTGTTCTAAATCAAAGTCAAATTCAAATTTTATTTGTCACGTACACAGTCATACACAGTACAATATGTAGTGAAATGCTTGGACAACTGCTCGTGACCTAAAGAAAACAAAAAAGGAAAAGGCTATGAATAAGATAGGAAATAAATATGAAAAATTAAAAAGGGTAAATTTAACTAGGAAGGAATAAAATATAAATTAAGGTTAAAAATGAAATAACTGTACAACACAAATTAGAATGAAGGGTAAATTTAACTGGGAGAATAAGATAAAATATATAAATTAAAGTTGAAAATAAAATAACTGTACAACAAAATACACAATACACAATATAGAACTATATAAGAATGTATGAAGAAATCTAAATATAAATAAATATATACACAATAACAGCAGCTGTACAAGTATTAACCGGAAATGAAGAATATAGTGACCAGTGTTGTGCAAAAACAATGTCCAGAAAGTCCAGTGTGTGTGTAAGAACCATATGTGTGGGTCAGTACTGTGTGGTGGTGTGATTGAGAGACCGTATCGCCTGCGGGAAGAAGCTCCTCCTCAGTCTCTCTGTGTTGGTCTTCAGGGAGCGGAATCGCTTTCCTGACCTCAACAGAGAGAACAGTCTGTTGTTGGGATGGCTGAGGTCCTTCACGATCTTCCTGGCCTTGGTCCAGCACCGCCTGCTGTAGATTGAGTGCAGGTCAGGGAGCTCGGAGCGGATGGTGCGCTCAGCTGACCGCACAACCCTCTGTAGAGCTCGTCTGTCCTGCATGGTGCTGTTCCCGAACCAGGTTAAGATGTTTCCCGCCAGGATGCTCTCTATGGTGCACGAGTAAAAGTTCCTGAGCACCTTGGAGGGCAGTTGGAAGTCTCTCAAGCGTCTGAGGTGGTAGAGACGCTGTCGGGCCTTTTTCACCACGGTGTTGATGTGACAGGACCATGACAGGTCCTGCGTGATGTGAACTCCGAGGTATTTGAAGCTGTCCACTCTCTCCACTGGGCACTCGTTGATGACGGGGGTCTGGTAGTTCCTCTCCTGCTTAGTGCTGAAGTCCACTATCAGCTCCTTTGTCTTACTGACGTTTAGAAGGAGGTTGTTCCTCTGGCACCAGTTCTCCAGATTCCTAATCTCCTTCAGGTAGGCCGTCTCGTTGTTATCAGAGATCAGGCCCACCACGACGGTGTCGTCAGCAAACTTGATGATGGTGGTGGAGCTGGTAGTGGCCACACAGTCATATGTGTACAAAGAGTACAGCAGGGGGCTCAGAACACACCCCTGGGGGGCTCCAGTGCTGAGAGTGGTGGAGGCTGAGACATGTCCGCCCATCCTTACTGCCTGTGGTCTGCCAGTTAGGAAGTTGGAGATCCACTGACACATAGATGAGCTGAGTCCCAGATGCTCCAGCTTGGTGGTGAGTGTGGAGGGAATTATGGTGTTAAATGCAGAGCTGTAGTGTATGAAGAGCATTTTAACATAATTCCCCCTTCTAGTGTCCAAGTGAGTGAGTGATGTGTGGAGGAGATGAGAGATGGCATCGTCTGTGGAACGATTTGGACGGTAAGCGAACTGTAGTGGGTCCAGTGTGTCTGGTAGTGAAGAAATGATGAAGTCTCTGACCAGGCGTTCAAAGCACTTCATCACTACTGAGGTGAGGGCTACAGGGCGATAGTCATTGAGAGAAGCAGGGTGGGGTTTCTTCGGGACAGGAACAATGATGGACTCTTTGAAGCATGTGGGGATCACCGACTGAGATAAAGAGATGTTGAATATCTCAGTGAACACAGGAGCTAGCTGGTATGCGCAGTCTCTTAGGATACGACCTGGGATGCCGTCTGGTCCTGCTGCTTTCCTGGTGTTCACTCTCTTGAAGGCTCTCCTTACTTCATGCTCGGAGATGACGAGCACGTTTCCGGTGCTGGCAGTATCTTCCTGTCTGCAGCCGTTAGCGCCGCTAACACTAGCATTGTTGGAGACCTTAGCTGCAGCCTCGAAGCGAGCATAGAAAGTGTTCAGCTCGTCTGCCAGAGTCACGGCCGCGTTCGTCATACCGGTTGTTGGTGCTTTATAGTCCGTTATTGTCCTTAGTCCCCGCCACAGGCTCCTAGAGTCACTCTGTTGGAGTTGTGACTCTAGTTTCCTCCCGTAGCGCTGCTTCGCCTCTTTCACCGCCCTCCGCACGTTATATGACGCGGCTTTGTACGGGTCCATGTCCCCCGTCATGAGTCCCGTGTTGTAGGCAGCGGTGCGGGATCTCAGAGCGTCGCGGATGGTTTTATCCACCCACAGCTTCTGGTTGGGAAACGTTGTGATAGTCTTTGTCTCCACGGTATCATCTGCTAGTTTCCCGATGAATCCCACAACCGCTTCCGTAAACACGTTGACGTCATCGTCGGAGCTGTTTCTGAACATGCCCCAGTCTGCGTCATCGAGTGCGTCCTGTAACGCGGCCACCGATTGATCCGTCCAGCGCGCGACCTTCCTCTGAACCGGAACTTCCTGTTTCAGCCTTTGTTTGTATTTTGGCATGAGGAAGATGGCGGCGTGATCAGATTTGCCAAACGGGGGGCGGGATTGTGCCTTGTAGCCGTCCTTGACCATAGTGTAGCAGTGGTCCAGTGTCCTTTCACCCCTGGTGGGGCAGGTGATGTGTTGATAAAAGTTCGGTGCTGCGCGTTTGAGGTTGGCGCTATTAAAGTCCCCCGTCACAATAAGCGCAGCGTCCCGGTGTTGTGTCTAGTGCTGTGTGAGTGCCTCATGCAGCTCGCATAAGGCGGTGACCGTGTCCGCTTGTGGTGGAATATAAACGGCACTTACAATGACCGATGTAAATTCCCGAGGTAGATGAAAAGGACGACACATGATGGACAGTAGTTCCAGATTTGGTGTGCAGGAGCGTGTGAGAGGAACAACGTTCGCACTGTTGCACCAGTTGTTGTTCACCATTAAACACACGCCGCCTCCCCTTGACTTCCCCGAGTCCCGTGTCCTGTCCATGCGGTGAACCGAGACGAACTCGGCCGGCTGGATGGCGTGGTCCGGCACCGCTGGGTTCAGCCATGTCTCGGTGAAGCAGAGGAGATTGCAGTCCCGAATGTCTCTCTGGAACTTTATCCTGGCCCTGAGGTCGTCAAGCTTGTTCTCCAGTGACTGGACGTTGGCGAGCAGGATGCTAGGCAGAGGTGTGCGGTGTGCACGAGCTCTCAGCCTGTTCCTGACGCCGGCTCGCTTCCCTCTAGGCCGCCGCTGCTTCCCTTTGTTCTCCCTCGAGATCTCACTCGGCCAGCTCGGATCCGGAGTTAAAAACTTCGAATTGTGAGTACATTGTATACCAATAGAAACAAGAGTGTCACTGTCATACCTAATGTACCCAATGGTGATGATTTTGCCGATTTAGAAACGCTGAAAACTAACTTAAAAAACAAAGACAAAGAAAAAGTGTCACGGGCGAGAATGCGGTGGACTCAAGAGCAGACTCAATTTGCTTCGAACTGTGTATAATTTATTGAAAAGAACAAAACGTGAACAGAACTGGGTTTAACAGAAACCATACGCAGAAACTAAGGGAAATCCGTGGGCGGAGAGACCGGCGTAGAGCACGGGGAGAACTCTAACAGGAACTTCTGTAAACACAGGAGAGAGATGTTACTGAATGGGAAAAAAACGAGTAAGGGACAGAGGTACGGAGTGCCAGTGGATAGTCTTGGGCTTACTTGGAGACCCTAGTTATTAGGCGGGAAAAGGGCTGCCGTGGGAGTATTCCAGAGAGGGTCAAGAGTGTGGAGAGTCCGGTCCAGATTCCAAGGAGGTGGAGAATACGGACTGAAGGGCAGGCTGAGGAGAAGTGGAGTATATAATCCTCGGGTTCAGAGCAGACGGAAGAACAGAATGGAGACCAAACCAGCACTACTGATGAGTGCGACGGGTGGTGAATCTGAAGAATACAGGAAACAAAAACACATTAACCCATGGTCCAGATATACAGAGTCAGAGCTCAGAGGAGGGCGAGTTTACCACAGATGGTAGCAGGACGAACTGGCGAGGAGTGGCAGGCCGTGCCGGCTTAAAAACCCTCTAGGTGGAGCCCCGGAGATTGACAACAGGTGATGAGCTGGCCAACTCCACCCCCAGGGACGAATGACAGGAACCTGGACCACGCCCGACCAGACACTCCCACAGCATATGACAAAAAGTGGTCGGAGCAGTCGTGACGGCAGCCGACCTCACCGGCGCCATCAGGATTTCTACATCTAGCCAAGGTTCATCTAAGAGGGTATGTTTTAGCCATCCTGAGATAAACTGAAGCCTGTTGGCTAAGAAGTAGTGCTGAAAGTTAGGCAGTTCTAGGTCTTGGTCTTTTGTAGTGTTTTTAAGCTTATACGTGGGGGTTTATTTTTCCAAAGGAATTTGGACATACATGAATCTAGAGATCTGAACCAATCTTGTGGCGGTTTAGTTGGGATCATTGAGAATAAATAATTTATTTTTGGTAAGACCATCATTTTTATAGCGGCAACCCTTCCCATGAGAGATAAGATAAGATAAGATAGAACTTTATTAATCCCTCGGGTGGGTTCCTCTGGGAAATTCGACAAGTGATGAGTGATATGGGTAGACATTTCCATCTAGCCAGATCATCTTCTACCTTCTTTAAAAGTGGGATATGGTTTAATTTAGTTAGATCTGCAAGCTTGGGAGAAACATTAATACCTAAATATTTTATATTTCCCGATTGCAGTGGTGTAGAAGAGGAATTATGGAGGGAGCAATTAATTGGTAGAACTGTAGATTTTGACCAGTTAATTGAGTAATCTGATATTCTTGCAAAAGAGTTTATCAATTCAATCACCCCAGAGATATTGGTTTGTGAATTTTGGAGAAAGAGTAACACATCATCCGCATAAAGGCTGATTTTATGTTCCACGTTCTTGCATTTTATGCCCTTAATTACTGAATTCTGTCTAATTGCTGCTGCTAGTGGTTCAATAAAAATTGCAAACAGTGAAGGGGAGAGTGGGCATCCCTGCCTGGTGCCCCTCAAGAGACAGAAGCTGGAGGATGTCTGTTCATTTGTTCTAACACAAGCTGTTGGGGAATTATATAATATTTTTAACCAGTTTATTAAAGAGGATCCAAAACCAAATTTGTGTAAAGTTGCAAATAGAAATTTCCAGTTAACTCTGTCGAATGCTTTTTCTGCGTCTAAAGAGAATATTGTAGTTTCTAGGTTTTTACTGTATGAGTAGTCTATCAAATTAAGTAATCTACGTGTATTTGTTGATGAGTGCCTACCTTTTATGAAACCAGTTTGGTCAGGATGAATTAAGAGGGGGGTTATTTTCTCCAGTCTCTTTGAGAGAGCTTTGCAGATTATTTTAAGGTCTACGTTTATAAGGGATATTGGACGATAGCTTGAGGGATATACAGGGTCTTTGCCTGGTTTTAGCAGGAGATTAATGTTTGCAGAATTCATATTTGATGGAAGTCTGCCCTTTTCTTTAATTTCCAACAACGTTCTGTAGAAAACTGGTGCTAGAATCGACCAGAATTCTTTGTAGAATTCTGCAGGAAAGCCGTCTGGACCTGGAGCCTTATTATTGGGCATACTTATCAGAGCTTCCTGGAGTTCAGTGTCAATGGTGAATCCAGTGCCATTGCTTGAGTGTCCAATAATTTTGGAAGAGTTATGTTGTCCAAAAACTGATCAATTTCTTTTTTAGATGGGTTTATTTGTGGTGAATACAACGTTTTATAGAAATCCCTGAAAATGTTGTTTATTTGTATCGGATCATATATTGTGTTCCCAGATGAATCTTGAACAGCACATATAGTTGTTTTTTCTTTATTTATTTTTAGCTGGTTTGCTAGAAATTGACCGGATTTATTACCATGTTCATAATTTTGTAGGCGTAGTCTTTGTACTAAGAATTTTGTTTTTTTATCAATTATCTCATTTAATTCTAGTTTTGTTTTGCGTATTTTGTTCAATGTTTCCTGATCTTGGTGGGACGCGTAGGCTTCTTCTAGTGATTTGATGTTTTTTTCTAATTCCTGAATATTTTTGTTTTCCTTTTTCTTTTTATGTGATGAGAAAGAAATTATTTTACCTCTCATCACAGCTTTCCCTGCTTCCCATAGAACAGAAGCTGATGTTTCGGGAGTGTCATTATAGTCCAAATATGAAGTCCACTCTTTTTAAAAATATTTAGTAAAGTCTTCATCTTTAAGTAGTGATATATTAAATCTCCAGTTTTTTCTTGGCGTAGTATTATTCTTGTGCATTAGTGTTAAAGATACAGGACCATGATCGCTGACAGCTATAGGATGAATCTCAGTGTCTGAAATGTCGTTCAGCAGTGAGCTGCTGACCAAAAAATAATCCAGACAAGAGTAGGAGTGATGGACATGTGAGAAAAAAGTATATTCCTTACTGGTGGGGTGAAGAGAGCGCCATGCATCGCAAAGAGCAAAGTCGCTCATATACTGTTTGATTATATTTGTGGACTGCCAATTACGCTGAGTTCCCGCTGTAGATTGATGTATAAGCACATGGTGAGTGAAAAGGGCTGAGAGAAGGAGAAACGCTTAGTGTATCATGAGATGCCAAGTCTATTGCAACATAAGGGTGGAAAAAGAGAAACATATACAAACTAGTGGACATGTCCACATGGCCTTCTCAGCTTTCAAGCTGACTCCTCTCCTCTCTCCCATCCTGGCGTCACTGAAAAAGGAAGACACTAATTAGGAGGATAAGGAACAGCTGCCCTGTCAGCCTCACTGGCATTGCCCCTCAAGCCTGCTGCTTCATCCCTCCCCTGCACCTACCCCAAAGACACATCCCCACCACCACCCTCACCACCTGGCCGAGACTGGGGAGCCATCTGGCCGAACCTACTCCTCCTGTGGGTGTGGGAGAGGAAGTCGGCCACTGCCATCTGAGGACCAGTCCTATGGATCACCTTGAATTTAAAGGTCTAAAAAGCCAGATCCCACCAGGTGATCTGGGTGTTGGCATCCTTCATGCGCTGGAAGCACTGCAGCGGAGCAGGGTCTGAGCAGAGGGCAAACGAGTGTTCCGGGAGGTTCCGATGGAAATTTTTTTTACCTTAGTGTACTGATCACGTGTTCTGACGATAGTATACATATGTATTAGTGATATTAGTTATATATGAAGGATAACTTGTTTCCCACTCGCTGGTTGAACAAGAAGGGTCCTTGCAACTGGAAGAGGGAAGTAACACAAGCACTTTGTCTCCTGGTGAAAACTGCCTGAGTCTAGCCCCTCTGTTGTACAGGTGCTGCTGGGACTTGAGCAGTGTCTCTCATGACAACCTCCCCAAAGTGTACGGCTTTGGTCTCAGGTCCAGAACCTACTGAATCTGATTTTTTGCTGGGCTTGGACCTTCCTCTCAGTTTTCTTTAAGCAGGTCCAACACCCCTGCGGCTTTCTGCAGGGGGCACTTCATGCACTGCAAACAACAGAGGGTCTAACCAGCAATCACAATTGTGTTCATCCTTATGAATGAAATTCCGAATCATGGACTTTAAGGTCCATAATCCACGTGGATGCCCCGGCCAATAACATCTGGCCATTATTCTTTCCAGAGTTTTGTCATAGACAACAACAACTGTGTGTGTTCCTCTGTGCGAGTATCACAAATTACTCAATAAAGCCTATCATTTAACAATATGAAGTGCAAGTAGGACCATGCGGCTTCAGGGTGCACCAAGTAACCATTAATTTCTATCACTTAGTTAAAGTCTGAGTGTAGGGGTCATCATGAGACTGCTTCAGTGGAAAATTCCGTGGGGCAAATCGTTGGAGCCAGCAGGACCTTCTAGTGAGGTCTACTCAGTCAGTACACGCTACTAAAGGTTATGATCGCATCTCCACACACTGCCTCAACAGGTTATTACACCCCAGCCAATTCATTTCCAGAATTAGGGGATGCATCAGGCACGAGCTAAGTGCAACCTTTATCCCATGCATTTTTCCCTTGTATTTTAATAGCAGCAGCACAGTGGGGTATTTGTGAATATCCCCATGAACAACTTAATCTTCACCCACTCTGCTTCCAACAATGTCCTGGGGTGAACCGTGAACTAGGGTATGCTTGCAGCCCATGTCCACAAAAGCCTGCTGTATACCCCCTTGACACCTTACCAGAGAGCAGCCAAAGCGGAACACCCAACTGACCTCCATCAGCTAACAATCCTGTAGTGGGTGTCCCGACCGACCACACTTTCAGCACTCCCACCCCTAGTGGCTTGGGTGCAGTGCCTGTTGTTGCCAGGGCCCAGGGTGACAGATCGGCAACGACTGGGTTTGTGGAATGTAGTGGTGGCTAGCCCTAACCCACTCCGATGGGGCAGGGCCTGCTGACCGGCTGGCTGCGGCCCTCCTCTGCTTGTCTCCATGCAGCCAGATGATCCTCAGCTAGGGTGACCACGGTTTCCAAACTCGCCGGCTGGTTGCAGCAGTCTCTATGGGCAGCCTCTGTCTGACAGTGGGTGGGAAGTCTGAGACTAATTGTAATTGGTTAGGCAGGAAGTCTTCTCAAGGTTGTACAGTTTGGTGGTGAGGATGTCTGGGATTGTGGTGTTGAACGCTGAGCTGTAGTCCACAAAGAGCATCTTCATGTAGCTAATGTTGTTCTACAGAATGATCAGCGTTCTGTGACGGGTGATGGCATCCTCCATGGACAAACTAAGTAAATGGTAAATGGTAAATGGTCTGTATTTGTATAGCGCTTTACTTGGTCCTAAGGACCCCAAAGCACTTTACACTATACACAATCATCCACCCATTCACACACACATTCACACACAGGTGATAGCAAGCTACAGTGTAGCCACAGCCACCCTGGGGCGCACTGACAGAGGCGAAGTAAAGGTTTCCAGGTTTCCAGGTCAGACTCAGCCTTTGGTTTTGGCTTTTGTTTTCTGTAAAGTTAGGTGTGTGGGAATACGAGTTTAGTTTAGTTTATTATTTTGGCCTTGTCTCACCCTAAGTTGTTGACTCTCCCGTTTTGTTGTTTCCTTTTCATTATGTTGTAAATAAATGACATTGCAATGAACAGATATTTGTTTCTTGTGGCTGCTTGGGTATTCAGTGGGGTGGGGATGGGGGGTGCTTCATTCATGTTATGACCCTGCCCCTAGATGGGTCATAACAAGGCACTAATATGGAAGTTAATAAGGAGTTTGGATATATTTCAGACAATTCACACTGATAATAAACAGTGTGAATTGTCATACACAGTTTATCTTTTGTTTACAGTAATTTGTGTTTACAATGGTTAAGTAAGGAGATTTCAATGGTAAATTGTCATCATGTAAAGTATCATATACCATTTTTTTCTACTCCAATACCAAGCAAAGGTTTGGCTTGTATTCCAAAAAGAAAGGGTTAACTTTCCTCATTTCATTTGCCATGTATCTCATGAGTGTAGCGGCTTTCTAGAAATCATGCAGAAGTGCTTGAGGCAAAGCAACTAATCAAGTTACATTGCACTTAATACTACAATTCATACATAGCAGCCTCTTGAAAAATAAGGAAGAATTGACCAGGTTACATATGCTTTCTGAATTTATCTGCAGTACCATGTCAATTAAATTTAAATGTAAAAAATTCTAACGTTTAACATAATCAAGAAACTATAAAAAGTGAATGCAAGCTAAAGGTTATTGAACCATACATATAATTACTATCGTTCGTCTTTATTTTATTAAGTAAGTAAACAAAATCTCATTTTACTACATTCAGTTTTCAGAGTGACTGTGGTACCTTCTTCCCCATGATACGTTTTTTTGTATTCTTCTCTGGCTTCATTAAGATTATATAACATTTGGGTATGAAGATGCAAATTAGCAGTCCAAAACTGGAAGCAAGTATAGCAAATATTTCTACAGCAACACTGAACTTCCCAGGAGAGCTGACATATACTGGGATAAATGTAATCCATACTGCACAGAATATCAACATGCTGAAAGTGATAAACTTGGCTTCGTTGAAATTATCGGGTAGTTTTCGAGCTAAAAATGCAAAAATAAAACATAAAATAGCCAGAAGTCCTATATAACCAAGCACAGCCCAAAAGCCTACAGCTGAGCCTAGAGCACACTCCAAAGTGATCTTGTCTTTGATTTCCTTAAAATTCTTAAATGGAAAAGGAGGAGAAGTTGTTAACCAGGTGATACAAATGATAACTTGCATAAGAGTGAATGCTGTAACACAGAGTCTCTGCTGTGTCTGCCCAAACCATTTCTGAACATTACTACCTGGACGTGTAGCTCTGAAAGCCATTAAAACAACCATAGTTTTTCCCAGAAGACAAGAGATACAGAGGACAAAGGTGATGCCAAATGCTACATGTCGGAGCATACAGGACCAATCAGAGGGCTGACTAATGAAGGTCAGAGAACACAGGAAGCACAGAATTAAGGAGAAGAGCAGCAGGAAGCTCAGTTCAGAGTTGTTTGCCCTGACAATAGGAGTTTTCCTGTACTTGAAGAAAATTTGTATCACACCAATCGTCATGCATGCTCCGAATAAAGATGCTGCAGTGAGCAGTGCTCCCATAATTTCTTCATATGACAGAAACACTGCTTCCTTCTTTATACAAGCATCTCTTCTTTCATTTGACCAAAACTCAGGTAGACATTTCACACAGGTGATAGAATCTGGAAATTAATATTGAAGCAGATGTTACACTAACTCAGTACAATTGTCATATGCCTGCATTTGCATCTACAACATCCGTGCATCATACTGATGCTGTACAAGTAGAAGATGAAAAACAACACCTTCATTGAGTGAATAACTAGTATCCTGATTTGTGATCAAGTGAAGATTGACAGATGTGACATCGAGAGAGTCCATCAGCATTTGTGATTGTGGAATACTTTACATTTCAAAGGAATGTTCATACAATTCTAAATATTTTCCAAAGTGCACAGAGACAAAAAGGTACATGCAAAATTTGAAAGAGACCACATATATGTCCTGTAACAAGATGAAACAACTCCTTTGGCCTTCCTAAATACTTAATTTTGCTAATCACCACACCTGTAATGTTGTTGATCTCTCCCTCTGCACATCTTATACAGTCATAGCAGCAAACAGGCCTTCCTTTCTGGAGAACCTTACGTGTTCCTGGGGGACATTTCTCACTGCAAACTGACACAGGCACCTGCATGATCAAGAACGTTTAACCATATGGACTTTGACAAAAAAGATCTCCCAATGATCTTCTGTATCAAACAGTTTATTCATTTTGAAGCATTAAAACCAAACAATGTGAAACTAATTAGGTATAAATTGAACAAAGGAACAAAGACATAAAAACAAAATTGTATGGTAGCTTACCTGCTTTGTTTTTCTTGCCCAAATTAAAGACTTGCTTTGCAGATTTAGCTGCTTTTCTGCAGCTAATGATGTATCATAAAGTCCAACTGTTACAAACTCCACAACGCCGTTTTCTTTTTGCTGCCAGTTTATAATTTCATACTTTGCTGCTGGATCTCCATTCTCATTAAAGTAAACCTCATCTCCTTCCTTAGTTGTGAAATAGATCTTTCGTATGTGTTGCAGAACCTAAGAAATATGTTATGACTCAGTTCATTGCATGACAATTTTTGCACACCTACAGATTGAAAAATACCCAAGAATCAATTTTGAATTAAAAATCTTCTTAATACTTCAACTTAATGTGAAAACTGTAATTTAAGCTTGTAATAAGCTCACCATGAATGGATCTAGCTGCAGATTTTTATTACATGTATTATTACAGCTCAAGATATTGTGAAATGCATGGGCCACTGCATACACTCCTTTATAGATGTTGTTAAAGATAGGCATGAGAGACATGTCAATGAAGCTGTTTTGAACTCCAGTCATATCTTCATGTCCGGTACACTCTCTCTGAATGTCTGCTGATGACTCCTTAAACTTACAACTAAATAATGTCTCCCAGAACTCAGTAAACAGTTCGTTATTAGATGAATTCAGTGGCTTCTCATCCAGTATGAACTCTCTCAGGCCAGTGACATGTGCTTTGGGAATAGAAAGGCCTATGGCACCATCCAGTATGTGATGTATGTCCAGTGCTGCAGTTTGTGAATCAAATATCCAAGACTCACTGCCTACCCACTGGTACCCAGACAAGTTATGGTATGAAAACTCATGTAGAAGCACATTCAAATCCGCACGGGCAAGGAATGCAACAATCACCTTGGAGGTTGAAGCCTTTATAATGTCAAGTATCCTTTGTATTTTGGCATATGGATCTGTCCTAAAAAAAGATACAGAATACTCCAGACAGATGCCCAGCTGCTGTGCAGTTTCTGTGAATGTGGCCATGCCATTATTTCCATAATCATTATTAGTTCTAATAGCTCCAACCCAAGTCCATCCAAAATGCTTGACCAAATGGGCCAGGGCTCTGCTCTGGTAGTAGTCACTGGGTATTGTTCTGAGGAAGGATGGGTACTTGGTTTTGTCACTGAGACAAGCACATGTGGCAAAGTGGCTGATCTAGAATGAAAAATGAAAAATGTATATATGTAAAAGACAAAGAATGAGAAAAGCTGTAGCTGTTAGAAATAAAACATTCAAACATACTGTAAAAATATGAAAATAACAGTTCTGCTCAGTACTGTTACATAAAATGTGACAGGTAAAGCAACAGATCTAATAGAGTAAAATATGGTTTAATAAGTATTCAAAAATAGAAAAAAAAGATTATAATACCAACCACTGGTACAAAAAAAGGTCCAATGACAGTAGCTACTGCTATGGTTGTAGAAGAAGATGTTGCTCCTATTATGGCCTGTACATATGCAGGTCTAGTGCATGTTGTCTTGGAGGGTGCAAACACAATTTCACTACCATTAACCAAAGCTAGTGTAACTCCAATGCTTCTGGCAACAGATCCGCAATCATCATAGATTTTATAACCCAGAGAGATTCCTGGCAGTAGGTCTGTACTTTTATTAATCTCCTCAATGGCAAAAAGCATAGCCTGGGCAAACTGCAAATCTCTGAAATTTAAACTTAATTGACACAATTTTTAAAAATTTGCATTGCATCATGTTCCTTAAAACAGACACAAATAATCATGAATAAATCTTGAAATTTAAAACAAATCATTTCAAATTAAATCATTTAATGAAAGGAATTTAAATAACTAAGAAAATCAAAATACCCTTTACTCCTCATTTGTATCTTTAATGAATCCCAACAGATTCCTTAAATGCAAATTGACTTGTAGTGTGTCATTTACCTGATACATTGTAGTGGCAGAGGTTGGCTCATGTAGGTATCCTTTCTGTCTTTCCAGCTTGTGTGAAAAGAGAACATCCCCCCCAGTATAATATCCCCATTCTTAGATAGCAGTGGGTTCTCAGGATCTCCTCTCTGTCTGCACACTGGCTCCTCAGCATGAGAGACAGACGCCACCATTAACAGTTGCAAAAATGCCCATCCCTGCTCTGGCCATCTCTGTGTTGATGTCATTTCTTGAGCTAAACCACTTAGTGGCATTAAAAGTGCCTTGATGAAAATGAAAGAGTTATACTGGTATTTATACCTTTCAGTGCAACATAAGAAATAATACTATAGTGACAGTTTATTCTCCGTAGACCTACATGGTTAGTCAAAAGTAGAGACATGCCCAAATTTGCAATTTAATGTAGTTTCATGTATGTAAAATAATGCTATACATACATATGCCCATTTAAATTTAAAGTAACAATTCAAATAGAACTCCTTACAAATACATATCCACTAAAAATAATTTTTCTAATGTGAAATGTGCAATGATCTCTTCTTATATGGCAATAAAGGTCATATATTTACTTTCTTGGTAAGTCAATATGTTATTAAACAAGTGGATGCATTGGAAACATTATTTACTTTATTTAATAAAGTACTTTTGGGTTAGAGATTTACACAACAACTCACAGTCACCTACTCATGTCTATATTCGCATTGAAGAAGTAATATTTGAAACTATCATCAATCTAATACCAGTCTGATATAATCATTTAAGTAGTCACACTGCACATTACTGAAAGTCAGTCAAATACACTGGGCAAACTAATTCTAGGAGGAGTATTCCAAGTCCAAATTCATTCTTTCACTTTTACATACATAGCTTCTTCTTTCACATACGTGCACTACTGGTAAAACGTTTTAGAAATCAAAGAAATCAAATATTCCTCAGAATGTTATTCCCATATCTGTTGGAGAAGTTCCCATAAATGTGGGGCACTTGTAGGTTGGTTTGTTTTCACTCTTCTGTCCAGTTCATCCCAAACCAGCTCGACTGGGTTTAAGTCTGGAGACTGTGCTTGGCACTCGACGTTTTCAAGCTTACCATCTTTTTCTTTTTTCCTGAGGTAGTTCTGGCATAGATTTGACTTATGTTTTGGGTTATTATCTTGCTATAGGATGAACGCCTGAGCAACTTCTACAGCAACACTCAGAGGGTGTTGCATGGTGCTGCAGAATGCTGTGGTCGGCGTTCACTGTAAAATCTAATTAGTTCACAGAACTAAAAAAAAAAAACAACTATGTAAACTCGTTGCCTCAAAAAATTTAGTAAAGTTTTACTTAAGATGATTAAGCTAGGGCAACTTACCCATTTTGAGTATACTGTACAGCCTCATTAGTTCCCAGAACTCAAAAAAACTATGCAAACTTGTTGCCTCAAAAAAATTGAGTAATATTTACTTAAGATGACTAAGTTAAGGCAATTTATTCACTTTGAGTACAGAGTAAAAACCTATTTAGTTTCCAGGACTCAAAAAAAAAATGCAAACTTGTTACCTCAAAAAAACCCAAGTAAAGCTTACTTAAGATGATTGTTAGGACAACTTATTCATTGTAAGTATGCAATATTAAGAATAACTTGATATTTCTGACTTTACAATACTAATTGTTTACCTACTGACAAACATTTCAAGTTCAACTAAATGAAAAAACAATTTGTAGTAACCTGAATATGATTAAAAATAATTAACAACACTTTTTGTAATGATGTTAAAAATCAGCCCAACTTTTATTTTTAAACGCAACAAAGTATAACAGCCAACATACTGGACACTGTTCTCTTGAACAACAAACAATTATATTGCCATCACTGTTATAATCTTACAATGAAACAAAGTCTCAGATGTAATTATTCTGAAACTAAGTTTGGCCTTCCTCAAGTTTGTTTTGTACTTACATTACTTATATAATCAAAATAAAATATATTTGTTGTTCTGTCACAAGTGCAGTCTCTAATTTATTAAACAACACATTTGTTTTTCATTCCAACACATGAGCTGGAATGTTGTAATATTTTAAGGATGGCTTGTTTCCAGTCCAGGCATTACTGCCTGAATTACTATCATGGGTCGAGGTGATCCAAATGTAAGTGCAGAAGAAAGTCTTTAACTTCCCTTAAGTACAGTGGCAGTGGATGTGGGTTGGAGATGCAATGAGCTTGAACCTGCAGGCGACCATCTTCACTTACCACACCATCTGTGACGGAGGACTCATCTCTCCTGGTGTCCTGCAAGCAAACAATCATATTCTTTGGAACACGAACTTAATTGCTTTCTTAAAACATTTTTTTTCTGGATTTGGTATAGAACAGACTCCAATTTAGACAATCTCAGGCTCCCTCCCCACCAGAGAGGTGACATTCAATGTCCCACTTGTCAGTCTGGATAGCCTTGACCACCACCCAACATACAATAATGTCATGAAAGCATATTTTTAAAAAGGGCTATGCAAACATGGCCAATAATTTTCATTCTAATGCTCTGCAAAATGACTTGGGCACAAAACAAATTTTGCTGTTAGAAAACCTGCAGACTTCACTATATACAGTGTAGACCCTTATTAAATTCAGTTATTTGCATTCTTTTGGAGGCGAAGAAAGACTCAAGCTCAAAGTGGTCTAACTCAAATAATGATCTTTAATTTTACATTTTCCGGAAAAGGGAGACCGAGCTCATAGAGACACCAGCTCAAGTCTGACTGCGGTAGCAGCCAGCATGGTTATACAGGGAGTGCAGAATTATTAGGCAAATGAGTATTTTGTCCACATCATCCTCTTCATGCATGTTGTCTTACTCCAAGCTGTATAGGCTCGAAAGCCTACTACCAATTAAGCATATTAGGTGATGTGCATCTCTGTAATGAGAAGGGGTGTGGTCTAATGACATCAACACCCTATATCAGGTGTCCATAATTATTAGGCAACGTCCTTTCCTTTGGCAAAATGGGTCAAAAGAAGGACTTGACAGGCTCAGAAAAGTCAAAAATAGTGAGATATCTTGCAGAGGGATGCAGCGGTCTCAAAACTGCAAAGCTTCTGAAGCGTGATCATCGAACAATCAAGCGTTTCATTCAAAATAGTCAACAGGGTCACAAGAAGCGTGTGGAAAAACCAAGGCGCAAAATAACTGCCCATGAACTGAGAAAAGTCAAGCGTGCAGCTGCCAAGATGCCACTTGCCACCAGTTTGGCCATATTTCAGAGCTGCCTCATCACTGGAGTGCCCAAAAGCACAAGGTGTGCAATACTCAGAGACATGGCCATGGTAAGAAAGGCTGAAAGACGACCACCACTGAACAAGACACACAAGCTGAAACGTCAAGACTGGGCCAAGAAATATCTCAAGACTGGTTTTTCTAAGGTTTTATGGACTGATGAAATGAGAGTGAGTCTTGATGGGCCAGATGGATGGGCCCGTGGCTGGATTGGTAAAGGGCAGAGAGCTCCAGTCCGACTCAGACGCCAGCAAGGTGGAGGTGGAGTACTGGTTTGGGCTGGTATCATCAAAGATGAGCTTGTGGGGCCTTTTCGGGTTGAGGATGGAGTCAAGCTCAACTCCCAGTCCTACTGCCAGTTTCTGGAAGACACCTTCTTCAAGCAGTGGTACAGGAAGAAGTCTGCATCCTTCAAGAAAAACATGATTTTCATGCAGGACAATGCTCCATCACACGCGTCCAAGTACTCCACAGCGTGGCTGGCAAGAAAGGGTATAAAAGAAGAAAAACTAATGACATGGCCACCTTGTTCACCTGATCTGAACCCCATTGAGAACCTGTGGTCCATCATCAAATGTGAGATTTACAAGGAGGGAAAACAGTACACTTCTCTGAACAGTGTCTGGGAGGCTGTGGTTGCTGCTGCACGCAATGTTGATGGTGAACAGATCAAAACACTGACAGAATCCATGGATGGCAGGCTTTTGAGTGTCCTTGCAAAGAAAGGTGGCTATATTGGTCGCTGATTTGTTTTTGTTTTGTTTTTGAATGTCAGAAATGTATATTTGTGAATGTGGAGATGTTATATTGGTTTCACTGGTAAAAATAAATAATTGAAATGGGTATATATTTGTTTTTTGTTAAGTTGCCTAATAATTATGCACAGTAATAGTCACCTGCACACACAGATATCCCCCTAAAATAGCTAAAACTAAAAACAAACTAAAAACTACTTCCAAAACCATTCAGCTTTGATATAAAGGAGTTTTTTGGGTTCATTGAGAACATGGTTGTTGTTCAATAATAAAATTATTCCTCAAAAATACAACTTGCCTAATAATTCTGCACTCCCTGTATGTTTAGCTGAGTCACATTTGCAGTAAATGATTTGACCAACTCCCATAGCGTGGCATTTTCAGCAGCAAGCGTTTCCACCTGCTCCTGGCTGAACTCCAGGGATTCTCCCAGAAATTTAAATTCCCAATGTAAAATCTCCACCAGGGACAGCCTCGCATTAAAACTGAACAATCGCTTGTCGATTGACTCCAGGATGTCTGCGATGTCATTGCTGGCAGGCAATGTTGTGCCAGGCAACATGTTTTCGATGACGCCGTCTCAATTTTGTCCGAGGAAGATGCAATCTGGGCCTTCTTCATCACTATGTCCTGGAAGCACCGATCAATGAAATCTTCGAGAGCATCTAAACTCTCCAGGGTGGCCTCCAGGGTGTTGGAGATGATAATACAGATGTGGTTAGCTATATGACAATTGATTAGTATATTGATTAGTATATTTAGTATACTTGAAGTCTAAAGAAACATTTGTTAAATTCTACGCTACCATTCACTTTTTTTGAGTCACTTACCTTTTCCCGTCACTTTCGTCACTTACCTCTTGTTCCTCTTTGCTACCAAAAAAACAAACAAACATGTGTATCTAATAAAAGAAAGTATGTGAGAATGAAAAAAAAAAGAATTATGGTACCGGTAAAATTATATTTTTTCTTGTTCAGCAACAGCAGCAATGATATGTCTAAATGAGGCACTAACATAGAAAAATAGAATAAAAACTGAAGTAACACTACATGTTTAGAAGTTTAGATATATTTCAGACATTAACACCAATACATTTTATTTTTATTTTGTTTACAGTAATTTGAGTTTACAATGGTTTAGTAAGGAGATGTCAATGGTAAGTTGTCATAATGTAAACTACCATATACCACTTTTTTCTGATCCAATACCAAATAAAAGTTTGGCTGGTATTGCTTTTTCCAGTTAATAAAAAAAGTCAAGAGAGGGTTAATTTTCCTCATTTCATTTGCCATGTATCTCATGAGTGTAGCTGCTCTCTAGGAATCATGCAGAAACAGCATTTCTGAAAGCAAAACATACTAATCAAGTTGCATTGCACTTAATAGTAGAATTCAACTATGGCTCTAAATGGCAGCCAAAGAAGGAAGAATTGAGCAGGTTACATATGTTTTCTGAATTTATCTGCAGAACCAATTCAAGTAAATATAAACAAAAAAGCTTCTAACTTTTGAGATAATCAAGAAACCATACCAAGTGACTCAAGGCTAAAGCTTATTGAGCCATACATATAATTATTACTGTGTGTCTTTTTTTTTTGGTAAGTAAGTAAGTAAAATCCCATTTTCATACATACAGTTTACAAAGTGACTATGGTGCCTTCTTCCCCATGATATGTTTTTTTGTGTTCTTTTCTGGTTTCAGTAAGATGATATAACATTTGGGTATGAAGATGCAAATTAGCAGTCCAAAACTTGATGCAAGTATAGCAAATATTTCTACAGCAACACTGAACTTCCCAGGGGAGCTAACATATGCTGGGACAAATGTAATCCACACTGCACAGAATATCAGCATGCTGAAAGTGATAAACTTGGCCTCATTGAAATTATCGGGTAGTTTTCGTGCTAAAAATGCAAAAATAAAACATAAAATAGCCAGAAGTCCTATATAACCAAGAACAGCCCAAAAGCCTACAGCTGAGCCAAGGGCACACTCTAAGATGATTTTATCTTTGAATTGTAACAAATTCTTAGATGGAAAAGGAGGAAAAGTTGTTAACCAGATGATACAAATGACAACTTGTATAAGAGTGAATGCTGTAACACAGAGTCTCTGCTGTGTCTGCCCAAACCATTTTTGAACACTACTACCTGGACGTGTAGCTCTGAAGGCCATTAAAACAACCATTGTTTTTCCCAGAAGACAAGAGATACAGAGGACAAAGGTGATGCCAAATGCTACATGGCAGAACATGCAGGACCAATCAGAGGGCTGACCGATGAAGGTCAGAGAACACAGAAAACACAGAATTAGAGAGAAGAGCAGCAGGAAGCTCAGTTCAGAGTTGTTTGCCCTGACAATAGGAGTTTTCCTGTATTTGAAGAAAATGAGTATCACACCGATTGTCATGTATGCCCCAAATACAGATGCTGCAGTGAGCAGTGCTCCCATAATTTCTTCATATGACAGAAACACTGCTTCCTTCTTGATACAGGAATCTCTTCTTTCATTTGACCAAAACTCAGGTAGACATCTCACACAGGTGATAGAATCTGGAAATGAATATTGAAGCAGATGTTACAAGTAGTTACACTCAGTACAATTCCATATGCCCGTGTTTGAATCTACAACATCCATGCAATATCCTACTGATGCTTTACAATATGTTTATTGAGTGAATAAAACTTGCATTCTGTTTTGTGATCAGGTGAGGATTGACAGATGTGACATCTAGAGTGTCCATCAATATTTGTGATTGTGGCATACTTTCCTTTACATTTTAGAGTAATTTGCATACAATTCTAAATATTTTCCAGAGTGCACAGAATCAGAAAGGAGTGAGTGAAGTTGCCCCCCCGCCCACCCACCTTCTTCAAATCCAACAAAAGTGGTGCCAAATGTATAAGGTATGCGTGTGCTGGTTTGTGCAAAGATTGAAATGAAATATCACCACACCTGTAATGTTGCTGATCTCTCCTTCTGCACATCTTATACAATCATAGCAGCAAACAGGCCTTCCTTTCTGGTGAACCTTATGTGTTCCTGGGGGACATTTTTCATTGCAAACTGACACAGGCACCTGTATGATCATTTAATTGTATAAGGAATTTGACAAAAAAAATTGTCTATGATCTTCTGTCAAACAATTTACTCATTTTGAAGCATCAAAACCAAAATACTGTGAAAAAAAGTTAAGTGTATATTTCTAAAATGAAAAAAGAAATGAAAACATAAAACATAAAAAAGGAATTTTACCTGTTTTGAGTTTCTTGCCCAAATTAAAGACTGGTTTTGCAGATTTAGCTGTTTTTCTTGAACTAATGATGGATTATAAAGACCAACTGTAACAAACTCTACAATACCATTTTCTCTTGGCTGCCAGTTTATAATTTCATACTTTGCTGCTGGATCTCCATTCTCATTAAAGTAAACCTCATCTCCTTCCTTTGTTGTGAAGTGACTCTTTCGTATCTGTTGTAAAATCTAAGGAATATGACATAGCTTAATTCATTATATGATAAAGATTTTGCACACGTCTTGCTTAAAAAATTTTAAGAATCATTTTTTATTAAAAGTCTTCGTAATAATTTAACTTAATGTGAAAACTGTATTTTAAGCTACTAAAAAGCTCACCATGAATGGGTCTAGCTGCACAGTTTTGTTACATGTTTTATTACAACTGAGGATATTGTGAAGTGCATGGGCCACTGCATACACTCCTTTGTACACATTGTTAAAGATAGGCACGAGAGAC
Source organism: Rhamphochromis sp. 'chilingali' (assembly GCF_963969265.1). Classification (NCBI taxonomy): domain Eukaryota; kingdom Metazoa; phylum Chordata; class Actinopteri; order Cichliformes; family Cichlidae; genus Rhamphochromis; species Rhamphochromis sp. 'chilingali'. The sequence goes on from NC_137935.1 coordinate 15,142,967, forward strand.
ATGTCAATGAAGCTATTTTGAACTCCAGTCACATCTTCTTGTCCAGTACACTCTCTTTGAGTGTCTGCTGATGACTTTGACTGCCTAAATTTACAGTTAAATAATGCCTCCCAGAACTCAGTAAACAGCCCATTATTTGATGAATTCAGTGGCTTCTCATCCAGTATGAACTCTCTCAGGCCAGTGACATGTGCTTTAGGAATGGAAAGACCAATGGAACCATCTAGTATGTGATGTATGTCCATTTCTGCTGTTTGTGAATCAAATATCCAAGACTCACTGCCTATCCACTGATACCCAGACAAGTTATGGTACAAGAACTCATGTAGAAGCACATTCAAATCTGCACGGGAAAGGAATGCAACAATCACCCTGGAGGTTGAAGCCTTTATAATGCCAATTATCTCTTGTATTTTGTCAGATGGATCTGTTCTAAAGAAAGATACAGAATACTCCAGACAGATGCCCAGCTGCTGTGCAGTTTCTGTGAATGTGGCCATGCCATTATTTCCATAATCATTATTGGATCTGATAGCTCCAACCCAGGTCCATCCAAAATACTTGACCAAATGGGCCAGGGCTCTGCTCTGGTAGTAGTCACTGGGTATTGTTCTGAGGAAGGATGGGTACTTGGTTTTGTCACTGAGACAAGCACATGTAGCAAAGTGACTGATCTAGAATTAAAAATGAAAAACATATAGATGTGAAAGTCAGAGAATGAGAAAAGATAAAGCTGTTAAAAATAAAACATTCAAATTTACTGCAAAACTCGATTGTAAAAATATGAAAATACTAGTACTCGTACAAATAAACAAAAACAGCTAATCTAAGAGAATTAAACATTTTAAAAAAATATTAAAAGATGAAAATTATATATAAAAATATAAAATTATATATAAAATACCAACCACTGGTACAAAAAAAGGTCCAATGACAGCAGCAACTGCAATGGCTGTAGGAGAGGAAGTCGCTCCTATTATGGCCTGCACATATGCAGGTCTGGTACATGATGTCTTGGAGGGTATGGACACAATTTCATTACCATTAGCCAAAGCTAGTGTAACTCCTGCGCTTCAGGCAACAGATCCACAATTATTATATATTTTATAACCCAGAGAGATTCCTGGCAGTAGGTCTGTACTGTTATTAACCTCCTCAATTGCAAAAAGCATAGCCTGGGCAAACTGCAAATCTCTGAAATTTAAACTTAATTGAGACAATTATTTGCATTGCATCATGTTCCTTAAAACAGACACAAATAATCATGGGTAAATCTTGAAATACAAAGCAAAAGCATTTCAAATTAAAGCATTTAATGAAAGGAAATTAAGTAACTAAAACAAATGAAAATAACTTTTATTCCTCAGTTGTATTTGTAATGAATCCCAACAGATTCCTTAAATGCAAATTGACTTGTAGTGTGTCATTTACCTGATACATTGTAGTGGCAGAGGTTGGTTCATGTAGGTATCCTTTCTGTCTTTTCAGCTTGTGTGAAAAGAGAACATCCCCCCCAGTATAATATCCCCATTCTTAGATAGCAGTGGGTTCTCAGGATCTCCTCTCTGTCTGCACACTGGCTCCACAGCATGAGAGACAGATGCCACCAACAACAGTTGCAGAAATGCCCATCCCTGCTCTGGCCATCTCTGTGTTGATGTCATTTCTTGAGCTAAACCATTTAGTGGAATGAGAGTACTGCAATGAAGATGAAATACTTAAGCTGTTATTTATACCTTCTGGTGCAGCATAAGAAGTTATCGAATAGTGGCAGTATATTCCCAGTAGATGTACAGGTCCGGCAAAAGGCGAATCATGCCCAAATTTGCATTTAAATGTAGGTTATTATATATGTAAAACAAGGATATACACATTACACATGAAGCAAAATATGAAGCAACAGTGCAAAAAACAATGCATTCGAAATAAATATAAACTAAACAATATTTTTCAGATATCATATTTCTATACAGAAGTCTTAGAGCTCTATTCCACAAGTTACAATAATCTATTCCACATTCACATCTGTGATTCATTGATGTGTTAAGATCTGTCATCACTCTGATATTAAATTAAAGTTGACATGAAATGCTAATGGAAATTTACAGCATGGACCCCTACTTTAAAAGCTGTCATAGATTTACCGCTGTCTTGGAAGTGTGGTTTAACCCTTTAAAGCCGGTCGGAGCGGGCACGCTCCATTTTGCGTAACTATTTTTAAAGCCCGGTAGCACTGCAAACACGTAAGCTAGCGCAATAATTTTTTTTGCATATGAAACTGGAGGAGTTGTACATTCATCTTATGCCATCAGCTTGTCCTAGGTCACGGTTTCCTTCCACATAAAGCTTTGCAAAAACTGCATAAAAAGCACTTGCAGCAACAAAGACATAATATTCCAGAAAAACGCTTTGCCGATCCGATCAGCTGTTCATAACACTTCCTACGTCCATCAGCGTGAACTAATGTAGTTTTTTACCATCATGAGCCTATACTGGTGTTTTTAAAAGTTATGTTTGACTTTATGACTTTCTGTGTCCTTTCTGGGATGCTTAAGGTTCATATAGCACTGCTGGAAATAGTTTATTTTGATGCATATGCTGTTATTTTGAAAATTTGCATTATAATATTTTCGTTTTTCCTGCAGTATATGAAAATTCGTGTATTTCAAAAATAAAACTATGAAGACACTTAAAATAAATTTCCTGTGGTGGGAAACTAGTTTGTGCAACTTTTTTGTATTTACAGTTTTGAGGGATAAGCCTCTTAAATTTCTCTAACTAGAAATATATGTTAAAAAAACCAAAAGGATTTTCAATTTTTTTGTAGTTTATTGCACTTTTTTGCAATTTATGTAAGTACTATGCACTTAATGCATACATATTATTAAACTTTAGGCTATAATGGTTTTATTGATGTATATGAACTTGAAATGCTCCCAAAAATGGCTCTACAGCATGTAAAAATTTAATATAAGCTCTGGCGGACTTGGTTCTATGGTAGGTCTTAAAGGGTTAAGCTCCATTCCAATTTACTTGGAAGACAGACTCCATTCAGCATCAGCAGCAATGCACCAAATGCTAGACGAACAGCTAACACACCACAAATGCAACTGTACATGATCAGCATTTTAGAAGTATTTTAGACATTTGACACCAACAGATATCTTTGTTTTTACTGTAATTTTTTTCACTAAAAACTTATCTTGTAAAGTACAATATATTATATTTTGTTTTGATCCTATTCCAAGGAAGAGCTTGTTATTGCTATTACCAATATATTAAGAGAAATTTTTTTTTAACTTTATTTCCTTGATAAAATGGCTGTGCCTGCAGAACCAGATATGGAGAAGGTTGAGTTAGTTTCACACAAGTTTTATTTAAGATCATGAACAACAAGAAAAAGTGCATGGTGTGGTGAAGTGAAGGGGTAAAGGCTCCAAAGGTAAACAATTGGGGGAGACTCGTGGCATGGTGGTCTAGCGCTGGTAAATTGTGGACATAGGAGATGGGAATTAGCAGGGACACAAAATGTATCCAGGAGGAAATGAAGGTTAGTGGGATATGCATGGTTTATTTGGCAGGCAGAGTTTTGAAGCTTGCAGAGGGAGATGAAGGTCCCAGAGTCTAGCTGAGTGTGGTGTGTGATGAAATATGCTACCACATCTGTTTTTGCTGCCAGAGATTAATAATAACTTATAATTAGTGCTGTCAATAGATTAAAAAAATAGATGCGTTAAATGCGTTTAAAAAATGTATTGCCTTGACCGTGATGGCAGATTAACTTGCGTTAACATGTTAATTTTGACAACACTACTTGTGATTAAATATAGAGTGGTCTAAACACATGGTGAGTGAAAAGGGGTGAGATAAGGAGAAACGCTTAGTGTATCATAAGATGCCAAGTCTATTATACCATAAGGGTGTATTCAGAGTCCCCTGATCCAGTCCTAACTGTAAGCTGTGTCAAAAAAGAAAGCCTTAAGCCTTATCTGAAAAGCTAAGAGCTTTTTCCACAGAAGAGTTTTCAAGGAGAGAGTGTTTTAGATGATGCTAGAGATGAACAAGCATCCGGTTCCATTAGCTTCTGCAATCCAGGGGTCAGAGAAACTTTTTAACAAAAAACATTTTCACATATAAAACATGTACTACTTGAAAGACAAAAAAGATTCATAAACAACAGAACAACAAAATTAAAAACAGTGCCTTAAAGCTCCTCCCATACTACTTTTAATTGGAGATAAATTATCTGAATTTCAGGAGTAGAACCACTCCCCCAAACACGCCCCTTCTGTTTCTTATCTATATATGACCCTCAGTTCTACGAGCTGTTCGTTCTCTTTTTCGTGCGAACAAGGTTAGTTTTTGTCGTTTCTCGTTTTCGTGTGAATACCATTTAAGAAGGTCTTTAACACAGCTTATCTTAAAAGAGTAACATAATTTTATCTGATATCCTTCAGGCGATCCAAGAAACCCAAACACTCTGAATGTCACGGCAGCGGTTCAGAGAGACCGAATGCCCTCTGCCATCCTGGGAAACTTTTTAGCAATTTTTTGTTAGCTTGATCTATTCAGTCATCTTCTCTCCAGTAAATTCAGTTATGAAGTAAGTCCGGCCACTGGCCACCTCCACAAAATTCAGGAAGATCACTCACCAGCAAAGCTCGCAGCTCCACTCACGTTACTCTGAAACTGGCCCACAGGCCGGGTGACTTAGCCGAAAGCCGACAGACATCAGCACCCGACCCAGAAGCCATGCCATTCCTACGCTTCTGTAAGGTCTTCCAAATATGCTGCCGATAAGGATTCAGACTGGGTTGTAGCCCGGTTTTAACTGCTTCTGTTCACCAGTATTCTACCTTTTGTAGTTTTTTAACCTCGGACTAAATATCAGTCCAAAGTCTTCTTCTGTGCAGAAGCAAAATTGCAGCTCCAAAAGCAAAAGCTACTGCGTACCTTGTAGCTCCACCCACCCATCAGCACCAGGTAGCAGGGGCAAGCTCAGTACTATGCACCTGCACCCCACAACCATTTAATGCACAGCTGGAAAATAGTCGCTAGTTCCATGCTCTACTGCTCCTCCATGCTGTTTATCTCTGCTAAGCATAGGATGTCAGCTTTGATGTTTTCCATCCCTCTTTACGCAAAGTGCAGAAGCAAACTTTGGCATTGTGATGCCAGGTTCTTTCTCTATCTGTCATTCGCAAAATGCAGCAAACTTCCTGCCACCGAGTTGCCAGTTTCTCTGCATTTCTTTTTGCAAAAAGCAGCTGTTAACCCTTCTGGCACTGGGATGCCAGGATCTTTCTCTAGCCCTCATTCACAAACACAGCATCAAGCTTTTCTACCACTGATTTGGCAGTTTCTCTGCATTTATCATTGAAAAATGACAGGCAGTTCGTCTTGTAATCGGAAGGTTGCCGGTTTGAGCCCCGGCTCTGACAGTCTCGGTCGTTGTGTCCTTGGGTAAGACACTTCACCTGTTGCCTATTGGTGGTGGTCAGAGGACCTGGTGGCGCCAGTGTCCGGCAGCCTCGCCTCTGTCAGTGCGCCCCAGGGCAGCTGTGGCTACAATGTAGCTTGTCATCACCAGTGTGTGAATGGGTGGATGACTGAATGTAGTGTAAAGCGCTTTGGGGTCCATAGTGACTAAGTAAAGCGCTATACAAATACAGGCCATTTACCATTTTACTAAAAGCACTGTCAAACCTAAAATGAGGATGTGGGCCCAGCTAGTGAAATATCCTAGGAACCACAAGTAGCCTTCGGTTTAAGACTGAAATTCTCAGTTGGGGTGATACAGCAGTATGAGTTCTCTAAGATAAGATGGGGCATGATTATTCAAGCCCTTGTAAATGAGGAGAAGGGTTTTAAATTTTATTGTAGAATAGAATAGAGAATAGCCCTTTATTGTTATTGTACATTTACAGTGAAATTATGTGTGTTCCATGCCAAATATGCAAGAATAAAATATAAATTGCAAGACAGCAGAAATAAATAACAAACAGGAGATATACAATCAAGCAGCAGCTTCTGGTCCAGGTTATTCTTCCTCCGGACTCCGAGGAAGTGCAACCACTGTTGGGTCATCATTACAAGGGCGTTTATGTTGTGGGTCTAGGTGAGATCAGCAGAGATGTGGTTGCCCAGAAACCTGAAGATGGAGACAGATTTCACCCGTTCTCCATTAAGTATAAGAGAGGAGTGGACTGTCTGTGCCTCCTGAACTCCGTTATGAGTTCTTTTGTTTTAAGGGCATCTGGCTTCAAATTATTTTCTAAACACCAGCAGGACCGATTTTCTACCTCCGACCTGTACACTGTCTCATCTCTCTGAGAGATGAACCCAACCACTGTGGGCATACTTGACAATGACCCTGGCTGCGTGGGTTGGTGTACAGTCAAATGTGTACAGGGCATAAAGTGGGGGGCTGTGAATACAGCAATATGGAGATCTGGTGCTGAGTGACAGTGGGCGAGGAGTCAGACTGATTGAGGCTGGCTGATTAGAAAGTCTTCTGAAGGTGGTACAGTCTGGTGGTAAGGATGTCTGGGATTGTGGTGTGGAATGCTGAGCTGTAGTCCACAAAGAGCATCTTCATGTAGCTCTTCCTGTTCTCCAAAGGGCCAGTGCTCTGTGAAGGGTGATGGCATCTTCCATTGACAGACTTAGTGAAGGTCTCCATGTCCTGCTGTTCAAAGATGGACCAGTCTGTCAGATCAAAACAGTCCTATAGCTGGAGGACAGCATCATCTGGCCATGTCTTAATGACCTGGGTGCTTAGAGAACTATTTTCTCTTTGGGGGATGTAGGCAGGGATAAGGAGCAGAGAGAGGTGGTCAGATTGTCTCAGGTTGAGAGAGGGGTGTTGCTCTGTAGGCATGCTTCATGTTAGTACACAAATGGTCCAGTGTTATATCCCCCCTGGTAGGACAATTAACACATGATTTTGGAGAGTACAGATTTAAAACATACCTTATTAAAGTCCCCAGAAACAATATGGGCATCCCCCAGGTTCTCTCTCTGCTGTCTTATACAGTACATACAGTGTACAGGGTGGGCCATTTATATGGATACACCGTAATAAAATGGGAATGGTTGGTGATATTAAAGTCCTGTTTGTGGCACATTAGTATATGTGAGGGGGCAAACTCCTCAAGATGGGTGGTGACCATGGTGGCCATTTAGAAGTCGGCCATCTTGGATACAACTTGTTTTTTCAATAGGAAGACGGCCATGTGACACATCAAACTTATTGGTAATGTCACAAGAAAAACAATGGTGTGCTTGGTTTCAATGTAACGTTATCCTTTTATGAGTTATTTGCAAGTCACAGCCATTGACATGTCGAAGAGGTTAACACGTGAGGAGCAGATCGAAATTGTGTTGATATCTGGTGAACGCAGTAACCGGGTCATTGCAGCAGATTTCAATGCAAGACACCCTACAAGACCACCCATCTCCCATGCTACAGATAGCAAACTGCTTGCTAAGTTTTGTGAAACTGGTTCAGTGTTGGATTTGCCAAAATGTGGACGCAAGAAAACTGTCACTAATGAAGAAACATCAGTGTCTGTCCTAGCTTCATTCAGCAAGAGCCCACAGCGTAGCACTCGCCGCATGTCACTGGAGAGTGGCATTAGTCAAACATCCCTTCGGCAGATATTAGCTACTCACAAATGGCACCCTTACAAACTCCAGCTACTGCAGCATCTCAACGAGGATGACCCAGATCGGTGCACAGAATTTGCAGAATGGGCAAAACAAAAATTGGACTGGACCCTCAGTTCACGCAGAAGATTTTTTTCAGTGATGAGGCAAACTTTTATGTGAATGGTGAAGTTAACAAACAAAACCACTGCTATTGGTCTGACACTAACCCACATTGGATGGATCCCTCCAAGACTGTTGGAACAACAAAAGTGATGGTTTGGTGTGGTATATGGGGTACAACGATAGTGGATCCATTCTTCATCAATGGAAACCTCAAGGCCACTGGATATTTGAAATTGCTACATGATGATGTGTTTCCCTCTTTGTGCACTGAAGCTGGCACATTCCCTGAGTTTTTCCAGCAAGATGGTGCACCACCACATTATGGGTGCCAGGTCCGAGCTTTCCTAGATGAACAGTTTCCTGGAAAGTGGATTGGTCATCGTGGGCCAGTTGAATGGGGCTCAAGGTCTCCCGATCTGACCCCCTTAGACTTTTATCTTTGGGGTCATCTGAAGGCAATTGTCTATGGCGTGAAGATACGAGAGCACCTGAAACTACAGATACTGGATGCCTGTGCTGTCATTTCTCCTACGGTGTTGCTATCAGTGTGTGAAGAGTGAGAGAAGAGGGTTGCATTGACAAACCAACACAATGGACAGCACATTGAACACATTTTATAAGTGGTCAGAAACTTGTAAATAACTCATGAAAGAATAAAGTTATGTTGAAACCAAGCACACCATTGTTTTTCTTGTGACATTACCAATAAGTTTGATGTGTCACATGGCCGTCTTCCTATTGAAAAAACAAGTTGTATCCAAGATGGCCGACTTCTAAATGGCCACCATGGTCACCACCCATCTTGAGGAGTTTGCCCCCTCACATATACTAATGTGCCACAAACAGGACTTTAATATCACCAACCATTCCCATTATTACGGTGTATCCATATAAATGGCCCACCCTGTACATTGTGGGCTATGTCCCTGAAAGACTTTTGGCCACAGTCTTTTGACAAGATGGGTAAGCAGCGACCGAATAGAGAAAGGAAAGACACTCCGTCTGAACTGATCGAAGCCCCTCAAGATGGTGCCCACTCCGACTCTGACCCTACTGCCGAATTGGACCCATCCCTTGCCAATGCCTTTAACTTGATGACGGCTAATATTGTTAAAGTAATTGACGAGAAACTTAGTCCTCTGACCGAGGCTGTTTCTAAGCTCGTGGTGGAACTCCAGTCAGCACATAAAAGGTTGGACAAAGCAGAAGCTAGGGTGCCAGCTGTGGACAGCGTTGCTATTGCTCACAAGCCCGGATCACCAAGCTTGAAAATCAAGTCAGCGCTCTCATGGAAAGATTGGATGCAGCAGAAAACTACAGCACACGACTGAACGTTCGGCTTGTTGGCCTACCGGAGGACACTGAATCTGCTCATTTGTTTTCACTCTTTCACAGATAAGCAGAGAGTCATGGAAGCGGTGCACTGACTCAGATGGGGGGCTCAAGCTTAATGGCTCAACGGTGTCATTCTACAATGACTTCTCCACGGCGGTGCTGAAGAAGTGAAAGGCCTATGATGCAGTGAAGCTGCTTTTGCGGGAGCGGGGGATACAGTACGCCATGTTCTTTCCGGCGACACTCCAGGTGACACACAACGGCTCAAGGAGGAGATTCTCCACCCCTGGGCAGGTGCAGGATTTCCTGGCTTCACTACCTGATTGAATCCTTTTCCGTTTGCTTCTTCTTCCACCCATTATTACTGCATCATTGACCTCATCCCGGTCCTGGTTTGGTTCTACTGTTCCCTACACGCTGAATCAGCCAAGCGGCTTGGGCGCTCGGTTTATGAACAGTTGCTCTTTACTTGGAATGTCTAGCTCCAGCACGATGAGCCTAAGTTTTTGTTTTTTTCATATGCGTGGTGTTGTTATGACTAGAAACCAAGTACACCATTGTTTTACCCTGTACATCAATGTTAAAATGTATACATATGAGAATGAAAATGTGCAAATATAAAAATTAACATAAAATTATGTAAGAGTAAAAATACGTGTATCTAACAGAAGAAAGAAAAAAAATTCTGGCTTGCATAAAATTAAATTTTTTCTTGTTCAGCAATGTGTCTAAATGAGGCATTAACATAGAAAAACAAAGAAGTTAACAGTAAATCAATAAATTGTATTTATTTTTTGTTTACAGTAATTTGTGTTTAAAACGGTTAAATAATGTGCTGAGAACAGCTAGTTATCATCATGTAAGGTACCATATAGCATTTGTTTTCTGATCCAATACCAAGAAAAAGCTTGGCTTTTATTGTTTTATCCCATATATAATAAAAGGAAGAAAGGGTTAACTTTCCTTATTTCATTTGACACGTATCTCATGAATGTAGCTGCTGTCTATGAATCATGCAGAAACAGCATTTCTGAAAGCAAAACATACTAATCAAGTTACATTGCAATTAATACTAGAATTCAACTATGGCTCTACATGGCAGCCTCTTAAAAAAGAAGGGAAAATTGAGCAGATGACATATGCTTTCTGAATTTATCTGCAGTCCCATGTCATTCAAATTTAAATTAGAAAATCCAGACTTTACCATAACGAAATAAATGAAGAAAAATCATAATAAATATATATACATCCGTAACTTTTAGCCTTCAGTCACTTGGTAAATCGCATTTTACTGCATTCAATATTCAAAGTGAATTTGGTACCTTCTTCCCCATCATATTCCTTTTCGTATTATTCTCTGGTTTCAGTAATATAATATAACATTTAGGTATGAAGATGCAAATTAGCAGTCCAAAACTGGAAGCAAGTATAGCAAATATTTCTACAGCAACACTGAACTTTCCAGGAGAGCTGATATATGCTGGGATAAATATAATCCACACTACACAGAATATCAGCATGCTGAAAGTGATAAACTTGGCCTCATTGAAATTATCGGGTAGTTTTCGAGCTAAAAATGCAAAAATAAAACATAAAATAGCCAGAAGTCCTATATAACCAAGCACAGCCCAAAAGCCCACAACTGAGCCGAGGGCACACTCCAGAGTGATCTTGTCTTTAATTTCCTTAAAATTCTTAAATGGAAAAGGAGGAGAAGTTGTTAACCAGATGATACAAATGATAACTTGTATAAGAGTGAATGCTGTAACACAGAGTCTCTGCTGTGTCTGCCCAAACCATTTTTTAACATTACTACCTGGACGTGTAGCTCTGAAGGCCATTAAAACAACTATTGTTTTTCCCAGAAGACAAGAGATACAGAGGACAAAGGTGATGCCAAATGCTACATGTCGGAACATGCAGGACCAATCAGAGGGCTGACCAATGAAGGTCAGAGAACACAGGAAGCACAGAATTAAGGAGAAGAGCAGCAGGAAGCTCAGTTCAGAGTTGTTTGCCCTGACAATAGGAGTTTTCCTATATTTGAAGAAAATGAGTATCACACCAATCGCCATGCATGCCCCAAATAAAGCTACTGCAGTGAGCAGTGCTCCCATAATTTCTTCATATGACAGAAACACTGCTTCCTTCTTTATACAGGAATCTCTTCTTTCATTTGACCAAAACTCAGGTAGACATCTCACACAGGTGACAGAATCTGGAAATTAATATTTAGTACAATTGTCATATGCCTGCATTTGCATCAAAAACATCCATGTAATATTCTACTGATGATTTACAGTTACAAGTTGAAAAACAACATGTTTATTGAGCACCCCCCCCCCCCCCCCCCAAAACAAAAAAAACAAAAAACAAAAACAAAAACCAAAAAACAGTGCTTCACGGTTTTGTGGTTAAGTGAGTTTGCACAGTGTAGCTATCTAGTGCATTGACTTGCTGTTTTTGATTGTTGCATACGTTTCCTTTGCACTTTAAATGAATGAACATGCAATTCTAAATATTTTCCAGAGTGCATACACAATTTTACGAAGACCACATGTAAGTCCTGTTATAACATAAAAACTCTCTCTCTATTTATCTATATTTACATATGCAGACATATGTAAAATTTATATAAATTTTAATTAATTTTTTTTTTTGCAGAAATCCAATGCTATCAATTATCAAAAATAATGTCCAAATTAATTTTATCTCCTTACTCACGATTCCGTGATAAGCAGTTAATTATTTTCACATAGTTCAACAAGGAAATCTAAATGATATTATGTCTCCACAAAAACAGACATCAAACTTATTATATGGTTACTGTGGCCTTCCTGCGCACTTAACTTTGCTTTGCAACGCACCAAAGTTAAAATGAAATATCATTGCACCTGTAATGTTGCTGATCTCTCCCTCTGCACATCTTATACAGTGTTACGGTTCGGCGTTGGCAGTGTATTGTTTTAGGCGTTTTGTTTTGGCGTGACTGTTATGTTTCCTGTTTTACTTTGAAAGTCTGTTATCTTAGTGTTCAGTTTACGTTTCCTTGTCTCGTCAGGTCTAATTTGCCCCAGCTGTGTTTCCCTCCTGTGGTCCATTCCCTAATTGCTCCTATGTATTTAAGCCCTGTGTTTCTGTATGTCATGGTCGCGATCTTCCCCCGTTGTAAATAGTTTGACGTTTTGTGTTTTGATGTAAATAAATATCGTATTTTGCTTTGGAGAAATAGTTGTCGATACTTTCGTTTTGGGATTATTTTTGTGGAAGCCCGTATTAGTTTTTTCTCGTGTGTTTTTGCCTTATTTTTATTTTTCCTGCGTTGCACACCGGTTGCCTAGGCCGGGGTGTAACATATGGGGGCTCGTCCGGGATCGCTGAGGGGTCCGAGGACCGCTTCAGCCGTCCGCCGTCGCTGGAGGGTCCGAGGGAGGGACCGCTTCAGCCGTCTGTCTTCGCTGGAGGGTCCGAGGGCCGGTCCAGCCTTCATCCGCCTTCGCTGGAGGGTCCGAGGGACCGCCCCAGCCTTCGTCGTCTGCTGGAGGGTCCGAGGGACTGCTCCAGCCTTCATCCGCCTTCGCTGGAGGGTCCGGGGAACCGTTCCAGCCTTCTGCAGCTGGTGGGCTGCGTGTCCGTGTTTGCAGCTGGTGGGCTGCGTGTCCGTGTTTGCAGCTGGTGGGCTGCGTGTCCGTGTTTGCAGCTGGTGGGCTGCGTGTCCGTGTTTGCGGCTAGTGAGCTGCTCGTTTGTCTTCGCTGGAGGATCCGAGGGACCGCTCCAGCCTTCTGCAGCTGGTGGGCTGCGTGTCTGTTTTTGCAGCTAGTGAGCTGCTCGTCTGTCTTCGCTGGAGGACCCGTGGGACCGCTCCAGCCTTTCGTCTGTCTTCGCTGGAGGATCCGAGGGCCCGCTCCAGTTTTCCGTTTCCACTGGAGGACCCGTCCAGCCATCAGCGTCGCCTGCGGGACGGCGGCCGGTGCCGTATGGGCTGGACATGGAACAAACATTTTTCGTTGGGGTTGTATGTTTTAAATGTTCGTTTTTTTTGGGTGGGGGCGTATGTTACGGTTCGGCGTTGGCAGTGTATTGTTTTAGGCGTTTTGTTTTGGCGTGACTGTTATGTTTCCTGTTTTACTTTGAAAGTCTGTTATCTTAGTGTTCAGTTTACGTTTCCTTGTCTCGTCAGGTCTAATTTGCCCCAGCTGTGTTTCCCTCCTGTGGTCCATTCCCTAATTGCTCCTATGTATTTAAGCCCTGTGTTTCTGTATGTCATGGTCGCGATCTTCCCCCGTTGTAAATAGTTTGACGTTTTGTGTTTTGATGTAAATAAATATCGTATTTTGCTTTGGAGAAATAGTTGTCGATACTTTCGTTTTGGGATTATTTTTGTGGAAGCCCGTATTAGTTTTTTCTCGTGTGTTTTTGCCTTATTTTTATTTTTCCTGCGTTGCACACCGGTTGCCTAGGCCGGGGTGTAACAACAGTCATAGCAGCAAACAGGCCTTCCTTTCTGGAGAACCTTGCGTGTTCCTGGGCGACATTTCTCACTGCAAACTGACACAGGCACCTGCATGATCAACAGTATTTAACCGTGTATGGACTTTGACAAAGAAAAATGTCCATATGATGTTCTCTGTAGAACAATGTATTTTGAAGCATCAAAATATTGTGAAACATAATTAATTACATATTTTGAACAAAGAAACAAGAACATAAAAAGGAATTGTACGATAGCTTACCTGCTTTGAGTTTCTTGCCCAAATTAAAGACTTGTTTTGCAGTTTTAGCTGTTTCTCTGTAGTTAATGATACATCATAGAGGCCAACTGTGACAAACTCCACAGTACCATTTTCTCTTGGCTGCCAGTTTATAATGTCATACTTTGCTGCTGGATCTCCATTCTCGTTAAAGTGAACCTCATCTCCTTCCTTTGTTGTGAAATGGATCTTCTGTATGTGTTGCAGAACCTAAGAAGTATGTCATAACTCAATTCATTGCATGACAAAGATTGTACATACCGACTGGTTAAAATATATATATAAGAATTCATTTTTTTAGATAACATTTTTAATTAACAACTTAATGTGAAAACTGTATTTTAAGCTACTAAAAAGCTCACCATGAAGGGATCTAGCTGCACAGTTTTGTTACATGTTTTATTACAACTGAGGATATTGTGAAGTGCATGGGCCACTGCATACACTCCTTTGTAGACATTGTTAAAGAGAGGCATGAGAGACATGTCAATGAAGCTATTTTGAACTCCAGTCATATCTTCATGTCCGGTACACTCTCTCTGAATGTCTGCTGATGACTTCAACTCCTTGAACTTACAACTAAATAGTGTCTCCCAGACCTCAGTGAACAGTTCATTATTTGATGATTTCAATGGCTTCTCATCCAGTATGAACTCTCTCAGGCCAGTAATATGTGCTTTAGGAATGGAAAGACCAATGGAACCATTCAGTATGTGATGTATGTCCATTTCTGCTGTTTGTGAATCAAATATCCAAGACTCACTGCCTATCCACTGATAACCAGACAAGTTATGGTATGAAAACTCAGGTAGCAGGACATTCAAATCTGCACGGGAAAGGAATGCAACAATCACCCTGGAGGTTGAAGCCTTTATTATGTCAATTATCCTTTGTATCTTGGCAGATGGATCTGTTCTAAAAAAAAGATACAGAATACTCCAGACAGACGCCCAGCTGCTGTGCAGTTTCTGTGAATGTGGCCATGCCATTATTTCCATAATCATTATTGGATCTGATAGCTCCAACCCAAGTCCACCTAAAGTACTTGACCAAATGGGCCAGGGCTCTGCTCTGGTAGTAGTCACTGGGTATTGTTCTGAGGAAGGATGGGTACTTGGTTTTGTCACTAAGACAAGCACATGTAGCAAAGTGACTGATCTAGAATTAAAAATGAAAACTTATGAATGAAAAAGACAAAGAATGAAAAAAGATGAAAGTGTTAAAAAATAAAACATTTAAATTTAATGGAAAAAATATAGTAAAAATATTAAAATTACAGTTCTACTCAATACTTATACTGAGTACATAAAATGTACCAGGCAAAATGATTGATCTAAAAAAATTTTTTTTTTTTAAAAAGTATTCAAAGATGATAAAATAGGTTCTATATATGAAATACCAACCACGGGTACAAAAAAAGGTCCAATAACAGTAGCTACTGCTATGGTTGGAGAAGAAGAGGTCTCTCCTATTATGGCCTGCACATATGCAGGTTTTGTACATGAGGTCTTGGATGGTACAGACACATTTTCATTACCATTAGCCAAAGCTAGTGTAACTCCTACACTTCTGGCAACAGATCCACAAGTATCATAGATTTTATAGCCCACAGAGAGTCCTGGCAGTAGGTCTGTACTGTTATTAATCTCCTCAATGGCAAAAAGCATAGCCTGGGCAAACTGCAAATCTCTGAAATTTAAACTTAATTGAGACAATTATGATTAATTTGCATTTCATTGTGTTCCTTAAAACAGACACAAATAATCTGGATAAATCTCAAAATACAAAACAAAAACATTTCAAATTAAAACATTTAATGAAAGGAATTTAAATAACTAAAACAAATGAAAATACCTTTTTGTCTGTAATGATTCCCAAAAGATTCTTTAAATGCAAATTGATTTGTAATGTGTCATTTACCTGGTACATTGTAGTGGCAGAGGTTGGTTCATGTAGGAATCTCTTCTGTCTTTCCAGCTTGTATGAAAAGAGAACATCCCCCCCAGTATAATATCCCCATTCTTAGATAGCAGTGGGTTCTCAGGATCTCCTCTCTGTCTGCACACTGGCTCCTCAGCATGAGAGACAGATGCCACCAACAACAGTTGTAGAAATGCCCATCCCTGCTCTGGCCATTTCTGTGTTGGTGTCATTTCTTGAGCTAAACCACTTAGTAGCATTAAAAGTACTATAATGAAGATGAAATACTTAAGCTGGTATTTATACCTTTTGGTGCAGCATAAGACATAATCGAAGAGTGGCAGTATATTCACAGTAGATGTACAGGTCTGGCAAAAGGAGAATCATGCCCAAATTTGCATTTAAATGTAAGTTTATGTATGTAAAACAAGGACATACACATCACACAGGGCTTAAATAAGAAGTAACAGTGCAAAAAACAATTTATTAGAAATAAATATGCATTAAAATGTATTCAAATGTTAAACATGCAGTATCCTTTTCCAAAGTGGTAACAAAGGTCATAAAATTACTTTCTTAGAAAGCACCTGCTTAATAAGGAAAGAACTGGATGCACTGGAAACTTTACTTTTTTATACATTACTCTTATACACTCTTCTTAGAGCTTTATACAACAAGTTACAGTAATCCATTAACTTCCACTTTCACATCTGTGATGCATAGATGTGATATTAAGATCTGTCAACAGTCTGATACTAAATTAAAGATGACATGAAATGCTAAGGGAAATTTACAGCAGGGAGGATTTGACATTTGAAGTGTAGTTTAGGAAATAAGTGTTTTAAGTTTTTACAACAGGTGTAGCGCCATCTTGTGCCCGTACAGAACCTGATGTCACTAGGTTGGTTGTTTTTTAATTGTTAAATTGATTCCCACTGAAATAAGGTAATCCACCTGTGGGCCATAATGCTTGGGATTGTAGATCACTTTGCAAATGACAGTTAGGTGGATAAGTGTGTGTTTAAGTCAGTTGCATCGGTGGTTCACCAGACCCACAAGCTGAAGTTGACACTGTCCCCTCTGTGTTTGACTTTTCCTCGTCAGGCCGCGTGGAAAGGCCAAGCAGCACAATCAGCTGGCAGTGCAGATGTGCGATGAGTACCCAAGCACATCAAATCAATTTACAACCAGTTTGCAATCAGTGCTGCGGTCATTACTCAAAAACAGTAATGTATTATACATTACGTGTTACTTTTGAGTAGCACAGTATGTTACTTACTCCTATGATAAAGCCATTTGTTACACTACTTGATACTTTCTGCTTACTCTGTAAACTGACCAGTTATCATGTTTTTTGATGAGCAGCATTTTATTCGCATAAAATATTGTTGGTCGCATCTTACAGACATCTGCTCTGCCAGCTTGGTCTGTATACTGATCTAGTGAGGAAAAATCTAATCTGACTTTAGCCTGTTGGTCCGGTGAACCACTGGTGCACCCACGCAAACAGGCTCTCCTCCACAAAGTCTTCATTTATAATTGACTCTTCAAAACTATGCATTATGGCTAACAAGTGGATTTCATTTCAGTTCAGTTAGCCAACAATAAATAAATAATTAAAATCACTCGTTGCTTATTAGACAGAAGTTGAAAATGAACTGCATATCCTCGTGTTTTTGTTCTTAAAATTAAATCTATTGCTGCTACTAGGGGCAGTATGACAGCTTTTTAGAGTTTAATGTCCACCTTAATTAGCTAGAATCTGTCTCCCAATCTACTTGGGAGACTGATTCTGTTGCCAGCAGAAAGGCAACAGTAAATGATTAGCAGTTTAGAGGTTTTTTAGACATTTTACACCAGCAGAATTTTTTTGTATATTTACTGTTTTTGTATTTACTCTAATATCTCATCGTATAGAGTACCATATATTATACAGTGGAACCCTGACTTACGAAATTAATTCGTTCCTGAGGGTCTTTCGTAAGTCGAAAATTTTCATAAGTCGAAGCACCCATTGCGCCTTTTGAGTGAACGATAGGCTATAGGCTAATTGCTAACTGCAGGCATTCTGGGCTCAGCCAATCAGAGCCAGCGGATTTCGTTACGCGGGCATTTTGCCGTAACACGGGCAGAAATATTGCCGTTAAGTGCCTTCGTAACTTGAATTTTTCGCTAAATGGGGTATTCGTAAGTTGGGGTTCCACTGTACAAGTAATCTGCAATAAATTACAGTAATAAAATAAACTACTAACTCTTTTACGCTGTGTCCACACCTACATGGGTATTTTTGAAAACGCAGCTATTTCTATGCGTTTGGGACTGTATTTTGTTCTGATCTTATATCAAGGAAGAGCTTAACTGTTATTGCTATTATCATTAAATTAAGAGAAAAAAGTTAAACTTTTCTGATTTCATTAGCCATGTATCTATGTGTAGCTGCTCTTTGAGAATCATGCATAAAACGCATACATGGACAAAGCAAAGCAACTACTGTAATCAAGACTGTGCTGCACACTAAAATTCAACAGTGGTTGGAGGCCTCTTGATATGGAGAATGAACAGGTTACAGAATAAAACATACTCTTGCTAATTTTATCTGCAGTGGCATGTCATTCAAATAACAAATTTCCAGAGTTTGACAGAACAAAATAAAAGCACGTCATGATGAATGTGTGAATGACTCAATAACCTTTAGCTATCAGTCACTTGGTATGTTTTTTTTTTTTGTTTGAGTAAATTACAAAGTAAGTAATGAAAATGCATCAGAAAGAAGAAGCAGTTTCTACAAAGCCAGTATCAATGGACTATATCCTGCTGGCAGCTTATTTATATTCTGAAAGGATGATGACCCAATTATGTAAAAATAATAATAACATTAAAATTCCATTTTACTGCATTCAGTTTTGAAAGTGACTATGGTGCCTTCTTCCCCATAATATGTTTTTTTGTATTATTTTCTGGTTTCAGTAAGATGATATAACATTTGGGTATGAAGATGCAAATTAGCAGTCCAAAACTGGAAGCAAGTATAGCAAATATTTCTACAGCAACACTGAACTTCCCAGGAGAGCTAACATATGCTGGGATAAATGTAATCCACACTGCACAGAATATCAGCATGCTGAAAGTGATAAACTTGGCCTCATTGAAATTATCGGGTAGTTTTCGAGCTAAAAATGCAAAAATAAAACATAAAATAGCCAGAAGTCCTATATAACCAAGAACAGCCCAAAAGCCTACAGCTGAGCCGAGGGCACACTCTAAAGTGATTTTATCTTTGATTTCCTTAAAATTCTTAAACGGAAAAGGAGGAGAAGTTGTTAACCAGATGATACAAATATTAACTTGTATAAGAGTGAATGCTGTAACACAGAGTCTCTGCTGTGTCTGCCCAAACCATTTTTTAACATTACTACCTGGACGTGTAGCTCTGAAGGCCATTAAAACAACTATTGTTTTTCCCAGAAGACAAGAGATACAGAGGACAAAGGTGATGCCAAATGCTACATGTCGGAGCATACAGGACCAATCAGAGGGCTGACCAATGAAGGTCAGAGAACACAGGAAGCACAGAATTAAGGAGAAGAGCAGCAGGAAGCTCAGTTCAGAGTTGTTTGCCCTGACAATAGGAGTTTTCCTATACTTGAAGAAAATGAGTATCACAATAATTGTCATGCATGCCCCAAATAAAGATGCTGCAGTGAGCAGTGCTCCCATAATTTCTTCATATGACAGAAACACTGCTTCCTTCTTTATACAGGCATCTCTTCTTTCATTTGACCAAAACTCAGGTAGACATCTCACACAGGTGATAGAATCTGGAAATTAATATTGAAGCAGATGTTACACTTAATGAATACAATTTTTTATGCCTCTGCTATGATATATTCTACTGGTGTTGAATTAGAAGTGCATAAACAACATTATTATTGAATGGCTGCCACACTGTTTTGTGATCAAATGACGATTTAAAGATATAACTTCTAGAGCATTCATCAGAGTTTATGAATGTGGTATACTTGTCCTTTGCATTTTAGAAGCAATGTGCAAATAATTCTAAATATTTAGTAGCAAGCACAAAGGCAGAAAGATACACAATTTTACATAATACATCCTGTTACAACAGTGGTTCCCAAAGTTTTTTTTGCTAGGCACCCCCCTTTGTTTTACAAGAAAATTTTGTCTGATGAAAATTCATACCGCAATGACACTGCGGTATTTCTTAGGCATGTCCCCCACTTTGGGAACCTCTGTGTTACAAGATCAAACATGTATCTCTCTTTCTAATAATACATAGTTTTCTATGGCAGCACTTTTTATTACAGCTCGGCATTTGTAAGTAATACCACTCAATTACTGGTGGTAGTTTCTGTGTAATAAGCAGAAACAGAAATACAAAATGCAAAACTGCCTTTCTGTTTAATAACATATTAGAAAGTCTTTAGAATCTTTTTCTTCAATTGATCTTTCTTAGTTAACTTCAGTAATTAATTCCTCCAAACCATCAACATGTCTTCCTGACTGCATTCATACAAGACTGCACAAAGAAGTCCTGCTATTAATTAATGTGTCAATCTTAAATATGATCAACCTATCTCTAATAATTTGCTATGTAGGCCTTCAAGCTTATGGAACGCCAGGACTGCCATAATGAATTAATTAAATACACCATTAAATAATTAATTAAATGTGTCAATAATTAATTAAAATTGGAATTAATTAATTAAATAAATAGTTATGACACATGTAATTAATTAATTATTGACACATTTAATTAATTATTTATGTATTTCACATTTTAATTAATTATTGACACATTTAATTAATTAATTATTGACACATTTAATTAATTATTTATGTATTTCGCATTTTAATTAATTATTGACACATTTAATTAATTATTTAATGCTATATTTATTTATTTCATTTTGGCAGTCCTGGTGCCTGGCTCTCATCATGAAATAATTTTATCTGTCAGCCTCACCCATCAAACTCAGGGGGCGGGGTTAACGCTGCCCATGCAGCTTCTCTAACATTTGATTGGTTGCCGTGCAAAGTAAGTCAAAACAGGTCGATCCTAGATAATCGATTGCTTGTGTAGACTTGGGGCAGCCAGGTATCCCAGAATGCAGATCAAATCACAGGCAGCAATGGTGGTGGAGTAGTTTTAAAATACCCCGTTTTTCTGTCACCAGCTACACTTTTAACAGTGTTTTAGCCGCGAATGTCGCGCCATACGTCTGGTCAGGTTGTCAACATAGAACATGTTTGCAAAAGTGCTCAGATGTTTTCAGAGATTTTACTAGCTCTGCTAACAATTAGCATGCAGAGTGCACCCAGGGGGTTACGTTAACCGGTTTGTTTACATATTCCACTCTCCGTGTTCCACATGTTGCATTCGCAGATTCTCATTTTCACCGAACGATTGTCTCTTTCCGCCTGGTCTTGTGTCTCTGTGCTTCTGTAACATAAAGAACGAGCTGACATTTTTCTCACGAAACCAGCGATCAGCTCAACAGACCCTCAGTTTACCTGCATGCATCCCCCTCCTCACCTGTCAGCTGTTTAACACCTGCTGCTAAGGAAGAGTACCCAGCCACTGGTACAGATACGTGGACGACACCTGGGTCAAAATCAAGACACAAGAAGTGGAATCCTTCACTGCGCACATTAACGTTGTGGATAAAAACATCAAGTTCACCAGGGAAGACACAAAGGGCAATTGTTTGCCTTTCCTGGACTGTGCTGTGCACATTGAAGAGAACGGCAAACTCAACATCGAAGTTTACCGGAAGCCCACACACACGGACCAGTACCTCCTCTTTGACTCCCATCACCCTTTGGAACACAAACTTGGAGTAATTAGGACCCTACACCACCGGGCAGAACATGTTCCCTCTAAGCCTGAAGGAAAAAAGAAGGAACACACACATGTAAAGGAAGCACTCCAAACGTGCGGCTATCCTAAATGGGCGTTCTTAAAGTCAGCAAAGAGGCACAGAAAAGAAGACCAGACACCAGCGAGGGAGGATAAGAAGGACAGACGCAACAACATTGTCATCCCCTATGTAGCCGGTGTATCAGAGAAACTCAGGAGAGTTTTCTCCAAGCATGACATCCCAGTATATTTCAGACCCAGCAACACGCTCAGACAAAAACTGGTTCACCCGAAAGACAAAACGCCAAAACACAAACTTAACAATGTGGTGTATGCTGTACAGTGCAGCGAGGAATGCTCAGACCTCTACATTGGAGAGACCAAACAGCCACTTCACAAGCGCATGGCACAACACAGAAGAGCCACCTCCACAGGACAAGACTCAGCAGTCCATCTGCATCTTAAGGATAAAGGACACTCTTTCGAGGATGCCAATGTTCACATTTTGGACAGGGAGGACAGATGGTTTGAAAGAGGAGTGAAAGAAGCCATCTATGTCCACTGTGAGCGACCATCTTTGAACAGAGGCGGGGGTTTACGACACCAACTCTCTGCCATCTATAATCCAGTTTTGAGATCCCTTCCCAGACGCCTTAACGCCCACTCACATCCTGGGCCATCTGCCCTCAGGAATTCGCATGATAAGGTGGGGCCAGGTTTCACAATGAACACACCCGAAACTCTGGCTGATTGGGACCCACACCCAGTTACACACCTTGGCTCAGGCGATTAGAGGATCATCAGGGGGTCCTTTTGTCCCTCTGTGGGGGGTTTCTCCCACTAGGTTTATATCTGGGACTCTACACCATTTGACCTTAGAACTGAAGAAGCTTCTCGGATGAGAGGTGAAACGTCTTCAAGCAACTTAAAGAAGTCCAGACGCTTTTCTTTGCAAGCTCCTTTGACTACGATGACCTGGATGACTGAGAACCTTCACAGACATTTTTCCTTACAGAGCACTTTATAGGCGAGCCAGCTTTATCAGCGGCTGATGTCCAATCACACAGCTTTGAAACCTCAGCTGAGTTTTAGCTCTCAGTGGTTAAACGCTGGACTTCATTCACTCAGGTTCTGTCTGTCGGGTCACGTTTACTTCGCTGTTTTATTTACAACTGAGCAAATCGGTTTGGCTGGGGTTAGAGTTATGTTTCATAACTGCATAGTTTCACAGACGTTTAATGGTTCACTGGCACATGTGTTAGACTGAACTATCATCTAAATATCATCTGATTTTTAATAGTTATTCAACTGTATTCTAAGCACCAGCTGTCTGTTAGAATGTGATTTTTTTTCTCTCTCTGTTGGCAGAGATATAAAAATGCGCAGGAAAATCTGACATGCATGGCGAACTTCACCGACGATATTTAGGGAGTAATAAAAACACATCAAACATAAATAAACCATTTGCCTGTCCCCATTATTGAGAGCATTTTCTCTTCTTATGTCAACACTCTCTCTCTTTTTTTTTTTTTTTTTTGGCTTTTTCGGTCATGTTATGTTTACCTGTCAAAGGCTTGTTACAAACTATGAAACACATCGTGCAGACTTCTGGATGTTAGAAGAAAACTAATACTGCTCATGAAGGAGACTAAAGGCAGGAAGGTGTCCTTTAAAACTAAACATGTTAATAGGACCTCCCTATTTATATCATAGTTTATGATATAGCACGTGTATTTCAGTAATAGCCTGCTGATTTCAGTGTAGTGGTGAACAGTCACACAGCTGACGTAGGCGTTATCTGTGATACTCCTTAACTATAATTTATCCAAGTTAACTTCAGTTAACCATTCAGACAGTTCTTTTGCAATGAAAAACATAAACACCCATGCTGCCGGTAGGTTTTCTCAGTGCCAGCTGTTAACATTATAGCTGCTTATGCAGTAACCATGGTAACCACGGACTCTGAGCGGCTGGATCGACGGAGGTCAGACAACAATTTTACATGTATGATCTTAAAACAGGACACAGCCACTATACGTGCTTGCCTCACATTTGTTTATATCTAATCTTCCTTTTCAAACATTTAAACAGCAGCGAGTCTGCAGCTGAGGGAATACAAACTCAAATTGTCGGAACAGGTTTGCTCGTTTCTTGGATTCATTTGGTGATTTATTAAATCTATAACTGTTATTCTAATCTGCTGCTGAGTCTCTTGCACTTTTCTTTATGCTGTATATTTTCACGTCTCTGGAATAGTTGGCAGTTAGATAGTCAGCTGGGAAACTTTGTGTTAACTCATGGAGCTGAGGATATCGTGGATATGCTGACCTCGCTCCGTGGTGTACAGGGCCGTTTACCCTCATGATTAATATTCACAATAAAAATATTAGCCGAACATCATGAAGTCTGTATGTGTTTCATAGCGTCGAACAACCTTTGTACAGTTAAAGCCAGCAGTTACTACATGACAGAAACACCAACGTTATCTCTTTTATGCGTTTATACACAGGTCACGCTGATTACTGAACAAAAACCCAAAGATCAGATGTTAAACAGATTTATTTGCTCTCTCTCCTCCTTAAACATTTTTTTAATGTTAGTTATAATTCAGAATTGGCGACTGAAACACGTAGGACACATAAGAACTTCAGGAAATAAAACACCGATAAATATAACCTCAGTAAAAGAAGTCAGCGGGGGTTACTACAGCTGTGTACCGGGGCCTGCGCTTTGTCGGTGGGATTGCTTGCGAGGCGAGCGGGTCTATCCCACGCTTTGCCGTGAGACTGGGCAGACATCTCCGACATCATCGAAGCACTTTTGCAAAGAGGCTGTATCTTGACAAACCGACCAAACACATGAAGATTAAACCACTACATTCTCGGCTAAAAAAATATTAAAACGGTATTTGGTGACACACAAACAGGGTTTTTCAAAGTTCAGTTCTGTTAGCTTCCACGTGCCGGTTGTTGTGTGCTAGAAACAATGGCCACCAGGCCAAAGCAATGGTTTTGACTCGATCAGCGTTAACCCCGCCCCCTGAGTTTGATGGGTGAGGCTGACAGATAAAATTTTTTCATGATGAGAGCCAGGCGCCAGGACTGCCAAAATGAAATAAATAAATATATCATTAAATAATTAATTAAATGTGTCAATAATTAATTAAATGTGTCAATAATTAATTAAAATGTGAAATACATAAATAATTAATTAAATGTGTCAATAATTAATTAATTACATGTGTCAATAATTAATTAAAATGTGAAATACATAAATAATTAATTAAATGTGTCAATAATTAATTAATTACATGTGTCATATCTTTATTTAATTAATTAATTCCAATTTAATATCCCCTTGGCTTGCTGCCGGTATGTTGGGGCTTTTCCTGGTGGATGAGAGGGTTTGTTCCCTGCGCCTGTAACCCGTTCCCCTGTGTCGGGGAACGGGTCCTGACCGCTTATGCGCCGAGTGGCAGTTCAGAGTACCCAGCATTCTTAGAGTCCCTGGGGGGGGGGGGGGGGGGGGGGGAGTGCTGTTGTCCTGCTGGGAGACTTCAATGCTCATGTGAGTAACGACAGCGAGACCTGGAGGGGTGTGATTGGGAGGAACGGCCTCCCTGATCTGAACCCGAGCGATGTTTTGTTATTGGATTTCTGTGCAAATCACAGTTTGGCCATAACGAACACCTGGTTCGAACATAAGAGTGTCCATAAGTGCACGTGGCACCAGGACGCTCTAGGCCGTAGGTTGATGATCGATTTTGTAATCGTATCACCACACCTGTGACCATATGTTCTGGACACTTGGGTAAAGAGAGGGGCTGAGCTGTCAACTGATCACCACCTGGTGGTGAGTTGGATCAGGTGGCGGGGGAGGACGCTGGACAGACCCGGTGCACCTAAACGCGTAGTGAGGGTGTGCTGGGAACGTCTAGCAGAGGCCCCAGTCTGCGAGATCTCCGGCAGAGCTTCAACAGCATTCCGAGGGAGACTGGGGACATTGAGTCCAAATGGACCATGTTCAGCGTCCCCATTGCCGAAGCTGCTGCATTGAGCTGCGGCCGCAAGGTGGTTAGTGCCTACCGTGGTGTAATCCCCAAACCAAATGGTGGACACCAGAGGTGAAGGGAGCCACCAGGCTGAAGAAGGAGTCCTATCGGGCTTGGTTAGCCTGTGGGACTCCGGAGGCAGCCGACAGGTATCGACAGGCCAAGCGGAATGTGGCTTGGGCAGTGGCTGAAGCAAAAACTCGGGTGTGGGGGGAGTTCGGAGAGGCCATGGAAAAAGACTTTCGGACTGCCTCGAAGAGATTCTGGCAAACCGTCAGGCGTCTCGGGAGGGGAAAGTGGTGCTCTACCTACACTGTGTATAGTGCTGGCGGAGTGCTGCTGATGTCGACTGAGAAAATTGTTAGGCGGTGGAAGGAATACTTTGAGGACCTCCTTAATCCCACTGACATGTCTTCTGAGGAGGAAGCAGAGTCTGGGGATGAGGGGAATGACTCGCCAATTTCCGGGGGCGAGGTCACTGAGGCAGTTAAACAACTCCTTGGTGGCAGACCCCCTGGTGTTGATGAGGTCCGCCCCGAGTTCCTGAAGGCTCTGGACGTTGTAGGGCTGTCCCGGTTGACATGCCTCTACAATGTTGCGTGGAGATCAGGGGCAGTACCCCTGGACTGGCAGACCGGGGTGGTGGTCCACATCTTTAAGAAGGGAGACCGGAGGGTGTGTTCCAACTACAGGGGGATCACACTCCTCAGCCTCCCTGGGAAAGTCTATGCCAGGGTGCTGGAAAGGAGAGTTCGTCCGCTAGTCGAACCTCAGATACAGGAGGAACAATGCGGTTTTCGTCCTGGTCGCGGAACACTGGACCAGCTCTTTATCCTCTCAAGGATACTTGAGGGTGCATGGGAGTTTGCCCAACCAGTCTACATGTGTTTTGTGGACTTGGAGAAGGCATTCGACTGTGTCCCTTGGGGTGTCCTGTGGAAGGTGTTGCGGGAGTATGGGGTGTCTGGCCCATTGCTACGGGCCATTCGATCCATATACAACCGTTGCAAGAGCTTGGATTGCATTGCCGGCAATAAGTCGGACTCGTTCCCGGTGGGTGATGGGCTCCGCCAGGGCTGCCCTTTGTCACCGGTTCTGTTCATAATTTTTATGGACAGGATTTCTAGGCGCAGCCAAGTGGCGGAGGGCTTTCACTTTGGTGGCCTCAGAATCTCATCTCTGCTTTTTGCGGATGATGTGGTTCTGTTGGCTTCATTGGGTGGGGGCCTCCAGCTCGCACTGGAACGGTTCGCAGCCGAGTGTGAAGCAGCAATAATGAGGATCAGCACGTCCAAATCTGAGGCCATGGTTCTCAGCCGGAAAAGGATCGGGGATGAGTTCCTGCCCCAAGTGGAGGAGTTCAAGTATCTCGGGGTCTTGTTCGCGAGTGATGGGAGAAGGGAGCCGGAGATCGACAGACGGATTGGGGCTGCAGCTGCAGTAATGCGGACGCTGCACCGGTCCGTCGTGGTGAAGAGGGAGCTGAGTATAAAAGCGAAGCTCTCAATTTACCGGTCGATCTACGTCCCTACCCTCACCTATCGAGCTGTGGGTAGTGACCGAAAGAACAAGATCGCGGATATAAGTGGCAGAAATGAGCTTCCTCCGAAGGGTGGCTGGCCTCTCCCTTAGAGATAGGGTGAGAAGTTCGGCCATCCGGGAGGGGCTCAGAGTAGAGCCGCTGCTGCTCAACATCGAAAGGAGCCAGCTGAGGTGGTTCGGGCATCTGACAAGGATGCCTCATGGGCGCCTCCTAGGTGAGGTGTTCCGGGCATGTCCCACCGGGAGGAGGCCCCAGGACAGACCCAGGACACGCTGGAGAGATTATATCTCTTGGCTGGCCTGGGAACGCCTTGGTGTTCCCCCGGATAAGCTGGAGGAGGTGGCTGGGGAGAGGGAGGTCTGGGCCTCTCTGCTTAGGCTGCTGCCCCCGCGACCCGGCCTCGGATAAAGCGGATGAAGATGGATGGATGGATAATTAAAAATAGAATGGGAGGGAGAGTATTCAGTTTTCAGGCCCCTGAAACCACCTTCTATAGAACCAGCTTCCAGTTTGGATTCAGGAGACAGACACTATCTCTACTCTTAAGATTAGGCTTAAAACTTTCCTTTTTGCATATAGTTAGGGCTGCATCTCGTGACCTTGAGTCCTCCCTTACCTATGCTGAAATAGGTGTAGGCTGCTTGGGGATTCCAATGATGCATTGAGTAGTTCTTCTTCAGTTACCTTTCTCACTCCCTATGTGTTAATAGACCTCTCTACATTGAATCATACTTGTTATTAATCTCAGGCTCTTCTCCACAGCTTATCTTTTATCCTGTCTTCCTTCTCTCACCCCAACCGCCCCTCCCTGAGCCTGGTTCTTCCAGAGGTTTCTTCCTGTTAAAAAGGTGGTTTTCCTTCCCACTGTCACCAAAGTGCTTGTTCATAGGGGGCCATGTGATTGTTGGGGTTTTTCTCTGTATGCATTGTTCTAGGGCCTACCTTATAATGTAAAGTGGCTTGAGATTACTATTGTTTTGATTTGGCATTGAATTGAATTGAAAAACGCAAAAGGTGTTTCCTGGTAGTCATTACTATTCTTTAAGTGTGATTATTAATATGTTATTAGATAGAAACAGGCAGTTTTGCATTTTGCAGCTCTGTTTCCTGATTATTACACAAACACTCAAACAGTAATTGAGTGCTAATAAATTAGAAAGTACCATATTATTACATTCTTGTTTCTGCCTTGTTACCCTACTATTTCCACTTTTTTACCAAGCTGTAGTTCCACATTATTACCCCTAGATTTTGGGACTTACTATCCATTTACATAAATGTCAGCATTTTATTATTATATTATGCTACCATGATATTACTTCGATATTAAGTGGTTATCACTTTATAAGTGAGCTGTAATAACAAATGCAAACATATATACTATTCTGTGGCAATGTGTTAAATATTTTTAAATATTTCAATCAGGCAATCTAGATGGAGATTATCTCTGCATAAAAACATTCATCAAAATGCTTAAATAGTTCTCGTATGGCGTTCCTACATACATAACTTTGCTTTGTAATGCACCAAAGTTAGAATGAAATATCACCGCACCTGTAACGTTGCTGATTTCTCCCTCTGCACATCTTATACAGTCATAGCAGCAAACAGGCCTTCCTTTCTGGAGAACCTTGCGTGTTCCTGGGGGACATTTCTCATTGCAAACTGACACAGGCACCTGAATGATCAAGAACATTTAACCGTGTATAGACACTGAGAAAAAATTGTGTCTATGGTGTTCTATGTCAAACGATTTCTTAATTTTGAAGCATTAAAACCAAAATAAACAATTTAAGTACATATACATACAATAAAAAAGGAATTGTATGATAGCTTACCTGCTTTGAGTTTCTTGCCCAAATTAAAGACTTGTTTTGCAGTTTTAGCTGTTTCTCTGTAGTTAATGATATATCATAAAGACCAACTATGACAAACTCCACAACGCCGTTTTCTCTTGGCTGCCAGTTTATAATGTCATACTTTGCTGCTGGATCTCCATTCTCATTAAAGTAAACTTCATCTCCTTCCTTAGTTGTGAAATGGATCTTTCGTATGTGTTGCAGAACCTAAGAAGTATGTCATAATTCAATTCATAGCATGACAAAGATATTACACACCTACTGACTGAAAAATATGCAAGAATCAATTTTTAATTAAAAATCTTAATGTGAACACTGTCATGTAAATTAGCAAAAAGCTCACCATAAATGGATCTAGCTGCACATTTTTGTTACATGTTTTATTACAGCTGAGGATATTGTGAAGTGCATGGGCCACTGCATACACTCCTTTGTAGACATTGTTAAAGATAGGCATGAGAGACATGTCAATGAAGTTATTTTGAACTCCAGTCATATCTTCATGTCCAGTACACTCTCTCTGAATGTCTGCTGATGACTTCAACTCCTTGAATTTACAACTAAATGTTGTCTCCCAGAACTCAGTAAACAATTCATTATTAGATGGATTAATTGGCTTCTTATTCAGTATGAACTCTCTCAGGCCAGTGACATGTGCTTTGGGAATGGAAACACCAATGGCACCATCCAGTATGTGATGCATATCCATTTCTGCTGTTTGTGAATCAAATATCCAAGACTCACTGCCTACCCACTGGTACCCAGATAAGTTATGGTATGAAAACTCATGTAGAAGCACATTAAAATCTGCACGGGCAAGGAATGCAACAATCACCTTGGAGGTTGAAGCCTTTATAATTTCAATTATCTTTTGTATTTTCACATATGGATCTGTCCTAAAAAAAGATACAGAATACTCCAGACAGATGCCCAGCTGCTGTGCAGTTTCTGTGAATGTGGCCATGCCATTATTTCCATAATCATTATTGGATCTGATAGCTCCAACCCAAGTCCATCCAAAATACTTGACCAAATGGGCCAGGGCTCTGCTCTGGTAGTAGTCACTGGGTATTGTTCTGAGGAAGGATGGGTACTTGGTTTTGTCACTGAGACAAGCACATGTGGCAAAGTGACTAATCTAGAATTAAAAATAAAAAAAATATAAATGAAAAAGACACAGAATGAAAAAAGATGAAACTGTTAAAAATAAAACGTTCAAATATAATGCAAAATTACAAAAAGAACAATTCTACTCGGTACTTGTACATAAGATGCACCAGGCAAATATATATAATACCCACCACTGGAATAAAAAAAGGTCCAATGACAGTAGCTACTGCTACGGTTGTAGAAGAAGATGTTGTTCCTATAATGGCCTGCACATGTGCAGGTCTGGTACATGATGTCTTGGATGGTACAGACACATTTTCATTACCATTAGCCAAAGCTAATGTAACTCCTACACTTCTGGCAACAGATCCACAATTATCATAGATTTTATAACCCACAGAGAGTCCTGACAGTAGGTCTGTACTGTTATTAATCTCCTCAATGGCAAAAAGCATAGCCTGGGCAAACTGCAAATCTCTGAAATTTAAACTTAATTGAGACAATTATGATTAATTTGCATTGCATTGTGTTTCTTAAAGCAGACATAAATAATCTGGATAAATCTCAAAATATAAAAAAAAGCATTTCAAATTAAAGCATTCAATGGAAGGAAATGAAATAACTGAGAAAATCAAAATACATTTTACTCCTCTTTTGATAGCCAACAGATTCCTTAAATGTAAATTGATTTGTATTGTGTCATTTACCTGATACATTGTAGTGGCAGAGGTTGGTTCATGTAGGAATCTCTTCTGTCTTTCCAGCTTGTGTGAAAAGAAAAGATAGCACCCAATATAATATCCCCATTCTTAGACAGCAGTGGGTTCTCAGGATCTCCTCGCTGCCTGCACACTGGCTCCTCAGCATGAGAGAGAGATGCCACCAACAACAGATGCAGAAATGCCCATCCATGCTCTGGCCATCTCTGTGTCGATGTCATTTCTTGAGCTAAACTCTTAGTAGCATTAAAGCACCACAATGTAGATGAAGGTATTTATACCTTTTGGTGCAGCAAAAGAAAAAATAGAATAGAGACAGATCATTCCCATTTGATGTACAGGTTCAGCAAACGGAGGGACTCGCCCAAATTTGCAATTTAATGTTGGTTCATATACAGAAAATAACGATACACTGTTAGCCTTTGCAGTAATTTCCATAGCTTAGTACTGCAAAATCAACAGTAAAAAACTCTAAAGGATGTTAGCAGTTTAGTACTGTAATTTGCATGTAATTGTGGGAAAATTCCATGAGATTACATTATTTTTACGGTAACTCACCGTACCCATGGAAACAGCTGTAAAATACAGCAAATGTAACAATTGGTGATGTTACTGAGATTACTATTACACCATCCGGATTTCTGTTGTTTTCTACTGTAGATCTAAGAGTAATTACTTAAATCCTCATTCAGAGTGTATTACTATAAAATGCGATTCACTGTGAAAGTAGTATAACATATAAACTACAATATACAGCGTAATTTTTAACTGAAGGAGTAAGTTACAGCCACACTAAAATTTAATTCCTTGAACTGAATGGAACCTCATATATTAATAAATGTATTTGTTTATTCAAACAATGTGAAACATTATTAATACTGTAAGGTTAGTATTGTGATAGAGTCGAGTATATTTAATTATACTCTTGTAGACATTATGACATTATGCTAGTACATTTATGGTGAACAAAAAGTACATCTAAAAGTTAATTTCAAGAATACTGTTATGTACTAAAACGGGGGCCAATATAATCCCAAGAAGCATTATTAGTATACGTACTAGGTAAGGTATACTTGGGAAATATAATTGAAGTATACTTATTTTTTGTATGGCCAGCAACAAAAACTAATGGCTACATTTAGAGTAATGTTTAAAAATGACTTCATTTAGCAGGGTGTTCCTTTGTTCTCTTCTTATTCTTTCTTATACTGGACCTTCATTTGGTTTGTATAAGGTGGTACTTTTTAAGACACCTCTGCCTAACTACAGTGAACTAACCTAATAATATGCTCTGGTCATCATTTTTACTCAAGTTAAGGTGTCACATCCATGAAACTTACACCACTAACCAGCATCAGTCCTACAACTTCACTCTCAAAATTAATAAATTCTGGGACAAGCAGAAACTGTATTTTTAGCGGTGCATTTTGTGGCAGGCCAGACTGCTATTAAATGCACTCTCCTAAACAAATAATTCCTTTGTAGCACCACTTCGTCTTGGTTCAGAAGAGATGTCCTGGATATACGTGATAATGTAACACGGGTGTTTATGTTTGTTCATGTTTAGCGCGTTGGGTAGTGTTTTTAAAGCGATTGTTACGTTTTTGAAGCTTTGTAATGCGACAGGTGCGATAGCCGACACCACACCTTCACCTGACGTACAACGTGACGTATGACGCACACGTCGGGTATTCACTTTCAAAACAACAATGGGGATAGAAAATATTGCTCGAGGTGGTTAATGCTCCTTTTGCTGGTTGCCAACCACCATTAAATAACAACAAGAGGAAAATATTGATCTGTTTCTCAAGTTTTGCACGTTTAAGTCGCAATTCAGACTCAAACAAAGCTGCAAAGCAGGAGAACAACATAACCATCAACTATTGATGAATAGATGGTTAACATGTGCAACTTAGAAGTAGTCAGAGTTAACTGGATGTTCAATCGGGTTAAATGCAAGGTTGATTGGATTATATCTGAAGATCGTATGCTATTCGTGATAACTCTGCTAGACTTCAAATTGCTCGTCCATGCGGGAGTATCTCAAAATTAAATGAAACCATATAACACTTTTTCCCTAAAACGGACTGACATGGAACACATTAAAGTTGGATTGACACCAGCTAATCAGTCTGAAGGTAAGTGTTTTTTTCTCTTATTCGAGAGAAGTCAGAAATGCGTTCTTAGTACTGTTTGTTTTGACTTTCAAGCTACCCTACCAGGATATTTTCAGTCAAATGCTAAGAAAAAATGTCAATATCTATGAATGTGGAGACTCAAGAGACTAGTTAGGTAATAGTTGCCAATGGATTTATGAGACTTGATAGAAACTTGGACGTTTGCAACAGGTGAATCGGTGAACTACCGAGGTTGCGCCCAAATGCTTAAAGCTGTTAGCTGGTCAGTGTTTTCAGGTGTGCTTGTACTACCTGTACGGTGCGGGGTGCTGACTAAGTCATGTTAAACCCATTAAAGAGTCGAGCTCAAATATCTTTTCATTTTTGTGCACTGCTCTCTTGTCGGCACACATTTTCTGTTTATTGAAGCCTTTTGTGAATAATTTTGATCATGTAAAAACTGGGAATTGGTCCCTATTGACAATACTCTTACTTTTTGCATTGCATATGTCATTTAGGAAAGGTAATTGGTCACTGAACTTTTTGCAACTATGTGTATTTCTAAATTTTGTGGCATCAGTGCACGCAAATATATATTGTTCAGTTTGCATGTTAAAAGCCACAAACATGTAGCTAACTATAGGCTTTCTTGTGGAACTGAGAACTGCCCTGCCACTTTCAGAACATTTTCTGCCTTCATTCACATATGCCTAGGAATCACAGAACAAGAAGGGAGACCACTAAGGAGGAGTTTTATATGTTCACTGGTGACCTCGGCTGTCAAGTTCCTGGATGTGGGTATGCTGCGCAAAATTTCACAGCTCTTTGTGCCCCTCTCAGATTTCATATCAAAGATGGGGGAGAAAGTATTATGTCCATTTGAAGGTTGCTCTAAATACTTCAGTGTCCGAACATCATTTTCCAGCCATATTTCTCGAAAACATAAGTAGACAGTTCAGCAGTCAAGGCAACAAGAAATTGGAGGATTTGCCATAATACAAGGAGAGGACACAGTTAATCTATTAGAAGACAGTTGACTTTGTGTCATTTAAAAATGCAGGCTAAAATGCTCTTGCCAACCAGCACTATACAGAGCATCATAGAGGATTTTCAGGATCTTTGCAGCTGTAACAAAAGTAGACACTGAATCTAACACCATCTCTCTTTTTTTTAGATGGCAGACCAAAGAATTTGAATGACACCATTACTCTGGAGCTTGGGAATGATTTCCACTCCAACTGTCCCATGCAATCACAAGAGGAGACAGAGGTCATCCAGAGGACAGAAGTATGGTTAGAAATTGTTGTGGAGGCCATGCAAGTTAACTGCAGAAACCCTAAACGTGCATCTTGTGAAGAGGTTGCTAAGATCATTATAAACAGATACCCTCAAACATTTGCAGATTTTACTGAAAAGGGAGAAAGACTGGGTTGTGGATATTATTCACTACTAAGAAGCATCAAATCTAGAGTTCAACATGTTAATCGAGATAATACAACACATAGACTTCGTCAAACAAAGAGAACCAGGAATGAGGAAGACTGCAGTCCCAACAGTAATGCAACCTCACATAAAAAAGTTAGATGCCTTGCAGATAGCTATGGCTGTATAAATTGGCAGCCAGTTGAACTTCCTCAGGGGGAAACGCCAGCTTCTTTAGAGGAAAAGAAACACATCTTGTTAACAATTTTTAATTCAGAAGGACCTGGAGCTGTGGAGAGACCTGATGTGGATGACTTCATGTGCATCACATATATTTCTCAGCGGCAGCTTATCAACAGTTGTCCCTCACTTTCAGTAGCTGAAATTCAGGAGCAGTGGCCATTCTTGTTTACTCGGAAAGGTCTTTCGAACCACTTTTACAAACTCACAGGCATCGATGTCAGTGAGTGCTTAGGTCAGGCCCTCGTAACCAAAGGCAGAAGGATTGTTAACTATTTCTCCACCCAGAAGCTCAAATGGAACCTTGGTATAAGGACACTCATCCAGCAGATAGAAAGTGAGGGAGTTTTGACCAACAACAAGGTTGGCACAGCAGCCATACTTCTCATGATGAAGTATTACAAGGAAGATGAAGACTCCCTCTTTGTCTTAGCAAATGTAAGCTTTTTTCATACAGCTCTACAGGGAGTGCAGAATTATTAGGCAAGTTGTATTTTTGAGGAATAATTTTATTATTGAACAACAACCATGTTCTCAATGAACCCAAAAAACCCATTAATATCAAAGCTGAATGTTTTTGGAAGTAGTTTTTAGTTTGTTTTTAGTTTTAGCTATTTTAGGGGGATATCTGTGTGTGCAGGTGACTATTACTGTGCATAATTATTAGGCAACTTAACAAAAAACAAATATATACCCATTTCAATTATTTATTTTTACCAGTGACACCAATATAACATCTCCACATTCACAAATATACATTTCTGACATTCAAAAACAAAAAACAAAAAACAAAAAAATCAGCGACCAATATAGCCACCTTTCTTTGCAAGGACACTCAAAAGCCTGCCATCCATGGATTCTGTCAGTGTTTTGATCTGTTCACCATCAACATTGCGTGCAGCAGCAACCACAGCCTCCCAGACACTGTTCAGAGAGGTGTACTGTTTTCCCTCCTTGTAAATCTCACATTTGATGATGGACCACAGGTTCTCAATGGGGTTCAGATCAGGTGAACAAGGTGGCCATGTCATTAGTTTTTCTTCTTTTATACCCTTTCTTGCCAGCCACGCTGTGGAGTACTTGGACGCGTGTGATGGAGCATTGTCCTGCATGAAAATCATGTTTTTCTTGAAGGATGCAGACTTCTTCCTGTACCACTGCTTGAAGAAGGTGTCTTCCAGAAACTGGCAGTGGGACTGGGAGTTGAGCTTGACTCCATCCTCAACCCGAAAAGGCCCCACAAGCTCATCTTTGATGATACCAGCCCAAACCAGTACTCCACCTCCACCTTGCTGGCGTCTGAGTCGGACTGGAGCTCTCTGCCCTTTACCAATCCAGCCACGGGCCTAATCCATCTGGCCCATCAAGACTCACTCTCATTTCATCAGTCCATAAAACCTTAGAAAAACCAGTCTTGAGATATTTCTTGGCCCAGTCTTGACGTTTCAGCTTGTGTGTCTTGTGCAGTAGTGGTCGTCTTTCAGCCTTTCTTACCTTGGCCATGTCTCTGAGTATTGCACACCTTGTGCTTTTGGGCACTCCAGTGATGTTGCAGCTCTGAAATATGGCCAAACTGGTGGCAAGTGGCATCTTGGCAGCTGCACGCTTGACTTTTCTCAGTTCATGGGCAGTTATTTTGCGCCTTGGTTTTTCCACACGTTTCTTGCGACCCTGTTGACTATTTTGAATGAAACGCTTGATTGTTCGATGATCACGCTTCAGAAGCTTTGCAATTTTGAGACTGCTGCATCCCTCTGCAAGATATCTCACTATTTTTGACTTTTCTGAGCCTGTCAAGTCCTTCTTTTGACCCATTTTGCCAAAGGAATGGAAGTTGTCTAATAATTATACACACCTGATATAGGGTGTTGATGTCATTAGACCACACCCCTTCTCATTACAGAGTTGCACATCACCTAATATGCTTAATTGGTAGTAGGCTTTCGAGCCTATACAGCTTGGAGTAAGACAACATGCATGAAGAGGATGTGGACAAAATACTCATTTGCCTAATAATTCTGCACTCCCTGTATGTTTAATGCTGTTGCTTGCTGTCCTGTTATATTTTTTTTATTTGTTACATAAAATGTCTTGGTCCTTTTTCTGGCAGGAAACATCTACCAGGATGTCCCTTGAAGCAGAGAGCAACCTGCCCATCACCCCAAGGCTGATTATGCTTGGTAAGAAGTCATTTATGAAATAGAGCTGATTAGACCATATTAGAATTTCTGTTTGGCACAGGAGCTTTTCGTGGACACAGGTATCCAGTGTCTGTTTTGTTAGCTCAAATTTCTGTAATTTCCTTTATAAACCAAGGTTGTTGGACAAGTGTCTCAGTGAATCCAGCAAAGTAACAATATCAAATTTCACAATACATATTACTGATCAACGTAGTAGTCTAGCTACACCAACAGCAGAAATACTGAAGTCAATACTGTAAAGTTTAACAGCAGCACAAACTATGAACTCCAAAATAACCATAGAGTTGATTCATCTCTGGTAATTTAACTGGGCTGACTGTTTGTTAGGTGTGTTTAATGTGCAGAATAATTCCCAATTATGTACAATTATAATATGTTAAAACGGACT
Organism: Rhamphochromis sp. 'chilingali'; assembly: GCF_963969265.1. Lineage (NCBI taxonomy): Eukaryota > Metazoa > Chordata > Actinopteri > Cichliformes > Cichlidae > Rhamphochromis > Rhamphochromis sp. 'chilingali'. Next base: position 15,180,275 of record NC_137935.1, read on the forward strand.
TATGTACATAAGGCCATTAATAATTAACAGTACGTAGCTATTTGCTTTATGACTATCTAGACAGTGTGAAGAAGTGAAGTATTACAATTATTTTATGTTGCATAATGACAACATGTTGCCCCTATACATTTAAGGACAAAGTTCAATGACCGCCACCTGCTGGATGGTGAGTGCAGAGGGGCGTGTAATTGTTGAGCTGGACAAAGAGAACACCTTTGCTGATGCAATGTCAGTCTCTGACATTGATGTATTCAACCTGGAATACCAGGAGTCAGCGTGTGCAAGTTTTTTGTAAGGATAAACCCTGAAGAGGGAACAAAATGTACCTCCAAGGTTGGGACAAGCAGAAAGACTGGGACCACTGTGAAGCGAAAGGTTGTTTACATTAACCCTCATGTCACAACTTTCCTCCAGCGGCTTACTGAATTTGAGTGGAGAACTTCAAATTAGGTAACTGTTGCCATTTTTAGTGAATTTCTTGTATAATTTAAGTGACCAATGTGTTGTTACCTGTGTCTCCACAGATGATCCATGGCCCATGCTTTCTGGACATTTACACAAGACGAACAACAATGAAGACAAGCTCTCTTGCCATCTTGCAAGACGCTGTCTCTGTCCAATAGGTTTTTTGAGTGCAACAGTTTTGATTTTTTTCCCTTCTTTTACCTGTTTGTTAAAAATTATTTCAGCTACTTACACTTTAATTGTCACATGTATTGGCTCACCCTACAAATCAATGAACTCAGTCCACAAAGCAAGATCAGGGTTCAGTGCAGGTCAGTCAAGTTCCTTCACACCACACACGCTCATCCATGTCGTGGACCCTGTTTTGTGCAATGATTTGGTGGTGTGAGCCAGTATTTTGGACAAAGTGTATATAAAGGCAGAAGTGTGGGGCTTGATATTATATTCATTACAATTCACTTTATTTGTATGGTGCCAACAAAATGAATGCCAAGGCACTTCAAAACCCTACAAAATATAACTAAGAAAACCCAACACTTGAGCATATGTTGTCTGCCATGATATGGATATGACATAATATCGTTATTGTTTGTACAACCATCTGAGAAAATAATGTATTACATGGTTTAATAAAAACAAGTGCTTCCTCAATGAAAATGTTTTCAGTTCTTTTTAGTTTTTGATTTTGGAAATGTGTATTTCAGCAGGGAAAAATCAGTGATAATAAATAAAGTGGTGTAAAGCACATGAATTATATTTTGTGTGTATATATCTATCTATCTATCTATCTATCTATCTATCTATCTATCTATCTATCTATCTATCTATCCATCCATCCATCCATCCATCCATCCATCCATCCATCCATCCATCCAATTTTTTTTTGGAACCCTCCAGTCTCTTACAGTATGTTACTGTTAACTGAAATTTCGGTAAAATTACGACCTGTTAAACGGTAAATGACCGCCTGTTGGGACACGGTATCCTCTAGCAGAGATGAATATTTTTGGTACTGATGATGCGTGATAACGGTAAGTTACTGGTTAATAAATTGCAGTTTATTACCTTGCAGCGGGCTTACAGTGGCATACCGTGAATAAACAGTAGTATACCAATTTTTTAATCACAGTATGATGTTACTTTGTTGACGTAATTTACGACATAACGACATAACGGTATCTCACTGGCGTCACTGTTGCCAGTGAGATACCGTAAAAAAGGCTACGGCGTGTTACCATAATTTGTCCAAGAGTATTATACCACACCAGCAAAAAACTGTATCATCCTGCAGAGCATTAAGCTACCGTAACACAGCACAGTGAGGCCAGTATGTTACCGTAAAGTGGCGATGAAAAGTCTAACAGTGTATACAAAGGCCCATTTAAATATAAATTAACAATGGAAAGAACAATTCACTACAAATAATGTACTAAAAAAATCTTTTTCCTATACAGTACTTTTATACTCTTAGAACTTTATACAAGTTACAGTCATCCATTCACTTACACTTTCACATCTGTGATGCATAGATGTGATATTAAGATCTGTCATCAGTCTGATACTAATTCAGTCTGAAGTTAATAGGAAATGGTAAGGAAAATTTACACCATTGAACCCTACTCTAAAAACATGTCATGGACTTAACAATGTCTTTGAAGTATGGTTTAAGAAAGTGTTTAAAGATTTTACAGCATGTGTAGCGCCATCTTGTATCAGTACAGAACTTGATATCACTGGGTTGGTTGGTTGGTGTTACATTTTTTGCTTGGTGTACTGAAATAGGGCAATCCACCTGTGGCCCTAATGCTTGGGTTTGTAGACCCACTTTGCAAATGACAGTTGTGTGGATAAGTGCGTCTTTGCGCCAGCTGCAGATGAAGAGGTAACAGAGAACAAAGGCAACAGCAAATAATCAGCAGTTTAGAGATATTTCAAACATCTGACACCAAAAGATTTATTTGTTTATTTACTGTAACTTGTGTTTACACTAAAAACTCATCTTTTAAAGTACCACATATTATATTTTGTTTTAAATCCTATACAAAGGAAGAGCTTTACTGTTATTGCTTTTACTGATATAGTAAGAGATTTTTTTTTCATCCATCCATCCATTCGCTTATCCTTTTCAGGGTCGCGGGGGGCGCTGGAGCCTATCCCAGCTGTCATAGGGCAAGAGGCGGGGTACACCCTGGACAGGTCGCCAGTCTGTCGCAGGGCCAACACACAGGGACAGACAACCATTTGCACTCTCATTCACTCGCACATTCACACAATGGCAATTTGGATTTTCCAATTAACCTATCCCCTCAAGCTGCATGTCTTTGGACGGTGGGAGGAAGCCGGAGTACCCGGAGGGAACCCACGCAAACACGGGGAGAACATGCAAACTCCACACAGAAAGACCCCGGCCTGATGTTGGAATTGAACTCAGGACCTTCTTGCTGTGCGGCAACAGTGCTAACCACCGTGCCACCGTGCTGCCCCAGATTTTTTTTTACTTTCCTTATTTCATTTGCCATATATATGTGTAGCTGCTCTTTGAGAACCATGCATTAAACACATACATGCACAAAGCAAAACAATTGATGGAGTTGCATTGTGGTGCGCACAAAAATTTGATAATGGCAATGGAAACCTCTTGAAAATGAAAATGAACAGGTTATAGAAGAACAGGTACTCTTACTGATTTTATCTGCAGTGGCATGTAATTCAAATTTCAAACTTCCAGGGTTTGACATAAAATAAAGACAAAATAAAGGCATGCCATGATAAATATATGATTGACTCAATAACCTCTAGCTATCAGTGCCTTGGTATGCTTTTTTTTTTACCTAGTTGTACTAAGTAATGAAAATGCATCAGGAAGGAGAAGGAGCTTATTCATATTCTGACAGGATGGTGACAAACTAATTTGGGAAAAATAATAAGAGTAAAATACCATTTTACTAAATTCAATTTTCAAAGTGAATTTGGTACCTTCTTCCCCATCATATTCCTTTTTGTATTTTTCTCTGGCTTCAGTAAGATTATATAACATTTGGGTATGAAGATGCAAATTAGCAGTCCAAAACTAGATGCAAGTATAGCAAATATTTCTACAGCAACACTGAACTTCCCAGGGGAGCTAACGTATGCTGGGATAAATGTAATCCATACTGCACAGAATATCAGCATGCTGAAAGTGATAAACTTGGCCTCATTGAAATTATCGGGTAGTTTTCGTGCTAAAAATGCAAAAATAAAACATAAAATAGCCAGAAGTCCTATATAACCAAGAACAGCCCAAAAGCCTACAGCTGAGCCAAGGGCACACTCTAAGATGATTTTATCTTTGAATTGTAACAAATTCTTAGATGGAAAAGGAGGAAAAGTTGTTAACCAGATGATACAAATGACAACTTGTATAAGAGTGAATGCTGTAACACAGAGTCTCTGCTGTGTCTGCCCAAACCATTTTTTAACATTACTACCTGGACGTGTAGCTCTGAAAGCCATTAAAACAACTATTGTTTTTCCCAGAAGACAAGAGATACAGAGGACAAAGGTGATGCCAAATGCTACATGTCGGAGCATACAGGACCAATCAGAGGGCTGACCAATGAAGGTCAGAGAACACAGGAAGCACAGAATTAAGGAGAAGAGCAGCAGGAAGCTCAATTCAGAGTTGTTTGCCCTCACTATAGGAGATTTCCTATACTTGAAGAAAATGAGTATCACACCAATTGTCATGCATGCCCCAAATAAAGATGCTGCAGTGAGCAGTGCTCCCATAATTTCTTCATATGACAGAAACACTGCTTCCTTCTTGATACAGGAATCTCTTCTTTCATTTGACCAAAACTCAGGTAGACATCTCACACAGGTGACAGAATCTGGAAATTAATATTGATGCCTATGTTACAAGTTGTTAAATTTAATGAGCACAATTTCATATGTGTTTGCATTTAAAACATCCATGAAACATCCTACTGATGCTGTACAATTACAAGGTGATAAACAATATGTTTATTAAGTTAAGCACACAGGTATACTGGTTTGTGATCAAGTAAGGATTAACAGATGTGATGTCTAGAGAGGAGACGGCATGCATCCCACTTTGGATGGAGCAGCTCTCATTTCTAGAAGTCTTGCCAAATGTATTAATTCCCCCCAAAACCTGACTATCCAGAGTTGGGACCCAGAAGCAGAGTTGCAGTCTTACACGCCTCTTTGCAGCTTCTCTCCTCCCATTATTCCCCAAAACCCCATCTCCTCAGAGACAGTGTCAGCTCCCAAACAGACAAAAAAACAAACTAAAAACCGGCAAAAAACAACTTAAACATAAAAAATCGCAAAAAAGGGACAATAAAATAATGCGCTTCTACAACAAAGAGTAAAACAGTAAAATGTGGATTATTAAATATTAGGTCTCTCTCTTCCAAGTCTTTTAGTCTGTTCGTACATTAATTAATAATTGATTAACAAATTGATTTACTCTGCCTTACAGAAACCTGGTTACAGCAGAATAATTACGTTAGTTTAAATGAATCAACACCCCTGAGCCATAGTAACTATCAGGGCTGAGGGGTCGGTGTGGCAGCAGTTTTCCACATCAACTTATTAATCAACCAAAGACCAAGACAGACTTTTAATTCATTTGAAAGCCTGATGCTTAGCCTTGTTCAAAACTCAAAAAACAGTCTTATTTGTTATTATCTTCCACCTGGGCCTTATACAGAGTTTCTGTCTAATTTCTCAGACTTTTTATCTGATTTACTGGTCAGATCAAATAAAATAATTATTGCTGGTGATTTTAACATCCATGTAAATGCTAAATATGACAGACTCAACACAACATGTCTGAAACTAGCACCATTGAATGAACAATGGGCTGGGAGGTCCATTCCTTGATCATTAATATGCAAATTCTCATGACCATTGATCAATCAATCAAATTTATTTATATAGCACATTTAAAGTCCGAAGTACACCAAAGTGCTTTCCAGTAAAACCATGATACAGGTAAAATCACAATATGAAATATAAATTACAGATATAAAATATAAAATAATTACATAATCTAAATGCAGAGCCAGATGTAAATTATCCTAATTAGCCGCGAATGCCAGGTTAACACCAGGCTAAGCAAAGAAACCCTCCCTCTCCTCAGCCACCTCCTTCAGCTTGTCCGGGAAAACACCAAGGTGTTCCCAGGCCAGCCGAGAGATATAATCTCTCCAGCGAGTCCTGGGTCTGCCCCGGGGTCTCCTCCCAGTGGGACATGACCGTAACACCTCATCCAGGAGGTGCCCAGGAGGCATCCTTATCAGATGCATGAACCATCTCAACTGGCTCCTTTCAATGTGGAGGAGCAGCGGCTTTACTCTGAGCCCCTCCCAGATGGCTGAACTTCTCACCCTCTCTAAGGGAGAGGCAAGGGAGAGCAATCTCGTTCTTTCAGTCGCTACCCACAGCTCATGACCATAGGGTGAGGGTAGGGACGTAGATCGACCGGTAAATTGAGAGCTTCCCTTTTACGCTCAGCTCTCTCTGCTTCCTTCTCCCGTGACTCATGAAGAAGACCCCGAGATACTTAAACTCCTCCACTTGGGGCAGGAACTCTTTTTCAGCCTTTTCCAGGTCCATGGCCTCAGATTTGGAGGTACTGATTTTCATTCCTACCGCTTCACACTTGGCTGCAAACCATTCCAGCACGAGCTGAAGGCCATCACCTGATGAAGCCAACAGAACCACATCATCCACAAAAAGCAAAGATGAGATTCTGAGACCACTCAAATAAAAGCCTTCCGACACTTGGCTACGCCTAGAAATTCTGTCTATAAAAATTACAAACAGAACCTGTGACAAAAGCAGCCCTGGCGGAGCCCATCACCCATCTGAAATGAGACCAACTTTTTGCCGGCTATGTGGACCAATCTCTTGCAACAGTTGAATAAGGATTGAATGGCATGTAGCCATGGGAGAGATACCCCATACTCTGTTAACATCTCCCACAGGACACTCCGAGGGACATGGTCGAATGCCTTCTCCAAATACACAAAACACACGTGGACTGGTTGGGCAAACTCCCATGCACCCTCAAGTATCCTCGAGTGGATAAAGAGTTGGTCCAGTGTTCCATGACAAAACCGCACTGTTCCTCCTGTATCTGAGGTCCAGCTAACGGATGGACTCTTCTTTCCAGCACCCTGGCATAGAATTTCCCAGGGAAGCTGAGGAGTATGATCCCCCTGTAATTGGAACACACCCTCTGGTGGGAACCACCATCCGGTCTGCCATTCCAGAGGTAACGCACAACATTGAAGAGGTGTGTCAGCCAAGACAGCCTTAAAAAATCCAGAGCATTCAGGAACTCAGGGCAATTTTCTCAGTCGAAGTTAGCAGCGCTACACCCGCACTATGCACAGTGCAGGTAGAGTACCACTTTCCCCTTCTGAGTCGCCTGACGGTTTGCCAAAATCTCTTTGAGGCAGTCCAATATCCGTGCAGTGACGAGTCCCGAGCCATGTTCTGCTTGGCCTGTCCGTACCTATCAGCTGCCTCTGAAGTCCCACAGGCTAACCAAGCCTGATAGGACTCCTCCTTCAGCCTGGTGGCTCCTTCATCTCTGGTGTCCACGATTTGGTTCAGGGGTTACCAGCATGACATTCACCAACCACCTTGCAGCACAGTGCAGTGATTTTGGTAATGGAGGTGCTGAATATGGTCTATTTGGACTCAATGTCCACAGATTCCCTCAGAATGCTGTTGAAGCTCTGCCGGAGGTGTGCATTGAAGATCTTGTGGACTGGGGCCTCTGCCAGGCGTTCCCAGTGCACACTCACTATATGTTTAGGTCTGTCCAGCATCCTCCACCTGATCCAACTCACTACCAGGTGGTGATCAGTTGACAGCTCAGCCCGTCTCTTTACCTGAGTGTCCAGAACATATGGCCGCAGGTCTGGTAATACGATTATAAAATCAATCATCGACTTCCAGCCTAGAGCATTCTGGTGCCACGTGCACTTATGAACACTTATGTTCGAACATGGTGTTTGTTATGGTCAAACTGGGGTTTGCACAGAAGTCCGCGGTTAGGTCTAGAGAAGCTTTTCCTCCCAGTTATGCCCCCCGAGTCTCACTGTCATTGCCCACATGAGCATTGAAACCCCCACCCCAAGAGGGACTCCAAAGGGCTGGGTACTTTGAACTGCCACTTGGCACATAAGCATAGATGACGGTCAGGACCCATTCCACGACCTGAAGGCGCAGGAGTAAACCCTCTTGTCCACCGGGAGAAACCCCAATGTACAGGCAGCAAGCCAAGGTGATACTATGGATACCCACCCCAGCCTGCTGCCTCTCACCAGGGGCAGCTCCAGACTGAGAAACTCTCCAGGTCCGCCAGAGCCTCCGCTCCTGGCCGCCACCCAGCACCCAACCCCTACCCCATCTCCTGCAGGTGGTGGCCTGCAGGACGGTGGACCCATGTCCCCTTTTTGGGCTGTGCCTGGCAGGCCCCATGGGCTAAGGCCCATTAACCAGACACCCTTGGGCACCCTCACCGGGCCTTGCTCCTGGGCAGGGCCCCGGTAACCCTATCCCGGGCAGGGTTAACTGTTCCCTTGATGTTCTACTCATAGGGGTTTTCTGAATCACTCTTTGGTCCCTCACCCAGGACCAATTTGCCATGGGAGACCCTACTAGGGGATACAAGCCCCCGGACAACATAGCCCCTGGGGTCCCTGGGACACATAAACCCTCCACCACGACAAATACAATTGTAACCATTGGAGAAAAAAAATTTACTCATAATCATCTCAAAGATTGTAACATTATCTACAGCTACTTTCAGTACCACTGGTACTTATTTTGAGTATTTTTCTCCAATTGATCTTTCTGAGTTAACTTCAGTAATTACTTCCCATTTGCACATAGAAGCCCTACCATTAATAATGCATCAGTCTTAAATATGATCAACCTATCTCTAATAATCAGCTATGTACCACAGGCCTTCAATCTGCCAATAGTTAAACCATTACTTGGAAAGACATCTCTTGACCCTGCTGGCCAATCTCCTACCTTTGTTTCTTTTCAAAAATTCTTGAATGAGTAGTTATCAAACAGCTAACTGATCATCTACAGAGGAATGGCTTATTTGAAGAGTTTCAGTCAGGATTCAGTGCTCATCACAGTACAGAAACAGAAAGCTTTAGTGAAGGTTACAAATTATCTTCTTATGGCCTCAGACAATGCATTCATCTCTGTGCTTGTCCGGTTAGACCTCAGTGCAATGTTTGATAATGTAGACCATAATATTCTATTACAACGATTAGAGTGTGCTGTAGACATTACAGGTACTGCATTGCAGTGGTTTGTATCATAGCTATCAAGTAAACGGAGAGTCCTCTTCACACAGTAAGGTCAATTATGGAGTTCCACATGGTTCTAATTGTGTTTACATTACACATGCTTCCCTTAGGAGGTATAATCAGAAGGCATAGCATACATTTTCACCGCTATGCAGATGACACCCAACTTTATCTATCCATGAAGCCAGATACCAATTAGTTTGACCGAAAGGAATGTCTTAAAAGACAAAGACCTGGATGACCTCTAATTTTCTACTTCTAAATTCAAATAAAACTGAGGTTATTGCACTGGCCTGAAAATCAAAGACATATGGTATCTAACCAGATTCTTGTTCTGGATGGCATTACCTTAGCCTCCAGTAACACTGTGAGGAAACTTGAAGTCAAATATTAAACAAATATGTAGGACTGCTTTTTACCATTTGCTCAATATCTCTAAAATTAGAAATATCCTATCTCAGAGTGACACTAAAAAACTAGTGCATGCATTTAGTACATCTACGCTGGAGTATTTTTAATTGGTTTGTCATTAGGATGTCCTAAAAACTCCCTGAAAAGCCTCCACGTAATCCAAAATACTGCAGCAAGATTATGGACAGGAACTAGAAAGAGAGTGTACTGTATATTTCTCCAATATTGGCTTCCCTTCCCTGTTAAATCCAGAATTGAATTTAAAATCGGGCTTCTCATTTTTAAGCTCTTGAATACTCAGGTCGCATCTTATCTTAATAACCATATCACCCTATTAGAGCACTTCACTCTTGGACTGCAAGCTTACTTGTGGTTTCTGGAGTATTTAAAAGTAGAATGGGAGCCAGAGCCTTTGGTTTTCAGGCTTCTTTTTCTACTTTTGAACCAGCTTTCAACAACAACAACAGCCTCAAGGCAACAGTTGTTGCAATTTAGAGCTGTATGACTAAAATTGAATTAAATTAAATTGAGCATCCATCAGTGTTTGTGATTGTGGCATACTTTTTATTTAAATTTTACAAGGAGTTATAATAGATTTTCTATACTTTCCAGATATTATTCCAAATATTATTTAGTGTTTAATATTTAGCCTCAGTGGTGTTATCAGATAGAGAAAAACATTTATTGAGTATTAATCACCATTAATTGTATTAACTCTAAGTTTAGAACAAAGGATTGTGGTAAATATTAAACACTGACTATAACTGAGAGGCTAACATAAGAGTTACTTTACAGAAAAAAAGCAGACTATGTATAATCATGGTTTTGTAAGGCATTAAAATATATTGTAATGGACTGGATTACAAGTTAATCCAATTGTTGTGTTATTACTGTTTTCAGAATTGCCACACAGTTTTGGCAGATATGCTCCACACCTGCAAAGAAGTAATTTACTGAGTATCCTTGAAGGTGTAATAGTCTAAAACAGGAGTCTCAAACTCAAATGAGCCACGGGCCACTGCTGGCACCACCATCTCATTGGAGGGCCACTTTCATGTTCAAGTAGTACAAAAAACCCAAACAAACCAGAAAACACCCACTAATATTTCCTAAAATGTTGTATTTTGTTTGTTTGTTTTAAATTTCAAATATTGTATAACAAGACAAAACTGCAAACATGAAAGGAATTCTTTTTCTCACTCTTAACTGAAGCCTTTCATTGAACTACCAAATAAACAAATTGGTACGCTCTTTCTGGCCAAACACGTGACAGCACTTCTGCTATAATTTTGTTCATATTTAACAAAATAAAAATGCAGACGTAAGTGTACACATTAGTTTTTGACTCTCATTGAACTGGCACAGCCAATCCTTCCACGTGTGTGTACTCTCTTGCTACCTCAGCCAGGTCAACGGCTCCATACCGTAGTAAAGAGACCTCTGGCTAATATGTCGGGTTCTGTGTTGGGCTCATAGCCAGGAACTAGCTTTACTGTCTGGGTCAACTTTGCTAGTGAGAGACAGAGAGAGGTGTTGAAAGGCTGCTCCAACTGAACTCTATTGTTTCGGAGGAAAACACGAACACAGCGTACAGTCTAGTCTTAACAGCTTACTTACAACTGGGCTCGTCAAGCATTCTTTTTGGCTGGAGTGGTTGTTATTATATTTACATGCTTCCATCTCCTGTTTCTGGTCGGTGAGAACTCATACTTTTTGACTCCCCTTTTTCTCCCTCGCTCACACTCACACACATAACGGAGAGGCAGTCCCACACTATCTCCCTAAAGCACAGACTACACTGGCTACATTCTTAAAGGGCAATACCTGTAACACTCTGCTCACATTGCCTTCATATTAAATTATGTTTTGAATAATAATTTAAAAAAAATTCTTCACATCAATATGCAGTCTGCAAGTAGAGGGGCCGCAAGTTTGAGAACCCTGGTCTAGAGGCTGTTAAGCCTGTCAATTATATCAGCTACCTATGACAGAGAGTCTGTAGAACAACATGTGTTACTGTTCCAAATAAACTCAGAAACAGAATAACCGACTGTCTCTGTCTTCTGTTGGAGAGACACTACAATATAAATAAAAAGACCTGATGAAATTTGGCACAGACTATATCTTTATATTTCTATTTTGACTTGTAAGTTGTGCATGTTATTGCGGGTCTCTGTGTGTAAAATTTATTATTATTTCTATTATTATTATTAGCAACAACAAGACTAAATACAACGTCTTGAATAAACCTGTTCTTTTTTTCCATGTAAACTTTTATCTAATTCTTTTTATCAATTCTACTTCATGACCGAGACATGGATAAGCAGCAGAAAATGAATGGATGATTTCTTCTTCATCATATTGGTTACTAGTTTCATGTATTTTAAATTATGAGTATATATGTGAAAAAATGCACATATAGTTCTATGCAGCTCTGTAAAAATCCAAAACCGTCAACTGAAACAATGGCCAACATAAATCTGTCTCCTTACTGTTGAAATGTTATGATTCTGTGACTATTAGTTAAATAGTTTTACTTAGTTTGAGAAGGAAATCGAAATTACGGAGCCCCGCAGGGGACATGGGAGGGATCTCGCAAAAGTTTTGCGAGATCTCGCAAAACAAACTCGGGATCTCGCAAAGCTTTTGCGAGATCTCGCAAAAGTTTTAGCCGCATTCTTCCCGCTAGCTCGAAGCTAACGGGAGGTCGAGACCTACTACAGCCGGGAGGAACACCGCTTTCCCGGCACATCGTGCCTCGACCTCCCGGTCGGCTTCGAGCCGGCATCCGAAGAATGCGGCTAAAAGTTTTGCGAGATCCCGAGTTTCTTTTGCGAGATCTCGCAAAACTTTTGCGAGATCCCGAGTTAGTTTTGCGAGATCTCGCAAAAGTCCGTCTTAATTTTTTTTTCTCCCATGTCCCCTGCAGGGCTCCGTACTAAATGCATATTATGTCTCCATAAAAACAAACATCACGATTATTAAATAGTTCTCGTATGACCGTCCTACATGGCTAACTTTGCTTTGTAATGCACCAAAGTTAAAATGAAATGTCACCACACCTGTAACATTGCTGATCTGTCCCTCTGCACATCTTATACAGTCATAGCAGCAAACAGGCCTTCCTTTCTGGAGAACCTTGCGTGTTCCTGGGGGACATTTCTCACTGCAAACTGACACAGGAACCTGCATGATCAAGAAAATTAAACTGCATATGGACTTTAAGAAAAAAATGAAGTTCTCTGTCAAACAATTTCTTAATTTTGAAAGATCAAAACCAAAATACTGTAAAACAAATTAAATACATATTTATAAATTGAAAAAAATAAAACAAAAAACCCCAAAGTTGTATGAATGTGTACCTGCTTTGTGTTTCTTGGCCAAATTAAAGCCTTGTTTTGCAAATTTAGCTGTTTTTCTGGAGCCAATGATGTATCATAAAGACCAACTGTGACAAACTCCACAACGCCGTTTTCTCTTGGCTGCCAGTTTATAATTTCATACTTTGCTGCTGGATCTCCATTCTCATTAAAGTAAACCTCATCTCTTTCCTTTGTTGTGATGTGAATCTTTCGTATGTGTTGCAAAACCTAAGATAACATGCCAAAACTCAGTTACTTGCAATAGAGATATCTTGGACACCTAATGGTCAAAGATTATGAAAGACAAAATATTTTTTTAATTATGACAACAATGTTCGTGCTAATGTGATTTAATCTTTTAAGTTGGTGTAAAGCTCACCGTGAATGGATCTAGCTGCACATTTTTGTTACATGTTTTATTACAGCTGAGGATATTGTGAAGTGCATGTGCCACTGCATACACTGCTTTATATACATTATTAAAGATAGGCATGAGAGACATATCAGTGAAGCTGTTTTGAACTCCGTTCAGATCTTCATGTCCAGTACACTCTCTCTGAATGTCTGCTGATGATTTCAACTCCTTGAACTTACAACTAAATAGTGTCTCCCAGAACTCAATAAAGAGTTCATTATTAGATGAATTCAGTGGCTTAACATCCAGTATGAACTCTCTCAGGCCAGTGACATGTGCTTTAGGAATGGAAAGACCTATGGCACCATTCAGTATGTGATGTATATCCATTTTTGCTGTTTGTGAATCAAATATCCACGACTCAGTGCCTACCCACTGGTACCCAGACAAGTTATGGTATGAAAACTCATGTAGCAGCACATCCAGATCCACATGGGAAAGGAATGCAACAATTACCCTGGAGGTTGAAGCCTTTATAATTTCAATTATCTTTTGTATTTTCACATATGGATCTGTCCTAAAAAAAGATACAGAATACTCCAGACAGATGCCCAGCTGCTGTGCAGTTTCTGTGAAGGTGGCCATGCCATTATTTCCATAATCATTATTGGTTCGAATAGCTCCAACCCAAGTCCATCCAAAATGCTTGACCAAATGTGCCAGGGCTCTGCTCTGGTAGTAGTCACTGGGTATTGTTCTGAGGAAGGATGGGTACTTAGTTTTGTCACTGAGACAAGCACATGTGGCAAAGTGACTGATCTAAGAGAATAAAAATATTTTTTAAACATTATATATATCTTTATATATATATAAAATGTATAAAGAAAGAAGCCTACCCACCACTGGCAGAACAAATGGTCCAATAACAGTAGCTACTGCAATGGATGGAGAAGAAGAGGTCTCTCCTATTATCGCCTGCACATGTGCAGGTCTGGTACATGGTGCCTTCGGGGGTACAGACACAATTTCATTTCCATTAGCCAAAGCCAGTGTGACACCTACACTTCTGGCCACAGATCCACAAGTATCATAGATTTTATAGCCCACAGAGATTCCTGGCAGTAGGTCTGTACTGTTATTAATCTCCTCAATTGCAAAAAGCATAGTCTGTGCAAATTGGAAATCTCTGAAATTTAAACTTGAGACATTTACAAATAATTGGAATTGCATCACATTTTCCCTTAAAACTTGGAAAAAACATTTCAAAGGATGTTTAAAGCCAAGAATTGATGAATTTCTTAAATGACTGTATTAAATTCATTTCTTATCATTTACCTGGTACATTGTAGTGGCATTGGTTTGTGTGTGTAGTTGTCCATTCTGTCTTCCCAGCTGCTGTGAAAAGAGAACATCCCCCCTAATATAAAATCCCCATCTTTTGATAGGACTGGGTTCCCAGAATCACCTCTCTGCGTGCACACTGGGTCCTCAGCTTGAGAAAAAGAAGCCATCAATAATAATTGGAGAAGTGCCCACCCCTGCTCTGGCCATCTGTGTGAGGATGCCAAGTCTAGAGCTAAACCACTTAATGCCATTATAAATGCCTTCGTGTAAATGAAAGACTTGCACTGATATTTATACCTTCTGGTGCAACCTAAGATGTAATAACAGAAGAGAGATGATGCATTCTCAGGTTGAGGAAGAGGAGGAACATGTCCAATTATACAATTTTATGGAGGTTACTTTTTGTAAAAGAAGGAAATGCAGTTTAGGTGTGTAGGTATGTAATATGTAGTTATAATACAAAAAGTGATTCACTATAAATAAATATGCACTGAAAAATTATGAAATTATAGTGGCTTCTTCCTACAGTAAGTGACAAAAAAGTTGTTATTATTACTTTCTTAGAAAACACATACTTATTTATTAATTCAATTAAAATAATTGAGCTGCCTACTTTATTTACTTCACTTTATATTGTATTTTCAGGCTGCTCTGAGAGCTTTGTGTAAGTCACATTCACCCATTCACACACCTACATTCATATTAGTGATGCAATATTATATATCAATCTTAAAACAACTGTATTTCTCACAGTTGGGCAACTGATGGGTCAGATCGATTCAGTTTGATGTTTTTCTGTGTTTTCTACAATAAAGATTACCAGCAGTCTACCAGTTGCTAGAAGGGGAGAAGCTAATACTAAAAAATCGACAGTTTGGAGGTATTTCAGGCTGTCAGTATCAACAATTTCACTTTTTCTTTATAGTAATTTGTGTTTACAGTGGTTCCCTCTCCAACTGCAACAACTAGCTACCAATTTGATTTTCTTCACTTCACCCGTCTTTTGTCTGTGTGAGGAAGTAAAATCACAATGAAACTGAGAAGAGAAAGAGTATAAATTTAGCAATAAAGACTCACACTCTTAGTTGCAATGAAACACTTAAAAATAAAAATTACAAAAATGTAATTTTAACGATTGCTTTCTTAAAAAAAATTTCTAATCTACTTGTGTTCATAAAGTGTAACAGCAACTGCAATATTTTATATCATTACAAAACAGCATAGTACCTTATTCCACATCTTAGTTGTATTTCACACATAATGATAAAATAACACTGTTAATAACATTTAACCAGAAAGAAAAAAATATAATTCTTGTGTTTAATCCAGGCTAACTTTCTAAAGCACCAAATTCTGCTGCATCCATTTTTCTGTTTTCTCTTTTCTTCTTTCTTTTCCAACAATGCCTAGCACCCTCTTTTGGTCATTTGGAAAATTGTGGTCTTACACCTACCCTACCCTACCTACCTACCTACTAGCGTAATTTAATACGTTATAATAATATACAACATAATGTTTTATAGTATTTCTGGTTACACAATGAAAATTGTTTACATAGTCACATTACTAAAAATTTTTTTAACACATACTGTTCTGAATGTGAATAAATCATAAAGCAACAATCTGTTACATTTAAAAAAATTAATAAATAAAAGAAAAAAAAGCATCAAAGGACTTGAAAGTGTGCATAAGACAACTAAACTGCGTGCTGACAGAATTATTTCCATGGTAATGAAAAACTGAAGACAACACAACATCTAACCAAATTAAGAAAGCTCTCGAGTAGGTTGGTGCATTATTATTAGTGTCTAGGAACGGGACTTAAGAACAGATTCCCAGAAGTCCAGTTCCTTGGAACTGTTAAGTCTGCTTGTCTCTCGATCCCGTTTATTGATTCCACTTGTACTTCTGCTACAGTGAGCTAATTTGAGTTTCTGCTCCAGAGAAGGAAAATAGCGGCACAGTCTACAGTATGGATATGTACATTACTTTTATTTTTATCATACAAAAAGATGAGAGCACAACAGTAAAGTGCAAACATTTTCAGAAAAAAAAACAATACAATTTTGACTCTTTGCTAGCACCTGCACAGTGAGCATCATGTTGAATATTATTACACAGGAAAAAAACAACTACAGGGAGTGCAGAATTATTAGGCAAATGAGTATTTTGTCCACATCATCCTCTTCATGCATGTTGTCTTACTCCAAGCTGTATAGGCTCGAAAGCCTACTACCAATTAAGCATATTAGGTGATGTGCATGTCTGTAATGAGAAGGGGTGTGGTCTAATGACATCAACACCCTATATCAGGTGTGCATAATTATTAGACAACTTCCATTCCTTTGGCAAAATGGGTCAAAAGAAGGACTTGACAGGCACAGAAAAGTCAAAAATAGTGAGATATCTTGCAGAGGGATGCAGCAGTGTCAGAATTGCAAAGCTTCTGAAGCGTGATCATCGAACAATCAAGCGTTTCATTCAAAATAGTCAACAGGGTCGCAAGAACCGTGTGGAAAAATCAAGGCGCAAAATAACTGCCCATGAACTGAGAAAAGTCAAGCGTGCAGCTGCCAAGATGCCACTTGCCACCAGTTTGGCCATATTTCAGAGCTGCAACATCACTGGAGTGCCCAAAAGCACAAGGTGTGCAATACTCAGAGACATGGCCAAGGTAAGAAAGGCTGAAAGACGACCACCACTGAACCAGACACACAAGCTGAAACGTCAAGACTGGGCCAAGAAATATCTCAACACTGGTTTTTCTAAGGTTTTATGGACTGATAAAATGAGAGTGAGTCTTGATGGGCCAGATGGATGGGCCCGTGGCTGGATTGGTAAAGGGCAGAGAGCTCCAGTCCGACTCAGACGCCAGCAAGGTGGAGGTGGAGTACTGGTTTGGGCTGGTATCATCAAAGATGAGCTTGTGGGGCCTTTTCGGGTTGAGGATGGAGTCAAGCTCAACTCCCAGTCCCACTGCCAGTTTCTGGAAGACACCTTCTTCAAGCAGTGGTACAGGAAGAAGTCTGCATCCTTCAAGAAAAACATGATTTCCATGCAGGACAATGCTCCATCACACGCGTCCAAGTACTCCACAGCGTGGCTGGCAAGAAAGGGTATAAAAGAAGAAAAACTAATGACATGGCCACCTTGTTCACCTGATCTGAACCCCATTGAGAACCTGTGGTCCATCATCAAATGTGAGATTTACAAGGAGGGAAAACAGTACACCTCTCTGAACAGTGTTTGGGAGGCTGTGGTTGCAGTTTTCAAAAATACCCATGTAGGTGCAGACGTAGCGTAAAAGAGTTAGTAGTTTATTTTCTTACTACCTGTAGATTACTTGTATTTGCTTATTTGTTTACTAAATGTTTGAGGTGTGAAATAAACCACAATTGAGCAAAATATGCGTGTGTGTGGTTGGAGGATGTGCGTGTGCGTGCGAGGGGGGCGCGAACATTTTTCTGTAAAACAAAGGGGGGCCCAGCGAAAAAAGTTTGGGAACCCCTGGCCTAACCTAACATATGAAACAGGAAAAGGCCGCCGTGTAATCTCTTTATTTCAAAAAAGCATGTGTATTCTGAATACCACCTTTTTAAACTGTAAATGTAACAGAATACAGTTACTCATATATTGTATTTTAAATACATAACGGCGGTACATGTATTCCGTTACTCCTAATGTAAAGAGTCACTTTGACCATGAGCACCACAGCAGCCATTGTGTTCCAGTCCAACACAGTGCTTTATTTTGAATCCATTACTGCTTACCCTGCACTAAACTCCATGCAACCTTTAAATAAAAATCTACCTGCAGCACGTCTTACAACATGAAAAAACATAATGTCACATGTACAGACACAAAGTCCAAAACACGAGGACTTACTAATAAGGTTTAAATTTCCAATAATCAAATACCAATCAGAATGTCTCTTCTTCCTCTCCTGTCCTGTCTTTCTTATCTTACTCTATATCAAACTTTTTTCGTTAGGCCCTCCTTTCTTTTACAAGAAAAATGTTTGTTTTTTTTGAAAACGCAGCTTTTTCTGTCATGGTTTGCTGTGTGGCAGGCAGGAGAAGGACCCAAGATGCAGACTCACAGACACGGGGATAAACTCAAAAAACACAGCTTTATTGCTGGCCACGAGAAGTAATACAAAATAACCTAAAACTGGGAAAACTAAAGCATGAGCTGTACAAGGAACCGAACCACGGGGAGAATTACACACAACATGAGGGAGAACGCGACGCCGAACAGAGGGAGACTCAGACAGAAATACACAGAGGGTAAACGAGGAAAGTGGGCACACACGGGGAACACAGGTGACACTGATAATCATAACGAGACAGGGCGGGGTGAACTGAACATGACATGTACCGGCACAGAGGTTCAGACAGGAGGAGAGAGAGCACGGGGAAAACACAGACATAACGGGCTGGGGAAACATGAAACAACCACAAAGGGAGACGAGGGCTCATAAATACATAGAGGGCACACAGGGGGGAGAGAGAGCACGGGGAGAACTTAGACATAATGGGCAGGGGAAACATGGAATAAAACATAAGGAGAGACGAGGGCTCACAGATACACAGAGGGGCACACAGGGGGTAAAAGCCATGAAGGGAAAACACTTAGGGAACAACACAACAGGGCAACTCACAAAACATGGCCTAAATAAGGAACGAAATACAAAAATACAAGGAACTAAGAATACTGGGCCCACATGGCCCAGGACCATGACATCACCCCCCCCTAAAGGGCTGGCTCCCGACAGCCCAAACCCGAAAAACAAAACAAAAACAGAAAACAACCCACCCAGGGCGGGAGGCGGGGGACCAGGACAGAGGGACCAGAACGGGAAACAAAACAAACAACAGAAAACACAGGAGCACATGACCATAGTCCAAATAAAGTTCAGGGGGCCGACCCAGAGCCCACAGGCACAAGAGTTCACGGGTCACACGGTCGGGGGGCCGACCAGGCGGGTGGCACAGGTGACAGAGCTGGTCCGGAGGCCGGCCGTGCGGAAGGCAGCGGCGGCGGCAAAGGAGACGACGGAGCAGTTCAGGGGGCCGACCGCGCCGAAGGCAGCGGCGGCGGCGAAGGAGACGACGGAGCAGTTCAGGGGGCCGAGCACGGAAGGCAGCGGCGGCGGCGAAGGAGACGACGGAGCAGTTCAGGGGGCCGGCCGCGCCGAAGGCAGCGGCGGCTCTCCAGTCTCAGGCGTGCTGGCCGTGGCCTGGTGGGCACAGGACCAGACGAGGCAGGACCAGACGGTGGCGATGCGGGGGCCGGACCAGGCGTCGCTGCAGAGGCTGGGGCCGGACCCGGCGAGGATAACGACGCGGATGAAGCTGGACCAGGCGAAGCACAGGCTGAGGCTGGGCCAGACGAGGACGAAGACTCTGAGGCTGGAGCTGCAGCAGACGAAGACTCGGAGGCTGGAGCTGCAGCAGACGAAGACTCGGAGGCTGGAGCTGCAGCAGACGAAGACTCGGAGGCTGGAGCTGCAGCAGACGAAGACTCGGAGGCTGGAGCTGCAGCAGACGAAGCACAGGCTGGAGCTGCAGCTGACGAAGCACAGGCTGGAGCTGCAGCTGACGAAGCACAGGCTGGAGCTGGACCAGGAGGAGCAGAAGCAGAAGGTGGCTGGGTGGGCTCCTCGGGCCCTCCAGCTGACGTGACGCGAAGCGGTGGCGTCGCCGCAGGGTGCCAGATAGGCACACCTGGGAGTCCAACAGCAGACGCAGGACAAACAGTTATGAAGGCCCCTGGCTGGACTAGGAGCTGAGGAAACACAGGCTGCTGAGGCACAAACCCAGAGAGAGAGAGAGCAGGTAAAAAACAGTCCATAGGACTTAACAGCTTAACACAAGAAACCATGAAGTGGACAGTGGTAGGGACCACCAGTTCTGAGCCAGCAATCATTAGGTTCCCAGAGTCTACATCAGTCCGAAGGGGCTCAGAGGTTACTAGCCCAGTCTGTGTAGTCCTAGGAGAGGTCAACATAAGCTGGTTGGACTCAACCGGTGGTAGTGTGCGGCTCAGAGGAGCTGGTTCGACCATACGGAAAACAAAGACCGCCACTCGATCCACAAAAACAAAGCTTAGATCACCAGGAGCTGACTCCTGGAAAAACAGTAGATACACAGATATGGACCTAACCATTGGCACCGTGGTAGCATGACTGTGGTGTGTTGGATGGACGTGTTTGTTGGAACCCGTACCCGCAGTGATCTGTGGCTGCAGAGTGTTAACCCTATTGAGTGGAGAGACAGATACAGGTGAAACGGTACGTGAACCATTAACTGAAGCAGGTGACGCTTCAGGCTGAGAGAGGGTGGTTATGACATTGTTCGGGGCCAAAACCCTATCTAGTGACGAGTTCATAGAGGCAGGAGAAAATGGTGTCACATAAATCCTGACCCCAGCTTCCATCTCCTGAGTGGTGGTTATGGTGCTGGAGCAAAACAGTTCAGAACCACCTGGTTTGTTATCTATGGGGAGACAGGAGACGTGTTGCGACATTACAGTGTCCTGGTCACCATGATTTGCTGTTATGTGTGCATCTTGGTAACATGCTAGGGGTTCATGACCAGTGTTCACAGTCTCTGGTTCGTGAAAAGCAAGTGTAGCTAGGCACACCGGAGCACTAGCTATGCTTTCGTTGCCTTCATTCAGTGACTGATGGAGGAGCAGGGCCGGCTCAGGAGGGAAGAGAGAAACCACAGGCAACTCAGATTTAGTTGGAACTGCAGACACGGAAAGAGACACCAAAGGAAACACCTCCCTACTGCTATTAAAACCAAAGGCGGTGGGAAACCTTGTCAGTCTGTGAATCAAGTCTGTGGTCCCTGCCGGGTTGAGTGAAGCGGGAGCGGAACTGTCTCTGGCCTGCGGCTCGGTGAACGGCTCATTGCTAGCCACCTCACCGGCTAAGTCCGTAGCCTCCTCACATGCCTTCTGCTCAGAGGTAACTTGGAGCGACTGGACAGTTTCACTCACCTCCGAGCGTCGGGCGATGCGGTGGCAACGCGAACGCCGTTTTCTTTTGGCCGTGGGCCCCGTAGACGTGGGAGATGGAGGCTCCTGAGGCGTCGCAGCGGCTGAGGAGGCGGTAGTTAGCGGAGTGGCAGGCGGAAGTCCCAGGCAACTCCGGGGGCCCCCAAGGGCTAGCCGTGTCCCGCGGAAAACCTCATCGTAGGGGGGAGCGAGCCATGGCTCCTCTCGTAGCTCTTCCTCCGGTTGCGCGCATACGGCGCGCTGCCGCTCCTCGAGGTCGGAATCCGCGCCCCCCACAGCCACCTCGTGTTGCTCAGTGGAGGGCAGAACGGGCCGTGGCGGTGCGCGACAGCGGCGGGAACGCCGTTTCCTCTTAGGGGCAGCCGTGGGCTCAGCCTGGCCTTCCGTGGCGACCGGCTCCTCGCCCTCAGACCACATCCGTGCCAGGCAGGAAGCAGGAGACGAGTAGCCCGATCGCGGCGGCGAGGGGGGGTGGTCGGTCTGTGGTGGGACAGCTGACGAGAGCTCCTCCTCGGTGATAAGCCAGGGCTTCCAACGGAGCTCGTCCTCCCGATACGCCCGTAACACCTGCTGCCGCTCCTCTTCACCGAAGTCGCTGGCCTCTGGCATCTCCATGCGCCACGTAGTGTAGACAGGCGGTGGCGGAGATGTAGAAGCCGATGAGAAGCGAACAGGCGGCGTAACGGTGGTGAGCCCCATGGTCCCGATCCTGACCGTTTCTGGTTCTTTCTGGGACAGCTGCCCCGGACGGATGCCCACGGCGGACACAAGAAAGTCCTGGATGTGGGGGCGCAGCGCGCCGAATAGCCACGGGAGCCCGGACACCATCCGCTGAAGACGGACGGCTACGGTCTCCCGGTATTCGCCTCGAGGTAGCGTCGCCCATTCCTCACAGTGGTATTCCACCGTGTAGACCAAGTCGTCCTGGAGGTCCGCGGAGGGGTTGTGAGCTGCTGGGTCCAGTTCGGGGTCGCGTTCTTCTGTCATGGTTTGCTGTGTGGCAGGCAGGAGAAGGACCCAAGATGCAGACTCACAGACACGGGGATAAACTCAAAAAAAACAGCTTTATTGCTGGCCACGAGAAGTAATACAAAATAACCTAAAACTGGGAAAACTAAAGCATGAGCTGTACAAGGAACCGAACCACGGGGAGAATTACACACAACATGAGGGAGAACGCGACGCCGAACAGAGGGAGACTCAGACAGAAATACACAGAGGGTAAACGAGGAAAGTGGGCACACACGGGGAACACAGGTGACACTGATAATCATAACGAGACAGGGCGGGGTGAACTGAACATGACATGTACCGGCACAGAGGTTCAGACAGGAGGAGAGAGAGCACGGGGAAAACACAGACATAACGGGCTGGGGAAACATGAAACAACCACAAAGGGAGACGAGGGCTCATAAATACATAGAGGGCACACAGGGGGGAGAGAGAGCACGGGGAGAACTTAGACATAATGGGCAGGGGAAACATGGAATAAAACATAAGGAGAGACGAGGGCTCACAGATACACAGAGGGGCACACAGGGGGTAAAAGCCATGAAGGGAAAACACTTAGGGAACAACACAACAGGGCAACTCACAAAACATGGCCTAAATAAGGAACGAAATACAAAAATACAAGGAACTAAGAATACTGGGCCCACATGGCCCAGGACCATGACATTTTCTATGCGTTTGGGACTTTCGTCCACACATAAACGGCGTTTCGAATCACCGAAAACTGAGATTTTTTTAAAACTCCTTTTTTGCGTTTACGTGTGAACGAGGAATACAGAGTTCGTCACACAACCTCAAAGGTGTGTGCCTTTTTTCACGTCATGCTGTGCGCACGTTATTGTTTACATGAGATGAATTGCAGAATGGCAGATAGAGACAAAATATTGTTACTGTTAATCTGACTATCTTCAGGTTTTACACGCTTACATATACACACGCAGTTACTGTCCCCCCATTTAGAAAGGCAGAGGCATCATGGTGTAATTATTTTATGTGTAGTTGTTTTTTTCCTGTGTAATAATATTCAACATTGCTATCAATACATTTTTCAACATATGCCTCTCTGTGCAACATGGGCTTAAAAACGTCAACAACTGTAGGATACTGTTTAGACAGACGGGACAAATCGTGACAGGATCAGCCTGATATTATTTGTATCCCACTGTAACTTTACTGTATAAAGACTTAACATCTCCAAAATGTCAGGAGTAGTTAGTTATTACAACAAGTGATTGTGAACTAAAAACCAAGAATGTGGGATACTGTTTGTCTGTGATTTGAACAGCCCAACGCGTGCTCCCGACGCAGGGAAAACCAATTAAGCAGGGGAGACCTACCTTGGCACTTGTGCAGGTGAAGCCAAAGGGAAGGTATGCTTCACAATATTTTCTAGTCTTTGGCTTAGAATGAAGTTGGTTTGGAAACATATTCAGCTATGCTTCATCTCCTGCTTTGCGTTTGTGTGGGCGCCCCGTGCTAGCAGTGTCCAAGCAATTGTTTGTTTGTTTTTTTTCCTTTTTCATAGCGCTGCCTCCCCCCCCCTCCTGCAATGGCTCGGGCGGGCTTTGGAAAGCTCTGCTCTACAGTATCTCTGAGTGAAGTTACTTCTTTTTCTTTTTGCTCCCTGTGAAATAGTGATGGTAAATTTGATTCTTTTTACTGAATCGAGTTTTAATGAATCACTCACCAAAGTGAATCTGTTTTTTTGAGTCACTGAGTCAGTCGACCAGAGAGTGCAAAAAATATACATTTTCACTCAAACTTAATTTGTTTCTCTTTTCATGTAAATCCTACTGCTAAGATGAATGATTCTAAAAGAAAACAACTATTTTATAGAGCAAAAAAGAGCAAAAACATTTCTAAAATTAAGCAATTTCGTATCAAAATTGCTTAATAAACATTTATTTATTTTTATTTTAATATATTTTTATTTTTTATTTTATTAGTATTTTCCTTAAATGTGTTAAAAATATATTTTCTCATCTAAATGTCCACTGAGCTGTGAGCCAGGGGGCGGTAATGTGCCTTAACAGTGGTTGCCAACCAAGAAGAAGAAGAAGCTGTGAGCCAGGAGGGAGGGGGTGAGTGATTCGTTCGCTCTATGATTCAGCACAGGAGGGAGGGGGTGAGCGAGTCCTGAGTGATTCGCTTACGATTCAACACAGGAGGGAGGGGGTTAGCGAGTGAGTGATTCATTCGCTCTATGATTCAGCACAGGAGGGAGGGGGTGAGCGAGTCCTGAGTGATTTGCTTACGCTTACGATTCAGCACAGGAGGTAGGGGGTTAGTGAGTCCTGAGTGATTCGCTTAGGCTTACGATTCAGCACAGGAAGGGAGGGGGTGAGTAGCTCAAATGTGCTGTTAGCATGTTAGCAGAGCGATGCTACTGTGAACCGAGGAGCTATTTTCTTGATGTGAGCTTGTACTCAGGGTTTTTTCTTCAAGTTCAGAGCAGAATTTTTTTTGTTATGTTACTGGATGTTGTGTTTTTCTCCACAATTTTAATTATAAGCTAGATACATTGCTGCTAACAGCAACAGGGATGAGTCAGTGAGTTAGTTGGGCTTGTGAATCATGATTCATGAGTCAGTAAAGTGATTCTCGAGTATTGAACGATTCGTTCATGATTCGCGCATCACTACTGTGAAATACAGCTGCTGTAAATTTAGCTAGCAGACACACAGTGCAACAAACAGAAATGCTCCATTTGAAATTACCTGCTACTTTTTGCTCCTCTCACTCCTATTTTGAAGCGCTAGTTGAATGCAACTGTACGTTGGCCCCTAGAGACAAAGCACGTAAAAACTCCAAAACACTTGCAAACTCCAAAACACTTGCAAACTAAAAAACACATGCAAACTCCAAAACACGTACAAACTCCAAAACACTTGCAAACTAAAAACACATGCAAACTCCAAAACACGTACAAACTCCAAAACACTTGCAAACTAAAAAACACATGCAAACTCCAAAACACGTACAAACTCCAAAACACTTGCAAAATCCAAAACACTTGCAAACTCCAAAACACGTACAAACTCCAAAACACTTGCAAAATCCAAAACACTTGCAAACTAAAAAACACGTACAAACTCCAAAACACTTGCAAAATCCAAAACACGTACAAACTCCAAAACACTTGCAAAATCCAAAACACTTGCAAACTCCAAAACACGTACAAACTCCAAAACACTTGCAAAATCCAAAACACGTACAAACTCCAAAACACTTGCAAAATCCAAAAGACTTGCAAACTCCAAAACACGTACAAACTCCAAAACACTTGGAAAATCCAAAACACTTGCAAACTAAAAAACACATGCAAACTCCAAAACACGTACAAACTCCAAAACACTTGGGGTTTCTGGAATATTATGTTTTTGTTCCTGCAAACACTTTTTATGCAGTTTTTGCAAAGCTATATGTGGAAGGAAACCGTGACCTAGGACAAGCTGATGGCATAAGATGTAAGTACAACTCCTCCGGTTTCATATGCAAAAAAAATTATTGCGCTAGCTTATGTGGTTGCAGTGCTACCGCGATTTAAAAATAGTTATGCAAAACAGAGCGTGCCCGCTCCGACTGGTTTTAAAGGGTTAAGAAAAGTGTTTTGTGTAATTTGTGTAATACATTACTTTTGTAACGGTCATGGGTTGGTGACCCAGTGTTTTGTGTTATTATTAATATTTGATTTCATCATAGTTTATTATTAATAGTCTTTTTGGTTTATGGTATTGTATTTCTAGCTATCTAGTTCTTCTTTGGGGTTTCTAGTTCTTGGGTTTTGTTCCTGTGCCCCTCATGTTTAGTGTAGGCGTAGTTCTGTCTTCATGTTTATTTTCTTGTTCCCCAGTTAATCCTGTCCCCGTGCTCCATGTTCCCTCTGTTCAGTGTCAAGTCCATGCCTCTGTGCCTGTCATATGTTTCCTGTTTTCTTTTGATATTCCCTGTACTGTGTGCACTGTGTCTGGTTTTGCTTCCCTTGTCTCGTTAGGTCTGACTTGTCCCAGTTGTGTTACCCATATGGAAAAGATATATATAAATCTTATAAAGTTTGTATCTGTCTTGTGTGAAACTTGTATGAAAAGCATATAAGTGTGAAAACAGATATAAGATCCCTTGAAAAATTATATAATGAAACTTGTATGTTTTGGATACTTACTAAAACAATATATGAAAGTAATGCGAAAGTGGCCACTTTCATGAGTAAATCACGTAAGCCTTATATGATTTACTCATGAAAGTGGCCACTTTCATGAGTAAATCACATATAAGTTTTTACTATTTCTTTTCCGTATGGGTACCACCTGTTCCCCATCCTCTTGTTGTCCTGCTTGTGTATTTAAGTCCTGTGTTTCTTTCTGTTAGTTGTTGTGTTGTACCTTCATTGTGCTGCGTTTTCTCCTCTGTGCTTATGGTAACATTCTGGTTCTCTGTTCCTGGTTTTCTTTTCTAGTTTTCCCAGCTGTCTGATTAGAGTTTTGTGCTTTGAGTTTCTAGTTTGAGTTATCTTGTATTTCATGTTTGAGTTTTTCTAGCAAATAAAGCTGTCGCTTTGAGTTTAATTTTTGGGCCTGCATTTGGGTCCTTCCTCCTGCCTTTCACAGAGCGCACACCATGACAACTTTTTTGAGCAATGACTCTAACAACACTCACAATAAAGAGGAGAAATACCTCCACGTGGACAAACTTGTGCTATGTCTTTGATATCCTGCTTTGAGATGGTGGTGACTCTTAAAGTAGAGCCAAGTAGAGTAGGTTTGGGAAAGCTGAAGTCAGCTGAGAGTGAAGAAGTCACTTGGATGAGTGACAAAACATTTCTCCTACTGAAAACACTATGTCCAATGAACAGAATCAACTTTTTGATAGTAGATGGTAGAAGCAGTCTGCATGCCTACATGCATGGTTATATACACCTGTGATTGAAACACCTAAATTCAATAATTTCGATGAGTGAGCGTGAATACTTTTCGCAATATGACCATATTAATGTCACTGGTATATTCATATGCATTTTAAAAATACAATCTTTGTAACCGAAGGATGAAGTGAACTGTTGTTTGAATATCCAAACCATTGCTTACATATTGTTTTATTTATTTTTTTCAGAAAGATGATTATGGAGCTCCCTTTCCCATCATGTTCTTTTTTGTGTTCCTTTCTGGTTTCAGTAAGATGATATAACATTTGGGGAAAAAAATGCAAATCAGCAGTCCAAAACTGGAGGCAAGAATAGCAAATATTTCTACAGCAACACTGAACTTCCCTGGAGAGCTGACATACGCTGGGATAAATGTGATCCACACTGCACAAAATATCAGCATGCTAAAGGTGATAAACCTGGCTTCATTAAAATTATCAGGCAGTTTCCGAGCCAGAAAAGCAAAAATAAAACATAAGAGAGACAAAAGTCCAATGTAGCCAAGCACAGCCCAATAACCTACAACAGAGCCCAAAGCACACTCTAAGGTAATCTTATCTTTAAATTCTTTGAAATTCTTAAATGGAAAAGGCGGAGAAATTGTTAGCCAGATGACACATATGAATACTTGTATAAGAGTGAAACCTGTAACACAGAGTCTCTGCTGTGCAGGTCCAAACCATTTCATTACATTGCTCCCTGGACGTGAAGTCCGGAAAGCCACTAAAACAACCATTGTTTTCCCCAGAACACAAGAGATACAAAGGACAAAGGTGATGCCAAATGCTACATGTCGCAGCATGCAAGACCATTCAGAGGGCTGACCAATGAATGTCAGAGAACACAGGAAACACAATGTCAAAGAGAAGAGCAGCAGGAAGCTCAGCTCAGAATTGTTTGCCCTCACAATAGGAGTTTTCCTGTATTTGAAGAATATTAATGCCACACCAGTAGTCATGCATGTTCCAAATAAAGATGCAGCAGTCAGGAGTGCTCCCATAATTTCTTCATATGATAGAAACACTGCCTCTTTCTTAATACAGGCATCTTTTTTCTGATTTGGCCAAAACTCAGGGAGGCATCTCACACAGCTGACAGAATCTGCAAATTGATAATGAACCAGATGTTACACTTCATGAGTAGATTTTTCACTTTTCCCCAAGTGCATAATTTTCAGTGTTTACATCTACTTTATCCTATATCATTTCTACAATTACTCTAGTAAGCTACTGATGTCACACAATCATAAAGAGAAGAAGCAACATGTTTCCTGACATTTCTTCACTTTCTCATCAACATAGCAGATGATGCATTTCTTACATTGCTCCAGTTTCTACTCTGCACCTAGCCAAATATAGAGCATACAAAAATGAAAAGAGATCAACCTACAAACCCATGTTATCTGCTGAGTTGACTGTTTTGTTATATTTTTTTTATTTCTATTAACGTTGAAGATTTGGTGTCACCTGGAGTTGACTCTTGAACTGTGAAAAGACATCTGGCATAGGTCTTTTTGTCTGTTTCTTTTTTATAAGGTGTATAAGGTGTATTTTACTGGCTTTGGGGGATATGTGAATTAAACAAAAATGCAAAGCCTGCCTCACTAACTTCTAAAGTTTCTGTTAGAGCACAAAACCTGTAATGTTGCTGATCTCGCCATCTGCACATCTTATACAGTCATAGCAGCAAACAGGCCTTCCTTTCTGGAGAACCTTGCGTGTTCCTGGGGGACATTTCTCACTGCAAACTGACACAGGCACCTGTATGGATAAATGCACAATGACTACAACAAAAGTCCCTGTATCATTTGAGCTTTATTTTTCATTGCCTCAAATTCAAACCAAATTCAAACATTCAAAATTGAAATTGTAGCTTTTAATTACGGTTTTAATTATTTTCTAATACCTTACCTGCTTTGTGTTACTTTCCCAAATTAATGAGTTATTTTGCAAAGTCAGCTGTTTGTCTGGAGAAAGTGATGCATCGTAAAGACCAACTGTCACAAACTCCACAATACTGTTTTTTCTTGGCTGCCAGTTTATAATTTCATACTTTGCTGCTGGATCTCCATTCTCATCAAAGTAAACCTCATCACCTTCTTTTGTTTTGAAATAAATTTTTAGAATGCGCTGCAAAATCTAAGAAGACAAGCAGTCTGTTAATTTATTGAATCTCATTTTGTAACACAGACAGCACAACTGCTACTTTTTGTTCAAATGTAACCTCACCATGAATGGATCTAGCTGCACATTTTTGTTACATGTTTCATTACAGCTGAGGATTTTGTGAAGTGCATGGGCCACAGCATACACTCCTTTGTAGACATTGTTAAAGATAGACATAAGTGACATATCAGTGAAACTGTTTTGAACTCCAGTCATATCTTCATGTCCAGTGCACTCCCTCGGATTTTCTGCTGTTGAGTTCAACTCCTTGAACTTACAACTAAATAGTGTCTCCCAGAACTCAATAAAGAGTTCATTATTAGATGAATTCAGTGATTTTACATTCAGTATAAACTCTTTCAAGCCACTGACATGTGCTTTTGGAATTGAAAGACCAATGGCACCATCTAGTATGTGATGTATATCCATTGCAGCTATTTGGGAATCAGATATCCAAGACTCACTGCCTACCCACTGGTACCCAGTTAGGCCATGGACAGACAGTTTATTTATTAGCACATCCATATCCATGTGTGAAAGAAAGGCAATGATCACCTTGGAGGTTGAAGCCTTTATAGTTTCAATGATCTTTTAAATTTTTTCATAGGGATCTGTCCTAAAAAAAGATACAGAATACTCTAGACAGATGCCCAGCTGCTGTGCAGTTTCTGTGAATGTGGCCATGCCATTATTTCCATAATCATCATTGGTTCGAATAGCTCCAACCCAAGTCCATCCAAAGTACTTGACCAAATGGGCCAGGGCTCTGCTCTGGTAGTAGTCACTTGGTATTGTTCTGAGGAAGGATGGGTACTTGGTTTTGTCACTGAGACAAGCACATGTGGCAAAGTGACTGATCTAAAAGAAAGGAAAAAGAACTCATTCACATGGAAAAACACAAAGAATGATATATATTGATAAAGTGGAACAATAAAGGCAAATGGTTTTTGTTGGGGTTTTTTTTTTCCAGAAATTCTTACATTTCTACCAATCCTACCTACCATTGGTATATAAAATGGCCCAATTACAGTTGATATTGCCATGCAAGGAGATGAAGAAGTCTCTCCCAAAATGGTCTGCACTGATGCAGGTCTGGTACAGGGTACTCCAGACACTGCAGAAAAAAATTCATTACCATTTACTAAGGCAAGTGCAACTTTTATACCTCTGGCAATGGAGCCACAAGTATCATACATTTTATAGCCCAGAGAGACTCCTGGCAGTAGATCTGAACTGTTGTTAATCTCCTCAATGGCAAAACGCATAGCCTGGGCAAACTGGAACTCTCTGAAATTCAAACTTGATCCAAACAGTAAATAATTGATATAATATTTAGTTTCACATTGAAGAAGACACAGAACATTGTTAAATGTCACTCAGTTAAAATCAATCCGTCAGTAACACAACTGAAATACATGAATATCTAAACCAGAATGAGACAAAAGACCTGACACCTTTTTTTTTTGGAGACCACTTTTAGATATTTCAAAATTGAATAAATTTTTGCAATGTTATACCTGGTACATTGCAGTGGTAGTGGTTTCTGCATGTAGTTATCCTTTCTGTCTTTCCAGCTGCTGTGAAAAGAGAACATCCCTCCTAGTATAATATCCCCATTCTTAGACAGTTGGGGGTTCTCAGGGTCCCCTCTTCTCTTGCATATCTCCTCACTATGAGAGAAACACGCTACCAATAACAGTTGTAAAAATGCCCACCCCTGTTCTGGCCATTTCTGCGTAGATGGCATGCTGTCTGGAAAACCTAAACCACTGGGTGGCATTATATGGCACTGTATACAGTAAGACTTGTATTTATACATTTTAAAGTAGCAAAAATTAATCCCTGTGGAACAAAAAGGTGGGGTGAGAGGAGTAACTCTGTGATATACTATAGTCTTATTCAAAATATATTCTATATGTGCTTAAATCCCAAATACGTATTTGTTATCAATTTTTTAATTGACTGAGATACAGTTTAAACTACATTTTCTTTAACTTTAATTAGACTCAAGAGAATCTGATTTAGTGCTGGCTCAAAACAACAACCTGCTTTCTGATTTAGGGCTGGCTCAAAACAACAACCTGCTTTGTTATCTTATATGCAATGTTTTTCTAAACAAAGGAATATCCTGCTAGTGTTGTAGTTTAGCTTGTACTTGTCTGCTGTCTGGAGGCAGAAGGGTTGCATGTCTAATCTGCTAACAATAAATAACTTTATCAGGGTTAAATATGCGTGTTTATGCATATTTGTGTGTTTGAGCCTTGTTCAAAACATGAAGCTTGAGGTGAGAAGGACAATTAGGATGTTGTTGGCCTTCTCTCACCCTTCTGTATGATTCTTCATATATTGAGTCTGTTCTGTTCTTTAAAATAAATACAACCTGTAGCCACTTCTAACATGTTTCCTTACATATTGTAACGCACTCGATTACAAGTTAGTTGATTGTTGTGTTATTGTGTTCACATTGCCACTCACTTATGGCATAGCTGCTCCACAGTCTAGAGGCCGTTAAGCCTATCAGTCATATCAGCTAACTATGACAGAGTAGCAGAGCATGCTTGTGGCTGGCTGAGAGCATTTGGGGAGTGGGAGCATACTTGCCAACCTTGAGACCTCATAATTAGGGAGACATTCAAAAGGGCTGTTGTGGGGCCATCTCACACTTCATCCATGGAAGCCATGACAGTGGGATTAAGGAGGTCCTCAAAATATTCTTTCCATAGCTTGAATATTTTCTCAGCTGAAGTCCGCAGCGCTCCACCAACACTATACACAGTGTAGGTAGAGCAATCGCTTTCCCCTCCTAAGTCGCCTGACAGTGTGCCAGAATCTCTTTGAGGCAGTCCGAAAGTCTTTTTCTGTGGCCTCTTCGAACTCCTCCCACACCCAAAATTTTGCTTCAGCCACTGCCCAAGCCGTGTTCCACTTGGCCTGTTGGTAGCTATCAGCTGCCTCCAAATTCCCACAGGCTAACCAAGCCCGTTACCATGTTCAAACACGGTGTTCCTTATGGCCAAACTGTGTTTTGCACAGAAGTCCAACAACAATCAGATCCGGGAGGCCGTTTGCGCCCCTTCAGGTCTCACTGTCATTGCCCACATGAGCATTGAAGTCTCCCAGTAGGAACACAGAGTCCCCAGGTGGAGCACCCTCTACCACCCCACCCAGGGACTCCAAGATGCTGGGTACTCTGAACCGCCACTTGGTGCATAAGTGCAGACGATGGTCAAGACCCGTTACCCGACCCGAAGGCGCAGGGAACGAACCCTCTTGTCCACTTGAAGAAAGCCCAATGTACGGACAGGAAGCCGAGGAGATACTAGGATACCCGCTCCAGTCCACCACCTCTCTCCAGGAGACTGGTTCTAGAGCCCAAGCCGTGCATTTAGGTGAGCCCGACTATATCCAGCTGGTACCTCTCAACCTCACACACTAACTCAGCCTCTGTCCCCATCAGAGAGGTAAAATTCAATTTCCCAATTGCCAGTCTTGGTATCCAGGTATCAGTCCGCCAGGGCCTCTGCTCCTGACCACCACCCAGCTCACAATGCACCCATGACCCCTACGGTGCCTCCTGCAGGACGATGGGCCCATGTCCTTTTTTTGGGCTGTGCCTGGCCAAGCCCCATGGACTAAGGCCTGGCTTGCCCTTGGGCACCCTCCCTGGGCCTGGCTTTAGGGAGGGGCCCCGGCAACCCTATCATGGGCAGGGTGAACTGTTCCCTAAGTGTTCTTCTCATAGGGGCCTTCTGAATCACTCTGTGTTTGATCTAATCCCTCACCCAGAAGACCCTAGGTGAGGGATTTCCAGGTACGTCGAGGCCTGTGTATTTTAGCTCTGTGTTTGTCTTTGCTCAGTGTCGCGTCGTACAATCAGATTTTGCCTGTGTGTTCTAGTTTGTGTTTTTCCCTGGTTTGATTTCTGTTTTCTGCAGTCAGTGTTCAGTTCATGTTTTGTTTTTATCGCCAGCTATAAAGCTATGGTTTTCAGCGAGTCCTGCTTTTGGATCCTCACCTCTGCCTACCCGCACACAGAGCCCTGACAGAATGAAAAGGAAATTAACAAAACAGGCCAAGCAGATGGTCACAAAACCTATGGATTTGAAGACTAAGATAAAAACATGCAGTAGCAGCAGCACTGGCATCACAACAACAGCTGAATCCACCAGGTCTTTGGGGGCCCCCTCCAAACCAGCCCACAATGGATTATCAGCAAATACCATTGCGAGGAAGATGAACTAATGATTTTATATGTTATTACAAATTACTTTTGCTACAGTGAATGAATGTCATTTCTGTTAATCATCAGCCTAATAATTAGGTCTGATCTTGTCATATTGCCTTGACCTGACTGTCTCATTAATGCTGTTGTTACTGAACATCACCAGCAAATGCTATTGTATCATTACTGAGAGAAATCATGATGTGTAAAGAATTAAAAGGTTTACACTGCATGATTGCTTTGCACATGAGTCACACCCCTGCTAAATGTTATGTTCTGAGTTCTTTGTTTTCAGAGCGTCCAACATGACCACACCACCCAACTAAATGCCAAAGGAGGGTAATTATACATGTTTACTATAATGCAACAGAGGTAGGTGAAGTGCAGCAAAGCTTTCATGGTTTAATAAAATAATAAACATTGTGAATTGGTCCAATACCAGATACCTATTTCCAAGTCTGATCTATTGTGGTTCTGTGGAGGAAAAGACTTGGATTTCCTGCTTGGATGTGGTTAGGAACCTGTACAATGGTAAGACTAGTGCTTCCAGTGACTGTAATAGGGTACTGGTCAAACCTAACTCCAATACTTTTGTGGTTAAGATGATTCCTCAATTTTAATATTGATTTCATAAAGATTGTGATACAAATTGGTGTTATTGAAGTTCTAAGATGTGTGTCTAATGAGCATGTGTTACCTAATTAAATTGTAAACGTGTTTACATTCATCCTGTTGGGGAATCCCTAATAACATGTGGACCAGACTATAATATCCAATTGGCTAACTTAATCTGATGATAACATTGCAGGTCCATTTGAAAAATTTGTTTTCAAGTCAGTGAGGGTGGTATAGAACAGGAAGTCCTTAGACTTCCCCTCTCCGCTCTTGGCGTGTTTGGTATTGTGTGCTGCACTCTCATTCCTAAAAACATAGCTTCAGATGCCATTGTTAGAGTATGGCAGAGGACCTGAAAAGTGAAGACGACAGTCAAGGAAGCCAGAAGGAAGGTACTGAGAGAGGAAACTTCGGTTTTTTGTTCTTTTTCCCTCCAACATTCAGGTCATCAGGCTTGTCCAGAGGACCTCATTTTGCACTCTCCTGATGGGAAAGGATGATGGCCTGTAAGGTCCATTAACTTTTATTAGAAGAGTGACAAATTTTTCTCACCTTCTGGGGACTTCTGAAACAGGTTTAAGAGAGGAAGACCACTCTGGTCCAATATCACATTGATACCAAGAAAGGACATGAGGCTTTAAGATGGATTATGGATTTACATGTTAAAAGGTGTGAAAGTAGAGATTTGTTTTAATTTTTTTAAACAAATTTTTAATATGTGTGCCCCATTGTCTTACATATTACAATTACCTCACAATTTTTATCACGCACTTATATTTTATCTAAAATAACACAGTTATATCTTATCTTTTATTACACAAATCGGTGTTGTAGAATAGAGTGTTGAAAAGATAATGTCACGCCCATCCAAAACCAGACTGCTTAAAAAATACCACAAGGAATAAGTTTTCTGTTTAGACAGTCGGTGGTTTTTTATCTGTTCTTCTCATTGCAGAAGGAGATATCCATACCAGGGTGTATGGTGATCCATGGAATGGACCCAAGGCAAATAATGGGAAACAAGTCCACGACCACAACCTCCCCCGAAAAATTTTGGCCAATCAAATTAACATTTTGTTTTTCTATCTCATAATAAAAGTGTTTACTACCTGGGTGCTCTTTATTCGTACAGATTGCTGAGCTGTCTTCTCTCATAAGATTGAACCCAACAGTAGTGAGAACTGTGCACTATGAATTAAGTGTGTGTCAATCATAATATACTCAAAAAAAAATTTATTTTATTGAATCATAAATGTTAAAGTCAGGCATTGTCTGAATGTTTGCTTAGTCATTCTGACCACACGCTAAACACCTCAGGGTACAAAAAAAAAAAAAAAACAGCACAGAAGCACACACACAAACTTAATATTTTAATTAAATAACTTATTTATTTTCATGATGGTGGTCGTGGAGCACCCTTCCCCATCATGTTCTTTTTTGTGTTCCTTTCTGGTTTCAGTAAGATGATATAACACTTTGGAAAAAAAATGCAAATCAGCAGTCCAAAGCTGGAGGCAAGAATAGCAAATATTTCTACAGCAACACTGAACTTCCCCGGAGAGCTGACATATGCTGGAATAAATGTGATCCACACTGCACAAAATATCAGCATGCTAAAGGTGATAAACTTGGCTTCATTGAAATTATCAGGCAGTTTTCGAGCCAGAAAAGCAAAAATAAAACATAAGACAGACAAAAGTCCAATGTAGCCAAGCACAGCCCAGTAGCCCACAGATGTGCCCAGAGCACACTCTAAGGTGATCTTATCTTTAAATTCCTTAAAGTTTTTAAATGGAAAAGGAGGCGAAACTGTTAACCAAATTATACACATGATAAGTTGTATAAGAGTAAAACTTGTAACACAGAGTCTCTGCTGTGTAGGTCCAAACCATTTCTGAACATTACTACCTGGACGCGTTGCCCGGAAAGCCATCAAAACAACCATTGTTTTCCCCAGAACACAAGAGATGCAGAGCACAAAGGTGATCCCAAAAGCTACATGTCGCAGCATGCAGGACCATTCAGAGGGCTGACCAATGAATGTCAGAGAACACAGGAAACACAATGTCAAAGAGAAGAGCAGCAGGAAGCTCAGCTCAGAATTGTTTGCCCTCACAATAGGAGTTTTCCTGTATTTGAAGAATATTAATGCCACACCAGTAGTCATGCATGTTCCAAATAAAGATGCAGCAGTCAGGAGTGCTCCCATAATTTCTTCATATGATAGAAACACTGCTTCCTTCTTTATGCACGTGTCTCTTCTTTCATTTGACCAAAATTCAGGGGGACATCTCAAACAGGTAACAGAATCTGCAAATTAATGTTAACACAATGTTAGAATTCTGGAGATTTACTAGATTTATGCGTTTGAATCTACTTTACAGCATATTATACTCACTAGCACACTAACTATTACTCTACATTGGTCAGGCTACTGCTAAAGCTACACAATGAGAAGATGAGAAAAAATGCGTTGACAATGCTTTTGCACAGTCAATATGAAAAATGGTAAATAAGTCACTTCAAACATCGTTGACCATTTTTCAGTAAAACTGACACTGTTTCTGAACAAACTGCAGCATCAAGAAATTACATGCTGTGGTATAAAGCAACTGGTGCTGGAACAACAGCGAAAGTTATGATAGATAGGGCAGGTTTTGAAGCAGGGAGTGTGCTCATATTATTCACAGTAGGCTGAAACAGCCCCATATTTCACTCTTCATTTGCTTTATGTATAGAAAAAAAGAGCAAAATTATTAAAATTTCTGAGGGGTTTCCTCAATGTTGCGAAAGAATGAAAAAATATGCTGGAACATGAACAGTTATATTGCTTGTAGTTCATTAAAGTTTTTTATTGAAATATTACCACACCTGTAGTGTTGCTTATCTCTCCCTCTGCACATCTTATACAGTCATAGCAGCAAACAGGCCTTCCTTTCTGGAGAACCTTGCGTGTTCCTGGGGGACATTTCTCACTGCAAACTGACACAGGCACCTGTATGGATAAATGTACAATAATAACCATGGATAAACTGCATGTATGATGATCTTTACAATCATTTCTTAATTTTATATGCATATTTTATATTTATATGCATGAAGTTCAAATGTTTTAAAATAACACCTGGTTATAATTAATTCTTTATTCTTAATAAGCTTATTATTTGTACTCATTGTTTATTGATCACTCACCTGCTTTGAGTTTCTTGCCCAGATTAAAGAGTTATTTTGCAGAGTCAGCTGTTTGCCTGGAGAAAGTGATGCATCATAAAGGCCAACTGTCACAAACTCCACAATGCCGTTTTTTCTTGGCTGCCAGTTTATAATTTCATACTTTGCTGCTGGATCTCCATTCTCATCAAAGTAAACCTCATCTCCTTCTTTTGTTTTGAAGTAAATTTTTAGAATGCGCTGCAAAATCTAAAAACATATGTAATAAGGCAGTTAATACACTGACGGATATTTAATAGATCTGCTGGCTTAATGACATTATCAACATATGTTGTCTTCAAATTTAAACAATTCTTCTTGTAACTCGATTTGAACAATAAAATTTTAGATTTTTAGGCTCACCATGAATGGATCTAGCTGCACATTTTTCTCACATGTTTTATTACAATTGAGGATATTGTGAAGGGCATGGGCCACTGCATACACTCCTTTATATACATTGTTAAACATAGGCATGAGAGACATGTCAGTGAAGCTATTTTGAACTCCAGTAAGATCTTCATGTCCGGTACACTCTCTTGGATTTTCTGCTGTTGACTTCAACTCCTTGAACTTACAGTTAAATAATGCCTCCCAGAACTCAGTAAACAAATCATTATTAGATGAATTAAGAAGTTTCACATTCAGCATGAACTCCTTCAGGCCAGTGACGTGTGATTTGGGAATGTAAAGACCAATGGCACCATCCAGTATGTGATGTATATCCATTTTTGCGGTTTGAGAATCAAATATCCAAGACTCACTACCTACCCACTGATAACCAGTCAGATTGTTGAGAGAAAACTCATGTAATAGCACATCCATATCAAAGTGGGACAGAAAGCCAACAATCACCTTGGAGGTTGAAGCTTTTATAATGTCAATGATCTTTTGAATTTTTTCATAGGGATCTGTCCTAAAAAAAGATACAGAATATTCCAGACAGATGCCCAGCTGCTGTGCAGTTTCTGTGAATGTTGCCATGCCTTTATTTCCATAATCATCATTGGTTCGAATAGCTCCAACCCAAGTCCATCCAAAGTACTTTACTAAATAGACCAGGGCTCTGCTCTGGTAGTAGTCACTGGGTATTGTTCTGAGGAAGGATGGGTACTTGGTTTTGTCACTGAGACAAGCACATGTGGCCAAATGGCTGATCTAAGAGGGGGGGGAAAGGCCATGAAAAAGACAAAGAACGAGATAAAATTAAAGATGTTACAAGGAATAATAATGACAATAGTCACATTGACCATTAAAAATGAAAAACATTTTTTGCACACATCCACATTTAATTTCAGTTTTCACTGTGTTAAGCACATTATATCCCCACAAAGAGGCCTATCTAAAATGAGTCACATTTGTGTTTCCAGAAAAAAATATTTTTAGCTATTCTACCCACCATTGGTATATAAAATGGCCCAATTACGGTAGCTATTGCCATGCAAGGAGAGGAAGACGTCTCTCCAATTATAGCCTGCACTTGTGCTGGTTTGGTACAAGGGGCCTCAGGTGCTGTGAAAATAATTTGATTACCATTCATCAAGGCTAGTGCAACTTTTATGCTTTGGGCAATGGAACCACAAGTATCATACATTTTATAGCCCAGAGAGACTCCTGGCAGTAGGTCTGTACTGTTATTAATCTCCTCAATGGCAAAAAGCATAGCCTGGGCGACCCGGAATTCTCTGGAATTCAAACTTCATTCAAACAGTGAAAAAGTTGACAATAGATTACTAACACATAAGATACTGAAATCAGTCAGTTATATTAATAGGAAAAAAACAAGAAACAAGAAAAAAATGTTTGGGGTTTTTTTCATCTTAGATCATTCATCCTTTCTAAATTTATTTTTATAATGTTATTTACCTCGTGCATTGAAGTGGCAGTGGTTTCTGCATGTAGGTATCCTTTCTGTCATTCCAGCTACTGTGAAAAGAGAACATCCCCCCCAGTATAATGTCCCCATCCCTAGATAACTGGGGGTTCTCAGGGTCCCCTCTTTGCATGCACACAGATTCTTTAGCCTGAGAGAAAGATGCCACCAGTAACAGTCGGAAAAGTGCCCACCCCAATTCTGGCCACTTCTGAGTAAATGACATGCTTTCTGTAAAAACTGAACCACTGGGTGGCATTGCAAGTAACCTAGTCTAAGTGAAACATGCAGACTTTATTTATACATTTTGAAGCAGCAAAAATGAATAACAGAACCATCATGCTTCTTCTATGTGGAAGGAAAAGGAGGGGCCAGAGGAGTGGCCCTGCAAAACACTACACTACTATACAATATCATTATTGATTGAATCAGATGCAATATAACATTTATAGTTTCAATAGGTCCATGAAGATTCAAGAAAACCTTTATTATCTTTTAAGATTATATTTGGAAATGTTTTAATTTGATAAATGAAACCATATGATCTCCTTTCTTTCACTGTTGTATTTTCAATCAGTTTTTCCAATATTTGCACAACGAGCAAACAGGAAGAAAAAAAAAATCAGACATGTTTATATTCTGGTTTCAGTTTGTGTACAGTGAGGAAAAACAGCCATCTACAGTTTTTGAGGAGTGAAGCTATTCAGTTCTATTCAGTTCAGTTGATATTTATTTATACTCTTTCTCTGCAATTGATCTCTCTGGGTTAACTTGAGAAATCACCTTCTCCAAACCATCAAAATTTTTCAGACCTTATTCCTACAAGACTGCTCAAAGAAGTCCTACCACTTGTTAATGTTCCAGTCTTAAATATAATCAGTCTATCTCCATTAATGGGTTATATACCACAGGCATTTTGGGGGGCAGTGATTAAACCATTACTTTAAAAGCCATCACATAACCCAGCTGTCTTAACTAAAGACACCACCAGGTTCAGCAGACACGTCTCCTCCTCCGTCGGCCCTGGTCGCAGCCATCTCGCCGCCGCCTCCTCCAGCTGACGAGCCCAAGTGAATGGCTGCTCCCCCGCTGACATCCAGCTTGCTTGAAACCGCCTCCGGTGGTCCTCCGGGGTAAGCCCGAGCCGATCTAGCACTGCCCTGCAGACATTGACGAAGACGCTCGGGGACGCAGGGGGCAGGCTGAGGGCCGCCATCTGCGCCTCCCCTGGCAGCAGCGGCAGCAGCCTGGGAGCCCACTCCTCCTCAGGCCACCGGCAGGCAAGCACCGTGGCCTGGAATGTCTCAATGAATGTCAGCGGATCCTCCCCATCACCCATCCGGTCCAGCATCACCAACAGTGGGGGAGGCTGAGGCGGCGCAGCCGGACCTCCCAGCGACTGTTGCAGCGCCGCCGTCTGCTGTACCGCTTGCTGGCGAAGCAAAGACAGCTGCTGGTCCTGGACCGCCGCCTGCCGAGCAGACATAGCAGCCAGATCCTGCATTATCTGCCCCAGAATCTGCAATGGCTGGACAGGTGGCTGGGCGGCAGGCTGGGCGGCAGGCTGGGCGGCGGGCTGACCTGGCAGGGGTCCGACATGGTAAATGGTAAATGGCCTGTATTTATATAGCGCTTTACTAGTCCCTAAGGACCCCAAAGCGCTTTACATATCCAGTCACCCACCCATTCACACTCGCATTCACACACTGGTGATGGCAGCTACATTGTATTTAAAACAATTCTGATCATTTAAACATTAAATTATTGGTACATGTGGTAATGCTAAACAAGACTTTGTTCATGAAATAA
Source organism: Rhamphochromis sp. 'chilingali' (assembly GCF_963969265.1). Taxonomy (NCBI): domain Eukaryota; kingdom Metazoa; phylum Chordata; class Actinopteri; order Cichliformes; family Cichlidae; genus Rhamphochromis; species Rhamphochromis sp. 'chilingali'. Next base: position 15,221,412 of record NC_137935.1, read on the forward strand.
GAGAAATGTGGAAACAATGTGCTCAAGCACATGTTCTTATGTTTCAGGTACATGGGCCAGACGTGGCCGTCAAAAAGGCCAGGTGGGTCTGGTACCAGGTAGTTTCTTGAGCACACTCACACCCGTCACCTTGATTCTGGGAGGGAAGAACCCATGTTATGTGGACCAGTACTGTGACATTTCCACCACTGTGCAGCGCATTGCTTGGGCACGTTTTCATAATGCTGGACAGAGTTTGGTGGCTCCTGACTACATTTTATTTTGTAGTCAGTACATTTTATTGTGATGTAGACATCACGGCGTACACCTGGGTTTCGACACCACTTGTGACACAGGACCCACATACACACACGTCTGGGTTGTGCTTGTAACTGTGCTTTATTCAAAATACAGTGTCTTTTCCTCCTGCGGTTTCCGGGATCAGCCTTGGACGCAGCCACTCCGTCACTCCCCGTGTGTCAGCTCCTTCTCAGTGCCAAAGACATAAGACAGGTCTCCCTCATTAAACAGTTCTGCACACCTGTTCCCTCCCCACCTCCGTGCTGCCCTGTGCACTCACTGCGCCACCCCTCCTTTGCAGCAGGGCAAAGACAACGCCCCGCCACTGTGGATTTAGGGCATGTCTTGCTAGATATCAGTTTAGCGCTCGATGCTGTTGATCACGGTATTTATTACAAAGATTAGAGTATGCCATAGGAATTAAATGTACAGCATGGCAGTGGTTGGAATCATGTCTATCTAATAGACTCCAGTTTGTTTTTATAAATGGGGTGACTTCTTTACACTGTGAAGTAAATTATGGAGTTCCACAGGATTTCATGCTATGAAAAATTCTATTTATATTATGCATGCTTCCATTGGACAGTATCATTTTAAGGCATTGCTATGCAGATGATACCTAGCTCTGTCTAACTATGGGGCAAGATGACACACGCCAGTTAGTTAAACTGTAGTAATGTCTTAAAGACTTGAAGACCTTGATGAGCTATAAGTTCCAGGCTTGAATTTCTGTGTAAATGGTAAATGGCCTGTATTTGTATAGCGCTTTACTAGTCCCTAAGGACCCCAAAGCGCTTTACACATCCAGTCACCCACCCATTCACACACTGGTGATGGCAAGCTATATAGTAGCCACAGCCACCCTGGGGCGCACTGACAGAGGCTGCTGGACACTGGCACCATCAGGCCCTCTGACCACCACCAGTAGGCAACGGGTCAAGTGTCTTGCCCAAGGACACAACGACCAAGACTGTCCAAGCTGGGGCTCGAACCGGCAACCTTCCGATTCAAGACAAACTCCCAAGTCTTGAGCCACGATCGAAGCTTGATAGGCTTCACTGAATCATGGATGCACCCAATGACAGTGCATCTATGAAAGGCTTCCACACTGTTCAGGCCAACTGGACAGCACTGTGAGCAGTAAGCAGAACGAAGAGGGGCTTGTCATTGTTGTTAACAATAGGTGGTGTAACCCTGCTCAAATAAAAATCAAAGAGCGGATTTGTTGCCCGGAAACTGAACTGTGCACTGTTGGACTCAGGCCATATTAATTGTCCAGGGAATTTACCCAGTAATCTTGGTGGCTCTTTATGTTTCTCCCTCTGCTAAACCCACAGCTGTATGTGAGATTATCCACTCTGCTATAGCCCGATTACAGACTCAGGCTATGTCCACACTAATCATTTTCTCTCCGTTTTGGCCTCTCGTCCAGACTGAGATGGCATTTTCGCTCATGGAAAACGCAACGTGTTGAAAACGCTCTGGATAACGCATACAATTGGAAACGGTGCTTTCACGTCGCAGTGTTGTAACAGTCACAATGGTGTGTTGTCTCTTTAAGACAACCCAAGTCGAGGGTTAATGTTGTCATCTATATGCGCCACTGACTCTCTCTGTGATTGTGTGGACATGTGCTTGCATGCTAGTGCATGAGGAGGGACGGATGTTATGTTTTACCTCTCCAGACACCTTTGTTTGCAACGTTATGGGTTGTACGAACACTCTGCGCTATGTTTGTTAAGCTGCAGCCGTTCAACCGGGCTTATATGGTTGATGAAGAGAAGGTATATTAAAGAACACGCTGTGGAATTCCCAATGCCAGTGTGAGTGTGTATTCTTTTGGCTACCCTGCTAAGTGTTTTGCCGCCTCATGGGGCTACATTACATCATTACATCCTGCAACAGAGGTGTGGACTCGAGTCACATGACTTGGACTCGAGTCAGACTCGAGTCATTAATTTTATGACTTTAGACTTGACTTGAAAAAATGTTCTAAGACTTGTGACTTGACTTGGACTTTTACACCAATGACTTGGGACTTGAATTGGACTTGAACCGGTTTACTTGAAAAGACTTGATATTTTACCCCAAATATAAAATTTAACATGCATATTATATAGAGATTGAAAATGTGACGTCATTCACGGGTAGAACCGCAAAGGATTCTGGGAACTCGTGGCAAGCGGTACTAGCGCACGCAGGCTTTCAATTAAAATCAGTTATACAGCGATAAAAAGAAACACAAAAATGTCAAGAAGCCGTTGTATTATTAACTGCAATAGCCGGTCGCATGACAGCCACGGGAAGCCGACGGGTAAAGAGATCGGTTGTTATCGGATTACATCGTTGAAGAGAAATTGTTCAAGCCATGTTTCCGAAGTAACAAAGACGCGACGGATGGCCTGGATTGCAGCCATTCAAAGATCAAATATAACGTCCCAGAACACTCCAGCTCACAGGTTAGTCTGCTCCAAGCATTTACACGAAGGTCAGTGTTTTTTTAGTAGTTAATACGTCATTTTCATAACATAATTAGTGATATAGGTTACAAGCAAGTCTGGCGCTGAACAGAAATTGTCGCGCTATGCTCCTTTATTTATTGTGCATAAATAGTGAATTGTCCTGACACAATATTGCGTTTCGCTTCTGTTATTATGGTACATTGACAAAAACATATACTTTTATTCACAGGATAAAACAGGTTTTTTGTATCACTAATTGCCCAGTACGATTACAGCATACAATATTGTTGTCACTGCTACATTTCTGTGATGGGTACCAGAAATTATTTCCACTACTAATTAATTACCATTGAGCTCAAAGGTGCTATTAATAAACGGTTAACAAATGTGTATTTATGACGACAATTTGTGAGACTGGTAAACTTATGATACGTACGATGGTCTTTCGTTCTACACGGTGCATTTCAAGGTCCTGCACCCATCCGTCGGTAAACTGTACCTGGGCTTGTTGCAGTGACCGGAAGTTACTAAACTTCACGAGTGTGTGCACTCACTCCAAGAACCGTATGATTATAAATATGCATATAAATATGCTAAGATGAGATAGCTGACTTCATCTAACTAGCAAATGTTGTCCAGGCTACGTTGGTGATACAGTTTTTTTTTAATGTGTATGATATTTTTGTCATGCGATTTTAAAGCTGGTCCTACAACCGCATCCAAGAATAACATGCGGCTTATCTCAGAACTGTCGGTGAAAATTATTCTTGGAGCTAGGTTTAATTGAGCTGCATTTTAAAGAGGTGCAATTTCACAATTTGTGTATATTTTCTAAGTTCACTATTTTGTCATGTGTTGAGAAAAACACAGATTTTAAAATTACATGGTCTAATATTTACATTTAGCATATAACTGCAACATTATTTTTCCGTGTTTTTTTTTTTAAAGACTCGAAAGGACTTGAAATTCAAAGTTTCAGACTTGTGACTTGGCTCGGACTTTTACACCAGTGACTTGAGACTCGACTCTGACTTGCCTGACATTACTTGAGACTTGACTTGAGACTTGAGGATAAAGACTTGAGACTTACTTGAGACTTGCAAAACAATGACTTGGTCCCACCTCTGTCCTGCAACACCTCGACCGCCCAGGAACTTATGCCAGGGTCCTGTTTGTGGACTTTAGTTCGGCTTTTAACACCATTGTGCCTGAACTTCTCTCCTCCAAACTCTCCCAGCTCAGCGTGTCACCAGCTACCTGTCAGTGGATCACCAGCTTCCTGACAGACAGAAAGCAACAAGTGAGGCTGGGGGAGATCACCTCTGAAACTCGGTCCCTCAGTATTGGCGCCCCTCAAGGATGTGTCCTCTCACCACTACTGTTCTCCCTCTACACTAACGACTGCACCTCCAAGAACTCGGCTGTTAAACTCCTAAAGTTTGCAGATGACACCACTGTCATTGGCCTCATTCAGGATGGTGATGAATCTGCATACCGGCAGGAAGTTGAGCGGCTGGTACTCTGGTGCAGTCAGCACAATCTGAAGCTGAACACTCTTAAAACTGTAGAGATGACAGTGGACTTCAGGAGACATTCCTCAACTCTGCTCCCCCTCACCATATCAGACAGCCCTGTGTCGACTGTGAAGATCTTCAAGTTCCTGGGTACAACCATCTCCCAGGACCTGAAGTGGGAGACCAACATCAACTCCATCCTCAAAAAGACCCAGCAGAGGATGTACTTCCTGAGACAACTGGGGAAGTACAGTCTTCCACAGGAGCTGCTGATCCAGTTCTACACTGCGGTCATTGAGTCTGTCCTGTGCTCCTCCATCACAGTCTGGTATGGTGCAGCCACTAAACAGGACAGGAGCAGACTGCAGCGGACTGTACGGGCAGCAGAAAGGATCATCGGCGCCCCCCTGCCCTCCATCCAGGATCTGTACCTCTCAAGAACCAGGAAACAGGCAGGGAAAATCATGACAGACCCCTCACACCCTGGACACAGACTTTTTGATCTGCTGCCCTCTGGCAGACGGTACAGTAGCCTGCAGACCAGGACCACCCGACATAGGAACAGTTTCTTTCCCCTCGCCATCTCCCTTCTAAACAGTTGACCTGTCGCACTGCTCCCACTGCCAGACTGCAACTGCACGTTATGTACATTCTGTAGTATTCATTCCACCTCATTTGATTTCTGTACTTTATGTATATAAGTTCTTTATAGTTGGTTTACACAGCTTTGTGTATGTATGTGTATGTATGTGTAATGTGTATATATAGACACGTTTGCGTGTGTGTGTGTGTGTGTGTGTGTGCGCGTGTGTGTGTGTGCGCGCGCGTGTGTGTGTGTGTGTGTGTGTGTGTGTGTGTGTGTGTGTGTGTGTGTGTGTGTGTGTGTGATTTACATTGCTGTGCTTGAGAGCCACCATCTACCGGAACCAAATTCCTTGTATGTGTCTCCACATATACTTGGCCAATAAACACAATTCTGATTCTGAGTTGTTTTGTTTGCTACGAACTTTGACAGCCCTATTAAAGATTAATATCAGTCTGTACATGCTGCTGATAGCTTTTCTTCAGATTCTTTAATTCTCACTCGCTTTTGCAACTTTGTACTTATGTGTTACTCGCAGCAACAACTCCACCTCATTGTTAGTCCATTTAAAAAACTCAGTGCTTTTCCTCAACATTCTGCCGCGAAATTTTAAAGAGCCGGAAAGTAAATAAGTGGCAGAATAAATGCGTTTCATGCATGTGCATTACTGGAAGGTAAGTGTTTTCGGCTGTTTCAATGTGGACACACAACTCTGTGAAAACCACTGAAAACGATAGTGTGTACACGGAGCGTTTTCAGATGAAAATGCCATTTTCAAATCTATACGGGCTAGTGTGGACGTAGCCTCAGCACCCGAGTGCCTTCATTGCTATCTTTGGTGAGTTCAACCATGTCCCCTAGGGCGCTACACAGCCAACTTACACACTATGTGGTTTGTCCCACCAAGAGGGAGAGGAATTTGGACCTACTGTATGCTAACGTCAAGGATGCATGCAGTTCTTCCCCCCACTGGGTAGGTCAGATGATCACCATATCCACCGCTATGTGCTTATGGTGAAGAAGGAGCCTGTGACTACTAGGAGTATTAGGAGGTGGTAGGGAGAGGCTTTAGCAGAACTACAGGGCGGTTTTTGAGATGACAGACTGGGAGACACTCTGTGAACCCAAGGGTGAGGACATCAATGGACTTAATGAGTGTATCACTGACTACATAACCTTCTGCACCAACTCCATTGTCTCAGCTCAAACTGTCCATTGTTACCCAAATAATCTTATAGAATTCAACATTAGGTGAGAAGGAAAATGGTGATATTTTATTAAGCTGCAAGTGGCATTGTCTCCTACCTTCTGTATGTCTCGTCATACCTTGGGTCTGAACGATCAGTCACAATTTGTGAATGAAAAGAAATTCCGTTCTTTGAAATCAACAAAACCTGTAACTACTACTAAAAAGTTTCTTTAAATATATTGTCGACCTGTAAAACCAGCACCCCAATACAGGAAGTCTGGATTGACTCTGTTTAAAACCTACTGTGTATTACTCAGTAGGTTGTGCAGAGCTTAGAGCCGATGGGTGAAGGGACTTCCTCCAGACTAACTGCCTCTAACCCCCAGGTTTCTACCCTGCCTACTCTGATAAAAAAAAAAACCCTGGAGCTAAAAGTAGCCTTGCAGGCCCAGTATTTACCAGCAACACCTGTTGCGGCAGCTTTCATCTAGATCAATGCTCTTGGAATATGGCTGAGTTTGATTAGTGGTCTGAACAGTTTGCCCCAGGGGTCTGTTACTTTTAAAAGGCTGGAGTAACCTGTAGTATTTATACTAATGTAGATTAATACTCAGATTTTTAATATTACTGTTTCACAGTGGGTTAAAAAGGAAATGTCCGCAATTTACTTTTTAAATGCGGGATATTTTTATTAAAGCAATTTAGCAGGAGCAATGAAAAAGCAGATTCAAATAATATCAATTGAATATTAATATTAATATTATCTCTTCAGTGTAACTATAACCCATTAGGAGAGGAGCCAAGTCCAGTAGGAAACAATGGAAATGCAAATCCTCTTGCATGTATACTCTAACACAACAAAAATGAGCAGAAAAAAGTCAAAAATTATAAATCAAATTAGTGAGTCCACAGACCGAATCTTCAGATGATGTTGTCTGCTCATTGCGAGAACTAGAAGAAGACACAGCTCCAAATGTTCCTGGGTACCCCCTTTTATACTCATTTGTCAATTTGATTTGCATACCCCTCTCTCTCTCCCTCTCTCTAGACATCCAATCACAGATTCTGACATACAATCACTCAATGTCAGTCTCTCTGAATTTTCACCCGCTTTTAATGAGGACAAAGGTTACTTCATTAATATGAATTCATCACATTTTTTTTCTTTTCTATTTGCTGCTTTAATAAGAAAAGTCAATAATTCCATGTGAATGTTCAGTTACATATTAATATTCTCACTTCATGTCTTGTTCAATTTATGCTATTATCTTCAGTCAGATTTACCATTAGCTCAATCTCACATGAGCCTCCATTTCAACATGATCTTCTTTTAATTCATGTACAAAGGAATACTTTTTGTCACTTTTTCTCTTCAAAACTCTCTGTTTGTCAATCATAATATGGTCTCTTTTTTTAAATTAAATCATGCATGTTAAAGGCAGACATTGTTAAAATATTTGCTTAGTCATTTTGACCAAGCATGTCTGAGCAATGTGTTATGGTTGCATTTTTGCATTCTCTGCTGGTACAAACAAACCAAGCACAGAAGCACGTACACACACACAAACAAAATAATTATTTATTTATTTATTTTCATGATGGCGATCGTGGACCCTTCCCCATCATGTTCTTTTTCGTGTTCTTTTCTGGTTTCAGTAAGATGATATAACACTTTGGAAAAAAAATGCAAATCAGCAGTCCAAAGCTGGAGGCAAGAATAGCAAATATTTCTACAGCAACACTGAACTTCCCCGGAGAGCTGACATATGCTGGAATAAATGTGATCCACACTGCACAGAATATCAACATGCTAAAGGTGATAAACTTGGCTTCATTGAAATTATCAGGCAGTTTTCGAGCCAGAAAAGCAAAAATGAAACATAAGACAGACAAAAGTCCAATGTAGCCAAGCACAGCCCAGTAGCCCACAGATGTGCCCAGAGCACACTCTAAAGTGATCTTGTCTTTAAATTCCTTAAAATTCTTAAATGGAAAAGGAGGCGAAACTGTTAACCAAATGATACATATGATAACTTGTATAAGAGTAAAACTTGTAACACAGAGTCTCTGCTGTGTAGGTCCAAACCATTTCTGAACATTACTACCTGGACGTGTTGCCCGGAAAGCCATCAAAACAACCATTGTTTTCCCCAGAACACAAGAGATGCAGAGCACAAAGGTGATCCCAAAAGCTACATGTCGCAGCATGCAGGACCATTCAGAGGGCTGACCAATGAATGTCAGAGAACACAGGAAACATAATGTCAAAGAGAAGAGCAGCAGGAAGCTCAGCTCAGAATTGTTTGCCCTCACAATAGGAGTTTTCCTGTATTTGAAGAATATTAATGCCACACCAGTAGTCATGCATGTTCCAAATAAAGATGCAGCAGTCAGGAGTGCTCCCATAATTTCTTCATATGATAGAAACACTGCTTCCTTCTTTATGCACGTGTCTCTTCTTTCATTTGACCAAAATTCAGGGGGACATCTCAAACAGGTAACAGAATCTGCAAATTAATGTTAACACAATGTTAGAATTCTGGAGATTTACTAGATTTATGCGTTTGAATCTACTTTACAGCATATTATACTCACTAGCACACTAACTACAGTATTACTCTACATTGGTCAGGCTACTGCTAAAGCTACACAATGAGAAGATGAGAAAAAATGTGTTGACAATGCTTTTGCACAGTCAATATGAAAAATGGTAAATAAGTCACTTCAAACATCGTTGACCATTTTTCAGTAAAACTGACACTAATTCTGAACAAACTGCAGCATCAAGAAATTACATGCTGTGGTATAAAGCAACTGGTGCTGGAACAACAACGAAAGTTATGATAGATAGGGCAGGTTTTGAAGCAGGGAGTGTGCTCATATTATTCACAGTAGGCTGAAACAGCCCCATATTTCACTCTTCATTTGCTTTATGTATAGAAAAAAAGAGCATAATTATTCAAATTTTTTGAGGGGTTTCCTCAATGTTGCGAAAGAATGAAAAAATATGCTGGAACATGAACAGTAATATTGCTTGTAGTTCATTAAAGTTTTTTTATTGAAATATTACCACACCTGTAGTGTTGCTTATCTCTCCCTCTGCACATCTTATACAGTCATAGCAGCAAACAGGCCTTCCTTTCTGGAGAACCTTGCGTGTTCCTGGGGGACATTTCTCACTGCAAACTGACACAGGCACCTGCATGAATAAATGTACAATAATAACCATGGATAAACTGCATGTATGATGATCTTTACATTCATTTCTTAATTTTATATGCATATTTTATATTTATATGCATGAAGTTCAAATGTTTTAAAATAACACCTGGTTATAATTAATTCTTTATTCTTAATAAGCTTATTATTTGTACTCATTGTTTATTGATCACTCACCTGCTTTGAGTTTCTTGCCCAGATTAAAGAGTTATTTTGCAGAGTCAGCTGTTTGCCTGGAGAAAGTGATGCATCATAAAGGCCAACTGTCACAAACTCCACAATGCCGTTTTTTCTTGGCTGCCAGTTTATAATTTCATACTTTGCTGCTGGATCTCCATTCTCATCAAAGTAAACCTCATCTCCTTCTTTTGTTTTGAAGTAAATTTTTAGAATGCGCTGCAAAATCTAAGAAGACAGGCAGTCTGTTAATTTATTGAATCTCATTTTGTAACACAGACAGTACAACTGCTACTTTTTGTTTAAATGTAACCTCACCATGAATGGATCTAGTTGCACATTTTTCTCACATGTTTTATTACAATTGAGGATATTGTGAAGGGCATGGGCCACTGCATACACTCCTTTATATACATTGTTAAAGATAGGCATGAGTGACATATCAGTGAAACTGTTTTTAACTCCAGTAAGATCTTCATGTCCGGTACACTCTCTCGGATTTTCTGCTGTTGACTTCAACTCCTTGAACTTACAGTTAAATAATGCCTCCCAGAACTCAGTAAACAAATCATTAGATGAATTAAGAAGTTTCACATTCAGCATGAACTCCTTCAGGCCAGTGACGTGTGATTTGGGAATGGAAAGACCAATGGCACCATCCAGTATGTGATGTATATCCATTTCTGCGGTTTGAGAATCAAATATCCAAGACTCACTGCCTATCCACTGATAACCAGTCAGATTGTTGAGAGAAAACTCATGTAATAGCACATCCATATCAAAGTGGGACAGAAAGCCAACAATCACCTTGGAGGTTGAAGCTTTTATAATGTCAATGATCTTTTGAATTTTTTCATAGGGATCTGTCCTAAAAAAAGATACAGAATATTCCAGACAGATGCCCAGCTGCTGTGCAGTTTCTGTGAATGTTGCCATGCCTTTATTTCCATAATCATCATTGGTTCGAATAGCTCCAACCCAAGTCCATCCAAAGTACTTTACTAAATAGACCAGGGCTCTGCTCTGGTAGTAGTCACTGGGTATTGTTCTGAGGAAGGATGGGTACTTGGTTTTGTCACTGAGACAAGCACATGTGGCAAAGTGACTCATCTAAGCAAAAAGAAAAAAAGAAAAGAAAAGAAAGAGAGATTATAGTCACACTGACCATTAAAAATAGAAAAAAAATGTTGCACACATCCACATTTAATTTCAGTTTTCACTGTGTTAAGCACATTATATCCCTGCAAAGAGGGTTATCTAAAATGGAAAAATACAAAGAAAGCAGAACTTTTAAAGAGTCACATTTGTGTTTCCAGAAAAAAAAATATTTTTAGCTATTCTACCCACCATTGGTATATAAAATGGCCCAATTACGGTAGCTATTGCCATGCAAGGAGAGGAAGAAGTCTCTCCCATTATAGCCTGCACTTGTGCTGGTTTGGTACAAGGGGCCTCAGGTGCTGTGAAAATAATTTGATTACCATTCATCAAGGCTAGTGCAACTTTTATGCTTTGGGCAATGGAACCACAAGTATCATACATTTTATAGCCCAGAGAGACTCCTGGCAGTAGGTCTGTACTGTTATTAATCTCCTCAATGGCAAAAAGCATAGCCTGGGCGACCTGAAATTCCCTGAAATTCAAACTTCATTGAAAAAATGAAAAAGTTGACATAAAGACAATAGATTACTAACACATAAAATACTGAAATCAGTCAGTTATATGAAAATTGAAAAACAAGATAAAAGCAAGAAATAAAAGGATGAATTGTTTTATGTCTTAGATCATTTATCTATTTTAAATTTATTTTTATAATGTTATTTACCTCGTGCATTGAAGTGGCAGTGGTTTCTGCATGTAGGTATCCTTTCTGTCATTCCAGCTACTGTGAAAAGAGAACATCCCCCCCAGTATAATGTCCCCATCCCTAGATAACTGGGGATTCTCAGGATCCCCTCTTCGTATGCACACAGGTTCTTTTGCCTGAGAGAAAGATGCCACCAATAACAGTTGGAAAAGTGCCCACCCCTGTTCTGGCCACTTCTGTGTAAATGACATGCTGTCTGTAAAAAATAAACCACTGGGTGGCATTGCAAGTAACCTAGTCTAAGTGAAACATGCAGACTTTATTTATACATTTTGAAGCAGCAAAAATGAATAACAGAACCATCATGCTTCTTCTATGTGGAACAAAAGGAGGGGCCAGAGGAGTGGCCCTGCAAAACACTACTGAATTATTGTAAATGTCCTCTCTGTATTACCAGGCCCATAAATTACCATAAATTCATTGTTTTCAACTTTCATTGATTCGGATGCAATATAATATTTATCATTTCAATAGGTCCATGTAGATTCGAGAAAATCAGACGTTTGTGAGCCTGATAAAGTTAGCCATATGATTTCCTTTCCTTTTACTTCAACATTTTCAATTGGTTTTTCAATTATTTGTACAATAGGCAAACAGGAAGAAAAATTTCAGACATGTTTTTATTCTGGTTTATACAGCTTTTGAGGAGTGAAGCTCTTCAGTTCAGTTTAACTCAGTTGATACCTAGTATGATACCTAGTAGTTCACTAAGCGTGAACCATGTCAGGCCCTGGTGCTGTCCAACTCTTCATACTGGAGACCCTGTCTTGGATATCTGCCACTGTGATGGTTACTGGTCCCTGTCTCAGATCCCCTAGCCACTGAGCGTATTTTAAGTTGCGTCCTTCTCCCATATGTTCTTCCAGTATTGTTCCGACTCCATCATCCTATCTTTCAAGTCAGTTCCTTTCGCACTGATGATGTCTTCCCCCTGACCTGTCATCCTGGCTACCCCTTACCATAGCATGTGCATTGTACCTTGTCAATCTCTAACGGTAAGTATACGGTAGGCTTGCTTAGTATTATTCTTATAATTCTCAATTCTTATAATTTGCTTTGTTTCTTGTTTCTTGCATTTTACACACCACTGTTCCTTGTGAAGTTTGCACACAAGAATTTCACTCACATGTACAGTGTACCAGTAATGTGAAGTGACAATAAAAGTGATTTGATTTGATTTGATCCTGGACAGGGAGGAACGCTGGTTTGAGCGGGAAGTCAAGGGAAGCCATTTACGTGAAAAGGGAAAGACCATCTCTGAATCAACTCTGAATTGTACTCATGGCCATTGATCATTGGTCTTTGATCAGTGGTCGTTGATCAGTAGTTGTTGATCAATACAACTTTTGTAATAAACCATCAAGATTTCTATTGGACCCTATTACTACAAGACTGCTCACAGAAGTCTTACCACTACTTAATGCTTCAATCTTAAATATGATCAGTCTATCTCTATTAATGGGCTATATGCCCTAGTCATTTTTCAGGGCAGTAATTAAACTATTACTTTAAATGTCATCACGCGATCATTTGAACTAATTGAAGGCCAATCTCAAGCCTTCCTTTTTTCAATTATTTAAAAAAGATTAGTTGTTAAAGACCTAACTGATAATCTGCAGTGGGATAGTTTATTGAAAGAGTGATAGTCATGTTTCAGAACTCACCACAGTAAGGAAATAAACCTCGGCTCCTGGTGGCTTTCTCATGATGCATGTAGTGTTTTTTCTGCACACACTATGTGTTTATACACCACTCTGCATTTAATCATTAATTATAATGAATCTCTGACTCTCTTCCACAGGTTGTTTGTTAAAGAGTGTTTTTTCCTTATCACTGTCACCAGGTGGTTGTTGAATTGTTGGGGTTTTCTCTCCATTATTGCAGGGTCTTTACATTATATTATATAAAGTACCATGAAGTGACTGTTGTTGTGATTTGGCACTATATAAATAAAACTGACTTGAATTGAATGGAATTTTGATACATACACAGTCTTGGAGTCTGTCATTATTCACTTTTTATGGGTGCGCAAAATAACACAACGGAACATTCAGAATTTATCAAAACTTTATTTGTACAAATATTAATTAAGGGAAAGAAAAATGTAAAAAAAAAATCAACGGAACTTTTTACATGGAAAAGAAATTACAGATTTTGTTGGGAATATTTAATATACGATATAGAGCTTGTAGGAAGGACTATAGTTATTTGCTTCTTTCTTTCCTTCTTTCATGTAGTGAACCAGCATTTGTTTTTGAAACAATTAATTGCTGTGTTTTCTTAGATGTCAGTGGGTTTTGAATTATTTGAACAATATTTAAACTATAGAAAGGACAGATTCAATTTTGGGGTTTTTTTTTAGCAACCTCTCAGATCGTTCTTGAGGTCCCTTTACTCATCAGGTGTTTCTTTGTATTGTTTTCAGGTTTTAATAAAATAATGTAACACTTTGGCAAAAAAATGCAAAATAACATTCCATAGCTTGAGGCCAGAATAGCAAATATTTCCACAGCAACTGTGAATTTCCCAGGAGAGCTGACATAAGCAGGTATAAAGGTTAACCACACTGCACAGAATATCAACATGCTGAAAGTGATAAATTTAGCTTCATTGAAATTATCAGGCAGCTTTCGAGCTAAAAAAGCAAGTACAAAACATAACATAGCCAGCAGCCCTATGTATCCTAACACAGTCCAGAACCCTAGAGGTGATCCCAGGGCACATTCAAGTATAATTTTATCTTTGTAGTAGTTCATATTTTTGTAGGGGAATGGTGGATTTATTGCTAACCAAACTAAGCAAATCAAAATCTGTATGAGAGTGAATGCTAGAACACTCAGTCTTTGCTGTACAGGTCCAAACCACTTCTTAACATTACTGCCTGGAAGTGTAGCCTTGAATGCCATTACAACCACTATCGTTTTCCCCAGCATACAAGAGATGCAGAGCACAAAAGTTATGCCAAATGCTGTGTGTCGAAGCATGCAGGACCATTCGGAGGGCCGGCCAATGAAGGTCACAGAACACAGGAAACACAGAGTCAAGGAGAAGAGCAGCAAAAAGCTGAGCTCAGAGTTGTTTGCTCTGACAATAGGAGTGTGTCTGTATTGGAAAAATATTAGGGCTACAGTCATTGAGATGCACGCACCAAAGAGAGAAAAGGAGACCAACAGTATACCCAATAATTCTGTGAACGTGAGGAACTCAATAGCTTTCATTTCACAATTATTTCTCTCTTCATTGGACTTGAATTCAGGAGGGCATTTGTCACATTTCACTGCATCTGAAAACATAAATATCTTCATGATGTACACCACATACATCTTTAAATAGACCAGTAAAGTGCTGGCAGTGATTTTGCCCAACAGAAACACAATGAGCACAAGAGTAAAGGCTAGAAATCCAGCTGTCTCACTTGTAGTGTTGCTGAACTCCCCATCAGCGCAGGTGATGCAATCAAAACAGCAGATTGGCTTGCCCTTAACAAAAGCCTGACGGGTCCCAGGCAAACAACTCTTACTGCAAACAGACCTTGGCACCTGCATTATAGGGACAATATTAAAAACAATTTACTTCCAGATTTACAATTGTATACATTTAGTGTGATTGTAAAAGATCAAGCGTCAGAACTTTAGGGTTAGAAAGGAACAGTATTATCTGTGTTGTTTTACCTCGAAATTCTCTCCTGCCCAGATGGCTCTCACACCTGCTTTCATCTTAAACTCCTGACCCTCAGGCTGGGATGCATCATAGTAACCAATTGTCTTAAAAAGTATGTAACCTTTTTCACCCATCTGCCAGTTCACCAATGCATAACGTGCCACAGGTTCACCTAACTCATCAAAGACCACTTCTTCACCAGTCTTAGTTGTAAAATTGACCTTGGTTAGGTAATGCAGTACCTACAGACAAACAATGTTATCTGACTATGTAACAATAGTCATTAAAAATAACATTTTGCATTTAGACACAGTAGTTTCTTTTTATGTTTACCTGCCATGGTTGTACATTTTCCGTATCAGCACAAGTATTGTTCTTAAAAGGCTCCCTTTCATCTTTGCAAGTAAATAGCATATGTAGAGCATGAGCAACAGCATATGTGGCTTTGTACACATTATTTAGCAGGCTGGCATCTGACACATCTGTGAAACGTGTCTTCACATGCAGGAGAGACTCCTTTCCAGTGCAGGCTATTGTCAGATCTTCAGCATGAGTCTCTGTTTGAGGAGACAGGTTGCACCTGAACACTGTCTCCCACAATTCCACAAGGCCCTGATTCCCAGGTACGGTGGAAGGCCTGCTGCTGGCTAGGAACTCTTGCAGTCCAGGAATGTGAGCATTTAATGCTGCAAAGCCAACTGCCCCCTGAACCACAGCGTAATTTACTGGAGAGGCAATATAACGGTATGTGATCCAGCCTTCACTCCCAACCCACTGCAGGCCTGTCACATTTTGAGCATGAAGCTCTTTAAAAAGTATGTCAAGGTCTGTGCCATCAGCAAATGCCACTATTACCTTAGAGGTGGATTTCTTTATAATATTTACCACATCTAAGAACCACTTCCTTGGATTAGTTCGGTAAATGGCCACTGAGTACTCAACACACACACCTTCCCTTTCTGCTGCTTCCAAGAAAGTGGCCATACCACCATTCCCATAATCATTATTAGTTCTGATAGCTCCTACCCAGGTCCAGCCAAAATGTTTCACAAGCTTTGCTAATGCTTTGCTTTGGTAAATGTCACTAGGTATGGTTCTAAAAAAAGAAGGATAGTCTCTTCTGTTGCTAAGACATGCACAAGAAGCTGAATGACTGATCTGGAAAACAATAACATGGTTAAATGTCATATTGAGCATTGAAGACATTTAATGAAGATTATTGCATCTCAGGAAGTTTATGTGTGCATTGAGCATGCATGCCCCCAACACTCACCACGGGTATATGGAATGGTCCCATGGTGCGTGCAATGCCTATCGTGGAGGTGGATGTGGTTTCTCCTATGACAGCATGTACGTTGGAAAGTTTGTTACAGCTCCCTGCTCCACTTTCATATCTATTCATCAAGTTTAGTGATGCCCTAATAGACAAAGGTATACTGGGGCAGGAATCAAAGATCCTATAACCAAGTGTCACTCCTGGCAGCAGCCCTGAGCTGTTATTAATTTCTTCTATAGCAAACATCATAGTGTATGCATACTGAAGCTCTCCTGGGTCCAGTCTGGACAAAGAAGAAGGACCAAAGTTTTCATAGCAGAAATAAGCAAAGAGGAAGATTATATTTAAAATATAAACAAACAACCCATATTGTAATAGGATTTATAGATAAATTATTTCATCCCAGTCTTACCCTTCACACTGTATTTTTCCTGGATTGACTTCAAAAGTTGGATAAACAGTGATGGGGTTCTGATGGAAAGAAAAAATTCCTCCAATGTTGATTTCTCCCTCCTTAGAAAACTGAGACAGTTCTTTTGTCCCATAGGTCTGACACACAGGCTTCCCTTCTCTCACAGCCAGACAGGAAAGAAGTAGTAGGTTGGCTATCAGCAGCATAGTTCCTCAGCTGAATGCTTCCTAACAAATGCTCAAAGATAAGCCTCCTCAACACTGCTTTTAATATGACTTTTATGTCACAAAGCCACAGGGACTTATGGGTGACAGCTGTGTTTATTGTCTTTGTCTCTACCAATGATATTGGTTCTGCTGTGACTGACCAGTGAATAGGGATGTTAATGGGCTTAGAGGGCCTCCTACGAAAGTAATATCTTTTCATTCAACATAACCACTCTTTATACTAAGTTATTATTGTTTATTACATATTCCATCTGTGGTTCACATTTTAACATCGTACTAAAGAGTAAAACATAAACAAATGCAATACATATTTGAATTACTGGTTTCCAGGACCAATATATAAAGTAATAAATTGATCAATGATTGTATACAAATTAAAATAAACAAATCTTAAAGATTGAGTAAGCAAACCCTCGTGCATTTATTATTTTTTAATGGTTTCTCCCCATCATATGTCTTTTTGTATTTCTTTCGGGTTTCACTAATAAAATATAACATTTTGGAGCAAATATACTGAAAAATAACCCAAAGCTTGAGGCCAGAATAGCAAATATCTCTACAGCTACAGTAAATTTACCAGGAGAACTGACATATGCTGGGATAAAAGTGACCCAGACTGCACAGAATATCAACATACTGAAGGTGATGAATTTGGCCTCATTAAAATTATCAGGCAGCTTTCGAGACAGAAAAGCAAGGATAAAGCATAGCAAACTGAGAAGTCCTATATATCCTAAAACAGCCCAGAATCCTAAAGGTGAACCTAAATTACACTCTAGTATAATCTTTTCAGTGGCATGGACTGTGTTTTTGTAGGGGAATGGTGGAGCAAAAATTAACCACAGCACACAAATCAGCAGCTGGAGTAAAGTAAAGCTGAGCACACTTGTTCTCTGAAGTGCAGCAGAACACTGAGGAACTGTTTTTGCTGGCCTTGTAGCCTTAAAGGCAATCACCACTGTTATAGTTTTAGCCAAAATGCATGACATACACAAGGCAAAGCTTGCGCCAAAAGCTGTGTGGCGTAGCATGCATGACCACTCAGTAGGCTGGCCAATGAAGGTCAGAGAACACAAGAAACACAGAGTTAAGGAGAAGAGCAGCAGGAAGCTCAGTTCAGAATTACTGGCTTTGACAAGAGGTGTGTGACGAAACCGAAAGAAAACACATGACACTGCCAATGTTAAACTTGCTCCAAACAATGAGAAAGCGGCGAGTAGGCCCCCCATAGTTTCTCCAAAAGACAGGAACTCAATCACCTTTGGAACACAGTGGCTGCGATCTTCATCCGACCAGCACTCCAGCGGACATAGTAAACACACTGCAGAATCTGAGTAGAAAGTGTCAAACATAAAAAAGTATTTTGATACACCTAATACTGAAATAAACACTTCCTAGTAATGTATCAACTTATTAACACTTTTTTACATAGTAAAAATGACAGGAAATTTTCTACACACTGTTTGAGTTGCTAATCTCTCCAGCAGCACAGGCAATACAGGAAAAACAGCAGATGGGTTTGCCTTTAATTGCAGCCTGGCGGAAACCTGGCAGACAGCTCTCACTGCAGACAGACAATGGCTTCTGTAACAACACCACAACTCAAAGGTCACAGTTTGTTCCTCTTGTAATCCACATACTGAATTTAGATTGTTCAATTTATTTCACATTAATAATATTGAAGAAAGAAAAACATACAAACATGCATTTAACCTTCAGACCATTATTTTACTCATTATTCTGCATCAGAGGGGAAAATTAACATAAAAATAGTTCTGAAGCTGTTATGTTAACATTGTTATTGAAAATTAACATTGAAAATTAAGGATTATACATATCTGTGTATGTGGGAGAGATTGTTTTTATTTGCTAAAGTTCAATATTAAAAAACTTTCTGAATGACAGTTTTTATTAATAAAATTTTAATTTTAATCAACCTGCAAAATAAGTATTAAATAAATATTCCTTGCTCTCAAATAGACTTACCATTCGGGATTCAGAAACCCATGTTATATTGATTCCATTCACGGCAAGCTGACTTTCATTTGGTAGTGAAGCATCATAGCTCCCTACAGCCACAAAAATTATATCTCCTGCTTGGTTTCTCTGCCAGTTCACAAGTTCATACATTGCTGAAGGGTCTCCATTTTCATCAAAATATACTCTTTCTCCCGACTGAAGAGTGAAATTGACATCTTGGAGGTGTTTCACAATCTACCAATCCAAAACGAGGGTTGGTAACTTATTTGATCTAGAATTCTATATATGCTAAATACTTTTTCTACGATTTTGTAAGGTAATGTCTTACCTTTTTTGGCTCTAAATGATCCTTCCATATACATGACTGATTCATGGCTTTAGCACTTTGACCACAATTTAACAAGTTATGCATAGCATGAGCTATGGCATACACAGCCTTGTACACATTGTTAGATATCCTTAGTTGTGATACATCCGTAAAAGGACTGTTTATGTCCTCTAACTTCTCAGAGCCAGAGCACTGAATCTGACCAGGCAGCCTGGATTGAAAACTGCAGCCAAAAACCGTTTCCCAGAACTCTCTTAGCACACTATTCTGAGGATCCTGACTTGGGTTAACCTGTAAAAGAAATTCTCGCAGGCCTGCAATCTTTGCCTTTTTGATAGTGAAGCCCAGAGACCCTGTCAGTATGCCAGAGTACCTCTTAGTAGTCAAATGACTTGCTGTTATCCACGATTCACTGCCCACCCACTGCAACCCAGTCAAGTTCTGCTTCAGAGCTTCCTCCAGCAAAATGTCCATCTCACCCTGGGCAAGAAAGGCAATCAAAACTCTTGCACTGCCACTACGAATCACTTCAATCACCCTTGCAACCTCCTCACTAGAGTCAGTCCTTGAAATGGCCTCTGAATATTCAACACAAACCCCTTCCTGACTTGCTGCTGTGATAAAAGTTGCCATCCCATTGTTGCCATAATCATTGTCACTTCTGACTGCCCCAACCCATGTCCATCCAAAATATTTTACCAGTTTTGCCAGGGCCCTGCTCTGATAGTAATCACTGGGGATGGTTCTGAAGAATGAAGGGTAATCCTTTCTGTTACTCAGACAAGCACATGTGGCAAAATGGCTGATCTGAAATGAAGTAAAAGAGAAAAACAAAAACAAATTGACAAGTAAGTGGGAAGAGATTTACAGTTGGGTCTTCAGAGACAAAACAAAATGTTGTTTCTGGCTTGTAACTAAATTTAATGTAAAGCTTGGAAGCCTTAAATCTAAGATTCACATAAACCTGTAAGTGACCAAAAAAGTTACTAAACTTCAATTTTTGGAGAGAGTCACATTATAAAAAATTGACACAAATATTATAAATACTTACTACTGGTATTTGGAAGGTCCCACAAATTTGTAGCATCACAATGGTTGAGGAAGACTCAGAAGCTCCAATGATGACATGAACAGATGAATGACTGCTGCAGGTTTTCTCTGCTGTCCTTTCCTGTCCATTTAGTAAACCCATCACTGCACGTGTTGAAGGCAGTGTTGAACCACAGCTGTCAAATATCTTATAACCAACTGAAATATTAGGCAGTAAAGTGCTGCTATTGTTGATCTCTTCTACTGCAAAAATCATTGTTTGGGCAAAACGAAATTCTCTCAAATTTATCCTGAAAAGAGTAAAAAAAAGTGTTTTAAAAAGTGTAATGTAAAGCTCTTCAAGTCATGAACCCTGCAAAGGGAAAAAAGACAAACCTGGAGCATGTGAGAGTTTCTGGAGTATGAGTCAGGGAGAACGAAGGCTTTGAGATTTGGCTATGGATAGAAAAAGCTCCTCCAATAGTAATATCCCCTTTCTTAGTCAAAAGAGGAACCTCTGGACTTCCCAGCATTTCACAGAGAACAGTATTTTCCTCTGCTCTGCAGACTCCCATAAATAAACCCCAAAATAACACTCTGAATGTGCAGTCATACATCTTTTACAGACAACCACACTCATGCATGTACAGCCCTGTACTCTGTTTTGATATTACTGACCAAGCATGTGTATTCTTTAATGGGCAGAGCTTTATAGAGCTATAATTGATGAAGCCTGAGGTCCTCCTATCATATCACAGTATGACATACATTGTCACACTGTTTTGCGATTTTTATGGGAGACAGCTTTTTTTTTTTGAGTCACCCTTACCAGAAAATGCATATATTTTAAGCTGTCTTCTTTGGAAACATTTGATATAATAATAGTGTAAATTGTTTTGTAAATTATGTAAATTGTTATAATAGTGGTAATTGAAACGATTTAATAATTTAAAAACATTAAATTTTTGAATGACACAAGACTCCACGTGGGACCATACAACTCAACACACACAGAGCTAGATATTCTAATTCAGCTGCACAGTTTTCTTTATTAATTGATGGTTCAAAACAGGAACCATTTGGCAGTGTGATAAAATCAACACAATTTAAAATAAATACTTAATACTTAAACAGCTGTCAAACTTCTATTTAAGATATTTTAGGTGGCAACATTCCATAACCTTTGTGGTAACTAAATAAAGACTCTAAACAAGACATATATGTAAATATTTGTTTTGTAAACACACTCACACACTTATATAGACTGATTAGTAACCCACTGGCAACCAAAAGTTGCTAGTGAAATCTGAAATTCATGAGTAGTTACTGGAGATTGCTAGCAGTCATGAAACTGGTCACAAACCGTTATGGCACTGCAGCATACGTAGCTATGGCTGGCTAGTTCCCACATTTGAAAGTTAGTATGAACGATAAAGATAAGCAAGTGACTTGCCAAGCTCTAGTTACACTGGGAAAAGGGTGAAGCAAACCAGTATGGGGCGTCGTTTGTAAACTGAAACATGCTGAAATTAACGGCAAAATTTTTCCACATATAGCTTAAAACCTTACAAAAACATGTTTTTTCGAGTCACTTTTACAACATTTACTAAAACATTTGTAACTTTTTATATTTAAAACACAATTTTAAATGTTAAATCTACATGTTAAATACTAAATCTAAATATTGTATTTAAATTTAAATGTTAAATCTAAATGTTACGGGAAACTAAATATTTAGCTAACATGCAAATTTATTGTACATGTAGCGCCTCTACTCAGGACCAGTACACTCTCACTTCAAATAGAGACCCTAGACATCTTACTAGGTTCAGGAGGTGGTTTTGTTTTGGGGACTCACAAAAGGAGTTGGCTTGGAAGTGAATAACTGGGACCTTTATTGCCTCAGTACCATTTATATACATATACAACACAATAACCCAAATTGCACACTAATAGTGCATTTTAAAGGTGAATACATGTAAAACAAAACAAAATAAAGACATTTAAATGGAAGATTTATACTGAACAGTATCAGAGCTCTTGGGAATGAATGAAACAGATTAAAGTGTTCCTGTTGTGAAGTTTGAATTGTCCAGTCTGAATTGTCCTTTAAAGTCGTTGAAAACCCAAACAGGTGTACTGTAGGGGAATTGTCAGTGTGCAAACCCTATTATCCGGGTAGGAAAAGTAGTGCATAGGGCTTATCTGTAATCCAGGGTTGCTTGAATCAGTTTCTCAGGCAAATCCCACAATCCGATCGCATGGCTGGCCACACCATTTCACGATCATCCAGGATCTCATTTGGGCTGTTCTCGCCGTCAGTGGTTCTCCAGAATCCTTCTAGTAGTTCAAAAAAACCAATCTACACAAACAGTGCAGAACAATCAATTTCTTTTCCCATTTTGTGTTCTTAACATGAGCTCATTAACTTCTTTTCCAAATGTATTAATCACAAATGGCATTCCCTTTAGCTTTACCAAGTTACAAGAGTTACAGTAACTTGTTTGTACCAGTATCAACAATTTTATCAAAATTACATCACAACAAAGAACATCAGCAGCTTAAACTGTAATGTAAACAGTCATAGCAATGAAAGCGACATTCATCCTTAAGGCTTACAAGCAAATGTAACTTAATTCAGTGCAAATACTATTAAACTTGAAATATGCTCATATCTATTAAGACATAACCATTCTAATATAAACAGAGCTATTGCTTCTACTTGAATACCTCCCCGATCGGAATATGGCTTCAGCGGGGTGGGGTGGCTAACAGCTATTAGCAGCTAGCATCGCATCTAGCATCGGCATCGTTTAGCTCAAAGCATTCAACACTTATAACACACTGTAAAGAACAACAGGAGAAGTGAAACAACACGCCAGATTCTCATAGCTCCCGATTGGTTTTTGTTCAAAGGTTTCTGAGCTGAATCGGCTAGTGAAATACATTATCTAACTTAACAGGTAGCTAACGAAAGCACGTGACTCACCGGGATTTTCAGACACAAATAACTTGACAGACGTTATTCCCTTTGTGGTCAGAGTTCGGGGCCTAATAAAAGAGTACCTTATTAGCATTTATGCGTAAAACAATCTGGTCTCATTAACCGGGTTGCAGTATTGCATACCAAGATACTTTTTCCATGCGCTCCGACACGTACTTGACCGCCATCAGAGGGAAGATCTCACAGGAAGAGAGAGGTAATACTTCCTGCGCACTAGACGCAAGGTCGTCAGAACACAAGACTGCATCACAGCGCCCCCTTGTGACAATAACAGGCTATAGCCTTAGATTACAAAAAGGGATTTTGCAGCCCTGTATTTCACATGGGTTACACCCTCCCCCTTTGACCCAGCATGAGCCCCTTCATGCGTCACGCTGTGGTCTACAGATGAACTCTCATAGTCACCTATTGTATAAAGTGCTTGGTTAAAGCTCTCTATGAGGCTCTGCGCAAAGGAAATTAAGGGATTTCCCAACTCAGGATAATGGAAGCGCCTTGGTGGTCGACGTGTCCTTTCTGACTTACGAACATGGTCATTTTTTTCTCCACTGTCAACAGTTTCCTTATGCTCCAGAGCTACCTCAGGGGTTTGTGGGTTCAGATCAATGGTTTCCGTAGCTATAGGAGCCTCTACATCAATGGACGGTACATCAATGCTGTCTTCGGCCACAGCTGATTTTTGATTAGTCATAGTTGGTAAAGTTACATCGTCTTCAGTAGGGTGTTGCTCAGCCACAACATCTGGCTCCTCTCCTTCAGCTACTTCAGGAGGTACCCCTACAGGCTCTGCAGGCAGCAAAGGGGAGCTGCCTCTGCAAGGCTCATTCTGAGGCTGAGGGTTTACACAGTCTGCTGGCGTAGCTGGTATACAACTACCCTCCGGTACTGTTTTTCCGGTTTGCTGTCGTCTCTTCGGGATTTCAAACACCTGAACCAACTTTCCAGGAATGACAGAAGACTGCCTAGGATAGACAGGTGAGTCGTCTTCAGATTCTGATTGCTCCTCCAGTAACAGAGGCTGACTGCGCCTCGTTCTTGGCCTGCAACTCTTTGGCTTGACCTGGTCAACTTCCTTAGCTTCAGATAAGTCACCACAAGGGAGTAAGAGATCCCTGTGAAGAGTTCGAATAGGACCATCTCCATTCATAGGCTGTACAACATACACAGGTAGGTCTACCATCTTTTCCACCACTCTGTACATGGTTGACTCCCACTTATCTGCAAGTTTGTGTTTATTCCGAAGTCGCAGGTTCCGCACTAGCACTTGATCACCTTTCTCCAAAGTTGACTCCCTGACAGTTTTGTCAAAACGGCGTTTATTCCGTTCAGCAACCTTCTGAGAGTTTTTGGCAGCGATCTGATAGCTCTCTTGAAGGCGAGCCTTCAGAGCTCTCACATACTGAGAGTGAGATGTAGGAGAGCCATCTTTAACTGGCAGGCAGAATGCAATATCCACGGGAAGCCTCGGCTGGCGACCAAACATTAACTCGTATGGGCTAAACCCAGTGGTCTCGTTCTTGGTGCAATTATAGGCGTGAGTTAGTGGTTTCACATAATCGCGCCAATGAGTTTTCTCTTTGTCTTGTAGAGTTCCTAACATGCCAAGAAGAGTTCGGTTGAACCGTTCAACTGGGTTTCCCCGTGGATGATAAGGACTGGTGCGCACCTTCGTGATACCAGCTAGGGCACAGAGCTCTTTAATGAGTTGTGACTCAAAATCCCTGCCCTGATCACTAAGCAGGCGCTCAGGAAAACCATAATGCACCAGAAACTGCTCCCAAAGACACTTCGCAACTGTTGTAGCCTTTTGGTCTTTTGTTGGCATAGCAACAGCGTATTTGGTGAAATGATCAGTTATGACCAGAATGTCTTTGGTGTTGTGACTGTCAGGCTCCAAGGATAAATAGTCCATGCATACCAGTTCCATGGGACGGGTTGTTTGGATACTCACAAGAGGTGCTGCTCTTTCAGGAAGAGTCTTTCTTCTAACACAACGTCCGCAAGACTTAATCTTTCTCTCTACATCAGTTGCCATTTTAGGCCAATAAAATCTTGACCTAACCAAGTCGAGGGTTCTTTCCAAACCCATATGCCCCATGTCGTCATGAAGGCAAGTGAGAATGGTGGACCTTAAAGACTCAGGGACGACAAGCTGAAAGGTGACATTTTCACCTGATTTGCGGGTTCTGTAGAGGAGACCATTTTTCAGTTCCAAACGTTTCCACTCTTTGAGCATTAGTTTAAGCTCTAAGGATGCAGAGTTAGGATTGGAATTTGCTTCACCTCCATTTTCTAACATGTTGACCACATACCCAATAATTGGGTCAGACCTCTGATGCTGTTGGAGTTCTACCTCACTATAGGTAGGTATGACAGAACAACCTAATGTTCCATCATCTGCGTAGACGTCTGGCACCGCATCGGTATGTAGAGCAAGGGACTCTACCAAAGTGATAGAAGGTAGGCTATTGTCAGATTCACCTAAGAGATGACGGTGGCACAAGACACTGAATGTGTCAGCTGTCACATCTTGTCTGTTGGGAGATGAAGAGAGATGATGGGAAGCGAATTGTTTCATTCGCTCTTTTTCTTCAAGAGAAGCATAGTCATCATCCACAGTATCATGTGGCCGCCTAGAGAGGCCATCTGCATCTTGATTGCTCTTACCAGCACGATACTTAATATTAAAGTCGAAGGTGGAGAGAGCGGCCAACCAGCGATAGCTGGCAGCATCAAGCTTGGCTGACTTCAAAACATAGGTCAATGGGTTGTTGTCCGTTAAAACCGTGAATGTGTTCCCGTAGAGATAATCTTGGAACTTCTCTACAATGGACCACTTTAATGCAAGAAATTCCAGTTTATGAGCTGGATACCGCTTTTCACTGGGTGAAAGTCCTCTACTTGCGTAGGCAATAACCCTCACTTCACCACCCTGTTCTTGATACAAGGCTGCCCCTAACCCAGAGGTGCTCGCATCAGTATGGAGGACGTATGGTAATTTTGGGTTAGCATATCCAAGCACTGGAGCTGATGTCAGTTTCTCTATGATTACCTCAAAAGCTTCCTGACAAGCAGGTGTCCAACGGCTGGAAAGAGGCTCTTTAGGGTTCAAGTATCCGCTAGGACCGGGTGTCACCTTTCTGCCCTTCCTGTATGGTGGGTAGCCTTTGGTAAGATCATTCAGGGGTTTGACAATTTTTGAATAGTCCTTCACAAACCGTCGATAGTACCCTGCAAAGCCTAGGAAAGACTTGAGGTCACTGAGCGTCTGGGGTCTTGGCCAGGTTTTGAGAGCTCTGACCTTCTCAGGATCGGTCTCTACACCTTTGG
Organism: Rhamphochromis sp. 'chilingali'; assembly: GCF_963969265.1. NCBI lineage: Eukaryota > Metazoa > Chordata > Actinopteri > Cichliformes > Cichlidae > Rhamphochromis > Rhamphochromis sp. 'chilingali'. The sequence goes on from NC_137935.1 coordinate 15,247,948, forward strand.
TAGACACGATGTGTCCTAGGTATCGCACAGAACTTTGGAAGAAGGAGCATTTTTTGGGAGAAAGTTTCAACCCATATTCTCTCAGTTGCTGAAGGACACGTAGAAGCCTGGTTTCATGTTCCTCCAAAGTGCTGGAGAACACGATGATGTCATCTATGAACACCAGAACTTCTTTCAGATTGAGGCTGCCCATACACCGTTCCATTAAGCGCTGGAAGGTGCTGGGAGCGTTGGTGATCCCCTGGGGCATACGGTTAAACTCGTAAAATCCCAAGGGGCACACAAAAGCTGTCTTGGGCTTATCACATTCCTCCATCTCAATCTGGTAATAACCAGACTTGAGATCCATTACTGAAAACCATTTGGATCCAGCAAGGGCTGAGAAAGCCTCTTCAAGGTTTGGAAGTGCGTACGCATCTCGTATTGTTAACGCATTGAGCTTACGATAATCAATACAAAGACGGACCTCTCCATTCTTCTTTTTAACCACCACAATCGGTGAAGCATAAGGGGACTCTGATTCACGGATTACTCCTGCATCAAGGAGTGCTTGCAAGTGCTTCCTCACAGCTTCATAATCATTTGGGTGGATTGGCCTGGACTTTTGCTTAAAGGGTGCTTCGTCCTTTAAGTTTATGTGATGTGTGACTTTAGATACATGTCCAAGATCCAAATCATGCTGGGCAAAAACATCAGCATAGGCACTTAGACGCTGGGTAACCCTCTCTTTCCACTCCTGCGGGAGGGGAGAATTGCCAAAGTCAAATGTCAAATCTGGGTGAGCAGGTTCATCAACTGGCTGTGCAGTAACATTACAACATTTCACAGTGTCATCATTTTTGGTTGAAATGGGTGATTCGTCATATATCTTTGCAGGACTATGGAGCTCTGCAATGACACATCTAGAAGGCAGTGTTACGTCATGCTCAGTTTCATTTCTCACCCATATAGGTAACCTATGAGGATGCTTCTTGGGCAAAGTGACAAGACAGCACTCCACAAAAATTCCCCCTGGTAAGGTGGATGTCGTTGGCTGTTCAACAATGGCACATTCACCAGCACTGCTGGATCTGACACAGCCTTCAAGGAGGACCCTCCCTTGAGCTGGTACTACGTGTTGCACCTTGCCCTTAAGAGTTACAAAGCCATCGTTTCCGGCTAGGTTTATCTCTCTCCTGACCTTGAGTGTACGGAGGATCTGCCTGTAGCCATAGACCGACGACAAATCATTGGGATCTTTACCTTGACAATATTCGTCGTACAGAACATCAAGTGCATTTGTCCCAATCAGCACAGGCAAGTCACAGTTAGAGCGTAAGTCAGGTACTACTAAAGCAAGGCTAGAAACCTCAGGCTCAGTTTCAATAAAGCTTTTTGGAAACTTAAGGCTGATGGGTATGTATCCCAAGTAAGGAACATTTTGGCCACTAGCAGCCTCAACATCCAGGCCACTGATAGGCTGAATGGGATGTTCTGAAAGATTGGTGTTGTAAAATGAAGCGGACACTGTGGTCACTTGAGACCCAGTGTCAAGGAGACAACTGCAATTGACTCCCGACACGGTAACATTTGCTGTACATTTCTGTCCTACAAGTCCCTTGGGTAACCTAATCTGGGGTCGTGCTGCACGAGAGAGAGAAGATACTTTGCTCTGAGGTTCCGGTTTGGGACGTTCATGATTACTTTCAGTTCCTGGTAGTCCCTCCCCAGAAACTGATTTTAGTTTAAAGCTGACATATTCTGTTCCTCCCAGACTTGTAGTTTTTGGTTGAACTCCTTACGTTTCATTTCAACTAGTTCAGGGTTTGGTTCATTGCTGCAAGAGGGAGCAATATGACCATCCTCGCCGCACCTGAAGCAGTACCATGGGCGTGGCTTCTTAGTGGGCTTAGTCTCACTTGGGTCAGATTTCTCTTTAGGAAGAATCTTGAACTTAGGTTTGGTTTTCTTATTTGGCTTGTCAGAGTTCTGGCTTGAACTGTCAATAGCTGATGCTTTCAGTGAAGCCACTTGGGCTTGTAGCTTTGCAAGTTTCCTTTCTAACTTATGTGCATCAAAAGGCACTAGCCTATCATTAACAGCTGATACGTCTGTATCATCAGTGACATACTCTCCTACTTCAAGGGAGTTCAAATGTGCCTTAGGTTTAGAAATGCCTAAGTGCTGTTTCATTCGGCTGGACTTTGCCGCTTGCCGGTCCTCCTCAGTACGTAGCATGAGGAGCAACTCTGGAAATGAAGGTGGCTTGTCCTTCTTCTGCTCAAGCTGCAAGGTTGTGATCAAGCTGTTGTTCCAGCAACCTCTACAAAACTGTTTAAGCAGTTGGCGATCTGAATCATTTGTAGTGATGCCACCTCTTTTAATGACTTTACTCAGGGTTATCTGCAACCGCTGTAAATAGGCAGAAGGCTTTTCACCTGAGTTCTGGTTTGTGCTCAGGAATTTGGCAAAAAGCTCATCCCCATCATCAACAGTACCATATGCTGAGTCAAGAAGGCTGAGATAGTCATGGGGAGAAGCGTTAGGACCAAGGTGCTTTACAATGTTAGCAGCTGGTGGAAGAAGGCTCTCAACTATTTTCCTTAACATATGTTTGTCAGATATGGTACAATCTATGAGGTGGAATTCAACATTGTTGCGCCACGTATCATAATCAGCTTCGAAAGTAGAGCAAGGGGTTTTCCCAGAGAAGGGCCTGAGCTTTGCATGACCTTGAGAAGGCATTTCATTGTTCTTAATGACATGCTCAACTACTACTCTCTGTACTTCAGGTGTAGTGAGCTGTTCAGGTGGTAAGTAGATAGTGGTTTTTCTGTGCGAGGGAGTCACTTCTACACTTGGAGAGGATGAGTGAGAGTCATGCTCAGGCAAGTGGGTTAAATCACTGCCCAGTTTAAGAGGACTTTGATGCTCTATGATGGCTGGTTCATCTTGGTCTGTGTCACTAGTGAGCTGCAGATTCTGATTAGGCACTGTTACATTTGGCCCAACTGCGGGATCACTCTCAGTGGACTTCTTCATTCTGGCCAGCTCATCTAGTAAAACCTTCTCAAAATCTGCACCACTCAGTTTAGCAAGCCCTTTCAGTTCAGTTAGGTAAGAATGGGTTAAACATGAACCCCTGTCTGCAGCATACAGCGCAGACAGAAGCTGGATATGATGGACAACACTTGGGTTACGGCTTTGTCTTTTGCAAGGCAAGCTATCCTTAAGGAACTGGACTGGTTCACCTGATTGGAACTCCACAATGGCTGTTTTTTTAAACTGTGCCTCTGTGCTAGTTACTTTGATTACTCTTCCAATAGAACCAAACTGCCCTAAGTAATCAATAACCTCATTGTCAACCTCATCGCCTGTTAACCCTCCTACTAGGACAGAGTTAGGTACTTTGACACCTTCACTTTGGATTACATCCATGTTGTCTTATTGCTCCAACCCAGAATGTCATGGACAATTGTAATGATTTGACCCAAAAGGCATGAAAGCACCAGTTGCTCAACTTCCAAAATAAAAGGAATTAAACCTCCTGGCTGGCTCGCCACGTTTTGTGTAGTGCCTCTACTCAGGACCAGTACACTCTCACTTCAAATAGAGACCCTAGACATCTTACTAGGTTCAGGAGGAGGTTTTGTTTTGGGGACTCACAAAAGGAGTTGGCTTGGAAGTGAATAACTGGGACCTTTATTGCCTCAGTACCATTTATATACATATACAACACAATAACCCAAATTGCACACTAATAGTGCATTTTAAAGGTGAATACATGTAAAACAAAACAAAATAAAGACATTTAAATGGAAGATTTATACTGAACAGTATCAGAGCTCTTGGGAATGAATGAAACAGATTAAAGTGTTCCTGTTGTGAAGTTTGAATTGTCCAGTCTGAATTGTCCTTTAAAGTCGTTGAAAACCCAAACAGGTGTACTGTAGGGGAATTGTCAGTGTGCAAACCCTATTATCCGGGTAGGAAAAGTAGTGCATAGGGCTTATCTGTAATCCAGGGTTGCTTGAATCAGTTTCTCAGGCAAATCCCACAATCCGATCGCATGGCTGGCCACACCATTTCACGATCATCCAGGATCTCATTTGGGCTGTTCTCGCCGTCAGTGGTTCTCCAGAATCCTTCTAGTAGTTCAAAAAAACCAATCTACACAAACAGTGCAGAACAATCAATTTCTTTTCCCATTTTGTGTTCTTAACATGAGCTCATTAACTTCTTTTCCAAATGTATTAATTACAAATGGCATTCCCTTTAGCTTTACCAAGTTACAAGAGTTACAGTAACTTGTTTGTACCAGTATCAACAATTTTATCAAAATTACATCACAACAAAGAACATCAGCAGCTTAAACTGTAATGTAAACAGTCATAGCAATGAAAGCGACATTCATCCTTAAGGCTTACAAGCAAATGTAACTTAATTCAGTGCAAATACTATTAAACTTGAAATATGCTCATATCTATTAAGACATAACCATTCTAATATAAACAGAGCTATTGCTTCTACTTGAATACCTCCCCGATCGGAATATGGCTTCAGCGGGGTGGGGTGGCTAACAGCTATTAGCAGCTAGCATCGCATCTAGCATCGGCATCGTTTAGCTCAAAGCATTCAACACTTATAACACACTGTAAAGAACAACAGGAGAAGTGAAACAACACGCCAGATTCTCATAGCTCCCGATTGGTTTTTGTTCAAAGGTTTCTGAGCTGAATCGGCTAGTGAAATACATTATCTAACTTAACAGGTAGCTAACGAAAGCACGTGACTCACCGGGATTTTCAGACACAAATAACTTGACAGACGTTATTCCCTTTGTGGTCAGAGTTCGGGGCCTAATAAAAGAGTACCTTATTAGCATTTATACGTAAAACAATCTGGTCTCATTAACCGGGTTGCAGTATTGCATACCAAGATACTTTTTCCATGCGCTCCGACACGTACTTGACCGCCATCAGAGGGAAGATCTCACAGGAAGAGAGAGGTAATACTTCCTGCGCACTAGACGCAAGGTCGTCAGAACACAAGACTGCATCACAGCGCCCCCTTGTGACAATAACAGGCTATAGCCTTAGATTACAAAAAGGGATTTTGCAGCCCTGTATTTCACATGGGTTACATACAGGTCAACAGAAAACCAAAATAAAAGCTTTACAAAAACCTCCGGCGCTAAAGTGTGCCGGTAGTGGTCAGGTTGTTTGTCTGCTCTTGCCTGACAGTCACATCTAACCGCCATGGGCTGCTTCACTTCTTGCCTACCAACATGTCCAGCGATTTAGCTGAAAACATCGAAAGAGCCATTTTGTTGGCCATCCAAAGGTTCAGCAGTAGTCACACTAAGCAACTGCAGTGTCCACTTTACAATCACCGCAGCATATGTCCAGCTAAATCTCTGGACATGCTGGTAGTTAATTTCAGCATGCTTCAGTTTACAAACGGCGCCCCATAAACCAGAAACAGAGAACATTTACCTTTAAAGTTTTACCTCTTGAAACATGTTGATTATAGTTATGAAGCACAACCTTTACTTTGAGGGCAAATATTCTACATTTCTGGCCTGCATCACACTTTTTCAGGTTTCGCTGTATGTCTGAGAGTACATGGTAAATGACTACTAACAGGTTGGTGCGTTTGATTCAAAATGTGGGTGACTGTGGCAATCAGCTAGAGAAAAAAGCAATCACAAGGAGCTTTACAACTGAAATCATGTTTATAAGTGAGTACAAAATGTATTGTTGATATCTTTGGACTTTATTGTAACTCGTTCACATAGATACTGTAGTTAGTTGCATAGCCACTGTGACTGACAGGTGTCCTGACAGCAGTGGTGAGTGAAATGTTAGCATTATTATAGCATTAACACAGAAGTCACATTAATCTTGAGGTTTTAAAATGCAGTCCAAAACTAATGGGTGACATCATGGTATCATAGTGGCGATGTCTATGGCTGACATTTTTTCTCTCTTTTCTCTCTGTGTGGACATGTGTGTGAGATGGTATCGTAGAAACCCATACTTTATCCACAATAGCGTAAACAAATTTTAAACAGATTTTGTACAATATCCCAATATTTTCAGAATTGGGCTTGTATGATAAATACTAACACTGAATATGGTCCGTAAACTGTTGTCTGATATACAGCGGGGCAAAAAAGTATTTAGCCAGCCACCTATTGTGCAAGTTCCCCCACCTAAAATGATGACAGAGGTCAGTAATTTGCACCAGAGGTACACTTCAACTGTGAGAGACAGAATGTGAAAAAAAAAAATCCATGAATCCACATGGTAGGATTTGTAAAGAATTTATCCGTAAATCAGGGTGGAAAATAAGTATTTGGTCAATAACAAAAATACAACTCAATACTTTGTAACATAACCTTTGTTGGCAATAACAGAGGTCAAACGTTTACTATAGGTCTTTACCAGGTTTGCACACACAGTAGCTGGTATTTTGGCCCATTCCTCCATGCAGATCTTCTCGAGAGCAGTGATGTTTTGGGGCTGTCGCCGAGCAACACGGACTTTCAACTCCCGCCACAGATTTTCTATGGGGTTGAGGTCTGGAGACTGGCTAGGCCACTCCAGGACTTTCAAATGCTTCTTACGGAGCCACTCCTTTGTTGCCCGGGCGGTGTGTTTTGGATCATTGTCATGTTGGAAGACCCAGCCTCGTTTCATCTTCAAAGTTCTCACTGATGGAAGGAGGTTTTGGCTCAAAATCTCACGATACATGGCCCCATTCATTCTGTCCTTAACACGGATCAGTCGTCCTGTCCCCTTGGCAGAAAAACAGCCCCATAGCATGATGTTTCCACCCCCATGCTTCACAGTAGGTATGGTGTTCTTGGGATGCAACTCAGTATTCTTCTTCCTCCAAACACGACGAGTTGAGTTTATACCAAAAAGTTCTACTTTGGTTTCATCTGACCACATGACATTCTCCCAATCCTCTGCTGTATCATCCATGTGCTCTCTGGCAAACTTCAGACGGGCCTGGACATGCACTGGCTTCAGCAGAGGAACACGTCTGGCACTGCGGGATTTGATTCCCTGCCGTTGTAGTGTGTTACTGATGGTGACCTTTGTTACTTTGGTCCCAGCTCTCTGCAGGTCATTCACCAGGTCCCCCCGTGTGGTTCTGGGATCTTTGCTCACCGTTCTCATGATCATTTTGACCCCACGGGATGAGATCTTGCGTGGAGCCCCAGATCGAGGGAGATTATCAGTGGTCTTGTATGTCTTCCATTTTCTGATGATTGCTCCCACAGTTGATTTTTTCACACCAAGCTGCTTGCCTATTGTAGATTCACTCTTCCCAGTCTGGTGCAGGTCTACAATACTTTTCCTGGTGTCCTTCGAAAGCTCTTTGGTCTTGGCCATGGCGGAGTTTGGAGTCTGACTGTTTGAGGCTGTGGACAGGTGTCTTTTATACAGATGATGAGTTCAAACAGGTGCCATTCATACAGGTAACGAGTGGGGGACAGAAAAGCTTCTTACAGAAGACGTTACAGGTCTGTGAGAGCCAGAGACTTTCCTTGTTTGAGGTGACCAAATACTTATTTTCCACCCTAATTTACGAATAAATTCTTTACAAATCCTACATGTGAATTCATGGATTTTTTTTTCACATTCTGTCTCTCACAGTTGAAGTGTACCTCTGGTGCAAATTACTAACCTCTGTCATCATTTTAAGTGGGGGAACTTGCACAATCGGTGGCTGACTAAATACTTTTTTGCCCCACTGTACCTTGCACTTTTCTGTCAGTGAGGCTGTACTATGTCCAACAAACTTGATCAGTGCTGAGGAGTGATTGTTTTTAAAAGGTTGAGTGTGAACAGGTCATGCCTGAGAAAGAGGCCTGGTTCACAAGTGCATACTGCAATATTTGAAAAAATTACTTTTAACATATTAAACACAGAACTCAGTTCAGAACTGATTCAATTTAATTTTATTTATATAACAGCAATTCACAATAACAGTTGCTTCAAGGTGCTTTATATTATAAGGTAAAAAGACCCTGCAATAATCCAACAATTTGCAGGATCAGGTTCAGGTTTCTGTGTTTTTTCAAGCATTTTTATTTTGTAATGACAAAGCTTTTTGACTCATGTGTACATGATAAAGGTTTGCAAATCAGAAGGCATTGTCTATACTGTAGACTATACCTATGCTAATAATAAAGTGCGACAAGTAGTTTTTTTTAGTTTAATTTATTCATATTAAACTAAAGAACGTTATATTCACTTAATTCCCAATTTAATAATGAACCAAAAAAAGTGTATCAAATTTTTATTACACATTTTTATTGTTGATTGTTATTGTTAATATTACTGACAGTGTTAGAATTAGTACACTATAAAATTATCAAAATCAATACAAAAAAGAAAACTCTACATTCTACAGAAAACATCGTACATTCACTTTGTACAATTTTTTGAAGATTTTTGAAAAACTAGAAAATACAAATACAATACATGTGAAAATGAATGTCACACCAAAACGTAAGGGTAAGTAGTGAAATCAAAAAGTATACGACTAAATGCATTTGAAATAAAACTGGTGCCTTGATTTATTTTGATTGTATTTTTCCCATCAAATGTTTCTTTGTGTTCAGTTCAGGTTTAATTACAATAATATAGCATTTTGGTGCAAAAATACAAAAGAGTAGCCCATAACTTGATGCCAGAATAGCAAATATTTCCACAGCAACTGTGAATTTTCCAGGGGAGCTGACATAAGCTGGTATAAAGGTTAACCACACTGCACAGAATATCAACATGCTGAAAGTGATAAATTTAGCTTCATTGAAATTATCAGGCAGCTTTCGAGCTAAAAAAGCAAGTACAAAACATAACATAGCCAGCAGCCCTATGTATCCTAACACAGCCCAGAAACCTACAGGTGATCCCAGGGCACATTCAAGTATAATTTTCTCTTTGTAATGATTCATATTTTTGTAGGGGAATGGTGGGTTTATTGTTAGCCAAAGAATGCAAATCAATACCTGTATGAGAGTGAATGCTAGAACACTCAGTCTCTGCTGTACAGGTCCAAACCATTTCATGACATTACTCCCTGGAAGTGTAGCTTTAAAGGCCATCAGTACTACTATTGTTTTCCCCAGAATACAAGAGATACAGAGCACAAAAGTTATGCCAAATGCTGTGTGTCGAAGCATGCAGGACCACTTGGAGGGCTGACCAATGAAAGTTAGAGAACACAGGAAACACAGAGTCAAGGAGAAGAGCAGCAGGAAGCTCAGCTCAGAATTGTTGGCCTTTATCAGTGGAGTGTCCTTCTTGATTAAGAATAGAGCAGCCACTATCAAATTAAGGAGAACACCAAAGAAAGTAAAAAACACAATAATCTTTCCCATAAATTCTGTGAAGGAAAGAAACTCAACATTTTTTAATATACATGCATCTCTGTTTTGATTGGACCAATATTCTCCAGGACACTTTTTGCAGTCATTAGAATCTGTAATGAAAATAGTGTTGCCGTTATTGGTATTAAATCAGTGTAACTGTAAATCAGTAACTGTACCACAGAAGACTTAAACATGACACATAAACTGTAGAAAGCAAACAGTGTATGCACGTTGCTGTAATTCAGGACTGTGATACCTGTGGTGTTGCTGATTTCTCCTTCTGCACATGGCATACAGTCATAGCAGCAGACTGGCTTTCCTTTTTGAAGAACTTTATGTGTTCCTGGATGGCAGCTGACACTGCACACTGAGACAGGCAACTTCAGATCCAATAAAGAGGAATATGTGAAAGTTTTTGAAGAGACGCATTTTTAACTGTTGTTTTATCAGTTAAAATATTTACCTCTTTGCTTCCTCCAGGCCACACAATGGCTTCCGTTTTAAGAACAAACCTCTGACCAGGAGGTAGAGAAGCATCATAATAGCCAACTGGTATAAACTGAACAGATCCATCTGGTCCATGCTGCCAGTTTACCACCTCGTACCTGGCAGCAGTTGCTCCAGTGCTGTCAAACCACACTCGATCCCCATTCTTAATAGTAAAGTTCACTTGCTTTAGGGACTCCACTACCTGAAGACCAGAAAACTAAACTGTGTCATATATTGCCATTATATTAATATCACTATTTTGATGTACAAAACAAAGAAACGTTTAGTCATTAGTTTAGTTTACCTGCCTATGAGTAACATGAACTTTCTTGTCACACCCTTGAATGTTTGAGCACTTTAGGATATTATGCAGAGAATAGGCTACAGCATAGACTGCTTTGTAAATGTTACTGGAGTATCTCAGCTCTGCCACATCATCATCATAATCTATCAGCTCCATTAGATCCTGATTTTCTTTGCAAAATGTAGTATTTATCATACTGTCCTGGTTTGCCTCCTTACACTGAAATTCTGTCTCCCAAAAGCCTTTGACTAAAAAATCTTCCATGCCACTGATATTAGCCTTTTGCACTGCAAAGCCCAGTGAGCCTCCCAATACAGCAAAGCTGGTAGGAGTCACAAGGCTGTTAGCAGTAATCCAGGCCTCCACTCCAATGAATTGTCTGCCAGTGATGTTGTGCAGACTCAATTGCTCCAGAAGGTTGTTCATCTCTACATGGGCCAGGAAACCAACAATAACCCGGGCAGTGCTCTTACGGATCACATCAACCACTTTTAGAAGTTTTTCTGGTTCTGCCCTGTGAAACCTCTCTCTGTATTCCACACATACTCCTTCTTCTTGGGCCGCAGCGAGGAAGATAGCCATGCCATTGTTACCATAGTCACTATCACTATTGACTGCTCCAACCCAGGTCCAGCCAAAGTGCTTGACCAGTTGAGCGAGGGCTCGACTTTGATAAAAGTCACTGGCAATGGTTCGAAAAAAAGAAGGATATTCTGTCCTGCTACTCAAACACTCACAAGTAGCTGAATGACTTATCTGAGTACACACAATAGAAAGATGCAAGAAAGAGAGACAGAATAAGGAAAGTTTACATTTCATATGCATACATGGAATATCCATCAACATCCCTCTTACCACTGGTATTTTAAATGGTCCAGTAGTTTGTGACAGAACAATGGTTGAAGAGGATTCAGACTCCCCAATAATAGCATGCACAGCTGATTGGCCAGAGCAGCTCTTTCCCAGCATCCATTCATCACCATTAATCAGGGCCATAACTGCACGCATTGAGGACAGTGTTGAGCCACAGTTGTCATAAATACGATATCCAATAGAAACATTGCGAAGAAGAGAACTGTTTTTGTTTATTTCCTCAATAGCAAATATCATCGTCTGTGCAAATCGAAACTCCCTAAGGTTGACACTGAGAAATGACAAGGAAATATAAACTTGTGTTTACTGTCACAAAACTCAGTATTTTTGTTAATAGCATAAAATTACCTGGAACACCTGAGGCGTTTGGGTTTCTCTGTAAAGACAAGTGAAGGCGATGTTATTTTGCTGCGGATGGAAAAGGCTCCACCGATCATAACATCTCCTTCTTTTGACATCATAGGAAACTCTGGACTCCCCAGTATTTGACACAGAGAAGCTTTCTCCTCTACAGTTTGAAATGCAAAAAATCCAATGAACACTAGCCCTGTTATCAATGACAACATCTTCTATGTATGCATTATGGTGGGAAAAAGCTACTCTTGTCTGGGTTAGAGCAGAATTTTATCTTAGACCATGGCAGGATATGTTAGTTTTTACCAACCAATCAGAGACAGGAAAACTTTCATTGGGCCTCGTCATGATATTATGTGTTGATAATGATTTGTTACAATTTTAGGTTTTTTAGATTTCCAAATTTATATTAAACAAATGAAACAAATTATAACTTCAGACCAACAAACATAAAGTCCAGTGGATATCAATGCATAATTATACACAATTTGAGGATTTAACATAAAATATTAGATAAAACTTGTGCATTTTGAAAAAAAATCCATAAATACTCAAAATTTTAATTTAATCCCACTATGCAAAGTGATGTCAGAGTAACCTTTTTAATATGTCACTTTTGGACATCCAGTTTTGGTCCACTGGAGGGGTTGTTTTGTAATGCCAGGTGACATTTTTTTCTCAACGTCTACAGAACATCTAGTGTAGATGTCTGTAGGACCTCCATGTACAGGCTATTTATAGTCAAACTGTGGTTGTTGTGGACATCTTCTCAATGCCAAACTTAACAAAACTTAGCCTAAAGCCTAAAGCCTGTTTAAATGTTGTTTTTATACTGTTGTTATCCGGTCTTTAAGTCTGACGTCACTAGCCGTGTCTGGGCTCAAACTCCAGGTCCATAAATCAAATGATCACTGTGGCATCACTGAGAGCTGAAAAACTGTCTAAAGTTTTTCATCTGTAATAAAATGATCAGTGTTCTGCTCTACCAGGTGTAACAATTGAGTTTAACATCCGGGCATCCATGAAAACGGAATTTATGACATTTAACGGAGTTAGAAATTAGCAGAAAGTTAGCTCGCTAGCTTCCATCTAAATACTGACTGATGGATTTTGGAAACAAATTCAAACGTACGGCTCTTCTATCACATCCAACATAAATGAAGTCAGAACAGCAGTGACGTTTGTAGGGTTACTGAAGTTTGGCTAGCTGGTATATAATGATTTGCTACGTGACCGCTAGTGACATAGCTATGTGAGCATAATAATAATAATAATAATAATAATAATAATAATAATAATAATAATGGATTGGATTTATATAGCGCTTTTCAAGGCACCCAAAGCACTTTATTCATTCACTCTGGCATTCACACACACATAATATAAACAAGCTAACTTTTTTCCACTCGATAAAAGTTAACGTGAGTGTTCTCGGTGGTCAGGAACAAATGTAATCGCATGGCAGGATGCTGTAAAAGGACCAAACTTCAGCCAGGAGAACAACTGAGATAATCCATCCACAATACAAGGTTAGTCATTCATATACTGCTGCATGGGCTGGGCTGTAGTTACATCCTAAGGTTTTAAAAACTGAGCTTAAATAAATGATTAGCAGTAATGAAAGCCGAGGGAGGTCAACAGTGATCACTGACTGTTTTAGGAGCTTTTTGAGATTAAATAGAAGAAAATACATAACATTAAACATGTTAACAACACAAAAGCCATATTAAACACAGACTACTTTAGGCCCGGAAGCAGGATTCGTCACGTCATCACTTAAAGACCGGATAGTGTCAGTAGTCACATATTTTCAGAGGGTAAAGGACATGTTTTCTATAGACTACCAGTTAATCTTTTTGTTGCTTTGTTTACACTTTTGTATCCGTCTATAGCTATCATTTGTGGCTGAGACAATCAAATGAAGTTATTGGAAAATGATCTGGAACAGTATGCCACCTTCTGAAATGGGTCTAGATCATAACATTTATGTACAAAGAAATGCAGAGTGATCAGTGCACATCTCCAAGATGCCGCAGGCTCTTGAAGCTAAAACAAAAGTGAGCAGCTGCTTGGTGGACATGTCCCCAGCTTCTCACAGTTTGGAAAATGTGCGCGTTGACAAAGACTGTCGAGCAGATAGTCCAGTTCATACATATACACTTTCACAAACTTCTCCTACTTGTCATTGCAACTTCTCTACCAATCACAACCATGTTCACTTCCTCTTACAACCATAAGCTCTTTGTAATAAAACACATTTGTAATTAAAAAATGATTTAAAAAAAATGTATAAATAATGTACATTTCCTGCACCTGTCATAGACACATAATGTCCAGAAATATTACCCAGTCCAAAGCTCAAACGTTGAACATCATATTGACGTCCAAGTTTGGACGTCCAAGATCTGGACCTGCTTTGGACATTAATCCATGACCAGAATTGATGGACCCAATATAGATATGATGTTTAGTGGGATTTGATTTATGAGTAAAATGTACTATTTGGCTATTTTCACACAGAGTTATGGCCAGCAGGCCTTGATTTCAAAATGTAGAGATGATGAATGCTACCGTATGTTTAACTTGAAAGTGTTCAGATTCCCTTTCTTTCATTCAGTTTATTTTATTTTATACATATGATTGTACACACTCTGTTTGCTGTAATGAAAATAATGAGAATATATGTCTTCAAAAAACAATTACAAGAGTATTTTATCCATACATGTATTTGTGAATATCTTCAATTATACCCGATTTACTTATTCCACTGTATTAACAGTGTTCCAATAACCGCAGTGCTAAAACAATAATATATAGATCCATATCATTGCAAATGAAAAACAGAAGTTTACAAGTGAATTAAACACAGACTTGTGAAAACACAAGTAATACCATATCTTGTGTAACTGTAGCTCAATAAGATTACATTTTTAGAGTTAGTTAATTTATACATCAGTGTACATACAGTTCCTCAAAATGTAAAGGTATGAAAAGTGGGGACCATAATTAAATATAGTATATGGTTTGCAGTTGTTCATCTTGGGGACTTATACAAACAAGGCACTTCCATTTTGCAGGGCTTCAAAATGCTGCAAAGTTTTAATATTGACTATTTTAGATCACATAGGAAATTTGTGTTCCAGCATACAAATGGTAGTATTACTGCTGAACACTGTCATAACCGTGTACATTATTCCTGGTAATGTGACCCAAATATCTGCCTTTTTCATTACACTTAATATTGTAACATGACATACCAAGTAAGTCATTTTTTTCAGAAAACAACTAGTGCAGTAGTTTTCGATAGTAACTATTGTTTTTTTGTAAACTGTTATGAACAGTTGGGGAAGATGATTTGAAAGTCTTTTTGACTAACAAAACCTCAGCTGGATGAACATAGTGATGTGGAATCCTACATCTAGTAATCTAGAAATCTGGGCTAATATGTTGTTGTTTTTTTAATCGGTCAATTTCTTTCTTTCTTTGTTCTGTCTGCTTTGAACAGAAAGTTTGAATGTGAAATAAAAACAAAAGAAACAAACAAAAAACAACATTATATATTGCATGGGGATTTACACATAATCATTCTTGATTTGAATTTGTGCTAAATGCTTTTGGCATGTTTACCTTGTATTTTCAGTTATTTCCCTGTGTGGCACTTTAAGAAGGTATTGCATTTGGATTAGGGGATTAAAGTTACACTTTTGACAAGGAAGCAAAATAAACAATTTAGCATAACTGATTTAGCAGTGTATTGAGCCTTGCAATAATTAATTTTGTTATTGTTGCCTTTCAGCCAAAGGGATGTTCAGTAGCAGCTGGTGTGCCTCTTGGGCCCTTTTGAATTACCAAAAGATATTGTTAATTTTGTTTATGCAAAGTTAAATTGGTGTTTCAGTCACGGTTGTTTACCTTTGGGTATTGATTAAGTTCGAACACAGGTGCTGAAGTGCAGGTGCCTAAGGCCTGACCATGACCTACACCTGTGGCTCATCCCAGTAACAAGCACAATAACAAACTGAGAAATTCCCTCCAGAATACACTCAGCTCACACACCTATCCTCTTAGCAGATACTTGTTTCCAGGAGTGTTGCATCATGATACCCTTATGATGTCCACTGGAGAGCTGGTGCCGTCAAGGCCAAAGTCTATGATTGATCTTACTTTTTGAACTTGATGAAATGAATGAAAGTCAGAAGGTAACTTCGTATATGTTTTTTTAGTGTCAAAAGACATATTATCAATCAACTGGATCTGAACTTTTTATACACCTAGGCTTATTCTCTTTGGTATTATGAGGGTTGTTGCAGGGTAGGTTAGCAAAACATTGACAAATAATAAATATTTAAGCTACATTTCGATAACAATCCAAAAACGATCTGCTTCCTTTGGTACACTTATGTAGTATTTATAAGTTTGTAGCAGTGCAGCAGATGATTATTACCTGTGTTCTTTTTTTAATGGGGATCAGGTCAGATCTCTGTGCAGTCCAGTGATGTTCTTTATTATTACTAAATGATCTTTATATTCAGGAGAGCATTTTAGTGTTGCAAGAGTGAACGGCCTACACTAAAGTGTTAGAGTTAGTCTTGGAAGGTCAGTATTACCATAACAGGGAACTTAGAATACAAGTCAGCTAAATTATGGGGTAGAACATGGAAAGAGAGAAATAAATAAGAAATTATAAAAGCTGAAACCTAATTTTGTTCTTATACAGAACACATCTGGGACAGCAATACAGTATGTAGTGCAAGATTTAAATCAATGAAAATAAAAGAAAAAAAGTAAAATACTTTTCCTAACAAATTACACATACACACAATCACAAATCAGTGATTTCTTTGTACCTCCATTGGATCACCATACCATGGACAATACTGTCATCTGCTGGTAGTATTGTGGAATTACTGAAAACCATACTAATTCCAGTTATGGTGTATATTTTGCTGCTGCAGCAGCAGCAGCAGCATATTATTATTATTATTATTATTAGTAGTAGTAGTAGTAGTAGTAGTAGTAGTAGTAGTAGTAGTAGTAGTAGTAGTAGTAGTAGTAACTAAAAAACTGTATACAGCCAATATTACTAGTCCATACACACACTGTAAGGGGACAAAAATGCATATAAATACAAACATATACAACAATTACAGAACAAAAAGTAGACCAACACATGAGGGAAATATAAAGAAATTCAACATAAGCACAGTGACAAGTTATATATATATATATATATATATATATATATATATATATATATATATATATATATATATATATATATATATATATATATATATATTTTTTTTTTTTTTTTTTTACGTGGCATGGCCACAGACACACCAATATTGACACTGGCTGTGTGTTCTTATTATAGATTGAAACTTAATTTCTTAATTTCTTAACCTCAATGATGATAAGCCCTAAAATTCAATGTTGTGTCTTTAATTAAAACCAATTAAGGGACTTGTTCAGTCAGACTGTGCAATGTTTAAAGAAATTGCAAAAACACCTAAGAGTCACATCTCAGACTCTATAGGCCCAAGTTGGCATGTTAAATATTGAAGTTCATGACAGTACAATTAGAAAAAAGCCTTAACAAGTATGGCAACACCCTAATAAACCACAATACCTCTGGAATAATATCCTTTCAAAAGCAGAGAAGAAAATGGAAATGTCTAACCATAATGCATGTTTGTTAGAAACCAAATCCAGCACATCAGCACAGACGCCTCATACCACATCAGAATCAGAATCAGAATCAGAATACTTTATTGATCCCTGGGGGAAATTATTACATATCAAGCACATTGGTAGAGGGGTGATGTTTTGGGCCCATTTCACCACAGAATCTGAGCACATTGATACCAAAGTATTGTAGAGTCTAATGTGAGATCATCTATCCGAGAGCTAAAGCTTGGCCTAAACTACATCATGTAACAGAGCAGTGATCCAAAGCACAGCAGCAAATCATAATGCCTGAGAAAGTAAAGAATCAAGGTGACAGACCTCACCCTGGCCAGAATGCTATCACTGGGAAAAAAATGCCCACAAATACCAATAATCTGAAGCAATAGTGTTAATAGTATTGGGTTGAAATTCCTCTTCAGTGATGTGAGGGATTGGTAAAGATATGCAGAACATTACTTCAAGTTTATGTTGCTAAAGGTGGTTCTTGAGTCATCTTGATAGTTTCTGACTCATTGTTTGTTCATTCTGGGATAGTTTTTGTTAAAAACAAAAATGATATACTGTATGTAATATGTATGTTAGATTATTTATTGCTGTGTACCTCAAAATGTGTTGAAATAATTTTTGAACCTGGTAAGGACCAGATGGTTTATTTATTTTTTGTTATGTCCAGATACATAAAACCTTAGAACTGAAAGAAGATGTACTTTCTTTTCTCATGACTCTATAAGGTCACAGTAGTTTCTCTTACAGGGACAATCTTAAGAGTAAATCCAAATGTTTGCAAAATATCACTGGGCTTCAGGTATAACGGTGACATTCAGTAATAATGAGAAACATCTTCTGATGTGAAGTGCAAACTCACAAAAGGACTGAAATCAAACAATTGCTTTGTTTGCCAAAATTCAATGGAACCAATAGGGGTACTTGGTTAAGGTCATCTTTGGCGGCAAGTCTTTTCCCACTGCCCTGATTTCTGCTGCATACTAGGAGATAGTCACAGGCCCAAGTGTCCATATCAAAATATGACATTTACCAAAGAATTGATGATGACGTGTGGATACTTTTTAAAAGGCTGCAACGAGGGAAATTCTAAAGATGACTGTGCTCATAGAAGAAAAAGACTATATTTCCCAGTTCTGCCTAAAAGGTTTTACAGCTAGATAACTGAATTACAATTAAATTGTGGGTAGATGACAATCAAATAGAAGATATTCAGCAGAATTAGAGTTACAATGAAGTCTGAAAGTCATGATGGAGATTTGAGTGGCCTGAATACAGCCAATGTTATTTGAACTCATACTGATATTTTTAATCCTTGTAAACCTAATGAATATAAATATATATGTACAGCATTAGCTTGAACATAAATTAGATAAACTACTTTGAAATGTAATGTTTAATTTCAAATTGTGAAAACAATGACACCCTTGAATAGAAACCTTTATACTTTGTATACCTTTGTACTCAGTATGTGTGTATGTTTCTTAAAGTTAACTTAGCAGAGTTTTTTTTTCTTCTCTTCAATATTAAACTAATAATTGCAGGTGACAGTAACTAATGTCTCACTGCCATCTCACTAATTAATGGCATCAATGCTAATTGTTTTGAGAGAAACAAGGTAACCTTCAATTAAAAAAATTCTAAATTAATTAGTTTTCAACGCAACACCTGGTGAACGCTTGTTTTCTATCCTAAGGGCCAGATGTCATCAGTCTTGTCGAAAACACTTGCTTGTCTTTTCTTGCCCAGTTTGCCCCTTGTCTACCTCTCACCCCTCTGGGAAAAAGGTAAATTGGCAGGTTTAGGTTGATGTCATAACATAGTTTCCCTTTCATAATATGCTCACAAACAAGTTTAAGTGCTTCCCAAGTGCACACACTTATGCTTCAATGCATGTTGTTATTCATTCAGATTAAGACAACACATGTTGTTTTCATCATCTACAAGTTCACAAACAAGTGACATGCAAACATCAAAAAAACTTGCCACAAGTGAAGGATATTTAAAAACTTTTGTGTCTGTGAATATGTGTGACATATTTCATGTTATACATAAGCGTATGCATATATATTTTAAATCGTATATTATATCTATACATTTATAAGATGGCACTGAGTCTAAATTGTGATGTGACCACTACCCCTTAAATGACTTTATCGAGCTGCACCACACCAAATGCTGCACCACACCAAATGCTCCTGGTAGACAGCAACAACCTTCTAGCATAATTCTGGTTGGATAACTGACAACTCTTTACTTTATAACTTTATCAGTTTCAAAATCACTTTTGATGTTTGTTGTCTTGGAACAACCAGTTGTTTTTAAGTTGAAGCTGTTGATTTGAGGTGATGTTAATTATTTCATTGACTTTGTGCAATGTACTAGCAAAATAACCCGAGAGCATGATACCACCACCATGCTTAATAACTGGTACTCGTACTCCAAAAATACCTCTTGTCAATTTGGCTAAATAGTTTGATCTTTTTCTTGTTTGACCATAAAGCATTTCTCCCAGAAATCATTTGGCTTGTCAATTTGGGCAGCTGAATATTGATTTGAAAGTGGCAATTTTGAACCATTCAGTCCATGGTTATGTAAAACTGGCTTCTTGTGGACAGTGACACTACTTTTTCAGCAGTTTCTAGTTTCTGGCAGGCTTGGTGGTTCCTGGGTTGTTGCTGAACATCCTAACCAATTTCCCTTTCTTCTTATTGTGACATTTTGGGTCTTCTTCCAAACGTTAGCAAAGTGGTGCTCTATCCAAATAGCTTGTACAACTGTGTGTATGCCACCCAATTGTTCCTTCTTACTATAGCCTGTAGTATGTATAGGATTTGAGATATGAGATTTATTTTAGGAAAATCAAAAGTTGTGGTGTTTAACTGAAGTTTGCTTAATAGTTACCATTTTAATTAATAACAAGAATTTTCAAAATTTTCCATAACTCCTGTGGCATTCTGACAGGACAAGCAAGGCAAGCAATGCTGTCTAAAAATACATATATAATAATGTGTACCATAGGAAACCAACCTCTTTCTTTTGATCTCAGACAATGCTGTCACTGTCA
This sequence comes from Rhamphochromis sp. 'chilingali', assembly GCF_963969265.1. NCBI lineage: Eukaryota > Metazoa > Chordata > Actinopteri > Cichliformes > Cichlidae > Rhamphochromis > Rhamphochromis sp. 'chilingali'. Next base: position 15,268,096 of record NC_137935.1, read on the forward strand.
GAGATCTTCGCGCCTGTCAATTAACATGTGCATCCATCCTTTATATTGCTGCCATCTTGTGGCTGCAGTCAGCTTCACTTGTGTCAATCTCAGAAAAAACCCAGTTCTCTCTGTTTTGGGGACGTGTCCATTCTCCATTAAAAATTACTTTAACTGGACAAGCTGAAAGGCCAGCTGTGTTTTTCTTGTAATTTGCACGTGCACATTATGGATAAACCACTGGTCTTTGACGGTAATCTGATGGGAGAGTAGGTACACTTTCGAAGTAGCATCTATGAAATTATCTGAATATGTTTAACCAGCTGCTTTGTCAACACATCAGATTCATTTTTCATTCATATTTTCAATCCCCACTGTGTAGATATTTACAGTTAACTTTGTCTGCTCAAGCCTCTTAATTCAGCTGATTCTTTATTATTATTTTATTATAATAATAAGAAAAGTTGCCCCACACCACTGGCTTTAAGTTGATTTTGTGGGAAAAAATATTCATGCTAAAAATGCTGAAAATCAAACAGCAAAGTTTGAAGTAACCTTCATTCTCTGAACAGACTATTAGCCTGGAGACTGAATATTCTGAAGACTCTAATAGGCCGCAGGTCTCTTACTTCTTCCAGTACAAAAGGAAATGATTTTTGCATGACAGTGAGAGGCAGTGAAATTTTGCTCAATATTCACTGTGTGAGAAACAACAAGGAATTGCTTGATCTGCATAGTGAATCAAGCCCTATACCATCATATCACAACCAGAGGTTCTTTATTTTTCCATATATATCCAACAGAGTGCATGTAGAGTATAGGCATACATATTGCCTGGATCATTTTCATTTTCCTTAGAACAGCAGAGAAAATGTGTTTCCAGGCCAGCTAGAATTTGTAATTCTATGTTCTTAATCTCTTCTGTGTGCTCGATACAGCCATGTAATTTTTGCACTTATTATACTCAATGTTATTCCTGATTTCTGAGCTCTTCACCTTCCAGGCATTCTGCAAATCCAGCTTATACTTAAAAGCTGAAGCCACAGGTAATACTTTAAATTCAAATTGACTGCTAAATCCAGAGTGTTTCCTTTACTGTCATGTTATGTCCCTTCTAGGATGAGGCTGAGAAAGAGATCGTTCTAGCTGAAAATATCAGACAAACAAATCTAAGGAATTAGATATGTGTGACATGCATTCCATGATAGATAGATTCACTCGCTGGGCCCACGTCCTCATATGAGGTTTTACATCGTTTTAGTAGATAAAGGTGAATGGCTTGGACATAAATTGAGCTACGGTTTGGGAAAGGCCTCAAAGGGGACTGGCGGAGGTTCCCGGGCCTGGCAGATCCCCATGTACTAAATAGAAGTGAAGACGTTAACGAATTGTAAAGGGCTGGGACGGTGGGGCATGTAAACTTGGGGGACATATATAGATGAGAACCGGAATGAGCATGTTTGGAGGCATGGTCCTGCTCCTGAAATTCAGATATTTTATCTCCAATTAGATCAAGATATCCTAACCAAAAGAAAGAAACTACACTACACCTAACCTCACTACCTAACGTAAAGATGAGAAAAAGAAGTCAGATAAATAGATAGATTGGATTTGGATTAGCTGATTATCAAACTAGTTGTTTGTAGCCCTTTACATCAATATAACGGCGCAAAAATGACATCTAATAAGGAAGAAAGAAAATGAACAAGTTGTTCTCTATCGAGCTGATAATATCTGCAGACTCAGACTGATGGGACAGAGATGACTGTAAATTAAGCAAGACCTCCGAAACTTTCAATTTATGCTCCTTTCAGCAATCAGCCTGTCACCAGAGGGACGATATGGAGGAGCAACACACATGAAACGTGATGCAGCCTAGAAAGGCGTCCCAAGAAAGATATAATTTCATCATTTTTATATAATTTCTCCTAGAGTTTCTCCAAGATTTAGTGTTGCATGTCACTGATTTGTCACTCTACCAGGCGGGGTCCAGTGAAATGAGCTTGTAAGGTAAATCCAACAAAGGGAAGCATCAGTGAAAAAGTGTGGTTACAATTCCCACATTAATGCTGAGACAGAACTAATCTGTCTGTGGAATTTAATCTTCATCCTTCTCAATTGCGACCAATACCCAAAGCTACTTCAGACCACTTGTAGCAGTGACTTTCTCCAAAACAGAAAAGATAAAACAATCTGTTTTCATAGTTGTGGGTCTGCGACCTAGCATTTATGTGTTTGGACCTTTGATTTTGTTTTATTTAATATTCTGCAGTTAAGATTCTGTTCCAGGTTTTGGTTCTTATTGTAGTTGTAATCCCTCTGTTTTATATTTATTTATTTTTTCTGTTGTATTATCTAGTCTTTAGATTTCATTCCTCCCATGTCCTTCCTCATGAAGTCAGTTGTGTCTCTGTTTGTTTACCTTTCTTGTCCATGTCAAGTTCGTGTCTTTGTCTCTGTCTCAGTGGTTATGCTTTCTGTTTTATTGTGGTGGCCGGTGTCTCTTGTGCATTATGTTCAGCTTTGCTTCACCTGTGTCGTTACTCCTGATTTGCCCCCGCTGTGTTCCCAGCTGTCTCCACTTCCCCATCTCCTCCTGTGTATGTATTGACTGCATCTCTCTGGCTGTGTCCCAATCCAGCGACCGCACGCTTCGTAGTACACGCAGTTCACTGGATCAGTGTTTCAATATTTATATCTTCTATCAGCTGTACATGTAGTTTGGTTATTTGCCTTTTGGTTGAAAGTACACTGAGAGAGGACTTTTTCATTAGTGATCATAATAGTATTTTTTTTTCATATTAATGTAATTTTTTCATTTAATTGAATACAATCTATTTGTGTATGATTGTCAGTCCAAAGAGGGAGAGAGGAAAGAGGGGAACGTGAGGAGAAATTACAAGGTCAGGAAGAACCAGGTAAGAAAACAGACAGGGAATAGTGACAGGCAAAACAGACACTTTTAAACTGCTTGAGAGAGTTGACCACCAAAAGTGATAGACAGATGTGCTAACCTCAAGGTGAGGCGAAATAGGTTAAAATGAAATAAAAACATCTGCAGAGCCATAGTAGTATCTGCAATAAAGATCTTTTCATACATAGTATACATTGTACCATTGGCAAAGTTGCCTCCATTTTTATAATTGTTTTAAATTAATATTTTGTACATTTGTACATTTCAAGGACTTCTATTTTTGAAGTGTATTTTTATGTATCTGTATTATATTTTACATACACATTAAAAATGTGTATGTAAAAAGTAAAGTGATTAAGTAAATCACTCACTATGAGCATCATTCATTATTCTCCCCCAGTAATTAAGGTTAGGATATGTATTTGTTTTTATTCCAATCCATTCTTCTTTTGCAGCATTTAAATAACCATGATTAGATTTGATGGTTTTGTTACAGACTTTTCAAAAAAGTGTTTTGCTTTTCTTTCACAAGTCTGGAGATTAAATTGTATTAAGATGTACAAAACAGTGATGTCATGTTTTGTGACGAGGACCCAGGCACAGAGAGACTTGATGAATTTAAGAATCTTATGATTTAATAAAGAAATTTGCAGACTTGAACAGAGATGGTAAAATTATGATGACTGATAACGGAGACGAAGACAACAGATGATGAGGACAGGGAGGAACAGGGTTTAAATGCACCAAGGAGACAATCAGAAAGAACTCGGGAAAACTGGAGACATTTAGGAATGCAGGGACTGACAGAGACAGGGAAGAAGTCTCATCGTGACGAGTAAAGTTTATCTTGCCTGGCTGCGCAGCTGTCTGGGTGCTCAGCATCCCCAAAGCTCTGATCCTAGAATCGCCCCTGGTTCCCAGGACACATGTGTGATTCTTGTGATTAAAGCATCTTTCTTTCAGCTTAACGAGTGAAACGTCAGCTCGTTCAAACACATGTTAAAGTCTGTTTGGCTCGACACCACCGAACAGAGGCAGCAATATAACATAGCAAACATTAACAATGCAGTGAATCCTGCTTGTGCCGTGATATTCACGACTGCAAACCGAGCAGCATCACTGACTTTCAGCTTGTTGTGTTTGTGGATATATGACTGACTTTAATTATCTATAAAATCATCACATTCTCTGTAAGATTAAGTCAACTATTGAACAGCGTATATTTTAAAGTAAAAGCTTTAAAACCAAGTTGACGCTGAAAGTACAAACATCACTAATGACACATATATTTGCCAACATGTGGCCAACAGTAATGTTTTAATGTTCTTCATTATTAAACATACATCGCACATAAATAAGTGACATAATATTCAGTACTTACTTTTGGAAGTTTACTCTTTGGCGGCCACGCTTCAGGCATCCGCCGTTTTTTTCGAAACAAAATATCCACACCCACCGCCGCGCTATGAATTGTGGGATATATGGGACCACAAAGTCTACACCGGTCTACACTTCAAATTTGGGGAAATGAACTGCGCATTTGTCCAGCATATGGGTCTTACCTGTCTGCTTCACAGTCAACACATGACACTTCACTGGCCTCAAACATGAAGGTATCAACCCTCATCTGGATTCCTTCATATGCCACTAACAACCATCCATTCATGTATTGTTAAAAGTCAGTGTCCAGTAAGGGCCAACAAAATCATCTATCTGAGGAACAGTAAGTTAATTTGTTATATATGAGCTAGCAACTCTGTGTGTGTGTGTGTGTGTGTGTGTGTGTGTGTGTGTGTGTGTGTGTGTGTGTGTGTGTGTGTGTGTGTGTGTGTGTGTGTATAATGATATATGTGCATATATGTATGTGTGTCTGTCTGATTTATGATGGGAGATGTAAGGTACAAGGATGGAATGTTAAAGTCAAATGACAGAAATGTGTGGTAACGGTGTTGCATACCAGTCTATTTTGTTCTCGCCACCATGTTAGTGAATCATAATCATTCAGAACCAATAGCCTGGTGCGATCTCCATACAGTTTGCCCTGCCCGATTTCTCACACGCTTAACTCCAGCTGTTGCAGAGAAAATGGTGACGATGTTGCAAGTGAGAACTCCTAAAATAATCAAAGAAAACAGAAAAACCGCCCCTACATATCATAGTAAGTGCCTTGGCAACATTGGAAAAGAAAAACTCCTTTTTAACAGGAAGAAATCTCCAGCAGAACCAGGCTCAGCGAGGGGCTGCCAGTTGGGGTGAGGTGAGGAAGGCAAGACAAAGATCTTAACTGTGACTCAGTATTTTCTTTCTGTTCTTCCTTTTTTAGAAAGTTGATCCTAAAAGCATAAAAATCAAATTATGGCTGAATTATGGTTATTTTAAATGTACCTTAAAAGTTTAGGGAATTGTAGGAGAAAGGGTTCAGGGTTAGAGTAAATCAGTGTAAGTCAATTTAATGTATTTTATATTGATAAAAGTACAGCTGTGTGTATGTTCTAAAAGTAATGTATTCACGTGTGATGTAGTGTAGAAGCCCTGTCTAACACTGCACTACTATGTGCCTTTCCTTATCCCTGAAGGATGAATACCTAGTCAGGCATAACACTAAGACATGAGACAGCTCATGTCTTTCTTCATTATGGTCAGGTGCCCATCCCAGTTCCTTGTTGTTGTTGTTACTTGTTGTGAACCTCATGTTCTGTTTCCTTTGATCATAAGTTCCAGGGAGATAGTGCCAATCTGACAGTTGCAGCATGAGACAGAGAGCATATATATCATACAGGGCAGCATCTCTTACTTGATGCCAAAGACTATACAGTTATTTGTGCACCACTGGTAGGGGTGGAAGATACAGCAGATTGATAGAAAGTATTTTAACTACTAGATTGAGCTTATATTAATCAACTTATGTTGGCCAAATACTGTATGTTAAATTTCTTTAAATGTTGTGTTTGTGTCAGCATAAGTTAATGATGTAATGATGCATTCTTCATGCTTTTTCTTAACAAGTTAACTGTTTTTTAATTTATTAGTTTTTTTTGGTCATGGTCAAATTTCTATAAGTTTTGCAAAATTTACTATCAGATGTATATAGTTATTTATTTTCCAGAAAGGATGAACCCTTTATGGATGACACTGACATTAACAAAGTTTAGTCTTTCATGGAGAAGAGCAAGGCTTGTCCTCTTTAGTCTTTTGTGGACAGGGATTTTTGCCTATGACTCGTACCAAGATCAATGTGAGATAATTCCTGGCACGATGAGCCTGCCTGCACTGGAAAAAAAAGGGGACATCATATTAGGAGGACTCTTCTCCCTTCATGACATGGTGGTGGAGCCCAGTCTGTCTTTCACTTCTACACCTCCGTCTACCCAGTGCACGAGGTAAGAGTTCTTTAAATATCCTTAACATTGCTGTTTGGAACTTCACATTAAGGATGTTGAAATATAGTGTTACTTGGGAATATCATTTTTGCTGATTCCGAAGAGCTATAATTAAAAGCATGTACAAATAAAAATAAACTTTTAATGCAAAATATTTTGTTTATTATGGATACAAAATAACTTAAGCTTTACAATTTCCCCCAAACTGCAATACGTTGGAGAATCTTCTCTCACTGAACCAACTGAAAATAAAGTTATTTTAAGAACAATTAACTGTAATTAATGCACACACTGTACCCCCAGCTTTACACAGGTGCAACACGTTTATGTAACAAAACAAATGTCAGTTGCTGACATAATTTTCCAGAATGTTTATAAATTGACCAAATAACAGGACACTGATCATTTCCTCTGTTTTAACTTGTTTCCATTATTTTCCTTATAATTAGTGATCCTTTGTGCATACTGAGGCTGCTGGGTTGTGACTAGATCAACCCATTTGACTTCTTGTTAGCTTTAGCTTGTGCCACATTGCCTTTGTTAGAAATCTTTAATCTTTAAGATAATTTAAGTGTCACAAATGTTAGTTGACAGGATTATTTTCATTGTAGTCCCCTACCTGATAGCTTTGGTGAACTTTGTGTCTACTCTCACAGAAAGGAGCTTGTATCCTAGCAACATGGTACCATGTAACAAGTAACTATTTGCTTGCATCACTGTGCATGTGTTGTACATGACGTGAGACTACGTGAGACTGGTATGCCAGTTACCAGTCCTGACTCAGAACAATGGAAATCATCCAGTTCTAGTCCCTGGCCAGTCAACCCGTGCATCTCAAATGTAAATTTCTTGCTGTTTTCTTCCAGGTTTAATTTTCGGACATTCCGTTGGATGCAAACTATGATCTTTGCCATTGAGGAAATTAACAGAAAGGGCAATCTCCTTCCCAACATCACACTGGGCTATAAGATATATGATTCATGCAGTACACCCCATCAGGCTCTAAAGGCTGTATTAGAGTTAAGGGGTACAGAGAACAATTCAGCAGGAAATACACACCAGCAAGGAGTCTGTCATGAGTCCATACCAGCAGTGATTGGAGATGGGGGCTCTACTCAGTCTCTTGTAGTAGCTCATTTCTTGGGAGTCTTTCATGTGCCACAGGTAGGTTTCTCACAGCTTGTAAAATATTCTGTAATCGACATAGTAGTGTGCATTGCTTATTGTCATTTTTTTTTTTTTTTGAATTACCACTAGGGTAGGTCAGGCCTGTGAATTAAATCCAACAGACTTTTAAGGTTCAATACCGGTCATCATCAAGGTTTTATTTTACATTGAAATTTATGGGATTTTTTTTGTTTGTTTTGTTTTTATAGGTTAGCTATTTCTCAAGCTGTGCATGTCTCAGTGACAAAAACAAGTTCCCTGCCTTTTTAAGGACCATGCCCAGTGACTTCTTCCAGGTTCACTGCAACACTCAAACAAAAATATATTTTGCATTGTTTTTTGTTGTTGTTTTATTTTATATTTGTTTTTTGTTTTGGTTCTCTGTGCTAGTCTTGGTTTTTTTTCTACTGCCAGGTAGATGCACTACTACAACTTGTCAAGCATTTTGGCTGGACTTGGGTGGGTGTGATTGCAGGGGATGATGATTATGGTCGTGGTGGGGCTAATATCTTTGTAAATGAGGTGAGTCAGACAATTACAAATAAAGGTATTCATAATAAAATTGCATTCTTTTCCTTTTCTTTGAGTATCTTACTAAAATAACTATGAAAATGATATTTACTGTTATTTATCTTCTTTATTGCTCTCTTAGGTTACAAAGTTGGGTGCTTGTGTTGCTCTTCATGAAATTATACCTAAGAACAGAGCGCAGAGCACGATATCATCTATTGTTTCCAACATCCAATCATCTGGGGTTTGGGTGATTCTGGTGTTTGCCGTGGAACAAGACGCAGCAGCTCTGTTTGATGAAGTGCTCAGGTTGGATTCTTCCACAAGTCCTCAGTATCATCTGTTTTATTTGCTGACTTTAAGTCTATAATGTTTTTTTATCACTGTAAAAACACAAATCTACATGTTTTCATGAATTCAGAATGGAGCTTGCTGGGATACAATGGCTGGCCAGTGAGGCTTGGAGCACAGCTGCCATTCTTTCCACCCCTAGAAAGTACCATCACATCCTCCAGGGTTCGATGGGATTTGCCATTCGGCGAGCAGACATACCTGGATTGCGAGATTTCCTTCTTCGTTTGAATCCCTTAAGCTCAGATGCAAGTAATGATCCCTTCCTGGCACCCTTCTGGGAAGAGGTGTTTCAGTGCAGTCTGGGTGTAGAGGCTGAAGATCAAAAATATAATACTGAGGGTAATCCTCCATGCTCTGGAACAGAAGAGTTGGGGAGCATAGCAAATATCTATTCAGATGTGTCACAGCTAAGGATTTCCTACAATGTCTATAACGCTGTGTATGCCCTTGCCCATGCAATCAAGGCTATGAGAAGCTGTGTGAAAGGAAAAGGACCATTTCTTCAGCAAGCATGTCCAGATATGGACAGTATAAAGCCATGGCAGGTACTACTTTGTTTAATAATTCATTATAAATTTACAGAAGTCACTTTACTCAAATGATCATATCTACTTTTTTTCTAGCTGCTTCATTATATAAAACAGGTAAAATATTTCAACACTTTTGGTGACGAAACAAAGTTTGATGGGAATGGTGACCCTAGAGCCATGTATGACCTTGTTAACTGGCAGCTGAAGCCAAATGGAAAAATGGATTTTGTCACTGTCGGTAAATTTGATGAGACAACTGCAGCTTCACACCATAAACTTCAAATCCAGGAAGAGAACATTTTATGGACTGGTAACCAAACCAAAGTAAGGGTCTCAGCAGAATACAACAACAATTTTCTGAACTGTAATTTGTATATTCAGGTTTTCATTATGTGACCAGTGTAGTTTGTGATTCCACGTTGCCTTAGGTTCCCTTGTCAGTATGCAGCAATGTTTGTCCCCCAGGGACCCGGAAAGCAATCAGACCTAACTTCCCTATTTGCTGCCATGATTGTGTGGTTTGTGCAGCTGGGGAGATTAGCAATCAGACTGGTGAGGAAATGCCATTTGGCCACATTACTGTTTACAATGTGACTTACCCAGTGCATTTGCTGTGGAAAAGTCACAATATGGCAGTTAAGGCCTTTCTGTCTTTCCTTTAGATGCCATAGAGTGTATCCAATGCCTGCCAGAGTTCTGGTCCAGTGCTGAGAAGACTGCCTGCATCCCCAAACAGATGGAGTTCCTTTCCTTTAGTGACACTATGGGAATCATTCTGATGGTTATTTCCCTCACTGGCATCTTCAGCACCTGCTTTGTGGCCTTCATATTCTACTGTCACAGAAGCACCCCCATTGTTAGGGCTAATAACTCTGAACTGAGCTTCCTGCTACTCTTGTCTTTGACTCTGTGTTTCCTGTGTTCCCTGATCTTCATCAGTCAGCCCTCTAAGTTGTCCTGCCTGCTGCGCCACACAGCATTTGGAATTACCTTTGTCCTCTGTATCGCCTGCATTCTGGGGAAAACCATAGTGGTCCTAATTGCCTTTAAGGCTACACTTCCAGGCAGTCATGTCATAAAATGGTTTGGGCCTTTGCAGCAAAGGATAATCATTACCTGTTGTACACTTGTCCAGGTAAAGAATTTTTACTTTTTATTAAGATAAGAATAATTATGGAACATTTCTTTAAAAAGTTGAAATACTAAACATGTACTTTTTTTTTTTAAAATAAAGGTAATCATCTGTACAGTATGGCTGGTTGTTGCTCCCCCAATGCCACAAAAACTAATGCCACGTGATAGCCCTATTGTCATTCTTCTCTGTGACAAAGGTTCCCATCTAGCATATGCTCTGGTCCTGGGCTACATTGGCCTGCTGGCTTTTCTCTGTCTTGTCTTGGCTTTTCTGGCCAGGAAACTTCCGGACAATTTCAATGAGGCCAGAATCATCACATTCAGTATGATAATTTTTTGTGCTGTGTGGATAGCGTTTATTCCTGCCTACATCAGCTCTCCTGGAAAGTACTCCACAGTCACAGAGGTGTTTGCTATCTTGGCCTCAAGTTATGGATTGCTGGGCTGCATCTTTGCCCCCAAGTGCTACATAATTCTACTAAGGCCAGAAAAGAACACAAGGAAACATCTCATGTCCAAAACATCCACATCCAAAAGATTTTAGAACATTGTATTAATTTTATTTCTGAACTTACAGTCACTCACTATTTTTCACATAGTTTAAACTAATTAATCAGCAAACAGTTGTGTGTATTTGATTGGTAAATAAATGCAAGTGGTGGCATCAATGTTTTGCCACCAGATGGTGGTAGTGTGCTGTCAATTGTCTCTTCTGCTGTTTATCATATCAGGAAATGTCAGATACCTTTATTCTTTCTAAGAACTTTTCCAAGTGTCTCAGTGTGTCTGTCTCACACACACACACACACACACACACACACACACACACACACACACACACACACACACACACACACACCATCCATCATCAGAACACCGCCAAAATAATGGACACAAATCATGGTCATCCAGTCAGTGCTGACTACATGGGTTTTACGTGTTCATTATCCTGTTAACTGAATGCATGAACACTATTTTTTCTTCTTCTTCTTTTTCTTTACAATCCCACAGTTGTATTTTTCAGGCTACACACTTCTTTGACATCTTCAGTGGAAATTTGAAGGACAAGTCATTGCCAGACATGAATGGGTTTTGGCAATGGTGTCCATGCTGATTTGACCTGAGATAGAATAATGAGGCCCAGGGTATCTGAGGTATGCTCTCTAGAAATCCCAGCTGTCATTTGTTAATTAAATCCTACTCCTGGGGCCTTTACATATAAACATCACGCTTGGCTGTTCCTTACAATAACAAACTAAAGCATTAGACATTTTCCTGGCTTACCCAGCTGCTCTCAAGCTAACATTGATTATCCAACACTGATTGATCTGTTGTTCCTCCCAAGGCAGAGGAATACTTTGGGAAATGGAGAAATGGTGGGCCTCTGTCATTCATTTGAGATAGACAGGGAAAACAAGTGAGTGGGAGTGGCACATAGACAAAAGTGCCTCACTGATTTACATTTATTAACTATTTTTTAATCTACACCCTGTTTACACTTAGCCTTTGTATCTTCTCTGTATGCAAATTCCAATACAACTCCTCTTCAAAGTGCACTGCCTGCCTGATTAATTTCAGAGTAATCATTTAGATCATAACTGTGTTTGCTAGATGTAATTGAAGAAACCAGAATAAACAATCTCCATTGGAAGGTTAAATAATTAATTTGGTTTAAAAGGAGAAAACTTCAATAAAATGAATGGTCTTTAAATATCCAGACATACAGAATTAATTTGAAGTGTGGCTTGGTGTTAAAAATATAAGTGACTGTGAAGAATGCACACATCCAGGATTCGAGTAAATCCATTAATAAAAATACTGACAAAATGTTAGGATGAGAGCATGAATTCTTCATAGATACAGCTATTTTCTATGTACAGCTATTTACTCTCATCATTTATCACTCTTTGTTTTTTGGGGTTTTTTTGTTATGTGGTAAATGCAGATTAAATGTTTATCAGATTACCCAAGAGTTTACAGTGACAGAGATTAGAATAATTATTAGTAAGATTGTATCATTATTATGAAGTGCTTAAAATAAGATATACTGTAAGTATTAGAAATGACTGAACTTGAGATAAACGTATGACTAAATTCACTATAAATTCCAGCAGCCCTACATTAAGTAACAGCATGATGCTGCGGTTCGTTACATTATACTTTAAGGGAGCTGTTTGTAAAGTTGGGTAAATACTCTGTTATTATGTCAAAAAGCTGGAACTGTTGAGAATCTGACTTTGTTGATTAATACTCAGCAAACTTTTACTTAAAGGGTTGTAAGCAATAAAAGCAGCAATCAGCCTTTAGTCTCACAGACTCCATTAAGACAAGCCATCAAAGCAACATATTTGGCAGAGATGAAAAAAAATGTCATATCTCTTTCCTGGATTGCTAGAAGGGAAATGTTCTACAAAATTCAGACATTATATGGATAATAAAAAAGAACAGATTAACAGAAGAAAAAGTTAATCACAACAAACCCCTTGCCTGCATTTGAGGAAGTGCAAATCACTGGATATTTGTGCAAAACTATATTTTTAAAAGATAAAAGCTTCTGAGAGTCATTTTGCGTAGATGCAGATCTGTTGCATTTTATTGTTAGGTGCAGTCTTTCTATTATCCACTTTTTTTCAAATGCGCCATTGTTACCGATGACATCAAAGGACACGATGTATTGATGTAATGAATATGAAAAACTATTTTAAGGAAGTAGGTAAGGAAGGTAAGTCTATATATTTGTCACACTGTATAACCATTGTGCACCATGACCTCAAATCTATTTTTGTGATGATGGTCTTTCTTTTGCTATATTCCCAAAGCTTTCTGTAGTTCTCTGCTCCTCACACCAACTCTTTTGAGGTTGCTTTTTCTTTCTTTTACCTATTATGTAGTAAGAGAAATAGTCACATGGGAGATGGGCACCATAGTAACTGCAGCAGAAACTAATGGTCTCTTCCATAATAGCACCATTCACCGGAGCCCACATCGTTGCCTCCATTATATAGGACACCAAATGATTAGAGGGTTTTAGAAAAAATCCTCTGAAATTGAAGAAGCAAGTGTGATGATGTCTTTTTTTTTTGATATAGTATGAGTCACCATGTTAATCTAATTAGGTACCAGATTCATTTTTGGAGCGGTTCAAAATGGGAGGACAGATAAGAAATGTGTTGACAGAATGAACACGAGAGATAGCAATACAGTTTCTCACACTGAATAATATGTGACAGAGCAAACAATTCCCACAATGTGCAGCACACTCGCACGTGAGCTCTGATGAATGTTTATTGGACTGTCATATGAGTAGCACCAAATGAGCTCATGAGCTGATAGTATGATAAAATTTCTGTTCTATTTATGCAGAAATACATACTCCTCCTTAGAGTAAGGTAAGCTGAAAATGGACAGATCAATCTCATTTTATCTGACCATTAGGGAATGGTGTCATGATAAATACATCGCATTTTGTAAAGGGTCAGTACTTGGTCAGATTTTGCTTCACTTTTGTTTTAAGTCTGTTATGTTTTTTCCTATCGATCAATGTGTCATGCTATTAGGACATCAAGATTTATTCTTGTTTGTTTGATTGATTCCTAGTTTTGTTTGGTTTTTTTGTAAGTGTATGTGTGTTTTGTCTCAGGCATCAGAAGAAGAATAAAAAAAGACTTTGGTGCAATACAGAACAGAGTGCTTTAACTTCAGTACAGTGCAAATACCTTCTTTATGCAAGTATCAGTTCCAGGAAAACTAATGTACTGCTGGCACAAAGGCCACTTACAGAAGATCAGCATACTGAAGGTGATTAGTTTGGCTTCATTAAAATCAGGACATTTGTTGGCTAGAAGGCCAGGAGGAGGCAGACAAAGGCCAGTAGACCAATGTAGCCCAAAACTAGTGAGAGGCACTATACTGACCCCACTGCACATTCAGTAATGATCTTGGTTCCCTATTGTCCATGATGTCTGTTTCTGCTGGCTGATGAGCAGGCAAGGTCAGCCACAGTGCACAGATCAGTGCCTGTGAAAATAAGGTTGACTGAGGAAATGAAAAGGGAAATATGTTTAGAATACAAATCATATTAGGAAATTCAAATTGTGAATATAAAGCAGTTTGCAATGCACAGGGCTTTGAACAAGACTAAATCTCTGTTGCATGTCCTCATATGGGCACTAGTATGAAAAGTACGCCAATCACTACAGACCTAAAGAAGTGCTATGTTTTAAACATAGGATCACCTCTACAGAGGGCAAATTCCCAACCTCTGCTGACAACACATCAGGTTCTCCTGTGGTACCACAGAATGAAAAGCCACCAGGACCACCGAAGCTCAACTCAGCAGGCAGCAGATAGACAACATAAATCAGACTGCAACTAATATCTGGCCACAATAGACCAAAATGCAAGCTCCCCAAAGAAAACCCCCTCGGAAAAGAAGCAAATTCAGTGAAAGCAGGAGCATGAAGTTCATTTCTGGGTGATTAGCTCACACCTCAAATTAAGGGAGATTTTTTTTTTTTTTTAAAAAAGGAAGACTTTATGAATGACAGAACTGCATTATGATTATATAATAATTATATTTTTTGGCATGGTAAAAAAAAAGATGCCGTTTTTTCAAAAATGTAATTTAATACCTGTGGTGGTGCTACACTTTGCTGGCACATCTTTTCCTGAATTGGTTATTTATACTAACAACACACACCTATGGCAATCTCTGCTCATTTGTCAGTGCAGCCTAAGCTGTGACAGTCGAATGAATGATGGTGTTTTTTTGGAGAAAAAAAAATTATCTGTGAAAACACAAAGAGAAAGGCAGCACACAAGAGAGATCGATAACAGTTATGTTTAGGCTTTTCCTTAAGTTAAGTAACAAAACCTAATGACTCATAAAATGCAGAAAGACAAGAACAATTGGAGGTTATGACAAGGAGGAGGAGTAGCACTATTATAGTAATGACTTACACGTTGTAGGGAAACCGCATGTACAGGACATTTCCCTAAAGTTTCCTTTAATTTTCTATTCCGTGAACTTTAAAGGAAATATTTCAATGAAAAAAAAGTGCTTCTCATTAAGATTTTAAAGGCCTAAATAATTAACAGTTACCGTGGAGCTACATGAAATTATTATATTAAAATACCTTATGATTCCACATTTCACCTTAATATTAATATGACAACTTGAAGGCATTTTGAAGTGTGAAATTTAGTTTTTACTGATACATAAAATGAATGGAAAACTTTTTTAAAGAAAGGCTATGGATATGGGTTGGTCTATAGCACAAGACACACATTATTTATGTATTTCATTTCTCTTAAATGCATGTGAAGAAGAGCTATTTTCCAGTTATTATTATGTATTTATTCAAACACTATTTCAGTATAATGAATCCTGAAAAGTACCCTTTTCTCTCTCAGCACAAGGCCAGCAGTCAAGGAAACATGTAAGTCAGCACTGCTCTCCTTGAACCAGGAGGACAAGGACTACCACATATACACCCAGGCACCCAGGACCAGTTAACATGGTAATATTACATCAGACTCTGAGAATTCAAAAGAAGTCACATTCAGACTTCAGAACAAGATTCTGAGTGCGTAAAAGAGATTCAGGGGGTAAGTCAACTTTTCTCACTTTATGGGAATTGCTTCCTTACAACCACTCAGTCAGTGTCAATGTGTAACTGATGCTCGCATCACAAGATGACCAACAGTGTCAAACTATTGTTTCATATCCTGTCAGAGACCATTCAATGTCATATGAGACTGTCCAGAGGTCAGGTTCAGTTTGTACCTGTAAATGAAATTCTACAATCTTGAGAAGGCACAGATGTTATCAGTTTTAGAAGTGAAAAGAACCAATCCTGTCCTGTCTCAGATAGCACTATCTGCAAGAAGTGGCACGATATTTTTAAGAGACTAGTTGAACCCCACTGTAGTCATGCAGTCATGCGTTTCTTTTTGAGCTTCAAAGGCATGTGCATCTTTTATTTCATTGCTTTTGAAATTCTTAGTTGAGGCACATTTGTGTACACATGCATTTCAATGCCTAAATGTCTCTCCTTGCAAATAATGCAAATAAATAGTACAATCCCTGAAAAAAGATAGGACACTGTGCAAAATGTTAACAGAAATGTAATTAAGAACAGAATGCAATGATTTGCAAATCACAGATTTTATTTACAATAAAACATAGAAATCATAACCCAGAGTCATATTGAATTTGATGGCATTAACACATCTCAAAATCTGTAATACAGCCATATTTACTACTGTGTAGCATTAATTTTTCTTTTAGCAAAAGCCTGTTTATGTCTGAGAACTATGGAGAGCAGTTACTGTTACTTTTGTCCTATTATTGTCTGATCAAGGATTCTAGCTTTTTTGACAGTCCTGGCCGTACTTTGTTGTATTTTTTTTGTTTCATGATTTGTCAGCACATCACAGGCAGCACGGTGGAACAGTGGTTAGCACTGTTGCCTCACAGCAAGAAGGTCCTGATTTTTGTTTTCACCACCTGGCTGTGTGGAGTTTACATGTTCTCCCTGTGCTTGTCTCCGGGTACTCCAGCTTCCTCCCACAGTCCAAAGATGCAGTTAATAGGGTCAGGTTAACTGGTAATTCTAAGCTGCCCATAGGTGTGATTATGAGTGCAAAAGGTTGTCTGTCTCTCTGTGTTAGGCTCCACTCCCCACCCCCCGCCACAAGTGATAAGTGGAATAGAATGGATAGATGGATGGATGGATGGATAGATGGATGGAAGCCTATGTTACTCTTAAATGAATTCTTAAACCTTTCAATATGGAGGGTTGCTTTCCAGATCTGCAAACTGACAATTCAATTTAAAGTAATCGTGCACCCATACCATCAGGGATTTATGCTTTTGAACTGAGTTCTGATAGCAAGGTGGATCCATGTTTTGCGTAACAGAGCTTTAACTAGTAATTTAAGGTGGTGAACTGTGTTCATAGACAGTGCCTTCTGGAAGTTTTCCTGAGCCTATGCAGTGATTTCCATGAATTATGGAATTATTTTGTTTTAACACAGTGCTGCCAGTGGTCTTAAATAACACTGGCATCCAATTAGGGTTGCCAACTCCCTGAAAAATAAATAAGGGACACCTCGTGGCCAGGGCCGGGCAACCCAGTTCACCCTTCACAGTGTGGTGAATTTTGTAGCTCTTTTTTTGTGTGTGAAATTATTTTTTAACCATTTGACTTGAATTTGATTTAAGCAGATGCATATTCTTTGTGATATGACCATATGGGAAACAAATGATCATTTAGCCATTTATTTTTAGCTCAAAATGACAACATTAACACAGTAAAACAGGTCTCTTTCTTAAACAGAAGCCTGTCATGCTTAACTTTTGAGAATATAAGTAAATCTTTCTTTAAAAGAACTCTGTCCTGCTTAACTTAAAATTATATAAATTAATAGAAAACAATAGAACGAAAAATATTCTTGTAACAGTGCACATATAGTGCATTTAGTACAATTGGCTTCAGTTGAGGTATTATTTCAAATCTTTTTTACGCACACACAAATCTTTTTTACGCACACACAAATCTTTTTTACACATACAAATCTTTTTTACACGTACAAAATATTTATGACCACATTTTGAGCCCATAGTGGTGTGCGTGTCTGTGTGAGTGAAAGACAGAGAGAGGGAGAGCGACAGATTTTCTGTTATAACCTTCATTTTATGGAGACACAGTGTGAGCACTCAGGTCGCATCAGAGCATCGGGCGGTATAGTGTGAGACCTGCATCGTGACCTACGAACTTCTAACCCCTGCGAGTCAATCGTGCAGTTTGAGCAGGAGCTGAATAACGTGACTGAAAAAAATCGCACAGTGTTTGCCCAGCTTCAGGTGTACTGTCGTCCGAGACTTGCACCGCAGTGTCGGCGTTTGTTTCCCTGTTGGCCATGCTTGTTGTTGTGGTCATCTGTTGTCTTCCGGTATTTTCTCCGTAAGCGACCTTTCCTCGACCAATGAGATGAGCGGTAATCTGAATTGTCATACTCGAATTGTCATAAGTGTGCTGTCAGCTCATGTGTCACAAAGCAGGAGAGGGGCTGGGAATTATGTTTTCAAACAAAGCGTTAATTCCATAAACATTTATAGACTACTTTTGATTCTCACTGTATTACGGGACAAAGTGCGTCCCTTATTAGCTCAATACGGGACGTGAACTTTTGTTTCTAAATACGGGACGATTCCGTTTTTTTAAGGGACGGTTGGCAACCCTACATCCAATACTGTTGGCACTTAAGCTAATTAGCCACTAAATGTCAATCAAGTTGTATCTGTTCAGTAGCACTTACTTTTTAGCCTATTGTTGCCCCCGTCCAGCTTTATTGAGAATCTTGCTATCATTGAATTCAACACAAGCTAATATTACATGAAAAAGCAAAATGTCATTTAGTAGATATTCTGTTCTACTGTGAATAAAATATCAGTTTATGACATTTACAAATCATTGAATTCTGTTTTCATGTCTTTTTCTTTAAAAAAAAGAAAGAAAGAAAGAAAGAAAGAAGCCAGTTGATGCCAGTTCGGGCATTTGACAAGGATGCCTCCTGGTTGCCTCCTTGGTGAGGTATTCTAGGCATGTCCTACAAGGAGGAGGCCCCTGGTCAGACCCAAGGCTTGCTGGAAAGATTATATCTCTCAGCTGGATGGGGAACATCTTGGCGTCCCCCCGGATCAGCTGGAGAAGGGGGCTGGGGTGAGAGAATCCTGGCCTTTTCGGCTCAGACTGTTGTCCCCAGAACTCCAACCCAGATAAGCAGCAAAAAAATGGATTAATTAATTAATTGCATTTTCTTTCCATGTCAGCACTAAGAGAGCAACCGCACAGCGTTCCTTGGAGATAGTTTTATGAAAGGATCAGAACTGAGGTGCATGAAGTTCACGAGGCATCCTTTCTGTGTTAAAAGCCAGAGATATCAACCTTCCACAAAGCAAATAGTATTGTCCTATCAAATGAGAGGACATTACATGGGATGCAAACAGTAATCTATATGACTCAAGCCTCATTACCGATTCACAGCTTAAGTACCCGAAGAGCTGAGAAGCAGAGGTGTATTATGTAGAGTTCAAGCTTTCAGCAATGCTTTCCATTACCACCTTTGGTTAGTCCTTTGAATAAAAACGGGAACTGGAGGCTTTAAGAATACAGAGGAGGAACTCATAGAACTACTTTAATAAGGAGGCATTGCTTTGAGTTTGTTTGCAACCCCCTGAATCCTAAATCTGCCAGAATCATCATATGCATACAGCAATTCCACCCAAGTCCATCCCATCAAGGGCAGCAGCTCAACTATGGCTCATGCTTGTGCAGCATCACTGGGCAATGAAGGCTAGGTAGCTCATCTGTGAAGAATAGCAGTGGTTAGAGTGACAGATGATAGAAAGAGAAAGAAAGACAGTTTAAAAAGACAGAGACAGTGAGTATGAAAAAATGGAAATTGACACATCAGTTGAGTTATAAAATATGAGTAATCCTAGAGAAAGACTTCATTTTTGAGGCCACTGCTTTTGTCAAAGGCAATTGTGGGAGCATGTCTAATACCTAACAGTGATGCCTTTGATTTGTGGGAAATTAGGAGCGGTCAGAGGAAAGCCATATGAAAACTGGGGAAACTTGAAAGTTGAACATATAGAGCCTGCAAGCTTGTTATTGAGGTAGCAGTGCAACACAGTGTAATTCAAACACAAATGTGTAACGCTTCATTACTGGTATGAGCAACAAAGTAACAAAACAGTCAGTGTGTTGACAGCAATATTGTCGCTGACTTGCAATTGAAGTGTTGCTCTGACCCATGTGGACATTATCCAGGGGCTTGTGTCTACCTGCAAACTTGGAAGCATGATTGTTTGACCTTTCATTACTTCTACAGTGGAACGTTTGGGGCATGAACTTAATCTCTAGTTACCATAGACATGGCTGCTAACAGAGTGGTGCCCTTTGCTAGGCAACTCTCAGCTTTCAGACAGTCAAGGGTGACGCTGAACAGGAGGTCTGAGTTACTGTTCATTTCCTTCACTGCGAAGGTCGTATCCCCAAGGCGTTGACAAGCTGACTGGTTAAAACTGCTACATGAGTCACACAGGAAAATAACACCAAGAAAGATCAACATCAGAAATAAAGCCATACAATGAAAAATGCGTAGTATTAATAGACCTCTCTGCATTGAATCATATCTGTTATTAACCTCTGTCTCTCTTCCACAGCATGTCTTTTATCCTGTCTTCCTTCTCTCACCCCAACCGGTCGCAGCAGATGGCTGCCCCTCCCTGAGCCTGGTTCTGCCGGAGGTTTCTTCCTGTTAAAAGGGAGTTTTTCCTTCCAACTGTCACCAAAGTGCTTGCTCATAGGGGGTCATATGATTGTTGGGTTTTTCTCTGTATCTATGAAGCGCCTTGAGGCGACTTTTGTTGTGATTTGGCGCTATATAAATAAAATTGAATTGAATTGAATTGAATTAGCTAATATTAAGGAAAAGAAAACATTACATCCTTTAAAGTCCAATGTTTTAGGGGAAGCACTAGCTTTCTCAGTCTGAAATTCCAGCTCAGGCTGTGCTGCTCCCACATGAACACAGATGAGGCCATCAATCAATAACCTACCTACCTGATAAACACTACCTGGAATATATTTTACCACTGGCAAGAGTTCCTACTTCTCTCCATAAAGGTTATTGTCAGCAAAGCAGCCATGGAGCTGAAATGCATATTTGATAGAAAAAAGTGCAGTAAGAGAAATTCAAAGAATATCCAAAGTTGATTAGTTAGTACAACAGATATGCGCATGAAAATACTTCACATAAATCCTCTAATCACAAATCAACAATACAAATGAACAGTTACTTTGAGCAACAGTGGTTTCAAGTAATCTTTGTCACACTAAAGGAAAGAGGAGGAAAACAATGTAGCTAATATATAAGAATCACTGCAGCAAGGATGGAAAGTCTGATCAAGGCTTAGCAGGAGGAGAAAGAGATTACAGGCTAATATGGAGTTAACACAGGAATGGCGTAACACCCAGGTGTGCACATTCAGATCACCAGGGAAAGAGGTTTTAAAATATAGATGCTATATTTACATTTCACCTCAAAGTAAGTTGTTGCAGCAATGGTGTAAAATCATTGGAAACAGCTGTGTCAATTTCATCAACACCCACACTTTGCACTGACAGCAGACGTTGGGCACTTTCATGTAATCTTGCAATCAGCCTAACCTCATACTTTTCAGATCTCAGCATACAGACTCTGGGCCATATGTTAGCAGGTGAGGGTGCTGGATCTACAATTAGAAGGGGGGACTAGAGGGGTATTAACAATGAAAGGGCTTAGCCAGAGAAAAAGAGCTGTCATTTTCAGAAGGACAGCCTGTCAGTTGCAAGTGCTCATCCAATTACACCATGAGTGCCGTCTCTTTTGCGTTCTCGTTTTCTTCCCTTCCTCTGAATCTTCCTGTGCCCTCTGCTTTCCAGGGCACATGATCTCACTTTTCCTCTGCTCTCCTCCTTCATCCTTTGTTGGGTCTTAAAAGGTCTCCAGTAATTACTGCTCCTCTCCTCCACTCCTCTCTCCTTCTCTCGTCGACACGCCTATTTCTATCAACGTACAAAACAAAATCTGTTTCCACATCAGTTGGCATATTGCATCCAATGTGATTATTGTGCAGAAAACACAAAGTGTGGAAATGACTGACTGTGGTTTTACTGACAAGTAACCTGCCCAGACTCTGGGGAGCCACAGCTCCTGGTCAAGAAATAGTCCTGCACACTCCAAACCTTTTTTAAAAAATATATTTACACATGGTTTGTAAGAATCAAATTGATTTTAATATTTAAATATTAATAATCAGTTTCTTGTATGTTTTGGCTAATCTGTGTAGAAAAAAAAACAGACAGGTCAAAATCCACAAAAGAAACCGTTCAGAAAAATGCGTTTTATCTCACGTTGCTCTAATATTGACCCAGAGTATTGAGCTGCTGGAGAGTCAGAATACACTCTAGAGACAACATTGCCAGCCTCAGCTGTAACAGTTTCTCCCGGGAGGATAAGAGAGGAGAAGACCAGGACCCACCACAGCTGGGACTTGGTCCATAGAGAAAACAATGTGACAGCCACTGCATCACTTCCAAAAAAAATAAATAAATAAAAATAAAGGAAAATGTAAATGTTCTGTTGGTAATATAAAGTGTATTGTGAATGTTGGGTAGAGGAGAACAGGCTAAAATCAAATGGGACTGAAGAAGGGCTAAAGATGGATTGTATTCCAACTCCACCAGATTTGTTTCACCCTGCTCTGCCGGATGCCAACATCAAGCCCTCACAGCAAGGAGGCTGGTT
This sequence comes from Rhamphochromis sp. 'chilingali', assembly GCF_963969265.1. Taxonomy (NCBI): domain Eukaryota; kingdom Metazoa; phylum Chordata; class Actinopteri; order Cichliformes; family Cichlidae; genus Rhamphochromis; species Rhamphochromis sp. 'chilingali'. The sequence continues at coordinate 15,290,424 of NC_137935.1, forward strand.
TTGCACACATCACAACAAAAAGATTAGAACAGAGAGAAGTGCCATGTCCAGGCGAGGTAAGACACACACGTACTACCCAGAAATGAGACACAACATTGGGTGGGGGGGGGGCTCCGTTTAATAAATTTTTCCTCAACCACTCATCACATTGATATTGTTTCTCTATTTGTCTCTAGTTGTGGGTCCAACAGATTCATCCTACAAACTATTCCCTGTTCTGTTGATCGTAGGATGGATTCTCGGTTGCATAGCTGTTGTCTACTTCGTCTTCATTTTTGCTTGGGTATCTGATTTCTCTTTAAAATGTATGACATGCTTAAATGTAATACAGCAATAATGTATGTATTTGCTAGATGTTTTTAAATGTGAATACTTTTGAATAAGTTGTGAATGCCAGTGGCTTGTCAGTCAGTCAGACTTTCAGCCCACCACTCTGACTCAGACTGAACTATCTCAAAAAATATTTGATAGGTTACCATGGGGCTTTGCATAGACCTGCAAGCCCCAAGACAATGATTTGCTGTGACTTAGCTGGTCCCCTGATTTTCCTTTTTAGCACTACGTCATGGTTTCAGTTTAAAACAGAAATGGCTGGATGGCTTAAAATTTAGAAAATTTAAGATAGACATGGATGGCTCAATCTGGGTGAAATATTTTATCCTTGGCAACCACTTAATATTTCACATTTCATCAGATCAAGATGACATGTATACACAAGAGGAAAAGTACCTCAAAGAAAAAATAGTGACTAGAGATTATGTTTCAAAACCTACAAGCCAGCCTGAAGTCTCATCCTGTGTGTTGTCTAAGGGGCTTGGAAAGAAAAGCGTCTGGACTTCTTTGAGTTGCTTGAAGACGTTTCACTTCTCATCCGAGAAGCTTCTTCAGTTCTAAGGGTCAAATGGTGGAGAGTCCCAGATTTAAACCCAGTGGGAGTATCCCCCCAAAGAGGGACAAAGGACCCCCTGATGATTCTCTACCTAATCACATGAGTCAAGGTGTGAAAGCAGGTGTGGGTCACAATCAGCCAGGGTTTCGGGTGAGCTCATTATGAAACCTGGCCCCACCCTATCATGTGATTTCCTGAGATCAGATGGCCCAGGATGTGAGTGGGCGTTAAGGCATCTGGGAAGGGAACTCAAAACTGGATTATAGATGGCAGACAGTTGGTGTCGTAAACCACCGCCTCTGTTCAAAGATGGTCGCTCACAGTGGACATAGATGGCTTCTTTCACTCCTCTACACTACAATAGGTGACACGGGGGAGCCCATGAAAGATAGACGCAACAACATTGTCATCCCCTATGTAGCCGGTGTATCAGAGAAACTCAGGAGAGTTTTCTCCAAGCACGGCATCCCAGTGTATTTCAGACCCAGCAACACACTCAGACAGAAACTGGTTCACCCGAAAGACAAAACTCCTAAACACAAACTTAACAATGTGGTGTATGCTGTACAGTGCAGCGAGGAATGCTCAGACCTCTACATTGGAGAGACCAAACAGCCACTTCACAAGCGCATGGCCCAACATAGAAGAGCCACCTCCACAGGACAAGACTCAGCAGTCCATCTGCATCTAAAGGGTAAAGGTCACTCTTTCGAGGATGCTAACGTTCACATTTTGGACAGAGAGGATGGTTTGAAAGAGGAGTGAAAGAAGCCATCTATGTCCACTGTGAGCGACCATCTTTGAATAGAGGCGGTGGTTTACGACACCAACTGTCTGCCATCTATAATCCAGTTTTGAGTTCCCTCCCCAGACCCCTTAACGGCCACTCACATCCTGGGCCATCTGACCTCAGGAAATCGCATGATAAGGTGGGGCCAGGTTTCACAATGAGCTCACCCGAAACTCTGGCTGATTGTGACCCACACCCGCTTTCACACCTTGGCTCATGTGATTAGGTAGAGGATCATCAGGGGGTCTTTTTGTCCCTCTTTGGGGGAAACTCCCACTGGGTTTATATCTGGGACTCTCCACCTTTTGACCTTAGAACTGAAGAAGCTTCTCGGATGAGAAGTGAAACGTCTTCAAGCAATTCAAAGAAGTCCAGACGCTTTTCTTTGCAAGCTCCTTTGACTACGATGACCTGGATGACTGAGAACCTTCACAGACATCCTGTGTGTTTGTTTTACTAATGCATTTTGATTTTCTTTGTTTGGCAGAAAAGTGGTATGTGAGGAAGAAATTCAATTCATCACAGAAAATAACTTCTCCTTCCAGAGGGCACGGGGAAGAAAAGATCATCTGTACGCTTCAATATTAATTTTCTATCAGATACGGTCTGGACAGACAAGAAAATGTTTGTATGAAATTAGGGAACGGTTCCCTACTGTGATTGTTTGATAATAATGTTCACATGAATAATTCTCTGTCCTGTCATATATTGTTTTTTTCAAATAAACACATTTCTGCAATTATCTCCCATTCAATTGCAGTATTTATATTATACTGTAATCACTACAACATGAATTAAAACACTTTCAGGCATCTGGGATTGAAATCCATTAACTCCACAATCAAGTAGATATCCTATTGAGAACACCAGCTGTTTTTTGTCAGATAGTGTTAAATGTGAAACATTTGCATATTTAGGCTGCTGAACTTCACTTTGTAAACCATTTCAACTTTAAAAAGAATAATGCTTCATGTTAAAAAAAACAAAGCCAAAAAAAACAAAAAACAGGAATATACTGTATTGTCAGTGTCACATAGCCACATTACTGGGACATGCCAAGTTCTGCTCAATTATAGTCTACAGTGAATGTATATAGCTGGGTGTAATTTCTGCTAAAATGATGCACCCCATTTGGTGCTTGTTCCAAAAAGTTGTCTGTGTGTGCATGTGCACGTGAGCCCTCTCTGTATATTCCTGTCATACAGCTGTGCATCAAAATTCTTTCTTAGTCTTAGGACTAGCAATATTGTTACCATGGCTACCACAAGTCTCTTTTTTTTTTAGCAGTCCCGCACTCTCAATGGCTGTGAAACCATAACTCTTGAGAGATTAGACATCTGAGGAGTACTTTTTGTTCATAATTTGTTCTAAGAAATGTAAGCACCTGATGAACTGTTGCACACTACTGAATTCAGGCAGAATTTACTGTAGCACGTCAGGAAATGTTTGAAGCCAGTATTTGGACTTCAGCTATGAGTGATCAAACATCTTAGCTCATAAGTTAAAATGACCAAACTCTGCAATGGCGCTGTCAGCTTAAAGAGGCATTTTAAAGACTGCATTTAATAAGAGGCTATTACACTGTCTGGTTTTTTACTGCAAGTTGTGTCACATCCACTTTCCAGTAAGCAAGAGGTGTAAGCCTTATAATCGGGCACAGGCCAAATAAGCCTGTACATTGAGTGTCATGTTCAATATGTGCACCAGATGCAAACATCAGTCTAAAGGGTAATGAGGCTGAGATGGAAACTTTGTATACCACAACACCGTAATAGCAGAAACACATGTAAATTATAGTGACTCGCACACACATCTTCATGCTGACAAACATGCAAACACATGCAATTACTCTGCATCCTACTTATACACATATAACCTTTCATTAAACACGCATACAATGATTTGTAGTAATTTAATAGCGTCAGGTTGCTCGTAACAGATATTTTGCAGAATAATCATGCTTTATGCTGTTAACACACCCACTGTGCTCACTTCACAGCAAACCTGCCTTACACCACCTCACATCGAGATACGCATTCTTCACAAAACTTGCAGCCAGCCTCACTTTGGCATGCCTTCCCACTAATAGATCACTTTACAGGTACACCACATGGTGCTGTGCAAAAACATGTCTTCCAGGTGTGGTACATTAACTCTAAATTAATTCTATGTGTCTACACTTGACATTACACAATTACCACCTTGTTATTTTGCCCTTGTTTAGTAGAAAAACATAAAACATGCATGAGTGGAACGCAAAACTGAGATCATTCTAATAAGATGCATCGTTCCTGTCAAACCTTACTGTAAGTATTGGATGGTAACAGCAATAATATTGCTTATTGTTTCCAATAATACCTGTAATTGTAACGTTATAGTGATGTAAGAGTCTTTTTTAGGCTTTAGGCTGATTTTGGCAGTAAATTTAACACCACTAATGATGCTGGCAATACGGCTGCAGTTCTCCTATATATAACCCTGGAACCACCTGGCCTAACAGAGGCTGTTTGATACCACCACCACCTGGGGCAAAGCCAGGTCCATTTTGGTCTTAAACTTATTTTGGGATGGGAAAAAAGTAGCTTGTATGTGGATCTAATGCTCTTGAAAGACTCATGGGGAATAAATGCATTTGTTTTAACAGTAGCTGTGGGCCAATTCAGCTGTAGTTAAGAAATCAATAGCTTCTTAAAATAAACACGGAAAATGACAGTTAAACTTGAGTCAAATCTTGTTGTGGAGTTGATACATAGTGAACAAGCCAAATATATAAAAGCACTGCCTTAACATAAGCACCATGACCAGCCAAGACAAGAGATTAAAGTAGAACTGATGGTTTTTCTTGATAATTAAAGACGGAGGTTGAAAGAATGCACATCATGTTTTAATTGTCTGATTTGATCCAAATATCTAGCAGCTGATGATTTGATGATATTTTATCAAGAGTGTTTAACAAAGCAACTATCTGGCCAGCAAAATCAGCAAACCAGCAAAATGGAAAGACTGCATTCCCAGAAAGCCCTACAAAGTGCTGCATGTCGAACTGGCATTTCTGATTGTGACAGATAATAGTGTTTCATCAGCTGAACCAATTAAGTGCTGTGACCTGTGTGCCAGTGTCTTGAAGCAGTTAATAAGAAATGCGTGGTCCACTTAGTGAGACAAAATGTAAAATTAATGGAACTGATCTTTCACCTGTTATCTGCTAAAAGAAGATCAATGGTTAGTTTAATGGCAGAACACACTAGAGTAGACATGGTTGAAACATGAAAGGGAGAGGGGGGGAAAGCATATGTGGCTGTCTTCAGATAACTGAAGTGGATGCCTAGCTGTCAGCTCAAGGGTCGATTAGAGCGAGCTACAACATGCAGTTTCACCTGCGAAAGAGAAACAAGATCCAGTGTGGAAAGTTGTGTGCAGCCAAAGTAATCAGTAATCCTCATCGGATTAAACTTTTAAACTTTTGCAGCTATCTATCCAAATGGACTCAGCTAAAAAACAAATAATAATAGGTAAACAAACAAAGAAAAAGATATTTAAAAACAAAAACAGATTTACTGAACAACCACAGGAGGTCACTGTTTTATATTAATTATGAAGTGAGCACAGACACTAATGTGAAGCCTTAAAGCTGTTGATGCAAAAAATATTTTTTAAAGTTTTATCATGTCCTTTTTTCAAATATTTTAAACTGTATTTACACATTGTCTATGCTGAGTACTTGAGGCAAACTAATACACATATGTCTTTTTTAATTCTTAAATTCTTGACAATATTTTTAGAAAAGGCATTAAACAGTTTCTTTTGATATATCTGCACTCACTAATGTGAAGCTGAAGAATTTTATATGTTAATTTATGTATTAAATGAAAACCACTAGCGACAGTGAATTGTTCCCGTGCCCGTGTGATCTTATGAATTCTTTTCTTTTATACTAATGCATGAAAAAGTAAAGAGCCATATAAAAAAAACTTCAGGGAAAACTCAACCAGTTTGAACTCAAAATGGGTGGCTATCAGCAGCCATTAAAAACAAGAGCACAGCAAGAGGGCACTTCATAATAAGAGCTCCTTTTGAATCAAGTGAGCAATAACAAGATGTGATTTCCTACCTGAAACACTTTCTCACTTATGATTCTCCTAACATATTATTTGCACGTGGCAGTGTGCCTATGCACATGTGCTTTTGTGCATACACCGTGCAGTGCCCCAAGCACTAACACACACAAGCATTCCAGAGACTGGAAGAGACACCCCCCCCCCCCCCCCCCCCCCCCCCCAAGATACACACGCAAACACACACATACCCACACACATACCAGTAGACCCACCATTAAGGTCACCCAAAGGGCGCACGATGGAAAACTGAGTAGTTTTATGACCAGAGGGCAACAGAAGGGAACTTTGTAGTGGGAGCGAAAACAAAAGAAGAGCTGGCACTGGTGACTTTCTTAAAGTTGAAATGGCAGTAGGCTTTAACATTTTAAGCCCAGAAGTGCTAGTTGTGTTGTGAAATATAAAATAAAATAATAACAGCAAATTAAAAAAAACAAAAAACAAAAAAAAACTCAAGTCACTCTTTAATGTGTTTTCGTTTAATATCCCCCCTCTGGGTTACCACAGCAGTCTACAATGTTCACAGTGCAAAATAAACTGTTCAGCCTCCTAGGAACATGCTGAGGTGTTGTAATGTTAGCTGTGATGTTAGCTAGTGTAGCTGCTAATGACTGGGAAGGTGAGAGCACGAGGAAAGTGGGTGGTGTGAACTTTCAGCTAACTGCCAAAGTGTTACAGCCAGTGGGAGCAAAAGGGGGAATCTTGGCAGTAAATAAGCAACTGCAAATAATATTCTACTGAAAACAGTAACTGAATGAATCTCAGATAGGGCAGAAATGTGTTAACCAGAAGCAGCAGGTGAAAATATCTTTGTTGGCTGTTTGTTGTTTTATGCAGTCAAGAAACACTAAATAAAGTTTGTCCTTGCTTTTTAAAGTCACCCTGTTTGACACACTGGCGACATTTTGTAGACTCCAGCATAACCCCCAAATACTTCTGGTCTGCTCTGCCAATGAGAAGCATGCACTCACGTGAAAGTTTTTATAGTGTGGTAAAGAAGAACTACAAAAATGAAGACATAAACAAAATAATTCCAGGCTTTACTTTTTGTCTATTTGCACAAGTATGTGTTTTTTGGCCCTTGCCCCTGCAGCAGCACTCTCCCCTTTCTTAAGATATTTTTGACACTTTTCTTCAGAGTTTGGTCATATTTCCTGTGCTCCTACTTGGCATCCCTGTCCCTCACATCATGTGCGTTATAATTCTCTTTGGCTCACCTCTGAACTTCTGAAGTGTTGTTTTCCTTCTTCTTCTTCTTCTTCTCATTCCCTGTACGTCCCTGACAGTTTCCCTCTCTAGTCTCAGCCAAGGTGCAAGCCATCCCCGTGCCAGGAAATGTGCTTGCTAGTTCATTGCAGCATGGGGTATATTTACTAGCAGGCAGCTTGGGAGCTGCTATAAAGATATTGCACATTCATTTGTTTGCATTGTGACTAACTTTTGGCTGGCTTCACACTCAGCTCCTACTCCCCCAATTCTTATAGGCCTAATTAGTGGGGGAAGCTGCATTTAGATTAAATATTTGCCCTCTCTGTGGAAATTTCAAAAATAAACCACTTTATTCATAATACACGCATCAAGTCAACAATATTGTGTGAGTGGAATGTAATGTATGTCCATACTTTAATCTTTACAAGGCCATCAGGGAAATGCAGATTTCAAGCTTTGATGTAGAATATTTGAATGATTTTCTGCACAATTTTATTAGGTACGCCTGTTAAACTGCTCTTTATCACAAATATTTAATCAACCAATTACATGGCAGCACTTATGTAGACATGGTCAAACCGAGCATTAGAATAGATAAGAAGAAGTTGACTTGTTGGTTTCAGATAGTATGGTCAGACTTAAACAACATAAAAACATTGATCCATCCCGGTTATGTCAGTTCAGGCTGTAGTGGTGTAGGAGATATTCTCTTGGCATCCTATCATGTCAATATGAACCAAAATTGCTAAGTAAGGTTTCCAGTGCTTTGTTTATTCTAAGAATTAGGCATTTCTGAAAAACTGAGAAGAAGAGGAAAAAAAAAAAAACATATCATCAGCTAATTATTGTAGTAAATGACTTCAGCTTCGCCCAAAATTTTGATTTCTTGTTTCTCAAGGATTTCTGACAAGATTAACCAACCTTTCACATGTTACTAGCACGTCCTTCCTATCCCAGATAACATGCATTCAGAAATATATTTGAGCTAAAGAACAAAAACACCCATGAACATAATAAGTCAAGCTGTCTGCAGACATACTGTGTTTTTTAAAGGTTTATTCTGAAAGAAAGATGCTTCTCAAGATGATAATCAGTCATTCTTAGAAAGTATCTAAATACAGGCAACTGAGGTATTTCTGTCTTTCTACAAGTGGACTGAAAGTGAGAGAAAGAAAACCGAGTGACCAATAAAGACACAAAAACAGCTAGCACAAATAGCATTGAGAATATCTGTCTATATATATATATATATATATATATATAGATGTATAGAGATATATATATATATAGATATATATATATCTCTATATAGATATCGATACATATATCTCCCGCTCGCCCCTGCAGGCAGTTTAGCTTTCAAGCTGTAGTGCTCTACCAAAGGCCTGGGAGCTTGAATATATATATATATATATATATATATATATATATATATATATATATATGTATATATATATATATATATATATATATATATATATATATATATATATATATATATATATATATATATATATAGTTTGGACATGGAAGGCGTATACAGTCTACATGGTCTACATGATCATGTACATCATTCATTGCACTAATTTCTAGCTTTTCTAGCTTTTTCAACTTACAATTTAACATTAAAAAATAAAACCACATGAAATGGTTAATTAAATTCTACTGATTTAATACAATCACCTGTATTCAAAAAATGGATGCACTTGTGATTTTTTTTAATGTTTCTGAAACTATATAAGAAGCTTAATCTTTTTGCTTTGTGCTTATAATCACCTTAAAACAAAAACAGAAAACATTGGCTATATGGCACACTTTGTAAGATTAAGCCAAGATAAAAATGGGAAATCACTATGCTTCTTCTCAATAGTTAAACATTTTATGAACACACTTATTCAATGTCTTATCAAAAGTTTGGAAGCTTAATAATACGCTCACATGAGTTTGTTAAAAATCAGATTCTTTTTTGACTTTGGCTTTTCGTACTGATAAAAACATGAAACGCAATGTGGCAATTACTGAAATCAAGCCGGGGTTATTATATAAACTGGACAGACCACGGACAGCTCTTTGCACTCGTTATGCTAAGTTAAGTCATATGGCAGCTGGCTAAAACACTGAGACGTGAGAGTGGTGTTGATTTTCTCATCCAATTCTTAACGAGAAAGCAAACGAGCATGAGAAAAAGCCGAGCTACTTGTTTAATAATACATTTTCTTATCCTTTGTTCTCCCACAAATGCACATACACACTCACACAGAGTAGCACAACTGTAAGGCATACCAATCTGCTTGACAAACAGCAGGCAGTTATAACAAATGACGTACAAAGACTGGAAAAGACACAGAGACATTCATTCACACGGAAACACTCAGGAGTCTCGAAGAACGAAAAGGGTTTGGTGTCTGTCGATTGTCGTCTTTATGACTTATGACCAGGTGTCATCTTAAAGGCAAAAACTTCATTTTGGTTTATAATCCACGTTCTGCTAATGAAGAGCAGCCACCTGCCAACTGCGGTAAAGATGTTAGCATTGATTATAGAACAGCACTGTGTAATATGCGATCGCGATTAAATACTCGCTGCTCTATATAATAAAATGACTTTTGATTTTCTATAATAATTTATCTAATCTAGTTTTATGGATGACCAAAGATTACACTATGAGTACACTGAAGAGTGGATCAGCATGTTGATGAAGGCTGAAACCAGCTGAGGTTTTATGAGAGTACAGCTCAGTCCCACATACAATAGAGTGGTTCAGCCCTGTTACATGTATATGAGTGTGAGTGGGTGTCTGGTGTATTCATATGCCAGTGGGCTGAGCACATTTGTCTGTCTGCTGCTCTTCTGCCAAATACTTTTGCAGAATTTAGACTGAAACACACTCACATGTGCACTCACAAATACACATTGGACTCATAAATGAGAAGCAAAACAAGAAAAATTGAGAGAAAAATAAAAACAAAAATACAAAAGTGATTGTATGAGTAGGAGAATAATTGGGCTGAATGAATGAACTACAGTGTCAGAGGTGGAGAGACAGTGCTCAGTCCATCCATCTACGAGGGTACAGTGTGCTGCCGTCCTTGGATGAAGTGCATACTGCAGTGTCAGTCCACCAGCCATGGTCCATCCAGTCAAGAGCTAAGGGAAGCTTCCATTTTAATGCAGCCCCCGGTGAGTTCTTCAAAAATCAGAGGGTAGAGGTACTGTAGGGGAATGGGGAGGACCCATCCCAGAGGTATGTGAATCACCACACACGGCAGATGTTGTCAGGAACCATGTAGCTGCTTTTGTTGCAGTTGAATGCTTTGGCAAATTCTGGGAAATTCTGAAGGGAGCCTAGTACCCTGTGAACGTAGAGAGGAGATTGATGGTTGGAGCTGAAGTTGTTATATTAGACGGGGACTTGAAAGTGAAATTAACATGACATATCATTTTGTCTAGGTTTTAAAATGTTAGCTACCATTGTAATTTGTTTTCTGCCCTTTGCCGGCAGCACATAGCTGATTGATGTAGAGAAAATACTCTTGGTTTGAGTTTACCTGAATTTCCCTGGACTGTGTACGTCAACTTTAATGGAATTAACAGCTTGCTCTGGCCGATGTGTTCCACACCACACCTGTAAAAAGACAGTGATTAGGATGCACCAAGAAATCTGCACATCTATCCATTGCTTAACCCAGTCATCCATCAATCCATCCATCATTCAATCAATCCACCAATCCATCCATCCATCCATCCATCCATCACGAAGCATGCACATTTTGCAGGATATTTTTCTAATGTTGCCTACAGTCCTAGGAAAGATCAGAACTACAATGCATGTGTAAAAAATGGCTTATTATTCAACAAACAACTGCTGCATCAGACAGTAAGGCTATTACCTGAGCAAAGTTTAGGAAGAAGAGTTGATCATGGGAAAGGTCAATTCCAGGCAGAGGTGGTTCCTCTCCATGCTGCTTTACGTAGTTCTTGTAGGCCTAAATCAGTGACACAATCTTACCCAGCAGTCATGTTGAATACATCCAAAAATCACACTGATTATGAAATCATAACTTATGTCACCATGTTTGCAGACAGAAAAATAAATGCATATGGATCCATCCTGTCTCCCTGAGATCTACGTATTAATTAGAAAAATAATCTAGACTTTGCGCTGAAAGAGAAAGAAAAAAAAGTGTACCGTGTATGTACTTTGTTAGACATGTATAATTTATGTGAAAATACTATACCTGCTCTTTCATGTTGCATTCAAGTCTTTGAATGTCTTTTCTGTGCTTTGCCAAGCTAAAACTGATACATCCAGCAGCGACATTATGTCCTTTATTGCTGTGTTTACAATAGCTAATGAGCCAGCCTGTGACCTAACAAAATAACTAGTCTATTAATGTTAGAAAGCAGATGACAATAGCAAGCTGCAGACTGAATCACCTCCTCTCTTATCTGTAAACTGGGCCTCTTAAACAGACTTTCTCTCTCTCTCTTTTTTTTTCCAGGCTCATTACCTGATACGCCTGTCGTATCCCTCCATTGTCAGCAATGTTTTCTCCGAGGGTGTTGTTACCATTTAACTGGAGAGGCAATATGGGGACATAGAACACAAAGATTGACAGGGGAAAAGGACAGAAGGAGGCTGTAATTTTTCCTCTGTATTTCAGCAAATCGTACATATAACTTTTGGGATATAGGAAATCATTTCACAAGGGATAAAAGAAGCATTGTTCAAAAGAAAAGGACACAGAAGGTGAGACAAAGAGAAGGAGAGGAAGAGCCATTGATATGTCAACACAAAATATTAAGGGCACCTGGAGCAGAGAAGGTATGAGGCAGCAAAATGTGTGGAAAGACAGAAAAATGACCAACAGATAAGCTGGCAAAGGTAACAGGAAAGCAAATTATGAGATAAAGTAAAGTTCATGATAATATTGGGGGAAAATATGGGAGGAAATTTGATAAGAGAAAGAAGAAGGATGGATATAGTTCAGATGAACGTACATGTAGTCCACTAGCGAGATCCCAAGAGAAGTTTCCGTACTGATCAACAATGCACTTCGACAGTTCGAGGAACCTCTGTATTGAGTCTGGTGTCCACCAGTCCTTCAGGTCGCCATCCTTATCATAGTTACGGCCTAAAGAATGAATGGGACGTGGACAGGTTGAACTTGATGAACAAGAAAACAAGAATATCAAGAGCACTTAAATGCTATATAACATATAGCAACTAACATATATATTCTATGTTAGTTGCATATTTCAATTACATTTATGTGTTTGTGAACAGTAGATGTCAGTACAAATAAATCCTCTCATCTCTGAAGCAGAACCAAGTTGGAAAAAAAGTTCTGAGATCCTAAATGGTGTTACAAAACATGTTTTTCTGGTACCAGTTACAAGGGGAAATCTATTACATATATATATAATTTATTTTTCCAAAGATCAATGCAGTCTGCCAGAACTGCCCCAGGGAGGAACAAAGAGTAACAATGCGGAAACTCATACCATTGTCATCAAAGCCATGTGTGATCTCATGACCGATTACCATGCCGATGCCGCCATAGTTGAGAGACTTAGCCTGGCCTTTGCTGAAAAAAGGAGGCTGAAGGATTCCAGCAGGAAACACTGACACCAAGAAAAGTAAAATAAATAAATCAGCAAATACATAAAATATGTATTGTTTTAGTCTTTTGCAGTTTAATCTTTGCATATATGTGAAATACCTATTTGATTTTTGCTGGATGAGTAGAAGGCATTGACAACAGCAGCTCCAGTTACCCACCTGGAGAAAGATGTTGGAATTAACCTACAGTGAAGAGCACTACTGCTACAGTAAAGAGCACTAGACTACTGTGAAATGCATGTTTGATGAAATATATCAAAATTAACCTGCAGTTATTAATAGCTGGGCTAATGTTAGCCTCCCAGCCGAGGAAAGCTGAACTCTATACGTGGGTAGGAGTATGTGTGGGAGAATGATCAGTGCACTGTGCTAAATGTGAGATACTGGGGTACACCAAAAGTGGCAAAAAGAGAAAAAAACTGATTTATTACTGCTAATTTAAATGGTAATAATTGCAGCTTAATATACATCTGGAATAAGGCAGTTTATTCTACCCCTCAATGGAAAGCTTACTCTTCTTTGTTGACTTTTACTCTGAGTTTCCGCAGGCGTTTCTTCTGCACATACTCCAGGTTCTGTAGGATGTTTTCAAAGTACTCCTCTGCACTGTAGCTCAGCTAACACCAACACACAGAAAAACAGGAGGATTAGCCGAGATGAGAGCTATCAACACTTGGCCATATATTCTCCAGCAAAACTCATAAAAGCCAGGAATTCACAGAGATTTTTCACAGAACCGATATGCGGCTACAATAAAGGCGCTCTGTATTCTGCTGAAATGATTCCATGAAAGAAGGAAAACATTCTCAGTTGCATATTTTCAGATACTTACATCTTTGTACTCATTGTTAAGATATTCGCCATCCATGATGTTGTCTGAATAGCCGATCCGTTCCCGAATAGCTCGGGCCTGCACAAGAATAGGTTGAGAAAATTGAACAAACATTTTTAGCCATCAACTATCCTGAAATTCAGAATGGGCTATACGTATAACAATCATTAACTGTTATAGCTAAAAGTATAAGCAATACCTTCTCCTCAGCTGCTTTCTTGGTCTCTGCATCCATCCATGTCAGGTCATCAAGGTTACTAATGAACACTTCCCGAATGCCTTTAATCATCTCTTCCATCTAAGCCAAACCACACAAACACAAACAAAGAGTGAAAACCTCATCATATCAGTCAGAACAGATTTACTGCAGAAGGAGACTATCATCAAAAGTCATCTGAAGTTATGCCAAGCAATCTTGCAACATACTGGGCAACAAATTCATAAAAATGCACTTCCCTGAATTAAGCCTCATTATTACATAGTCACGTATGAATGCAGAACAACTCCAGGTTACACTCTGTGTAGGAGACCTTGGCAGACATTTTCAGAAGTGTGATATTAGTTTAACATGACATATTTTTTTCTATCAAGTGTTAAAATTGGCTGTAAATTGGCAATAATCAGATATGCTTCATTAGTGACTAAAAACAACTACAACTACCAAAAGAAAATTATTATTAAATAGATATTTCTTTGTACATATAAAAGTCTCATCTTGTTTTAAAATTCTCTACAGTAGATGTCTTCACTCCTTGACTGCATGGTTACAAATACATTATTGATCATGCTACTGCTCTACATATTTTAAAAATCTACATTCGCTTATAGATGCATTCAGCATTTTAGGGTTTCATTTCTGGTTACTCGAATGATCCTGAGCTTTATGAATTTAAATTATAGAAGAGATATTGCAGCATAACGGCATCCATGCGATAGGCAGGCCAGTTATATTATTTTTATTTAACACATGAACGAGTGCAAGTGAAAAGATGCTTCAGAGCAATAGTAGCTTCAGATAATGAGATTTTCTTATGCAAATTCAAAAATCATCAGTCATCACATCAAAAGCTCACTTTTCAGTGAAACCTGTGGTGCATGTTTCTATAATGTATTTGCCCTGAGCTACATGTTTTCACGATCTGACTGACGGCACCAGTGCAAACCATGCCTGTACTTTGGCCATCAGACTTAAAAAGGCAAAGGTTTTTTGGCCACAAGCACAACAAATACACAACTGGGACAATTCAAATGAAAGTGAAATGAATCGCCACCAAATAACAAATGCAAAGAGAACAGAAACAGGAAATTAAAAAAAAAATAACTTCAGAGACATCAAAGGTCACCCTTCAAGAGTCCTCTAACCACAGATTTATTTTGAGGCCACAGTAGGCAGACAAAAGGCACACCAGCTTCTCATCACATTAGCAGAGCCCTAGCTAACATAATGCGTGACGACTTGGAGAGCACACTGTGGTTGCTGACAAACCAGCAGCGATTATACTTAAGAGGCTTTTCTAAAAACCTTTTAACATACTTGTGATAGTGTTGTGTGCATGGATACGCTGTGTTCCAGTTGTTGGTTTTTTTCTTTTAGTCAAAGTTTTAGTATGATTATGCTTCTTTGTCACACAGTGCTGCAAATTAGGTGCATTATCTACCCAAAGCTAGCAAAGTGTTCAAAAATAGATATTTTTCATTCACCATGATTTAGTCCACATGGACTGAGTTTGGAAAAGTAGACAGTTGGACCCAAAGTTACCTTATCGTATTAAAAAGAGGGATGCTTAGAAATGTAATGCTTTAGCAACAATCTAATGAAAAATATTGTAATTCAACTTATCAGAGTTACATATTTACCATCTACATTAACTATTTTGAATTACTTTATATACCATATATACTTACTGGTCAATTTTTTAGGTACACCTTTCAAGTACCAGTTTGGACCCTCTTTTGTTTTCAGAACTGTCCTAAATCATTGTTGCACAGATTCAACAAAGTGCTGGAAACATTCCTCTTATTTGCTTTGTGAGTGTTTGTGTTGTTTTGTCATGGTCCTGGGCCATGTTGGCCCAGTATTCTTAGTTTCCATGTGTTTTGTATTTTGTTCTTTATTTATGCCGTGGTTCCTAGGTTCTGTTAAGATGTTGCTTATTTGATTACCCTCTGTGTATCTGTGAGCCCTCGTTTCCCCTCCTTGTGTTTTATTCCATCTTTTCCCCAGCCCGTTATGTCTGTGCTCTCCCCGGGCTCTCTCTCCTCCTGTCTGAACCTCTGTGTACTTCCTGTTTTACTTTGACAGTCTCCCGTCAGTGTTGCGTTTACTCCTGCCGTGTCTTGTTATGATTATCAGTTTCACCTGTGTTCCCCGTGCGCTCCCACTTCCCTCATTAACCCTCTGTGTGTTTATGTCTGTGTCTCCCTCAGTTCTGTGTCACGTTCTCCCTCATTCATGGCTGTGTGTTTCTCCGTGCAATATGTTATAGTTTCCAGTTTAGTTTGTATGGTTTTTCTGTCCAGCAATAAAGCTGTGTTTTGAGTTCAATCCTGCCTCCGTGAGCTTGCGTTTGGGTCCTCATCCTGCCTGCACACAGCCGCAACCATGACATGTTTAGCCGAAATATATTTCTGAATGCATATTATATATAAGATTTGCTAATTACATCTGAAAGGTTGGTTAAATTAAATTATTCATTGCAATAATAACTTTTGTTAGGGTTTTTCCTTTTATTTATTTATTTATTTATTTTTTTGAGAAGTCATATATACACTTACTGGCCGCTTTATTAGGTATATTTTTCTAGTACCATGCCTTAATTTTTAGATTAATCAAGATGCTGGAAAAACTCCTGAGAGATTTTGGGCTATATTGACATGATAGCATCAGCTGCTGCAGATTTGTTTCTGCATACAATATTGCTGAGAAATTTCAATCTGCCTTTAAGCCATTGCATAGCACTGAAACAGCGTTGGTTAGAGTTCTTAATGATATTCTTGTAATCACTGATACTGGACGCTCTATGGTCCTAGTTTTACTGGACCTCTCTTCGGCCTTTGATATGGTAGACCATAACATTTTATTACTAAGACTTGAGCACACTGTGGGTATTAGAGGCACTGCCCTCGACTGGTTTAAATCATACCTCGCTGATAGATCCTTATCAGTTCACTTAGGCACCTTCTCCTCTTCCTCCGCTCCGGTCTGTTGTGGTGTGCCTCAAGGATCAGTTTTAGGCCCTATTCTCTTCTCATTGTATTTGCTCCCTCTAGGCGCAATCTTTGAAAAATACAATATCGCCTTCCACTGTTATGCCGATGACATACAGATCTATTTTGAACTTACTGACGACCTTGCTGTGTCCCTGCACTACTTTCAAGAATGCATGCGGGAGGTCAAAGAATGGTTCCTGAGTAATTCCCTCGTTTTAAATGATAAGAAGACTGAGATTGTGGTGTTCAACAGTAAAATCCCTCGTGCCCAACTCTGTGCTGCCCTGGGTTCCTTTGCTAGTTTTTCTTGTGACTATGTCAGTAACTTGGGTGTACTGCTGGATAGCTCGCTCAAACTCGATAAGCAAGTGTCTGCTGTAGTGAGATCTAGCTTCCACCAACTGCGCCTTATCTCTAAGGCTAGGCATTATATTCCGCATGAGGACCTGGAGAAGCTTATTCACGCTTTTGTGACCTCCAGGTTGGATTATTGTAACTCCTTGTACTATGGTCTTCCCTCTTCTCTTCTTCTTAAACTGCAAACAGTCCAAAATGCAGCAGCCCGCCTTTTGACTGGTACCAGGAAATTTTGCCATATTACCCCTGTCCTAGCTAGCCTGCATTGGCTGCCCATAAAGTACCGTATTCAATTTAAAATATTACTCCTTACTTTCAAAACTATTAATAAATTAGCGCCAAGTTATCTTAGTGAACTTCTCAAACCACATACTCCTGCTAGAACACTCAGATCTGCCACTCAACTACTTCTGACCCAACCCAGATCTCGACTGAAGTCCCGGGGTGACCGTGCGTTTGCTCTGGCTGCCCCGGTACTGTGGAATACCCTTCCTCTCGACCTCCGCGCATCTGATTCCATTGCACTGTTCAAATCACGATTAAAAACCCACTTATTCAATCTTGCCTTTCCCTCTAGTTAATATTTCTTTTATGATTTTATATCATGCACTTTTATGCTCATTTAAATTCTTGTTTGCTCTGTACCTGTTGCTTTCCTATGTATTAGTGACAGTTATCTGCTTGCATATTTAGTACTTGCTTTGGTCCTATTTCTATTATCCTCCTCCTATACTCTATTTACTTGTTAAGCACCTTGGCATACCCTTGGTTTTTAAGTGTGCTTTATAAATAAAGTTTATTATTATTATTATTATATATCCCGTTCAACCCTGTCCCAAGGGTGGTTTATTATTGTATTGACATCTGGTGATGTTATGTTCAATAAACCAGCTTTATCATACAGTGTGTTATTCTGTTGGAACACAAAAAACATCAGAAGATAGATAGACTATACACATAGACTATGGTGTTTAAATGACACTTAATTTAAAACCCCAAAGTCTATCATTAAATTTCCCCCACACCATTACACCACTAGCAGCTTGTGCTATTGATTCATGGCAAGGTGGAACCATGCTTTCAAACTGAGATTTATTAGACCAGGTACCATGTTTCCAATCATTTATTGTCTAGTTCTGATGAGCTGATGTAAGTTACAGCCTCAGTTTCCTGTTCTAAGTTTACAGGAGTGGCAGCGATTGTGGTCTTCTACTGCTGTAGCCCATCTGCTTTAAGATTTGAGGTGTTGTGACCTCTGAGATGCTCTTCTGCATACCTTGGTTTATAAAGTGGCAGATGAGTAAATATTGTATCGATGGTATACTAATAGCAGCAGTATAAAACAACAATTTACCTAAAGTACGCACTGAAAGGAAAGAAGAACATATCAAAAAGATACTGTATCTGTGTCACTTAAAGAAAGTGTGGCAGCTGCAGGTCAGTTAGTCACAATGAAATGTGTGTACTGTGTGCATCAGAGGATGTACTGCCATACAAAGATACTGTAAAATTCTTGATGATATGACAGAAATGTACAATAATGTATTTCTATTTGTGAAAGTTGTACATGGTCGCAAATAAAAATTGATTCACATGCACAATGTCAGATGCCACAGCTCACACATACACATGCATAGGCAGTTTGAATTTACAGTGTGGGTGGTGTGATCATGCTAACAAGGACACCTTGTTCAGCTGCTTTGAGTGGAGGCAAGCAAAAACTACAGTATTCTGATAGACAAGACACAAATGTGACAAAAACACAAGTGGGTGTCAAAATACTCTCCATCAGATGTGCCTGAAACACATGTTTTTTGTTGTATGTATGACTAACTGAATACATAAACGTCCACACTCCTCTTGTAATGCCCTGCAGAGGCATTTTTAGATTATCAGTTTCAGCTTTCAATAAACAAGGTGCGGAATTCCATTACAGAGATTGTATCTTGTCTAATGAAGGATATTTCCAAGAGCTCTTTATCTTTGATTGAGTCTAATGTGTTTTAACAATACAAAGCCTAATGCACCTTCTACTGACCAGTTCTTTACTCTTTTCAGAGAATGCCTCCTGCACATAAAGTCGTCCCACAGCATTTTCCAGGTTGTTGTTGACGTACAGAGCACACTGTCGCCACACTGCTGCCTCTGACGTCGTACCAGACAGAGCCTGCAGGGAAAGTAACAAGGCACAGATCAATTAAAGATGAAGGATAAACTGGTCAGCATATTGTTTAAAGAGGCTCATGGCAATAGGAAATGGGGCAGTGGGGAAATGATTAGATTAGAAAAAGGATTACCAAGATTTTTAAGGCATGGAGGAAGAATATGAATGAAGCAACGTGTTGAAATCGACTGTTTATTAGAGCCTGACTGATACTGCAGTTTTAGCATCAATTAAATAGGTGTGTGGGTGGTGGTAGGGTTTGATTCCCATCCCCCACTTTATTTTAAAGAATTTTTCAAAATGAAAACTCTTAACACCCCCCCCCCCCCCCCCCCCCCCAAAAAAGTCATTGAAAATATAAAATCTTCTAATTTCTAAAAATGTGCCTATTTTGCATGTTGCATAGACAAATCTCAAACATGTTTTAACCTTAGATGGTTTTCCAGTAGCCTTGTCAGTGTTAGAAGATAAACTGTATCAGCTTAAGGTAACTGATATTGCTTTGTGAAAGTAGCAAAAACGTGCAGTAAATAACCATTTGGAAGCAGCCTTATGTGCTAATGTAACTGTGGTTTAGATCATTTCTGTTTAGCACTAATTGCCAAGTGTTAACATGCTCACATATTCCAGCAAGGTGGTGACAGTGGTAAACAAACCTGCAAATGATCAGCATGTTGGCATCTTAAACATGATCCCATGCTAACTTTAGCATTTAATTCAAAGCATAAGTATTGTCATTTAGCCCCATACCAGCAGGAACATTACTGCAAACATTTTTAACTGCTTTGCACCCTGTGTTGTTTGCATTTCTTTTAATAACTTAGGTAAGCAGCAGTGTCTGCAAACAGGACCTTCCATGGACTATAACAGCATCAAGGTCCTGTACGTGTACCTTGCGGAAGGCTTTCCTGGTGTCTCTGTAAGCTCTGCTAAGACCCACCACCATGTTCATAGCAAAACGCCACACCATGTAGTTCTGCAGATCCCTGTGAGTAGACAGAAACATGTTGAGAAAAAAGCAATCATACTCACACAAAGCTATCAATACTGTGCACTCCCTCCCCCACAAGCTTAGAGACAAAAACAGGCTTTTATACTCCATCACAGATACAGACTTAAATGAACACACCTACCTCTTGGTGTATTTGGCCAAGATCAGGTTGAGCCTTCTGTAATAGTTGGGCGAGTAGTTTATGACCTTTTCTGTGTCAGGGACGCTGATGTTGACTGTATTCATTATTTTAGCTGTGAAGTAACTCCAGTCAAATAGCTTCAAAAGGAGTTGTTTTTTTTTTAAATCCCCCCAGAGATAAAGAGGAGAAGAAGATAAAGATGAGAAAGAAGTATCTATGTGAAATGAAAACAGCAAACTGTGGTACATAAAGAATTTTTTTTTTACCTGTGATTCAACCTCAAGGGTGAAGTTGGCGTTCAGGTCCCCCAGTTCCATCTTGTTGTAAAGCAACACCGGGTTGTTACGATCCTCTGGGGTATCAGTAGCCTTGGAAAGAGCAAGACAGAGGGGCTAAAAGTCAAGAATGCTGTCACAACCCTCCTGTTTCCCGACACATGCGTACAGTTGCAGTGCAGGTCCAGCAGCATCAAAAGTATTTGGCGTCCCAGGAGGCTTTGGCTCTGTAAATGTCAGAGCGCGAATGGTGTGACTGCCTTGTAAAAGCCAGCAGCTGAGTGGAGGAGAAGTGAAGCATGGCAGAGAGCAGAGCAGAACAGACTAGGATGACAAACACAGAGTGTGGAAAACTGTTGATGAAAAGTCACGGTGTTGGGATCAGGCTGGTTAACAGCTTGTTTTAGACATCAGCTGCTACAGACTGGAACCACAGACACACACACAGAGGAGGGAGGTTTGGTCTACAAATGGATGACAGGAGGGTCATCCTGCTAACAGAAACCTTTTGTGTTAAGTTAGATGAAAAAAAACAGAACTAGAATACAGAAGGAAGAAGGAACCTTTGAACCATCATCTTTCCAGTCTGTCAAGAAGTACCAGCTTAGACAGAAAGATAAAGCTACTGAACCTGCACAAAGTCTTTGCCCTGCTAAAGTTTTTGCCTGCATTTTAACTTACATCAGTTGTAGGTTGCCTCTTGTGGGATTATAATATTATTTTATGCCATGTTATACCCCTAAATAAAGATTGTGAATTATTATGTCGTTTTAGTTTGCATTATTCTCCTGAATTAGAAGAAGGTGATAACTATTGCATTTGTTAAACTGATTTGCATTACATTAGACTGCTGATTTATTGTGAATGAATGATATTGTTTTATGATGCATTATACTGCTGAGTTATAAGAAATACTGTTCGCAGAAAGTCATCGCCTTATTTGTCTGATTAGAAGAGAACAGAACATGCTGGAGTTTTCTGCCCCATCTCAGCAGGAGCAGATAAACAGGGAGCCAAGGTCGTAGCTTAGGCGCTGTGTGAGAGAAAGAATGTGAATGTTTAGGCTTTTATGATTAGGTGGGGGCCACTAGAGGCTATAAGAGGTTGATCAATGCTCCACCATTTTGAGATCTGATGCTGTCTGCGTACGGTGTCCATCTCCCACGCGTGTGATCATTAAAATCATTGTTTGACTCAACCCGGCCGGACCAGTGTTGTTATTGTGGTTTTTCCTCTTGTGTCCATCCCCAATATTTGAATCCGTAACACTCTATATACTGAAATGATCACAGTAATTATGTCACCACAGCCTGCAGCTCTACATTTAACTGCAGGTCAGTGAGCTCTATCAGGTATGATTCAGAAAATCTTGGATTTCACAAGGAGGCAACTCACTGAATCTCCTCAAAAATGTGCAAGTGTTTTTCATTATGTTGACTTGCTTATTAAGGTATCTGCTATTTTACTGCTTTATTACTGACAGTTTACTCCAAGTTACCATTCCAGGTTATGGTTAACTTTCTTCTGTAATATTTTAGTTGACTGTACTATTCAGTCTCAATGGCTGTCACCTCATTCACTAGCCTCAAAATTGAGATTAGTTTAGCTTAATACCAGCCTGCTTTGCATCACTAACAGTAGTTTTAAATCAATGACATCCCAATGTCTCTCTTTCCATTACCTGAAAAATATTCTCTTTCAGCTAACAAGAAGAAAATGTCACTCCCTTATCTGCACATAGGTCAAGGAGAACGGGAATGAAGAAGCTCAGAAAAAAAGGTGTATTTCATATTTTATAAAATGATATGTGTTTAACTACACGCCTTCTGTTGCTTATCATTGGAAAAGGGTAAGATGTGAGAAAGAGGTTTATTTTTGATTGTGGTGTAGTTCAGTTTGCCACATAATCTTGCTAGCTGTTTCATTATGGACAGCTCTCAACCACCAGGAAGTCTACACTAGCAACAGTGCCCAGTGACAACTAGCCAGTTTTAGTTTGACGATATCTATTTTATATCTACCACACTTCTCGCAGTGGACCGGGAATTATTTTACATTCAGTTATTGATCATAATCAGACTTGGAACTGGATGAATACTTGGAACTGAGCAGGCTTGAACTACAGTATGCATTACTGAAAACAAGATCTCTTTCCCATGGTTTCTCAAAGCCATAATAAGCATATTTTGAAAAGTACAGGAGGTTCTTAAGTATTTGAATTCATATTTCTACTTGTAAAACGGCAAAGCACAAATCCATACTTACATTAGCAATGTCTCTCTCCAAGTCTATAACTCGTGTCACCTCCTCTCTAATGCGAGTTTCATTGATCGCTAATCCTCGGTCCTTGCGCATCAGCTTAGCCAGGTCAATCATGAATTGCTCATAGGCCCGACATGCCTGCAAAATAAACACAACTTGTAACTCACTGATTTCAGTAACCACTGACTAAATCAAGATTTGACTGATACAAAGTCTGTCTATAGCAAACATGCATATCAATTAAGGCAAAATAGGAAGCTGTAAAGTGAAACCAGAGCAACGGACGTCTGTTCCACTCACACATCTGGTTTGGATTGAGATAGAGTTATCAGCATTATGTGTGTTTTCGTTCATCACATACAAACTCACTACATTTCTAAGAGTAGGAATAAAATTTATTTGTGCACTGATGTGAACGGATGTTTCGGCTGATAGCCTCATCATTTGTGGTTTTTTTGGAACAAATTCGGAGGGACATGAAATCCAGGGGCTCAGGTGAATAGTTGGAACTGCTTTCATTATTCATTGATTAAAACGCTTTAACTGCACTGCACTGGCGTGTGGATTTGTATACATGTAAACATGCAAACTGACCTCTGCATAAGGACCAGTGCATGCATAGTAATCTCTGGACACCAGGCCAAGGCTTGTTTGCTGGTCAAACTGGCAAGGAGAAGAAGACATTTATTTTCAGTATCAAAGCCAAATAAAGGCTTAGTCATTACCTTCAGTGAACAGAGGGACATGAGGGCTTTTTGAATATGAACAGAGGGAGGTGAGTTCTTTTCCTTGCCACAGGCATACACCTACATGAATGATATGCGAGGTTGAATCCCTGTCATCAGTGCCGACGAAAAAGTTAACCAAGAGCAGAGTTCCATATTTCTCATTCAACTTGGCAATAACGTCCTCCAACCTCCATGTTCTCCCTGAAGAAATAAGAAAAAAGAAGTGAAAAAGAAGTGAAAAGAAAGACATGGCATCAATAACATCATGCCCAATGACACTTGAAAAAGAACCAAAGTTCTCTACCATAATTGGTCTCCCAGTTGTCAACAGCTATAGGCCACTCAGACACGTCAGGCAGCATGTCAAGCAGAGGACTCCCCCCTCTCAGCTCAATTAAACCTAGTTAGAAGCGAAAATCAAAGAAAATAGGTTTTGCGGTGTAGATACATTTATTTTCTACCCATAAAATTGTGAAAATCAATTAAAAAGAAATTCAACCACTGTATTGCTTTTTATCAAGTACATACTAAACCTGTGGCAATTCAGAGGCCTTAGAGGAGTTTATTGATGTGGCTTCCAAAGCAAATCACTTCTGAAGAAAGCATTCATTTGAATCATGTAAAGCTGAAATACTGCAGTTCTTTTTTTTTTTAAATTGATGATTCATGTATATTTTCATAACAGTTTTGTTGATAGACAACACAAAAACTGAATAAGAAACATTTAACCTTCAACAGCAATTTACAAAATGACTGTTCACATTAGGATAATAGAAGATCTAAAAAGGCATAGCGTGTTAATGTCTTTTGCCTGCTGACTCACTCTCATTGGTACAGGACTTGTAAAGGGTCTTAGCCTTGGTGAGAGCAGCAGCTTCCCCCTCCACTGTTTTTTCAAGGACACCTTCAAATAAAGAAACAGAGCAAGCATGAAGCAAACAATCACAGACAAAGATGAAGAAGCAAAGTTGCTCACTGCACAATAAGGAAAGAGGGAGTAGTTGGGTGCATATAACCTCAGGTACAACATAGAGGTTTTATTTTTCTTATCTCTGGGGATTCAAAAATTCAAGAATTCAGCTGTCATGCGTATGCATTTTATTTATTTTAATTAAGGGATGCTTTCGGTCCTTTTGTCAGAAAATGGCGACACTAAGTAAATTATGATATAAAGCCTTTGCAGTAGATAGTAACCGGTGACAAAACAGAAGAAATGTAATTATTCTAAGAAGAAAAACATGTCACAGCTGTTCTTTTCAATTTAATTGTTTTATTTCTCTCTAAATAAAAACAACCTGAATAATTATTATGAAAAAAATATTCAGAAAGTGCATTTTTTTGAGTCATAAACAAGTACAGAATAAATGGTCTTCTGAAGATAGTTTAGGTTTGCAGAAAATAGACAAAAACAAAGCTTTGATCATTTTTATTTTAAATGTTATATAAAAACACAAGCAACATAGTGTGTATTGGAATTTTCCTTTGATATACCAGGTGCCCCAAGAGCAAAGCTAACACATCAATACACTGTCAAAATGTGAATAAGGTGAACAACCAGTTTTACTTTGAATGAATAAATCAATCAATGAGTAAACAGATAAATAAATAGTGTTCTAGCTCCCATCTTTTAAATGGGCATGATAAATGTTATCATGCAAAATCATGTAAAAATAAATGCATATTTTATTCTGTGCTTGTCACAAATACCTTTTGGCATGGGAGTTACGGCACAGAGCAGACGAAAAGAGGTGGAAAGAAATCAAGGTGCAACAAAGCTGAAGGTGTGGCAGTAAAGGGCCATTTGGAAACAAGAGTGAGCACCAGCGCTTGTTTTATTACCTGCGTTCATTGCCTCTTCAACACCTGTTGTGGGCATATGGACGCTAGTTAGCTCAGCCTCAGGCTAGATAGCATTTCTAGGTAGACAGCTAATCAAAATGAGTGATAAGTGTTGGGGTGTAAACTTGCTAAACTGAGGGGGAGGGCATGGGGACCAATACTCTTTTCCTGTGCCGCCTCAAGGCACCAAGTTGCATATTGTAGCTTTAAAGTGTAACTATTCCTACAGGGACTGCTGTCACTTTTCAGCAGCAGCACACGAGCAGGAGCAACACGAGGATGTGCCTAAATACATTTTCTCATCATCAAGGTTCAAACACCCACACAGTCAGTAATTTTTGTGTTTGCTGCAAACCGCTGTGGTTAAAGCAAGTTTATTGTTATGTGATGCCGGTACAGAGTCTGTGTCCTCGGTGCTTCAAAATAACAAAACCTTACACCTACACAGGAGGTATCTGAAACTTCAGCTCAAGTCCAGCTGCTGGTTTGTCATTCAGCACCAACAATATGAAGAACTTAACTCTCCCTGCACTACGCTGATAAATTCATGAGCATGACTATCACGTCATAATGTTTCACTGCAGTTCAACTAGTATGCTGGGATTTCTAGGGGTGGTTCAGGGAACCTTGAAGAAAAAATTAGAGAGATGGTGAGCGCATTGAGTGCATTGAAGTGATAGGAAACATTGTAACAATGTAGGAACACAACATGATGTAGACTAAAGATATTCTGGTATCACAAAAAAAAGCAAACATAATTACATTTATTTTTCTCCATCGAAAAAAGTCTCAACTTTTCCCCAGCTTTTAGATTTTTTGTTTCTGTTCATCAACTGTATAGTTGCTTTATATGGCCTGTATCATGAATAATACATGATGTAAATGTCTTTCAAGTCTAAGTGCCTTGTGATATGCTTTGTCTACATACGGAATGTATGTAAATAGCTGCACTTATGATTGCTGTTGCTATTGTTTATGACAACTCAAGAGAAAGAAGCAGCCTTTATGTATTTCACATTTTGAAAATGTATCTCATCAGGACTATATGTGCATTTACATTTTCAGCACAAGATAGTGCATTTAATGTGCTAGTGCACTGACCTTTCAAAGACTGTAACCCAGGTTCATATCTGTCTACAACTAACACCTTTCCCAGCTACAAGTAGTAGTTGTTTGTTGTGAATACCAGTACAAATGCACGTGCTTACAACTACAGCGCTGTGCAAAAGTCTTGTGTCACCCATTTCTTTATATTTTGCTTCTGAGGACCCAGACTTTCTTGTAATTATTTTAAATGGTTTTAAGCTACACTTTTCAAAGCTTTTTAAAAGTTTTTCGTGGGACATGGGCTTCTTTTTCTCTTATTTTCAGTCCAGTCCTTTAACCTAACCATTGTTTGTTAGTTTTTTAGCCCTTAACACTGTGTATGATTCATGCATTAAAAAAAAAACACCTAACTCAAGGGATGAACCAGTGTTGTGTCTACACAGAACAGAGAGCTTAGCAAAGAACCCATTTTAAATGGTGTCTTTAGGTATTTTGTTACTAGCCTGTCGTACAAACACATCATTTGTTCCTAACTCTATAGTTAAATCCTATGTAAAATGCCAAGGATAACACTGTTTCTTAGGCATAAAATAACATGTTTGCACCAACAAGGTGATTCCCAAGGAGCTAGGTGAAAACCTGGCATATCCCAGCGCAGTCTGCAGCGTGTCCTTAAAACAATAGAGGAAACTGGACAAGTGAAGTACAAAACATCTATAGTAGTATCTACAGAGTAGATTTAGCTCTTTCAATGCTGTGCACACAGATAACTAACAAAAACTTTTGGCCAAGGTACAGCCAAAGAGAAATTGCTACAGACCGAACTACAGAGATAATGCCCGTTCATGAACTCGTGGCTTCTCAGAACTGGCCTGCTGTCTAGAGAACCAGTCATCTAAACAACAAGAGTGAACGATTGAAGTCATTCATTTAGATTATTGTAGCATGTTTAAACATTTAGTCCCTCAGGGATGGCTTTTTGAAGATTTAATGGAAGAATTCATTGGTATAGCTAGCTTAGTATTTCAGACTGTGTGTCTCCTCTGCATTCATAAACTTCCGCTTGTTGATAGCCACAAAGACAAGCTGTGCAAACACTGTCTGGTTAGTACAATCCTCCTTTCTTGAGTCTAAAAGAAAGGATTTAAGGTCATTTTCCCCATGGCTTTTAGTGTAGCAGACTAAATATTCGGCAAATACAAGCATGTATAACCTGCATGGTAAATGGTAAACAGACTGGCTCTTATAGAGCACCTTTCAACTCTACCTGTACTCAACGCGCTTTATTCACCCATTCACTTTTTTGTGAATGCTTTCTATCTAACATTCACACACAGTCTCAAGAGCTTGGAAAGAAACATTCACGCACATTCATGCTACAACGGATGCAATAGAGAGCAATCTGGGGTTAGTGTCTTGTTCGAGGATATTTGGCACACAGACTGGGAGTAGCCAAGGACCGAGCCACCAACCTTCCAATTAGTAGATGACATAATTTACTTCCCGTGCTGCACTCACCCTGATGTCTGAAAATTAGCTTTTTCTTTCTGACAACACAAAACTCATAAAAAATAAGAAATGAAATAATATATAAATCATGTGCTGTGTTGCTGCAGAGATTTTGACTAAGATCTAAGAAGGATATACAAAATATCCCTGACAAAAAATGCTACCAACATTTCAAAAGCTTAAATGATATTTTCTTTGTTTTATTCTTCCTGGTTGTTTTGACATTATCCAAGGAGAGCAATTTCTGTGTTATCAAAAGTAAACTCTTCAGTGGGTGGTTAAGTAGGTAGGATGTGTTAGAAAGATAACCTTTGATAACCTTTTGACTTTGACAAGCCGTCACATAGCTCAACATGACCTGAAAGCTTCCTGACAATTATAAAGTTATCTTATAAATATTGCATCAACAGATATACACCATCATGCTGCACAGCTCAGTGACACACCAGGATCAATACAGGAAAGAGGATGGAGTTTAAATTACACGGGCGCTTGACAGCCAACTTTCCCCTGAGTCCAAAAGGACAACAATCCTGTCACTATGAGTTGGGTTGATATGAAAAGATAACAATAAGAACAAATTAGATTTTTTTTAACTGCTCAAAAAAAAAGGATTTTCAATGCAGCTCTCTACAGTTTAAAGATCTGGGTTTCCATAAATTACACAATTCATTTTTTTTAGGAACGATTATCAACTTTAATATTTAATTTATCAAGATCTGATATGAAATATCTTTTTTTTTCCCCTTTATAAGCAGTAGGTCTGCAAAATACATATTTGAGCAGTTTCACTCTTTGTTTCTGCAAATTCAGTTTGGATTAAATTTGTTTTCTACAGATTCTGGTGACCCATTATTACCTCAGTGCATCAAATACTGCTGATCTGTCACATGTTGCTGGCATCTCTTCCTTACACACAAAGTGTTTTGGCAGCAGCTGTGGCAGAGAAAGATAACAGTTCTGTTTCAAAGGTTGATATTCCTGTGACTCAGGGATGGCCGGAGGTTTTTCTTTTCTTATTATTGTTATTATTTCATTTTCAGCATCTGACTTCCATTGGGCTTTTGACTTACACTGTCACTCACGTGTTATCGTTAGACAATGAATACAGCTGGTCATGGTTCACAACAGTAATCCTGCATGTAGGAAAATGACACCTCACCACTAGGTTTAAATGTGGTGCAAAAGAGTGCCTTTGAAGCTTTCATAACGGGTGAGTAAGGGGGTGAGAGATGTGCAAAGCCAGCCACTCATTACACACATTAGTATGTGATGAGAAAAGGTTGGATTCAGAAATCCTTGGACACAGCTTTTTTTGTTTGTTTGCCATATGGGTTACTGTGGTTTGTACCAGTGACCATCAAATTATAATTGGTTCATTCTAGTGTTAAAGAAGAGTCATAAAAAGATTTCCACAAAACATGAAATGATTCCAAGAGATACCTTTTCAAATGGTATCTCTATCTCCTGCTGCACAAAACATCCTTTACCCCTTGGAATAAAAAGGAAAACAATCACGCTGTGACAGCCACCATCCACTGACCTCAAGCCTACTAAGAACATGAGGAGCATTCTTTAAAAGGAAGATCTATAAGAGTGGGCAACAATATAGCAGGAACCAGCAGCTCCGGGTGGCAGTATTGACATCCTCAAAGGAAATCCTGACTACTATACACAGACCTACAAGTAGCCCAACTGATGAGAGAGTTAGATTTAAAATGACATATAAAACCAACTTAGAGGTTTCTTTATTGTGCTTATTTTATGTTTATATGTGTTTTTGGATCACAGCACAGCACTGTTATCTATAGATCTGCCTCGGAAAATAGAAGATATAATTAACGTGGCTCAGATACTGCCTCCCCCACCTCTGAGTAGGCTGTTATCACCTAATTAAATGGTACAGCAGCTCAATCGGACTGAGATCAGGTGAGGGACAAGTATATTCTTCATCCTCCTATATTCCACCATAATGATGTTGTATCCATTAGTTTCTTTCAAAATTGGTATGCTGAAACACAGAGAACATCATTTATCCAAATACAAACACAGGCTAGAATTTTGCACCAAATGCTCAGTGTGTAGTTTTGAGTGGGGTTTTTTTTTTTGGTTCATTTGCTACTTTTTTAAGTAATTTCCTTCCTTTTTCCCTCATAGGTCTACTTGTTTTCACTTCTTGCATAACTGCATTTCACTTCAGACTCTTTATACCGTGTTCGTATTTCGAATCCTCCCATTTTCTTATTACCATGTGTGCACTATTTATGTGCTCATTTAATTGTAATGATGTCCTGAGATAGAGACCCTTCACAGGGCGCTTCCTGCAAAAGGGCACAGATCATGTGTGTGTGATTGGATTACTGACTGCCTGGCGCTAATGTTTAACCACAGCAAAGGCTTACCCTTTCACTCTCTTTTCTACACACACACACACACACACACACACACACACACACACACACACACACACACACACACACACACACACACACACACACACACACACACAACACAAACAAACAAACAGACACACTTTCTATCACCCCTTATGTGTGTATTTGGATTTATTTGAGAATGGATTTTGTGCCACCTGATGTTTGCTTGAGACGTCACGTCAATTTGAACCAAACCACTCAGCATGATACAGAATCCGAATTTGGAGTTTCTACCCTCTGCATTGCCATTTTATCCCTGAGTGTTTTTCATTCCACAAGGCATTTCACTTGCAGTGTTTTTAGTGCAGCTGGATTTGCTTACAATACATGACTATAAAGGATGTACTTAGTGTATATTACGAGCAGAAATTGCAAATGAAGTCAAGACTGAAATGAGTCAAAAGTGTTTTCAGACTCTAAGTTTCCTGCTTTACACATTTGTAGGGACAATAAACCCACTGCGAGGAAACGTCTTTACCAAAGGAATACAGATTAGCTTTAAAAATTTTATGCAATAGCTTTAACATCTCAGCTTCTCTGAGGCAGCCCCGTCTCCTGTTCCCATTCAGCTAAAATTTATTGAAATGTGTTATCTAAGACTGTTTGTTTGCGATATATCTGAAAATGACTTCCTAATTAAAATTTCTTTGTCTTTTTTTCATGGCTTTGCTAATGCTGTACATTTTCAGGTAAAAGATATTATATCAGACCGTGTACTCAAGAATATTCTGGAGAAGCTTCTATCGGTTAATGTTGTAAAGAAGCAATTGCATAAAACCATAATATTTTTCTAAATGTCACAGAGTAGTCTAGAGCCATAATTCTAGCCAATCAGTGGCAGACTTGAAAAGAGTATCAAAATCAGAACATCCTATGATTCAACCCCCTGTGGTCTAGGCGAAAGGATGGTAGGAAATCATTCTGCTTTTTTTCTGAAAAAATACATTTCTACTCCATATGCCCAGTGAGTTTTTATTTATTTTTTGTTTAAGTGAAATTGGCTAGTCAGGTTTTTGTTTGCTCTCTGTGTGCTATTGCTGGGAAATATTTGGGCAGAGGAGCTATTCTGAGGGTCAGCTGCCCCACAAATAAAACGTTTGAAGCAATTAGGTTGGAAAAAAAACTATTTTTTGTTACTTATGTTTAAACTAAAATAGGCTGAACAACTGCACTTTAAATCTCCATTTGTTTAAATTAAATATTAATTACAATTAATATTAATACTAATTAGTTAATACAAATGATGTTTTGTTAATAGAATGTACATAAAAGATGCACATAGCCAATATAGTCATTGGATAGAAAAATCCCATTATGAGGCCTCGCATTAATAATAATGGATTGGATTTATATAGCGCTTTTCAAGGCACCCAAACCGCTTTACAATGCCACTATTCATTCACACACTGGTGGAGGTAAGCTACAGCTGTAGCCACAGCTGCCCTGGGGCAGACTGACAGAAGCGAGACTGCCATATCGCGCCATCGGCCCCTCTGGCCATCACCGGTAGGTGGTAGGGTAAAGTGTCTACCGCCTACTGCCAAGGACACAACGACCAGGACAGAGAGCCTGGGAATCGAACCGGCGACCTTCCGGTTACAGATGCGCTTCCCAACCACGGTTGCCGCATTGACTGCTTTTGCTGTCATCATCTTAGCTATTAGAAAATAGAGGTCACAAGAAAGGAACAGGGGGGCCTTGTGGCAAATTGTCAGTCACCAGGTAAGCCCACCTAAGGCACACCCCTCTCTATCATCCTTTTTGACTCTAATTATAGTTTTAAAAATAAATAATATCTTGCGTTCAATAAGAAGCAGACAAATTGAACTAAAACCTTCAACGGATCTGGAAAGTGTTTACTCAGGTTAATGTTTAATTAGATCTTAGATTGCTTTCTGAAATCAAAGTAGCAGCCTCCTGCTGGCACATCAGCACTGGCTTCATGTTTCAGACCCATAAGTTACATGCAACTTTCATATACTTAGTGGTTATAGAGCTATTACATGTAGTCTTGTTCCCCATTCAGTGACAAAAACAGTAATTTCTTAGAGCTTGGCTGCGCCACAGCCTACTTTGCTATTGTGTAAACTAAAATAATCCCAGCAGTTGCTGAAACAGCCATATAGCTCAACACTGCAGTTTTCAAGTAAAGGTAGTAAGTATTTAGTCCCCCCCTCCCCCCCAAAAAAAGCAAAATCAAAACTTTGTATATACTATACACTCGTTCTGTCAGTTCTTGTTAGTCAAAATGCCACTTTATTACTCTTAGTGTTATTTACACAGGAAACTCAGACATTTGGCTTTAGGACAGCTAGCAGGGGAGGTTATTACCTTAGTGGAGGTCTAAACTATTTCCTTTTATTCATAAGCATTTTTTCTGGCAAAAACATATTCACTTCAGGATTTTAGTTCAATATGTTTTTGTTGGAGAAGAATTACTGCATTAATATTCATATTATTTTTCTTGGCCACACACCTCAGGTCAGCTATATTTATTTGATGTGTTTATGAGGAGTCGAGTTTCTGTGGTGTTTTGCAACGATTCTTGCTGGAATTTTGATATGAGGAGGTCATGTGAGCAAGCTATTTATCATGAGCAAGTCCTACTGTGGTCAGTACTGTTTGTCTTACAGTAAAGCCGTATTTCAGTTATTGTTGTCACAGACAGACAGTCTCTTCAGTTTGTCATAAGTTGTTAGCATCATGCAGAAAGAAAATCTCATATCTGGACACAGTGTTGATGCCACAGCTACCACACAGGTTTGTTTTGAAGCTCTTGATTATGCCGAATTCCACAAGAAACGTAATCTGCAGGCGCTGCCCTGGTTGGATTTTGCTCTCAATAGTCAGATTTAGACCTATATAAGAAGCACCTCACACAATCAAATCAAATCAAATCAAATCAAATCACTTTTATTGTCACATCACATGTGCAGGTACATTGGTACAGCACATGTGAGTGAAATTCTTGTGTGCGAGCTTCACAAGCAACAGAGTTGTGCAAAATACAATAATGTAAACAAGCAAAATACAAGAATGGCTACATCTGAAACTAATAAATATATGTACAATATATAATAGTATATGCATTTCTGGATGTGTATACTAAATATTTTTCTACGCGCGTGTGTGTGTGTGTGTGTACACATATTTTACAAATATGTGTACAAAATATGTACAAAATATGTGTACAAAACAAGAGAGCAGCAGTGTGCTCATATACAGATAATGCACAGATAAATGTACACACAGACACAGACACACACTTTGCACTTTAACAAACAAACACACACACACACACACACACACACACACACACACACACACACACACACACACATATATCTGCCTTTGTTCCTTCCTAACTAGTTTGTTCCTTCCTGAAACACACTAGTTAGTAATTAAAAGAGTCACGGTCAATTAGTTAAATTATTGCACAGCATGCCACACCTGAGGAGGGGGAACTGAAAAACAAAATTCTACCAGCCTCGTGCACCTACGTACACACAGCTGTGGTCACATTCAGGGTGCAGATCCTCATTACGGATCATTACAGCATTTTACAGCATCTGAGAACAATCCAAGGCATTTACAAGCAGCCACAAATCTACACAGCTATTCACACACATACACATAGATGGAGTCATTTTTATTGCATGTCAGAGAGCCTAGAGCTCTGTGGTATCCAGGTGTTTTCAGGCCCCTGCAGCTGTTGACAGGAAAAGGATGTGCTCATCAGTAGGCGGTAGTATCCAAGTAAGCATCGGCAGCCAGGCCTAAGATCAGAGGTCTTATATTTGAGACCTCAGAGCAGAGGTCACAACTCTTAGGTCTCACACTTACAGTAAATTTGCCTTCTTACATATTTAGTCAATAGAAACGTTTTAGGGGCAAAGGTTTTATGGCTATAAGTCTTCAAAACAATAGAATGTGCACTTCAGATCCAAGGCGTTGTGTTTTTATTTTGTTTTTTTAAATGAAAAAAAAAGGACTTACACAGAGAAGCAAACAGAAAGTAAACCTGAACATGTGTGCATACAGTGCAGTCTGAGACGTTCCTACTGTGACAAGCTGAAGGAATGAGCGCAACACTGACTGCTGTTGGGGATTTAATCTGATGAATGACTGGAACCTCATGTCTCTCTGTGGTAAGCACAGCATTTAGAGCAATTAAGTTAATGATTGTAAAACATCAACCACTGCACTTTGCCCAGTGTTTCTGCCAAAACTTGCTTTCTTCCTTTCTCCTTTTATAGTAATGCAGCAGATATTAGTGCAAGACCTGATAAATCAGCCAGGTCTCAGCAACAATACAAGAGTAAGCATATTTTGTATGTGTAAAGTCATGCCGCAAACCCACACGGAGCCATGCAATGTGCATAACGGCACATACAATAGCATTTTCAAATGGTCAAATGAGTCTTTGTTGAGAAATGTTTCCTTCTTGCCCCCTTTGTGTGATTTTTATGAGTGCTTATACTGTCATTGAGAAGACAGAATAAAGCAGAAATGAATGGCTGTGAGTTGTGCAGTCCGAATAAGTTAATGTGCACTGCTTTTTATACCATCCCTAGGCTGTTTGTTAGAAGTCTAATTTAAAATCCCTGCAGTACCTCTGAGAATCTCGTGTTCAAGAAAATCACTGTGAAGGCGTAAGAGGCAGAATTTCAGCAATACACTTTTATAATTACACTACACAGAAGAAATAATGATGCAATTCTACCACTAAAAGGACCCTCTGAACAAAGGTATATAAATAAATGATCATTATGTTACAAGGCAATCTCTAAACCCTAATGAATGTTCTATTGATTGGTAAAAAGGTGTTGATCAAGAAGTAAAGAAAAAGTAACAAAATTAAAGAATTTGTTTTCCAAAACAAAAAAGTTTTAGAAAAGAAAAGCTTTTCACTTTAAAAATAGCATAGCATGATAAATCATTGTAACAGACGGCAGACAATATATACTTCATTTTGGATTAAATGCAAAAATTACTTCATTCACATCCACAATCATTTTTATGTTTTGAAACAAATCTCACCAACTGAAAATATCAGGGTAGAAAGCAAAAGAAAGACGATACTGTCCCAATGCACTAAACAGTGTGTTTATCCATCAAGACTGGACAAATGGATTACTCAAGGATGCTGCAAAGTCCACAAGACAAGCTGCACTTTAAACCCCATTTTTCCTTTCCCAATAAGGATGAATCTTTCTCATCCTCTCTAATCACTCTGTTTCTCCTGCAGCCACTCCACACTGTTTTTATTACAGAGAAAGGTACTGATATATACATTTCTAAATTTATGGCAGATGAAGAGTTTTCATTTTCCATGGAAAGTTTGTGTCCCATAAATATTTAGCACCCTGAAACAAAGGGCTCTGCCAACCTTCATGCAAACAACTTGAAATGAAGCATGGACCCATATGTACACACATGCTCAAATCTGCAAACACATTTGCACTTTAACTGCCTTTTTTGTAACAAGGACACTACACTCTAATGCCTACTAAAAACCTACAATACACTTGGGCGCACTCACACATGCAATGCTTAAATTGTGCTTTTTTCATCATAATGTGTTGGGATCTTTAGAAAACAGCTCACGCTCACACACATGCACACATATTGATAATGCCAACAAACTCCCAGCCCCCATGGCATCAATGATATCTATAGAGCTGCGGTCCCTGATGGACAGTCCTCCTTACATGTAAACTAGAGAAACCAAGTCAAGCTGTCCTCAGTCCTACAAAAAGTAGACCAATAAGAACGTATTGTGCGAGTGCTTCAGAAGTTTTCATAAGCTAAAAGCTTTGATACAACCCTAATTCCAAAAGAATCTAAAGACAAACAGAATTTTATTTAATAGAATATAAAAGAATATCAGATGTTTCAATTGAGAAATTGCTTAATTTTAAGACAAATGTTGGCTACTTTTAAATCCAACAACTTGGACGGCCCCTCTCTCCTTTTGTCAGGGGGCCACAGCATCCATGTTTTCCAGAAATAATTTCAACACAATGGAAAACTAAAACAGAGACCTTTGCACACTGTTTTCTTCATTCTGCCTCAGTGCACCTCTGCACTGTGTTTTTAAAGTACACAACTCAAATTTCAATTTGTCTGACTACAGAACTTTGACTCAATCTGTTTTAAATGAGCTTTGGCCTAGAGAAGATGTTGGCATTTCTGCATCATGGACACACGGCTTCAAATTTGTACGACAGAGCTTTAGCCAGCATTAGTGGATGGCATGGGGAACTGTGTTCACAGACAGTGGTTTCTGGAAGTGATCATAAGCCTTTTCAATGATTTCCAGAGATTTCTTCAGATTTTTCTCAGTTTAAACATTTGATATGTTTTCTGTGTTCAATTGTGAAATAAATACAACTTTATGACATTGGTAAATCATTGCATTCTGTTTTTATTTTTGTTTTACACAGCGTCCCAACTTTTTCCGAATTGGATTTGTATAAACACTTTGGTCTGATTGCCTGCTTGTCTTTCTGTGCGTGCATCTGCTTGCGTGGGTGTGTGTAGGTGTCTGACCTTTGAGGATGACCTCCAGTTCATCTCGTAAGATGTCAAAGGTGCTGTATCTAGAGGTGGTTTCAGGGATGATGTTCTTTTTAAGCCACCCTCCACAGGCATACTGGTAGAAGTTGTCACAGGGGTCCACGTTAGCGTCCATGTTCTCAATGAGACGAGACGCTGCATGGACAGAGAGGAAACAAACTCCATGAAATGAAGGAATACAGAAATAAGCAAGCCATTGTTTAAGGATATACAGTTTCAGTAAAAAATAACCAACAAATATATGACAGTGTATATGCAACCTATAATTTGTATTCAAAATTGTGTATAGTGCTGTATAGTTTTTTCAACAAGTGCAAGTCAGTGAAACCTACCATTGCACTATATTTGGACAAATGTATTGACAGCAAAAAGCTAACAAGCTGCAGGCTACACTAAAAGGACTTATTTGAGTATTACTGATGTGAACACATTTTTGTTTAATAATTAAAACCATTGTTAACTTAGATTTAATAAAAATAAATGCATTCAAAGAATAAATATTAGGCTGAAAACAGAAAATATACAGTAAATGAAATCCCGTAAATGTGTGTGAAGTTAAATAACCAAAAAGTTGAAACTAATTTTATTGGGTTTCCCCAAAAGCAGATCAACCTGCCCTTCTCCCAGTCATAGATGGCACAAATAGATGGATAACAAGCAGAAAAATAGGTCAGAGACTAACACAGATCAAATTTTGTTTCATAAATGACTGTCAGCTGAACTGATATTCTCCTTGAACACACATGTCCATTCTTAATCACTGCAATTTAGGTAGATAATGGCAGATGGCAACTTGAAGTTCCAGTTAACATGGTAGCCAGCATTTCCATTTTTATATGGCTTGAAATAATGTGATATAACACATTGATAAGTGATCTGTGAAAATCTTTCCATGTTTTCAGTTGTTATATAAAGCTAAAGATATGAGCTGTCTGAGGCATTATAAATGGTTGACGGCATCTTTTCACATACGATTCAGCAAGACAGTGAAAAATACTTCAAAACACTGAAATGCTGAAACTTCACAGAGAACATTGACTAAGCAGAACGAAGGTAGGAATTGTTAGGGCTCTTTCTGTAGGTCACTGAATAACCTGTAAAAAGAAAAGAGCATTTGCAGTCATGATCTCCCTAAAGCCTGAAATGCTTGCTGTTGCAGTAGCATAATATTCAACAAAAGAAGATACAAAAATACAATTCTCTGGTATAAATGTAACATTTGCAGCAATGCAAAAGGAAAAAAAGCGGTATAATGACAGTGATTGAGTTCAGCTTAGCACCGGTACTCGAGATATGTATACTTTTTTTAAACTGCAATTAAATTCCACAAGGCAGCTCAGAGATCTCCTGTGACAAGGCTGTCTGTCAAATTTGACTGAAC
Source organism: Rhamphochromis sp. 'chilingali' (assembly GCF_963969265.1). Lineage (NCBI taxonomy): Eukaryota > Metazoa > Chordata > Actinopteri > Cichliformes > Cichlidae > Rhamphochromis > Rhamphochromis sp. 'chilingali'. The sequence goes on from NC_137935.1 coordinate 15,328,801, forward strand.
TGGGACACCAGCTCCCCAAAAATGCATCAGAAATGAATCAGCATCTGTTGCTAGAAACGGGAGGTAGAGTTTTAACCAGTTAAACTTGTATTTCATGTATTTTTCTCTCCTATGAGATGTTTTTAACAATGTGAAAAAATAAAGTAATAATGTTTTATGTTAGTATAGATGAAGAGAGAGGCAGGGGTTCTTTTTTTTAAGGATAACAACAGAGTTGTTGGGAGCTACTCTTACAATTTTAGTAAAAATGTCATGTTCACTGACAGGAATCATGATAAAAAAAAGAGGAGAGAGAGAAAGATAAGAAAAATTGGTTGTGTGACAACAGCTTTGTGTGATATTCATAAACGTTATACAAGATTGCTTATTGCTGGAGACGTGGTCAAAGAATATTTGCAGTTGAAATAATGAACTCCATAACAAAATCTTAATATGCTGAGAAAAAGAAGTTTCAGCTTTGGACTGTTTTGCTTCATCTATACCCGCTTAACGAATTACCAGTTTCTCAGCTTCTGTTTCCTATGAGAATCTGAAGTGACAATTTCTCCAAGAATGTATCTGAAATCCCTGGGCTTCATGAGGCAAACTCAGTTTTCCTATCTTCTCCGTCTTCCCTTGAGAAGAATCAAAGCCTGCGGAACGAGCCATTAAAGAGAATGCACAAACAAACACTGCTTACCTGACTGTGTGCAGTCTGCTGTGGTGCAGATTTCATCTACAGAAAATGCAAAACAAATCATTACTCAGTGGGATTTTTGCAGCTATCAGTCATGATGTCATATCCTATTCCTCTTACTCCACTTCCATTTTCTCTCAGTTCCTTTGTTTATTTGTTCTTCTTCTTGCAAATAACGTGTGTAACTCTCACTATCAGGAATGATTTAGATGGTAAAGTGTTAATGAAATTCAGTCTGACACAAGAAACAAAGTACTGTACGACCTTGAACAGAATGCTTCATGAGTTATGTGGAATTGCACATGATGTGCGCACAGCTATGTGCATGAACGGGCACAAACAAGTTGTTGAACTTTAATCTTCATGACTTGGTAGTTTACACATTTATGAAGCAAAATGCTATAAAAGCCTCAAACTTAATTTGATTCCTCTTTCTGTTAGATGATTGTTTTCTAAACCTGCAAATTTTCACATTCCTTTTATTATTATTTAATCTGTACATCTATAAATAAGCTTCCTATTATCACTGTTAATTTATTCCTACATAGCTTGTGCCACATTCCATTAACCCTGGATCTGCAGTGATATAAGTGAAACTCCTAATATTATGTAAAATGAGCCTTCTGTCATGTGCAAGTGACAGTTTAATAAATCATAAAGAACATAAAAAAGCACGAAAATTCATGTATATGTTAAAAAACTGACAAATGAAACAAACTTATTTGGCTTCCACTGGCAAAGAAAGGTTTTCTCAGTGTCCTTTTATCATAATTTCTCCTGATTTGAAATAAACATCAAAATATATTTCCATATATTCTCATCTGAGGTCAGATTTTGTACAATGGGTGTACAAAGGTGCCAAAAAACACAATGGAAACTTTAAAAAAAGGACCTTTAAGAGTGTCTTCTTCATTCTGTCTCAGTGACTGCACTTCTGCACTGTGTTTTTAAAGTACACAGCTCAAGTGTCATCTATCACCTGAACAAAGTGCTGCTCTTCAGCAGGCTTCTTTGTGCTCACCATTAACCATGAACTCAGTTGAAAGCAATTGTCCTTCCATGTACACAGTTTAAAGGCAATCTTGAAAAGTTTGGAAAAGTTTGGTTAAGATGAGAAAAAAATGTTCGGTAACACTCGGTGACTGTCAAAAGTATTTTTAATTACTTGATGCATTTGTATTGATAAGGATTTTGTTAGGTGCAGAAAACCTTCATCAGCATGAGCCTGACAAAAAACCCCAAAATGTTTGTCCTTTGAGCTACTCAAGGTTTTCGATATTTCTTATTTATCTTTATCAGTCTTCTGTTGTTAGATCACTCACCCGTCTTCTGTGTGGCAAAGAGGATGATGAGGGCAATGATGACAATGAAGAGCAGGGAGACAATAGTAATGAGGCCGATCTCCAGGGAGGTCCATCGGAGCTTCTTAGCCGACTTGGGGGTGTTGGTCTCTGTCATTCTTGGCACTCCTTCTTCAACTGCCGCCTGTATCAACTCACCTACGGAGTTTTGACTGAAATGATTAGTCAGCTGAGAGCAAACTAATCAGCAGCTATTCTAATGAGCAACAAATTCTGATTTAGTAAGCAAAAACCTTAAAATGCATATATGCTGACGTTTGTAGTTTGTGTATACTGGTTGCACAAAATAAGTAACTTAATGTTGGCACATTGGGACATTTTTGCAGTTTTGTGGCAAATGTTGCTTTAATTTATTAGAAATGATTCAATAATTTAATATAAAAATAATAATTCAATCTAAATATAACAAAATGAATGGGTTCAGATAATAGCAGTGAGCCAAAAATATAAGTAGAACTAAAAATCCCAGTCTTTGGGAACCTTAAAGTTTGGGAATTTTTTTTTCTCTGTTTTTTTGGACCATGTACTTTTCTAACATGAAAGGTATTAGTTGAATCTTTTTGTTGCTTTCTTAGGCACATGCAGAAAAAAGAAAGAAAAAGTTAAAAGGAGATAAAAGACACGGCAATGTTAGGAAAACAAATGAGGGGGAAAAAAGAAACCGTAAAAACTTTTTTTTTCTTGGAGTGAAAGGTGAAAATAATGGAAGTTCTTACCCTGGTGACTGTACGCTCCCAACAACAAAAAAAAGGAAAGCAAAAGAAAACAAAAACAAAAACAAAAGAACAAAACGCAAAAACAGAGAAGGAAGCACACACTTCTGAAGAACAGAAAACAAGCAGAACCTTTCCTCTGCTCTTCTCTATGCAGTGTTGTTTTCCTCTCCGGGGCCAAGTGAGAACTTTACAAAGTTCATGAAACAAGTAGTTAAGTCTATCTCTGAAGGCAATTAATCCTTAATCCTTTAACAACGCTGCACAGACATGCACTCATTCAGTGACTGCACACAAACACTCATCCACAGCCATGCTCTCATACACACTACAAGCTATAGTGTCATGAGGTGTCTATGCAGATGGGTGAGTCTTGCCACATGCAGGCTGAGATGAGAGCGCTGCGTGACCAAAGGACAAAGTCTCCTAACTTTCTTTGAACGAACAGACAACTACAGACACACATCATGTCCTGTACTCCCACACACCCCCAATCCACATTTATCAAACGTAACCACAGTCTTGCTGGATGTAAATTCACCTATCAATCCACTTCATGACTAAACAATAACCCGAGGTAAAGTAAACCTCTGAGGTTATGGCTGTTATCTAGCATGATAAGCCACTATTACACACACCAAGCACAGATCCCCACAGGCAGGGTGCTTTCCCAACTCTACACCGAAACCAAAGCATGTAAGACATCACCAAGATTTACTACAGGGAAGTGACAACTGGATTTGTTTCTACAACTGTAATAAAGGCAAGGGAAAATATGGAGGGGAAACAAGTGATTGAAAAGATAAAAAAAGGAGATGAGACAGTACGATGACACAAGTTGATATGTTAGTCGCAACTTCCTGTCAACCCCTCTCAGACTGCAGGAGGGGGCAGAAACGTTGTCTGCGAACACACACATCACTGTGACAGCAGTCCCACAGCTCTAATAAAACCATGTGTGCATGTCAGCATTGTAGAGGTTGTATATTATATTCAGCCACGCTTCTTGACACTTTGCATGCCAAGAAGTCGAATGTCTGCAAAATATATTAAAAGGGAAACTGAACATAAAGACGCAGTGAAGGAATGTGCAAAAAGAGTTGAGAGCAAGAGGAAGAAAAGGTGCAAGAAAAACTGAGCAGGACACTGAGAGGTCCTGAGTGACTCCCTAAAAGTGTATCCAGGCACGTTTAGCGGAGTCCTATAGGAGCACTAATACTGTCCCACTCGTGTTCTATTTGTCATTACGCTTACTGCTGTGTTTCTGGGGCTACAAATATAAAGTAAGGTTATTCTCATTTACTCATTAACATTGGATCTGGTTAGGTTAAGGGGACCTGTTAGCAGTGACAGTGATGCTTTTATTAAAGAGGTTTACTATGTTAAATGTTGCTACTCCAGTTACAGGATGCAGTCAATATTTTTTTTTTCTAATGCTGTGGCTCTGAGTGTATTTGAAAAGTATGCACTGCTGTGTCTGTATTTTAAGATAATAGTTTATGAAAGGAGCCACAAAAATCAAAACTCATTTTTTTCCCACTCTGTCTGCCTTTCTTGATATATCTAAAACATAAACAGCCCAAATCTTGTGAGACCACACAAACCCCTTCAAAATTAAACCCATCATTCACTGAGACACCTGAAAACACCCATGTGCCCATACGCACACGCACACATACACAATCGACACAACACTATTTGCAAAGTCACTTTTTTTTTTTTTACAACTTACATACATGTGAGCAATTAATATGTCCAGAGTCTAAATGGGTTTGAATACATGGAGGAATGTGGCCTACTTTAACTGAAAATAACACCTTCTCTGAGATATGATTTTTAGCGCGGGGCCTATAGCTGCACACTGAAGACTAAAATCATCTTTGAGTGAAGAGTCCCTGTGCGCAAAAGTGCTGTGATCTAGATGAAATGAAGTCCACCTCTTAAATTGCTGTCCAAATGGTTTTTGCAAAAGCAGTATGAATGCAACAGTAAAAATAACTTTTAAAGGGATATAACACCAAACTTACAGCAACACCACCAGTCCGCACACAGCTGGAATACAGTGCACTAGTATCACAGAGAGGTTAGAGGATACCCAGCTGGAACAGTGTTTTCTTGACGCACCAAATGCATCTAAGTTTTAAACTATGGTGGGGAAAAATATAAGCCTCAGCGCACACACCGTGCTTCGCAACCGAGAAATGCGTGCCAGCTCCTCATCTCCTGTTGCACGTCAGAAACTCCGAGGGGGGTGGCAGGATCAACTGGTGCACGCTGCCCCGTGTCACTGAAGCAGCACGGGCGCACAAGCAAAACCGATGCGCGCGCACACACGCGCGCACACTCACACATACGCTCACACACACACATACATAGAGGCGCCGACGCACACAGATGGCACAGCTTTACAAGAGCGCTTGGTTTGCGTGAGCGACTTACCAGATATGTCGGGAAATTTACGGTCGATGATATATATGGGCATCACATCCACTGATCAAACATCCATCAAATCCACGGAGGGAACGCGAACTGCTGATCGATCTATTCCAGACGATCTATTTGCTTCACCCGGGATTTCAACAAGACACAAACCGATCCCGCCTCTCTTCTTCTCCTTCTTCTCCCTCTTCTCTTTCCTCTGGCTGTATATTCTAGGAGTACAAGAACACACAAACGAACACACTCACGCACAGACCCTTCTCTACAACTACCTACTGTACTATACCACATCTACCCAGAGAGGATCGCTGAATTGAAAATGATCCATCAGAGTCTTGCGCAACTGTGTGATCCACACAGGGGAGACCCCATATTTATACAGCCCGTGACATACAGTAAAGCAGTGAAGTAGCCCTCTGAAGTTAGCCGTCCATAGAGTCGTTGCCTCCTCCGCTAGGGCGACGTTTAGAAGTGACCCTGTCAGCTGCACTTGCTACTAGTGGTGCCTAAATAGCCCCAAGGCGCAAATTCAGATGAACAGTGCCATGGACTGATGTGTACCTTATTTCGTATAGCCTACTTATACAGCTTTTAGTAGCTTTTAAGCCTGAGCAATAATGGCAAAATGTACAGCAAATTCTCTGTTTTTAAGCTACACTATGCTTAATGGGTCTAAAATGCATAATTTGAATTAATAAGGACGAGCAGCTTTTAATGGAAATATTGCCTGCATTGATTTACATATGCAAGAAAAAATGATTTGTAATAGTGCAATCGACATGTAGGCAATAGGGACACGTGGATTAGTCTTCCTTTCTTTTCTTTTCGTTTCTTTTTTTTGTCCCTGGAGGCCTAGACAGTCCTAAAGATGCAAACATAAAACATGTATTCACCACTGATTCACCATTGACTACTTATTGTTGCAGGGTCTTTATCTCAGAATAATAAAGTTCCTTGAGGCGACTGTTGTTCCGATTTGGTGCTATATAAATAAAATTGTATTGAATTGAACTGAACTGAACCATAAAAATCTACACCGTCTATGTGGAGTGATCTCAACAGTGAATAGAGATTGTCTAATTCTTTTTAAACTGTCAGTCTATTCTACCTAAATCATGTTTAATGTTACCAGGGCTGGGAGTGTTATATTAAACATATCTGTGGATGTATGAGAACTGTTTGGCCTTGTCATAGTATCGTGCCTATTGGGTGTTAGTGAGTTTTTAAGACAAGTCAAAAAAAACAAAAAACTTAAATTTATTATATTCTCCATGTTACTGTTGAGTTAGTTGTGACCTTTTGCTCCTACTCCACTTACTATTTAACAACAATGTTCGCCAGTGGGCCATTCCTGTAAGACCAGTTAACAAACAGTGGTGTTTGAACTGAAAGTGAAAGTCAGCATTAAAGTGAGAGGGGTAGAAACTACATGACACTGGAAAATGAATGATGTCATTTATTCATGTCTTATTTATTTATTTATTTATTTATTTATTTATTTATTTATTTATTTATTTATTTATTTATTTATTAGTAAGTATAATAAACATTTCACAATATTGTAATAAAGATGGACTATCTGGTCAAAGAGACATGATTTAGTTACACCTATTGCAAAATGCACTCAAACTCTAAGATCCAGAACTCCAAATTACTTTTTCGTGCATGTCCAAATTCAATAGAATGGTCCAGTTAGTCCAGGTTGAGAAAAAATGATTGCTTGATGGAGTTTAAGGAAGAAAAAAACATTGCTATGGGTGGGGAAATAAACATGTGCTCATAGTTCCCCCGGTTTAAAACTCAAAAAATAAACATCACTCTCCTGTGTTATAGTTTTAAAGCCTAGTAGTTATAGTTTTGTTGATCCATTCATTCACCCCAAGCTCTTTCTTAGATAGCTTTTGTGGTTGTATAACTATGTGACCTTACTTCCTCTTTAGCTCTTGTCATTATAGATAAAAGACCTTATCACAATAAAACAGAAGGTCATAGATCACAATAAGCTACTTTGTCAGCTCCACTATCAATCATGTGAATTACACCAGGAAAAAAAAATAAGCAAGCCTATTTAATGTCACCCAATTATCCTGTCCATGTTTCATTGTCTGCAATCACAAAAACAGTAGGCATGCCCTCCAAGGAATTCCCATCTGTGTATATCTTTTGAATATCTGTGAAGCTGAACTGACAGCGGTTTTCACAGCAGCTGTCTGTCAGTGCATTTAAAGGATGTTCATTTGCCTGGAGTGCAACCACTGTGATCATATTTTCCATCGTTGTGTTTCTGTGCTCTTCACATAAAACCTATTGCCCCTTCTCTGTTGGCCATTTGAGCTCTGTTCGCTGTCAGTAAACCCAGCATGTTATGGACTCCTGGAGAGTATTGGATTTTAATTGCGCTGTGCCTGGGGTGACACAGGTATTAAAAAGTCTTTTGTTGTAAAAAATAGGTCGATGTGTGGAAAAACAGACACAAACATACAGACACACACTCTTTTCATTCTTTTTAGGTCTTTGGGTCTTTTTTAGGTAGGCTGTATTTTTCAAGCTCAACGGGGTCCCACACTAATCTAAAATGATTTTCATCCAAGCTCAATTCCATGTTTACCATCTCAGTTCTAAATGGCATTACACAGATACAAATATGCATCAATTACCCTCGTGGACATCGCATGGGTTGAATAAAAAGAAATGCTGCCTTTCTGTCATTTTAATTCAATTTAGTACCATTTATTTCTTAGAATAAAAATAAAAACTTCCACATTTTCATTAGATGATTCATCAGCTGAGTTTTGTGTGACAATTTTGTGGATGTAATTGATTTCCAGACAACTGGAAGCAAAAACCGTGACTAATAACCACTTCTGCATTTGGTAGGCATATGCTTGTGAATAAGCTGAAGAAAACAAATAGATGGATGCTTGAATCACACAGGACAGGCACTTTGTCACAATTTTAAAAATATATGCTTTGTTCGTAATTAATGTAACTGATGTCTAAGTGTTAGGCGTTTGTCGCCAGAGGAGCCAAGGTACGAAGGGTTTTCGGTTTGTATCAAGGTCGCTCAGATGGGTTGTACTATCAGCAGCTCCTTTCAGAAACTGTCACGGGAGCACCTCTACTATCAGCAACGGACGAGCCATCCAATTCAGCTCAAAATGTGCTGTCAGTACACATAAACATGCACACATAATCTACACCCGAAGTACAGATCCACAGAAACACAGCCACAAGATTAATGACTCACATTTACTGCACAAACATTAATAACCTTGTCACTCATAGAGATGGACTTTCAGCCCAAGCTTTGTGACAGTCATGAGGCTGCTTGCAGAGGAATACAGAAGTGCAAAACATAGAAAACACAGGAAAATGGTTAAAAGTACCAGATTACTCAGTATTTCCACACAGGCTCAGACTGTTTAGTTCTTATTTTTTATGAATTATTGTCACAAGGAATTGGATATACTCTGCACTACACTAACAAAATTCATTTGTTGTTATTTTACAGTTCCACGACACTAACTCTTCAGTGATTTACTGGAATCACTGGGAAATACTATATGTAGTATTAGGTAGATGTATACATAGAGTGCAGGAATATTATGAAAGCTGTTCCACTTGAGCAAATGCCTTCCATTAGCATGTATATCATGTATTTGTTAGTGACTTACATTTATTCCCTTGCTTTGAATCATATGCATAACTACCATGTGGCCAAGTCCAACCACTAATAAAAAACATAATCTCTGCCATGTGCTTACTGTGAAAACTTTTTGTTATCAATAATACAACTTCACACCCACACCCATTAATATACAGTGTTCTTTATTGTATTCATTATTTGTGCAGAGATTGTTTGTGCTGATAATTTCACTTGCTGTGTTTGAATTGCAAAAGTGGGGCAAATATCTATTCCTCTTTCTTTCCTGCGTCTTCCTGAAAGAAGTTTGCCTTCAGGGCTTTCCGCTAGCAAGGCTGTCAGGCATAAAAGCGTTCTTTTCCCTTATCCTATTTCCAGTTCTCAGCTGCAGTGTGATCAGATTTAGATAAAGATCACGGTTTGGGTTAAACCTCACCCTTTTAAAACTGGTAACCACACCTTAGAGATCATGTCTGACAAAAAGGCCTGCAGGCAAACTGTGAGTGCGTTCGTCTGCGTCACTGTTTTTTATGATTATCGATAGTCATCATAAACGCTGTGAAAATTCAAAAGACAGCTTCTTTACCCTCTTCACTTGTCCATTCTTGCTTTGCAGTTGTGAGCTGCTCTAAGAATTCCTGACGTGGAAAGGAATGCAAACCGATTCAAAAAACTTCCTTCCCAATCAGATAAACTCTCTTTTTTTCCTCAAAGTAAAAAAATATATATTTTGATAAATATGACATTATATAAATGCAGTGCTAGTTTAAGCTCAGTATGTTCTTTTCTAGAGACATTTTGTTCTTTACTACCTGATACTTTTTCTGATGCATGCCAGCACTTGCAACCGACCATGCTGGTTATAAATATATGAACAGTTATGTGAACAAGGTTACCTATAGTACTAAAAGTGAGGAGAATTAGCACACATGTTTTACGATCCCTCAGTTTAATGTGTCAGCTCTGAAGTCATTAGTATTTTGGTTTACTATTAATATTGTGCTTTTAAGCATTACCAAGCAGCAGGTTGAGTCCCTGAACCCATTTTTAATGTGAGGAGACGCTGCTGCCCCTAGCACCAAACATCAAACTTAAAAGTTAAGCCACTATAATGGAGTGTTAGCAGCTAAAAAGACAAATGTGTGTCTCAGAAGGTAGTGTGTTCCTTTTTTCTGCTTAGTAGATGAATAGGTAACTCTTCACTAACAACTCGCATGTATACTGTAACTTCAAACTAAAGTCATACAGCAGAGGAAATAATTATTTGATCCCCTGCTGCCTTTTTAGGTTTTCTCACTTACAAAGAAATGAACAGTCTCTAATTTTTCATGGTAGCATCATTTTAGTGGAAAGAGACAGAATATCATCAAAATATATAGAAAAAAACACATTACATAAACATTAGAAATTGATTTGCATGTTATCTAATGAAATAAGTATTTGATCTCCCAAAAAACATGATTTGTTAGTGTGATTGAGGTCTTGAGACTGGCTAGGCCACTCCATGACTTTAAAGTGTTTCTTCTTAAGCCACTTCTTTATTGCCTGGGCAGTATGTTTTGAAACCATGTCATGCTGGAAGACTTTGTGACTTTGCCACAGTTAATGTGGCAAAGTCACCCTGTACCCTTAGCAATATATATATATATATATATATATATATATATATATATATATATATATATATATATATATATATAAAAACACCCAGCACGCCCCTGCGGGCGGTTTATCCTTCAAGCTCGGGTCCTCTACCAGAGGCCTGGGAGCTTGAGGGTCCTGCGCAGTATCTTAGCTGTTCCCAGGACTGCGCTCTTCTGGACAGAGATCTCCGATGTTATTCCCGGGATCTGCTGGAGCCACTCGCCTAGCTTGGGAGTCACCGCACCTAGTGCTCCGATTACCACGGGGACCATCGTTACCTTCACCCTCCACATCCTCTCGAGCTCTTCTCTGAGCCCTTGGTATTTCTCCAGCTTCTCGTGTTCCTTCTTCCTGATATTGCTGTCATTCGGAACCGCTACATCGATCACTACGGCCGTCTTCTTCTGTTTGTCTACCACCACTATGTCCGGTTGGTTAGCCACCACCATTTTGTCCGTCTGTATCTGGAAGTCCCACAGGATCTTAGCTCGGTCATTCTCCACCACCCTTGGGGGCATCTCCCATTTTGACCTCGGGACTTCTAGGTTATACTCGGCACAGATGTTCCTGTACACTATGCCGGCCACTTGGTTATGGCGTTCCATGTATGCCTTGCCTGCTAGCATCTTGCACCCTGCTGTTATGTGCTGGATTGTCTCTGGGGCATCTTTACACAGCCTGCACCTGGGGTCTTGCCTGGTGTGATAGACCCCAGCCTCTATGGATCTTGTACTCAGAGCTTGTTCTTGTGCTGCCATGATTAGTGCCTCTGTGCTGTCTTTCAGTCCAGCTTTGTCCAGCCACTGGTAGGATTTCTGGATATCAGCCACCTCCTCTATCTGCCGGTGGTACATACCGTGTAGGGGCCTGTCCTTCCATGATGGTTCCTCGTCTCCCTCCTCTTTCTTGGGTTTCTGCTGCCTGAGGTATTCACTGAGCACTCGGTCAGTTGGGGCCATCTTCCCAATGTATTCTTGGATGTTCCTTGTCTCATCCTGGACTGTGGTGCTGACACTCACCAGTCCCCGGCCCCCTTCCTTCCGCTTAGCGTACAGCCTCAGGGTGCTGGACTTGGGGTGAAACCCTCCATGCATGGTCAGGAGCTTTCTTGTCTTTATGTCAGTGGCTTCTATCTCCTCCTTTGGCCAGCCTATTACCCCAGCAGGGTACCTGATCACGGGCAGGGCGTATGTGTTGATGGCCCGGATCTTGTTCTTACCATTCAGCTGACTCCTCAGGACTTGCCTGACCCTCTGCAGGTACTTGGTGGTTGCAGCCTTTCTAGCGGCCTCTTCATGGTTCCCATTTGCCTGCGGGATCCCCAGGTACTTGTAACTGTCCTCTATGTCTGCAATGTTGCCTTCTGGTAGTTCAATCCCCTCAGTTCTGACTACCTTCCCTCTCTTTGTTACCATCCGACTACACTTCTCCAGTCCGAACGACATTCCAATGTCATTGCTGTATAGCCTGGTAGTGTGGATCAGTGAATCGATGTCTCGTTCACTCTTGGCATACAGCTTGATGTCATCCATGTACAGGAGGTGGCTGACAACTGCTCCGTTCCATAGTCGGTATCCGTAGCCAGTCTTGTTAATGATCTCACTGAGGGGGTTCAGGCCTATGCAGAACAGCAGTGGGGACAGAGCATCTCCTTGGTAGATCCCGCACTTGATGGTAACTTGTGCTATGGGCTTGGAGTTGGCCTCTAGTGTTGTACGCCACATCCCCATTGAGTTCCTGATGAAGGCTCTTAGGGTCCCATTGATCTTGTACAATTCTAGGCATTCCAGTATCCAGCTGTGGGGCATTGAGTCATAGGCCTTCTTGTAATCAATCCAGGCAGTGCACAGGTTGGTCAGTCTGGTCTTGCAGTCTCGGCTGATTGTTCTGTCTACCAGTAGCTGGTGTTTTGCACCTCTGGTATTCTTGCCAATTCCTTTCTGTGTCCCGCTCATGTATTGACCCATGTGCCTGTTCATCTTAGCCGATATGATGCCTGACAGGAGCTTCCATGTAGTACTGAGGCAGGTTATTGGTCGGTAGTTGGAGGGGACCGGTCCCTTCTTGGGGTCCTTGGGGATCAGGACCGTCCGGCCTTCAGTTAGCCATTCCGGGTGTCTCTCGTTAACTAGCAGCTGGTTCATTTGTGCTGCCAGACGCTCGTGGAGTGCAGTCAGCTTCTTCAGCCAGTAGGCGTGAACCATGTCGGGCCCTGGTGCTGTCCAACTCTTCATACTGGAGACCCTTTCTTGGATATCTGCCACTGTGATGGTTACTGGACCCTGTTCAGGGAGGTCGCTGTGGTCTGCCCTCAGATCCACTAGCCACTGAGCATTGCCGTTATGGGTTGCGTCCTTCTCCCATATGCTCTTCCAGTATTGCTCCGTCTCCAGCCTTGGTGGTGCTGTTCTCTTATTATTATTGTTCCCTTGCCACTGAGAGTACACCTTTGCTGGTTCTGTGGAGAACAGCTGGTTTATTCTCCTGCCTTCTATCTCTCTGGTGTACCTCCTCAAGCGGCTGGCCAAGGCTGTGAGTCTTTGCTTGGCAGTTTCCAAGGCCTCAGGTATGGACAGCTTGCTGTATTTCTTAGGCACCTTATTTGTCGCACCTTTCTGCAACTCTGTTAGTTGGCTAACCTCCCTCCGTGCTACTTTGATCTTGCCCTCTAGCCTCCTTCTCCATGGAGGGTACTGCCCCTTGTGGCTGTTCAACTTGTAACCAAGCATCTCATTGATCACTGCTGCCGTATTGTAGATCAGCTTGTTAGTGTCGGTAATTGTGGTTGTAGGTATTGCCCGTAGTGCTGCATTAACATCATCTAGCAGACCTTCTGAGGGTACTTCACGTAATCTTGGTAACCGGCTACGGGGGATCCAGGTTTCAAGCTTGGCCATGATCCTATTTTTCAGGTCAGTTCCTCTCGCACTCAACGATCCTTCTCCTATCGCACTTGGGGCTATGTACCCAATCTCGGGTGGGGGTGATGATATCTCCCCCCTGACCTGGCGTCCTGACTCCTCCTTGCCGTAGCATTTGTGTTGTACCTCGTCAATCTCTAGCTGTGAGAGCAGTCCCTTCTTTCGAATGTTGGAACACTGAGCTACTAGTTGTTTCGCCGTCATTGTGGATGTTGGGTATCGAAGAATCCATAGGTCCCTCATCCTATTCATGTAGCCCCTTCCGCCGGGGTTACTTGCGTAGTAGCATTCCAACAACGCCCTGTTTTCGTCCCTTGCCCACCGATGCCTTCTTGTTCCAGTAGCCCACTTTTCGTCAGGGTGCCCTGGTTCCTCAACACCTGACGCGGACCTTGTTGATCCGGGCGACGTCCGAGCCGGCATGCCTTCATATTTATCTGTCTCGCTCATGTCTGCGGTAGGCTTGCTTAGCATAGGGGGTCTAGCCTTAGGACCCTTACTGGATACAGACGCCCCAGGCAGGAATCGAACTTGCGATCCTCTGTTCCAAAGGCGTGTAGTTTAACCACTACGATATATATATATATATATATATATATATATATATATATATATATATATATATATATATATATATATATATATATATATATATATATATATATATATATATATATATATATATATATATATATATATATATATATATATATATATATATATATATATATATATATATATATATATATATATATATATATATATATATATATATATATATATATATATATATATATATATATATATATATATATATATATATATATATATATATATATATATATATATATATAGGTGGCACGGTGGTTAGCACCGTTGCCGCACAGCAAGAAGGTCCTGAGTTCAATTCCACCGTCAGGCCGGGGTCTTTCTGTGTGGAGTTTGCATGTTCTCCCCGTGTTTGCGTGGGTTCCCTCCGGGTACTCCGGCTTCCTCCCACCGTCCAAAGACATGCAGCTTGTGGGGATAGGTTAATTGGATAATCCAAATTGCCACTAGGTGTGAATCAATGTGAATGCGAATGGTTGTCTGTCCCTGTGTGTTGGCTCTGTGACAGACTGGCGACCTGTCCAGAGCGTACCCCGCCTCTCGCCCTATGACAGCTGGGATAGGCTCCAGCGCCCCCCGTGACCCTGAAAAGGATAAGCGGAAGCGAATGGATGGATGGATATATATATATATATATATATATATATATATATATGGCTAACCAACCGGACATAGTGGTGGTAGACAAACAGAAGAAGACGGCCGTAGTGATCGATGTAGCAGTTCCGAATGACAGCAATATCAGGAAGAAGGAACACGAGAAGCTGGAGAAATACCAAGGGCTCAGAGAAGAGCTCGAGAGGATGTGGAGGGTGAAGGTAATGGTGGTCCCCGTGGTAATCGGAGCACTAGGTGCGGTGACTCCCAAGCTAGGCGAGTGGCTCCAGCAGATCCCGGGAATAACATCGGAGATCTCTGTCCAGAAGAGCGCAGTCCTGGGAACAGCTAAGATACTGCGCAGGACCCTCAAGCTCCCAGGCCTCTGGTAGAGGACCCGAGCTTGAAGGATAAACCGCCCGCAGGGGCGTGCTGGGTGTTTTTTATATATATATATATATATATATATATATATATATATAACTGTGGGGATGGTGTTATTTGGGTCAAACTCTGCATTTGTTTTCCTCCAAACACGGTGAGTCAAGTTGATGCCAAAGGACTCGATTTGGGTTTCATTTGACCACAGCACTTTCTTCCAAGCCTTATCTGAATAATTTAGATGTTCACTGGCAAACTTAAGACAAAACTATTTGATTCACAAAGCTTGACTTAATAAATTGTGCAAAAATGATCAGTATTTTTTCAGGTTTGGGCATACGCATTTGTAAAATTGTTTTAATGTGTGGTCAGATTACTTCTTATTATGTACACATTTGCAACCCTTTTGGTGCAAATTTCTTTCCATAATTAAAAGAGTGGAAGAAAGTGAGCCTTTAAAGCTGTGCGCATTTGTTAAGCTGTGCTGAGATTTATTATCTGTTTAGTTTAGTTTAGTTTAGTTTAGTTTAGTTTAGTTTAGTTTAGTTTAGTTTAGTTTAGTTTAGTTTAGTTTAGTTTAGTGTGGAAGTAGTCAGTAAGAAAACAAAAAAACAAATGCACCAAAATAGTAGTAGTAGTAGCAACAACAACTTGTAACAAGTGTAGTCACAGGTAGGTGGTGCAGGAGAAGTACAGGAGGAAGGACAGGAGTCCCACCAGAGTGTTCTGTATTTCCAGTTTGCTGTACTGACTCTACTGCTGAGGTGATAAACTCTTATCATTTAAATTAATGAAAACTGTGTTTTTTGTGCCGAGTTGCATCAATCTGAATTTTATGACTTGATAATATATGTGTTTTACCTCTTTCTTGAATTTCCTTCATTGGGGCCCCCAAAAACAGGCCACATGCTTCTACTGTTCAGAACCTCCCTCACTCCAGCCCAGAGGGAGAAGGACATATATACTTACCCCATCATAATGTCATAAGAAAATCTTCATAATTTGGCTATAAATGTCCTTTTCCTGCCTAGAAGCACCACTTGGACTTGGCTTGTAGCTCAGTGACAGACTCAATACTTCACATTTAACAAGCTACAGACTCTCCAAAGGGGAGCTGTTATGTCACACCAGTTCAATACATGTCAACCAGCAGTTCTAAACTGATGCTGCTGTTACTTTTCTTCACCTGCTTTTCCAGTAGGCCAGTAACTTCTCTTAGAATCTCAGGTCCAGAACTGTGGCTGGGCAGGTGTTTCACATCAGCCCCACATGTCCTTGTTTACTCAATTTTTCACTCTCATATATTAACAGCTATGCACACACACACACACACACACACACACACACACACACACACACACACACACACACACACACACACACACACACACACACACACACACACACACATACACACAAAGACACACACACCTACACACAGAAAGTTGTCCCTCCAAAAGCTCTCACTTGCTGACAGCTGGAGGTTGAAGAGGTCAAGGTGATTGCTGCTACACAGCTTTGATCTCAGACTTAGTGTGATCACTTCCCAGACTGAGGTCTACTGGTTCAGTACAGTATGTGTTTCTCTTTGAATTCCAGTGTGCAAGGGATAAAGCCACTCTGCTATGAAGAGGTATCCAGTTTTTATGACTAATTGGCTTCAAATACGGGCTTATCCAGCCATATTTTTGACTCTTGTTTGTAATTATTTTCTATAAGATGCATCAAAGAAACAAATATGCATATCATTAATTGGCACTATTTTTTGGTTAAATGCATATAAATATATAAATGCATCTCTGTGTGTTGCTCATGAGTGTATTTTCCTGAGTTGGTCTGAATTGGTTATGCATGACCCAGAAGAATTATCTAATAGTGCTCATCAGTCATGGCCATTTAGCATGCCTGCTCCTGAGTGTGTTCCACCCTCTGGCACCTCTGTTCCAAGCTTTCAGAAGTGATAAACCCTTTCACTGTGTCCACCACTGAACAATTTGTCTTACTACACAAATGATCTGACAGAGGTTGGTCCACAAGCATGAGTGACTTGGACCTGAACAGCTTGTCTCAAAGAATTAACTACAATTAGTAAAAGAAATACCAAGGAGCAGTTCTGAATTAAATGATCTTAACTGGCAATCTTGAAGATTTGTATTAAAATAAAGGTCTGTTAAGTAAGATGATAGTTATACTTTTTTTTCAGATGATAGTTATACATGAAGTACTATAAATTGGTTGTCTTCAGATATAAACAGGATAATTGCTGTTATATTACTGCAAAATGTAAATTGTGTTTTGAGGCCCAGCTGCGAGGTAGTTAGCACCACTGAGTCACAGCGAGATCAAAACCAGACTGGGGCTTTTCTGTGTGGAGTTTGCATGTTTTCCCCATGTCTGTGTGGGTTCTCTAAAGATACTCCAGTTCCTTCCCACAGTCTAAAAACTGGTTAGGTTAATTGGTGATTCTACATGTCTACACCACACTCCCTGCTGGTGGCTGATGCCCTCAGACGTTGGTGTGTTGGTGGTTCTTGGTGTCTGGGGCTTGGCGCTCACGTATGTACCGGCTCACTCCTGGTGGCCGATTGGCGGGGCCTGGCGCCTGTGGCCCGGCTGGGCCCCTTCCGGGGGGTGGGGTGCCCTCAGGCCTCTGGCCTCTGGGCCTGAGGCCCGGTCCTCTCTGGCACAGCTGGCTGCTGGCAGAGCCCACGGGCACGTCACTGCAATCCCCTCTGGCTTCTGCTCCGTAGCTGCTGGGTGACCTCTCGTTTGGGGCTCTCCTCAGCTCTTCCCAGGAGGGTGGCACGGTTGCCCCTTTAGTGGTCCTCCTCGGGTCCTCGTACTCTGGGATCTCTGAATGTCTGGGGCCTGGATCTCCTCCATACCTGCTTCATGCCCTGGGGGACGGGGCTATGGCTCTCCACACTCCCTAGCAGATCGTTACATGGAGAAACCTTTTGAATACAAGCGTGCTGATCCACACAGGTGTGCACACAGGTGTTCACAGACACAAACTACACCTTCCTTGGCTGCACATTGCAGCCAAGGAACCTCAAAGCACATTGTGCGCTGTCGATCTTGCGTGCTGCACAATAACATGTAATATTTAGTATCTACTGTTATCTACTGTTAGCTAGTGTATTGTGATGGTGTTTTATTTATTATGTTGCTCTTTTTTGTTTGTTTTCTCTTCTGTTTTTTTTTAATCTTCATACAGGTGATCCAGGTGTTTTGTTTGTTTTTCTTTTTTTTCTTCCCCCCTTTCTCACCATCTCTTCTCCCCTCTATTTTTCTTTCTCTCCCCCTCTTTCATTGTCTGTCCCGTCTGTAACAACCGAAAATCTAATAAAATAAACACATAATTATAATAAAGGTCAGTCAAATTAACCAATATGGCAAGGCCATGATGATCCACTTGGTAAAGTAATTCCGCTTGGCATCTTTCTTGGCCTTCAGACAACAATTCTGATGGCTAAAGATCCAAACGGGACAGGCAAAAAATTGGTGATTCTAAATGGACCGTAAGTGTGAGTTTGAATGGTTGTCTCTGTGTGTTAGCCCTGCCATAGGCTGGTGACCTATCCCCCCACGAACCTCCTTCAATCCTCAACCGCTTTAGAAAATGGAGGGATCAATATTTCCTCCTGCTGCAACTTCACAGTGAAACATTTAACTGGCAAATTACAAGTTGTATTTTATTATGAAGCAGTAACACACAGTCACATGAAATGCAATATTTTATTAGTCTTTTTAGGACTTACCTTTATTGGTCAGTGCTAAATGTATATACAAAAAGGACATCATTCATTTTCAGTTTAGAATACTGCACAGATTAATAGCACAAGAAGGAGCAGCCACAATGGACTATAGGTGACAGGCTGCGCACCACCAACTTCTCAGCAAGGTAACTACTGTGTCCTTTCACTGTGCTCTGCTGTTTGCAGACTCAAACCATGTGCAGCATTAAATCAGATCAGACTTGCTCACAGAATGATGGAGAAAGCTCGATTTATTGCCTGACTTCTTTATCAAAACAACAATAGTTTGCTTTTCTGGTCCCAGCACTCTGTCACACGCAGTATTAAAGTGCATTTGGAGTTACCACTAGTAACTACGGGTGTCACCAAATCAACCAGGACTGAAATCTTTGAGATTGCCGCTTAAATTACAAACAGAATGGTTTGCACTGAGATCGGCTCCAGGGAAAATACAAAAATTGAAGCGTTAATTTTGAAAGAGTTTGGAAAGACTTTATAAGGAGTTCAAGTCAAGTCAAAAATTGTAAGAAAAAACAAAACAAACACAAAACAAACACAAAGCACTTATTTAACATACAGGCACTGTGAAAGTTCCTGTTACATCCTGACTCATTTCATTACCAGTGTTTTTCCAAGTCAATAATGCTGTCATAAGTAATTATGGTTCTTTCTTCTGAGAAGGCTCTTAGTCAGTCTACTCCTAAAATGGGACAAAGGCGTGCTTTTATGCAATAATCCCTTGACTGAGCCATAACGGAACAGTATCTATACTTCTGTCTTCTGCTCTCACGGATTACTGATTTTTCAAAAAGCTTCAAGTACAAGTGTGATATCCATTCACATCGCACACTTCACTAAATCCAATATCACTCCATGTATAGGATGTTATCTTTAGGGTAGCAATGACTTGATTTCCACACAGATTATATTCTTTTGTGCCTTTTATATTCATTCTGTCATCACACCACATGTTCCAGCAGGAATCAAGACTTGACAAAATGTGGGGACATAACAATGCAGGTACAGTGGGATTTATCCTAATCCAGACACTGAAAAGAGATTTCACTGAATACACCTCCTGATCAAAATGTAAGACATGTCTAGACCAGTTCCAAAACAGTTTTTTTCATTCATTGGGAATCAGCAGGAATCGTAGAGTTAATTGTGTGGTATCTGGGTTGGAGCTGTGTGACTAACCACTCTACTATGTGCCAAGCTTCCTCGTGAGTAGCAGCATTGCTGCATGCTGTCACCTCTTACAGTGTGCCATTTTCTGTGAGCGGACATTGTATGTTTTCAAGCAATATTTGTCTTAACACTCTAACATGATCTGTCGACCACCACCGAAATTCCTACGCTTCTATTTGGGTTTACTTTGTTTCCTCACCCTCGCTTGTTTTCCCCTCTGTCTGAAATCCTCTGACAGGAAATGTTTTACTTCACTTTGAAGAGTCAGCAGAGACACAGAAAAAGCATCTATCTCTCCTCTTGGACTTTTCAGGGGGCTACTCCTGTTTGAGTTTTCCATCTTCTTTGGCAAAATGTGAGCATACTGATTGGCAGTGAAAATTATGCAACAGCTAAGGTCAAGTAAGCATGAAGGTGAAGTACACAGCGGGCTACAAAGAGAGACTAGTTAACACCAGCCACTGAGTGTTGTGTCTGCTGTTTCACAAGTTTCTGGTTGATCTGAAATCGGCTTTGGCACTTTATGCAAACCCACTGCCCTCTAATGTTCTGTAATGAAAGGACAGCAATGTTTTATTCCTAGCTGTAACCCCCTGTGGTGAAGCATATTTGTTATTTTTAGTGATGTTCAAGAGAAAGGCTTTTTTTTTTCTACTCCAGCCAAATTTTTCAAACTGTTCATCTCTGTCTGAGATGAGCACTGGATTGGAAACACCAAGATTGAAAACACACTTCCCAAGATAAGATCTGCTGCCAGTTAACTTGTTGGGGAGTCGCTACCCGTCCACAGTGTTTTGAAGTGCGCTCCAGTTTGATAGCGTGGCTGCTTGAAAGGTTTTTAAAAGTTTGCCCAGCCATGCTTGTCAGCAGCACGGGGATGATAGCCAAGCTAGTGCATAGATGTCAGTCAAGGAAACCTTTCGGATTTGAGCTCAGTCCCTTATGATCTGTTTGTTTTCTATAATTGAAGCATCTGCCTCTCAAGTTGAAATGATTAGTGCCAAAATGTTTATTTAATAACCAATCATATTTCATCATTTACTTGTCATCACTCAACAGCTGATGTTTCTTTTTCTAAAATGAAAAGGAGTTCAAACAAGCTGGGGTATTCTAAAATGGTGCCAGATATATTGCAGTTTACTGAACTCCTGTGACAGTGAGGCATGTCTCTTTCCACTCTCTGTCTCTCTCTCTCTGGTTATTGCATCAGAAGAATGAATGAGAGCAAAGAAGCCCATAGGGAAAAAGAGGTACTAATGGGGCCTTAATGAAAATCTTTGGTCTGCTCATTAATGTTGAAGTACATACACACACACTACACACATGGATAGGGAAAGGAAGCGAGGCTCAATGCTTGGGCACACATATGAAAACATGCATATGAAGACAGATGGGCTTGTCACATCTCCTTTATATGAGCTCCTTTTATCTTCTCTCCCTTCCATCTCTTTTGTATAATAAGAAATAAAACAAATAATAGTTTATCATCATCAGTTGATTTGCATAAATGATCAGACGTATTACTCCCCCGTTATCTCAGACACAAGCTGGGTTTTCTCTTGTTGTTGTTTTAGTAACTGATTCCATTAAGCCAGGCATGCTGGATGAATTCGTTATGCTGATTAGTGTGCTGCAGGTTGTTGAGATGGAGTATAGAGATCATGGAGAGAGATGGTCAAAGAAGCAAAAAGCTAATTTGACACATTTCTCCACAATCAGCTGCCTTGATGAGTTCTGTCTCTGCAGAACTACAGCACTGGCCCACCTGAGTGGCGCCAGAGTCCCCCCTCAGATTTGTCACCCCCTGCAGGGTGACAAATCTGCAAGAAAGGAATTGTGAGTGTAGAAGACAGATACAGTGTTATCTGTCTCTGGTTGTATTCATCTTACACTGGCTTTAGGCAAAGCTTTGGAAGCCTGGTTCCTCCTGAGTGATCCACGATTGGTTATGTTTGACTCTGACACAGCTGAGCCATTACACAGTGCAATAGGTCCATCTGGTGGCCAAATTAGAATCTTGACGTGACCTGTTCATGTCTGTTCATTTTGGCCATTAAGTGACGTTCCAGGTGTGTTTGCCATGTTGGTAATTGGGTAAAAACAATGCAATCCTTGTTATGTGCAAAAGTATGGGGGTTTTTTTGTTTTTTTTTCTGTCTGTCCCATTTGGTTCTTTAGCCGTCAGAATTGTTGTCTGAAGACCAACAAGGATACCCAATGGATTTATTTTGCCAAATGGATCATCACGGCATTGCCGTATTGGTCCATTTGATCGACCCTTGTTTTTATTATTTATTTTATTTTATTTTCAGTTGTTACAGACGGGACAGACATGAGTGAGGGATAGGAAAGGGAGAAAGAAAGAGGAAGGAAAAGAAAAACAGAAGGGGAGAGGGACAGTGAGAAAGGGGAAAACAATCTCCTGGATCACCTGTTGAGAGAGAAAGAAGAGAAAACAAGCAAAAAAAAAACAAAGCAACATACTAAACACAACACCATCGCATTAATCTAGCTAAGTGTAAACAGCAGTAAATACTAAATATTCAATGTTGTTGTGCAGCACGCAGGACAGACAGCGCACAATGTGCTTTGAAGTAGCAGCCAAGAAAGGTGTAATTTAAGTCTACGAGCAGTGAACGCCCGTGTGCACACCTGTGTGGATCAGCGCGCTTGTATTCAAATGGTTTCCACATGTAATGATCTGCAAGAGGATGTAGAGAGCCATAGCCCTGTCCCCCAGGGCATGAAGCAGGCATGGAGGAGATCCAGGCCCCAGACATCCAGAGGCCCCAGAGTGCGAGAGCCCAAGGAGGACCACTAAAGGGGCATCCGTGCCACCCTCATGGGAAGGGCTGAGGATCCCCAGACGAGGGGTCACCCAGTAGCCACCGAGCAGAAGCTAGAGGGGGCTGCACCGGCGTGCCCGCCAGCTCTGCCGGCAGCCAGCTGTGCCAGAGTGAACCGAGCCGTAGGCCCAGAGGCCGGAGGCCCGAGGGCACCCCGCGCCCCGGAAGAGGCCTGACCGAGCAACAGGCGCCAGGCCCCGCCAAGTAGCCACCGGGAGTGAGCTGGTACATACGTGAGCGCCCAGCCCCGGACACCAAGAACCACCAAACATACGCAAAAGTATGTTCTAAAGTTTATCTTTTTGAGCAAAGTGGACTTTTTAGTAGAAAATCTGTTTTTCTAGCCACAGTAAAGTGCAGTCCAGGAAACAGAGTTTGAAATAATATTTCAGTAGGAATACAACATGAGAACAATCACACTGAAACCCAAACCGGCCCCTTAGAAAAAGCCAGGTCTACTTCTGGATTTTTTTCCTACTTTTACGTTTTCATATAGTCTCAGGACCCTTCAGACTGAGCTTCTGAACAAATTATGGTCCTGTTACCCAAATATGGGTAATCAGAATGGCTTACACATTCTGATTTGATGAGTTATTTGGTATTGCTTCCACATACAAAGTAATGGCAAGTAAGAAAAATAGACATTAATTAATTACTAGCCCATATTTCTTTTTTCCAGTGACAGCCTGCATTAGAAATCTTACAGCAGCTCTTAGGTTGGAAATTAAGTCAATAAATGACACAAAACATAGGAAACTGGTTATATATTCCATTAATATTTACTCTGTAACACACATATTCATATTGTTTATTAGCTAATACAGCCACACACTTTATTATCTATAGCTTTAATACAGAAAAGTAACAAAATCACATACAGAGACCACAATATCCATTATGATCCATGATCCCTGTAATTTAGTCATTGTTTAATAAAACATTTTGAACTTGTCATTTAAATGATTCCAGTCAGGATTCATTGAATGATTCATGAATTTAGTGGTTGTGACATTTCACAGTGATCCCCCTAAACAAACAAAGGCATTGTTCAGAGGAACATATGGGAAAGAGCATATACTTACAAATCTCAAAATAGGTGGCGAAGCAAAAAGCAAAGCCCCATTAGAGTATCCTTGAAAGGTGTTGGGATCTCATAATAGCCTCAGTTCTTCTTGTCAAGACTCTCCAAAACTCCAAAAGTGTACTGGAAGGATGAAGTTCCTCCTACTAAAATGTCTTTTCATTCACTATCATGGCAATAGTGATGGACAGCGATCTTTCAGACAAAATTACCTGTTGGTGTTTATCTCCCCTGAAACATGGATCATTTTCATTCTCATTATGCAATTTTATAATGAGTATGAAAGCATCTGAATGTGTTACATTTTCCCCCTCATTTAACCAGTTATCTGTTGCTTCCTTGTCAAAATATTAAAAAAAAACCACACAGTGTGGTTGCGCAGAGGTCTGTGGCTTATAAATAGCATGTTGTTTTTTACTGTTTTCATTTCTACCAGGTGCATTAAAATCATTCCAGCCCAACAAGGCATCGGCTTTTACAAATGCAAATCAGCTTAATGTAGCACTGAACTTTATGGCTTTGAAAAACTTTTAATAACGCAAAAGGATTGTCTTCCTTACTTGGAAGGTGTTGCCTTCTTTAACTTTACCTCAGCCTAATTTCAATTTCAAGCATTTGTGTTAGGCAGTTATTTGTTTCTGTGGGTACTGTCACTGCCATATGTTGTCGCACTCATCGCAGCCAACAAAAGGAACCGTTATTACTAAAAGGTATACCACATTTTGTTTGGCTGATGGGGATGTGACCTCCACTTAAACCTCTATGAGTGCACCATTAGTCACTTTTGTAACTTGTTTGGGAAAGTAAAAAATTTATATTCAAACTCAGTCAATTAGTGCTGATGGAAACTGAGTACTGGTGCATATGTCCTTGCTTATGTGAGAGATAAATAAGGGAAACAGCACCGAACCAAACCTGCATATCGCTAAACTCCTGTCACCGTTTCCGTGGAAACAGGTGCAGAATTGTTTGTGGTCTGATAAGAATTTCTGATGGTCAACTTGGCTTGAGTTGAAATGGCACACACACAAAGTAGAAATGAGCTATTATGCACCTGACACCCCTAATGCTATTCAATCTCCCTAAAAAAAACACTTCATTTGTCTCAGGGTGGGTAATAAAATAATGTGCTTCACCATCTAACTACCACTGACATCCCCTGATCAGTAGTTCATTATGTAGTGCAACAAAAATCACAAGTAAGTGTTAATCAACACATTATTGTTTCAAAGCAAGCACACACTGCTTCACCTTTATAAGTATTATTGTAAATAATCCCTACATTTAAGCGCTTGAATAATTAATTATTAACTACACTGTATTATTACTTTGTTAAAAAAAACAAAACTACAAAAGAAGAAGAAGAATCTGCTCACAAGTCTGCCTAATTTGTGATATATGACAACACTTAAACTGCGTGCAGATATAGATTCCTAACACATCTGCATACATTATTTCAGATCTCAGTCATTTACAGGTGCATACAGCAGAGAACCAAATGGACAATAAATGCACTTCCAGTTTCATTTGAATTTTGTCTGCACAATTTGAAAAGCATTCTGAAAAGATACTGACAAACTGACAAGCAGTGAATGTGCTGATTTATGTATTGATTTTAGGCATTTTTTTCAGCCTGCTTGCTTATTATAATAACCTTTAAAAGCCCACTTTAATAGAAGAGAGGGTCCTTGTCCTTCAGCCTGCTCACCATGCGCCTTTTCTGTTTTTCAACACTGCCTTTATTAAGTATAGATTCCAGTAAAAATAGAAAAAAAAAGTTACTGCAAAATCAAGGTGAAATTCAAAATACAAAGTTAATTTAACTGGGAACATTTTTTAGTATTTCCCATTTTCAGTGATAACATTTTAAAACATAGGGTTGACATTATTTACTTGAAGTTTAATCTATTATCAAAATTTTATGCACCTAAGTATATTTACTACAAAAAAAAAAGAAAAAGAAAAGCCTTATCTTATTTAAATTTGGTAAATCACAGATTTGGGAATATATTTCTGGTGCGCGTCTGCACCATTTTCAGCATGGCTGTAAGTCCCATTATTTTCTGCAGCAGTTGAGCCTCTGCAATGGACACTAAATCACTTCCAGCATGTCAAAACATGACTTTTCAACTTGATTTAAATTTTTGAGATGTGGACTAAGTTGCACAAGGCAAATCTGGGAAAGGATCCAGACTTTGTTTCTGTGGCAAAACCTGTGTTTTCAGTGCACTCTGAGCTAGCAGGAAAGAGCAGTTCTGTTCGAAAAGAAAAAAAAAAAAGAGCAAATCATGCTCCCTATCTCGCTCTTTATTTGACTGGCTTTGAATATTCTTCAGCTGGGAAACACTGGAAATGTCTTGGCCGTAGCTGGAGATCCTGGTCTCATCACATTTTGTTGAGTTGAGTTTCTCTGCACAAGTTTGAGGCATCATAGCCTGAAAATTGTTAAGCCATCTAAATTGGACAAACAGGGAGTGGTCTAAAAAAAATGCAGTGATCCTGGAAACTATCTTACATACCTGAATGAAAATTCAGTCAATTTTACAATTGGTGAAATTAGTTTGGATTTGTGGATCTGTTCACAGGATATTTGATCAAACACCCTATTGTGTGTGTGTGTGTGTGTGTGTGTGTGTGTGTGTGTGTGTGTGTGTGTGTGTGTGTGTGTGTGTGTGTGTGTGTGTGTATATATATATACACACACACACACACACACACACACCTTACAGTTAATAGTATATGCATATACAAAAGATGTTGTATTCTTCAACCAACCTTAATCAATGTTTTCATTTAGCAGAAAACACCAGAGTCGACCAAGCAATCTCCCCAAGGCCAGATCGTCCAATGCTCAGAGAAACTGCAAAAAAACCCAGGAGCTACATCTTAGACTCCACAGGCCTAAGATAGTATGTTAAACGTTAAAGATTATAACAGTACACAGTAGACTTCTGGAACAATATCAGATGAGAGTTAGAGAAAGTGGCAATGTACGTGCAAAAACCAAACACAGCTCACCGGTATAAACACCTCATATCAACTGTCAGCACAGCTGAGGAGGGGGGATGACTTGGGCTTATTTTGCAGTCACAGAACCCAGACGTTTTCTAGTCATTGATTTAACCATGAACTCATGGCATCCTACAGTCAGATGTGAAGCCCTCTGTCTGACAGGTAAAGCTTAGATCAAATTGGCTCATGCAACAGGACAATGACTTTAGTTTAGACCTCAAGCTAACTGAATGCTGTCAGAGTAGTGTCAGAGCTGTGCATAAACAAAAGCCCACAAACCACAATGAACTGAGGCAATGTTGTGAATGTATGGAAGCAACTGCTTACTCCAACAACTATGAGAATGGTTTCTGCTCACTTACTGACATTAAGATATTTGTTCTCCTTTTAGTTCAGAGTTTACCACTAAAAACCTAATTGCACAAAACCATTTGATTCACTGTTGCACTTCTATGAAAACATTTTTAACACAGGTTTAATGTGTCTTTTAGACATTTCTACTCACTAATGCTGGACTAACTTGTTTGTACCATACAAGTTTTAATGATTACATTGGATATAATTTGGATCTCAAAGTCACTTTAATTCTAAAAACAGCATTTGAACAATGCCAACATGCACCAGTTGTATTTTACATGGTACACTCAGCAGAGAATTGAGTGTTGAGCAATTATAAATTCATGGCACTAACTATTCATCCTCCTCTGCTCATTAAATTTAAAGCTCTCTCTTTTATGCAAATATAATCTTCCATCCTGTTTCTGTCTCTATATCTCTGTCAAGTGCTGCTTCATTAATATTTGATGTGACTTAGGATAATGATGCACTTAGACACTCTGTGTTTATATGTGTGTATGTGCATGTAGATGTGGGTACATTTGTGTTTAGAGAGAGGACGAGAGCTGCACTCCAGCAGCTCTACAGTTTAAAGTTACAAGCTGTGATGTACCACCAGAGGCCAGTAAGCAACAGAGGATTGTTAGTTTTATATTTGTACACGTATTCATGTATATGATGCAATGCAGTACATCATTTATGAATTTGAAGGGCATTTGAACAGTATATTACAATCATCAATCATCGATTAGCTGTTTCCTTTTCATGGTCCCGATGAACTACACCAAGGTTTTACTTCAAAGTATTCCCATGGTTTTGGTTTCATATCAAAGCCAATATTACAGTAAATGGATTTATTAGATGTGGTAATATGGCTGTAATTCTCAAATGAAGCTCTTTATTAGTTTGAATCTAATTTTATTTTCCTTCATGGGACGTCATTAATTGGTGGACACACCAATAAAAATGTCAGATGTTACAAAGCACACGTTCCATGTTAACACAAGGAGAATGCTAGCCATAGCAAGCCTCATTTGAAAGATTTAAATGAGGTGCAACAACACACAATCCAATAAGAATAAAATTCATGTTAGAGTCTATGCAGATTTGCTCAGTGTAAACTCTTATTACCCTCATAGTGCAGCATGCATGTGTGTCAGTCTGCAGATGGAGGAAGTTCTTTTATCATGTATCGAACTGACTTGAATTAAAATGTACTTTAGGTCTTTGTTCCATCAACAGATAATGAAAGTGTGTTCGTTTTTCTAACAGATCATGTGACCCTGCATTTACTCTGTTCCTCATCGATGCACTTTTGCACAGTGTTTCTGAATTTATTTTACAGAGCTGCACACTTACCTTGCGCTCACATGAACAAACCACTGCATGCAGTACACACACAGAGATAGATACACATAAAGTAGGTCACCTTGATGTGTGAGGCTGTGCTCAGCTGGTATATTTGTGTGGGTTTGTGTGTATTTGTGTTTTAGTGTTTATGTACCCTTGTGGATTGTGTTTTTGTCCTTTTACATTCCCCTCTGTGTCCTCCTGCCCCCCGAGAGAGTTGAGTCATTAGAATAGCTGGAAGTCACTTAGCCCAGACTATAATTTAATTACAGGACCTGAAGTCAGATGCACTTACACTCAGGAGCATCCACAGATAATGATATCATACAGTGAGTAAGAACATGAGGAGTGTAAATAAATGAGCCTGAGCTGACATCATGCATCTCTGTGCATATTTGCACAAAGGGCATAAGACCAAAAAGCTATCAACAATGATAACAAAGCACAACACAGGAGGTGTGATCTCTTTTTCTTGAAAAAACAAAAGTAAATGAACATTCATAATATTCTTTATCACAATATTCTCTGAAAGAAAATACATCATGTAGTAGCTCTCTGTAACACAGCTTCCTTTTACAGATAAGGGTAATTTATTTCTATAACCTTCAGAACCTTTGCCACACTTTTTTTCATCTTACTTTACGAGTACTTTTCAAATCTAAGGACATGGGATCATATACAAACAGCCATGTAAGCACTTACAGTAAACTGGCCTTACTCTGTTTCGAGAGAGCATCCACCCCACATGATTCCCTTATTATTTTAGCCCTGGCATTTAGTTTCCTGACTCCATTAAGCAAAAAAAAAAAAAAAAAAGGCGCGGGTGGGGGGTTTGAAAACAAAGCAATGAAAACCAATCTGCTGAAAATGGCTCGCACAGCCTGTGTAGATGGATTTCAAATGGAATTATTCAGTAAGTGATGGCTCCACCATTACACATAAACAAAAATCTGAATTGTCCAAAAATAAAAAAAATAAATACATGAATAAGACCCTCTACTTTTTATCATTTGCATTAAATTCTGTCAAAGGGCTTGTTCAGACAGGGGTGATTATTGGAATGACTCGTCAAATGAGTCGAGCCATGACACAAATAAAAATACACCCTGATGAATCGAACCGGTCCTACACGGATATAGAACCGGTTGTAGTAGTATGCTGCGTTTGGCTCAACCCTCCAGTGACTGCCGTGAAAGTAACCACTGATGACGACAGCGCGTAAATCAGCAGCTGGAAACGAGAGGCACTCTGGCTGCGCCGTTTGAACGGTGGACACAGGTGCCTCCCGACACAACCTCACCAGCTCCACATCCAAGAGACTGGAAAGCGTCTGCACACGTTCTCAGTTGGATGGTGATTTATTTTATTTTTTTTAAAAAAAGAAAAAAAAGCATGAGCCGAATGCTGTGCTGTTCTCGCGTCGTTCCAGCCTGGTGAACTTTACAAGCTAATGAGTCAAATTTGAACACTTAAAAGTGCCAAAAGAGGCAGAACAATGAATTCACTGGAGATGTCTACGACGTATCAGAGCTCCCCAGCGCCTAACCAAAGCTACCTTCCAACTGCCACCTACGACACGCCAGACCCCTCCGGGATGGAGAGGCAAATCCGCCTGCTGCTTTTCGGTTTGTGCGTAACCATCGCCGCTGTAACGTTAGTTGGAGGTGTGTATTCGCTGCTGTCTGTCCTCCGGATGAGGAAAAAAACCTCCCTGTGTGTCATTGTGGCTTCCATGTCGGTGGACGACCTGCTCAGTTTGGTCCCACTCGCTTTATTCATGCTCCTTCAGTGGGAAGCAAATGGAGGTGAAGGGTCGGGCAGCCTGTGCACTTTATCTGGACTTCTGTACGTGTTCCAAGGTGTTTCGAGCAATATGAAGGCTTGCCTTATAGCAGCCTACACTTTTTATGTCACCAAGAGATTCGGAGTGCTTCAGTCTGTGCGCCGGCCACTGAGAGTAATGTGGGCTATTGCCGGTGTGTGGGCGGTCAGCCTGGCCGTCAGTGTCCTACCTTTATGCGGATGGGGAAGCTTTACGCCGGCCTCTCTCGGGTGTTTCCCAGAGAGCGACAGTTTTTACATTTTGCTGCTCTTCTCTTTATATTTTCTGTGTTTTTGCGGCTTGTTATTTTTCTTTATCCCCCTCACTTACCAGCTGCTGTGCTCCAGGGAGCCCCAAAGGACTTTATTGTACCCCAGCTATCTAGAAATGGCAAGAGGACTGAGCGGGACCACTCCTCTCTGTGATCTGCAGTCCTTTTCCCGGGACAGCCTGAATAAAAGTTTCGGGGCGTACAACGAACTGAGTCCAAGTCCGTGCGGGACAGAGATCAGGGAGAAAGAGGACAGCAGTTTGTCCCCAGTGTCTGCCAGTGATCAAAGGACAGCTACTGTCGGGGATTCGCCTGTGGTGTTTGCACAAAAGCGCTTCTCCATGATCCTGGCGGTTGTCAGAGTTGTTTTATGGATGCCAATGATGGTAAGAAGCCTCATAAAAGCAAATGTCCCAGTAAATGGTGCCAAAAACAACACCATAATAACTTTTTAGCAAATGGCCTGCCAACCCATTGCTCTACTTGGCTTGGAGCCTTTTAGTTGTATTACCTTGAAATGAAATCATTTATTATTCATTTAGTTGGAATGCTATTCAGCGCTCTGTGTGTAGAAAATCTATGAAACTCCAACCGAAATCTAACACGAAACCGCCTCATAATTATAGAACAACCTCTGGACAACAAAATAAAACCTCAATATCTTACTTTAAAGTAAAATCACTTTAACCCAAGGTCTCTGTTTGGCTTTATATAGCTACACAGATTGTTTTGGTGATTTATTGCCGTAATCGGTGAGGTGAGCAGACCACTGGAAATTATCGTAAAGAGTTATATTGTATGTTTCTGGCCAAGGGTGACGTCAGCAGCCACCATCCGAGCAAATCCACGAAAGTGCTTAACAGCCAATTAGAGACTACCAGGGTCTCTGTGTGGCACGCGGTTGAACAGTATCCCCTAATCAGATCACTGTTCTTGGTGGCGCATATGCTGTAAGCTGTAAGGGTTAATAATGTGGAGGGGAAATAAAGTGGAGTCGTTTAATAGAAGTGTTTTCTTCTCTTTTTACTTTCTCTGTCACTAAAAATGAATGAAATTCCTTATCTTGTTAAAGACTCCATCAGAAATCCTTCACAGTGAGGAGGACACATTGTGAATGATGTCAGAGATTGTGGAATTTATTAATATTAATAAATTATTTCAATTTAACTTCATAGTTTGCTGCCTGTCTTGTAAAACCTTGATATTTTTAAAAATACGTTTTTTTTAATGCATTTTTTGTATTTCACAAAATAATCTCCCTAAAAGGCTTTGAGAACAATTGTTTGCAAGTTTTATGTAAAGCCTTTAGGGCACTATTCACTGGGTTTGCTTTGTGAAATACATCCATGCTTTGCAACACCAAGTTCCTCTGTTACAAGAGTTGTTCTTGTTCAAAAAAAAAGAAAAAAGAAAGCAAAAGAATAAAGTGTAGGTGATAAATGCTGTGCAGCAGTGATGGACAAAGAGAATTGGCATTCCAAACTTGCAACCCTCTTAAATGAATAAAACCAAATGATGATTAATACAAAAATGTCAAGATATCACCGGTCAGAAATACAGTAATTTCTGTTTTGTTTCTGTGGATTAGAATATTTTCATTGGTGTTGGTTTTGTTTTATTGTAGCTGTATTATTTGTAGCCATCTTTAAAATTGAGAATACTCAGGTGCAATGCTAAAGTGCCGCTGGCCCACTGGAATACGGAACATAGGAAAATTAAAATCAAGAAAGCCCAGTATGTGTGAAAGGTCTATGCAATTTATTTTCATTCATGTGTCTCCCTCCCACAACTTCCTCATGCATATTAAGTCAGAGACTCCTCAATGACTTAATTTCTCTCCTTTTTTCCCCCCTCACAGACTTTGGTACTAGTGCGCCACGCAATCAGTGCACGCAGCTCCTCCCTGGAGACTTTGAGCTTCTTTCTCACTCTGCTGGCGCCTGCGGTCACTCCGTTATTCATGCTTTCTGAGCGCTGGATCCACATGCCATGTGGCTGCTTCATTAACTGCAAACGGGAACCAACACCAGAACCCTCAGGTAGATGATGGCACAGCACAAATTAATTAACTGTGCACAACCAAATGTCTTTTTGCACAGTAAAAGCCAAAACAACTGTTCCCGTGTGGTACAGGGGGAAACAGTGATGATTTTGCAGGGTGAAGAAAATAAAATTTTCTCACTTTTCTTTCTCACAGTGATGAAAAGAAGATTTAAGTTCAACCTTTCCTTCCAACAAGGCTACGGAGTGTATAAGTTGTCACATGCCACCATGTCACATAACAGTCCTCCCATTGAGAAGCCTGCTTATCACAGCCTTTTTAACTGTGACTTCCCTAATGCCCGTCATGATGCGCTTCAAAGTGGTGCGCTCTCTAGGCTGGGGCCCAATTTTGATTTCAGCACCACGTGCCCAGTGGACAGCTCCTCTCATGCAGATCTTCTATTGGAAGCAGTGGCTGGTGGCGGGGAGGCACTGGCTGATTGTGCTCCACTTCCCCATGAGAACCATGGGAATGATGAGAAATTCTGCTGTGTCCCTTCATTGGCTTCTCATCACCGGGAACAGGATCATAGTCTCACTGACACGTCATCAGTGTTTGAGGGGCCTGAGAGGAGGCTTTCACATGAGGAGTGTCGGAAAATCGAGCTGACAGACTGGGAGTGGTGCAGGAGTAAATCCGAGAGAACGCCCAGACAGGTACACCAGCATTCAGTGTAACCAGTTTATTTGTTGGCTCTTGAACCATTAAATGAATCATTTGTGTCTGTCACTTTGTGGTTTATGGCTGGCATTAGGCAGTTTTTCCACACACTGCAACTCTATTGCTTTCATAAATTAATCAAAGAAACCTAGGCTTTACCATGCAACGTGCAGTAACATAGTGTAGTGGTGATCATTTAAGAGTAATTAGTGTTTCGCGACCGTAAAACAGACACATTTTATAATCTCCCTTTGTGCATTTACATTTTGTTTGAAAGGAAATTAAAATTTTTTATTGTGGTCCACTTGTATAGAGACACAGGATGATAGACGATGGAATAGGGTGCAATATTTACACAGACAGTTTTTAAGGAAGTGTTTGATGAGAAAGGCTTACATACTGTTGGTTTGGATTTTTTTTTTCCACATCTAAAAATATGCCTCTTTATAATCAGGCTGACAGCCTTGGAACTGTGCGTGAGATTTAGATAAAATGCTTAAAATCCTCTCTTCTCTCCTCTCCTCTCCTCACATATTCTTATCTGTTCTGAGCTTTTATCACTTATAGAGCAATTGATCAAGTTACCGCACACCATTTTAGTAGCCAATGCCAGCCTGTCTTTCAAAACCAAATATACATCCACAAACTTAAAATTTATTATGTCTAGTGAATTTCTTTCACTAGAAATAAGTTGAAGTTGGAGGAATGTGCAGCTTTAAAATGCTTACAGTTTAAAGATCAGCATCAGTGAGATTCGTTGGATGTTAGCTCCTTCATATGTGTTTATGAATAAGTTGTGCAGGTTAAATATTTGAGTGAAAGTTGAATTTAAAAAACAAACAAACAAAAAAACAAACTTATTTCCAATTCATTCTGTAGTTCAAGTTTAATCAAACACACACATTGATTCAGTATATACTGTACAGTGGTGTTTCTATACCGGGACTCAAAGTTATCATTTATTCAGGTACTCAATATTTTTACTCTATCCACTAGCAAAGTCAAAGACCACTAAAGCTTGAGACAGTTTGCTAGAGACCACTATCCACTAATCCATTTTAATCCATTTCTTTCTTTGTTGTTGACATCCTGTGTTCTTATAATACCAGAAGCTTAATTCTCTTTGTGTTTCGCTAGAGCCAACTGAATTGTTAAACAAGGACAAAGCAGTAAAGGCCTAATGATTAATGTATCCTGGCATTGGAGATAAACGACACAGATGAGAGAGCAGCCTCTCTTGTGAAACAGAGCAGCCACAAGCATTAACGTTGAAACCAAACTGTGACTATTAGAACAATAACACTATTAGATTTGATATAGGCTCATTCAGTAGACTGTGGATGTAAACAGACATGGAAACATACAGGCATGTACACACATGAACGCACGCTGTAGCTGTCTCTCCTTCTTTTTCTTTCTCTGCTCTACTTATAAGTTTGAAATGTTTCACTCTGAAAATCACCAGAGGGTGGAAAATCCATGGAGCATGCATCTACAGCTTGGTTTTGGCACTCACTTTGCATCATGTATAAGTCTAAGATGCTCACTGCTGGCGTGTGTGTTTGTGTGTGTATGTGTGTGTGCGTTTCCCTGCCCTACTTCTCAGTATACCAGTCTATATATATGTCTCTCTAGGCCTTAATCATTGATTGGGGTCTTTAAATGTGGAATCACGATTACAGTGCAGTTTACAAACAAAGATAAAAACACTGCCAAACAACAAAGAAAAATGAAGCCTTTTTTTCTGTATCCACCAACCATTATGTTCCTCAAACACATTTACAAAAGACATAAAGAAACACACACACAATGTGTTATTACTGTATAAATACAGAAAGCCAAACAACAGATGAAAGACAAGCCAAAATACTTTGTGATTTATAGTTCTTCCAAGCTGTGTTTTGTTCCGTGTTAGCAGACTAGATGTCATTACCCATCGTCTTTTCTCCTTACTGTCAGCCCATCTGGCCTTCGGGAGCCAGGGAAAGAGGTGGAATTAGAGCTTAAACACATCTTTACCCTCTCTGTGACATATCTGTTAGCAAGCACAGAGTCAGGGTCCACTTACAAGCCCTTTTCCCCAAGAGGAAATGGAGAACTAATGTGCATTAAGGTATGGAGGACTGAAACCAATTTACTCTAAAGAAAAAGATTGTCCAATGCAATGAAATATAGAGACTTAAAAAAATACTGACTTTGAATAAGTATGAAGTTGATACAATTTAAATAATAGATTACTGTACGTGTGTATGCTGACACTTCAATTAATGACACTTCAATTAATTAAAGGTGTGAAATAAGCAAATGAGTCATGCTGACAACCTGATGCTTTGCTGTCCTAATGTGTTTATCCTTATTTAGTGTATTTGAATACCAAGATTTTAATACCAACTAACCTTAAACACAAAGAACTACACAAGCGTATTAATTACTATTAATTAGTAATTGAGAATAACTTAATTACTGTTTACTTACTTGTTATTTAACTGTTCAGTTCATTACATTACACAAAATATCTTATTTAAACAATATATAACCTATTAACAGCAAGCCTTGGTATTCATCTAAAAAGGGAATGAAATATAGTGACACATCAAAAAATATCTCAGTATTAGTTAACTTCAG
This sequence comes from Rhamphochromis sp. 'chilingali', assembly GCF_963969265.1. Classification (NCBI taxonomy): domain Eukaryota; kingdom Metazoa; phylum Chordata; class Actinopteri; order Cichliformes; family Cichlidae; genus Rhamphochromis; species Rhamphochromis sp. 'chilingali'. The sequence goes on from NC_137935.1 coordinate 15,364,778, forward strand.
TACAGTATTTGTGCTCTTCAGTTGTCACCTGCTGTAAATTAAAAAGGAAAAAAAACGAACTGGATCTAACTTGTTACAGTAAAAGTTATTTACTGTTCCTTAGAAACAAATATTAGCTTTATGCCAATTTTTGGATCACAACATGTGCCTGGACATGTTAGCATCCATGTGCAGTGCTTAACAAATTTATTAGCTTTATTAGCCTAAAAAACAAGAAAACAGAAGCATCTTTCAGAAGCTTGTTTTTATACAAAACAATAACTGACTTCATTGGACGTAATTCATGTTCATTCAATTCATTTTTAAGAAAGTTAGGAATTAAGCAAGTACAACATTCCACCCCTAATATTTTTTTCTGTTTAGGAGTGCAAGTAAGTAACTTTAGTTTTTCATACTAAATAAAGTAATATTAATGTGTTTTACTATAATTTTCTCCCTTGGTGCATTTAAATAATATCTATATTTTGATTCAGTTTTATGCGCACTCACTACGCAAGTGATTGCACCATAACTCTGTTAGCAAATTTAAAAAAAAAAGTTATCATCACTGCAAAGGTCAGCACCACATTTAATGGTGATCCAGTAGTTTTGTTGCCATTTCCTTAATCACTGGGGTCAACATCAATTTGGCATAAAAAATCAGAACAGACTTACTGTCAGCAAATAAGGAAACAGTTCAAAGGATGTTAGAATACACTGACTGGGCGCTATACAAGTACAGGCCTTATTAGTATTCATTTTAAAATATCATCACATCTGCATTGGCAGAATTTGAAATTAGCTCCCTTAGTCCCTTAGCCCCTCTTTCCATTGCACCCTACACCCACTAGAAAAGCATGGTAATATGCACGGAAATATCTGACAACATTCACACGCAGGTGTAAGCCTTCTGTGTAGTCCCACCACTTCTTATTTTTTATGCAGACTTTTTTTTAACCTTATATAACTCATTCGATCTGCAAATAGCTTCAGCTGAACAAAGTCCTCTAGCACAAGTTAGATTTTCGTTGGACAGACCAAAAGAGGTGCAAAATGGTTATTGTGGATTTTTTTTTAAAGGCATTTTAAAAATAAAAGAAAAAATTAACTTGGAAAAGGAAAAGCCAGGTGATCCTTTGGGGAGCATGTTAAAATAGTATTTTATATGTAAGATGAAGAAAGGCATGTGAAAATATCCAGAAAGAAATCCATCCGTGTGCTTCCCACATGATGTGTTCTGAACATTATTTGATCTACGTGACAATGTGTTTTCAGCTCAGCTTTGCAGTCTTTGTCTCTCCCTCTATGTCTCTCTCCATTCACAATGAGGCAAACATAATGACAGGGAACCAGGCAGATTTGGGGGAGATTGCCAAGAGACTGGCATCTGCTTTGTTTCTGTTGTGCATCATAGTCACAATAAGATTATTATATTTAACTAAATAATTTAGAAGCTTAATTAGACCTGCCACAGGTCTCCCTACTTCTGTGCCACATGATGCTTCTATTTCCCTCTGCCATTAGTATGCACAGTCTCAAACATGTTTTCACAGAGGCTCACTTTGATCTACTCTCTGGCATCATAATCTCTACAAAAGCAGTGTAAATGTGTGACTGAAAAACATGAAATATGATTGAAAAAATGAAAATTAAACTAAAAATGTAGACTCATAATTAAAAGCAAGCTGATAAGCCGTTGGAGAAAATCTGCCTGATACTGTGCACTGAAACTTTGCTATTCGAATCTAATAACGGCCAAAAAAATATGTCAGTCATTATTTGTGTTTGTGTGTTTTTTCACTGAAAGGTCTGTTGGCCTCTACATGCATGAAGTCTTGACATCTCATTTTAACAGCCGAGTGCTGTTGTTAGGGCTCTACATGCAAGCCTCATTAATTCTTGGATAGAAATGACTGGTCAGCACATTCATCTTACTGCACTTGACATCAGGCACATAATGTAACTTCAGTTACTTTAAACAACAGGAATGAGATGGAAAATGAGTTGTAGTCACAGTGAAGTATTAGTTGCTTTGGATTTATTGTCAAGAATGAGCGGCCAAGGCGGAATTTAATAGCAGTTTGATTTTCAAATAAAGACGATGTGCTAAATTCTGACTGAATTTTTGTTCTTTTCTGTGTTTTTCCTGTGCAGCGATCATCAGGTGGTCTATCAATTCCCCTGTGCGCCTTTCAGGGAACTGTATCTTTACAAGCACCTACAGGGAAGACGCTGTCTCTCTCCACCTACGAGGTCAGCAGTGATGGTCGAAAGATCTCCCCGAACAATGCCAAAAAGGTAATGTCATCTCAGCACTCTCTTTGTTTAAACTCACGTTGGAAGACAGAATTTATTTCCTCCGTAGTATGGCATTGTGGGAAATGCTCTTTGCATTCGTACTGAGAATAAATACAAATATGAATCGCTTGCTTACTCCTTTGTTATGCTGTGATCATCGATCACTATAATTTACTTAAATGTGTTTGTTTGTGTTTAAATTAAAAGAAAGGGGTAAATTATGATTTAGTTCGCTTTAAAAATGTTGTTAGGTACATTTTTAAGCTTTGAAATCATTTTCCAGTCTGTAAGTAAATCTAGTCTGAAATTAAGCTAAGAGCTGCCTGGCTCTGGCATCATATTTAAGATTTATGCAAGGTAAATATTGTTTGTGAGATCAATTTTACTCTCTTATATAGCCATCAAGAGCGGCATAGTTTTAGCCATTTCTCTCACCATCAAAAACATTCTAGATTATTTATCCTGTCATGTGCTCCTGATTGCAACACAACTCACTTCTAGAATTAGCCCTATAAGACCTTGAATCAGTGAAATGTGGAAAAGGATATTCCTAGTTATCAATAAATATAAAATATGTCCATATGCGCTATGTAACAAATAAAAAGAAACCATTTATTTTCATAAAATGACTAGCTTAAAAAAGTAGATTTAAAATTTCTTCAGGGAGTTCCACTGGGAAAAGATTAATGGAATAGAGTTTTAGAAATCAATTATAACATTGTGAGATATTTTTGTACGACATCAAGTACACTGTGGTCCAAAACAAAACATGAAATCTCTCTTCCCCTCAGGTGGAAGTTTATCGTTCGAAGTCAGTTGGCCATGAGCCCAGTGCAGACGAAACAGCATCCAGAGGCCAGGGTGGAGATGTGAACGCCAGCTGTGTAGGAATGGGGATGGAGATTGGAATGGAGATGGGAATTGGAGCTGGGGTTGGGGACACTAATGTCAAGATCCATCTTGAAGTTTTGGAAATTTGTGACAATGAAGAGGCAATGGACAGCGTCTCTATCATATCTAACATCAGTCAGTCCTCCACCCATGCCCGCTCGCCATCACTTCGTTACTCCCGAAGGGAGAACCGCTTTGTCTCCTGTGACCTGGGTGAGACTGCCTCTTACTCCCTGCTCATCCCCAGCAGTGGCACCACAGAAGCAGAGACCATAAATATCACTATACCTGACACTGTGGAGGCTCATCGGCAGAACAGCCGACGCCAGACACAGGAGAGCTCGGGGTATCATGAGGAGATACAGCTGCTCAATGAGGCCTATAGAAAGCAAGCTGGGGAGAGGGAAGAGTGACATACATACAGAATAATAATAGGGTGGCTCTCTGGTGGAGGTTGAAAAAGCACCTCAGACAGTAAAGGCTGTGAGACAAATTTCCTAATCATTCCACATTTACTTCTTTCTGATCACCGCTCTAACAGAGTTGACAGGTGACCCAAATAGAGGCTTAGCTGAAGACTGTAATAGTCTGTTTGCCTACTCTTGTACTTCCTCTTTAGCTAATATCAGGAGAGCACATTTACTGCCTATATGTAGAGTACACAGAGATATATTAGACTGTAAAATGATATATATTGTAAATCGAGTGGAATACAGACCTATGTCAAATAGACAGTAGAAGAGAATCAGTATTTTAGTAGTGTATCTGTATTCTTGCTTTCACCATATGCCAGTTTGTTATCACAGAAGAAGCAGGTAGAAGAAAAAATCACAGATGTAAAGGAGGAAAAAAGGACCAAGGTGTGATCACGTGTCTGACATGAAACAGCTCCAGTAGACTACGTCACTGGTGACTCAGCTGTGAGGCGAGGGGTCACCTGACCCATGTGTCTGACTCATCTGAGCATGTGTTGTGCATTTTAGTATCTGTGCCCATAGAGATGAGGGTATATGTTTGAGAGCATTGATCTGTGATGTCAGTTAACAAAAATCTTCACATGCTTACCGTGAAAAAAAATTTGTGTTTATTCTGCATATATTTCTTCAAATTGTGTTTCATTTTCACCCAGCTGCAATGTCTAAAATGTCTATCTGCTATCTAATTTGGGGCTGGGGGGGTAGGGTGGATCCACCATCACTGTTTAGGATGTAAAACAAGAAGAAGTGAAGCAAACATTTTTTTTTTGTTACTTCTTCAGAACAGTTTTCTGCCTTGCACATGTTTAGTGCAATTTAAATGAGTGACTGTGCATATTTCACCACAGCAGGCAGCATATGAATGTACATTCCAAAACCACTTCGGGGGATCATCTGTCTGACCGCTCGGTTTGCTTCCCATCCAATCGGTGAGCCACAGGGACCTCTTACTTTCTATCTAATACTGTACATGCATATATTCAGGACTGGAGTAAAATTTTCATAGATGGGACTGTGTAAATCAGTATTGTTTGACAGGGGTTAAGAATGTCTTTCTGAATCATATAAATCTTCATTCTCTCAGATGACATCATTCTTTATATGCACATATACATGTACTTGTGTGTAGAAAAAACAGTGAAACTGGTATTGAAGACTAATTTTAAAGTATATATGTATTTATGTTTGTTTTATGGTGATGTCTTCTATATGTTAACTGTTTGGTTTTTTGAACTTCAACACAGCCTTGGCACAGCAAGGACTTCATTTGCAAGCTTTTGAATTGTTCTTTAGGGAGTCCCAGCCATCAGCCTCAATGTCTCCCATCCTCCTGAAGACCGTTTTCATTAAAGATTCATACAAGAAAATTGCCTCCAACAGTAGTGCGATGCATTCCTAGTTCAAGCGCTCCTAGGCAAAATGAGAGTAAATACTGTGCAGGCATGTGAATTGTGATGAATGCAACACTGTATTTAATATCAACCATGTCAACTGTTAATGGTGCCAAAGGTTTTTAGCTGAGCAGTGCGCCATCTTTCCAGCTTAACAGCGTGGATGTGATTCCATTATGTGCTTGTTCTCATTGTTAAACTACAGCTCAGCTTCTGGTCCAGAATTTTCATAAATTCAGCAAGTAATTGTTATTTGTCTTGTTATTAAGAATTCTGAGTTGCACATCAGCTGCACCAGTATTTGCATGTTTATTCATTCATGTCAACCATCTGGAGCTATTTGGTAACACACCGTTTGGATTCAAATGGAATTATTTACCACAAATTAAAAGGCAAGTAAAGTGCAATAGTTAGCTACTTTGGAGAGTGACCTATATAATATGTAACATCATTGGTTGCTGTGGCCCTAGGGTTTGGAATGTGACTAATCCACAACAGCTGTATGATGTCTTTATTCTGCTCAGTGTTCAAGATGACAGAAAAACAGCATCAAAAACATATTTCTTTTATAAGCTATTTCATAGGGAAAATTCTGAAATTGCTTAATTATATATTATCCGTGTACAGCTAACAGTTATTTTGAAACCAAATGACAAGAAAGTAGGAGAAAATTTAAAAGAGGCTGCATGAGGCTGCAAAAGCATAACGTAAAAAAACAAAACAAAACTGCAATATCAGAAACCTTGACCAGAAGCTATTCCTGATGTTTTCATCAGTTCTCTCTGATTCAAGGACTTTCACCTCCCACTCACAACCTCACTGTTTATGCTGAAACAATAAGGTGCAGGTAAGCCTGCATCAAAATGCAGCATCAGTGGCACTGTGTGAGACCTCTAGTACAATATGTGCACCTCTAAAGAGCACAGCACGATTTCTGAAAATGTAAAAATCCAGAAGGAGATAAAACCACTATATTAAAACCTGAGGCTTTTTATTGGAGGTTTTTGAAATTCATCTGGTCAGGGATTGCTTGTATGGATTACAGCTAGCCCCTAGGGTAACAAACATGGTGTATATATGAGCTGTACACCTGCTACAGTGCTGAAAGGTTCAGGGAATGGAGGCTTGGAGCATATGAAACAGTGCTTTCTTCTTTCATGTCATTTGCTTTCCACAATCCCTCTACTACTCAAAAGGCTTTACTCCCAGTATGTTTTTTAATACCTTCCCCAAGTTTAGCAGTATTTTTTCCTGTATCATTTTCTCTCTGACATCCCTTCATTTTGAATCCCCCATCTGTTCTCTTTAGAGTACCCAGCTGAGATACTGATAGTACTCACAGAGTTCAAAATAATGACAAAGATAAAAGAATTGGCAGCTGAAGCAAAAACATGAGTCACTCCCAACTTAAAGTTTACCCGATCACTGTGGAATTGTTTTCTTTTTTTAATGTCCAAAGACACAACTGAATATATTTCTGTCAAAGCTGAACAGGGAGCCTTTGTACAAGCAGGTCCAGTTAGTACTTGATGAAAATGAGATTCTCAAATACAAACTGAAAATAAGATTTTACACAAATTAGTCTTTCACACCAAACTGCTAATAAATCGTTTCATCGTCACAAATCACTATTCTCTGATCTGGGAAACTGTCTTCTTTCAAATGCATCTCCTTAATAACAAAATAGCTGATTGTGGAAGTACTGTGTAAGTATTCATTTCACTGATTATAAAAGGAAATCGTGTCTTTGATGGTTCTGATGATCACAGTGGGCGTGAAAAGAAAAAATTAATTTAAAAGTGGCAAAGCATGATATTTCCTGACAGGAACAGAAAGATTAAGGGTGGGATCTACCCTGTCACCTCCCATGAACATCCTGCACAAATCTTTCACACCACTCTTTCTACTCTCTCATCTGTGAAATGTGCTTCATGGCACAGATAGGGTGTCTATTGCTTTTAATTTGCAGGGCAAAGACACAGAGTAGAGAGAGGTAAACAATAAGGAAAAAGCACAGATTTTCCCCATATGGCATTGCTGCTAATTTGAAATAAGAGAATGCAGAGTATAATCCAATTAGATTTGGAGCATTCAGAAACAGAATCAGTGAACGGTGACGTATGGAAATGTGAAAACACTGTTTGTAACCGCTACAAAAGTCAGATAAAGCCAAAGCAATCAGTGACTGAGGAGATACTTAATAAGAATGTATCACTACTACTACTAATTGTTAATGTTTTAGTTTTCACTTTAAATCTGACAAAAAATTATATTAAAAAACAGTGCTGAAGTGTAGCAGAGAGACCCTTTAAGGTGACAGTCAGCAGTCATGGTGAATCTTTTTCATTTGGCGGCAACCTTTAAGGCCCAGATAGCAGGTCATTCCCTAATGTTCCTTAAACTGCAGTGTACCAGTGTGAACCTGGTACAGCAATTACTTTGACAAGACAGACTGTTTTTGTCTGTGCACAGAGACCCCAGAAGATATTTAGCAATCTAAATAGTCAACAAAAGGTTATTCAGGGCCGGAACCCTCCTATTAAACTGGTGTTTAATGCATAAACAGATTTAGCAAGACTCTAAACAAATATTTTCTACTTTGGATAATAGATAAAAGTAAGAGGGCATGAGCATCCTCTGTCAAATGACAGAAAAGTACGTGGACAAGTTCAGACTATCGAACTTTGCAACTTGCTCATCGTTAATGAGAAGGTTAATGTGCCAGGGCACTGAGTGAATTAAATTTATTTGCACTTGAACTAATTAAATAAACATCAAAATGAAAAAATGACATGTAAAGAAAACTCATGAAAACTTATGGAAGCATAATTTGTTTCCAGAAAGGCCACTCAGATCATCCGGGGGGGGGGGGGGAATCAATCTTCTATCTTATACAGATGGATATATTGTAAAGGATTCTTCAGATTTACCTCCAGATACACAATATAACCATCCCTCCCAAACAGTGGTCACAAATCAGTCCAAATGTGTGGTAGTGGGCACATCTGCCATATTGAGATAATCCATCCCACCTCACAGGTGTGCCACATCAGGATGCTGATCTGACATCATGAGTAGTGCACAGGTGTACCTCAAACTGCCCACAATAAAAGGCCACCCTGGAATGTGCAGTTTTGTCTCACAGCAAAATGCCACAGATGCCACAAGCAATGAGGGAGCGTGCAATTGGCATGCTGACAGCAGGAATGTCAACCAGATCTGTCGCCCGTGCATTGAATGTTCATTTCTCAACCATAAGCTGTCTCCACAGGCGTTTCAGAGAATATGGCAGCACATCCAACCGGCCTCACCACCGCAGACCTCGTGTAACCACACCAGCCCAGGACCTCCACATCCAGCAGGTTCACCTCCAAGATCGTCTGAGACCAGCCACCCAGACAGCTGCTGGAACAATTGGTTTGCACAACCAAACAATTTCTGCACAAACTGTCAGAAACCGTCTCAGGGACGCTCAACTGCATGCCCGTCGTCCTCATCGGGGTCTTGACCTGACTCCAGCTCGTCGCCGTAACAGACTTGTGTGGGCAAATGCTCACATTCGATGGCGTCTGGCACGTTGGAGAGGTGTGCGCTTCACGGATGAATCATGGTTCACATTGTTCAGGGCAGATGGCAGCTGAGAATGTCCCAGTTCTTGCATGGCCAGCATACTCACCGGACATGTCACCCATTGAGCATGTTCGGGATGTGCTTGACCGGCGTATACGACAGCGTGTACCAGTTCCCACGAATATCCAACAACCTCGCACAGCCATTGAAGTGGAGTGGACCAACATTCCACAGGCCACAATTGACAATCTGATAGACTCCATGCGACGATGTGTTGCACTGCATGAGGCAAATGGTGGTCACACCAGATACTGACCGGTTCTGGGTCCCCAGACCCCCAATAGCGCAAAAAACTGCACATTCCAGGGTGGCCTTTTGTTGTGGGCAGTCTGAGGTACACCTGTGCACTACTCATGATGTCAGATCAGCATCCTGATGTGGCACACCTGTGAGGTGGGATGGATTATCTCAATATGGCAGATGTGCCCACTACCACACATTTGGACTGATTTGTGACCACTGTTTGGGAGGGATGGTTATATTGTGTATCTGGAATGAATTTTAGGTCTCTACGTCCATCCCATGGGGAATGGGAGCAGTAACAAAGGTGTTGCGTTTATATTTTTGTTGAGTGTAGATAATGGATATTAAATACCACAGAAGTGAAAGTAAAAATTAATTAGAAACTCTTCCTGAATTCTAAATCATGGAGGTGGGAATCTGAGAGTCTACAGTAATATATGTGAACTTGTATTAGTAGTGATGAATTCAGTCTAACTTCATTTCAGAGAAATTTTGGAAGTAAAAAACTTGGCATTCTGCACTTGCCCTACTTCAAGTGTACATCTTCAAAAAAAGAAGCAGTTTTTTTTTATGTATTTTAATTTGTCACATGACCCCAGAGGTTATGCTGAAAACACACTTTTAGTGTGTTTTTAAAATGTATTATGTCATTTTAAAATCTGGAAAAGAATAAAATTATACTTTTATGCTGTTTAAATGTTATTCAGTGAATAATTTACATAAATATTTTATGGATTCCCTGAGAGACATCCCTTTCATAATCTCTGGGGTTTAATAGCACACCCTTTGCAGCTATAACAGCTTTAACTCTTTTCAAAAGGCTTTCAACAAAGTGTGTTTGGGAGTTTTTGACTATTCTTTCAGAAGCGCATTTATGAGGTCAGACGCTGATGTTGGGTGAGAACAACGTATTGTATGTAAAAACGCATAGGGTTTAATAAATGCATTAAAATGGCACAATAACCTATCATAAAAACAAGAAAAAATGTCAAAAAAATGTTTACAACTAAAAATTATATTATTATTTATTAGGTACATAGCAAACTGAACTCATGTTTTTATGCCCAAATTTGAGCTTCAGGAATTAATCAAGCATAACACTTAACTACAAAAGTTTTTTTTTTCACCTCTTCAGGAATGCAAGCAAATAGCTGTAACTTGGCATCTTAATCAAAAAATAATATTAGCAATACATATATATTTTGAGTGACAATTTGATTAACTATTATAAAAGCACAAGTATAATTACCAATACTATTAATTTTGGGCAGCTCTGATATAACTCTTACATTCGGTGATGGTCTAATAAACTTGTTAAGCACTGCTAGAAATTATACAAGTAACAGGACTGAATGCTTTAGTAATACAATAATTCAGAGGCAAATAGTTATGTTTAAAGGTTAGTGGTAAAATGTCAGTGTCCTGATCTACACAGTAAATCATAACAAATTGCATAAAAAATAAACTGGAAATTTGAACTGAAATACACATTTGTATGCTAATTACTATGATAACTTCGTTTGAAGAAGTCAGCTAGATTTAGAAAGCAGCGTTTAAAACGGTAATATGGAGAGCAACCAATCCTAGAGCGCCACGTCAATATCTAGTTGCTGAAAATGTTGACGGCATTATTATGCGACATGCCAGATGGAAAACAGCAAGTATCTCGGATGTGACACTTTTTCAAGGGGATGTTGTTGTTTAATAAGTGAGTTAGAGGGGCGCAATTTAGGTTTGGGGTGTAGTTATCGAGAACCCAACTGTCAGTGGCTACGTGAGTGTCACCGCATATTTTTGAAGTGAAATATTTAGTTCGTAAATCCACTGAATATTGCTGGTTAGCGAGTAGCTGTAAGCCGTTAATTGAACGCAGGTTAACGGACGTTACCGTTGCCTGCCTCTAACCGCAACATGAGCTATGGATATGGCGGCGGTGGAGGAGGAAGAAGAGGTAGAAGAGGAGGTCGCGGGCACAGAGATGACAGCAGAGAAAGATGGGAAAGGGGAGGTGGAGGAGGCTCGAGAGGAAACATGTCCGAATTTGACTCGGATCGGGGAGGAGGTGGGCAAAGAGACCGTCCTCCTCCACACCTGAAGGGCCGTGAGATTGGACTGTGGTACGCAAGATATGGAGCCGTTAGGAGGAAGCAAGCTGACCGGAGATCGGTATGGACTGTGCTTGAAGTCATGCTCATTGTAAACATGGAAGGTCTGTCTGTATAACTGCAGTCACCCTGTTAGCAGGGGCGGATCTAGAGAAATTTTCTTAGGGTGGCATGAGGGTGGCAAAGAAATCAAATGGGGTGGCAAAATCAAAGCCTTTCCCCCCCCCAAACACATATGCAGGTGGTTACATATGGTTAAAATGACTTAAATGCAGTAAGTATACACATTTTTCATATAAATATTTTCTATAACTTAATTATTCTCTGTAGTCCACATAATTAAACACTTTAGTTACATAAAACATGTGAGTTTTGATTGTATGTACTGTATAGCCTGTATAATAAATAAATAAATATGTAGCCCAATAAGTATAAAATCCAGAAAGCTACACAACATGGGGCGGTTCATTTACAAACACAAGTCTAACTTAAGTTTCACACTGTTTTTTGTTAGAAAACAATCACATTGTTAGATGCTTAAATTACACAATATGTCAGAAATCTGCACTGTCATGAACAAAAATGTAAACCTAATTTTTCATGATTTGTTGGATCAACCCACAGAGGTCTGTAATACAACAGCCGTTTTTGACTCCTTTTGAGTTTATGTTTGTATTTCACCCTCAAAGTGTTTCATTTTATTTTTTCCCCCTTGCCTTGTTTGGTGTCATTCTTTTCAGCTCAACTGAATTTAGTTGTTCTTTCACTGACATACTGCATTAGTATTACTGATCTGAAATCACACAAATAACTTAAAATCCTAGTAGCATTTTTTTTTACTGTAAAAAAAACCACAGACATGTTGAGTAAATTTTTATAACCTGAAATGCAAATATAAATTGTACATTTTGTAAATGTATACAACTATTTATCTAAAAATGCAGCCAATACACCTGCTGGTTTTTTTTTTTTTTTCATTTTATGCAACCATTTAAAAATATTACTAAAACTAAAATGAGAGAACAATCAGGTTTCGCAATAAGATGCCCCACAAATGATGTGTGCCAGTAAAAAAAAAAAGTTTGTCCACCAAAAGACAGGAGAGCAGCACGGATAAATCTGCAGGCCTGACAGCAGGGCCCTATTTCAGGAAGCCGGTTTAGAAAACTCAGAGTGAAAAACGATACTCAGGGTTGAGTAACCCCGAACTGTCCAACTCGGAATATTCGGTTTCAGAAAGGCTGATAACAATTAGTTCAATCAACGCGGAGTTGCTTTAACCCCAAATTAAGCGCGCGCACGAGGATACATAAAGCCCTGATTAGTGGAGCACAGATTAAGCGAGTCACCATGGAGACGGAGGGAAAGAAGGCGCGGTCAATGTATTTTACAGCGCTTGAGGCCGAAATTCTGATGGCAGTATATGCCGATAACATGCAAATTTTGCAGAAAAAAAGTAACACAGGCTCAGCTGCAAAAGAAAGGGAGCATGCATGGCAAAACATAGCCGACAGAGTCAATGCGTGAGTGTTAATTTAAACATTGATCTAGGGATTTCCCACCCATTTAACACGTTATTTTATTATATTTTATTTTTTATTTCATACATTTTATTTTGTGATGTGATGTGAGTGCAGGTGCAACCCAACAGGCCCCAAACGTTCCTGGCAGCAAGTAAAAATGAAATATAAAAATATAGTCCAAACAGGTATGGTGTAATTGTATTATGAGCCATAGTGTCTGTTTGTCCGATGTAAATCAATTGCAGTTAGAGGCTACATTAATTTCCCCTCTGTAAGCACTTATTGAAATTATCTGAGCATTACAAGTACATATTTGCTTACTCTGTATGCTCAAATGTGACCCGTTATGGCCACTAGAAAAAAAGCGGAGGCCCGAAAAACAGGTGGGGGTCCTCCACCACCACCACTCACAGAGCCTGGCCACTTGGCTTCCACATTTGTGATAATGTTGGCAGCATCACATATGATCTTCACAGTGCAGAGAACACAAATTAGCATCCATTACTAATAATGAAATAATTTGTTAGTTTGAAATGCTACAGGGAACTATGTACCTGCACATTAATGCTGTGGAAAGACTTCCTGTTCACATAGTCTCCTTCATTTACTGAAGGAGCAATGATTGGAATGCGAGTGCCATCTATACAGCCAATCACGCCTGGGAACCGTGAGAATAAATGTAAAATTTAAGCAGTAGTTTAAGTATCACCACATCATGAATTAAGTTTTGTTCATCCTGCTACCTGCAATTTTGTGGCATCCCTCTTTGATAAATCTTGTGGGTCTATGACCGGGGAACACCACAAACGAGTACAGGAGACGTTTCAGTGCAACTGTAACATTCCTGACTGCCCGACAGACGGTAGCCTTGGAAACGTGCTCAGCGTCACCAATATTATACAGAAAGCTCCCGTTTGCAAAAAACCGAAGTGCGATACAAATAATATGTACAGAACTGAGAGGATGTCCACGATGTGTCACATGAGCAATATATGGCCTGAGGATGTTATTCAAATAAATTGTAGATTGTGCTGAAAAACGGTAACGTTCACACAGGAAATCATCAGGAAATGATAAAATGTCCAAACGCGCTCTAATCACTCTCTCCCGGCGGAGAGCTCTGCGGAGAATTTGGGCTTCAACATCTACTGGCTCTTCAAGGAAGGGACACGCCATGTCTGACACTTCCTACAGTCAGGTTTCCGACAAAGAGGCGGAGAACGTCAGGGTTAGTTGAAGTAAACCTGCTAGGGGGCAGGTTAGCTTCACGGAGTGTGTCGTCATAGTAACTCACTCAGAATTAATCTAAACTCGCTTTGTGAAACCGAAAACCCAGAGTTTTCGTTAACTCAGGGTATACTTACTCAGAGTTTGCACTAAACCGGCTTCCTGAAATAGGGCCCAGGTGTATCACTCCGCTGGTTTTCTACTTAGTGACAGTGTTTACACTGCAATGTGCCTTTGTGAAATTCATTAGTGCCCTCACTGACACACAAAACAAAACGACTACACAACAGAATGCAGAACTACACAAGACAACCCAACACACTAAGTATACACTCCACACTAAACGTCACAAATGGCCACATCTAAAAACTCTCTCTAACTCGCTGTCTCTCTCTCTCCCTTGCTCGCTCTGTCTCGCTGCCGTTACCGTCACTCCTAAAACTTTTTGACTTTTTTTTTTTTTTTTTTAAATTGGTCGACATGGTACATATTTCCAGCGATAGGAAAGAGGTGGCTTTTTTCCTTTCTTTACTGTTTTCGCGCTGTCCTTACAAAACGCTTAAAACACACACACACACACACACACACACAAACGTGACGACAGTATTTAGAAAAAAGCGTGGCTTATATATATTATTGTAACTCTGGATTTACTGGCCTGTAATTAAAATTTAAAAACTTTGAAGTCCAAACTTTCAATGTGGGCTGAAATAGAGACCCAGCGTGGCTGCAACTTGTTGCTATGTCAGCTTAAAATAGTCATGTGATTTAGAGGTGCAGCGTGTCGGTGGACCACAGGGGGTTCATAACACTCACCTTCATTCCATTTCCAGAGTGTAACATCCACCCACCTGTGTAAAATCCGAAATTCCCATGGTGTTGTTCAGAATGTGCTCTGGCACAATCATAAGCATCGCTTGCTACTGAAAACAAGGAAAAAGCCGGTCCTGTTGTGGGCTGAACCATTTGTTAATGGTGGAGCGGGGGGACACTATGCAATATATACAGTTTTAGCATTTATATTCACTGTTGACTGTAACTACGCTCAAACTGTTAATGCTATCGTATTGTAATTAACAACACTGTCATATGCAAAACTGGGGTGGCAAGGGATCATTTTAGGGTGGCACTTGCCACCCCATGCCACCCTTCTAGATCTGCCCCTGCCTGTTAGGAGCAGATCTTTGAGCACATCAAAGTGTGGGAAGCTGATTGGAAAATTGCTCACTGTGTGCACAGAAAGTATTCACACTGATCTGAACATGGGCAGTAAGTCACATTTTCCCCTGCTGGTTAACAGACAGTTGCTTGTACAATATATAAGAATGGTAATAATTATATATAAAATATTATTAATAATAATACTAATAATACAAACACACCACCACCACCATCATTATATACTGAATAAATATCCAATCTGTCATTGTGTTTAAAAAAAAAAAAAGGATTACTTACACAGCACAATTCAAAACTACATCTACAACAGTAAGTATTTCTGTTACATATTTATCTTCTTACATCAGGAATTAGTCCGAGACAGGTCCCTGTCTTCAAAGTGTTAATGAGTAGTATTTTCTTTTTCAGTGGTATAAAGGGAAATTTGGAAAAACACTGTTGCAAGGTCATAGCTAACTTTCCTTTTCCCATTTGCTTGTGCAGCGGGCAGTGGTCCAGATGGATGAGGCAAGAGAGCAACACATTACCAAACTGCTTAACTCTGTCCAGAATGACCAGCTCGGCCCAGAAAGGGGCCGCAGGGATGAAAGAGCCTCGACCTCTGACAGCTGGCAAACAGCTGCCAGGGATAGTGCCCACTGGTGAGAGAGGCTTGTATAGCTTTATCAATTGTTGTTACTAACTTATAATGAATTAATAGGAAAGCTAGACAGAATAGTAAAATTTCAGTTATTTCTTCCCCTTTGACTGCTGACATCATGACTAATTTAGTGTGTTTATCATCATTAGTTACTTTGATGGGGATTTGCCTGAAGAGGAAAAAACTAAGACTGAGGTCAAATGGGAGGAAGAAGAAGGTAGTCCAGGCCAGAAGAAAGCAACTGGCAAATCACAAAGGTAACTTTGTGTAAAAATGTGTGATTTTTTTATTTTTTTAAATCATTTAGAAATTCTGCAGAACAAATAGTAATGTAAGGTTTTCCAGGTAATATTGGATGTTTATACCGCTGAATGTTTTTTTTTTCTTCTAGTCACTCTACAACAGCGGTTAAAGATGAGCCGCCAGATCAATGGGATGAAGAAGATCAGGAAGAGGAGGCGGCGAAACCAGTTATTAAAGATAAGGATCTGGAGTTCTTACATCAAGAAGTAGTCCGAGACAGGTCCCTGGATGACTACTTGAAGAGAGATCTGCAGAGTAAGAAATCAGATGGAAAGTACAAAGAAATGCTGGTAAGAGTTTTCAGTGGTATAAAATCTAGGTTTAAGTTTCTAGCATGAACATATTTATTAAAATAGCTAAGGTGGGGACAAGGTGGGATTTTTTTTGGTAGTTTAGCATGTTTAGTGCCTTTAGATAACAACATTACTACTATACTAGTCATTTGTTGTCATTTAATGTCCAAAAGTCCAATTTAATTAATTAATTAGTGTTTTTAATAAGAAAAATAAAAAGTAATGGGTTTCATTCAGTTGAAAGGTTCTATGTTTGGGGGAAAAAAAAAAAAAAAAAAAAAGAATGTTGCCCAAATGCATTGCTGCATTGGCTGTATGTAAGTAGCTTTTGTTTATGTTTGTGTAAATAAGTAAATGTTTATTATATTTATACATTTAAATTGTTTAGTGCAAAATTTTACTGTGGAAATAGGTGTGCAAAGTTTAATTTATGTACAAGATGATGTGTAATGGAAAAGTCTTCTTACCAAGTATTCAATCAATTTATCATAATGTTATCATGCTACATCATTTCAAGTGGTTACCACTGTATTAGTGAGGTACTGCGCAGAGTCAGTATTTATCTTTGGTTATTAGAATTGGATAACTTCTGATGTGCTAGGACTGTTCCCATTATGGAATTTTTCTTTTTAAAGTATCTGTTCCTAATTTTATTGAATTTTTATCTCATTATTTTACTCCTCATCTGTTCTTTTTGTCTTCAGAAATTCAGGGAAAAACTACCATCTTATGGGAAAAAAGAGGCAAGTATTTCACATGCAAATGTGCTTTTATCATGAATCACTAGTTCTGCTAAGACTTCATTACTGGTTTTCAGATTTGATTTATTTATTTTTTTGTTATTGTTTGCTTTCCTGCCTCATCTGTAAATCACTCCTCTTCAACCTCCTGATCTCAGGAGCTGGTAACGCTGATCAATTCTAACCGTGTCCTAGTGGTGAGTGGGGAAACAGGATGTGGCAAAACCACTCAGGTCACTCAGTTCATCCTGGATGACTATATCAACAGAGGCATGGGCTCAATGTGCCGTGTGGTCTGCACACAGCCTCGACGCATCAGTGCCATCTCGGTATGTACTCTGCTGGCCTCTGAAGGATTATATGTTGTTGTGTGCCTACTGATTTTAATGTGGTTGCCATGGCAATGCTTCTGTTATGCTGCTTCTCTATGGGATAGGTCAGGCAGTCATTTTTGATTCCTAGCAGACCTGTTGGTTCTCTGTCCAAGGCTAGCTTCTCTGCCATCAAATGTGTCTTTATAACCAATCAGAATTAGGCTTATGCATAGAGGCATCACTGTTCAGTGTTAGCTGTTAATAAGAGTGCATGCACATGTGCCTCTAAGCCACTGCATAGGTTAAATACTAAGAACCTTTGTCACTGTGAGCCAGAGAGCAGTGCAAATTTACACAAACACAGCACCATGAGTCCAGCCACACACACACACACACACAATAACAGTAGAGAACCTATGAAAGAATGTGATCTGTCTGTGAATGAATGCAAAGTACAAACTTCCACACTTAACTAAAATTAAACAATGAAATAAAAGGGCAAAATAATTAGTTTGATTAAAAAAAGATATGGATATATTTTTAAAATCTTTTTATTGTGGAAAATATTTGTCTCCTTCCTGATTTCTTGCATATTTATATTGAATAAATAAATGGCAAATGCACTGTTTCCTTACATCGCCCTTTTCTACTCTACACAAGCCTACATGACATGTCTCATTCACCTAAGTGCTTTCTATGTCCAAGGATACTATGGCATGCAGACTGGAGTAAACAGGGAACGAACCACCAGCTTTCTGACTAGTGAATGATCTGCTCTACTCCCTGAGCTATATTTCATAAATACAAAATGCAGAACTTGAGTGATGATTTTCTTTAATAAGGGGAAAGCTTAAAACCTGCATGGCCCTGTTCGAAAAAGCAATTGCTCCTTAAACATAACAACTGGTTGTTACTTTGATGACATAAAAATAATGCGATGCATTTGCATACAGCAAAATTTCGGCATCGCTCATATAGAAATTATTACTTTTTTGCAATACAATGCTGTCTCTCCTCTTAAATCCTATTTGTGTGTGTGTGCTCTTCCTATCAGGTTGCAGAGCGTGTAGCGGCTGAGAGGGCAGAAAGTGTTGGGAATGGGAATTCATGTGGTTACCAAATCCGCCTGCAGAGGTACACAACACTTTCGAGAAGTGCTCATGCTTAAAATTCTTTCTCCTGAAACTTGAGATCTGGTCAATGTGGAGGCCATTTGACTACAGTGAACTCATTGTCATGTTTAGGATGTTTAAGAAAGACCAGACAAAGATTTTCCATTTTTCCGTTTTCTAATTTTGATGAGCTGCTGTGAATTGTGGCCTCAATTTCCTGTTCTGAACCAAGAGAGTAGTGGCACTCGTGGCCCATCAGTTTTAGGCTGACCTGTTGTGCTTTCAGAGATGCTCTTTTTTTATTTTATTTGAGTTACTTTTACCTTCGTATTAGCTCGAAGCAGACTGGCCTTTCTCTTCTGACCAGCTAAGGATTTTCACCCAGAGAACTGCTGCTTACTGGATTATCTTTTTCTGACCATTTGCTGTCCATTGAAGATAGTTGCTCTCTTGGCTATGTCTACATGCCCGAATGCATTAAGTTGCTACTATATGAGCAAATATCTAATTGGCTGATTAGATATTTGCATTAACAAGCAGTTGAACAGTCATGCCTAACAAAGTGGCCAGGGATTGTATGAAGGTGAAATTAGGCTCACTGTATATTTAATTGACATTCTGTAATTGGTTTAGAGGCTAAGAAACCAAAAGCAATACTTATGTTTAGAAAGCTCATTTCCCTTAGATCTGATATGGTTAAGAGTCCAGCCACAGCAGGTTAAATTGATGGGAGCGCTGTTGCAGAAATCAGACTGTTTTATTTCCCTCCCTGATTACGTCTGTCTATTTCAGACTGAGCTTGCTGTTTTCAAGGTTGGCGGTAACAGCTGAGGCTTTGTGGTTTAGACTGAAGTTGGTGATATCAGCCAGCATGATCAGAGTAGGAACAGATTTAGACATCTTAAACACAGATTTTGACATAGTTAGCAGTTTTAACACATGACATATGTTATAGCTCATTAATATTTAAATTAAAAGCTTACTGAGCTCAGATGTTCTGCATGAGATCTACAGCGTGTTATATTTTTTATGTATACATAGTCTACATAGACTTGGTGAAAGGACTCAAGATGGATACATGAAATGTGTGGGTTAATGAACGCCATAAAATGATTTTTCTTAAAAACACACACATTAAACATCTGCAGCAAGAATTTAACAAAAGCAATTTGCTGTTGTGCAGCCTGAGCGAACAGTGATTTATACAATAGGGGAGTATGCTGATTTCTATTGGATATTTTTCTATAATAAAATACCCAATTCTGCTTGTTATTTACTGGCTGATTTTTCACAATTGATTTAGCTTACTGATAGTAGTCAGTACTCACTCCATAGGCTATCATTGCCAAAGTCATGTTGGTTAATCCACTACTCACAGTCACTGATGAAAATGAAGGTGACAGAATCTTCTCACTATGTGCAAGGTTTGGGTAACAGCCAGGTAAAGCAGCCAGCTGTGTCAGTGCTAGAGTGTTTGTGAAACAGGATCCAGAGTATTTGTGAATAAATATGCAGTGAACATGTTGCTCTGCAATACTACAGTATAGAAATGTGTGGTTACAACTGTATTCTACTATGAATGTCTTGCCATTGATACATGTTGCTCTGTATTTCTATACCAGTCCAGAAGACTCACTGTTTTTCGTGGTGCTTTTGCTGGTTTTACTCTCTTTTGATTTTTGTGAAATATACATTAATTCTTTGGACTTCAGGCTTCACAAAAAAAGAAAAGAATATTATATCGTGTAATTAGTCTCCTCTTCTTGGCACATTAATCTTGCATCAGTTATACAACAAACCCTTTTAGAAGGCTCAGTTGTTAATGAATTTTGTTTTATCAGATATCATATGAAAGGCAGTTCCTACAGTGATAACTTTAAAATAAGAGAAGCTATTTTGTAATTAATTGAATAAACCTTTCAGCATTAGTACATAAACAAAGCATGGATAAATCTTCTTACTGTAGTGCACTGTAGCATACTACAATTCCGTTACATATTGTAGTATAATATTTGGTATCAGCAACATTTTATTTTCACTTCTATGTAAAGGTTAAACATAAAAGTGGTGCTTATTTAAAGTAAAGTAGCAAAAATAGTGGAAATGCAACACAGTTAACTGTTACAAAACCTAAGTTCATTTCTCAGAGAAGTCCTGCTTTTATTTTGGTGACCTTACTTTAAATTTTCTAAATTGCACAGATGTAAGAGTATCTTTTTCTTTCTTTTTTTTTTCTCCCATTTTCCAGCCGGTTACCAAGGAGACAAGGTTCAATCCTGTACTGTACAACAGGCATTATTCTTCAGTGGCTTCGCTCAGACCCGTGAGTTTGCTTCCACCTCTGCCTTCTCATCCTGTATACATTTTTTCCCTGTACATCTCTGCTTTTTCCCCTATATCTCCACTCCAGCCATTCCTTTGTTTGTCACTCTGTTTTGTCCCCATTGATTTGGGGTTAACGCTACTGTTTGTGGAAGATTCATTAGTATGGGTCCCCATTTTCTGTTGACTCATTCCTCCATGCTCGTCTTTGCATTCTAAGTGCCTTCAGAAAAAGAAATACAGACTAAGTGAAAGTGCCAGCTTTTCCTTGTTGTCTCACTTCATGCTCTTTCGTTAGCACGACTCTAGTGAGTCATTTCAGGGCTACCCTTTTCTGACTAAACTGCATTTTTGGTGTTAAGCTAAATTCGCACATCACTTTGCTTACAAGTGGACGTCTGTATGGACTGTAGCTCTGTTAAATACTTTCTAAAAAAATTATTTTTGGGTAACGTCTGTGCCTTGTGAAATTATTTTAAATAATTTAAATCTCACTTAAAAGTACTTAAAAATGTAGTACCATTAATTGAAACTTGTAAGATCTTTAAAGAGAAACAAGAGAGAATTTGTAAAAAGAAGAAAAAAAGTCAACCAATATTGTTTTTTTTTGTTTGTTTTTTTAACTCTTTAGACAGAAAAAGGCAAAAAAAATAAAAAATTGCTCACCTTTTTTGCTTTTATTGTCAGATTGTTGTCGAGTATCAGTCACCTGGTGCTGGACGAAATCCATGAGAGAAACCTGCAATCAGACGTTTTGCTCATCATTGTAAAGGACTTACTCAACCTCCGAGATGACCTTAAGATCATTCTCATGAGTGCCACGCTCAACGCAGAGAAGTTTTCCCAATATTTTGGTGTGTAGCTCACTAATTTCTTCACCAAATTGTCAGCAAAAGTTTTGCAGTTCTAATAAGTTGAGCTGTTCCTCTTTCTCGCCGCTCACGGTTTTGTTCTCGGTTTAGACAACTGCCCAATGATCCACATTCCTGGTTTGACGTTCCCAGTGGAGGAGTTCCTACTTGAGGACATTATAGAGATGACCAGGTAGAACCACTTTTCTACCAAACACACATGTACATGCACAAAGACACATTGGGACCTCGTATAAACTAGGCTGGGTTTCTCTGCTAGGTATCGCCCCCAGAATCAGGACCGTCGCCCCTCATGGAAGAGAGGTTTTTGGCAGGGGCGAAACTCCAGACCTGAGAAAGAGGAGAAAGAGGCTGAATACAAGGAAAGCTGGCCATGTTACGCACGAACACTACAGGGCAGGTGAGTTGGTGAGAAAATCAGGCTACTTAAATTGGAAGAACAGCTGCCAGTTTTTTGGGGGTTTTTTAGGTAGGAAGCAGGAGGATTTGTGAGACTCGTAGTTTTGAGTAAATACATTTCTTTTAAAGTTCTGCTTTAATGAAGATTAAATATAGAGAATTATGGTTTTGATCTACAAACAGTAAGAGAAAGATGAGTGCTTGAAACTGATGTCTGATGCATTTGTTACATAAACACAGCTACAATTAAAGTGCACCATCACAGACAGTTCCAAGGTCTGCTTAGTACAGACACAGCAACACTGTAGCTTAGTTGCTTTTGTTCAAAACATAATTACAGCTGTGAAGGACTTTGCTTTGCCAATTTGACACTTACTAAATTTTTTGGGTGCAAATTTCTCTCTAATAACTGCTTTAAAATTTTTAAGACAATCCCACAACACAACAGAATGGAGATAAGATGCCACTAGACACACCTGCAATATAACAACAGAGGCTCTAAACAGGAGACAGAAGATTGTTCATGTCTACGTGACTGGATTCCACTTCAAAAACTATTTCAGTTTAATTTTAAAGTAATCCTGGACATGATCCAGTTTGAATACTATAGGTAAGGAATTCGATATGTTGATACCCTGAACAGAAAAGGCTATTTTTCTCAAGTGAGAATTCTTGTAATAACACTTGAAGTTTCCAAAATGCTTTGTCTTACTGAACTGAAAGCTTTAAGAAGAATCACAATATTACTGAGAACTGAGGAGCCCGATCATTTATAAAATAGCGTAATATTAACAAATATTTTTTTAAATGTCTTGGCATATTCAATGTTGGTTTGTTTTGCCAGTGTTTAGTTTTGTTATTAAAAAATAATTAAGTCCTAAATTCACAACATGGCATCCAGTCTATTGTGTAACTAGGCAGAAATATTACTTTGAACACTGTCGGTGTGCTTGCAAAATTAGTTTTCTGGTGATTTCAAATGGTTTCAACATAAAACACATTTTTGTATTAAGACCTACTGGAATACATTTTTTAAAAAACAGAAATACTGCTTTTATAATTGAACACGACACAGATGTTTCTCTTTTTCTCATTCTAAAGGGAAAAAAAGACAAAGGAACCAATTATTAATATGTTACTGATCACCAGTGCTATTACCACAACAAAGAAAAAGTATCAACTGTAACTCAAAGCTATTCTGCATTTTTGTACTAAAGCATAGCATGTGAAAATATTTATAAACCTGTTGTAGCCATATTACAGCGTGTGACACCTCCAGCAACAAGTAAGGGGAGAGCAGGAGCACTTATGTTGCCATGTCCATGTCCTGTGTTTTACAGGTACTCTGACACAACCATTGAGGCTCTCGAGATATTAGACAGAGATGAGAAGATTGATCTGGACCTAATTCTGGCACTAATTCGTTATATTGTGCTCAATGAGGAGGTGAGTCTAACCTTTTAGTTGTGGTTTGAGTGCAGCTGGCATAAATTGGCCAAATTCTAGACGATGCGTTTTATTTAAAAAAAACAACAACAACAAACTGAATTTGTACTTTATGAAAATGTCAAAGTGAATGTTTCTGTAACAGGAGCTTGCCTTTGAAGATTGTCATTTTTGGACATCATGTTCTTTAATCATTGACAAAAAGTTGCCTATGTGAAAGGTGGCTTGATATTAAATGGAAACTAATAGTTAATGGAGACTCTTAGGCTGGCAAAGTACAGTACATTCCTAGATGGAGCAGATGGAGGGAGCAGGCGGGCTAGCTGCCAAACACAGACATTAGATCAGAGAAAATGACACAGATCCTGGCAGCAAATTTCTGCTAATGAGTGATTGAACAGATGCTCTCCCGCTGCACCTCCATTCCCTTTTTTCTTTTTCCAGTTCTGGTTAACTTTCCTTTTTGGATGTCGGCATCATTTCAGTGCACAGTTGTTAGCTTTGTGAATACAGTGTCACCTGTGTGACTTGAAAGTAGAAAGTTTTAATTTTTGTAACTGCTGGCCCAGTAGCTTTTCTAGGAAGTGGTAAAATAGTTATTATGAAAAAATATATGTCCATACTTCAGCTGCTTATCTAGAGCCTGGAGCCTATCCCAGCTATTATACAATGGGGCAAAAAAGTATTTAGTCAGCCACCGATTGTGCAAGTTCCCCCACCTAAAATGATGACAGAGGTCAGTAATTTGCACCAGAGGTACACTTCAACTGTGAGAGACAGAATGTGAAAAAAAAAATCCATGAATCCACATGGTAGGATTTGTAAAGAATTTATTCGTAAATCAGGGTATTTAATAAGTATTTGGTCAATAACAAAAATACAACTCAATACTTTGTAACATAACCTTTGTTGGCAATAACAGAGGTCAAACGTTTACTATAGGTCTTTACCAGGTTTGCACACACAGTAGCTGGTATTTTGGCCCATTCCTCCATGCAGATCTTCTCGAGAGCAGTGATGTTTTGGGGCTGTCGCCGAGCAACACGGACTTTCAACTCCAGCCACAGATTTTCTATGGGGTTGAGGTCTGGAGACTGGCTAGGCCACTCCAGGACTTTCAAATGCTTCTTACGGAGCCACTCCTTTGTTGCCCGGGCGGTGTGTTTTGGATCATTGTCATGTTGGAAGACCCAGCCTCGTTTCATCTTCAAAGTTCTCACTGATGGAAGGAGGTTTTGGCTCAAAATCTCACGATACATGGCCCCATTCATTCTGTCCTTAACACGGATCAGTCGTCCTGTCCCCTTGGCAGAAAAACAGCCCCATAGCATGATGTTTCCACCCCCATGCTTCACAGTAGGTATGGTGTTCTTCGGATGCAACTCAGTATTCTTCTTCCTCCAAACACGACGAGTTGAGTTTATACCAAAAAGTTCTACTTTGGTTTCATCTGACCACATGACATTCTCCCAATCCTCTGCTGTATCATCCATGTGCTCTCTGGCAAACTTCAGACGGGCCTGGACATGCACTGGCTTCAGCAGCGGAACACGTCTGGCACTGCGGGATTTGATTCCCTGCTGTTGTAGTGTGTTACTGATGGTGACCTTTGTTACTTTGGTCCCAGCTCTCTGCAGGTCATTCACCAGGTCCCCCCGTGTGGTTCTGGGATCTTTGCTCACCGTTCTCATGATCATTTTGACCCCACGGGATGAGATCTTGCGTGGAGCCCCAGATCGAGGGAGATTATCAGTGGTCTTGTATGTCTTCCATTTTCTGATGATTGCTCCCACAGTTGATTTTTTCACACCAAGCTGCTTGCCTATTGTAGATTCACTCTTCCCAGTCTGGTGCAGGTCTACGATACTTTTCCTGGTGTCCTTCGAAAGCTCTTTGGTCTTGGCCATGGCGGAGTTTGGAGTCTGACTGTTTGAGGCTGTGGACAGGTGTCTTTTATACAGATGATGAGTTCAAACAGGTGCCATTCATACAGGTAACGAGTGGGGGACAGAAAAGCTTCTTACAGAAGACGTTACAGGTCTGTGAGAGCCAGAGATTTTCCTTGTTTGAGGTGACCAAATACTTATTTTCCTCCCTAATTTACGAATAAATTCTTTACAAATCCTACCATGTGGATTCATGGATTTTTTTTTTTTTCACATTCTGTCTCTCACAGTTGAAGTGTACCTCTGGTGCAAATTACTGACCTCTGTCATCATTTTAAGTGGGGGAACTTGCACAATCGGTGGCTGACTAAATACTTTTTTGCCCCACTGTAGGTCAAGGGCAGGGTACACCTTATACAGGTCGTCTGTCCATCACAGATCTAACACAGAGAGACAAACAAAGACACAAACCTACAGAGACAGTTTAGCGTCTATAATTTACAGCCAGCACCCAAAGAAAGCCAACACAGGCACAGGGAGACATGCACACTCCACAGAAATCCCCCCTGCTGACCAGGAGGCGATTCAGGGTAGACTACTATTAATGAGAGAAGAATGATTAGTTTACTACCATTTTAAAAAGTTAAGTGCTATGACTGAATGAAGTAAAATAGTTTTGGATGTATAAATAAACAAGAGAGTGAAAAAGAAGAAGAACACGGAGTGACTAACAGAGGCAGACAGAATAATTATACTTTCCCATATGAAGCTGTATCTCCATCAGTCACGGCCACACTGAGCCAGTCAACCAGCTGATTTGTTGTGGCGTTGTCAAATGGCTGTGAGAGAACTGGCTGATTCACCATGATGGTAATCTGAACCAAGGATATGGGCCATCTGCTGAGCTTTTGACTGTGATGATTGGTTAATTATGTTGCAGGGTTCTGTGATTATACACCTAGGGGTTTAACATACAGGCATTAATGAATGCCTGCTGGGTGCAACTGTATGTGGGTGGTTTGCTGTGTGTGTTTGTGTGTGCTGTCATAGAGTAGACTCTCCAGAGCTTACTGTACTGTACTGTCACTTAATTTTTAGTTAGAATTAATTAGAGTGTGTTTCTTCCTGGATGCGTGTAATTTGTCAGGTTGTAGCTAGGCAGCCGACCTTCATCTCTTTCACAAATACACATGCAGAGACTTTAACATACATACAGTCCCATGTGAGTGCCAGTGGTTGAGAACTGGGGATAATAATTAGCTTTAATTAAAAAGTTGGGGAAACCAAGGCCTAGAAGCTACTTTTTATGCCTTCCCTTCATTTCTCGGAGGAAATGAATAGCATGGTGCTTTTTATAGAATCGATTTTTATAGCAGCTTAATTTTAGCTAGAGAATACTTTGTTTAAATCTGGATAGGATGAAAACGAGTTTGCTGAAACTCTGCTCTGTATTATAGCTCTGTACAGTCTGTATAACTGTATATTTATTAAAGACAGATTTGACTAATTTTATCTTTGACCTTTCCAGCATGGCTCCATGGGCTAGCATTGACTGCCTTGTGTAATTTTTTGTGTCACAAACTGTAACCTTCATATTTGTGTCACTGATTTCTGTCAAAACTTTGAGTATTTAGTGTTGAGACAACAACTGTGGTAATAGCTTGTATGGAAAGAAATGAAACAGTACTGCACCATAAACAATTGACTGATTTTTGACTTTGTCTCATTCTTTGTCTCCTTCTCTCTATTCTATTCTTTGCTGCTGCAATGACTGAGCTCTTCATCAGTCATTAAAGGAGTCTTTTTCAGCTTTTTTTTTTTTTTTAAAACCATTACAGCATTACTGTAATGGATTTTGGCTTTGTGAATGAGGCGCCGATGCCTGATATCCATTAAGTGGTCAGCAATCTGCAGCCACTGACAAAAGAGCTCAATGCGCAGAGATTTCCTCACCATTTAGTCTTCTCTTCTTATGTTTTCACAGCTAGCGTTTCTGTGTCTGTACTTTTTCATGTGACTTATTGATTTCCTTTTCTCTTTGCTATTGTGGGGAAAATTAAGTCAGTGCTTTTGTTAATGTTAATCAGATGCTCTCCTGTACTATAAAGATGCATTTGTCATAAAGATGTTGGAGTTTCAGTGGCTATTTTGTGTCTGAATGTGAATGTAGAGGTTGGGAGCTGAGAGCAAATCATATCTACAGTATCTGCCTCAGCTCAGCTCCTCTGAGGTCATGGGCATCTTGTTTGCTGGACCCGCAATCTACTGAGACCCTGCTGGATTTTGTGACTTACAGCTGTGTTGAGAGTTTTGTATCATGTCTTGGACAGGAAGGAGCAATCTTGGTGTTCTTGCCTGGTTGGGACAATATCAGTACTCTCAATGACCTTCTCATGGCTCAGCAAATGTTCCGATCAGGTATGCAAACAGAAACACACATTCAGGATGTACAGCATGGAAGTGAATGCACGTCGGTGTCTTGCAATTTTTCTTTCTTGCTTTGACTATACAGTTTTCTGTTCCACAGTTGAGAAATCCATCCTTTGATTTTCTTAACCACTTATTGAATTCAGGGTCGCAGCAATATAAAAGCCTATTACAGCTGTCATAGAGCAAGAAGCAGGGTACACTGAACTGGTCGTCAGTCTATCACAAGGCGAGAGAGACGACAACCATTCATAGTTCACACTTAAGGCCGATTTAGAATCGCCACGTAACCTAACAAGTATGTCTTGGAACTGTGCGAGAAAGATGGAGTACCCGGAGCGGACTGACACAGGCAGATTCAAACCCAGGATCTTCTTACCATGACGAGACAGCACTCATCATTGCGCCACTTTGTTGAAATACACCCATTTTCTTAACTGCTTATGGCTTAGTCTCACTGGAGTCAAAATGAGGGTGGTTTCCCGATTGCTGGTTTTGCATTTGGTGACAGATTACAAATAGAGTTTGACTGCAATAGTCAACTGGTCTCTTTGTCAGTTGTGATATACAGTTAACTCTGAAAGTTTAGCAAAGGTTTGGAAATAAAGGCTCTATATTATAAAAGATTTGTCTTCCAGCTTATATTTTCGCAAAAGATGACTTGACTCCGCTGGTTGCTGATTGCTTGTATTTTGCGTATATTTGTATGTAAAGACAAAGTTGCTAAACACGTATGTCATTTTAAGTTAAGTGGACTCCAGCAACTATGTCACTATTTGTGGTGCAATTTTTCCATTCATCCGTTATCTTCCACCTATCTGAAGTAGGGGTGCTGTGGCTGTAGAATTCTCCATGGTTTCATGATACTTGTTGTTATAGAACACATAATTGTTCAGCCTATGGACTAGTTGTATCTTAAATTGACAGTCAGTGTTTTATTTGAGTTTTTCTTTTGTGTCCTGTTACATTTCAGACCGGTTTGTTATCATCCCTTTACACTCCCTCATGCCAACTGTTAATCAGACACAGGTCAGTATTCTTCAGTTTCTCTTTTTTCTCTTTCTCGGACCATCTCTTTGTCAATTGTGTCCTACTTTAGTCCCCTTTCAATATCACAAATGTCCTGCTCAATTTTTCTCTCTAATTCTTCTCAGGTTTTTAAAAGGCCTCCTCCTGGAGTTCGAAAGATTGTGATTGCTACCAATATAGCTGAGACCAGGTTTGTAAGAGCATGCGTCTGTGGTAAAAGCTTGTCCAGTCTTTGCATTTGTACTTTGGAAAGTGTTTAAAGGTTTAGAAAAAACACAGACCTTTTATGACATTCCATCATATATCTGTTTTCTGTGTGTGCCAGTGCCTCAGTCAGGAATGAGGCCTACAACTGGATTGGAGCTAATTAGCATACATCTCTTGGATTGATTACAAATACTGTCATATTGGTTTGGATGAGAAAACTCTGACAGGCAATTTGTTAATGCGTTCAGAGTGCTGCATTCACACAAACGAGCAGAGCAAATTAAGGAGCTGCCTGCCCTCAGCACTCCCCTCATATCACTCCACTAAATATAGACTCTAAACTAGAGTTGGATGTCTCGAGACCACTTTTACTTGGTCTTGGTCTCGTCTTGGTCTCGACGGACTTTTGTCCTGGTCTCGGTCTTGGTCTCGCTGTTTCGGTCCTGCGTTCTCAAATCTAAATTCTCTAAATCGGTTTCAGTTGTGTAATGATGTACACAACAATGGACATAAGGAGCTTCTTTCAAAGAAAAAACTCAGGTAGATGTTATTTTATATATTATGCTTTGGATGTTGTTCAGTATATCTATGCAAAACAAGAGGAATTTCAATACACAGCAGTATATTCACAGTTGAAACCAGATATTTACACACACTTTATGGAGAAAACAAACTTTTTTTTACTGTTAAACATCAATTTAGAGTAAACTTTTGTTTTAGATAAATAAATGTTGAAATATCTTTTGAATTAGTGAAATGTCAGAATAAAAAGAGGGAGCTGTCTATTTTAATCACTTTCATCAAATTTAGGAGCACATGTACACTAAGTTTATGGTTAATTAATAAGAAAACTCCAGACGATTCCATTCTGAGCTGAAGAAGCTTCTGGTTGGTTAGTAGAGTCCATGTGAGTAAATTGGTGGCACAGTTGTGGATGCATATAAGGCAAAACACAGAGCCTGTTTCTTTGACACGGGAAAAATCCAGAGATGTCAACAAAAACACCAGGAAAAGAACTGTGGAGCTCCATAAGTGTGGCTCAGTTTTGAATACAATTTGGTGCCATTTGCAATTAAGAAATACAGATAGTTTCTCTCTTTACTCTTAAAGTTAACAAATATGTTTTTTATATTTATCAATCTAAAAAAATAAACATTTAGTTTGATTTGATGTTACAATTAAAAAAGTGTGTTTGTTTTTATCTGAAGAGTACATAAATATCTGGTTTCAACTGTATATTTGATGATGATGGAGTTTGGCTTGATTGTCAGCACAAAGAGGGAGAGAGAGGAACAGAGAGGGAGAGAGAGGAACAGAGAGGGAGAGAGAGGAACAGAGAGGGAGAGAGAGAATGAGGACAGAACAGAGATGGAATAAGAGCAGGTGAGACACACATGTTAGTCAAATGGTTGTTTGCCAAAACTCATCAGAACATGTACCTAGTGTTTCTTTTTAGATACCATTTGTTACTTTTCAAATTCTATATTTATTAAGTTATGCAGGCTTGTTTGCACAACAAGGCTAAATAATTATATAAACTTTTCTCAATCTAAATATTGTACTTTGGTAGAATTAAAAAATAAGTGTAGTGCAGGTCTATGGTGATTTTTAGTGCTACTATCATCTAGTTCTGATTCTGGTTCTGTCTTGGTTACTGTTGTAGTCCTGTTTTAATTCCGGATCAGTTCTGGGTCTGGTTGAATTGGGGTTTAGTCCCTGTGTCTTGATACAGGCCCGACTTTGTTCTGCCTTGCTGCTTAATTAAAAAACTAGTTTAAGGTGTCCTGCATATGTATATAGAATAGCATCTGGCTGCAGTTTAAAGACTTTTTTTGTCTCGGTCTCGGTCTCGTCTCAACTTGGTCTTGGTCTTGTCTTGGTCTCGGATTAGGCGGTCTTGACTACAAGTCTACTCAGAAACCTACCAAAGGGCTGGATTTTATTTTTTACTTCTAAGTGATTGTGTAAGAGTCTTAACTAGGAATTCTTGAGAGTCTACTTTCAATAGGGCTGTGCGATATGACCAAAATCTCATATCCCGATATAAGAATTCTGTCGTCCTGATAACGATATAAATCACAAAAATGTAACATTTTCTGTAAATTCTGTGAATCTCGGGCAGCTCGTCTTGCGGGAAGTGTTTCCAGCTGCGCGTCATGTAGCTGGAGTCGAGTGTTTTAACAGATGTATGAAACGATACATTTTTAGACATAAGTTGTAGCAGCCGCCGTTTTCTCTGTGAGTATTTATTACACAGCGTGCTGCGGGGAAAAGCCTGTTCTAACGTTTGAGTCTAAGGTTTATTTTCTAGCACCTGGCGGCTCTTTTCTACTTCTTATCCGTAAATAATCTGCTCTTTCACGTGATTCAGTTTATTTTGAAAAGTCTCAACAGGATCTTGAGCTTTATCGTGAAAGGTTTATGTGGAACGTAAACAAGCGGACACGCGATAGTGTTACCGTCGTTGTTGCTAACCACAACGCATAAAAACAGGCGCTTGTCCGTCCATAGTGTGGTTATATTAAATATAAGAGAAAGAGAGAACTTTAAGAAATTAATATAGCCACTACAGTGACCATCAAAACGATGAAAAAATATTGCCGCAAACAGTTTATTTTTGCGACACCACCAAACAAACGATAGCGTAAAATGAAACGATATATATCGTTATATCGAACAGCCCTAACTTTGAAGTGTTTTTTCTGTATTATTACGTGCAACTTATGTTTTCCCCCCTTTCTCTCTCGCCTGCTCCTCACAGCATCACCATCGATGATGTTGTTTATGTGATAGATGGAGGCAAAATTAAGGAGACCAACTTTGACACCAGCAATAACATCAGCACCATGATGGCTGAGTGGGTTAGCTTGGCCAATGCCAAACAGAGGAAAGGACGTGCTGGCAGGTGTGTGTGTGTTTATGTGTGCGTTTGTGTCTACACGTGGGTATATTTGTAGATTATAATATAATGAGGGCATACTTTATATTAGTGCCTCTGGGTATGCAATATGGGATAATTAGCTTCCCATCTATTTGTCATCTGAGCTCTCCATCACTCTTCCCTGTAAGACCACTCTGTCCTGCTTTCCCATCTGTAACCACTCAGAAAGGCAAAGTGTAGTCACTCTCAGGTTGTTTCCAGTCTTTTACTTGAGACGTCTGTTCTGTTATATAGCTCTGACATCAAAGTGCAGCAAGGCCCAATTAGCAGAGCTGCTTACTGTGTGCAGTTTCATCCCACTGATTTTTAAAGTAAGCCCTTGTCACAGGGCCTGTAAAACATTTAACCTCTTTTCCTTCTCTGTCTCTCTAACAACTCTCTTCTCTAAATATCCAGAGTGTGTCCGGGGAAATGCTATCACCTGTACAACGGTCTGAGGGCCAGCCTGTTGGATGCCTATCAATTACCTGAAATTATGAGGACACCACTGGAGGAGCTGTGCTTGCAGATCAAGGTTGTATATGCGGAGAGAAAGAGGGATAGACTGACAGAGAGAGAGACAGATAGATGTGGGTTTGGGAGTTTAGATGAGGACAAGATTGCTCTCAATGAGTTTTGTGAGTGCAGGGGCGGAACGAGGACAGCGCTGCTGTTTTTGGTGTTGTGCTGAATTACAGCCTCTCCTCTCTAATGAGAACTGGGGATGAGCATCCCGGGCTGACTCATGCCCTCTCCCGCTCTTACTCTCATTTTTTACAGACAGTATAATTACTTTTCTACACATTTTTTTTTCTCTTATATAAACAGTCTTTTTCTTCTTTGGTTGCTTACTTTTTTTTTTCGCGTTCTCTTTTGAAATCCTCACGCTCCACTCAGACATATTTTAAACAGTGCTA
Organism: Rhamphochromis sp. 'chilingali'; assembly: GCF_963969265.1. Taxonomy (NCBI): domain Eukaryota; kingdom Metazoa; phylum Chordata; class Actinopteri; order Cichliformes; family Cichlidae; genus Rhamphochromis; species Rhamphochromis sp. 'chilingali'. Next base: position 15,397,547 of record NC_137935.1, read on the forward strand.
ATGGAAAATTAAGCCAAAGGTCATTTAGATGTAGTGTTTGCTGTGATTGTTCTCACCAGTTGCTGTATTGGATATGCATTTTAGTGTGTCTCCCCCACTCTCTGTGCTGGATGTATTTGAGTATGTGTGTGATATGGTTTTTGAAGCTAGTGGGTGAGAGTTGCACAATGCATCAGACAGTCCTTAAAGTGAGACAAACACTGACAACATGCTAACCTTGACCTGGCTCTCTAATGCACAAACACTTCAACATCACATTGTTAGTCAGACATAGAGATGTGGCTGTTTCATTGCTCTGCAGTTAGCCACAAGTAAATGTTCCTTTTGAATGTGGAAATGAACGTGCATTTAGCCAAACCAAACCATGTGATCACATTCATTTCGCGTAGCATTCAGTGAATTGCGTTAGTTAAGATTAGAAGTAAGCACTAACATCTTTGTTGTTCTGTCACAAAAAGCAATATGAGCAAGTCATTCAAAGCTAACTGTACTTGATCTTACTATATCTATAGTACTGTGAAAATGTCTTGAGTGATCCCTTATTTCTTTATCTTTTGCCTCCAATAAGTCAGACTTTCTTGTAATTTTAAAGCAGTCTTTAGTAGTAGTTCTCCAGGCTTTTAGGTCTTTTAAAGTTTTCCTTTAAACATTGAGGAACTTTTTCTTGTTTGTTTTGGGGGGGGGGGGGTTTCCGCTTTGTCTATTAAGTCACTTAGCACTGGCGTATAATTAATTAAGGTTTTTGTTTTGGGGTTTTTTGTTAAAAGGCACCTAACTTAAGGGATAAACCAGTGTTGTCTACACATAACAAATAACTTAATCAGTTTCAAAAAGTACTTTAGGCACTTTTTTATTATCTGACTGTCATTAAAACTCATAATTTTGAAAGACTTAAAATAATATTTCTGAGGTATATTAGTTATTAACTGAAATATTTGCATAACTCAGTATGTGCAGTGTGTTCTCAAAAAGAGAAGTGGCAGAAGAAAAACTGTCTACAGCAGATGAACACCTCAAAGTAATGAAGAGAAGTACAAAAAAGTCCTGCAAAGACCTGACACAGGACCTGAAAGGTAGATCTGACCTTTTGATTTATCTACTGTTCACTGAAGCCTCATCAGAAATGGTCTCAGAGGACAGGTGGCTTTCAAGAAGCCATTCATAAGGAAGAGAAGAGTTAGAAAAGAATGAGGTATGCCAAATTACATAAGAACTGGACTTAAAATAAATGGCTACAGGTTTTATGGGGTGATGAGTCCAAATTTGTCATTTTTGGTTAAAACTGGTGTCAGTATGTACAGAGGTGGGCAGGAGAGAGGAGCAACAGGTAGTGCCTCCATTTGTAAAACACAGTGAAGGCTCGGTCATGTTTTGTAGCTGGATCTCAGCCAGTGGTAATAGAGGTATTATCAACATTGCCCAAATTATGAACACAGAAAAACACAGTCATACTCTGATCCACCATGAAGTACCATCTGGAAAGCATCTGATTGGCATGTTTCATCATGACAGCCATCCCAAATACACTGCCAGTGCAGTAAAAGCGTACCTTGATTGAAAAACACACAGTGGAACACTATTAGTCATGGATTGGCCTTCTCAGAGCCCAGATCTTAACATTATTGATGCAGTGTGGGATCATCTTGACAGAGAACAGAGCAGAGGACAGCCAACATCTAAAGAAGAGCTTTGAACGTCCATCAAGAGGCCTGGAGAAATATTCCTGAAGATTATTTAAAGAAATAATAAGAAAGCTGCACAAGAGAGTTCAGGCTGTTTTGAAGAACAAAAGTGGTCATACCGAATGTCAAAATATGAAGAAATGGGGAGTGGCTCAAGACTTTTCCACAGTACTGTGTGTCTATAAATCAATGTTTTCCATAGTTAACAGCCCACCTGATTAAGTAAAGGGAATTATGTGGAAAAAATTATGACATGCTTGTGCTGATCAAAGCAAAATATCACATACACTCCCTAGATACTGAAGCTTGGGTCTATAGGTCGATTCCTGGAGAAAGCCTTGGACCGTCCCACTGAAAAGGCTGTCAGCCTCGCCATCAAGAATCTCACAGAACTGGTAAGAAAGTAACTAAAAGGGTTTTTAAGAGATTGTTACGAATCAGAGTATCAATTGCATGCTGGGCTGTGACCAAAGATTACATAATATACTAGTAACTTAATATATTAGTAACTAACTAAAAAGCCCTTACAAATTCAGTAACTTGTGTTGCAGCAGCAAACTGAGAAATTAGTATTTACCCAGATAAAAATGAGCTTTCAGGCTAATGAGGTTAAACTTGTTAAAATAAAATAAAATTGTGGGATAGTTATTATGCACATGTTTCTGAATGCCCTTTCTTATGGATATGATGACATTGTTTTGTCAGAACGCCCTGGACCAAAGAGAGAATCTTACAGCATTGGGTTTCCACCTGGCTCGCCTGCCTGTGGAACCTCACATTGGCAAGCTCATCCTGTTTGGAGCTCTGTTGGGCTGCCTTGAACCTGTACTCACTATTGCTGCTTCCCTCAGCTTCAAAGACCCTTTTTTCATACCCCTGGTAGGTAGAGCTGAGTTCACAGACAGCTTATGAAAGCTTACGCTGTATACTATCTTTGAATTTGTGTGTGTGTGCATTTTTTTTTTTTTTTTTTTTACGTATCTGTTTGTCTTAGGGTAAAGAGAAGATGGCAGACATGAGGCGGAAGGCCCTCTCTAGAAACTCGAAGAGTGACCACCTCACTATTGTCAATGCTTTCCAGGTAGAACAGCCCACATGGGTGACTCCTGATTTTGTACTCACAGATGTCTGCTGTATGAATTGATCCTATCTTAATTTATCATGCATTGATTTACCCAGGGCTGGGAGGATGCAAAGCAGCGTGGAGGCAGGTATGAAAGGGAATACTGCTGGGACAACTTCCTGTCTGCCAACACACTCCAGGTGAGTCGGGATGATTCTGCGTGACTATATTTTAAATATGGACTTCTTTCTGTGAAGTCAAAGGTGTGCTGTATTATTAGAAGCAACTTGTCCTTTCATCATTCAGATGCTGCAAAACATGAAGGGTCAGTTTGCCGAACATCTCATGCATGCAGGCTTTGTCAGCAGCAACGATCCCAAAGACCCCAAATCTAATGTCAACTCGGGTAAGTAAGAAGTTTTTCTGTTTGTTTGTTGTTTTTTAACTGGTCATGATATCTGGGCTGTGAAGCAGTAGCAAAGTATGATATGAAGCATTTAAGTTTAATATTTTCTTTTTCATTTGTTCTTTATCTGTCACTTTTTTTCCCCTCAGGCAATGAAAAATTAATCAAGGCAGTGATTGTAGCAGGTCTGTACCCTAAGGTGGCCATGATCAGACCATCTCACAGCAAAAAGAGGCCAGGGTAAGTTTGCTAATCCAAAGGAGGAGATGAGCAATGACAGACAGGAAAGGGCTGCACAGGCCAAGATAGAGAGGTGCACAATCAGTCTTATTGATCTCCAGAGAGAAAAATAGCCTTCACACTGCAATATCTCATCATACGTCCTGGTAAGAGTGCTCTGTAAGGGCACTGTGACAATTACCCCAGGCTGTGCAGAGGCCACGTTTGGATGATTGTCAAAAACAAAGGCACTTTTGCAGCTCAAGATCAATGCAGTCATCATAAAATTGCCCAAAGGCAGCTGTCATAAGCGGTGGCTGTGACCTGCGTGCAAAAGACAGACACGCACAACAGGGGCACAGACTCTTTCACAGCAGGCTGTCACTTTTATTGTTTATCTCGTTGACAGCTTTAGACCTAGGTGCACAGTCATTTCCCAGGGTCATTTCCTTTGTATAAGTAATTCGTAACACCAAGCAAGTTTTTAAATGTTTATGTCCGCACCACGGCTCTCCACTTAATGAATTCAGTGCTTGATTAAGCGCTTGCAACAGAATACAAAGTGGTGTACGTTGAGCTGCAAAAGAGAGACGGGCTATTTGTCTGACGCTTAAGGCACTTTGTGTAAATAGCAGAATCCATTTTCTTTTTTTTTTCTGGATTATATTGAAAACAAAGTAATCTGTATATAATCTCCTCTCTCTTATGGGTTAAGTGCATAACAGAAGGTTAGAACTTGTTCCCTGTAGTGAAACAGTTGGTTTTCTTTGGCCAACATACTGGTGTGTGGAACACAGTGTTACTTTCAGCATTCTGCATACGTTGGATTAAAAAGCCAAAAAACACCTGATAGAATTTAGCTCTTGAACAGCTAAATTCTGAGTTATTTTAGCAAAAATTATACTATATTACTTTTTCCTGGCAACCCAAACAAGCCAACAAGCAAGCGATACACGACTCTCCACTAATTTTAGAAAATTAGTGTTTTTCTAATTGTACTCTCATTAACTTTAACATTTGACATACTATCTGAGGCTGGTAGAGTTTGAGGTGGAGGAGTTTGATTTTTTTTTTTTCACTTCCTCTGTGCATTGCAAGGTCATGTGCATGACCTTGGGGTGAGTTTGTCAGGGCGTATAACATGTCTCGAATATTTTCCACTGAATAATTTACTGTGGAATGCTGGACTCTTAGATCATTGCTGATTTCTTTCCACCGTTTTATTGTTTTAACACAGACCAACAAACTGCAAACACTTATGTAGCGGTGTTCACACTTAATGATCAGTTAATCAGTCACATTTGATTAGGAGTACCTGGCTCCTACTTGCCTCCTTAATTCTTATAGAAATACTTAGGTTTTGACACACTAGTCCTTGGTATTCCACTGCTCATCTCTGCCTCAGAGATCACACCAGATTGTAGTGTTTGCATATAATCGTTATTTTTATCCAAACTTTTTGAATAATTTGTCTATAAAAATGTAATCAAAAGGGGGGGGGGGGTGTTCATAACTGTTGCAATTTCTTATTTTTTAAATTGTCTCCAATCTGAGATAAATTGTCTTTTTTTCATCATTTATTAAGATGACAATTTTAATAAAAAATATGTTGTAAAGTATGAAGAATGTGAATATTCCCAGCTCTATAAAACACACAGACTCACTCACATCTGATCTTTTGCAGTGTCAAAGTGTACACTCAGGCTGACGGAAAAGTGTGTATCCACCCAAAATCTGTCAATGCCGAAGAGACGGAATTCAACTATACTTGGCTTATCTATCACCTAAAGATGAGAACAAGTAGTGTGAGTATCTTACATGGTGGAGTAATCTATCTCTCCTAGTAAATGTTATATTGTTCTGTAAATGTTATTTATTTATTTTTACATTTGAGTCTGTGTTGCTTTGTGTCTTCTTGAGTTTGCATGTGTCCCTCGAATGGTGCATATGAGTGGAAAAGAGGGCCAGTGGTTAAAGGTTGGCAGTGGTGCCACACCAGCTTTGCACTTAATGAATATTTGATTAAAACACTGCCTTTCAAGTCCCTCTCAAAGGCTCTTGTGCTTCAAAGCTTCCAGATACAATGTAGTAGTTGGTGGTGGGGTGCAAAACAGTCAGTGCTGTTTGCTGACTGCTGCCTTTTTCTATATTCTCTCTTTTTTTTTCTTTCTTCCCCTCTTCACACCCGTTTCCCCTCCCTTGCATCTCTTTGTCTTTGTTCTTTCTGTGCTCTCTTTTTGTGAATGTTTCTATTCTGCAGGAAAACACCTTTTATGTCCTCTCTGATGGCCGCCTGTGCTTTTTGTCTTTAAGGGAAAATAAATGATTTGCTGCATTTCACTGTCATTATTGTTGCCATTAAATGATTTTTTTTTTCTTGTCGCATGTAAGTGGTTTTGAGCACAATGACATGGTAAAAATAAGGTATTCTGAGAGTGCGAGATTTTCAAGGTTATTTGTTTACCCTGAGAAGAAAGCAGAAGTCCAGGGCTGTAGATAGGACAAAAAAGAATAAAACTGAAGGATGACGTCCAGACTTTATCTTCTCTGACGCACTTGCCCTCGGTGAGACATAACATTACACATTCATGGAGTAAATGCAGTCGTCTCTGCTGTCTCCTCGCTTTTTTTCTCTTTTTCTTCTCTCTTCTCTCTCCATCTTTTTCTACTTCTCCCTTTTAATACTATGGTCTTCAACCTTCAAAGCTGAAATAGTTTTTGTTTGCTGTTTATCCCGCGTCTTTGACTTTTGACCTGAGAGCAAAGGAGTTTTTTGTTAGTGTGTACCCACAGAGTGATTTATAGTGCACCTATATATGACACCTTTTTCTGCCAGCAGTCTTTAGAATTTAACTATAAATAACTAAAAAAATAATAATTTGCATTATCATTAGTAGGAATGGGTATCGTTTAGGTTTTATCCGATACCGGTGCCAAACCGGTACTTTTGAAACGGTGCCGGTGCTTAAACAGTGCTCGAACCGATGCTTAAAGAATAGAGAACACAAACTTTGTCCAAAAACCTCTCATGTTTTTATTTTTAGAAGTCTCTTTTTTTTCTGCAAAATGATAACCAAGTTAGCCTTTTCTGTTGATACAGCATACCTCCTTTGGTTGGAACCAGTGCTTAAACAACGGAAAACACAAACTTTGTCCAAAAACCCCTCATGTTTAGCTGTTTTTTGTTTTGTTTTGTTTTTTTGTAAAAAGATAACAATTTTAGCCTTTTTTGCAGCTATAGGGCATATATAGTATCACTCTATCAAACATTTTTTAATCTGTAGCTCTGCTCTAAAAGAACGTACGTACCTGGGCTCGCCTACTATCCTTGGAAAGGTAAAATGATTGGCTAGAATCCAAAGTGTGTGACATCTCAGGAAACAAAAAGCACCGAAATGTGCGCTGCTTTTCGGTCTGGTTACTAACGTTTATGTCAGAACCGGTGCCGTAATGGCACCGGATACCGGTACCCATCCCTAATCATTAATCAGTCTCCTTCAAACACAGAAGAAAAATGGATGAGGTGTAATACATAAGTTAAAGTCACAGATTGGTCAAGATGACATTTCTCTTGAAACACATTTCAAACTCCACAGCCTCTCCTTACTAATGGGACACTTTCAGCCCACACCACAGAATAGCTGTCAGGCAGGGTGTGCCGTAATGATGCTGCTCTCTGTCACCAAATGTGTTGACGTGTTTGTTGTAATGGCCCTGTCGTCGCGCGTTACTGATATCTCTGTGCTCCCTCAGATCTTTCTATACGACTGCACTGAGGTGTCACCATTCTCACTGCTGTTCTTTGGAGGAGACATTACCATCCAAAAAGACGAGGACCAGGAAACCATCGCAGTGGACCAGTGGATTGTCTTTAGATCCCCTGCACGCATTGCTCACCTTGTTAAGGTAAACGACACACACATGCACATCAACAACACATCTGTCTTTTTGAAATTTCTTTTGTATTAATCTCTCCTTCCTGTCTGTCCTGCAGAGTTTAAAGAAAGAGCTGGATTCTCTGCTGCAGGACAAAATTTGTAATCCTGCTCCTGTAGACTGGCAAAACCGTCAATCCAAAGACTGTGCTGTGATCACAGCCATCATAGACCTCATCACGACCCAGGAGAAGCCCACAGGCAGCAGTAGGGGCTATGGCAGAACGTGGGCTTCGGCCCCAAGAGGAGAGCATGTTTACTTCAATGACGAAGATGATGACGATGATTAAAAGTGGATAGAGATTTGGCTGTCTCTGAAAAGAAGATGCCATGAAGTTACTGCCTGCGTCCTTGGACACAGGGTCTAGTTGGATTATTTATGATAACCAGCTGGCCTTCTTGATGGTTCTGCTTGATTGAAATTTTGCTGCTCCTGAAGGCCAAATACAGGCCACTGCTATTAAAAAGAAAGGCAAAAAAAAGGCCTGCATTTGATTCCCATAATTTTTTTTTCACCTCTTAGATCAAAGGACCAGTCTTTCTCTGAATTCTTTCTGTAACTTTATCTTGTTAGTGAACCTCTTGTTTGGATAAGTTTATTTTCACCTGTTGCCACAGGCCTGTGCAATAAAGAGAAGGTGTACCATCATGCGGCTTAACTTCATCCGCCTTGCCGGGCTGAGATGTGGAAAATCTCAAATATTGCTGGTTTTACGATGAGAGAACATAATTTGTTCTGAGCTTTAAGATCATCTGGGTAATATGATATTTCACACCCTCGATTTAATAGCTCCAATCTGAGAAAGGTGCAAATGTCCAGAGGATTTATCTGATTATCCTTCATTAAATGTTCAGAAAGAATGTAATTTATTGTCCCAAGTTTTATTCCTAGAGTGGTCTCTGCTGATGTGTAAAAAAAAAAAAGAAAAAGAAAAAAGTCATTGATCAGACTAAATGATGGGCAATTCAGCTTTTATTAGGAGTTGCTGATTAAAAATATAGAAGGCTGAATAATCAAGTTGCTTCAATATAATCTGTATTTACGAAAACATACATTACACATTTTAAGCCGTTTTACATATTTACATGTACAAAGGTAATTTACACTAGATACAAGAGAGGAAATGACTTAAACAAGACCGGCTCCTGCTTATGTGTGTGGTGCCAAAGCTAATGTTCCCTGAGAGCAAATGCAAAGCTGTTCTCTTTGAAAGTCTGGATACTTGTGTCCTTCCTCATGGCAGCACTGCCGACCGCCATAGCTTGGTTCGTGTGGCTCAACAGTTATGGTTGTCATTTGGACTGAGTCCAGAGCAGTTGGCTTGATAGATGGTGTTATCTTCATCCTTTGACCAAGTCATTTTTCTTCTTTAGCTGGGCAACACTAAAAAGATGACTCATGCTGGGCAATACCATTAAGAGCAGGGCTGTTCTCTATCTTCCGATCTTGCCATCAGCACACAAAATTAATTTTACCATCCTTCTATAACACAATAAATATGAAGGGGTGGGAGGGTGTACACCCAATATCAGTGCCAGTCCACGCCATTAAAGCCACCTGTCTAATACTGTGTTATACCACATACTTAAACTACTCTTTGGGCAGTTTAAGTATGTGTCAAAGCAACACCTATATGAATGCCACAGACAGCTCAAGATGATTTTAAAGTTGTAGCTGGCTGCTGCATATACCTGTGTCTGAGACCGATCTTGTGTATTTGTGCTTGTAAAATATTTCAAACAATCAGAATCATTGAGTGAATGGAGCGTCTAATAATATTTGTGACATGAATGAATCATTGATTCATGATGGTGGCATTAACAGGAGACAAGAGGGTAGACAGACTACCTTCTGTTATGCACTTAACCCATAAGAGAGAGGAGATTATATACAGATTACTTTGTTTTCAATATAATTCAGAAAAAAAAAGAAAATGGATTCTGCTATTTACACAAAGTGCCTTAAGCTTCAGACAAATAGCCCGTCTCTCTTTTGCAGCTCAACGTACACCACTTTGTATTCTGTTGCAAATATTGTCATAGTTTCACATGCCATCAGAGGCTGATTAAACACTCACAGGAGTTTCCACATTAACCCACACACTTTACATAAGCTGCCAATCACACCCTCCTTCCTTATTATCACTTTCACAATCAACAAGATGCTGGCAAAGCTTCAATCACATGGCCTGAGAAGCCTCATTAACAGAGCGCATGCCAGGCTGTTGTTAGTTTCACACAATTTAGCCTGTTTTACCTCTTACAGTATTACTGTACTCTCATTTTAATTGCACATTATAAAGCGTATTCTTTGTAAATGAACAACAACAACAAAAAAGCATTTACAAATTTCATACCAGCTATTGCTGTGTGGTAGGGTGCTAAAAAAGCAGTGACTTTGGCTGTGGGTGTGAAGTTTTACTAACCAGGCTAGGGAATTAATCAGTGTGACAGATCCCACTGTCAAAATGTCCCACCTGCACAGAGACAAATCAGTTATTAGGGAAATCCGTCTTCCACGTGTTTGTTTTTAGTCTTTCCTTTGAAACTTAGACAGTGTGGCTGATATTTATTGATGATTGTGGCTCCATCTTTATTCCACTGTGAGGGCCTAGCAGCCGCAAGGCTCTCATAGATGTCCAGTTGTCCCCTGGAGACAGGTCAGTGGTATGGTTATTGAACTCATTCGTCTGAGTTCAGTGCTTAAAAAGGCAGGTCACTGGTGTGTTGAGGGTTCACTAATGGCCAGGGAAAAGCCCCATGTAGGTTAAGCAGTCTGCTCATCGTCCTGTCACACATTAGTCTCAAGGCCCTGCAGGCGGTCCATTCTCTGCATGTTGCGTTCAATAGTGGCCTGGCATGTAATTGGTTCAGCACACTCGCTTAGAAACCATCCCCTCTCTCCATCACGCAGCCGCTCGCCTTCGTACCAGCCTAAGAAGAGAAACTGGCTTTAAATGAAAACAGAAGAATGTGTTGTGTGGTACTTTATGCTTTTACTGGCTCTTCTTTTTTGGTTCTGTCTGTTATTTAATGTGAAAAAGGCTTCCATGTGTTTGCACAGATGTGAAACCACATCTTCAAACAGGTATCAGATCCATTATGTGGAAAAAGTAAATGCAGACTTTGAAAGAGAGATGGAGAGTATGTAAAAGTAAATGATGAAAGGAAACCGTTGAAACAGGAAGGTGGAAAATGAGAGGAATATTAAAGAGTATGAGTGAGGATATATGAAGATATGAGGGAGGCAGAGAGAGCTGACATACCATCTTCTACAGTCTGCCAGACAAGCACCACATCAGCCACCTGCAGAGACAACTCGTCTGGCTGCCTGGCGGTGTAAGTTCTGATCATCTCCACCTGCATGAGATCTGAAAGAGCACATCTGAATCATTTTAGAGAAGTCACACTGGCACTTTAAATATCTTTTGACAGGCTAATTTCAACCAACTCAGCATGAGGAAACTGTTTCAACTCATAACCACAAGGTGGCGCAACAGGCTAAATAGAGAAGTCAGGACAGAGCGTCCATGTGAATTATGTGTTGTGGAAACTCACTGGTTCGGTCCTGAGTCTTCTTATTGTTGTCATTATTGTTCAGAGCACTGATCCACCGAGCACGCTCATTCCTGAAAGAAAACGTAATGGCACATGAGGAACTATTAAAGGACTTTATAGTGTTCCCAAAGTTTAATAACACCACAACTCTCAAAATTTTGCTCTACTATGGGAGTTCCTCGCTGCTTTAATTTCAGTCGAAGATGCTTTATTGTTCAGATTTTGTATCATAGATACAAAGGGCGGTCAGAATCAACTTAAAGAAAATAAAATGAGGTGGAGTTGCACGCAAACAGCTTTACAGGCTAGTGTGAGCCGCACAGGAAGCTTAGTGTTCCCTCGCTATCCTCTGTCCCGTGTTATTGAGAGGGCACAGAGGTGTGTTTTGTAGTCAGAGGGAACTGAAGGGAACAAGCACAAAGGCTTGTTCTCAGAAAAGAACTGCCCTGCTTTGCTTTGCTTTTTTTCTTTCTTGTTTGAGTTTCACAGCGAGGAAAAGTGGGCGGAGTTGCACAGATCAGGTTCCATGAAAATCCACCTCTCATTTCACCTGTTCTAAAGGATTTGGAAAGGGAGAGAGGATGAGATAAAGAAGCCTACGGAAATGAACCTGCGGGGGTTTGCTGAGGCCCTCTGTGACTCAGCACTGCTGGCCCTGGATCTTGCAGATGAGAACAAAATGCACAATTGTATGGACCCTCTTCACAGGGGCCTCAAACGGGACGTGAAGAGACGAAGCCCATGAGTCAGACATCATTACTGCATTTCAATCTGTTCTGGTTCTTTTCAGGGGGGAAATATCTTGGCCATGTCAACAACTAACTTGACAATGATATAGGTCAGTAGAGATTGGATAACAATTACTTTTAATAAAATCGTGAAATTAAGAGAACGGGGCGTACCCACACTGCAATATCAATGCCTGTCACACGGTGTGACCTTTGGATTTGGTGGATACATTTCATAACGATCAACTGTTGAACCAATCACCTCTCTTTATCACCTGTCGGTGTGCTTGAAAGCAACCCTGCATTTTTGTCACTTGATGGCCTTTTTAAAAATAGGACAGAGTTTTGCCTTTGTTCATTTCTGTGCTAAAGATGCAGGTTCTTTACATTCATTCGAGCTGCTCTGTGGGGAAAGACAGCTGTTAGTTGTTGCTTCTGACAGCTGGAGGTGCATGCCAGATACAGATACATGTGTGCAAACAATCACAGCAAGTCACCTCGCACTAAAGCTGCTGAGATGCCTGTTTGAACCCACTTTCATTTATGGGTTCAAATATAACAAGCACAGGCTCTAGGCGAGCATCATAAATCCAGAGGACTTTGTTTCACTCCTTTTCCATTGTAAAATGTCTTTACATATTACAGATAAGAAGAAATGACTGCCTCTTTCTAATCTTCCATCCCCTGACAACTTCAGCAGCACGCTACTGCTTTTCATCTTTACATCTTCTTTCCTTCCTGTCAGTTTGTTTACTCCGATCGCTCCTGTTCCCACCCTTAACTGACAGTATTTGGGTACAATTCCTACTTCTCAGACTGAAACGCGGCATATCTCAGCACGGAGCAACGCAGCCAGGGAATTTCCCAAACCAAGGGGAACAATCTGCAACTACTTTTTTTTTCTTCATTATTATCACTTAAAATGAAAGTAGAAAGAGTAAGAAAACCAGAGTGCAACAGGAATACAGTCTCTCTGGTAGAGACCGTCACATAATCTCTGCTGCTTTGTGTTGTAGCTGCATATCTGACAAGCAGAACTGTTTTGCTGCAGACCTCTGTAGCGTCTCTGTTTCACTAATAGAGAAGAGCTATTCACTGACGACGAGACACAGCATCAAGGTCATGGGAAAGACACGTTGACATGAGCACAGCAAACAAAAGGATACACAGAAAAGAAAAGAAAAGAAAAGGAAGAGGGCACAGACAGAGAAGAGGAGAATCATAAACACTGCCACAGACAGCAAAACAAGCCACACTGAGGTCCCTGTGCCATCTCAAATCCAGCTGTCTGTGTGAATTCCTGATGCATTACATCGCTGCTAAGGTTAGAGGTCATTGTGTTGTATGTAAGCTTCTTAGACCTTGCACAAAATACTCAAATTAAACTAAGGCATCAGCTTAAAAGGTCGGCAGGTAGAGAAAAAATGAACTGAAAGCAGAAATAACCACACTGACAATAACAGTCCATTTCCACAGTTTCATTTCAACAAAAACAGACCTGCCTCGAGTCAGAATGTGTGGAATTTCCCTTTGGAATATGGAGAATATAGAGAAGGGTTTTTTCTTTTTGTTTTTTTTAATGTTTGTATATTTGTGTTAACACTCATTAACAGATAAATCATGCACAGACCTGCATTTTGTCATTAGCACTTTTGTGACAGTGACAGGAAAAGCAAATCAAGTCCCTGCCCCACCCTATCCAGTTAGCAGCTGCATGTCTAGGCTTTCACTTTGGAAAGATTAAAAAACATGATTGGGACCAACCTCATCCAATACGTGTAAACGATGTATGAAAATTATTTGATTGCACTGCCTCTTTAAGAAACTGCCTCGTACCTTGCTAATTATTGTATAATATTTCATTATGTCAGTCATGTGAGTGAGAGCCACAAAAGAAAAATGTACACATCGACCTGTTTTAGTGTTTGCATTCAATCTGCTCAAAAGATGGTGACTTATGTTGGAAGATGTCATTTTCATAGTGGTTGTTTTATTTTGATACTGTGGCATAATATTGTGTGTAATATTAGGACATTTAGTCAGCTATGATGGAGGGAACAAATGTTTAAACTGAACAAAAATGCTTTTTGGGGCTCTTCCTGTGCTGCTTTGTATCCAGTATGAAATGAATAGTGGATGCTTCATCTTTTCTTATTGCATTCACAGGCTGCACAAACTGGCATGCAGGCTACTCGATGAGAACCTAAAACTGTTTTTTGTCATGCAAATAATGTCAGAATTTTATTTAAATGGAACATTTTCACAATTTTACGTCATTTAACCGAGTCTTATAGATAAACTAGTACTTTCAAAAAGTTTCTGCATTACTGTTCACCAAAATGAAGATCAAGTCACCCGGGTGAACAGAATTATCGAACAATATTTTATGGACTTGTGTTTAAAATTTTTATAAAAGTGGTTAAGTTTATATTCTGAGATCCTGTAGTCATGTTAATGTCCACTGTGACACCAGTTTCCGAGGCCCAGCATCTATTTATCTGTCTTATTTGCTTCATTTAGCTCGTAAACAGGCTGGCTAATGAAACAACACTGTGTGTCAGGCTGGGTTAAATCGCCAAATTGGGATGAATGAATGGAGGAAAAGGAATTTATCCACTGATTTAAAAACAAAACAAAGCGAAGACATTGGCTGCTGTTGAAGTGATGAGACAGGACGGTGAGGAAGAATCGGGAAGAGTTAAGTTGCAGGCAGGGGGAAGGATAGTCGTGGGAAAAAGCCTGCTTGGCAGTGGATTGTTGCTAGGCAACAACTTCAACAATGACTAGAAACCACTGTAACAATGGACAGTTGCCAGAGTGCCCCCCCCCCCCCACCTCTCTTCTTAGCTCATTCAGGACTACAGTGAGTGAAGCGCTGACCCTCCACATACATACCCACACATCTCATCATCTGAGCCAAGGGCCCCAAATACATCAAAAAGGGAGTCTAGGGGGTTTCCGCAACAAGCTATACTACATAGAGGAGGCACTCAGATTGGGTGGGGGATCACAATTATGCATGCCAGAGTAGTAGGTCAAGGCATCAGCAGGCGGTGCATTTAAGGAAGTCCACTGAATCTGCCTCCCGTGCATTCACACATAGTACTATTACATAATACTACTGCAGATACTTTGCCAGGTTTTTGCACTTAGTAAAAGTGCAGAAACAAATCATTTAAAATGAAGGCTTTTGTTTTAATGACGTACTGTGTGAGGTGTCGTGTTTTGGAAACAGTCGTTTTTATTACCCAATAATCTGTTGAATATTTTCTTCATTAATCACATCATGTTTAGTCTGCAAAACGATGAGCCGAGTTAACAAGTTTGTGCTCATTTGGAGATTATTCTCAAAATAGCATTTCAAGTTTAAAGTCATTACAGTTGCTGCTGTACGTACAAAACTCCTTCTGTAGATGGAGTTGGTAAAATATGTCGACCAACTTTTCAAAACATATATCCTCTTGACTCCATGAGGATATAAAAAAATAAAAATTAAAAACTCAGTATCGTTGCATCTGTCCACTGCCAGCCATTTTATTTTGCACTTCCAAATTTGTGTTGTTTTTCCTGCTGACTTGATGCAGCTTTCTGCACCATATCTCCAACGTCCTTACACTTATCACCACACTGTGTTTATGTGCTTAAAGAGAAATTATTTCCTCGTTACTAAAACTGGTTTATGAAGCACTGATTTCAGTAACTACTCTAAACGAGGCATTTTGTAGAGAGTTTAAGCTTTGGGAGTTGTTTGACTTGAAACGACCACTTTAATCTCCATATTTCAACTTTATTCTGAAACTGATCGATGTGTTTTTCTTAATTTGGCACTATTACCTCTTCTTAGACATTTGCCTCCCATACAATAATTAATAAAGGCTCAAACTATCACTGAAACTAACAGAGACTAAGCTAAAACTAAACATTTTGAAACAGTAAAAAATTAACTGAAACAAGCAAAGTTACTCTGGAAAAACTGAAATTAAAGTGAAAGCAAAAAGTCAAAAGGAAATAAAATAAAACCAGACCGGTCTCTCACATATGGATGCTTAAAGCACTTGTCATTTTAAAATTCGCTTGGTTAATGTTTTGCCGATAACAGTCATTATGAATTACTTTTAAGAACCTAAACCAATGTTTGGTGGGGAAACAGGCTCCTGGTAGACAAATTTTTGACTTGCAACTGCCACCCCCCAAACCTCTTAATGAGGACTTTAGAGAGAATTGTTATCGCTCTGCTTCTAAGATTACAGCCGGTACGTCAGTGACACCTTGTGTGCATGCCTCTGACGCAAGAGGTGTCGGCAGTTCGGCAGAATCTGCTACCCTGAGCTGAGAATGGTATTAGGGTGGGGTTGTAACTTTAGAAATAACCAAAAAACACTCATCCAGTGTGAAAACAGATTCATTTTCTGTAGGTCATCTAACCCTGGAACTTTAAACCCTCGCACTTATTTGCCTGTACTGGCCAACTTCCATCAGGACTGAAAAATAACTATTAATCTTTTGAATGCTTGACTTGATGGCTTGCTGTAAGGTATCCATGTTTAGTTATTGCTGACTAAATCCAGGTTTAAACATGTAGTATTTTTATCAATAAAATGTAATTGCACACCTGTAGTCACCAAAACAAGGCAATAATATTATAAACAGTAAATGGTACAAGTCGAAAGACATTTTTAAGGTTGCAATTTGCAGTGTAGACGTGCCATATACACAGCCTACACAGAGAAACCACAGCTTCTGTAAAGGCAACAGACAGGGAGGTTCTCTAACTACACAGGAATGAGGGGGAACCGGCCCCGTACATATGAAAACACTCCTTACAGTATCAAACCACAGCAACAAGATGCGTGCGCAAACGCCTGTGCATTCATCGAAGTGCGCATGTGTGCATAAGCTGCAGCTCCCAGTACTCAAAAGAACAAATAAACCTTGCAGGAAGCCCAGTGCATAGCTGATCCCTTTTGTTTGTGTGGGTTATACAAGCAGCCTTTAAATATTTTTGTTGTACTAAGACACAGAATCCAAAGCTCCAGCTACACTGACTGTATTTGTGAGTAAATATTTAAGTGGCACATGCGACAAATTTCTGAACCAACCCCTTAGACTATAAATAAAGAGAGCCGCTTCTATTTAGAATACATGATTGTTTTGTTGACTTTATTCCAACCCAATCATCTGATACAGCCGGTCTGTTTCAGAGTACAACTCCAGACAGTACGACTGTATAATGGAACAGCAGACTTTATTTAACAGTGCGCCCATCTCTTCCTTAAGTAACAAAATATCCCTGTGACTTGTAATGGTGCAAAAAGAGACTATAAAATAAGAACCATGAATCTTCTTTGCTTGAAGTTAAAAGGTGTATTGGAGCACATACAGAAAAGATAAGGGAGCAGAAATTTGATCCAAGCTCCCTCGCAGAGAAGAGTAGACATGCTGGTCTTAAAATTTTAAGAGATTGAGCCTTATTGTGTGGTTCAAAGTGAAATCACACGACTACTCTAGTTTCCCAAAATGATGATAGAATACACATGAGTGTTTTAATGAGAGTCAAAAATGACTCATAGTTCCTTATCGCCATGCCTCATAAATCTGTGACAAGTGAAATGCAAGTGAAACGAAAACAGCACATTTAAGAGGGACAAAGGTTACAAAAAAAAAGCACTTACAGCAACTCTGTTCCAACGATCATGGTCACCTTGTCACCAGAGCAGTTGCTAGGGAAACTCAGTCGAAAGAGGTGGTTGGCGCCAGCTTGCCGTGAGCTCAGCATGCTGGTGGTGCTTCTGATCGGTGACCGGTTGAAATCGCTGGGTTGACAAAAATCCACACTGATCTGATTCCTCAGAGCGTAGTCTATGACAGTGTAACTGTCCTCACTGACAAGAAAGACAACAAAGTGATCATTGCATGAAAATTCAGTGTACTTAGTCCACATCACTTACAAAGCAAGCCATACAATTCTATGAATCATGAAGTGGGAAAGACTGTACTATGGTATTTAATGAAGAAAATGTTCAATTATCCCTCAGATTTGGTTCCAATCAAAAGTCCAAATGTGCAACTGTCTATATATCCTACGACTGCACTCTGTTTTTGCTTGTTTAACTGCATGCCTACATTTCCCACGACTTTTTCAAAAAATCTAGTAGCAGCTGCAGTTGGTCAGAAACATCTGGAGCTGATTGTGAAACACTGCACCCCTGACATGGCACTGAACCTGAAGAGAAAGTGTGTGTGTGTGTGTGTGTGTGTGTATTCATAGTGTTAAGGAGCTGAAGTCCAGCTCATGTTTTATCAACCTGAGACTGAAACAGCAGCCAAGCCGAGAAGCTACTGGACAGCAGCTAGCTTGTGCATTACATAAACTCAAACAGATGCCAGCAGTGAGCACGTCTGACTTATACATGATGTAAAGTGAGTGCCAAAGCCAAGCAGCAGAGGCATGCTCCATGGATTTTCCACACAAAACTCTGAAACTCACGGTTGTGACTTCTTTGAGAATCCAGTCATGGTTGGGAGGCTCACAAGGTTTAACCGACACCTACTCTCCAACTATCACCCACAAGTTAAAACCTTTTTCCCCACTACGTAACACTTCTTGGAAGAGGTAGCTTTAAGAGACACTGCACTGTGTGTCTGTGTATAAGATGGATGTAAGACAAGCACAAATCTAACTGTGACTAGACACTTCTCACAACTTCTTAAAGGAGTTGTTTAAAGGAATAATAATAATAATAATAATATGATACCCACGGGAAATTTGCATTCCTGCAGATTTAGAATGCAATTCGTGTCTATAGAATGGTGTTAGTTAGCTTAGCTTAACAAAAGACTGAAAATGAACTAATAAAAGTCAACTTTTCATGATTACTGGTTAGATTTTTCATACTTGTCAGATATTGAAAAATAAAATGTTCTCTGCTGAGCATTAGAGGTATAATTCGAGTGATTACAAAAGCAGGATAATCATCTACCATTATGTTGAGTTACCCTAAACAGTCCCTTTATCGTTCCAGATTCAAAATGTGCATTTTACCAAAACCTATTTTTAACTATGTAATGTCAGTTTTAACCTCTGTTATCTCCTATGCTCATTGAGGAATGGAGATTATATTTGAGGAAGTCAGACTGCCACTGTTGACAGTGACAGGCCTGCTGCCCTTCACGACTGAAGGAACATGAATTATGTGAATATTTCTGCTTTGCCTGCATTATTATATTATATTATATTATATACTCTATTTATCTAAAAAAAAATGCTTTTCCTGAGCTCTCTGACCTCGACATGCACATTAATTGTCATTTCAACACTTATCCAGGAATGGGGATATGAGCAAATGCAACAAATAGAAGCAGGAAAGTGTTACTGATAAGAGAAAAGTAGGAAAAGGAAGAGAACCCTAGAGGGACAGACAAAGAGTGACAGGATGGAGGCAACAGAGGTGTGTCTGTGTGTGTTTGTGCGTGCGTGCGT
The DNA here is from genome assembly GCF_963969265.1 of Rhamphochromis sp. 'chilingali'. NCBI lineage: Eukaryota > Metazoa > Chordata > Actinopteri > Cichliformes > Cichlidae > Rhamphochromis > Rhamphochromis sp. 'chilingali'. The sequence goes on from NC_137935.1 coordinate 15,416,618, forward strand.
GCTTCAGCAAATTTTCCAGTTATTATAAGATATTTTGAACCCTTTATCGTAAAGCTATATTGTGACAGTTATTTCTCAAGAGGGTCTGGTGCTCTCCATTTAGAGCTATTCTGTGTACGTGTATGAACACATTCCTGTATGTGTGTAATTTTTAAAGAAAAAAAAATTGAGCATCAAAAGCTGATAAAGGCCCACCAAACATTTGTTCCCAGCTGTCTGTAACTTGTAACGTGATCTGGGCATGCCTATGGGCAGAATGGATAACGGAAATAACAAACGTCTTTCAATTCCTACACAGATTTTTTTTTCGTATGTAAGGGTAAAGCCTTTGAATTCCACTCAGCTGACAAACAAGTTAAGCTGCATTTCACTTTATCTTTTTTTTTGGCTGAAAAATTAAATCGATGAATTTAATCACCTAAAACAATCTAAGATAATCTTCAAATGTGACCATTAATTGCAATTAGAGATACTAAAATAGTGTTTGGAATTTGAATCTCTTCAAACACACAAAAATGAAGCGTTAACAAGATAAAACATCAAACACGCCATTAGCATCATTAGCTTTTTGGCTCCTGACTGACCTACAGGTGAAATGCCTGGAATGCCATTGACATCATGACACTGGGAATGCGATGGGTGGGGAAACTGCATGCTTGAGGTTTGAGTTTTTTTGCATGTGTGTCAGATCATTGCCAAATGGCAGATGAATTGAGGTGGGGAATCGCCGTGATATGCTTTGTCAACATGTGGGAGAGAAACGTTAAATTCTTAAACAATTTTATAAAGAAAACCCAAGTTGTGGCTTTCCTTTTCCTGGACACCCACACACACCCCCACACACCCCCACACACCCCCACACACACACACACACACACACACCCACCCTTCTAGTAGCAGGAAAAATTCATTATCACAGCTGTAATAAAGAACAAACAGTTCAAGAAACAAGCAAAACTAATATAAACCTTTAAAGACATGTTGAGATAGAACTCCATGTAAATGGATACGTGCCCACACACAAAATAAGAGTATAATGCTGAAAGCTGAGCCTATGACCCAAAAAAAAAGGAGAATAGACTAGACACAGGCACATACAGCAAAAAACACAAACAAACCATAAGATCAAGAGGAAAAGAATGAGAGAAAAAAAGCAAAAATAAAAAGAATAGATGGAAATCTCAACATGAATTAATGTTTAGATGATGCCCAGCATTTACACAGGAACATGGGGGGGATGAGAACGAAGCCAGCTGGAGTGTTATGTAAGTGTTCCTGCGAGCCAGAGTCCAGCAGAGCAACACTTTACCAGTGCATGACACAAGGCCCAGCCTGACAAAGGGATGGTCCATAGTTTAAAGTCAATAAAACAAGAAGATTGTCTCGTCTCTTCTTAATGGCTATATTGTCCTCTCCATTACAGATTTAGCAGTGGGTGATGTACAAAAACAACTAACTTTTTTCAGATATCATGTTTTATGTGTGGAACTGTACAAATCTAAGATGATTATAAAAATAATAGTGAACATCGGTAAGCACACAGCATACTAAAAACTTACAAACAGCTTAGTTACTTTTGAATACATGGAGTCAAATGACAGGCAAACAGATTTAGCCTTTCTTTCTTCAGATAGCACAGGGTTATATATACACTCTCAAATGGCTCTAAGGTCATGCCTATGCTTTCTCTAGCCTACTGTGTAAGTAAGTGCTTTGGCTCTGACCTTTTCACCCCTTTCTTGTGGTTTTGACAGAATCCTAAAAATGTTAAAGTGAGACAAGACTGAACTTGCAAAATATACCACTCAAACTATAAGTCTTAATTTCAACAGAAAAGGCCATTCTGCCATTATACCTACAAGCGCTTGTGATCTAGGAGTGCCTGGATAGCCTTGTGTGCCCCTGGTGAGCTTTTGTTTGGATTACTGCAGATGGAGTGCAGCAGAGTAGCGTGCCACAGCTGGACTTCAGCGCTCTCCACAGTACAAACCAATATTATAACAGCTTCCCCCATCCAAACGTACGCACACACATAAATACACACTGTGATTCCGGAGCCCTCCCTTTTCCCGAATCCGTCTTCCAAACACAGGCTTGACACCACACACTGCTGGAGTCTGCTGTGGCAGATCAGATTCCCAGAAAAATATCATATGGAACGTTTCTTTTCTTTTATACAGTTCTGAGGAATTCTTAGTCTGCGAGTGGCGGGATTATTACTTCCAGACACTAAGGAGATGGCCGGGAATTTTTGTTTTGGCAAAAACAGACAAGCAGGCGCACGCATGCACACACAAACACACAAATGAAAGTCATATCAAGGATGTCCTCTTTATAGCTTTTCTTTTTCTTTTCTCTTCTCCATGGTATTGCCTAAAACTAGAGGAAATAGGGGAAGAGGAAAGCAGACTCACTGACGGGTCTGACAATAGAGCAGGTTTCACAGCTCCAGGTGATTCATGGCAACAAGACATGTCAAGAGCCAAAAAACCTCTCATAGTGCCAAATAGCAACAGGTTCAGGTATCTGCACCTGATCTACCTAAAAACACACGTGATAATGTTGCCAGGGTGGAAGTGCAGTCTACATCTGCGGTGGCATCAAACTCCTTTAACGGTCTCTAAACCCTGCTACCAACACTTCTCGTGGTTTGCTTTCGGTTTGCACAGAAATATTGTTTTGCTTTGTTTTGTTTTTTTAAACAGGCTCATTTCCCAGGACGAGTTCAAACATGACGACAGAGAAGACAAATCTACACACCCTGCACTCAGGATCTCGGTCACATACAGTGCTCACACGCAGTGAAAACCTGAAGACTTACGGTTAAACTTTCACACTCAACATGCCACGACATGTGAATTATGAGCAGAGCCAGCAGACCAAGCTCAAACTCACACCAAGTAAATCAGATGCAGACCCTCCCATGCATGGCCTGGCAGTTCTCTACAACTTCGACGAGACTCACCTTTTCTTCCTGGTGACAATGAGGACGTCATTGAAGAGGAAGAAATAGACCTGCTGCCGTGATGTTCGCTTGTAAAAGATGTTGTTGTCCACAAATGCAGTCAGTTCCCCTCTTTTTACCATCCACCTGGAGGATGAGACCAGGGGGAAAGGCTAGAGGAGCATAAGAAAGAAAATATGGTGAACAGGGGAAGATGGTGAATCTAATTAATCAAAGAAATTTTAAAATGTCTGTAATGTTGGGGATGAACAGCTGGAGAATGAAAAACGGTTCACTAGGCATCCGTGCGCTCCAAATGTGCCAACAGCAATTTCCCACATGGCTTACGCACACTTAAACCTACCAAACCCCGTGTTTACTGTCGATACTCATGACAATACAGGGGTGAGTTCTTCTTTTTGACAGATACGTGTACATACGTGTTAGCATGCACCACTTGCTAAATATGATCAGCAGATGTGGCCTATTAGCATTAAAACTGACTGTGATACACTTAGCATACAACTCTATACAAAAACATGGTGGGTTAACACTACCACCTCACAGTGAGAGGTACATGAGTCAAACCCAGGCAGAGCTGTTCTGTGTGGAGTTTGTATGTTTTTCACAAGCCTGCACGAATTTTCTCTAGAAACTCCACTTTGTCACGCCATCAAAACACATGTTATGTTAATGAAGCCTAACTGGGACAAGCACACTGTTACAGTTAAGGGTGACAGACTAGCTCTTTCCTCATGTTATTTCCCTGCAGTCTCCCATAACAGGAAAGCCTCAGTGAGATGTGTTATCATTGACCAGTTAGTCTTGTGGTTAGTCAGCCAGGTTTTCTTGAATGTGGTGGAGAACATAGGAGCAGATAATGTCATGGGAGTCTTTCCAGAGGGTTGCCGTTCCCTAACTGCCTTTGAACTCTAGTGATATCGGTGCATACACATCCATCACCAGTATCTGTTTAACCCTAGAACTACTAGGGAGGGTCATTTTGACCCCATGCTGCAACAATAGCAGTAGGAATTTCTTGAAGAAAGTAAGTTGTAAATTTTTCTCAAATTTTTCCACAGTGTGCATCCCTTTACCTCCTCACACCTGAAACCCATTTGACTCAGCTGGTCTGCTGCAGATTTCACCGTTCGCTTACTTGGATTAGTTCTCCACACTCTGTACTCTGCTCCGTTCAGCTAAAGTTGCCGTAATGCTTTTCACAGCCAGCAACTCATCCAGTTGTCCACGGGTCCGTCCTCCACTCTGCCACGGCTCAATAACCATCCCCGACCCATTCAGCTCTGCGATAATTACTTGCCTTTTATCTAACTACAGTTCCCTTTATATTCCTCTAGCAACCTTATCTAGCTAGCTCTAGCAGCCTTCATAACAAAGTGTATGAATGATATGTCTGTTGCTAGGCAACCAAGCCCGAAGCAATTAAAAAAAATGTATCTTTCAGCAGTTGAAGGTATAATTTTTCTAAACTTTTATTTTCTCTTTTATCCAACTTACTTCAGAATTCACTATGTGATGAACAAACCTGTTGTACACGTACAATGACAATAAAGGGCTATTCTATTATTGTCATTTGTTAATCAAAAATATTTTTGCTTGCCAAAAAACTGAAAAAACCCACATACCTTAATCTTGAACTCCAGTTGAGAGTTGATGGTGTACATCATTTCTGTTCTCTCCATCGTCCGAGCTCCTTCATTGCACTTTCTAACCACCTATTAATGCACACACACATAAAATGTGTAAAAACGTCAACATGCAGGCACTCTGCTTGTCATTTCATATCCACATATCAAAATTAAGAGTACAAGAAAGCTAGATTAGCTTTTTTTGCATAGTAATTAATCATTTCCTGTTGTGGCTCACAGTGATACAACAGAACAGGAACTGTTACTCTAGTTTTACAAACTAATTGTCTAAATAATAACCGTACGTCAATAATAATTTTGTTAAATAATTTAACAAAGGTGCAAGCCATTAACATTGAACTTTTGTTTAACAGTGCCCTCACCTTGCTAACTGCTTGTAAAGCCTTCTTACAAGCTTCATATTGCGGTGAGTCTTTGGCTGTCTTCTGACAAATTGTCTGTAAAACATGGATTCACACAGGTTGTATAATTAAAAACACACATTAAAGTCATTAGTTCACAACAACCCACAACAGCTCACTGGACTCATGCACGTCACTCTCAGCAGCCTGATCACATATTGAAGCTGTGGGAAGAAATGAATGGAAACCAAACTTTCTCAGGATCCAAACCCTCCAAATGTAAAAGCATAAACCCAAGAGGTCCCTAAGGAGACAATGACGGAAGGAAGAGAAGAGGGGGATAAAAGCAGAACAAGCGAAAGGAAGAAAGGGAAGCAAAGCAAAAATGGAATAATGCTCTGCCAAAGTAAGCATGAAAGTGAAGAAGAAGAAAAACATTACAAATCAGTTAAGATTATTAAAGAATTATGTAAGGTCAAAGAAAGATCTTTAACACTAGAACAAACCATGTGTTGACTTAACAAGGGCAACACAGATAAACAAACTGTTGTGCAAGAGGCAGTCTTGTAATTCCTAAGCTAGCCCTGCTGTATGTTTTCAGTGCACTTACATCCATGAGCAAGGGAAGGCGAGTGATCCTCTGCATGGGCAGGATAAGGAAGGAGATCATGGGGAGGTTCCTGCAGTCAGGGTGGCCCTCTATCCTGGTCAGCACCTCCTTAAATGTTGGATTCTTGGAGCTGTATGGGAATAAGGAGGCAGATGCAGCACTGGGTGAAAAAAGTGAACTTGGTCGAGGCAAAAGTGGAACAGCCATGTTGGATCAAATCCACGAATGATAAGATAAGAGCGTATATGTGTGTGATTGCTCGGTCACTCACACCAGCCTCTGCAGGGTCCTCTGTTGGTAGACCTCATTGGAACAGTATGTAATATATGGATCAAAGCTAGACTGGGAATGCTTGCAAACGATGTCAGTGATGTCATCGATCACTATATTCTGTTCATGTTTTTTCTCCAGTTCCTTGAAAAACCTAGACACCAAAGTGGAAGTGAAAGAATAAAGGTTAGTGTGACTCACTAACTTGAGTCATTCCCTACTGAGGAATAATATAGAATAGTAAAATGACAACGTCCGGTAGACAAGGAGAGCTGCCAACAACTTACTTCTAAAGTCACCATAAGATGACAAAAGAGGAACTCTCCACCACTTAAAATAGACATAGCAAGCCATTAGCCATAACACAGAGGCTTTTCCTCTTCCTGAGCAGCAGCAGATGGCCATTTCAAAAGGCATGCCACATGTCCAACTAAGGTGATAAACAGGAAACTTGCACAGACACAGGATGTGGACCTTGACCAAGCTGGAACAGGTTCCTGCTCATCTGCAGAAGCACCTCTAGAGCCTTTAACCAGACCCCCCATACCTACTCCACATACACACACAGTGACTATCTATGGAAAAAAAAAACTTTTTGTGGCTATGTAGCCTTGTGCCCATGCCTGACCCAGTACGCTTAACCTTTTGATGAAGGCATGTGCACACGAGATAACAAAAAAGAAAGAAACACATGCTAATTCACATCCTAAACGATGTATTTGGGACATTTACAGGTCAAAGCTGTTCATTCTGAGGCAAAGCATCTCCTGATGGATGTCCTCAGGAGGATCGAGGTCACGGTAAATGAGTCAAATCAACAGTGTAAAATAATTTAATTATTCAAACTTAGACCTCTAATCGAGGATCATGAGTGAAGTCAAGTGAAATGAAATCTGGTCTACCTCCAAGTGCAGAAGAATTCCTCATTTTATACACTGCGTCACAGATGCTGCATTAGGAATACAGTCCGATTTATGAAATGTGGTGGGACTAAAGCATGTAATAGCCCGAGAACACAAGTCAAATATAATCAGTAACACATCTGCATATAAAATACACAACAGCCCTCCTACTTGCTATCACACACAGACTACACAGAAGGCTGAAAATAGATTGATATTCAGGTATGTTTTAAGATAATAACCTCAAAGCTGTTCCTAGTAAAGCATCTGGTTTAACCAGTGCTACAGGGCTCTGTGTATCTTAAGATCTGCCTTCCCAAGTATCAAGGGTAGTTTCTCATTACTGTGTCTGGCCTGTGTGTAAGATTATTCTCAAGAAATTCAAACATATTAGTATGATGTAAAAATATTGAGGAGGACGTATGCGTACTGGAGATGCACCAGGTATATGTGTACTATATACCAGGGGTGAAATCTTCCATGTAAAGTTGTAATCTTCATCAAATGTCATGAATAACTGGTAGTTTCTATGCATATGTGCACACACACATCTCACTGAGCAGTATTAAGATAATTTGGTTGTTTTTGCATTTTAGCCCCAAACCAACAAGCGCCCTAGGAGACTGGAAAATGACAGCATAATCTCATTTCATGCTCAGATTTTTTTTAATCTGAGATTTTAATGCAAATCTGATTAAAGAGTCAAACTTGAAAATTAAACATCAGGATTATCATATTCAAAATACTCTTGATTTTGAAGTGATTTACTTAAAAGTATTGTACATCTTGTGCTAATTGTGGTCTTAACCAAAGTGAAATCACATGTTTCTAAAACAGGTGAAGGAAGAAACAGGACTGCACTAAAAGTGAACAGTGATTTGAGAGAATTTTACCATCATATAGAAACACTGATGTGATAATATTAACAGGCTGAATTGCAGCTGAACGTTCAACCTTTGTCATATTGATATCATGGAAAGCGTCTAAGAAATGATGTCATATCTAAAAGTGGCCTCGGAGATAAACTCGAGGAAGAGCAACTGGCGGCCAGAAACTGCTCTGCCAATCATTCGTAGAAATAATGGAGTCGGATCCACCAGAGTAATTGCTGAGCCATCACAGTTTTCATCAGTCTCAGCTTTCATGGCCTCTCATGCATGATTGTTTCCATCACTTTATACGATTTTTGGAAGGTCATGCTACGTGGCCAGGAATGTTATTAAACAGTGAACTATAAAGTCATGATGGACAGGTAACCTCAGAGGATCCATAGCAGCAATTTTTCATAGACGCATAAAAAAACCCCAGACATGCTGCCTGTTTCAGTGCTTTCAATCAGTGAGGAATGTTCACTTTAACAATGCAACCATAATTATGAGGAAGACTTCTTTGTTCCTTGTCGTTTCACTCAATTTGCCCCTTGCTTCTTCTCCATGTCTGCTTTTCGTCAATCAGCATGCGACTTCACTTACACTCGCATCCAGAAAAGAGCTCAGCGCAGCGTAAACACAAATCCTTTGACAATGAAAACAACCCTTACTGAAGGGAGGAGAGTAGCTGAAAGTCTGTATTAGCATACACTGGATAGTTAAGCATGCCAAATTATCCAGCTAATTAAGCAAAACCAAGGTGATGAAAGACACCTGAAGCCTAAAAATTAAACAACCAACCAATTCCCCTAAATCAGTGATGCCAAACTCTTTAAATCGTGGGCCACATGCAGCCTACTTTGATCTTAAGGGGGCCGGACCAGTGAAACTCCCCTTTGTATAAATGTAAAAACATTTAACAACACATTGAAAATCTTTCAGGAAAAGCAAGTGCAATTGCATGAATAAGTCTCAGTTTTTTTTTAACATGATAAAGAAATGCTGCTGTACTAAATGAAAGAAATCTGTCAGCAAGAATAAATAAATCTGTAAAATTACAGAGAAACTTCTGATAGCTCACCTGTAATCACAAAACTGAAGATTTTTGTGAATTCATAAAAAAATGTACTTTTGTTTATTATTTATTTATTTTACTGTGGACCAATAATAATTCAGTTCAATTCAATTTTATTTATACAGTGCCAAATCACAACAACAGTCGCCTCAAGGCGCTTTATATTGTAAGGTAGATCGTACAATAATAGATTCAGAGAAAACCCAACACTCATATGACGCCCTATGAGCAAGCAAGTAGTAGTAGAAAAATATACATATTCTATAGTAGATAGAAGTGAAAAAACTGGAACTTTTATGGTATTTAATTGTTTATCTACTAATAAATTACTTTAGTGTAGTACAAATTACTATGGGGGGGGGGGGGGGGGGGGGGGGGGGGGGATGGGGGGGTCTTTATCAGTAGGCCAAGCTGTAAAACAACTTAAAGTCTAAAATCTATGTCCTCCTTCACTTTTCCAAAGCCATTCAGTGGGCCGGACAGAAGTCTTTCCCAGGCCAATTCCGGCCCCTGTGTCTTATGTTTGATACGCCTGCTCTAAACCAACAAATTCTTTAAACCAACAGCATGACTACCAAATATGACGACGAATAAAGGTGCTCATCTGATAACAAATGTACTTACAAAACAGCAACACTCACTTTTTGCTAGCCTCACAGACATCAGTGATATTGGAGAACAGGTGATGGTGTTCAGTCTTGGTCATGGTCTCCCTGAGCTCTGGAGAATCCTTGAACATGCGGATCAGGATCTCGAGACTGTGGAGATAGGAGTGCTCCGACGAGATCACCTCAAAAATGGCCTAAGGAGGAGCAAGAGACACATCAACCGAGAGGAAACATAAAAGTCAGATATATGGGATTCTGTCATCCTACTAGGTCCTGGTAACGATGACCCTGGGTTTCAATCACATGAGGTATGCGTTTAAACTAATTACACATCTAAGTACTTAAAGTATGAATCGGAAAAAATAACTTAAAATGAGCTAGAAAGAATGACTCGTACCTCTTGTCTTTTGCGTTCTTCTTGACTTATCTGCTCACACAGGCCACTTTTCTTAACCTAAACAGAACAATAAGTCAGAAACATTTCTTGCATCATTTTTGATAGACACTTGTTTAACTACATGCAATCAGAGCACAGGTGTAGGCTGTGGCTTTTTTTTTCATATCTAAGAAGCACAAAGAAAGGCAGTCTTTGCAAGAAACACTACAGGAGTATCGAAATTTGTTGGATCCAAACACTAAGATTAAACAGGAACCACTTCTGCTCATTTTGAAAGTGGAATATAGCTGAAAGGAAACTGCATTGGTATGTGGCTGGAGAGCTTTGGTCGAAAGATGTTTGAATGAGAATGAAACAAAGCAACGTTTTGAAAGGGACTGGGTGCGGAGTGCTATTGAATTAATCAGCCTGTGGCTTTGTCAAACTGAATATGAGGCTGAGTAATAAACACCTTCTTTCGTTACACCAGATTTAATCAATATGACCTGGGGCTCAACCACATTATACTTTACCGATACATGTAAGTAATGAGAAATCCTGAAGATAGTTTCCCTTACTTGCACTAGCTCCTCAACCCATTTTTGTGCAAAGCAATAAGGAAGAGATACTCCTGCAGGAGTATCTGCCCCACAGCTCTCCAAACACTGAGAACAAATAAACCTGAAGCAGGTCAAACACACACTATTTGATTTCTTTCACACATACAGCCATCAGTGTTACTAGATATTGCTCCTACTTTCCTGGCAGCCCATTTTTGAATTGCTCTGTATGAGCAAAGAGGTTTTATCCAATTGAGCATCGTCCTTCTCTGGTTGAAATTGAGCATAATTAATCAGGTGTCATTATAAAATGGCAACTATTTATTCCTTTTTTCCACTTGATCAGGTTGCCTTCAGGTAATTTAGAAACAATTGCGCAAGTTAGCTCCAAAACAGCCGCACCTTCTGAAAGCGTGAATGGTAATTCTTAGAACCATGATAATTCTGGGATGTGACATTTCATCAAAAAGATGAGACACTGATAGTAGAAGGGTGGAGCTGCTCAGATTCAGGATTAAGCAAGAGTCACAAGATGACAACTTGTACATTCGGTTCTCGGCTCCACTGGAAAAAAAAAAAATTCCCGTCACACCAGGACAGTGACCAATCACACAAGTATTCCTGAATCTGTAGGGTGAAGAAAATTCTTCAGAACTAGATCACAGGCTGAAGGCTCTAACGCATTCACAAAGACGAACAGCTGTAAAGCAGCTGTGATAGAAAGAACGCTTACTTTGCCAGAATCCTGGGCAGTCTGTGCCCAGTTCACTTTAGTGTCTGGCTGACATAAATATAAACAAAACAAAAAGTCTCTCTACAATGTTTTCAGCCTTCAGTCCAATCTCCTACTTATTATAGACCATGTGCAGACAGTACAATCCTCAATTCCTCAATCTGGGCTATGGCCTGCTTTTGCTCCCACACGTTCCATCTTCTACCAGTAAACAAACAGATGGGGCTGCATTAGTAGAAAGCTAAATTAGCCAATTCCCCTTATATTCCTCTGCTGCTCAATTCCAATCACTAACTACATTATGTAATGCAAAGCCACCACAACTCTCCCCGGAGGCAACATTTTAGGCATATTTGCAGTCTGACGAGCGTACAGAGTTTGCCAACATATTGGCATTAATCCCAGAAGTGCTTCCAAGACTTCCTGTAGGCCTGGCTGACTGTCTGACTCCCAGCCTGCACAAGCCCTTGACAAACTGCTCCTGTACTCCCTGATAAACAAAGTGAGGGGCAAAGGAAAGCAGAAAACAGTGGGAGGATGGGTACAGATGGTGGCCAAACTGGATATGACAGCATTCTTTGGAGCACTAGCATTCCAAAACTACACAACCACACTCCAAGATCCAGAAAGGATTTAAAATATAAGAGGAAGAACAGAGACTACTATTGTGCCTGTGTGTGTTATGTCTTACCACACTAAGCTGGCTCCAGGAGGTACGTATGGGCCTGTACTGCACTACAATGTTGTTATCGGGTTTGGGTTCCCTGGAATCGGGATCCTCATCTGAGTCATTATGTAATGCATTCTCCTTGTAGTTCTGGTAAAGCTCTTCCTCTGCAAAATCACAGGTTTTTTTTATTCTGATCTTTTATAGCAAAAATATAACACAGAAACGCAAACAGAATTTCTCACCCTCGCTGTCAAAAGTCAGCTGACTGGTCAAAACCTTCTTCTTATCTGGACTCTGAAACAGACAAAAAACAGCATAATGAGTTTAATGAACTCTGAAAAACCAAGTAGGGACACATGCAAACCATTAAAGAAAGAAACTTGTTTCACCTGTTCACTACCTGTCCGTACCCTTTTGCAAGTTGCCTCCTCCAGTGACCCCTGTCTAATTACAGAGCCTCAGTGTGTTTAAGTGTATGTGTCACGTTGCGTCATGTCTTCCATCAACCACATTAATCGTTTCTTTGTAAGGCCTTGTTCTAACCTCTGCAGCTGTTGCCACCAAGCTTGTTCCACTGTACTTTTACTGGTTGTGTTGTAATTTTCCAATTTGAGCTTTACCCCTCCCCCTTCCCCCAGATAACAAAAGTCCACCATGAAGCAATCTTTGTGCACAATTAAATATAAAACCATCAGAGGGATTGTTGCCGAGTTGAGAAATCTTAATGTGCTGCAGAACGGGGGGGAAAGTAATGCCAAAAGTTCACACAGTATTCATTGACAAATATCATTTGCTAAAGGCTTGCTTTTCTAAAATTGATCACTTATGGCACTTCTCTACAGCTTGTTCTCTGAAGTCACCTGAATATACTAAAATACACAATAATTCATTCTATTAATTATATTATATATAAACTTCATGTTTTTTCAACTGTTTTCTGAAAAAACAACACGGTTAAAATTAATTTCTAGATATTAAGACATTGATTCGAATATTAAAATTTCTCCTACTCCCCTATAAGTGAATGACAAATGTGTTAAATATGTGCGATTTCTTAACACGTACAATTTGAACCCACTCTCTTCTTTGAAACTGATTTACTCACCTTGTTTTTCCCATTGCTTTTAGTCTTTTCCGTTCCAAGGCTAGGCTTTGAATTCTTGGTGCTGACATCTTTGGGTGTCATGGGGCTGTCAGGCTTGTTGGTTGCAACACTTGGCAGACTGATAGAGCCAGGACTTGTTGGGCTAACTAGTGAATCTAATTTATCCCTGCCTAGCCCTCTGATGACGGGCTGGGACAGCCGATGGCCTTTGGGATCTGCTGTTGATACTTCTGAGTCTACTCCACTCACAACTGCTCTCCTGTACGATGTACTCCTCAAGCCTCTTCTAAGAGCCCCTGGACTCTCACTTTCACCATCTTCCCCCTCATTGTGGCCTCCTGTAGAAAAGTAGCTTCCAGTTTCCACCATGCTCAGGGCTTTCAAGGAACGTTTGGAATGATCCCATCCCAGCAGCCCTGCCGATCCTTGAGCTTGTGTCCCAGGGGAAGGTGCCTTGCTTTGCCGAATATCGGATGCTAAGCCCTTGGGAATAAGCTGCTGGGTGCCCATCTTGAGAGCAGCCGCGCTATGGGTGCTTAGGACAATGCCGTTATAGGGACAGATGGATGGGGAGAGTGACGGTGAGGGTGATGTGGAGGACATGGAAGAAGATGAAGAGGTATGCCTGGTGTCCTGTGGGGATATAGGTGAGGATGACTGGGACTGACTGAGCAGTGCCTGCCCTCTGTCTTCTGGCGATGGAGATCGAGGGGTTGGGGGGTCTGAGGAGGTTAAGGAGTTGAGGGAGGGGATGCTGGAGGTGGAGCTGTAGGAGGGGGTGAGCATGCGATGGGTTGGAGGAGATGAGCTGCATGTGGATGAAAGGGAGGACAGTTCAGGTTGATTGTAGTTGTTGTTAGGAGTGTCTGGTGAAAAGACAGGTGAGGAACCATTAAGAGGAGTATTTTCTGTTGAAGGTGAATTCTTCTGAAATGCGATCTGGCCCTTCTGAGAACTCTGACTTAACGGACAGGACATGCATGTCTGTGAATCCCAGAGATGCTTTTCAGGCCATATCATCTCCCCATTACTCGCTTTCACCCCATCAGAGTTCCTATTATATACCCTATTGTCCAGTGAAGCAGATTTGCTATCCTCAGACCTAAATTTGGACAACAAGCGTCCATTGGAGAAGTGGCTGATGCTGATGCTTCGAACCACTCTGTTTTTCTTTGAGGGTTTATGTAAAACATGCTTTAACACCGCTGTGTTATTGTCAACACACTGGGGTGTGACCACAAGTCTCTCAGCAGGCTGGCTCAAGGTAAAGGAACATTTGTTGTCCTCCTCGGTGAAGTTTGTCTTCATGACCCCATTTATGTGGCAACTGTGGGGCCGCAGTTTAGGATTGCTTGAGTCCTGGGGCCTTTTACTGTTATCAGTGCGGAGTTTCCACAAAGGCATGATATTATTGTTGGACAAATCTACATCATTGCCATAATCCATGGTTGAAATGCGAGCGTCTCTTTTTCCCTATTCGTGTCCAACCTCACAAGCTCACGGAGTCGGGAGGAAAAAAACCCTGAAAACAAACAAGAGAGAGATACCAATCAATATCAAAGAACTCAGTGTGGTGTCCAAATTCCCAGAGTTTAATCATTAACAGGGATTTAGTGCTGATACTGGCAGCTAAACTTAAAGAACACACATAAGCAAGCCAGTGAGGAGAGAAACAGCCCTTTTGTAAATGTTCACTGAGGTGAAATGCCCCAATTACAAGACAATGTTGCAATTAAACTACTATAAAAGGGCAACAATGTTAAGCAGCAGCAGTGCCTTTACAGACCACATTTGTTTTTAATCTTCTCAGAATCTTTATTCACAATTTTCTTTTTTTAACTGTTTTTCTGTCTGCAAAAATGCGTATAGCTATAAAGAGGCGTGTAACTGAGAGCTTTTCAGCGAGATTTTAAAAGATTTTTTCCACAGGTTAATTAGTGTCTCCAACTTACCTTTAATCAGTCGATCCAATGCAGAATCCGTTCATCCTCCCTGCCCTCTCGAGTGGCGGCCCTCTTTAGCGAAACTGATAAAATTAACGTGCTTTCAGCGCGGAATCAACAAAAGGTTTGTGAAACCGGAGTTACGAAAGTTACTAACCGACTCCCGTGCGGGGCACTGAACGCGTCTGAAGCGCTTCTGTGCGCGCTGGGGAGTTTCTATGACTGAGAGGAGGGGAAGGGAGGGGAGCAAGAACAGTAAGAAAAAAAAAATGGCACTCCCAAGTTCACAGGAATTCACCTGCTAGGCGATTCATAACGATTCATACTACGGATCAGCAGAGACTTCCATGAAAGACAGACAGTGCGGTTTGATCGTAAACGTGAAAACATTCTGACAGTAAAGTGGCAGGAAACACTTTATATGAATCAAATAATAAAGCGTTGTTAGATTTTAAAAGGTTTTATTCAGCAAGCTCAATATGAAAAGAGGAGCAAACACGTTTGACAGCAGTATTTTCCTCTCTCTTTTTAAAGGAATCTATTTTGTATGTTTGGAACTGCTGCTTTTTGGAAATAAGGAGTCTAACGTCATTAACGAATGAAAAGTTTTGACGCTTTTTAAGCTTAAGAGTACATTCGGGGCCAGTCAAAAGATGTTGTTGCGTGACGTTAAAGGGAACAAAAACAAGTCTAAATACCTAAAGCGCCGTATTACCTCTAAAGAGTGGAGTACGGAATGTGGCCACTGAAAGCATATAAACAACATTACCTGTTGCTGCTGTGCGCCATCGTGTGTTCTGTGATGCAACTGCAACAGGCCTTCTCAGTCGTGATGATCTGTGATAAACAGTCAATGGAAATCATTTGCACAGCACGGATGAGTGCAAAGGTAGTTGTCAAAGCTGTTGGAGGCAGCTGGAAATATCGGGAAAATATACCCCCTCCTCCCGGTTTGTAAAACCACCGGTGTTTACCCCCAAATTCTTGCTCCATAATAAACCCATGGCGTTTTAAGCTTCTTCTAGCAGTGGAATTCATAGAATGTCCCCGCCGTTTTGTTGTTTTGCAATGGCATTTGCTAAGCCTAATAAAAATACCGAGTAAATAAAGCCCCCTAAAGGATTTATAGTTTTTCATTCCCACTCAAATAAAATGTGTTTTGCAACCCGTGGTTGTGGTTAAATCACAACCAGTATTTGCGTTGCGTAATACTGTCAGCGGAATAAGTTTTCTCTTTTTTCTCTCATTATACAAACGCATTAAACAAGATGCTCCACTTTCAACTTCAAAAACTTGACTCACAGTTTAACCGCTCACGAAATCTTCTAAGCACATGCCAAATGTTATGTGCTTACTGATTAGGGCGTAATGTGTGGCGCATTCAGCTTGCCAGTACTTAATGTGTTTGACCAACAAGGGGCGCGATTGTCGCGCTTACTGCTCATCACTGCTCTTAAAACTGAAGTGTACTCTGAGGAGACTTCAGAAGGTCGACCATCATTACACACACTGGGAAACCTATTAAGTGTAAACCGAGTTCAAGTTATTTATAGCCTGCACTGATCACATGCTACACTCTGTATGCTTGCAGTCCGCCAAAACACGTGTCTACACTTTCTCCATAACCTGTGAATCATCCGTAAGAGTGGGCCTGCTGCTGTTTGACAAGGTGGTGTTGAAATAATAACATGCTCAGGATTAAAAGTGTCCCCTACACAATACACAAAAAGAAAAAAAAATGGCTCCTACAGAATTTTGCAAAGCTTGCTCCTACAGCCAGTTGTCAGTATTGTTGTGTACTGCCGTGTTTTAAACACATATAGTGCTGTGCAACATTTTTGAGCCAGCCCTCATTTCTTTCTTTTCTTACCAGATTATCTTCTGTCTTCTCAAAACCTTTCAAAATGTTTATTTGCCCCCCTCTCCCCTCCCCTCCCCTCCCCTCCCCTCCATGGCATGGTGTGTACTGTGCCCTTAAAAAATTGAGGAAGCTGGGCAAGTGGAGAACAAAAGAAGTGTGTTACGTTCCCCTAAAAGGGTCCAGGCGATTAGGGAAAGTAACAAAAAGTGTCCGGGTCGCAAGAAGGAGACAGAGAGGCAAAATGGTTAAATTAAAGAGTTTTATTAAAGTTTCTATTAATAACTCAACTAAAAGAGACAGACAAGCCGCTATCCCCATTTAAAGAAACAAAACAAAACTCAAACGTCGGTCGGTAAACTGAGAAGTAAGTCAGAAAAGGGTTAGTAACCAAACACACTCCTCCCCACCAAGCAGGAGCATACAATCACAAAATACAGCTCACTAGCTGCAACAGCTCAAATGGCACTCTGGCCCAGAGCTCACCTTTCTCTGGGCTTAAATACCTTCAATTGGTGATGGGAGTCAGCTGTATAAAATAAAAAGGTGGCACCCAAGACAAGAGAGATGGTAGGACACGCCCACACAGGCAACTTCAGGAGGAGGCCCTGCTAGGGCCGTAACAAAGTGTCAAGCATAACAAAAGAGAAAAAGAAAAAACTTATATCAGACCAACCAAACTGATAAACAGCAGCTTAACCCTTTACAGCCGATCGGATCAGATTTTTTTACTATTTAATTTGTAAAAATGTGTATACACACACACACACACACGTAGGAAAATATTTAGTATACACATCCAGAAATGCATACACTATTATGGTAAATGGTAAATGGCCTGTATTTGTATAGCGCTTTTCTAGTCCCTAAGGACCCCAAAGCGCTTTACACAACCTGTCATCCACCCATTCACACACACATTCACACACTTATATATTGTACATATATTTATTAATTTCAGGTTGGTCATTCTTGTATTTTGCTCGTTTGTGTTGTTGTGTTTGCACATCTCTGTTGCTTGTGGGGCTCGCACACAAGAATTTCACTCGCATGTGCTGTGCCAGTGTGCCTGCACATGTGATGTGACAATAAAAGTGATTTGATTTGATTTGATTTGATTTGATTTGATTTGAGCGGGCACGCTCCATTTTGCGTAACTATTTTTAAATCCCGGTGTTCCAGATCTACTGGCGTTTAGATCAACTGGCGTTGGTCGAACAGATGTGTGTCAGTCTTGCGTTTCAGGAGCTGCTACCGACAAACCAGCAAAAAAACGCCAAATGTGTCATCTGTGACATTTGTGAGGTTGTCTCAAACACACTCCGTCAGTCTTGATGCTGTTGAACAACAAAATGCTTAAAAATGTGGCGAGTTTACCTGGTGATATCCTCATGCGCGACGCGATCGCGAAAACAGCAAACAAGTAACACCACGCCGTTGTTGTTCACAGGACACAAAGAGTAAACGATCGGGAGACTCTTGTCGTCGTCATCGTTCCCCTCGCACGGTTTATTTCTCCGAATTCAGCGTTTTTGCTTCACAACTACAGCGTGCTGTTTACTTTGTGCACTAACATGGAGTCGAGTCAACCAGCGCCACCTCTGGCCAAGTGCCACAGCCTACAGCCAGATCAACCTGTGACACACATCTGCACCACGTTTGAATTCGTGTCATGCACATTTGTACCTTTCAATTGTGTCTGTTTGTGCGTCATGCAAATAAACCTTTGAAAAGAATGAAATGATATCATATATTCCTTATTGGCCTACATTTGTACAAAATTCCAAATTATATACACAAAGTCATAGAAATCACCACTCCAATTGGTCATCATGATTTTGATATTCTCTTTTTCCATAACAATGAAATACGCCTTGGACAAATATGACACATCAATATTTCATTAGTGTTGTAACATCACATCCTGTAAGCATCGTCTGTCTGTGTCTTTTCCCTGAAAATGAATATTTCCAGCCAATATAGGCAATTCATCAACATGGCTGGAGTTATATACAGTCTGTATAAGTGTGGTTAATCTAATGAACATTTGTAAGGAGACGGCAGTTACTGTGAATTCACAGCAGTTACACAGTGATTAGTAATAAACAGCCAGTGAGAGTGAGTGGATATGACTGTTCCCACCACTAACACATGACCATAGGCCACTACTAGATTAACTTGTGACACATCTGCACCTGCTGCTATGATCACAGTGAGTAGAGGCTGAGTGGCTGCACTTACCCCTGGTACATCCAAATCTGCCCACAAACATGTTGAAAGATGCAATGCCAGCAATGTGGATTGTCAACACTGAAAACAATCAGTAAGCAAAGACAACAGGGATCACTTTTTTCTGTTTATTTAGCACCCACAACATTTGTAGTCGCCTTCTGCACAAGGGAAGTCCACACACACCGTGTGGTACCACTTTCCACAGAAGGTGCAATCTGCAAGATTGAATGAGATTGTCAGGGTCATTGTCTGACTGTTTATTACTAATCACTGTGTAACTGCTGTACATTCACAGTAACTGCCATCTCCTTATAAATGTTTATTAGATTGACCACACTTATGCAGACTGTATATCACAACCAACTCTAACATGTTTGTTTGCAGAGGGAAGACACAGGCAGACTATGCTAACGACATGTGATGTTACAACACTGGTGAAATATTAGTGTGTTCACGACATTTTTCGTATGGGCAAAAGTATTGATATCAGGATGGTGATTCTTATGTGTATGTCATTTGGCATTTTGTACAAATGTAGGCTGATAATAAATATATGATATCATTTCATTCATTTCAAAGGTTTGTTTGCATGACGCACAAACAGACACAATTGAAAGGTACAAATGTGCATGACACGAATTCAAACGTGGTGCAGATATGTGTCACAGGTTGATCTGGCTGTAGGCTGTGGCACTTGGCCAGAGGTGGCGCTGGTTGACTCGACTCCATGTTAGTGCACAAAGTAAACAGCACGCTGTAGTTGTGAAGCAAAAACGCTGAATTCGGAGGAATAAACCGTGCGAGGGGAACGATAACGACGACAAGAGTCTCCCGATCGTTTACTCTTTGTGTCCTGTGAACAACAACGGCGTGGTGTTACTTGTTTGCTGTTTTCGCGATCGCGTCGCGCATGAGGATATCACCAGGTGAACTCGCCATATTTTTAAACATTTTGTTGTTCAACAGCATCAAGACTGACGGAGTGTGTTTGAGACAACCTCACAAGTGTCACAGGTGACACATTTGGCGTTTTTTTGCTGGTTTGTCGGTAGCAGCTCCTGAAACGCAAGTCTGCCACACATCTGTTCGACCAACGCCAGTTGATCTAAACGCCAGTAGATCTGGAACACCGGTAGCACTGCAACCATGTAAGCTAGCGCAATAATTTTTTTTGCATATGAAACCGGAGGAGTTGTACTTACATCTTATGCCATCAGCTTGTCCTAGGTCACAGTTTCCTTCCACATATAGCTTTGCAAAAACTGCATAAAAATCACTTGCAGCAACAAAAACATGATACGCTGTGTCACTGCATCATTTCATGTTTGGCACTGATCACCACCTGCACTCATGTATATATCTTTCTACGTAGCACTCATAATTCTTATTCTCATGTATATATCTCATGTATATCTCATGCACATATCTTTCTTTCTACATAGCACTTTAATTCTTATTGTCTGCACTGAAGCACCGCAGCAATTTCCTAATGTTGTAAACCTCAACATCTGGCAATAAACCCATTCTGATTCTGATTCTGATTCTGATTCTGATATTCCAGAAACACGCTTCGCCGATCCGATCAGCTGTTTGTAACACTTCCTACGTCCATCAGCGCGAACTATCACATGACCGCATGACCTGCCCGAAACCGGAAGTGACGTCATTTTGCGGAAATGTAGTTTTTTTATGATCGGGGCCTTATAGAATAGAATAGAATTCAACTTTATTGTCATTGCACATGCACAGGTACAGGGCAACGAAATGCAGTTTGCATCCATCCAGAAGTGCTTTAGTGATATAGATATATTACAATATATATTAGCAATAATATAGATATGTGAGTATATTACAGAAATGGGTCTATTATGGTATGTTATAATGTACACGGTATGAAGTATGTTGTGAATATTCTATAACTATAAGTATGTACAGGCTGTAGTGAGTACAAGCTATGTACAGGATATGAACAGGATATAAATATGAAAAACTATACAGAATATGAAATAAATAACTTTACAGAATCTGGGATATACAGCTATACAGAAATGGGAACTATGCAAGTTGTAAACAGTTGTAGGATTAAAAATTATCGAATGTACAGAATGATTATTTACACAGAGCTATACAGTAGTGCAGTTAAGATAAGTGAGGGTGTAGATAGTTTCTACAGAGGCTATATAAAGTGCTAGTGGTTGTGAGTGGTGGTTCAGTCCATGTTATTATTGTGTTTGAGGGTACAGTTGTCCATTGTGGGTGTGTGTATGTTCAGTCCATGAGTTTAACGTGGGTCAGATGTCAGGAGGCAGAGTTCAGGAGTCTGACAGCTGTGGGGAAGAAGCTGTTCCGGTACCTGGTGGTCTTAGTCCGGAGGCTCCTGTGGCGCCTCCCAGAGGGCAGGAGGGTGAAGAGTCCATGTGATGGGTGACTGGGGTCTTTGATGATTTTCCCAGCCCTTTTCAGACACTGCTTCCTGTAGATGTCTTTTATGGCAGGAAGTGGTGCTCCGGCGATGCGCTGGGCAGTTTTCACGACCCTCTGCAACGCCTTCCGGTCCGAGGCAGAGCAGTTCCCGTACCAGACTGTTATACAGTTGGTCAGGATGCTCTCGATGGTGCAGCGATAGAAGTTCACCAGGATGTCTGAGGACAGGTGGTTCTTCCTCAGAGTCCTCAAGAAGAAGAGGCGCTGGTGAGCCTTCTTGACCAGCTTGGAGCAGTTGGTCGTCCAGGTGAGATCCTCGGAGATGTGGACTCCCAGGAACTTGAAGCTGCTCACATGCTCCACAGCCGTCCCCTTAATGTGGATGGGTGGATGTGGGTCAGCATTCCTCCTGTAGTCCACGATGAGCTCCTTGGTCTTCTCGGTGTTAAGCAGCAGGTTGTTTCTGTCGCACCACTCAGCCAGACGATCCACCTCCTCCCTGTAGGCGGCCTCATCGTTGTCACTGATGAGGCCAATCACCGTGGTGTCATCTGCAAACTTAATGATGGTGTTGGAACCATCAGCAGGTCTGCAGTCGTGGGTGAAGAGGGAGTAGAGGAAAGGGCTCATCACACAGCCTTGTGGTACACCGGTGTTCATTGTGATGGTAGATGAGCAGCGGTTATCCAGCCGGACATGTTGGGGGCGGTTGGTCAGGAAGTCCAGTAACCATTTGCAGATGAGGGAACTGATACCCAGGTCTGTCAGTTTCCTGATGAGTTGTGAGGGGTGGATTGTATTGAATGCTGAACTGAAGTCTATAAACAGCATTCTGGCGTAGGTGTTGTTGTTGTCCAGGTGTGAGAGGACAGAGTGCATTGCGATGGAGACTGCATCCTCTGTGCTCCTGTTCCGGCGGTATGCGAATTGGTGGGGGTCCAGGGTGGGGGGGAGACAGGATTTGAAGTGTGCTAGGACCAGTCGCTCTAAGCACTTAGTGATGATGGGGGTGAGTGCTACTGGGCGGTAATCATTGAGGCAAGATGGGTTGGAGTTTTTGGGTATCGGGACGATGGAGGTGGATTTGAAGCAGGCCGGTACCACAGCGTGGGCCAAGGACAGATTGAATATGTCTGTGAGCACTCCTGCAAGCTCCCCAGAACACGCTCTGAGAACACGCCCGGGGATGCCATCAGGGCCTGCAGCCTTGTGGACATTGATCCTGCTCAGCACCGCTCCTACATCGGTGGGGGAGAGAGTCATAGGTTGGTGGTCTGGCGTCATGTCTGCTTTGGTTGTGGTTGTGGGGTTCCCTCGCTCAAAACGAGCATAAAAGTTGTTGAGCTCGTTGAGGAAGGAGACATCAGAGGATGCGGGGGAGGGTTTGGTGGTCCTGTAGTCTGTGATGGTCTGGAGTCCTTGCCACATGCGTCGGGGGTTGGAGTTGGAGAAGTGTTCTTCTACCTTCTTTTTGTAATGGTGTTTGGCTTTTTTGATGCCCTTCTTTAGATTAGCCCTGGCTGTACTGTAGGCGTGTGCATCTCCTGACCTAAAGGCAGTGTTGCGGGCCTTCAGGAGGAGACGAACATCCCGGTTCATCCAAGGCTTCTGGTTGGGGTACATGGTGATCCGTTTCTGGGTGGTGACACTGTCTGTGGTTTTGGAGATGTAATCCAGTACAGATGAGGCGTACTGGTCCAGGTCTGTGTGGGTGAACATATTCCAGTCTGTGTTTTTAAATCTGTCCTGGAGCACTGCGTCTGTCCCCTCTGGCCACACTTTAATTGTCCTCACAGCAGGTTTCACACGTTGGATGAGTGGTGAATACCGTGGTGTGAGGAACAGGGAGAGATGGTCCGATTGTCCAATGTGGGGGAGGGGTGTGGCTTTGTAGGCTCCAGCCAGGTTGGAATACACATGGTCTAAAGTCTTGTCTCCTCTGGTGTGGCAGGAGACATGTTGGTGGAATCTGGGGAGGACTGTCTTTAAGTTGGTGTGGTTGAAGTCGCCAGCAACAATAAAAGCAGCCTCGGGGTGTTTATTCTGGTGTTTGTTAATGGCTGCAGAAAGTTCTTTCATGGCCAACCTAGCATTAGCGTCGGGGGGTATATACACGGCAGTGAGTATGATCGAAGTGAATTCTCTGGGGAGATAATAAGGTCTGCATTTGACCATTAAAAACTCCGCATTAGGTGAGCAGTGACTCTCAGTAGTAGTGGAGTTCATGCACCAAGCATTGTTAATATAAATGCACAAACCTCCACCTCTGGTCTTGCCGGAGTCATCTGCTAGCCTGTCGGCTCGGTGTGTGTGGCGTCCTGCTAACTCGATAGCATTGTCCGGGCAGCTGTTGTTCAGCCATGTTTCGGTGAAAAACATGACATTTGAGTCCATAATCCGTCTGTTGTTAGTGATGGAGAGCCGTATCTCATCCATTTTGTTTGCCAGAGAACGGACATTGGCGAGAAAATGAGCCTATACTTGTGTTTTAAAAAGTTATGTTTGAGTTTATGACTTTCTGTGTCGTTTCTGGGATGCTTAGGACTCATATTGCACTGCTGGAAATAGTTTATTTTGATGCATATGCTGTTATTTTGCAAATTTGCAGTATAATATTTATTTTCGTTTTTCCTGCAGTGTATAAAAATTGGTGTATTTCAAAAAGAAAACTATGAAGACACTCAAAATAAATTTCCTGTGGTGGGAAACTAGTTTGTGCAACTTTTTTGTATTTACAGTTTTGAGGGATGAGCCTCTTAAATTTCTCTAACTAGAAATATATGTTAAAAAAACAAAAACGATTTTCAATTTTTTTGTAGTTTATTGCACTTTTTTGCAATTTATGTAATTACTATGCACCTAATGCAGACATATTATTAAAGTTTGGGCTATAATGGTTGTATTGATGTATAGCAACTTGAAATGCTCCCAAAAATGGCTCCACAGCATGTAAAAATATAATATAAGCTCTGGCGGACTTGGTTCTATGGTAGGTCTTAAAGGGTTAAAGTCATATCCTCAATAAACAGGAAAAAAAAATCCAGCAAAGGCCTGACATAGGAGCTGAGAGATGCATCTGGAGCTTCAGTTGATTCACCTACCAAAGCCTCATCAGAAATGGTCTGAGTGGCTTTTTGAAGTCCTTAAGGAAGGAAAAGAGGGAGAAAAGGCTGAGGTATGCCAAATACACACAAACTGATCTAATGGAGTCATGAATCCAAATATAAAATGACTGATTAACACTGTATCACTGTCAACGTATAGAGGAGGTCAGGAGAGATGTGAGTGTCTGCAGTCATCTGTGAAACACAGTGGAGGTGCTGTCATGGTTTGGCTGCAGCCAGTTGTGTTGACGATCTTGTCAAAACTGACAGAATCATGAATACAGAAAAGTGCCGACATATTTTGACACAACCTCTGGAAACATCTGATTGACAACAGCTTCATCTTTCGGTATGACAATGATCCCAAACATGCTGTCGATGTAGCATTAGCATACTTGGATAGAAAACACTCCAGTGGAACACTATCAGTCATGGATTGGCCTCCCTGGAGCTTTACATTATTGAAGCAGTGTGGGACCATCTTGACAGAGGACAGAACAAAAAGCAGCCCACATCTAAAGAAGAGCTTTGAATGTCCTTGAGAAATATTCCTGAAGACTACCTAAAGATATAAGAAGTTTGCCTAAGAGAAATCAGGCTGTGCTGAATAATAAAGATGGTCATGCCAAATATTGACTTTTATGCTGGTTAGAACTGTACAAACTCTTATACACTGTATTCCCATGAATGTTTGCACTTGTCAACAAACCGTTGCACCTCCTTCTCATTTTCCTAGCAGAAGACTTTTGCGCAATATTGCAGAGGAGACTAAATCTTTAACCTTGAGTAAGTCACATGTCAGATAATGGAATCACTGTCATCTCTGCTGTATTTACACATTTCAAAAAGTGTGTATAATCGTCATGGTATTCTTTCTTGCTGTTAGTCACTTGTTTACGCAACAGTGCAAAATTACCAACATGAATCCAGAACCATGTTAATGTCACCACAAGAAACATCACCAGCACAGTGTTTATTAAGTAAATTCAAAGTAAAATCTGCATCATCATGAGTGTATTTTATGTTTGCATGACTGTATTTGTCATAGAGGTCCCATGTGGGTCTTCCTCATCATGTTATATTGAGGAAGTGCGGCAGGCTATCCTGTTGTATTGTTTAAAGAGCTGTATATTTCCTCAGACTGTCTGGTTAAAAATAAAAATAAAAATAGCGACTTCACCATTAGAGACACTCTCCTCCAACTGGAGGATTCAAATACAACCCCCCTGTGTCAGAGGATGTAAAAAACAAATCCCAAATAATCTTTTTATAAACGGAGAACTAGTAAAAATCTGTAGAGTTTAAGGAGTTAGTGATAAATTCTTTAGGGAGGTGTAAATAAAAGAAACATTTTAGGGATAAGCTATGTCTGGCTGATCTTAGATGCCAAGTTTTTCTAAATGTAGTGATTGATAAGGCAAGAGCATTATCTCAGTCTTTCGGTGCGGGCTTGTGCTTGTCTGAGCAGAGCATGCTTCAAAACGATTTGGAGCAGCAGAGGTACAACAAGCAGAACTAAGGTTAAAGTGGTGCGAGTGAAAATGACAACTCTGACAGAGAGCATTAAAGTCATGCTACTAGAAGGCAACTGTTTCTAGAAAAGCAGCTGGGATTACTGAGGAAAGGAAGAAAAGGAGGGTTTCTTTCTGGTCTTTGCACCCCACCAATAAATACTTAAGACCTGAAGACACTTCTAATGAATTTAAATCAGGGAAGAATTTAAATGTCATCTTGAAACAGACAGGTTGTGTTGATTTAAGCATCAAGGTGAGATGTGTTCACACACAGGGTTTTGTAGGAGTGTTTCCGAAATCTAAATCATGGCTCAAATATATATGTTTGAGAAATGTGGAGGTCTAAAAGTACAAGTGCCACTAACCTATGAGTTCTCTGTCCCTATTCCCTTAATATGGCTCACAAATGTCTTTTTGGTCATGCTCCGTATGTATTTATGAAGTCTTCTCCAGAAATGAGTAATACCTGCAGCAGCTTGCTAAACTAGCTCCATTGTTGCTGCACTGTGCTGTTTATCATTGCCTCAGTGTTGGTTTCTTCTATAAATCAGCAAAATGCTAGCACAGAATAGTATTTCTAGTATATGCATACTTGTCAGCAACAGATTTGTCATCTAGATCCTCAATTTCGGCAAAGAATATCAATCCATAAATGTAAATTTAAAAAAAAACAAGATTAAAAGAAAAACTCACACATAAATGCTTTAATAGGCTTATAGACTGAATTTAGTGTAAATTACAGAAATAAAAGAGTATCTTGTTATGCCAAGTGCCAAGGATTATTGCCTTAGCCTTCATTCTTTTCGTATTTAAGCCGCTTAACCTGCAGGGTTTAACTGTTAACCAGTGCAATGTGCATTTGCATAAAACTGTGTCAGACTCTGCTAGGGAGAGATCTCTGCAGCACTTTGCTGTGTCAAGTGTTAAGTTTTGAAATCACATTTTAAAGCTACATGGGGAAATCAGCTCTCTTATTTTCAGCAAACGCGACCTTAGGGCTTTTTCTTCAATACAAGACCCAATAGTGTCTCAATTTAAGCGGGAGGAGGTTTCTCATGTCAAGACTTTTAATAATTTCAGGAAAAACAAACCCAAAATGCATTTTTTGCTATTCTCTTTAGGTTTCTGCTTTGAAGAACTGAATTACAACTGCAGGCGATGCTTTGAAACAGGTTTCTCTGGACAATCACGGACGTCTCTGTCAGTGGTTTCTGATAAGAGCTTCTTTTGTCTTAACAACAAGTTCCAATTGTTCAAAACAAGATATGTGCATTATGCAGATAGGGACATGTTTTTAAAGACACACTGTTGTTTAATTTCATAGATCTTTTTCCAAGTCTGTGAGCACCACAGATGAAATCTCATTAACCTGTATTGTGACAGGAATGAAGTAGAAGTGTGGTATCTCTCAAACAACCAACTGTTAAACTATTTGAATGATGATTAATTTACCGTGGGTGTGAAGCACATAATAAGGATTAAAAACAGAGTTTCCTGGGTGAGGAATGTAAGGGTCAGATAATTTCCCATTGTGATCACTGTGTTGTTAATGATAATCAAAACATGAGGAAGTAGGACAGACGAGTAATTAAAGTAAACTGTGAAGAGTAACACCTTATATTTAATTTCCCATTATGTGTAAAACACGTCCATGGTTTTGTGAGGAAGATTAGAGTCCTTACAAACTCCACACAGGCCAGTAGATTCCAACCCACCGCTAACAGCACTAAGGTTAACACGAGATTCTTAATTGAACATAGGTGTGAATATGAGTGTGAATGGTCGTCTGGCTGTCTGTGTCAGCCCTGTGATAGACAGGCGATCTGACCAGGATGCACCCTGGCTTTTGCTCAGTTACATCAGGATATGCTCCAACTTTACCTTGCTTGACCACAAATTGAATAACCAGTTAAGGAAATGGATTTTGATACATTTGGAAGTTTTCTAGGAAAAGAAGTCATACTGTTGTGGCATTTGATAGATTTTATGTTTTGCCTCGGTAGTAGCACTTCCTGCCTCTATTTTCTGTTTATCCTATTGTGCATGCTTGAATTCCTCCAAGCCAAATATGAACATTAAAGATGTAAGTCACAGAGACGAACTGTGCACAGCATTTATCCGCTTTTCAGTCTTCTGGCATTTTAAAAAAGCCCTCCACAAGCTGACCTTTCCTGAGCATACCTCTCTGTTCCTCGCTCCTGTTTTTCCTCTGACTCACAGCCTATTGTAGTTTTCCTACTGAGCAGTGCTGTTTGCTGGCTGTCCTTGCTTCCCCTCCCCTCACCCTTCATGGCCACCCACACGTCTCCTCAGCCATCCTCCTCGCAGAACAATACAGAGAAGAGGTAACGACTGTAATTGCCACAGTGATAAATTACAAAGGCTGACAAAGTGTGTAACCAGCAGGAGCTGGAGAAAAAAGAAAAATAGATATTTAGATATATTGATAGATGCTTTGATCACATGTATAAGCCATATGCTACAAAACTAGGACAGCAGTTCACTATTTGTCCCATGATTGAGTCCACTTTGGCTCATAACTCTGTCTCCTTTTAATACACATCCTCATCCACAGTCTACGATGCCAAATGCTTACTATGTACATTGGTACATATGGAACCAACACAGGGGGTATCTGCCACATATACACATATTTGAACCCAAGCTAATCACCATGGTTACAGGCCTTTTGGCTTGTGCTGATTGGCCTAGATTACTGCGATGACCCGTGATTGACTCTCCCCTGTGGGTTTCCATTGGCTGTTTGCCCCAGGATGATCATGTCATCTTGTTTGGCAAGTTGCATTGAGACATGCACTACTGGGCATGGAGGGAGAACGCGAAATTAGATCAAAGCTGGAGGTGACAGCTGCAAAATGTTCAAACTAGTGTCCTAAGAGGAGATGTGTCAGACCCAAAGGTGTGTGATTCTCACAGAGCTAGTGTATGATAGCTTTTCACTTGGATCAGCCTTCCTGGTAGATCAGCGGGGTGGCTCAGGAGTATAGAACTGCCCCGCCATCTGAAATAATGTCAGCTATAATCAGTTGAAGGCATTTAAATTGACTGAGAGAAACAAGAGCTAGTGAGATAGTAGTGAGAGAAAATTACATTTAGATGGACTGAATTTCCAGTTTATTCAAAAGGTGTCCTTATCCTGTCTTGGTTGAGCTATTTCTCTAGTCTTAGAGTCTGTTACAATATATTCCTGTCACATCATACTGACAATAAACTAGCATATAAATATTCATCAATTATAAAACAATTTTGAACATCTTGCATCCTTCAGGCCATCTGGTCTTATATGATTGCTGTATTTTTGAAACAAACATGCATTTGTTATGCTCAGCTGTCTGCTCTGCAGCTTCTCTGGTATTTTAGTAGATCTAAGTGCACATCAACTGTTCTCATTTCTGTCATTTCTGTGTTTGTAATCAACAGTATTTGTTTTAAAGCTCTGAAACGCCAAAGACATTTTGTTTGCCTTTCAGTCTTAAGTTCTATAAGTCCCACTGGCGCTTATTGTGCCACCACAGATTGCGAAGTGAGGAAGATTTTAAGAGTCACATATCAAAGGGACGCTTTGGACTCAAACCTGCTCAGATCGCCAACCTTTCCAATTATTTCTCTAGTATGTCTAGTGTTATCTAATGCTATCTAAAGCTACACGCTTATATAATTCAGCTGATCTAAAACCCATTGAAAGAAAAATGGGGAAATGCTGTTGTGTTTCTTTCTAGTTGTATTGATTTCATTCTTTAAAGAGATGATAAACTTACAGTTAACCCCATTGATTCTGTAAATAGAATAATAAACTCAGGGTTTTGAACATAACTGCTTTCTAGAGATACTTCAGAAATGAATCATATGACTTAAAACTTTGTTTTAAAATAATCATACAGGCTAAAATGTAGCGGCTCCAATTCAAATCTGACCTGCTTCCCTTTGCCGCGCGTCTTCCTCTGCTCTCTCCCCCTCTCTCCCGTCTCTTTACTGCTAAACTGTCAAATGTCAACAGCAAAAAAAACAACAACCCACAAATAAAAAAAAAAATCATACAAAATCTATACTCAGCTGTGTCAGAATGAAAACAAATGTGATTTAAGTGAATTTTAAGGTTATTGGTGCCAGATGAGCTGTTCTGAATATTTCAGAAACTGTGGATCTACTGGGATTTTCCAACACCACCACCTCTTAGGCTACAATTTTTATAATGGGCTCACCAAAATTAGTCAACAGAAGACTGGAAAAAAATCTCGAGTCTTGATTTTGATTATATTGAGATGATTGGGTCACATTTTGATATAAGCAGCATGAAAACATGGATCCATCCTGCAACGGTGCATGCCGGTGCTGGTGGTAGTGGGATGATGTTGGGGATATTTTTCTGGACCCCTTTGGGCCCCTTCGTATCAATTAAGCAACATTTGAACATCAAAGCCTTCTGAGTATTATTGCTGATTGTCCATTACCTCATGACCAAAGTGTAGCCAGCGTACTAGCAAGGTGTACTTAACAAAGCGGCCAGCAAATATATAATCTGCTTGTTTTAAGCATCACTTTATTCACTGTTATGCGTAAACATTTTTAAATGGTATTTAGACCATTTATTGCCCATTCAGTCCATTCAGATTCTCCATTCACTGAAAACAATAACACATAATAGTGTTTTGTTTTTTGTATTTATTTATTGATTGATTGATTAGTGTATTCAGAGCAGTGTTTGGAACGGAATTGGTTGTAAATAGACGTCTTTTATAGAAGATGGTGCTTTTTTTTGTGCTTATTCGATTTTAAACAAAGAGTGAAAGTACTAAATGTTTTTAAGATCAGAAATGAAGTTCTCCTGTCGTACATGTAGACTCTTTGCTCTCGATGATATGGCCTAGAGATGCTGCTTTTCATAATCACTTCCATGCTCCACACTATCCAATTCACCTCATTTAAAATGTAATCATCACTACTTTTGTCCAGTGATCCAATGTCCCTGCTCTACAGGTCAGTCTGTATCTATTGCCTATTCTTTCTATTCATCGCGAGCCGTCACTCTGCCTTTCAGGCATCTAACATCTCTCCACTTCATCTGGCTTGTCCCGGTCATCTCATCCAGAGTCTCTGTCAGCCATCTGCTTACTCTGCACCACCGTCTAGACTCCAAGGACCCAGTCATCATCTCCTGCTCTTTGGAACAGCACTGTGTGATGAAACTTTTTAAATACATAAACATTGTATAGTCAAATATTTGCAAAAAGGTTTGCTCTTTTGTTTCAAAAGATGTCTCTGGTATATACTGTACACGTGCAATCATTTTCACAGACAGAATTTTATAAGATTTTACATTCATGCTATTGTTCCATATTAATATATTCACAGTGATAGGAATATGATGATGCTTAGCAGGCATAATGTTTACAGCATTTACTAACTTATTTTGTAGTTGGCGTGCTGACATATGTCGTAGGCAAATCAGAACTCTGATAGCAGTTCCGTTTATGAATGGCCATAAAAACTTATAAGAAGTGTTTGCATGAAAAATAAATAGACTAGATCTAGATAAACTTATTATATTGCAATAAAACTGAAGCCTGTCCTCCCATAGATGCAATAACCCACACCTTCTTCAGACATGCAGATGACAGAAACACACAGTCTGGGGCTGGTCTGGACAAAGTTTACAGGAGGATGAGGTGGTATGAGAAATGAGGGTTTACTCAGGTATTGTTTCAAATTAGCCTAACTGCCAGGTGTATTTATGGGGCTATGGATGGTCTTACTCACCAAGCATGTGTGCAAAACTAGCAATGTTGGTTGCACTGCTGAGTCTTCCTTGGTTAAATAAAATCACTATATTTGCATGCTCACATCTACTGCTTATTCCTCCTGAAGTTGTTTTTATATGTAATTATCTGGGAAATAATATATAGCAGTTTGCAAGCAAAAAATTGTATGTTCCTTCCAAGAAGTCTGTCCTCCAGTTTTGGTGACCACTCCACCCTCTCATCCACATGTCATCCACCTTTTATATACAGTCTAGTCTAACACACGTAACAAGAGGTACTGACGAATCCAGCAGGAAGCAGTGATATCATCACTTCCTCGTGATAACTCTGGACTGGTGGCTCTGGGAAAGAATTGCAAATGTCTGCACATGAGTGGGAAACTGATTCATTTTTCTTTACACTGCTGGAGGGACCCTGATACAGAGCTTCACCACACTGAAAAATGAAATCCCTTTATTGAATCTGTGAGAAAACTGCGAATCCTGATATTCCTGTGATAATTCTACAGTGCAGTTTTCTTTGTTTTGTTTCTGCAGATACTGATTCATCTTTGTGTTTTAGGTAAATTGCTGCAACAACTGAGAATTATTAGAGGCAATTGATTACCTCTGGGATCTCCTACAGCCAAGACATAAGTCTCAGTTTTGGCACCTTTTTTTTATATCTACGCAGAAATGTGCATGCAAATATAATGCAAGCGACAGACTTATGTTTTATCACGAAGCTTCGGTTTGTCTGTTTATTAGTATAAAGCCTCATGAGGAGAAGCAAAGCAAAGAGGAGAGCGCTAACCGCTAAAAAGAAAGAAGAAGTGGGGATGTCTATGTATTGTAGAGTTATGGTGTGTGTGAGCAGGTGTGTTTAGCAGGAGGTCAACAAACAATGACAACCCCCCCCCCCAATCCAACATACTTTGTTTAATTTTCTTATAGGGTGAAGACACCACACACTCAAGTTTATAACCCAAGCAGGTAAATCAGGGAACACACAGTCATGAAACTAATTTTCTCCAACCTGCATGATAAGCAGTATCTTTGTATTGGGGTATGAATAAGGAAATGGCTACACACTGCAGACAAGCAAACCACACACACTCACATGCACATAAAACAGAGGACCACATCTCTGTCCCTCTGCAATTAAAGTGTTAGTCATACTGCACCAAAGGCTATTTCCAGTCCTCTTCCAGACCATTTTCCTCCGGCATCTCCACACCATGTTGTTACCTCTTCCATATTTCTTTTTTTTCTTCTCCTCACTCTGTTTTTCTTGGTGACATGGTTGTGAGTCAAAGACTGCTGATGCGGATTATTATTGATGTTTGCCACTATAGGCCAATCTGAACTCTCAGCAGTTGAGGAAGTCGTAAATGTATCTGACTGTATTTTCAAGGACAGACAAAATTGCTCTTTTTCATTCCAAATGCTGCGCACACAAATTTTCACTGAGAGCCAAAAAACAAACAAAAAAAAAATCCACTTTGACATTTCTCTTCTGCTTGACATGAGCGCGCAGCAGGCTCAGTAAAACTGTCCTTAAAAATCACTTGAATATACAGCCATCTCACACACCTCACTGTCCTGTCACTCAGTCATAACACAGAGAGGATCTCTAAATAGAGCCCCCCCCCATTTCTTGTCAGTCTTCCCTCCCACACCCCTCAGCTTGCCATAGATCTACTGTTTCTGAGCATGCCAGAATACAGCTGAATGACAGTTCTGCGCAACGTGCCACGTCTGCCGCTGACAAATTTGGCAGCATCTCATTCTCTATCATCTGCTCACACCATCTTCCTCTCAGGCTAAATTCCATGTTTTTCAGCTGGTTTTCCATCCCAAGACCTTTTCTTCCTCGTACGCTGTCATAGTTGTCAGATTGTTGCTTTTTCTTTTTTCTTGTGAGGGTCTATGTTTCCCTTGGTCAAAGTTGCAAACGCGAATGGGTTTTTGTTACATAAACCTACCTTGTGACAAAAAAAAAAAAAGCACACACGCAAACAACAGCAGCTGGAGGAAAGACATGACACTCACAGCCCAGTCGATTCTTTTTCCAGCACTTGTGACACACTATGAAAGCGGCACAGTGGAAATTTTCTCTGCCCCTCTTTAAATGTGCTTTTCTGAAAATGCCCGACGGGATGTATTGACACAGTGCACATGCCGAGATTGAGACGGTAGCATGAAGTCACAGTCAGATAATTAAAATCTGCAGGGTGCTGAAGACATTTACAATAAATAAAAACAATGATATCATCAGGGCATATGGACTGACATCACTGGCATATTTACATCTTTTTCTGCAGTGTGGCCAAAGCAACTGGGGAATCTGTGAGGGTGAATGGTTGGAATTACAAGTCAGCTCAGTAAGGAGAAGGTGGATGGATTTTTGTTTTGGTTTTTTGGGTTTTTTTTCTAGCAGAAGCAATGCTGGACTGAGTGAACAAAGACCCTGCAGGATGAGCTCATCATTAAAAGCAGTGAGCTCATGTCTTAAAGTGGTAGTCCTAAATAATAATATTTAATAGTATAATAGTGAGCCATACTTTAGATTTTTGGAAACGTTGCATATTGGTTTACACTAACAGTTGAAAGTTTGGACACATCAAAACTATGACTGAACACATATGGAATTAAGTAGTAAACAAATATAGTGTGAAATAACTCAAAACATGTTTTGTATTTTAAATTCGTCACCCTTTACTTTCATTACTGCTTTGCAAACTCCTGGCATTCTCTTGATGAGCTTCATCAGGTCGTCACCTGAAATGGTTTTCTAACAGTCTTGCAGGAGTTCCCAGTGATGCTGAGCACTGACCATAAAGGCCTGATTCGCGCAGTCTCCTCTGAACAATTAATGTAGAGATGTGTCTGCTACTGGAACTCTGTGCAGCATTTATCTGGGCTCTAATCTGAGGTGCTGTTAACTTGTGATTTCTGAAGCTGGTGACTCTGATGTATTTATCCTCAGCAGCGCTTGATGGTTTTTGCGTCTGCACTTGGGGACACATTGAAAGTTTTAGTAATTTTTCTGAACTGACTGACCTTCAGTTCTTGAAGTAATGATAAACTGTTGTTTCTTTACTACTTAAGGAAACTACACTGAGATTACAAGCATTTTGAAATAAACTGGTGTGTAGTGAACAGAATATTAAATGATAAATATGAAAAACTGTGGAACAAGAACATAAAATTAACCCATTTCCTTCAACATAGCTTTCCATTGTCTCTATTTACATAAAACAGGCTGACCTGAAAATTCACTGTCAATGAATGCACAT
Source organism: Rhamphochromis sp. 'chilingali' (assembly GCF_963969265.1). Taxonomy (NCBI): domain Eukaryota; kingdom Metazoa; phylum Chordata; class Actinopteri; order Cichliformes; family Cichlidae; genus Rhamphochromis; species Rhamphochromis sp. 'chilingali'. The sequence continues at coordinate 15,451,483 of NC_137935.1, forward strand.
TAAATATATATTATATATTAATAAAGATTAAAGCTCTGGGAGGATCTGGAGTTTACAAGGTCAAATGGGTTTATTGCAAAAGCTCAGACCATACACATTCTCTGCTGAGATAATAAGTTCTATGTTGACTCAGGAGCCAAATTCTCACAGTTCTAGTCTTTGTGTTATTTCTTCACACCCTTCTGTATGTAAAACATGAGGGAAAAATATACAGTATAATGACATGGGTCCCGGGTTTTATGGTGAAATAAGACGCTATAACTTATCCAAGGTAGCTATTAGAGCAAGTGCTGAATGTGTTCAGTCCAAACACTACCTGCATTCCAGAGGCATCAGTAGGCAAAATGGACCCTGTGGCCTGTTTTACATAAAGGTTTCTAATTCTGTTTGAGAAGTGAAAAGGTGTCACGATGAAGGGTTCCATTAGTCTGTGGGGCTCACAGTCAAACAGCTCGTCTGGAACTAGAGGCTCTCTTCCAATGTGCTATCGTAGATAAAGGAGGGGTTAGATGAGTGTGAATAGATGACTCACAGTGTGTAGGAGCAGGAAAAATAGATTACAGTTCTCTGGACCCTTAAGCTTTTCATTTTATCTCTTATAAAAGTGAAAGAAAGGCACAAAATAAAAATTAAAAAACACTTCTGCTTGACATTGTCAATGCCTACCTATCTATCTATCTATCTATCTATCTATCTATCTATCTATCTATCTATCTATCTATCATAAAACAAGATGGGGTTTATAAAATTACTTGGACAAAGATGATAATAATTGTGATGATCTTTAATATTTTCTAGCGGATAGTAAATTACTCATGCTTGGCCTTTAAGACTTCAAGCATTTCAAACAGGCCACGTGGAGTCTAATAATGCTCTGCCTTGCATGGTGGTAAGTATAATGGAAGATACTCGTGTTAGAGACTAATTGCATGTAATATGACCAGCCTTTGTCACGTCATTAATGAAAGAGCAGTTTACCTTAAATGGTGCTCTTTGAATGCAAGAAAGCTTTCTGGCGTCACTTCACCTGTTTTACATATGAGCATCAGTGAACTTACACTTTCAAATTTCACGCCACCAGGAGAGAATACAGGTTTCCTGTCAAATATCTGAAGCCTCAAGCCTCAGCAGTATCAGGTGAGTCTTAGAAGATTTAGAATTTCATAGTTTTTTGTTTTCTTTTTATTCATTGCATTCTTTGCTTTTGTTTGGAGCAAAAATGAAAGAATTTAGTAGTTAATAGGTGGTGTGTACTTTTACTGAACAAGGTATGGAGAAAACACTTTCTGTGTTAACAGTACATATGCATAGATCTACTGTGTAAAATACTAAAGGTGTGTCCAAATCAACTTAAACTGTCTAAAAATATATATAATATATGTTATAAATAGCTTGCTATAGATAAAATTTTGCATTTAAAAAAAAGCCCTTGGAGTCCACCATTTGATGCTTGTATCCATATGATTGCAAGACTGAATCAGGCAAGGAAAGAGAAACAACAGTCCATCATTACTCTAAGAACTAAAGGTCAGTCAGTCCACAAAATTACTAAAACTTTGAGTGTGACCCCAAGTGCAGTCGCAAAAACCATCAAGCACTATGACTAAACTGGCTCATGTGAGGACTGCCCCAGGAAAGGAAGACCAAGAGTCGCCTCTGCTGCTGAGGATAAATTCATCCAAGTCACCAGCCTCAGAAATCGCAAATTGACAGCACTTCAGATTAGAGCCTGGATAAATGCCACACAGGGTTGCATGGTTCCCACTGTGAAACATTGAGGAGGAGGTATAATGGTGTGGGGGTGCTTTGCTAGTGACTCCACAGTCACCTGACCTAAACCCAATCAAGATGTTTTGGGATGAGATGGACTGCAGAGTGGAGGCAAAAGGGCCAACAAGTGCTCAGCATCTCTGGGAACTCCTTCAAGACTGTTGGAAAACCACTTCGGGTGACTACCTTGTTAAGGTTTGGAAAAGATCACAGTTAGACTTAAAACAGGTCCTTGTACACCATTAAACACATATAAGAAACTTGTGTTTCTCAAGCTGCTGTTTTCTGCCTAATGTATACAGGTGACAACAACCGTGGACATTTTACTATCACACAGCCATGGTCATGGTCAAATTATAACTATGGGCTGTAATGTAAAGTGGTTGCTTTTTGAAGAAAGTCCTAGCGATAGTGCATCTGATAAACTATTCACTCCATTTATTACAAAGGTTTAGTCCACATTAGTTAGTTATTAGTAAATAACTAATGTTTGTTCCCAACACACATTCAAATTCATGACTTTACAATCAAAATGTTGGTCATGTAAATCTGTCACATGAAAAATGTGTTTTACTCCCTTATCATATTAACATTGTAATCACATTAGAATGATATGAATGAAGCATGTGATCACATTAACTCAGAAGTTGAACAAGAGGCTGCATTAAAAAAAACAAGCGAGGTCAGTGTGTTTGTGGGTCTCTGACAGGGCCTCCATTCACCAGAATACAATGGTGCCAGCTAGGACAGTCGCCCTACTGTCCCGTCTGGTGGCCAAACGGCAGAATGCAGAGTGACCTACAGTATGGCTTCTCTTTTTCATTTTTTAGACTTTTTTGGGGCAGGCATACTCATTCACACAGCGCACAAGAGCCTACTCAGTCCAGGAGTGAGTAGAAGCATTCATCAAGGGAAAACAGTGAATATGGGAAACCATTTGGCCAGGAGGGGAGAGGGCAAATGTTCAAGCAAGCTGTCATACGCATAGACACAAATTTGAAGGCACACATTTCCACCCTGTTTTAGCTTCCTGTCAACGGCTACAATGGTATCTGCCTGCAAGCTGTGTAACCCAACCCTATCTTATCAACTGCAGGCTCAGACACAGCCACAAAACTCTACAGTATGTGAGGGAGAGAGAGAAAGAAAGAGTGTGTGTGTCCGTTAGTGTGTTGGTGTGTGTTCCCCAAGAGGCATGGGGAATGAATTCACTTCACAGGAATGCACAGCTGAGTCTGGGTGTTTTTACAACAAAACACCTACTGTATGTTTTTTGATAAAGCTTCTCTACCTTCTCCTAATTTTGTTATCGGTTGTGCTTTCCACTGATTCTTTCCCCTATTCTCTGAGGTAGCAAAAACCCAAAGTTATATTTTTGGATAAAAATAAACAATTTTTAAAAGAATATTTTTTTCTTAAATAATTTCTTTTTTTTCTTCTGACCTTTTGAAAATCCAATTTATGTCACTGCCCTGATCAGGATCTACAGGATGGGTAGAAATGTTTGCTAAGGAAACATCTAATGCTACATAAGTTAACAAACAATGCATTTTCCATTCACAGATAAAGACAGGGTTAGTTGTGGTTACGCTGTGTTAAATCCTATGCAGGCTTTGCTTTCTATTACTGTTTTTTTTTATGAATCTACTCCATAGATGTATAGCACAGTGAGCATTTGGGCTCCTTTCATCCTATGTAAACATGTGATTTTTGTCTTCTTATTGTCCTCTAACCATGCCTGTACCTCTCTGTCACTGCAGCTGTTACAATCTTAAGAGAATAGCTCCATCATGCCCTGGCTTGAACATTTACTCCTTACCGCCTACAGTTCTCTGAAAATAGACAAATAACTCACAGTGGAGCCTGAAAAACACATTTAAGGCTCTGCACCTTGAGACACAGTAAATTGTCTTTAGCCATGCACATTACCATCATATCATCGTGCTCTTAGTTCTCCCTCTCGTTCTCATTTTTCCTACATTTTCTGGAGTGTGTTTAAAAAACCTGATGATATTAAAGAGGATGGAGGACAGGCATAATTAAAGTGAAATGTTAAAACCTAAAGTATCTTGTCAGACACAGATTCTGAGTGTGTGGCAAATGTATTCATCACATCGTCTACTGCAAGCAAGATTGAGCCTTAAGCTGCTAAAACCTCTAGACATTATAAGGCTTAGGTGAAAATGCAAATGATAGTTGTTAGTTAGTTAAACATTAAATGATTTTTCCTCTGATAGCAGCAGAAAGGTGATGCAGTGGCTAGCACTGCTTCACAGCCGGAAGGTCCTGGGTTTTAATCTGAATGCCAGTTTTCCCTGTGCCTGCATGGGTTCTCTCTGACGTCCTCCCACAGTCCAAAGACATGCATGTTAGGTTATTCGGCAGTTCTAAATTGGCTTGTATGTGAATGTAAATATAAATGATTATCTGTTTCTCTATGTTGGCCCTGCTATAGACTGATGACCTATCACCCTGAATTGGATAAGTGGAGAAAAATGTATGTATGCATGATTATATGGATGGTTGTGTGGATGGATACCCAGACAATTTTCTACTACAGAATGTTGCCGGCTTGTGATAACGTGAGAACTGCTCAAGTAATTGTCTGGTGTATTGACAGCATTCGTCATATGCCCTGCAAGTTTTGTCCAGGCAGGAGTATTTTCAGTAGAGAAGCTGACTGTTTTCACACCTGAAGCATACCATCTTCTCTTGTGTGCTGTCTGTGTAAACATCAAACAGTGTTCTGACCTGATTCAACCAACCCTGTTCAGAGTTCATGGACGAACTCTTACAATAAATTGTTCTGTCTGAAAAGAAGCCTGCACCTGAACTATGGCTACAGACTCATCTACAGTGTCTCAAACATCTCTGAAAAACATCATTCAAACTGCAGTCAATAAATACATCGGGCAAAATAAATATTAAATTCAGTATGTATCACAGGCACAGTGATCCTAACCACTGGACTTAATCGTTCATCCTCATTTTATTGATCCAAATACTCAGCCGTAATATGATCTGACTGTGATGAAAGTTGATGCGTACTACTGTATTACATTACAAACCATGAAAATGATATATACCATAGATAAGTGGGTTTGTGCTTGTTTGTGATACCCACAAATCACTGTGCAATTATATACTGTACATAGAAGGAGTGGATTGAGATACAACAGACAAGTGCAGACAGCACCAATTAAATGGTGGTTTAAGTGTGTTGTTGTCATGGTGACTAAGCTAGTGGGCTACCTCTGAAATTCTGTTTCATATTAAATGCCATTGCTTTTGTTCCTGTGCACGTCTCTATTCTTCACCTCCCTCCTCAGTGCATGCATTTTACTTCATCCCCGCCTGTATCTCTTTGACTGGCTGAAAAACATCAAAACCAATCCCAGTTAACCAGCTTTCAAATGCCTTGTCTCGTGCACTGCTTCACTCTTTGTATGTCTCTTTCAGTTTCTCTCCCAGCTGTGCCCTCATCCATGCTGCCACGTTAGACAGTTAGCAGACATTGTGGCACAAGATGCAGTGGGGGTGGAGGATTTGTGCCACAGGGGGTTTACAGTCTGTCTCCCCCCACATTTCTAAAGGAAACAACATGTTTCATTGTTTACCCTGGTGTACAGAGACACTGAGGTAAATGGTTTTATGTGATCTGCCTAATCTGTGAGAGAAAGCCTGACTAGCGGAGAAGCGTGGGAGCTTTGGAGTATTTTGATTTTAGTGACCTTGCACACGCAGGCAGACAGCCACACAGACAGCAATATGCACAACAGGATCATATCAATATTAGCTCCTAAACTTGAAAACATGGATAGATTTTATGCCGATTGTCATTAAATACATACATAAATACAAATACTTTTGTAGTGATAGGGAACAGCTGAGAAGAGACAACATGACGTCATTCCTGCAGTTGGTCTATTGAGAATACAACAAAGAAAGAGGAGCCGCACAATCTAATGTCATGATGTGATATGAAAGTTACCTTTCATCTCCTTTTGGCTACACTTAATTGCGGCAGATTGTTCATATTTTGTTTCTTATCAAGAGACATTAGTAACTTACTTGGTGAGGGCAATGTTAGTTACTTTTGGCAAGGTCTAAGAAAAAGTGGAAGAGTTGATATTTAATATGATATAAATACACATAGTCAGGCAGATGGAGGGAGAGAAACAAACAGAGGGAGATGGAGAGAAAGAGGCAAAACTTTCTGAAGCAGCAAATTAAATGTGAGCCACTGGATGTGTGGGAAGAATGTATATTACCGGACTTATATGTTACAACTCAGGAAAGGGCTGATGACTCAGAAGGCTGTGGGCAAGTTGCTTTGGAGAAGGATGGAAATCAAGGGATGTAGACAAGTATAGGCAGGCAGGTAGAAAGCAAATCAGCCTGAGAAAAGGAGGAGGGAAGAGCGAGACGAGCAGACAGACTGACAGATGATCACAAGACAGGCCTGTTGGGTATCGCTGTTATACAACAACAGACGTGAAGGTGCAGACTAATTACAATATACAATACAAGTACATGATACAGAGAATAGGCTAATTGTGTGAACGTGTGTGCACTGGTGTCTCTGCTGCCTTTGCATGCGGGATTTATCTTTGCCCAGCAGGCAGTGTTGTACCATATGGTCCACAGAGTAGATATTCCTAAAACAACACACAAACACTCACACTTAGATACAAAGACGTGCAGGCTCACACACGAATGTAGACATTTGCGGAGATACACACACACATGCATGCACGCACACAACGTGATAGAGAGGAAGAAGAGGAAGAGAGAGACAGAGAGTCATCGGTGAGCGCGATAGAGCCATCTGCCCGGCCTGGATTGCTGAGATCCACAAATCACAAACCAAATAATAATTAAACAACAAACTAACATTGCCCTGTGACAAGCAGTGAATTATATTTGCAAATATGCAAAATGTTTGGGCTTACGTAAAATCCAACAGGCAGAACAGACGGACTGAATCAGAGAAAGTGAGAAACTAAAACAATAGTAGCTAACCAAGAGTTATTATTTTTTGTCAGGACAGAGAGTTTGAAATAGCTGAAGAGAGGACAAGACGCCCTCCGTGAACTCACTTCAGACAGTAGGTCCTCCCAGGGGGGGACTGGCTGGAGGTCCACTAAGCCCCTTGGAGCCCATATGGTTTGAGGCTTACAGACCCTGAAATGCCACGTGAAGGCAAGCCCACAGGAAGAAGATACAGGGGTAACTGGGTGGTGTTTGGGGAAGGGTGGTGGGGTTGGGGGTTGGGGGGACTGGCAGCATGTTAAGAGCGTTCAGAAATGTGAATGAAGGGCGTATTCTAGGGAAAGCGCAAGTTACAGTTCTGTGTTTGCGCATCTGTTTGTTTTTGCTTCAAGGTTTTAGTGCGTTTGATTGATCGGCGTGACGTGCGACACGATGGAATTTATGTATGAGCTTGTGTGTGGGGATAAATAAATAAAGAGCAGTAATGACCGTATGTCATATGATCTTACTGCACAGTGACACTAATGGCATCAACAGATAAAATTCTCCTTCTGCTATTTAACAAACTGCCACAATGGAATGACAGACGTGCTGCTTGGGCTCCTCCTATCTTTAACACCCCTGTGTTTTCTCCTCTTTCCCCTCCCTCTGTCATTTATCTTACACTCTGGGAAAAACTATAACATTTAGGCCTATTTGCCATCTTGGAGGATTTTAACTAAACATCCCAGTTATCAGCACGACAACTCAGTGGTGTAACGAAAAGGATGCAAGAACTGTCAGGGCGTAGTATACGGACTATTAAGCACACAAGTACCTCGATTGCTTGCTGTATATATATCAGTACCCAGAGGCGTTTTAGACTTAAGTCACTGTGGAAACACTTTAAACTGCTCGTTGAACATGCCGGTTCCCATGCTCATTTTGTTCAACAAGTCATTATGTTCTCAATCCTAAAGATGGACCCAGTCTGTTATCTTGGAAATATAGAGTGGTTATTAATAATGCTGACTAAATAATGCTAGGAGTTTGTGCTTGTACTTAGATACCTCTAAGTAATCATCACAATGGGCTCTTTATCAAACTCTCTCTATTTCTAAGTTCAGCTCTTTGGTGGGACTAGGGTATTTTCAAGTGGCCTTAAATACTTGGAAACACCTGAGTCCCAATAAGGGACTGATATGTTAAATTAATTCTTTTATACAAGAGTTAGGACAGCATTATTTTCTTATGAATTTATTGCCATTTTAGAAAAGTCCTGCTAACCTAATCTGGTGGCAAATTCAATAAACAGTTTGAGATCAGGAAATCTGGTTATTTGCTTTCTTGCCAAGTGTTAAGTGAAAACATCAAATGCAACTGGTACTCTTAGTTTATCATGCAGAATGGAAATGGGCAAACAAAAGCTTCTCCTCAAAGTAAACCACTATGTCCACGGCTCACTTCACAAATTATATCTTGTTTGTTTAGCCCAATAAAATTGTACAAAGTAATGATTTGTGGTTTATGATGGGGTTGTGTGCTGGACTATTTCTTGGCAACACACGGTGCCTTTTACAGAGTCTTGTTATCACGTACCCAGCCAGGAAATCGTCCCGTAGATAACCTCTTAGCTAAACACAAAGGTTAAAATGGTCAAAAATGGTAAAACTTCAAAATACAAAAGTTTCTCTTTAATCAAACGTTACCATGCCATCAAAAAACATGTTGATGGCAACATGTTTTTACTAAATCTGGACCCATCGTGGAACATTTTAAAGGAAGAAAACGGTGACAAGTAAGAGAGGATAGGTTTAGACATGCCCTGGAAGAGTGAAGGGAAAAGAGCAGCACAAGGATCGACACTGAGTCACACAACAGGACAGGAAGTCTTAGATGGAAACACCCTTCCTTCCTGTCAGTGCACTGATCACCAACACTGGACACCATTCAGTCTCACATCAGATGACACATGTGGCAAGTATTATGGCGTACAGCACCACGAGTTGTGCTGTGTAAGTGTGCCGCTTACATGGAGTGGTACTCTTCTATGTGCTGCTTCTAGTAGCCAAATTGTTAAAACTCAAGTCTGACGCTCTGTCTCCACGTGAAGCCGCTCAGTGTGAGCCTCTCAGGGAACAACATAGTTTCTTTTGGGAACATTTCAGCAGCCAGACAATGAGCTTAAGTACAGGTTGATCAGCAAATTACTCCCTAGCATAGCAATGGGCGCCAAAGGCAAGAAGAAGAAAAAAAAGCAAGTTCCAGATTTATGAGCAGCTCCCAACTGTCTACATGCTTTTCAGTCATATTATTGTGCCTGCAGCACAGCAAGATTTGCATTTGAACAGACTGCAAATATCATTTTAACACCTTCTTTAAATGAACTGAGGAAGCCTGGGTACAATTTTCACAGGCAGATATTGGCTAAGTGAGATCACACTACTAAGAGTGTGATCTGTTTATATGGAAGAAAGAAAACAGCCAATGGCTACAGTGTCCTCAAATTAGATATTAACCACGCCCGCATAGCATAGCTCCACTATTATTCCTGTTGTCACGACAAACTCCGGGATGTAACTCTGATTCTGAGATGTTAAGAATTTCTGGAATTTGTATACAAGCACGAAAGATAAAGACACTATTAGCAATTACATTTCAATTAGAAAATAGACTGAGTCATATACTGTATGAGCCGTGTTGACTGTATATCTTATCAGGGATAGCATTTGGCTACGTGCACTTTAAGCTCTGGTTTAAAGCAAGTCAGGCCTTAAAGGCAGATGAGTTAAAAAGGCAGGAAGTACACCAACTGAGGGTCTGCACCAAGGCCTGTTAGATAAATAAAGAATATTTTCAACTGTGTGTCATCCAAAGCTACTTTTACATAGCCCATGAAAAGCAGGCTCATGTTTTGTTCTGTCTTAAGCAGTATTAGCGTGAACACAAGCAGCTACGTTTGTATAAGAGGATCCTAATTCTATCACCAGTTTCACACTTTTCCAGTGACAGCAATGTGATGCCGGGGGACAGAAATAAGGGAAAGCTACAAAAAATAAACAAACTAATAGCTCATAGGAGCCGTGCAACTTTCAAAATGTTACAAACACGCAAAATGTTACAAACACGATCACCTTGCAAATGTGTAATGATGAAGGATATCAACTGTATAAGGCTTCAACTATCCAAATGATGTGATTTGTAGGGAAACACTGAATGCTAACAGATGTTGTTTGCAGAAAGAAAAACTCCCCGGGGCATGTTTAGAATAATTGCACCAATGAAACAATGTGACGTCTTATTCACTTACTGATACTGACTTGTTTTTGTTTTGCTTTTTCATTTGGCCTTACACTGCAATGCAACACTGCTGGCTACAGAATAGCTGAATCCAAAGTCCACTGATGTGGGTCAGTAGACTGGAGACTCCTGGTGTCATAGGAGACTTCCTTTTCCACAGCTCCACACAGGATATGAGTAATTTCCTCTGAGCCTAGCCTATCCAAAATTCTCAGAATTCAATTCAGTGCAGGGGGTCATATCTAGGGCATCTTTAGGATAACATGTAATGACAGCTGTGTGGGCATTATGCACATGAATGTAGGAAGAACGAGTCAGTCTGCAAACAGGTAAGATTGAACATGTACACTCTGTCCTTTGTCAGCACAAAAATATCACAGTGGTTTTGGTGAAAATGAAAGAGACTGATGTGTGACTCATGTGGTAATAACACAGCGCTACGTGTTAACACTGATTTGGCTGTGAGGTATGAATATTTGTTTCTGACTGCTGTGCTGTCACACTTACTTCCTGCAGTGTTGTGTTTGAGTGTCAGACAGATACGCTGGCATCCTTGGGCGGGGCTATTGTGCAATTTTTACAATGTAAACTCAGTGAACACTCAACTCTGCCACACGCTTCCTGCCAAGACCAAATATGGAAAATATTTCCGTAATGTAAACAAACACACTCTGGTTAGGATCCAGAAGGCAATTTGAAATTGTACAGTAAGTTTTTAACTGTGTGGGTGAGCTGGTAATGTGATGCTTATGTGAAAGCTTGCAAAAACATTTTGGCACTGTCAAACCATTATTACCACATTTTGGACCGAAATAGAACCTCACAAATCTTCTCTCCAAACTGACAGGAAGATAAATAACAACAGTGTGTTACACATATACTACACATAAAAACTTCAGGTCTTCTGTTTGTAGTTGCTCTGTCCCACAGAGTTCTTTTTCTGCACTTCGGTTGGTGAGGTTATAAAAGAGCTGTTGCATAAACCTGCCTCAGGAGGAAAGTTTGATGATAAATCTGGACGTTTAACAGGCACAAGAAAAGTGACCAATGGAGAGCTGCAGAAGAGACGTTAACAGACGTCAACACCCTAAACTGAAACACTTAGGGTGTTCGTTGTCAGGCACATCATTTTGACATGAGGGCAAAGTATCACTAGGAACGGGTGGTAGAGTTCACTGCACACAGCGTCATGATGTGAATAGTAGGGAACTCAGCTGAGAAATGGGGTAAAGATGATGTAAAGAGGGGAATAAAAGTGGCTCGTAAATGGGGGAGGAAGGTCATGGATGTCATGCCATGTTAGTCAGAATTTTGAATCTGCTGTTATGACAGGAGGGCAAAGCCAGTGTGGTAGGACACAGTCACATGACCCAGCATCAGGCCTTGGATGTCACTTCTTCCCACAACCACATTTCTACCAAATTGGGGTGACTGGGGAAAAAAGGAGGGCAACAGAAGATGACAGCGAGTTGTGTTTATGTGAAACAGCAAAAATTCTGGAACCATGCTGGATTTACAGAACTGAAAATGCAGAAGAATGATTATATAATTGTTGGAAGACAAGATGTCTTTCACCAGAAGAAGCTAACATTAAGCATTCCCAACAAGCAGTCAGCTGCACTCAGTCTTTTCAGAGGTTTAAACTTAGCCTAGGCTATAACATATTTCTCCATGTTGGGCACATCAGAGAGCCCTAAAACCCACTTAAGCCTTTTTCCCACAGAAAACCGCCGCTTTGTGTAGTCTGAAAACAACACTGCTTAGAGAAGACGATTGCAAAGACAATTCCATCTAAAAATTTAGTTGTTTTAATTGGGCACCCTGATTTTGGAAATCCCAAGGCAGCACTAGCTGGTAGATTTTAAGAGGTAAGCAGGGATTTTATGCATAAACTTGGTAATGGGTTTAAAAATAGCTAGTCCAACCCAATCCAGATCTAGTGATAGCGTGCTGTAGCTGATTTTGCCCTAAGATCTCTATGTGATGTTGCTAGCAGTGGTTAAGGGGTGTGGGTATTATTGTATTAGAAAAAAAAAATCTCCATAACCTTTATCACAACTAGTAGTTTAAACCTTTAACTGCACTCTGTGGTTTCACCCTAGACGTTCCAGCATCACACAAATAGCACGACTTGGCCACGACATCAGCTTGCCTGGTCGAAATGTTGCATCATGTGCCATTCCTAAACATCTGATCAAAGAATGAAACACACAACCAAGAAATTATTTAAGGACATTCACTTCCTGTAAGTCATCTGAGAGATAAGCCAGCCTGTCAGCCAAGCATTAAACCACACCCAAACCACAGTAGCTTCATCTGAAGTCGGTCGTAGAGCACAGACGTTAGTATCAAGTTTGAGCTACTCGGGTCAGAAGTAAAACTGACTTATCAGAGGTGTTACTGAAGGTCTTAATGCTTATTTAAGAACTCATTTCTTCAGCTCTGGATTTTAATTATATAAGTAATTATACCTACAGAAAGATCAAAATCCATTGTGCCATGCCACCACACAATCCATGACCTGATTCTTCCCCCATCATAATTAAAACACTGAATGAAACTGAGCTCAATTACAAATCCGGTCCTTAAGCATTACTTGTCCTCGCTAACACTGCTGAATAAAATCTATTAATCCACACGAGGGACACTGCAAGTGACTAGTCCTGTCTGACTGGCTCCTTTGGCCTACTTTCCTTTTCAGATCGAGCCGTGGTGCGATCCGAGGCAACTGTGCTATGATTATCTAAAGATGGATATAAGGAGCAGTTTGACTGCGTGCCCAGTGGGATCAATCTTGTGACACAGTGGGGCGGTGTCTGGGGGGCCTGTTTAGACAAACCCTGGGCTCTATCTTTTATCCTTTATCACAGCTGCTCGTTCTTTCTCTATTGTTGTGTTAGTTGTAGCCTCTGGATCACACAGGGTTCTATCGGGGCTGTGATCAGAGATCTTTAGCAGATAAAACTCAAGGCCAAAGTACTGAAATTAAGCATGCAGAACACATTTATACCGCTTCTTATCATATCACGACTTCTATCCTTCGCCCTTTTATTTCAGGCTAAAGACATGTCCAGACATTACAGTTAAAGGAATGAGAGGAATGGGAGGAATTCTGGGGCATTCCCATCTTGGCAGAGTCACCTCTGAGCGAGAAGGCCACTCCCTGAATTACAGGCAGAGTTGAGAGAAGGAGATGATTTGCCATCAGTTTACCGAACATCAGCCTGTTCAGTAAACACAGACAATGAAAAGTAAAGAGGTTAGACTTCAAAATTACAGCAATATGTCTAACTTATGAGTGTTTCAGAAGCTGCTGTTAATACTACCACAAGTAATGCCAGTTCAAGGAAAGGTAGAAGAACACGTAAAACAACTGCAATGATTTAATACATGGTTGATCAGGAAACTATTAGGTCTAAACCAGTCTACTGTTCCTGCTAAGGAAGTTAGTACATCAGAGGAGGTGAGAATAGCTTAAGTGTAGCGTATATGTGCGTGTGTGTGTATATGTGTGTGTGTGAGTGAAAAAGAAAAGAAAAAAACAACCTTTAACGGTAAGACAAACATGGACATTCCTGCGTTGTTATGGTAATGCCCTGCACAAAAGGAAATAACACTGTCACACAGAATAAATTAACAAATGCTGCTGCATTTAAAGCGAATTAGACTTTTTGTTTGTGTTTCGGTGTGTTTGTATGAGGGTCAAGTAAGCAAGCCTAATAAAAGTCAAATGGTTTTCAGAGCATATTGCTTTAGACAAATATAGTACACAAGAGGCACATCTGCCAAGAAAAAAAAGGCAAAACCGCTCTCCTGAACACAACAGGGCCTCAAAAATAGCATGATGATGCTGGGAGAGAATGAGAAGCCTGTAATTCAACAAGGAGCCTATATAGTGATTAAGTCCCATGTTAAAAGAAAAAAAAAAATGCAAACACACACCACCCACTCTCACTGGCTCAGTTGCAACATTTCCTGTCAGAGCTATTGCTTCCAACAGCAGAAGAAAAAAAGAGAAGTCTTGCATCAGTGCAACAAGCAGCACACTTATCTTAATCATTAAGAAATCGATATTTTTGCTTTAATGCAACCAGAGCTGCATATTCAAACCTTACAATTATCTTTACGCTCCAGAAATTCTCTTTAAAGTTCAGTCATGCTTCTTGTCATGACCTAAGAAAGTATATGTTTGTGGCAAATGAGAGAAAAGTGCTCAAACAAACCGGCACCCACCCTTCCTCAGCCGACAGTCATCATTCCAGCAGTGACCAAACTCTCACAGGTCACGAGGCCACCCTGAACAGCCATACCACATCCCAACCCCCTCCTTGACCATGGCAACCACATCACATGACTATCACTCATGACCGGGAACCGCTGACAAACTGGACCGTCTGTAAACCTGCGCCACTGATTTCCTGCCGACTGCAACTGAAACCTTTAAAAATAGGCAAGATGTGAAGACAACGCGACAACTCAGGTATTCAGAACGTGACGACAACAGCAACAAAGTGAAACTGGATATCTGAACGGCTGAAGCCAATTCAACCCTGAACGCGGAGATAGCACCAGTGCTGAGTTTTGAACAAAATGAAGGAAGTGAAACTTTCACCTTCTTGCTCCCTAGAAAAAGACAGATAAAAAGAAGCTGGAACTCGACGGGCCCTTTTCTCTACAAAGGGCAAATTCTTCTACTATCAGATGTTTATACCACAGCAAGAGATTGAAACTGTGCAGCAATAGCAGCAACAGAGGAGAGTGGTGTACATTTACAGTAACTGGGGCACTGCTGTACAAACTCCTGCCATCTCATCCACTACCGGTTCAACAATATCATTTCAAGGCAGAGTTCAGTTTCAGCTCTGTTCTTACCTAATTGCACAATCTGTATCAGGGCCTCAGAGGAAACATGCTATTATCCTTGACTTCACATAGATAACACAGCTGGAAAGTAGCCACGGCTTGTGGTCGATCGGAGGGGAGAGTCAAGAACTGCTATCAAGAGCTGCGCAAAAACAAAGCTCTTCTGCACACGCTCAAACCGAACATTAACGTGTGAAGATGTCGTTTCAGCTTCAGGGGTAAAAATTTAGAGTACGTGTGTGTACACGCTCAAGCTGCTTTCACTCACACGGGCAAACTTGAAAAGGAATACGAAGAATATTTATACATACACACACACACACACACACACACACACACACACACACACACACACACACACACACACACACATATATATATATATATATATATATATGTAAAAGATAGCCAATAACTTACTATTACTTATTCAATACAAGTTAAAAAGCAACAAAACTGAGGATAGATTTTTGTGTGACATATTTACCTAATATAATGGAAAGCAGAAGAGCAGACTAAGCAACCTGATTACTCGTCTGTTTTCTCATACACCAACTACAATGTCATATCAATATAAAATTTTCAGAGCGAGGTAAAAAAACAAAAACATTTTAATACCACAGTATTGATCTCAGCCTCATCTGCTGTGCAGCAGTGTTCAATTGTAGGTGTTAGAAGTAATATTTGCACTCCACTGCACCCCTGGCTCGCCATGCCCCACAGTCACATGGTATTGGCAAAGCCAAAGAATGCATATGATACCAGCGCTTACAGTGGCTACCAGGCATAAACACACGAGCAACGGTGATGAGCAGGAACGTGCGCTCAGATTGACAAGACACATATAAGAAATGCTGCAACACTACAAACATACTGTGCAGGCTGAAAAATCAGAGCTCATCCACTCTCAAAGACCGGACTTTATGCGAAGCTCGTCTTGTGTGTGTTTACTCTCTCCCCCACCTCAAGTCATGCTGTGGTCTACCAGCCAGCCGGGGCTAGGTAATCCCCGTAGGTAAACAGAGGCAGAACGGTGGCCTGCTCACTCATACCCGCCTCTCCACATCACACCACAGCACCCACACACACTGCAGCCAGGCTGAACCTCCGGACTGGAACATTGCTACACCCACACAGTTAAAAAGAGATAATTCCCGGGTGTAGCATTGCCCGGCCTCTTCTATTAACGTCTGTGAAGATGCTGAGTGGATAGAGAATCCGAGTCCATTTTGTTGGTGAATCCAACCAAATTCACCTACGATGATTGTGCAGCTACTTTACTAGTTTAAAAACAAAACAAAACCCCTAAATCCCAAAGCTTACTTTGTAAGCTTCATGTAAACACAAAGGAGCTACTCATCTCTTTCAAACTAGTCATGTATGTACGTTCTATTATCTTTCAGTTTTTTTCATTTTACGTAACAGTGGTCCCTGTCTTAACCACATGACAAGTTTTGTTTTTAATGATGAGAATCAACAGCGGTAGAAAGCCAAAGCTTGATTTCTGAAGCAATGAAAAGCAGCTTTCATGTTTCCACAAACGCTGCAAGTAGCTGAGCTTGTATAGCTGCCCATCGAGTTTGTGACACAAAGAGCAATAAACACCAGCAATTTTGCAGCGTTTTCATATTGTAGTTCTATTTCCTGTTAGGAGTAGGTCCACCACACATGCTGAACCGTGAAGCAGCTCGTGTAAATTTGGGTTGTTTTTAGGGGGGGGGGGGGGGGGGGGGGGGGGTCATGTTACTGTAACATAAGCACACTGAACATTTACTTTGTCAGCAACAGCTTAATGCAGGGTTTTCTAGTAGCCAAATTATTTGTGTGCTTTTAAGCAAACCTCAGCTGCTGTTTAAGCTAAATTCTTCACCGAACTTCTCGTGACATGTGGTGAAATGAGTAGATGTCCCCAAAGAAAAAGAAAAGAAAAAAGAAAACACAGCCTGGGTTCTTTTTTAAAAAAGCCATTTGTATTAAGTCTTTTTTTTTTTTTTCAAAACAGCCAACTGTTAAATGGCTGGTCTGAAATTAAACTTACAATCAGGTTAGATTTGTCAATGGTACATTATCACATTTCCTGTTAAAAACAACAAAAGGAACAGAACAAAACAGAACTCCTTTGAATTGATTGGCCTGGAAATTAAGTGTCGGGTGTTGTGATCATGTCTAAGGGGTTCCAGTACCTGTGCATTTCAAGACATGGGTTCATCCAGACCAAGCAGACATTGCAAAAATTAACACCTTAGACTTCAAAAAGGCCAAAGTAAAACAAACAGAAAACTGCCATTCCATTCAAGAGAAGCCTGCTGTAGTTTTTTTATCGTCAGCTTCCATCCTTACGACACTATCCAGTAGAAGAGTTCACTAGTTTGTGGATTGTGATGTTGAAGGGTTGTTTTGGTTGTGGGTTGGCACTAAATCTGAACAGCTGATTTGTTTCGGAAAGGCACTTGACACAAGGGCGATCGGGTCAGTGTCCTTGTGTCACTTCAGTTAGGGTCCTCTCACACACTTAAAGAGAAAGTGAAGTAAAAAAAAACCAAAAAAAAAAAAAAAAACCATGAAGTGGCACTCGTCACATTTTCTCCACCACCAGAGACGTGGCGTCAATTTCTTCTGACTTTGGAAAAGAAAGCAGGATTTGGAGTGTTGTGGAGCGTTGCTCCAAATTTGATCAGGCGGCCCAACTCTTTATCTGTCCCAGACTGTGCAGTTACTTAACAAAATATATACTCTATCTCCCTGTGTTCTTCTCATACAGAAATATCCATTTATGAGTTTTCTTTAAGTGTTTCTTTCCATCTTTTCCATTGGGATGTAGTTCCAGTTGGAAGTACAGTTGGAACTGGTGAGGAGGGGGGGGATGAGGCTGAAACTCTGGATCTGACACTGTGTTGACATCAATGGCGGACACCGATCGTGCAGTACAGATACTCCAACCCAGCAGAATTCCTGAAGAGTGGACCCCTCCCTGTCTCAGTTGCTCCCCCTCCTCCTCGTCCCCCTGCAGCATTCCTCCCTTCATTTTCCTCCAAGGCCAGTGTGAGACACGAAGAAGAGCTCAACAGTACAGACTTGCTGCAACACACTGCCACAAACAAGAAAGGCGGAGAAAAAGAAAGTGTCATGAATGAACTAGAACAACTTCTAGGGAAAACAGATTTCCTCCAAAGCTAAATCTAATCTCGAACTTGCTGACTCTTGAAATGTAGGCCACACAAAAACACTGGAATCTCCCTGTAAACCCCATTCTGGAATATGGCATTTGGCAGTTCTTTTAATAGCTCCGAACTGTAGCTGCACCGATTGAGCCACAAAAGTTTGTAAACCTAATTAAGTGTGCCACTGGCATGCCCCATCCAGTTCTGCAAATGAATCAGAGACTTCCCCTATCTGCTTAGCAAAACAATGGACTGCAAGTGTCCCACTGTACGTTACCGGTAAAAAGTACTGCTGAGTTTTTATAGCTAAGTACTGACAAAAAACAAACTTCAGGCTACGCATTAAAATGAAGACACGTTTAGCTTACATCCGGTGCTTTGCTGCTCGCTAAACAGTACTTAATGTGGACAAGTTGGTAATAAGTACGCTGTTTATATATAGTTCTTGTCACTGCATTGAACAATCAACCGTGTCAGGTTTACACTTTCGGTGTATGGTGTTCCAACTTACCATTGCAAACTTAAAACCGAGCAAAGAAAACTTTGTGATTGTCCATTTTCCTTAAAGAATAACACAAGACGAGCAGCACTGGTCGTCGCCATTTGGTGTTGAGGCATAGTTCATCTGTCGGACTATTTCTGCAAACAGTTCGTCCACAGAGCTTTTATTTTTGGCTGAAGTTTCCATGAACGGGCAGTTCCATTCGTCCGCCAGAGCCTTCCCTTCACCGGACGAAACCTCCCTTTCCCCCTCCAGGTCCACTTTGTTTCCAACCAGAATCATCGGCACTCTTTCGTACCGTTTCACCCGAATAATCTGATCCCTCATCGGTTTGATGTCCTGGAAGCTCTGCTGGTTCACCAGGCTGTAGACCAGAATAAAACCCTGGCCGTTTTTGATGTACAGGTCTCGCATGGAGGCGAACTGCTCGGTCCCAGCCGTGTCCAAGATCTCCAAGACGGACGGAGAGGAGTCCACCTCGATCTCCTTCCTGTAAAAATCCTCTATCGTGGGGTCGTATTTTTCTATGAAAGATCCCGTCACGAACTGGACGGTTAGTGCCGATTTACCGACGCCCCCGGACCCGAGAACCACTACTTTGTACTCTCTCATGGTGCCTAAAACAGCCGCCGCCGCTGCTGCTGCTGGTTCCTCTCCGCTGTGAGCCCGCTAGCCGCCCTGCTGGGTTTCAAACCGCTCACCGTTGCACCTCCGCCAGCACTTTTGTACGGGCTCCGGTCGCTGAAAACCGGGCGTGGCTGTCAACTATCGCCGTTCAGGAGGTGAATACAGTTGTTTTGCGCCCACGCTCACCATTTGTATTGTGGCATGCTGAGGTCCCGAATACAGCCCTACCGGTTCTTGAGCAAGCTTCCCCCGTTTTCGTTCAAGTAGCCACCGTGCGTCCGTAGCTTTCTTTTTCACAATCAAGTCGAATGTAGCGGAAAACAACTGCTTCCTGTTTGCACCTTCAAAATAAAAGCGCTATATCGATCCATGCAGTAAATCTCACCGTATTATGTTTTTACCACTCATCGAATACATTATCTTTTTTTATTTAAATCATATTCAATTTAATTCTAGATGTTTTTATTGCTAATTAATCGTTTTAAGGAATTTATCACAGACTCCCAATCTTAATGCTTTGATTTCCGGTGTGAGCATACTAACTTCTGGATACCTGACAAAGAGCCTGCCCTGCCTGCCCACACTCGTCACGCAGTCTGCGTCTTACGTCACTCAGTAAATACTCTGGCCAGTGTTTAGTTAAAGGTGCAGTACGGCTGTTATCGCATAGTCAGCGTGGTTGATAGCCTCAATACTCATACAGACTTGCCACACCTTAGTTTCGACATCACTGATCTTTGGGCTTACTACCGCTTGACTCATTCTAAATAACTTACGGGAAAAGCCAGCCTTTTGTGATTTCTACACGCAGCTTGTTGCGTATCCATTAGCAATGATGTTTTTCCCCCTTCCTCTCATCACAAACATTTCACTAGTTTCAATATTTCCAACTAGGATTTAACAAGTCAAGCTGAATTACAATATAAGATGTTAATTATGATAATGATTAGGAAATATGTGGCCGACGTGCTGGTTGTGCTTAACGAGGGAAGGGCATAGAGAACAATGAAATGCCTCATGTGAGACGTGAACCCCCCACCCCCCTATATGTGACACATTGGAGGGCTTTCGTCTCCAATGTGTTTATTTTTTATTTGTTTGTATAGAAACCTCGAATCAGATAAATCTTAATTTCCTTGTTCAGCAACTTGGTTCTTTGGGCCACTTTTGTGAGTCAGCCAAAACATTACCAGAAACACATGCAAACCCAACAGGAAGGAAAGTTGTTTTTCTGTCATGCACAACTAATGGCTTGTGTTGCAAACTTTAATCCCAGTGAAACGCCATGTGATAAGCTTTTAATAAAAGTAGTTATTTAAGTCATCCCATGTCTTTGTACGTGCATGTGAGTGTGTTCACAGTCATCATTATGTCTGCTTGTAAGCTTGTAAAGTAACCGCTGATTTCAATCAGCGCCTGGAAGCAGTGACGATTAAACCACAGCTGTGACATAATCACCTCCAAGGATGCCTTGGAAAATTCTTCTGGATCAATAGAAGTTTAATCTTTCCACAACTCCCCATCAGTGATACACCACACACTCGTGAAGTTTGATTATAATGCAATAATGAACTAAACCCATGAGTCAGTCTTAAGCCAAAAGAATACACTATATTTTAAAACATTTACACACAGATGGAAACAGACTTTTCCTTAGAAAGTCTGAGGATTTTCCCATAGGTTTAGTTTGAGGCGACGGTATGGGAAATGTGTGGATTTCACCATCGTGTGGGCTTCCCAAAGGCCCTGCAGGCAGCCCCTACCCAAATCCCATTAAGAAACAACAAGCCAAAGCCTATATGAAGACAAATAGCACTCAAGCCTCGGGGGAGTGAAGGGTAATGTGACTTAAAGCCTTGTGATGTGGATTGTCACATCTGTGAGAGTGGTCACTGTGAATGTAAGGAGCAGACCGTCCTGTTGGAGTTTATTTTCACACACTGCTGATAATTAGATAGACATGGCCACATTAACACTAAATGGTATGCAAAACCCCAAGGTGAATTGTTAGCAAGAAGCTATCAAAGAGCTGAATAATGGTGATCTTTGGCCTTTGTCTGGCTCCGTGAACAAAGAACAAGAGTTGCTGGGGGGAAATCTGAAAAACATGGAACATGGAAATGTTCTAATCTTTTAAGTTGTGTTCATTTCACCAATACAGCTCAAGGGAGAATATAAACAGTAGTAAAGAGTAATATTTTGATGTCCAGAGTTCATATTTCTTTTAACGCTGTTTTTTAAATACACCAACACTTGAGGGAAGTAGCTGGCTTATCAGCAGTGGAATGCTGCCCCACAAATATTCAGCATCGTCTGACTGGTATTCGGTGCTGGGCAGGTGAGTTTCTAAAGAGTTAAAAAAAAGAAAGAAGCATGTTTATCTAGAGGCTGATCAGAACAGTGACACCGAAATCCAGGTTACAAACCAGAAAATCAAAATCTGATAGTTAAAAACAGACACACATATTACTGAAGTAATATTTATTACGATACAGCAGACTTACGTAAAGTGGACGTTTAAAGCAAAAAAAGTTCTTGACTTCGAATCTAAAGAATATTGTCACACTGAAACTAACAGGTTGCTGACGCCACCTTTTTGAGATTGAAAAAAACATGACGTCAAAGCAGGCTGAAGGGAAACTGAAACTTCTATTCCAATAGTGCGAAAACATGTTGGAAAATCCCTGATAGTCAAAATAACTGAGGGACAGAAGTGTTCGAACAGCGTGACGTAAATGTGGTTTCATTCATTTACATAACTGTGGAGTTGTTTTAAGAGAAACATTAAATATTATTTGGTCAGTATTTAGGTAACTAGTGAGCCCTGAAGAGTGGCTCTGGGCCATAGTTCATGCATGACTGTAATAACAGCTGGCCAGACACAAGCTGTCAGAAGAGATCACTGGTGAGTTAAGGATATGGATGATAGCCAGATCATGATCATTTAAGTATCTGCACTGTAACACTTGTAGGTGTTTCTTGTGTGGGCTGATTATATTTTTTAAGCACAATGTATTCTTATTAAGTGCTTTATGGCTGCCAGTTTGTCTTAGATTATGTAAAAATATTCCGTTTTGTGAAGTAAATGACAAAATTACATCTGAGAGGAGTGTCGAAAGCAATTTGTAAAAGCTTGATTCACTAAAAACTAGAGGCACAGAATTCAATTTGCTTGTTATGTCATGACTTCAGCTCTATATAGGTTTGCTATGCAAGCAGCTTATTCCAGTACCTATGTTCTAATTTAGCTTAGCAGTCTCCAGCAGATGTTCCAGGTGTGTCATATGAAAGAGCGACATAACCCAGTGGCCCACAACGAATTTCCATTGAGAAAACCCTCTAGTAGCTGTAGTAATTATTTAGCACTTATTATACATTGCATTGATTGTACTTTTAATCCAGAGATCTTACATTTTACCGTCATTTTTAAAAAGGACCCAGGATCATATTGCTGATTATCTTGTGCTTTGCAATACTCCAAACTGATATAGTATTGATCTGTTACCAAAGGTACCTTATTTAGGTACCTTTAAAAGTACCTACATAAGGTACTTTTAAAGGTACCTTATGTAGGGGAAGAGCAGTATCATTTATGAGATCATCATCAATTTGCCAATGTATGTATATATGTATATATATATATATATACTGTATATATATATATATGTGTATATATATATATATATATATACTGTATATATATATATATATATATATATATATATATATATATATATATATATATATATATATACTCTATATATATATATATATATATATATGTGTATATATATATATATATATATATATATATATACTGTATATATATATATATATACTGTATATATATATATATATATATATATATATATATATATATATATATATATATATATATATAGAGAGAGAGAGAGAGAGAGAGAGAGAGAGAGATGGATAGATATATAACACAATTCAGTAGGCAATATACTTAATTGAGATGACAGAAACAAGGTATCGCTCCTATTGCGCTAGTATCAATCTGATATCATTACCAGCATTGATATACTACTATATATTATCGATATTTGGATCAATCCACCCACCTCTTCTAGTTACACCTTTATAATATCCATAATATCTGGAGGACTGTTCTCTCAGCTGAACATCAACAACAATACAATAAGATGTACAGTGACGGGTCTTTAATCTTCACTCCTGCTCCTGTGAGAGTTACAGTAGACTAATTAATATGTATGTAATCATCAAGCTAATTAATGACAGTGAAGTCTCCTCTAACATTTTCACCCAACAGAGACATTTCACAAAACAAGTTTTAGGCTCTAATTTCAAAAGATGGAAAGTGTTACAGCAAAATGTTATTACTTGGTTCTGATGTGGTGTCTATAGCCTCATGACCTTAGTTTAATCATAATTTACTCTTAGTCTCTGTGGCAATGAGTGTGTTTTAATTTAAAAATCCAAATGGTGAAAGATGCCCGTTCACCAACGTCACAGCACTGTGTAATGATTTTCAAAGACTTTATGTGAATAGACTTCAAATTTAGTCATGTAGCCACAATTGTGACATAAAAACCATCATCCACTGTATTTATATCTTCTTATTATCCACAAAAGAAAAAAAATGGCAGCAACTCGTAAGGACTACACAGACACTGATTAGAGATTAAATTTCTCACACCTTTGCTGCCACTATTTCTTGCATCTGCTAGTATGCAGGGCTCTCAAGTGAAGTCTAAGACATAATAACATCACCAGTGTTGGGGCTGTTACTCAAAAAAAAAGCAAAAAAAAAAAAAAAGCAGAACCTCAATGTAGCTTTTCATCTGGCCACAATTCACAGGTTAGTGTAATGTGTGAAGTGCAGGAAGAAAGTGATAACGTTTCTTGTCACTTGTTGGCTATATTAGTCAAATGAATGGGATTTAAAATCCAATGAGACTCGCAAACTAATTTGCCAGACAAGTTAATCTCATTCAACACCAAATGAAGGTGTCTGACGTCAAGGGTTGTCAAGGATGACTACAGTTCAGTAGTAACTAAACTAAAAAGCATATATCAGCGAGTCATAGCAGTGTCCGTATTACTGATGTTAGTATAACAGTGATAGGAAGGCACCAACCATACCTTCTGTCATCATGACCACGGTCATCATGATTAACATCACGTCACAGGATACAGGTGGTATGTAACATGTGCGGCAAATGACTATTTCCCGCTGTCACATCATATGGTGTTCCAAGAAGTTCTTCATCATTTTCTAAATGCAAAATGTAACAACAGCAAGAATCTTATGTTACCGATGCAACAGCCGTAGTTCTTGACTGCTCTAATGTAGTTCAGAACGTATGGCAGAGGGGCACATACAGACTCTCGTTTAATAAACATTACAATACTCTTGGGTGTAGTAGTTCTTATAAAAAAGGACAATTGCCAGTGAAATGACAAATATGACCTCAACCATGAGCGTAAATTGTGTGAAGCACAAAAGCAGTTTCCTCTTTTACATCACATTCCTGTAAAGAGGCAGGAACACTCCTAACATGAATCGTTCCTAAAAGACTGTTAATGGCTCTACCACTTTTGTCCTATTCCTGAAATGAGGTCAGTGCAATTGTTGAACAAAAATGCATAAAAGGCAAATGGGATCTGTTTTTTTTCCTATTCTCCCCGCATGAGATAATTGAAGAACGTATGCAGTTCAAGTAGTGACTTAATGGTTTGATTAGTAAGTGCAATATGATCACTGAATATCATACGACAATGCATTATAGTACTGCCTTACACATGAGAGATGTGATTATAGTAATGGGTTACTTTAGAACATGTTGAAGCCAATGCTGGTTACCACAATACATATTTTTATGCGTGGGTTGTTAACTAATGACATCATGGCCCCAGCCCTTACCCCAACACTAACAATCTTTTTTCATGATTTTGCAGCAACAAAACAGCTAAAAATGTTTGTCCCTGGACACAAACCTTGAACAATGCTTGAGTAAATGAATAATTCCACAAAGTTAAAAAATAAAAGTCAGATTTATTCATTCATTCAGTATGACTTGAAGCAACTGAGCCTATAAACTCATACTGAAACATTTTTACAGAGAACATAGTGGAGCCAATGGCTGTTTTTTTTACAAACA
This sequence comes from Rhamphochromis sp. 'chilingali', assembly GCF_963969265.1. Lineage (NCBI taxonomy): Eukaryota > Metazoa > Chordata > Actinopteri > Cichliformes > Cichlidae > Rhamphochromis > Rhamphochromis sp. 'chilingali'. The sequence goes on from NC_137935.1 coordinate 15,476,823, forward strand.
AAGCTTTTCTGCAACCACAGAAGTCACCTCCTGCTGGTAATTGCAGAGAATAGCAGTATAAAGCACTTGGGCTTGGTTTAGGTTCTTAGGATAAATTTTCACACCCAGAGGCTATGTACATCTTTACATTCAGTCTGGATGTGGATGTGTGCTTATCCTCCACATCCTCCTCCTGTTTCTGACCTGGAAACCGAACTACAAAGGCAACGGCTCTACATACATCCACCACGTGATTCCAAGCAGAAAAAAAAACAAGTATTTCTGACAGCTGCAGAAATTATGGGTTCACATTTATGTTTATTTTGCAACAGCCTTGTTTATCTGAATCTACTGATGATGACATTTACATCATATGCACACCAGTGCATGACTTGCAGATGCAGAAAGTATGACACTGATGCAAGATAGGCCGCTTACTGCACAAAGTCATTAATAGATTCCTATTTCAGTTTTAACTGAAACTAACACTGAAACTCAGTAATTGAGGTTTCAGCTGATGCACTATGGAGGTTATAAATCTCTACTTTTCAAAGATTCATCAATATCTGAGTTGTTCAATTGTGATTACAGGTCCAGATCAATCTGTCTCCTGCTTCATAAAACAGAAGAGTGAAAGTGTGTTCTTGATCTAATAGTTTGACAAAAAATAATAAAACATTAACCTCGGCTTTTCTCTAAATATATCACACATGTACTTAGCAAAGTTTAGCAGCTTGACACTGACTTTTCCCAAAGTTTATAAACAGGTGTTCACACTGATTGCATGTTCCTACAGAATACTGGGTCCAGGCTTTTGGAGACAGCTTTTGCATTTTTTTTGACAACATGTCTTTTCATCTGATCAATATCACTGATTGATGCTAGAAGTGCTGTGGTCAGTGTAGAACCTGTATTTTACAGTATTTTAACAGAATTTTTTGAAGTTGTCTTGGTTTTTGATTTATTTTTGTTGAAATTATAAATGTCTGTTCTGCACTTTCCATCAACAGTTTTGTTTTAATATAAATCTGGGAAAACAGCGTAAACGACACTTGAAGCTACTCAGTTGAAACAAGACTAGGCTGTAATTCTTAACCCTTACAATTTTGCAAATTTGTTCCATATCTATTCAGATGGATTTTAGACCCACAAATGTGGGAAAATGATAGTTTTAGAGAATCTTGAAACCGTAAAAGTGTGTGCAAAGTTCAAAGGGGACCTTGACACTGTCACAATAATTGTCTGTGTTCCCACCACCTTTCCCAGGTTCTCACATACAGGCTGTTGCTGGACTTTGACGGATCAGTGTAACAGGGTAAGAGTCGTATATGGTGCACAGAGGTCAGAGGAAGCCGTGGCACAGACACAAGATGTGTAATAGAGCAGCATGGTGCTTAGCACTGTCACCTAACAGACACAAGGTTTCTGCTTCAAATCTGGGTGCTCCAGCTTCCTCATTCAGTACAAAGACATTCCTGTTGGGTTCATTTTTTACCCTTAACCAGTGAGAGAGATAAAATAATTGAAGTGTACAGAATAAAATGTTGTATGAATGTGTATAGGACTTGTGTGTATGACTTGTAATTAAACACATGTTGAGTAGTCAGTAAGACTTGAAAAACACTATATAAATGTGAATACATTATGTTTGTATCCACAGCGTAAGAAAATAATCTTGTGTTATAAGTTTTAATTAAAGGTGAATTAATATTGGTAATCAAAGATGATTTTAGATTGTAGTTTACATAATAAATACCAGCAATTCCAGAAAGTTGATTCCATTTTAATTTTCATTTAAATTATTACATTATTAAATCAATAAAAAATCTTTAAATAAAAACATTGAAATTATCATGGTTGTTATGTTTTTGTTACTTAACTAATATGCACTTATTATGGGTGTATTATGGTATTATTATGGGTCAAAACTGACCTGCACCACACTGTGAAGGCATTAAAAGTGAGTAGTATGTAAAGGTTAAATGAAAACCAAAAATACTTTTCCTTAAAGAGTCGTTAGCTCAAAAGCTATGAATAGATGGACCAGAGGATCAGTCTGTCTTACTATTCTGCATTGGCATGCATTATCCAGTGGAGGGCAGCAGACCTACATCCATCCATGTTGATGTGGTGACATTTTGTACATTGAATTAAATGCAGACAAGGAGGAAACCCTCAGATGAGTTATTTGTGAAATTTTAAGTTATTTTACACAAAAAGGAAAAAAAAATGCCCAGGAAAATGTGTGGGAGTTGACATGTTACTGTTATATGATTTGTTGTGATCTGCTATATGATTTTTCTTTTCTTTTTTTTCTTTTCTTTTTTTTTTAATGCAAAGATTCTGAAACAGGGGCATATAAAATTCACAAATATACCACAAAAGAAGATTTAAATTTAATATTACTGGATAAGAATTCAGTATTGTCCAGAGGAAATGGAGACAAACGGCTGTTGTGTTCTGTGAAATGCCACTATTGTCACCAGCAATGCCAGAATAGTCTGGAGAAACTGATGGGGCCATTCAATCTGTGACATACAACTTTATAGCTGATCAAAAAAATTAATCAGAAGAGCGCATGAGGATATGTAATCCAGGACAAGGCAGAGGGCAAAAAACAGAGAGGACTGGTAAGCAGAAAGAAGCAGGGTGACAAAGAGAGGGGAGACACAGGGTCTTTCATGCAGACCACAAAGCCGCCCTTTCATGTGTGGAATTTGGCCATCATTAATAATACATACAACTCTATCCAGTTCAGTACAGCTGAGTGCTGGGGGTTAAAGTTTAGGGATGAGAGTCACAGAAGCCATCATCATCACAGTGAAGAGTCTGACATTCCCACTTCCTCAGTGAAGCTGATGGGGGAAGTTCGTTAATAATGAGAAATGCTGTAAGCGAGTGTGTTCGCTTCATGGTTTGGAGTTTGAAGGTTGCCTCGAGAGACTGCAGCAGCATTGCAAGTATTCTTGTCATAAACAGATGTCATTCGGGAGAATGTGAAGTCTAAGGTTCAGTGTTGTGGTCAAAAGGAAGCTACTGAATCGCAACAGCGATGCCATTACTGCTGCTGCAAACACAAAGGGAGTAATTCATCTGTTAAAATAAGAGGCACTGTTCCTCTAACCTACTCCAAGCACACAGACACACACACACACACACACACAGTGGAAACGGCTTTGAATAAGCACCAATAAAGTACTTCATATATCTTTGCCTTCCGCCAGTGCAGGATGTGCTCGAACAACATTCAAGTTCATACTATGAGAAAATATTTGTGTGTCAAAGGATGCCTGCACTTCAGGATCTTCTTTTTCCTTTTTTTTTTTTTTTTTTTTAACAATTTCATCTCTAATAGCCAAATAATAGCCTATTTTGGAGCATGGCACAATTTTTGGAATTACATCTTCGAGCAGTACGTTTGCTTTCTTGAGAATCAAAGAAAAGTCAGGACCCCCACCGAACAATGGATATGAAACATACAGTATTTATAAAAACATCACAGCTGAGTGAGCATGGGACATGTTTAACTGTATTTGTCTAGAGATGGACTGAACAATAATAAAAAACCAATGTGGTGTCTAAAAAAAGCAGCTGGTTAAACTTTGGAAATTTAGTTAACCAAGTGATTTCTCACAGATGTTAATCTGGAAATGTTGTTGGACCTTAAATCTGTGGTTCACATTTAGGGTCTGTGGTTCAAGGTGGTTTAAAGGAAAAAAAAACCATCTGTTATGATGACAAATGAGAATGCTCGTTTGTTTGCTAATGGTAGCTCTATTTCCACACAGATGGTAACTGATTTCAGAGAAGTGAAAGCAGAGCCAGCAGCAGCTTGTCTAGTACATTATTCTCCAATCAGTCTCCTGTCAAAGACCAGAGGTTTATCCACAGTGTGCATTAGCAAACAACCTGCTGCAAGCTGCTGGCCTCTCAGCTTGACAAGCTCTAGCCAACAAGGGCATAGACCTACCCCATACAGATTTTAGCATCTCTGTTTGTCAAGCTGCATTAATTCAGGTTCCAGAGGCAAGAGCCAACTGCAGCCACAGGATGGGAGATATATAACGGATGGATGCAAACAGATAAGAGACTTTATGACAGAACGCTGTCTGAAATGAAAGAAGAGAGACGATTTTACTTTGATATGTTACAATGGATATTCATTTTTAGATTTCACTTCACAAGCCCTGCCTGATTCCTTGCCCTCAAGGAACACCACTGCTTTGGATGGACTGTTTCTTGACCTGACATTATGACTCCATGCAGTCTTTTCTAATCTTTACTCAAGCCAGAGTTTAAACTTTTCCACTAGACAGACTGTGTGAAATGAATATATTAGAACTGTGATCTTTTTTTTTTTTTTTTTTTTTGCCTGTCCCGTTTGGCTCTTTTGCCATCAGAATTATTGTCTAAAGGCAAAGAAAGATGCCCAACGGATTTACTTTACCAAATTGACCATCCCAGCCTTGCCATAATGGTCCATTTGATTCACCTCTTATTGTTTATTTTATTTTCACTTACTGAATACGGGACAGACTTGACTGGGGGAAAGAAGGAGAGAAAGAAAGAGGGAAAGAGAAACAGCTGAGAAGAGGGACGGGGAGAAGGGCAAAAAACAAAAACCAACAGAATGGGCAGAAGAAAAAAAAAGAAAAAGAAAAAGCATATATCGATCACCTGGATCACCTGCTGAGAAAGAAAAAAGAAAACAAGCAGAAGAGAACAAGAGTAACAGAATAAATCACAATGATATATGGGAATATGACAGTAAATACTAAATGTTAAACATTATTGTGCAGCACATAAGATCAACAGAACACAGTGTGCTTTGAGGTAGGAGCCAAAAAGGGTGTAGTTTGTGGGTGTGATCACCCGTGTGTACACCTGTGAGCATGGACGCGCTTGTTTTTTTAAAAGGTTCCTTCATGTAATGATCTGCTAGAGGGTGTGGGGGGGCCACAGCCCCGTCCTCCAGGGCATGAAGCAGGTATGGAGGAGATCAAAACTCCAGACATCCAGAGGCCCCCAGAACACAAGAGACCAAGGAAGACCAACAGAGGGGCAGCTGCGCCACTATCCCAGAGAGAGCTGAGGAGAGTCCCAGATGAGGGCTCACTCAGCAGCCGCGGAGCAGAAGCCAGGGGGAGTTGCAGTGACGCGCCCGTGAGCTCCGCTGGCAGCCAGCTGTGCCTGAGTGACCGAGCCCCAGGCCGAGAGGCCGGGGGCACCCCACCTCCGAAGTGGCCCGAGCGAGCCCCAGGCTCCAGGCCCCGATAAGCGGCCGCCAAGGAGTGAGCCGGTGTGTACCTGGACGCCCATCCCCAAACACAAAGAACCACCAACGCACTGATGTCTGAGGGAGTCCGCCACTGGCAGGGGAAGTGGTGGTGGGGGGGAGATAGGCCTCCAAACCTCTGCACCCTGGTGACATACCCCTACTCCAAGGCCCTGCATGTGTGGGTGGTTGTGGTGAAGCGGGAAGAGGGAGGCAGCTGGAGATGGGGAGGGAAGGAAGGGAGGGGCAAGTGACCCCTCCCTGGGGCCAGCTCCCCCGCTGACCCCAGTAGGCACCCCCATACTCCGCGACCCGCCAGGGAAAGGGGGCCCAGGCCCATCCAGACCGAGGCCCAGTGCAGCAGCGCCCCCCGGGCCCACAGAGCCCGGGACAGTCCACCCAACCCCACCACAGAGAAAACTGCACCCACCCCACCATCCACTCATCTTCCAGACTACATGAGACAATAGACGCCCAGGCTGAGATCTTCCTCCACCTCTCCTGTATCTCCCCCTCCTGCAGAGAGAGTTCCTGAAGAGCGGAAAGCTCCTGCAAGATGTGATAATCTCGCCCACCAGTTGAAGAGCCCCCCAGGTGGCTCGACGCACCGGCGGCACCCTGCGCCAGGGCTGGGCCCCCATGCACCCACCCGCCCACAACCCCGGCAACACACCAACCAGGACCCAAGCCCCCGAGGCCCGGCCAGGGCCCCAGCCCAGAGACGGAGCGCCCCCAGAACCTCACGCCCATCCCGGACCCACCCAGGGGCAGCCAGGCTACCAGGTCAGTAACCCACGTCCGTCAGCACAACCCTGACGGACGTAGCCCCGCTGCACGCAGACATGAGGAAACCGTCACCTGAGAGCCAACAGAGCCCCTAACCGGACATGACCGCTACCCTGGAATGAGCCCCCCAAGGAAGATGCCTCCGGGGAACCCCCCGACGCCCTAAGCCTGTCCCTACCCCCACACCAATCACAACAGTGAAGGCGGGACCAACTATGACCCCCCACCCCCACTAGGTGATGGAGCTGATCAAAGGAGCCCAGAGCAATTGATCTAATGTGGTGGCAGAGGCTGTATCAAGACTGATGTAATCTAATAGATAATTTATATATTTGTTAGAATTAAGATTATTTTTATTTTTCCAGTTCATGAGGACTGTTTTCTTGGCTATGCATAGGGCAGTGAAAACCATATGGGCGATATTCTTTTCTGAAGCGACATTATCTAAGCTGCCCAACAAACACACTAAGGGGGAAGTTGGAATGTTACATTTCAGACACTTTGATAAGTCTTCACATATCTCGCGCCAAAACTTCTGAACTGGTGGACAGAACCAAAGAGCGTGGATATAATTGTCCGGTGAATTGGTTTGGCAATGTGAGCAGTTGTTGGTAGACGTAAAGCCCATCTTGAACATCCGATGACCTGTATAGTGCACTCTATGTAATATTTTGTATTGAATTAATTGAAGACTGGGATTTCTAATTAGATGAAAGGTTTTTAAGCAAATCTGAGACCAGAAGTTTAGGTCTAAGTTAACTGATAAATCCGCTTCCCATTTTGCAATAGGAAGTGATATTGATTCATCTGTTTTAGAAAGCATTCTGTATATTTTGGATAGTAATTTGGGGGTTTTAAGAGTAAGAAATTGAACCACACTTGGTGGTGTTTGTAGTTCAACTTGACCCGGTTTAAATTTCTTTTTTACAATGGATTTAATTTGTTGATATTCTAAAAATCTTTTCTTGTTGATCCCATATTGTGTAACTAGTCCGTCAAATGAAATAAATTCTGTTCCTTCTAGTATATGTTCTAAATATTTGATTCCTTTACCACTCCAATCTGAAAAGTTTATCATATTATTGTTTTGTAATATGTCAGGGTTGTTCCAGATAGGTGTACGTTTGCATGGGATTAATGAAGACGCCGTCAATTTTAGAAACTCCCACCATGCTGTCAGAGAAGAGCTGATGATGATGCTTTTAAAGCATTCATGTCGTTGGATGTTTGAGCTGATAAATGGTAGGTCTGAGATCTCTAGATTATTGCAGAGTGCTTGTTCTACATCTAGCCAGGATTCATCTAAGAGGGTGTGTTTTAGCCATCCTGAGATAAACTGAAGCCTGTTGGCTAAGAAGTAGTGCTGAAAGTTAGGCAGTTCTAATCCTCCTTTATCCTTGGTCTTTTGTAGTGTTTTTAAGCTGATACGTGGGGGTTTATTTTTCCAAAGGAATTTGGACATACATGAATCTAGAGATCTGAACCAATCTTGTGGCGGTTTAGTTGGGATCATTGAGAATAAATAATTTATTTTTGGTAAGACCATCATTTTTATAGCGGCAACCCTTCCCATGAGTGATATGGGTAGACATTTCCACCTAGCCAGATCATCTTCTACCTTCTTTAAAAGTGGGATATGGTTTAATTTAGTTAGATCTGCAAGCTTGGGAGAAACATTAATACCTAAATATTTTATATTTCCCGATTGCAGTGGTGTAGAAGAGGAATTATGGAGGGAGCAATTAATCGGTAGGACTGTAGATTTTGACCAGTTAATTGAGTAATCTGATATTCTTGCAAAAGAGTTTATCAATTCAATCACCCCAGAGATATTGGTTTGTGAATTTTGGAGAAAGAGTAACACATCATCCGCATAAAGGCTGATTTTATGTTCCACGTTCTTGCATTTTATGCCCTTAATTACTGAATTCTGTCTAATTGCTGCTCCTAGTGGTTCAATAAAAATTGCAAACAGTGAAGGGGAGAGTGGGCATCCCTGCCTGGTGCCCCTCAAGAGACAGAAGCTGGAGGATGTCTGGTCATTTGTTCTGACACAAGCTGTTGGGGAATTATATAATATTTTTAACCAGTTGATGAAAGAGGATCCAAAACCAAATTTGTGTAAAGTTGCAAATAGAAATTTCCAGTTAACTCTTTCAAATGCTTTTTCTGCATCTAAAGAGAATATTGTAGTTTCTAGGTTTTTACTGTATGAGTAGTCTATCAAATTAAGTAATCTGCATGTATTTGTTGATGAGTGCCTACATTTTATGAAACCAGTTTGGTCAGGATGAATTAAGAGGGGGGTTATTTTCTCCAGCCTCTTTGAGAGAGCTTTGCAGATTATTTTAAGGTCTACATTTATAAGGGATATTGGACGATAGCTTGAGGGATATACAGGGTCTTTGCCTGGTTTTAGCAGGAGATTAATGTTTGCAGAATTCATATTTGATGGAAGTCTGCCCTTTTCTTTGATTTCCAACAACGTTCTGTAGAAAACTGGTGCTAGAATCGACCAGAATTCTTTGTAGAATTCTGCAGGAAAGCCGTCTGGACCTGGAGCCTTATCATTGTGCATACTTATCAGGGCTTCCTGGAGTTCACCTGGTGTCAGTGGTGAATCCAGTGCCATTGCTTGAGCATCCAATAATTTTGGAAGAGTTATGTTGTCCAAAAACTGATCAATTTCTTTTTTAGATGGGTTTATTTGTGGTGAACACAATGTTTTATAGAAATCCCTGAAAATGTTGTTTATTTGTATCGGTTCATATACTGTGTTCCCAGATGGATCTTGAACAGCACATATAGTTGTTTTTTCTTTATTTATTTTTAGCTGGTTTGCTAGAAATTGACCGGATTTATTACCATGTTCATAATTTTGTAAGCGTAGTCTTTGTACTAAGAATTTTGTTTTTTTATCAATTATCTCATTTAATTCTAGTTTTGTTTTGCGTATTTTGTTCAATGTTTCCTGATCTTTTCAATGTTTCCTGATCTTTCCTGATCTAGAACTGTGATCTAAATGAAAGACTAAAATCAGTGGTCCCCAGCAATGACTTGATTATCTTACCCCACTCATTTATTTTATAAACCATTCATTTTATAAGCCATCAACCTGCCAGGGACTGCTGATAAAGAAAATAGCCCATGAGGCTAAATCTGGCACATTTCCATAATGGATCCAAGTTCTCATGATAATTAATGGGTATTTACCCCTTAACCAATCAACGTAAAGACTTCATCTATGGGCTTATGGAGTTAAAACCAGTGCTTTTCATTAGCAATCATAACTGTGTAATCACCAAGCCTAACTGCAAAAATCATGGATATCGTGGATTCAGTAGCAACATAGAAGATTAAATTACTTTGTTAAAGGCTTGGACTCATTCAGCCTTTGAGTAAAACTAAAACCTATTTTAGTCTTTTCAGTAAAAAGATAAGTGACCATGAGCCATCATTCACAATGCCAGTACTCTGAAAGTGAAGGCACTAACTGAAAGTCAGCCTTCACTGATTTTATTATCTTCTTCTGTGTTCTTCCTGCTTTCTCATGTTGAAATTTCCTTCTGTAGAAAGGGCAACAGAAATACAAATATCCACAATAAAGCCAGAAAAAAAAAGGATATATACAATCAGAAACATAGATATCATGCTGTAATCAATGTTCTAATAAGACCAGTGTCTCAAAAAGGAATAAACCAATTTTGAAGAGACAATCCCAGCTTTATTCGTTTATTCGTCTGCCTACATATGGATATGAGGGAAAATGTCTATATTTAATATGTATCAGTACGTATATGACCTTAAACCCACTGCCTGCCTGCAAACCTCAGAGTCCAGCAGAAGTGACTCACACAGCAGCCACCCACTGCTATCCTCAGCTAGATCAATATTCATTTGATCAGCTAGTTTGTGTGTCCCGAGGCTAAAACTACATGCAGGTGCACGGCAATTTTTAGTGAGACAAAGGTTTCTGTTCAAACTAGCCTCTGAATAAATCATATCGATGATCATTCAGTCATTGCTGCAGTACCTTAGCTAAGTTTAGCAGGGAATCCAGGACAAGTAGATCACCTTACACACACACACACATTAGTACAGAGAGAATCACAGACATAGGAAACAAAAGTTTGTACAGGAAACTGTGGTATGGTGCACTTTTGTCTTGACGGTCATTTTAAGCAATCGTAGTTTCACTGAAAAATGCACAACTCCTTTTTTTAATGCTTATCACTTCCACTTCATTTTCACTACATCCCCCTTTCACTTCCCTCTGTGAACCAGTGCACTGAGACACTATTTTGTTTTTGAATCTGTTTTTGTCCAGAGAGGCAACTACCCCAGACAAGACATTAACAGGACACCTGTAAAGTGTGTGTGTGTGTGTGTGTGTGTGCATGTGTGTGTGTGTGTGTGTGTGAAGTATGTGCATGTCCGTGTACGTGCATGTGTGTGTGTGTGTGTTAGTTGCCATTCTTCACCTCGCCTAAACCCAGACCATTAATCATTTGAAGACATTCGATGGCCACTACACTCTCATACTGGCACCACATGAAGCCTACACAGACATCTGTGAACACAAACAAACACACACACTGAACTGCTAGGATTAATAGGGTGAGGCAGCCAAGCAGCACAGGATAATAGAATCTCAACAACAAGGCTGGAGGGAAAGAAAAAAGAGGAAAGGAGAAATAGGGGGAGGCATCTGGAGACAGAGTGACTAATCACTGTACGACATTGAGAATGGAAAGGGGAGAATATAGGCAAGTTAGAGAGTTCATGGGTGAAACGGGGAATATGAAAGCAGGTGTTGTATATAAAAACTGTACGTTTTATTGCAATTTTGTGCCTTTCTTCGATTAACGTTTGCCCCTTTAAGATGTGGGCAGGTGCTGATGCTTCAGTTTTAGAGGGCAGAATGTTTCATCAGCTGTTTTCTTGAGAGGAGAATGCACTTGAAGCTGATTGTTTCTTTCAGCTAATGGAGAATGGGTACAGAGTGCAGATGCAGAGAGTGGATGCATCTGTGCATGGGCTTGTTCATATTTGAGTGTGTGTGTGTGCGTGTGTGTGTGTGTGTGTGCGTGTGTGTGTGTGTGTGTGTGTGTGTGTGTGTGTGTGTGTACCTAGAGCTGAAAGAAAGTATGTTACAAATCAAAAGTAAAATAGGTGGTGCGAGAAGACCAAAAAAAACCATTACACACTATTTTCTGGCTGACTTATTTTCTTAATTTCTAGCTAGCTGCTGAAGCCTTATCTTCACGTGGGTTTAATGGGGAATGACTGGACCTTCCCTTAGTACATTTTACACTATAAACACACCTAAACCAATAGTGCTGTAGTAATAAAAGCACAACGCACCCAAGAGTCACCTGCTAAGCACGCAAGGAAAGACACTCCTCCCTTGGGAGACTTCATATCTGTGGTTGATCAGTAATAGGCCAAGATATGCTACACATGGTGACTGGGTACAAAAGTACTGTCAGTGTGCACGTTTCTGAGAAACAGCTACACATACCATAAGTATGTGTTAAATGAATGAGGCGCTAAATTAAAAGAACTCTGAACTCATTAAGTCGGAAGAAGCTAAATCAAAAATACAAAGGCAAAGTAAAATACCAATTAACACTATGTGTCAGGCTCAGAAGGGATCTGCAGTCGCTGCTTTTTCATGAGTGTTTTCAAAGCTGCCATTGCTAATTAGATTCTAAAGAACTTTGCAATGTTTAAAACTATATTTATTCAAAATTTGATGAATTGTCATTGGACTTTTTTTTTGTTTTGCTTTGCTGAAGCTGAAATTTGCAGGATATAGTATTGTCCCACCTACCCTTTTGCATTTGCATCACATGGGAAATGAGAAATAATTCGTTTGGCGTAGGTGTGGAAGCTGCCTGGATTAAGGGTGCTGTTTACTCTGAATTCACCCGACTTTTTCCTTTTTCAATTCCCATCCTGTACAGCAGGAATGGAAGAAATCAAATGGACTATAACATGGAGCTGGCAGGCAAAAGACATCTGTATTTTCAGTTGAACCATCCATACATTTTTGCCGTAAGGCAACTGTGCTAACCACTGTGCTGCCCACTTGAACCTTGGTCAGGTAAAAGAAAAGTTAAGGGCTCCAGCACAAGTGGGACAAGACTTCTGTTCATTGCTCACCGCGGCAAGATGAGGGCCTGCTATTAAATCATTCAGAGTTAGGAGCAAGCACAAACAGAAAAAGTGTGTTAAAGATGTAGTTCCTCGGGCACCTGGAGAGAACATATATTAATTACACATATTAATTATTAATTAAAGGAAAAGACTGAATATAAGGATTTATTAATCCTATTATTCTCATTTCAACACACGCTCCAACTGTATACAGCTTGCAAAAAGAACAGTGTAATGGTTAACAGATTTTCTTGTCAATTTGTTTGATTCAGGCCAGAGACACAAATCCTCTGGGTTTGTGTCAGGAAGGGCATCTGTTGTGAAATGAAACATGCGCACAAGCCACTTGCTGTGGTGACCCTTTGTGACAAGGGAGCTGCTGAAAGTAGCCTTTTTAGGTGATGTAAGGCTTTATTTATTTATTTATTTATTTATTTTAGGTAAAATACTGTACAGAAAAAAATAAATTAAAGTCATGACCTTAGGATATGAACTCGTGGCAAAAGCCCTGAACGTCAATGCCCTGACCCAAGCTTTAGGGTGAAATTTTAAGAGACTCCTAAGTCTTCCGCCAACTTAACAAACAAATAACCATTTGTGGTCATCTTGCAAGAGTCACCATAATATGATGGATGCTCTTAGAAGCCATGTGATGGCCAAGACATGACTCGTCAGCTTCTGAATATTTTCTACTTCTAAATAAAAACAATTCTGAATAAATTCAGGAAGCTCCTAATTTCCATTATTCACCTGCTCTGTATAGTACTGTGAATTGAGTTCACAGGAGTGTACATATGCAAAACACATGAAGCAGATAAACAGGTTGTAAAACCAAAAGCCAGAGTTATTTTTAGGCTAATTTAGACTCAGAGAATTCCACATCAAGCATTTTCGACACTGTCCAAAGAAAGAAAATCCAATAAACAGGTACAACTAACAAAACTGTGGTGACAAATACAAAGGAAGTAAGACACATGGACAACTAAAAAAGGAAAAGACTGAGTATAATTACAAAGATAACTAAGTGTGGGAAAGACTCGGGTAAAATTAAGGTCAGAGAAAGGAAGGGAGGAAAGGGATATAAAATAAAACAGGAAGTACAGTGCTGGCATGTACACGAATTCAAACACACAGTCTTCATGTGATTCACACATCAGGAAACACAGAAGATAAAGAGATAGGGAAACATCAGAAAAGAACCAGAAACAAATTATGGAGCACAGCAAAGTAAAGGGTGTAAATTAGAGCATATCAATGACTTGCTCTAAAATCCAGTTTTTCCATACACAGAAGCTTTTTTCCATTTCTGCTAATACACACACTAGCCCACTGTAAATATGGAAGTGTAAATGTAATCTGCTGGAACATAAACTTTGATTTTGAGAGATTTATCATCCATCCTTCAGCAGGGCAATGAGCAGACTGATAGGCTGCCAGCTAATAAAAGCATTAGACTCTCAGTAGAGTGCATAGCTCAACATCCTTTAGAGGAGTTTCACAACTTACGGACAAGCTGCAGGCAAAAGGAAGCCAGTTTTATATTCTTCCTTTATTACAGCAGGCCGTAGCTGTAGCTAAGTTAGCTGTAACTCTTAATTTTATTCCTTTTTTTTTCTTTTACATGTGAATGTTCAGTGATTCCATTAAAAGTAGCTATTGCTGAAGGCTTTGCTATCTTTTTCACGTTATAAAAAGCTCTTGGCTTTCTATAATTCATAGTAATTTCAGGGTGTATTTGGGAAAACACATCCTATCTTTCAAGAAAAGGGCACCAGACATTAAACAACAGACAAATGCTGTGAATGGAAGACCAGAGCAGCAGAACATGCACGAGCCTCTTCGGTTATTAATCTAATATGTTATTAAGCAAGCCTTTGTTTCTTCTGTTTGTAGCCCTCCCCTGCCTCATCCTTAAGTAATATCCTGTATGTATACTGTTATATGGAGTTAATAAAGTGCCTTCAGGTACCCTTTTCTATCTTGTGTTTCTTGCCTGTTTTTCTCCTTATGTTTTTATGTCTCCACAACACATTTTGTATCTCCTCAGTTCTCACCTTCTTGTTCTAACACCTTACCTTATCTTTTCTCGTCCCTATATTCCCAAGCAGTAGAAGCCCTTTAATTTAACCTCAGTTCATTTTGCAAGGATACTTCCTATCTCATAACTCTTATCAGACAGTCCAGCCTTTCTCTGCACTGTCTGACAGCGCTATCATCACCCAGCGCTACTAGGCCCTCAGCAAAACTGCATCTTTTGATATCGGTTAAAAGGGAGCTGACTTTCCTTCTTAGGGTTTCTCTTATTTGGGGATAAACTGCTTGATGGGCAAATTTTTACCCCACTGTACAGAATCAAAGGCGCGGGTTTGTGGATGTTAGCCAGTGAGACAATCGTTCAAGCTGAATGATGACGATGCCAAGAAGCGGCAGAAAATCAACAAGAAGCGAGACAAGAGTGGCTGCAGAGATATTGATCATAAACCTTATGACAGCAAAAATATGACAGCCCTTCCTCTGCCTCACACACCCCCTCACACACTTGCTGCTCCAGCCTGATCTAATTTTTCCACATCTTATATGCAATAACACACTTCTATGAATGGTACTGGCTGCAGTCCAAGCCATACGCATTTGTGGTAAGTGTTTAGAAAAACACTGAGCTACCACAGAGTATAAAATTCTGAAAGTCCCCATTCATTGCTGTGCATATTCCATATGCTTATTCCAATATGCTCACTTCAGCTGCATTTCTCCACCTATTCCAGGAGGAGATAGGCTGAGATCTGACAGGGAGAGAGAAAGAGAGAAGGACAGCACCCAGCAGCTGGAAACACAACACTATGTCACGTAACAATCATATTATGCGATAATTACTGGTGCATTCTTATCTAAGCGGCAGTTTAATCTTTCAGCCATGTATGGAGGAGCAAATTTTTCCAATATTTTATGCACTGTTGGCTGGTTTAATTTGCTGGATAATTTTACATACTCCATATCAGTCTGTAATTTTAGCATCCAAAAGATAGCTGTGGACTTTTGGTACTTAATGTAGTTGGTTTATTTCACTGTTTACAAATGCTTATAATATGTGGACTGTAACACAGCTTATTTCTCTAGCTGACTTTCCCAGGTAAAAAAAACAACAAAAAACAACAACAAAAAAACATGGATCCATGATGCAAACCTCCTGTTCTGCCGCATCCCAAACGCGCTCTATTGGACCAAGAATTTTCAGATGATTTGAGCTTCGTGACATAGTGTGTTATCATTCTGGAAGCAGCCATTAGAAGATGGGTACATTGTGATGAGAAAGGAATAGTCATAGTCAGCCACAACACTCAAGTAAGCTTTGGGGCGAGGTGAATGATGATAAACTCGTACTGAGGGGTCCAAAGAGAGCTAACAAAATATCCCTCACACTATTACACCCACTCCAGCAGCTGAACCACTGATACAAAGCAGGATGGATCCATGCTTTCATATTGTTTGTGCCACATTGTCACTTTACCATTTAACGGTGCAGTACCAGGCAATGTTTTTCCCAACCTTCTGTTGACTAATTTTAGTGATCTTGTGTAAATTGTAGCTTCAATTTCATGTTGTTTCGAGGGACTCTTCTTCATTGTACCAAGTGCTTACTTGCCTTCCTTATCAGCACAAAACAGTCAGGCCATTGTCTTCTGACCTCTGACATCAACAAGGCCTTTTCACCCAGAGAACGGGATATTTTCGGATCATTCTGTGGAAATCATGGCACTATCACTCTGCCTGACGTACAAGTAAACACTTATACCTGTAATACTTCTAATCTTTTTTCAACAGTAGCAAAGCAAGTTCAGGTTGATACCCGACCTCCAAAGTGTCATCTTAGTTGGGATATCATAAATACACACACGCATTGGCAAAAGGCATGCTGGTTTGCATTTGGGCATGCAACAACAGCTTCAGTCCTTTCACAGGTATGCTGATTGCCAATGAGGTGTGAACTTTCCCTACCTGTCCAGCAGTGTTTTGTCTGGTGTTAGAGTGAGGGTTCTTCTTTCTCAAGCACACTGCTGGCTCATATGGGTGTGGTTAATGGGAAATTTTCCATGAATTGTTTTCTTTTCTTTTTGTTTGTTTGAAGTCTAGGATAATATCCAAAATGTGTCAACGCAGTCTGACTTTACCAAATAAGTGCAATAAATTTTACCACTGTTCTGCTGTGTGGTAGGTCGATGACTGATAGGAGCAAGTAAACACATGTTAATATCAAAGCACATCAGTATCAGCACTGCAGCGCTGTAACCAAGAGTCACATAACGAAATGTTTTTATAACATATTTACTTGGCTGCAGGAGCAGGAAAACGCATAACTGGTTGCATGACTTTTCTTGCAACTGCTCCATGTTCTGCACAAACAAACAGTTTCATGCTTGTAAAAAGCACTTGAAGCTTTCCAGAGCACTTAAATCGTCCCAGAAGTGCAGTGTTTTCTATAAGGTTTTGTGCACGTGTCTTGTAATATGTTACTATTCAATATCATGAGGCTTTTTTAGAGTTCACTGATAACACAGAAAAAATTGGAAACTTATGTAAACAGAAGTTCATATTGCCTTGTGGTTATTACAGCACTGTCACATGACGTGAATGCAGCCACTACAATTTGTAACCTAACCACAGCCTTCTCCTGATTGTTTGTATCACAGGACCACACACTGACATTTTGATTGCATTTGTTGTTTTGCGGTTAGGGATAGTTTTTGGCTAAAGCGGACAGTGCCCCCTGTGATGGATATGGATCCTGTGCCAGGTCCCACTGTAAATCTGTGGAACAAAGTTGTGTGTTTTTGTTTGGCTGTCTTGACTGTGATTACTCTGTGGGCCCTGTACCACCAACAGGGTTCTCTAGAAAAACAAACACAAATTTTCTTTCTCCGCAACTCCCATTACTCTTTACACTTGATTCTTCCTTCTGTTGTCCTCCGTCTTCCCAACAATTATTCAACTAACATTCTGCCTCAGGGTAGTAAAGTAACGAAAAGGTTATTTTTTTTCTGATTCTAAATTCAGAAACAAGAGAGGAAGATGTTGGAGAAAAAAGGTGAAAGGTGGCTAAGATGGGAGGGAAGAAGCACTGGCAAGCATCCCAACTGTTTGCAAGTCAAGATTTGACGCCCATGCGCAAAAGCACTGATGTTGGCAAGATATCCTGCTTTGGCTGAATTTAACCTTCTTTCCATGTGCATGCAAACAGTAGCTGCTTTTGAAAATTAAAACACCACTACCTAACAAACCAAAATAAAGGCAACAACAGCCACTCACTGGAATAAGGTCTTCATTGCCTTCAGGCTGTCTCATACAGACACACGCACAAACAGCGAATACATACACACACACATTTGCAAAGGCCAGATATGCAGTTTGCACCTCAAAGCCAGGAAATCAAAAGCCGTTTGTATTCACGGGCGCTGTGTGGAGGAAGAGGGTTGGTTGCTTTCCTGTGCCCGCAACACTGCACCGCCGCCGGGTCCTGGCGACAGCTTCACACCCCTGTCTGCTTCAATGGGTCTGTGGCATTGTGACGGACACAAAGGAAGTCTTAGGATAAGCCAGGAGGAAAAGGTGCCACTCTTTATTCCTGACTCGTCCCCTCATTTCCTCCTAGCTGTGCTAAAAGAGAAAGTCAAGAGCAGTGATGAAAACAAGGGGGAGCAGCGAGAACAGAGCTCTGCACGAATGTCTCCAAAACAAGTGGCGTTTGTTCTCTCACACCTCTGCGAACATTTAAGCGAGGGTGCATGCAGCTGGTACAAACATGGTGAAATTATACAAGTGCTTATAAATTGTCGACTGTAAATACAAAGATGTACTGACACAGATATGTGTGGCCCCGTATCTCCTGTATAACTAATTTACTTCCTTCCTTGACACTTATAAATGACCACATTACAGATTTACAAAGGAAGTACAGACAGCAAACATTTACACAGAACAGGGTAAAATATATACTGATAATTTCTCCAGAATGTTTACAACAGGTACACAACAGAAGTGATTATCTGCCAAAACTCGGACACAGTGCACCAGTTACTTTGAGGTATCTCATACAAAAAAATCTTCAATATGCGGATTGAGTCACGAAGCAGGTTATAAAGTATGTGCGTTTATGCGTTTAGATCATTTAAAAGCTGATAGTCTTTATTTTGTAATATACACTCGAGTACTCAGAACCTGTTCTGGTGATTCAGTCTGATGATACTGATAATGGATTTTGATAGTAGGCTCATGTATGAAGATCTGCACTAAAGATAGCGACAGTTAAAAACACAAAACTAATCTGGAACATCACAATATTCTGCATAGTCCACCTAAGAGAAACAAAGATATTATTTTTAGTATCATATACACAAAATACTGTCATTATTTTAGTAGGTAAAAGGAGTGAAAGCTTGCGGTAACAGAGCCGTTGGAGACCTTCACCTCAGAGCTGTCAGAATGAAAAAGTAGTTGACCACATTTCACACCCCTTCAGTAATGGATGTAGAAAGAAAGGAGGAGGGATAGATAGCCCTCTAAAGGGAGAGGTCTCAATTGTAGTGCATTACAATGTCTGTATGGCACATCCATGCAGCAATCTCAGGTTCAGTGCATTTAGTTTTTTCCTCTAAAGGAAAAAAAACATCATCCCATGTCCACTTCCTTAGGCACAAGCTCTTAGGTGTTCAATAGCTATTGATTATTAAACATCAGCTTGTGAATAGAAAATGTGCTTCTAAGTCCTATTTTTACTGAACAAATAAATGAACAGGTTTTTAGTGCCTGTAGGAAAACCTATTTCCCAGAGCCTGGTTCATCACAATGATTACTAATGATAAGAAAGAAGAGTGATTGCTCTACCATTTAAAGTACAATACACGTACAGGACGATACAGTACAGTAGCTTATCAATATCAACAGGCTGCAAGCAAGCGATATTTATCACAGGGTTAAAATGACTATTTATCCTAGTTTTATAAACTGTTGTCCAATGAATTCTACATACAGTGTTCAGGCCACACACACTGCATTTATTTCTGCCAAGTCCAAAATGTTTTCTAAAGCTAAAAGAGATCCACAACCTGGTACACACAGGTATCTCGTTACAGCCTCCGGCCCCCATTCTCCACATACTCAGTTAGGCTGTTAAGCGCTGCTTCATCACTCTTTGATTGAAGGACATTCTCTCCTTTCCTCGAAGTCTTTTTAGTGGCCCGTGACAGCTTCCTCCTGAAGGTGTCTCCAGCCAGGAAGTACAGAATAGGATCCACACAGCTATTGAGGCTGGCCAGACCCCGCGTCACCTGATAGGTGGCATAGACGCGGTTATTAAACTCACACATGTCAGGGGTTTGGAAGTACAGCCTGGCCCTCATGTTGAGGTTCTTCATCACATGGAAAGGCAGGTAGGAGACGGCAAAGACTGCAAGCACTATGATAACTAGGTGAATGGATTTCTGCCGCAGAGGCGCATTGTTCATCTCATTGCAGATTAATGCTTTGACAATCATGCCATAGCAGCAAAAAATGACAATAAATGGGATGCAGAACCCAAACACCGTCAAAGTCATACTGTAGATGAAATACCCCGGCAACTCGTCCACTGTGGTGGTGTCGTAACAAGTGGTTGCGTTACGCTTTAAGCCAGTCCGGGAATAGTAAAGGATGGGGGACATGCTGATAACAACCAAAACCCACACCAGTGCACTGGTAATAACTGCATTTTTCTTCTTCAGTCGACCCAGAGACTTGAGCGGGTGCACCACCCCAGTGTACCTGTGAACACTGATGCAAGTCAGAAACAGAATACTCCCATAAAGATTCACATGGAATATAAAGCGCTGCAGTCGGCACAGAACGTCCCCGAATATCCAGTCTGTTTTGTTGAAGTAGTAGAAGATGAGGAAAGGCAGTGAGAGGACGTAGCAAAAGTCAGCTAATGCCAGGTTGAACATGTAGACAGAGATGCTGCTCCAGGGTCTCATATGGCAAACAAACATCCAAATGGCCAAGCTGTTGCCCACCAGTCCAGTAATGAAAACTAGGATGTAAACAGTGGGCAGGTAATAGAACTGGAAACCTGTCTTGGTGAGGGAACATCCTCTTGTGTGGTTATGAAGCTCTGTCACATTCATTAGAGAGGTCAAGTTCAAGTCTGTGGTCATGGTGTCAGGGGCAGTGGAACGTCCTTTCACTGCATGAAAGCAAAAGACACATGAGTAAATATTTAGTATCAGTTGAACTAATCTGTTTTTCACACGCTATAGGCTGGCTGCTTTGTTTAAAGATGACCTACGCCTGAATTCAAAAAGCAGTTGTGCGCACACTTGGCATTCAATCGCTTAATTTAGCAGAATTCCTACAGTCCGACAACCACTTGTGACTGAACACACACGGAGCGAGCGGGGGAGTGACAGGCACATTACGGCACTCACCGTTGAGGCTGAGTTGTATTCCACATTCCTGAAGCCTTCACAGTTGGACAGATTTCAGTCAACACGCTGACGGGGCGTCACGAGCTGTCAGGTATTCCTTCCGTCTCCTTCCAGTAATGGAAATTGATTAAAAGTTGCGATTTCCTTCGGGCTGGCGCTGATACACTTTAAGGGAGTGGAAAATCTGCTGTCTGTTCGTCACGCGGGACGACGATTTCCCACAACAGCGGCAGTGGGACGCAACTGAGACAGCTGCAGGCTCTGGCATGAAGAGCAGAAAACAGGATCCGTAAAGAGAAAGGAGGCTCTTTACGCGCGAGAGGGGAGGTGCGCACACACAAAACCACCGCACGGTTCCCAAACGCATTTTCTGCTGCTCCCGCCTCCTCCTTAATCCGAAAGGCGTGCGACAATTCATTCTAAAGAAACATGCCTATAAATAATCGCCTTTGTTCACCTTTGTTAACAATTGATTGTTATGCTAGTTAAACTCACTTGCTTACAGTTGGAGTCCGTTTCAGTTGACGTCCCTGCTGTTAAAATATAACCTACGCAGATCTTAGATTTTATTTAGCTGTAGATTCGTCTAAGTCTAGACTCACAAAGCAAAAAGTTCCCTAAATAACAACACTGTTTTTCAATTTGACATCTAGTGGGAAATGTTAACTATAAGAAGATAAATCAAGGTGATTATCTATTCAAAATATTCCGAAAGTTATTATTGCTCGGCGGTAATAGAAGAAAAACAAATACTATTTAAGTGGGAAGTGGGCAGATTCCTCATTTACTATAGTGATTTGTCATATTTATGGGTTTGTCTTTGCAGCTCTTATTTTGCACGTTCCTGCACCATTACTGTCAAAGCTTAGACAAAATAAAGGCACAAAAAAATCTAATGTGTTTCGTATACATGGAGATCGATGATCAGTTCGTGTCTCCTGAAAAGCTGAGACAGACAGCTGGATGTGTGCAACATTGCCAAGGACAAACCAGACACTGGCAGAGACATGGAGAGGCTGGTGGAGAATAGTGAAGGCTGTGCAATGACGGAGCCAAAGGTTAAGTTAATTTAGCTGCGATGCCAAACATCTTAAAAATGGTGGAAAATGCAGCGAGCCAAGATTCAAACAATAATCTAATGGATGGTATTAATAAGACAGACAATAAATGGCCACCATTAACTTGGACGAAGATCTATCAGTGGATAAAAGATAAGGTAAAGTTCACCCCCCCCCCCCCAAAAAAAACCCCCCAAATAAATAAAGAAATAAATTAATAAAATAAATAATAATAATAATACATTAATACACAATTACATATATTGAACTTAACAAAAATGCAAAAATGGACAAAAACAAATGGCAAAACTCCATCAAGGCAGCTCACTCCATGGGCAGTATTTACTTTCAGTATTGCATTTTGTATATATTCATTTTGTTTACTTTGTTGTTTTTAAAAATACTTTAATAAGTTTGTAGTTCTGTGAAATTACAGATTACCTTAACAGGAATAGGTAATGGAGGCTTGACAAGACTTTCTTTAAAGATATTTTGGGGTCAGGTTTAAAAAAGGCAAATGTGAATTGTAAAAGTGAGATCAGAGGTCAAAAGGAACATTACATTTTAATAAAATCTATAATATGGATAAATATATAGAGAGAGGGAGGGGCTCAGAGTAGAGCCGCTGCTGCTCCACATCGAAAGGAGCCAGCTGAGGTGGTTCGGGCATCTGACAAGGATGCCTCCTGGACGCCTCCTGGGTGAGGTGTTCCGGGCATCTCCCACTGGGAGGAGGCCCCGGGGCAGACCCAGGACACGCTGGAGAGATTATATCTCTCGGCTGGCCTGGGAACGCCTTGGTGTTCCCCCGGATAAGCTGGAGGAGGTGGCTGGGGAGAGGGAGGTCTGGGCTTCTCTGCTTAGGCTGCTGCCCCCGCGACCCGGCCCCGGATAAAGTGGATGAAGATGGATGGATGTACAGGGAGTGCAGAATTATTAGGCAAATGAGTATTTTGTCCACATCATCCTCTTCATGCATGTTGTCTTACTCCAAGCTGTATAGTCTTGAAAGCCTACTACCAATTAACTCATTCACTGCAATTGACGTCTATAGCCGTCAATTGCAGTGAATGAGTCAATGGGTTTAACTCATTCACTGCCAATGGCTGGCAGTGAATGAGTTAAGCATATTAGGTGATGTGCATCTCTGTAATGAGAAGGGGTGTGGTCTAATGACATCAACACCCTATATCAGGTGTGCATAATTATTAGGCAACGTCCTTTCCTTTGGCAAAATGGGTCAAAAGAAGGACTTGACAGGCTCAGAAAAGTCAAAAATAGTGAGATATCTTGCAGAGGGATGCAGCAGTCTCAAAATTGCAAAGCTTCTGAAGCGTGATCATCGAACAATCAAGCGTTTCATTTAAAATAGTCAACAGGGTCGCAAGAAGCGTGTGGAAAAACCAAGGCGCAAAATAACTGCCCATGAACTGAGAAAAGTCAAGCGTGCAGCTGCCAAGATGCCACTTGCCACCAGTTTGGCCATATTTCAGAGCTGCAACATCACTGGAGTGCCCAAAAGCACAAGGTGTGCAATACTCAGAGACATGGCCAAGGTAAGAAAGGCTGAAAGACGACCACCACTGAACAAGACACACAAGCTGAAACGTCAAGACTGGGCCAAGAAATATCTCAAGACTGGTTTTTCTAAGGTTTTATGAAGAACATAAAACAATATGAAACATACACTCCCACCTCATAATTATAGGAGTATCAGTGGGTGTACAAAAAGAAAAAAGAAAGGGTCCAATCTAATAATACGAGTAGCAAACCCTGGAGTACAAGATAACAGTTCCTGAGTGTACAAGAGATATGTGGAGAGTTTCAAAGCCCACACCCCCACACAGACACAGAAAAAACAAAACACACAAACCAAGAAAAACCAAAACAAAAAAAACACACAAATAAAACACAAACATAATGAGTGGTCAGCTTAGTTGTAGAGATAAGTCAATTCTGTAAGAGAAAAGAAATATGTATAAAGTAGGTAAGTAAGCCATCATAAGGCGCAGGCACAATAGAGTCCATATACTTAAACTTAAACATCTTACTTAAACATAAGATAAAATAAAATCTAATAAAGTCTAAGCTGGCTAATTGGGAGCGTTGCGAGACCGCAAAGTCTGAACATGGTCAAAAAAGGGTTGCCAGGTCTTAAAAAATTTGGCCATAGACCCACGCAGGGTGAATTTAATCTTTTCGAGTTTGCTAAAATGCAAAGCGTCTCTGATCCAGATTTCCCAGGATGGGGGAGAAGGGGACTTCCAACATAACAATATTCTGCGTCTTGCCAATAAGGTGAGAAATGCTACCAGATCCGCTTGGGGCGTCGGCAAGGCAACTGTATCAGGAAGAACCCCAAACAAAACAGTTAAGGGCACAGGTTGGAGAGTTAGCTGGATGATCTTTGATAAAGTCAGAAAAATATTAATCCAGTATTGTTTGAGGGATGGACATGACCAAAACATATGTAATAGAGAGGCAGGTGTTTGATGACAACGGTCGCAATCAGGGCTAAGGTTGGGGTATATTTGAGCTAGTCTGGCTTTAGTCCATTGTACACGGTGCAAAATCTTACATTGAATCAGCCCGTGTTTGGCACATAATGAGGAACCATGGACCCGGTAAAGAATTTTATCCCAAGAGTCATCCTGAATCACACACCCCAAATCCTTTGACAATAGAGTTATTATAAGAACCTGCACTCGGAGGCTGCTTTTGGGCATAAATCAGGGCTGGTAAAGAGGATGAGGCACAAGAAGAAGTCTCCAAACTCAGCCAGGCCGGGGCATTATTCATGCCTTCCCCCTGTAGCCAGTACCTGAGAATACGAATATTACATGCCCAATAATAGAACACAAGGTTTAGTAAAGCCATCCCCCCCATCTTTTTCGGTCTTTGAAGATATATCTTGCGTATTCTAGGGTTTTTTTTGTTCCAAATGAACCCAGACAGAATCTTGTCTAATTTAACAAAAAAGGAAATTGGGATAAATACAGGGACACACTGAAAAAGAAAAGAAAATCTGGGGAGGATATTCATTTTAATTGTATTTATGCGCCTGCTACAGACAGATGGAGTAGAGACCATCTGTCCAAATCCTGCCTAACTTTCTCCACAAGTGGGTCGAAATTAAGCTTGATAAGAGCATGAAATTGACTTGTAATTTTAACCCCTAAATATGTGAAGTTGTCCGATACAACTCGAAAAGGCAGTGCTGTGCACTGATATTTCTGTGCAGCAGCATTCAGGGGGAACAGTTCACTCTTAGCGAGATTCAGCTTATAGCCAGAAATAAGGCTAAACTGTTCAAGTATTGAGAGCACCAAAGGAAATGAGGATGCTGGTTCTGAGATATAAAGAAGCAAATCATCTGCGTATAAGGAGACCCTTTGTTCTATACCATTTCTAGTAACCCCGGTGATACCTGGGTTTGATCTCAGCGATATGGCCAGGGGCTCAATTGCAATTGCAAAGAGCAACGGCAACAGCCCTGCCTAGTCCCCCTAAACAGAGGAAAAAAGTCAGAACATGTGCCATTTGTTTTGACAGCAGCAAGCGGGGAAGTATAAAGAAGTTTCAACCAGGAGATGATTATTTTACCAAAGCCGAATTTATCCAAAACATAAAAAAGGTATCCCCACTCAACCCTGTCAAAAGTCTTCTCAGCATCTAAACTGATCCCAAACTCAGGGCTGTTGGAGTCTGAGGGATTGTAAAGAACATTAAACAAACGTCTAAGGTTAGAGAAGGCATATCTCCCTTTAATAAAGCCTGTTTGATCCGGGTTAATTACAGATGGCAAGACTGCTTCCACACGCATCGCTAAAAGTTTAGCAAGGATTTTATAGTCCACATTTAACAAAGAAATGGGACGGTATGAGCCACATTGTAATGGATCCTTATCCTTTTTTAAGATCAAGGATATAGATGCCTGCAGTAGAGAGGGTGGGAGGGATCCAACTTCCAGTGAATGCTTATACATATTTATCATGAGCGGGGGCCAGTTTAGGCATAAATTTACGATAGAACTCAACAGGAAACCCGTCCTGTCCGGGACACTTAGAACACTGCAATTTGCTGGTAGCTTGCAGGATCTCTTCTACAGTTACTGGTCCCTCCAGCTGAAGGCTGTGTGTCTGATCAATTGATGGGAGCTTAAGATGATTGAAAAATGAGTCCAAAGCCTCAGTGCTAAATGCACACTCAGACGCATAGAGAGATGAATAAAAGTCTCGAAATTGGTCATTAATTATTTTAGGATCCGTAGAAACACCGCTTGATGTCTGAATCCGAGGAATGGAATGTGCAGCTGCTGCACTACGAAGCTGATGGGAGAGCAGTTTACTGGCCTTATCCCCATACTCATACTGGGAGTACTGACACTTCAACAACATCTCTTCAGCCCGAGCAGAGGACAGGTGATCAAACTCAGTCTGCAAAGACAGCCTGTCATTATAGACCTCTGGTGCCGGGCAGACAGCATACAACTCATCTAATTGCGATATGCGTATTATGAGCTCGGACAACTTTGCTTTCCTTTGATTTGCCTCAAAACCAGCATAAGATATAATATGTCCCCTGATAAAAGCCTTAAACGTTTCCCACAAAATGGAGGGTGATATTCCGGGTGTAATGTTTGTCTCTATAAATAAGTCTATCTTGGAATTCACAAATGTGGTGAACTTATCGTCTGACAGCAAGCGTGTATTCAAACGCCATGGAGCTGGTGGAGAACTTTGGCCCACTGCCAAATCTAGAGTCAACGGAGCATGATCTGAAATGACAATAGCACTATGAGAGCAAGAGCGAATCTGTGAAGTAAGTCGACTGTCCAGTAGAAAGTAATCAATACGAGTGTATGTATGATGAACAGGGGAGAAAAAGGTGTACTCTCTACGTGTGGGGTTGAGAAAACGCCAGGTATCAATAACAGAAAATTCTTTAAGGAACATATTAATAATTTTGGAAGAGTTGGATTGCCTACCAGGCTTATTTGAGGATCGATCCAGCGGCCCGAGCCAACAATTAAAATCGCCACCAAGAACCAAATAGTGGGAAGACAAGTCAGGAATTTTAGTGAAAAAAGTACTAAAAAAATTTGGATCGTTCCAATTGGGAGCATAGACATTGGCAAAAATGAATTTAGTGTTCAAAATACTACCACTCACAATAATGAATCTACCATTCTGGTCCGCTATAACATTAGAAGAAACAAATGGCACTGATTTCTGTATTAAAATAGCAACACCACGAACTTTGGATTTAAATGTAGAGAGTTGGCCCACCCACCCCTTACGAAGTCTAAAATGATCTGAAATTTTTAGGTATGTTTCTTGTAAAAATACAACCTGGGCGCCCAAAAATTGCAAATGATGGAGGACCTTGCTCCTTTTAATAGGTTGGTTCAGACCTTTACAATTCCAGCTACAGAACTTAAATGAGTGACCTGCTTGTTGATTATTAATATTTAATTGCGATACCATGTTAGAACATAGGTTGAAAAAAACCAAAGCTGACCGATGAAAAACACAGAAAAAACAAAGTCAGTGTACAGAACAGTACAACATAAAAAACAAAGAGCACCCAAACTTCCCCCTAAATGCTGAAGCATCTTCCCTCACAAGCTGCGCGCACCCCCACCAAACACACCCCTGAGCACTTCCTCCCAACCATTCGAAGTCCCAGTTGAGTTTGAGCTCCTTGCATTACAAGGCAGAGACAAATCAAGGATTGTATGAAAATGTATTAGAACAAGACACATCCTATAAATCAAGCTCACCTCTAATAAACATAGATATGTTATTTTAAAAAATTTTTCACAGAAATTAACCAAGATGGACATATTAGCCCATGGGCTAAGACACTTATGTGCCCTGAGAGGCAGGGCCCCCCAGGATCTTATTGGCAAAGTCCGTGGCAGATGCAGGATCAGTAAACTTACGTACAACTCCATCTGGAAGTGTCACCCTCAGATAGAACAGGCCGAACTTGATCCCAGGACAAGAGTGCAGAAGGCGCTTGACACCAGTAAACTGTGAACGTTTTTTAGCCACTGCAGGTGTGAAGTCTGGAAAGATGGAGATCCTTCTGCCCTGGTAAAGTAGAGGAGAGTTTGCCCCTGCAAGACGTAGCAGCTGTTCCTTGACATGGAAGTAGTGGACTCTAATGAGGAGTGGGCGAGGAGGCGCTCCCTCTCTGGGCTTTGGTCCAAGGGACCTGTGAACCCGATCTAACAAAGGTGCTTCATTCAGTTTCAGAAGATCTTGCAGGAGATGGGAAATAAACTCCCTAGGGTTAGAAGTCTCCAAACCCTCGGGGATGCCAATAAGGCAAATATTATTACGCCTTGATCTTCCTTCTAGATCCTCACATTTATCTTGCAGTTGTCTGACCTCCTCCGTTAGGACACTTACAGCAGATTGAAGAGAAGTCAGGTCGTCACTGCAGGTTGTAGCTGAAAGCTCCAAATCTTTAATGGTAGTCCCTTGTGCATTAACGGTGGCCTGTAGGGTGGTTATAGCAGCTTTAAACTCAGCCTTCACAGATGATATTTCTGACCGCAGTGTATGGGTAACCGTATCAATCTTGCATTCAAGCTTGTCGCAGATGTCCCGTTTCAGAACCTCCAATGCTCTGGTAAATGTGACTTCGCCGAGCGGTGCGCCCGCACCCTGCTCGTAGCTGCTCTCTGTGATAGCCGCGTCACGTTGAGATTCGCGACCCAGCTCCGGGCTCTGTGAACCACCTGCGCCGGCCTGACCCCGTTTTCGACGTTGCTCCCTCTTATCTGCCATTGTGCAGAAAAAGAATAAAGAGCAAATGGTGAGACTTTTAGTGAGAGAACTTGATTGTCCGGACGCAGCCGCTACGGTCACCACAGCCAACCAGGAAAGAAACTCCTGCGGCCTTTCCCAGAAGTTGTCAAAAGTAGGTTTCCCGACCTCAGAGAGTGAAAAAGTGAAAATAAATAAACAAGCGGGTGCTCAACGGCAAAAAGGGTTATTTAGAGCCCACAGGGCTGATATAGAAAGTGCGGATGCGTCTTAAAACAATATTTTTGTCACTGCTTTGCAGAGCCCCGGGAGACACGTCTTCACACCGTAGTGTCTAACAGCGCCCCCAATATGTTTCATATTGTTTTATGTTCTTCAAAAAGAAAACGGCATATAGTTCAATTTGTCTTTTGTAAAAATGGATGCAGAAACTTTAATAAAAATATCTGAGGAAAGGTTTTATGGACTGATGAAATGAGAGTGAGTCTTGATGGGCCAGATGGATGGGCCTGTGGCTGGATTGGTAAAGGGCAGAGAGCTCCAGTCCGACTCAGATGCCAGCAAGGTGGAGGTGGAGTACTGGTTTGGGCTGGTATCATCAAAGATGAGCTTGTGGGGCCTTTTCTGGTTTAGGATGGAGTCAAGCTCAACTCCCAGTCCTACTGCCAGTTTCTGGAAGACACCTTCTTCAAGCAGTGGTACAGGAAGAAGTCTGCATCCTTCAAGAAAAACATGATTTTCATGCAGGACAATGCTCCATCACACGCGTCCAAGTACTCCACAGCGTGGCTGGCAAGAAAGGGTATAAAAGAAAAACAACTAATGACATGGCCTCCTTGTTCACCTGATCTGAACCCCATTGAGAACCTGTGGTCCATCATCAAATGTGAGATTTACAAGGAGGGAAAACAGTACACCTCTCTGAACAGTGTCTGGGAGGCTGTGGTTGCTGCTGCACGCAATGTTGATGGTGAACAGATCAAAACACTGACAGAATCCATGGATGGCAGGCTTTTGAGTGTCCTTGCAAAGAAAGGTGGCTATATTGGTCGCTGATTTGTTTTTGTTTTGTTTTTGAATGTCAGAAATGTATATTTGTGAATGTGGAGATGTTATATTGGTTTCACTGGTAAAAATAAATAATTGAAATGGGTATATATTTGTTTTTTGTTAAGTTACCTAATAATTATGCACAGTAATAGTCACCTGCACACACAGATATCCCCCTAAAATAGCTAAAACTAAAAACAAACTAAAAACTACTTCCAAAAACATTCGGCTTTGATATTAATGAGTTTTTTGGGTTCATTGAGAACATGGTTGTTATTCAATAATAAAATTATTCCTCAAAAATACAACTTGCCTAATAATTCTGCACTCCCTATATATATATAGAGAGAATAGATGTTTAGAATCCACATTTACCAGCATAATTTCCTAAATGCTGCCAATACAAACAAAAGCAGTAGAATTTAAAGCATAGTTTCAAAGATAAGACTTTTTGTGAAAGTTTGACCTTATTTGACCTTGAAGAGGTGATATCAGTATAATTCCATATATGCCTATATGTTGTCAATATAAATAATTACAGTAAGAAACCATTTTAAATGGTTCTATATAGCATAATTGTCACTTTGACCTTGAATTCAATCTGTTGGCTTTGGAGGAGAGGTCAGAGGTCAACTGTGACATGATATTTTAAATCTTTACATGGTACTTTTTATCCTGACAATACACACAACACTTCAGATCAGGATCATAGCTTCTACGTTGTGCGGCTTTTTGTCAATTTTGACCAATAAATCATTTAGTTGACATTGAAGATTTTGGTGGATGTAAGACACATTTTAATGGATCGTTAACGTGACCCTGCTCTACACTCTACAAAGTTTTATCAGAAATGACACCAGTCTTTTTGAGCTATCGTGTTCACAGGCAGAGAGAAACACACGCACGCAAACACTAAAAAAAAGATAACTACTTCATTGGAGGTAATAACATTGTGCAAAGGTTACTGACAAGAAAAACTGGTATGACCCCCTAGTCTTGTAATTAATGATTACAACTAATTAGCATACTTTTTCCAAGCAACTGCTTCAGGGTTAAACTAGAAAAGTGCTTTCCTGGTTCGTTCTTCAAAGCACCAAAGATATATGCTTAACAAGCACAGTAGGTTTAGTTTCTTCCAGTTAAAACCAGCCTGAGGTTTTGTGTAATGCTGTGAGTATGCTATAGTTAGGAAAAAGTGCATGATTATGATGTGTAATAAAATAATTAAACTGAAACTACTGAACTCAAGTCACAGCTTGGCAGTCAACATGAAGATCAGCTATTAGCTACTGTACAGAGATGCTTAACAGTCACATATCAAAGTAACTCTCCCGTGAAACTGTATCATTCACATGAATGAAGCCATCACATGAATAGACGGGAGAATGCGATAGAAAACCATTAATGGAAAAAACGGTTAAAAGGTTTAACTGTGTGTAAACATTAAGATTAGGAAATGACAAAATGAAGTACTAAGCAGAGAACATATAGGGCAAATTTGGTCACAACTATGCTTCTTCCACACTATTTGAACATTTGTGGCCCCATACACAGTAATAAAGAGTCGTTTAAGCATCTGTTTTGGAAACCTGCAGCATGGTAACTCTCTTTAGGTATATAATCAGTTTAAGATATGAGATATGAGATATGATAGGTTTTGCATCGGCCAAAAGTGAAGCATGCTGGTTGTAGTTTATCCTGTCGGTGCACTACAAACACAGCAAGTATGCGCTGTTGGGAAAGAGTCAGTCAAAACAGATTTCTTCAGGCTTTCAGCAGAGCAAAGATTGGCATGTGACATTTAGACTTAGAGTGTATCTGGTTCTTCTGTTCTGTCTAACGTATGTCCACGCCAAGCACTTGTCTTATAAGACCGAAGTTAATGAAAATATGTAAATCCAAGGTTTTAGGGAGGATTAGCAAAGTCAAAAAAATGCTGTCTGCACTTGCCATTACGTTTCCTGCCAAGGACTCTATACTATTTGGCTCTGGCCTCCATTTTCTTCCCCAGAGACTGACAGGGACAGAGACATAATGGGCATGGCTGGATGCTCACAGTAAGAGGAATTTAAATCTAGAAACCACCGACACTGGCAAGGTCAGTGGACCACAGCCTGTCACAAGAGCGACTATGCTTGGTTAAGATTTTCACCACCTTTGTAAAGTTTGTAAAAAAAAAATAAATTGTTGCGATTCACCCATTTAGCAAAGACCACAAATAATAAAGAGTATGTCTAAGGGGCTTGGACTTCTTTTTTTTTTTTTTTTTGATTTTATTGATTAGCATTCAAATTCAAATCTCAGTGAAAACAGTGAAAAAACAAACAAACAGTGAAAACAGAACAAAAATCTACCATAAAGAAAGAAAGCATGAGACAAGGCTAATCAAAAGGTATTGGCTGAAGCATTTGCTTATTACGCCAACCCTTTTCACAAAATATCTTTTTGTATGCAGCTCCTGTACACAGGGCTTGAAGAAAATAATAAAACAAAGCAAAAACCAACCAAACAAACAAACAAACAAACAAAAAAAAACAAAGAAAAAAAAACTTTCCACCTTAGATAAGTAACTACATCAAAGCAAAAGAATCAAGAGGTTGTTTTTTTTTTCTCCTTTTTGCTCTTTTCATTCTTGATTTATATATTTTTCTAATACTCTATTTTTAAACATGTTTTTAAACAAGGAAAATGAACTACACCTTTTTAAATCACTGTCATAACTATTCCACGGGTTAACTCCTCTAACAGAAACACATCTCTGCTTTATATTTGTCCTTTTCTTGTTTTTTTTTTAAAGAAATCTGTTCCCCTTAAGTCATATTGACTCTCTCTGACTTTGAACAGCTTCTGAGTACTGGGGCAAAGCAAGTTATTTTGTGCTTTATACATTATCTGTGCCATTTTATATTCAACTAAATCATAAAATTTCAGGGTATTCAGATTAATAAACAAAATGTTAGTTGGTTCTATATAGTTTGATTGGTTTATAATTCTTATAGCTCTTTTTTGTAACTTGAAAATAGGAAGAGTGTTCGTTTTATATGCATTACCCCATATCTCCAGACAGTAAGTCATATATGGAAGCAACAGAGTACAATAAAGTGTGTATAATGATTTTTTGTTCAGGACATGCTTTGTTTTATAGAGAATAGCAATGGTTTTTGACATTTTTGTTTTCACGTGGTTTATATGAGACTTCCAACTCAGCTTATCATCAATTATCACTCCAAGAAATTTATTTTCGTACACTCTTTCAATTTCAATTCCATTAACCCTTATTTTAGATACATTTTTCATTTGTCTAGTGCCAAAAATAATCAATTTTGTTTTCTTTATATTTAATGATAACTTATTTACATCAAACCAGTTTTTTAATATATTTAACTCCTTTTCCGCTGTAGTCAGAAGCTGTTCTAAGTTTTTACCTGAGCAGTACAGAGTGGTATCATCAGTAAACAATACACATTTTAACAGTTTGGAAACACTACATATGTCATCTTTAAGTTACCTGAAGACGTTTCACCTCTCATTCGAGAAGCTTTTTCAGCTCTAAGTGCAATTGGTGGAGAGTCCCATTTTAAGCCCCATGGGAGTGTCCCCAAGAGGCTCATGGACCGCCTGTTGATCCTCTACCTAATCACATGAGCCAAGGAGTGAAAACGCGTGTAGGTCACAATCAGCCAAGGTTTCAGGTGAACCTGCTGTGAAACCTAGCCCAACACTATCATGTGATGTCCTGAGGTCAAAAGACCCAGGATGTGAGTGGGTGTTAAAGCGTCTAGGAAGGGATCTCAAAACTGGATTATACATGGCAGACAGTTAATGTTGTAAATAGAGATGGCACGATACCACTTTTTTATGTCCGATACCGATACCGATATCATAAATTTGGATATCTGCCGATACCGATATGAATCCGATATAGTGTGTTTTAATCAACAAAACTGTTTTTTAAATATCTTGCTGCATTTTGTATAAGTTCATACTCAAGTTTAAAACAACAACTACACTAAAGCTATTCTGTTATACCTGTATGCAAAAAAATATATTTCATAGTTCAGCAATACTGATCAATCTAATAAACTTAAACCTACACCATCCTCCCTATTCTGGTATTTTAAAGAGTACTTAGCGTAAATATTAAGCAACCTAACTAATAGGGTTCCAACTCCCAGCAACAACAAAAATAAATAAATAAAAAATAGGGAACCACCCCTCACGCTCCACCTCATGATGCTTAATCGACGTAATCAACCTTAATTTGATGCAGTGTGAAAAAAAATGAACAGAAATCAATTATTTTTCAAGAAATATTAAATAGATTCAACATCTTTCTTCAACAAAATTGCAGACTGCACAGATGGTACCTTCCCAAAGGAAAAAGTACTATAGCTTACTAGGGTATATACAGTGGGGCAAAAAAGTATTTAGTCAGCCACCGATTGTGCAAGTTCCCCCACCTAAAATGATGACAGAGGTCAGTAATTTGCACCAGAGGTACACTTCAACTGTGAGAGACAGAATGTGAAAAAAAAAATCCATGAATCCACATGGTAGGATTTGTAAAGAATTTGTTCGTAAATCAGGGTGGAAAATAAGTATTTGGTCAATAACAAAAATACAACTCAATACTTTGTAACATAACCTTTGTTGGCAATAACAGAGGTCAAACGTTTACTACAGGTCTTTACCAGGTTTGCACACACAGTAGCTGGTATTTTGGCCCATTCCTCCATGCAGATCTTCTCGAGAGCAGTGATGTTTTGGGGCTGTCGCCGAGCAACACGGACTTTCAACTCCCGCCACAGATTTTCTATGGGGTTGAGGTCTGGAGACTGGCTAGGCCACTCCAGGACTTCCAAATGCTTCTTACGGAGCCACTCCTTTGTTGCCCGGGCGGTGTGTTTTGGATCATTGTCATGTTGGAAGACCCAGCCTCGTTTCATCTTCAAAGTTCTCACTGATGGAAGGAGGTTTTGGCTCAAAATCTCACGATACATGGCCCCATTCATTCTGTCCTTAACACGGATCAGTCGTCCTGTCCCCTTGGCAGAAAAACAGCCCCATAGCATGATGTTTCCACCCCCATGCTTCACAGTAGGTATGGTGTTCTTGGGATGCAACTCAGTATTCTTCTTCCTCCAAACACGACGAGTTGAGTTTATATCAAAAAGTTCTACTTTGGTTTCATCTGACCACATGACATTCTCCCAATCCTCTGCTGTATCATCCATGTGCTCTCTGGCAAACTTCAGACGGGCCTGGACATGCACTGGCTTCAGCAGCGGAACACGTCTGGCACTGCGGGATTTGATTCCCTGCCGTTGTAGTGTGTTACTGATGGTGACCTTTGTTACTTTGGTCCCAGCTCTCTGCAGGTCATTCACCAGGTCCCCCCGTGTGGTTCTGGGATCTTTGCTCACCGTTCTCATGATCATTTTGACCCCACGGGATGAGATCTTGCGTGGAGCCCCAGATCGAGGGAGCTTATCAGTGGTCTTGTATGTCTTCCATTTTCTGATGATTGCTCCCACAGTTGATTTTTTCACACCAAGCTGCTTGCCTATTGTAGATTCACTCTTCCCAGTCTGGTGCAGGTCTACAATACTTTTCCTGGCCATGGCAGAGTTTGGAGTCTGACTGTTTGAGGCTGTGGACAGGTGTCTTTTATACAGATGATGAGTTCAAACAGGTG
The DNA here is from genome assembly GCF_963969265.1 of Rhamphochromis sp. 'chilingali'. Taxonomy (NCBI): domain Eukaryota; kingdom Metazoa; phylum Chordata; class Actinopteri; order Cichliformes; family Cichlidae; genus Rhamphochromis; species Rhamphochromis sp. 'chilingali'. Next base: position 15,512,054 of record NC_137935.1, read on the forward strand.
CCATTCATACAGGTAACGAGTGGGGGACAGAAAAGCTTCTTACAGAAGACGTTACAGGTCTGTGAGAGCCAGAGATTTTCCTTGTTTGAGGTGACCAAATACTTATTTTCCACCCTGATTTACGAATAAATTCTTTACAAATCCTACCATGTGAATTCATGGATTTTTTTTTCACATTCTGTCTCTCACAGTTGAAGTGTACCTCTGGTGCAAATTACTGACCTCTGTCATCATTTTAAGTGGGGGAACTTGCACAATCGGTGGCTGACTAAATACTTTTTTGCCCCACTGTATATATTAGACTTAATAGTCACTATATACAGTAATGGACTTCTATTCATTTTGCATCAAATTAAAACTTTGGGTGTCAGATAATTATTTATTAAAAGCTAGACATTTTAAATGAGAATAGGAAAGAAAAGTATGTCTTTGTGCCCCCTTTTCCCTGTTAATGCCCTGTCGGCCCCCCTGGCTAAACTTTGCTAGATCCGCCCCTGCACAGTTACCAGCGTCAGCTACGTAGAAAAAGATCCTCGAGTAGAAAGTAATATTAAATAAATTCTAACAACAGCTTATCAAGCTTAAACGTGCTGCTGTTGTTCAGCCACTGGTTTCCTCTTTCTGGTGCAAAGTGGGCCAAAAGCAAACTAGAGACACAGACTCGCACAGAAAAGCCGATCAGCTGATCGTTAAGCAGTTTCATGATTGAAGTAGCAGCAAGAAGACGCAGTCGTTTGTTAAGCTTAACGCAGGAATGCTTTACAAACATTCAGAGATGGACTTACACACTTGCTTTACTTCTCTCGGGATAACTTTGTCGGAGATGAAATGCCGGGTTGCTAGCGAAGCTCCAAATGCTATCCAGACCACCGACAGGTCCCGCATGCCACAGCCGCTCTATCACGTGATGCATACTGCTCCGACGTGCTAACGTTCTGAGGTGAGTTACGGCGTGTTGCAAGTTTTGTGAGGTGCTTTCGTGATATTTAATGGATCGGATTACATTTTTTATTTTTCTCCGATATCCGATCCAGTAATTTAGGTCAGTATCGGACCGATACCGATACGTAATATCGGATCGGTCCATCTCTAGTTGTAAACCACAGTTTACGACATCAACTGTCTGCCTCCTTAGACTACAATGACCTGGATGACTTTGCACACAGACAAAGAGTGGGAGTTTCTACAAGTCATTAATACACACACGTACACACACACACACACACACACACACACACACACACATACATATATATATATATATATATATATATATATATATATATATATATATATATATAACACCCAGCACGCCCCTGCGGGCGGTTTATCCTTCAAGCTCGGGTCCTCTACCAGAGGCCTGGGAGCTTGAGGGTCCTGCGCAGTATCTTAGCTGTTCCCAGGACTGCGCTCTTCTGGACAGAGATCTCCGATGTTGTTCCCGGGATCTGCTGGAGCCTCGCCTAGCTTGGGAGTCACCGCACCTAGTGCTCCGATTACCACGGGGACCATCGTTACCTTCACCCTCCACATCCTCTCGAGCTCTTCTCTGAGCCCTTGGTATTTCTCCAGCTTCTCGTGTTCCTTCTTCCTGATATTGCTGTCATTCGGAACCGCTGCATCGATCACTACGGCCGTCTTCTTCTGTTTGTCTACCACCACTATGTCCGGTTGGTTAGCCACCACCATTTTGTCCGTCTGTATCTGGAAGTCCCACAGGATCTTAGCTCGGTCATTCTCCACCACCCTTGGGGGCATCTCCCATTTTGACCTCGGGACTTCCAGATTATACTCGGCACAGATGTTCCTGTACACTATGCCGGCCACTTGGTTATGGCGTTCCATGTATGCCTTGCCTGCTAGCATCTTGCACCCTGCTGTTATGTGCTGGATTGTCTCTGGGGCATCTTTACACAGCCTGCACCTGGGGTCTTGCCTGGTGTGATAGACCCCAGCCTCTATGGATCTTGTGCTCAGTGATAGGTTCGTAGCATAAACCTATTCGCTGGAACGTTAAGACAATATAATTACACTGCAAGCAAGACGCAAGTAGGCAAACTTCTTCATGTTACTCGTGCACGGGAGAGAACCAGACAGAGCGCCGTTCCTTCGCTCGACCCCAATAGCTCTCGTCCGTCCTCCCGTAACACTGTCCTTTTATTGAGGTTACATGAATATGCATAGGTTCATTAACATACGACGTCTACATACAAACAAAGAGTACCTTGCGTGTGTGTGTGTGTGTGTGTGTGTGTGTGTGTGTGTGTGTGTGTGTGTGTGTGTGTGTGTGTGTGTGTGTGTTGCTGATCAAAGGGTCAAACATCCTTGGTCAGGAAGAGGGTAGCCTCCCCCTCACCCTAGATGGTTCATCCTAGATAACACGGTGAGGAAGTCCTGCAGTTCATCTAAACAAAGAGCACTTAGACTAGAACAGATGTAGCTACGTTAATCCTACCATAAAACAATAAGACACGGTATGACCTCTCATGCTCCCAAAGTGCTGTCTAATACACACAAAGTTTGCAGACTATCAAGGATCAAAACCTCTACCAATCTACAACTAATTACAAAACTCTAAGCATATATAAGTAAATATTTCTAAGCATAAATGACAATCAACAATACAAATCTAACACTCAGAGCTTGTTCTTGTGCTGCCATGATTAGTGCCTCTGTGCTGTCTTTCAGTCCAGCTTTGTCCAGCCACTGGTAGGATTTCTGGATATCAGCCACCTCCTCTATCTGCCGGTGGTACATACCGTGCAGGGGCCTGTCCTTCCATGATGGTTCCTCGTCTCCCTCCTCTTTCTTGGGTTTCTGCTGCCTGAGGTATTCACTGAGCACTCGGTCAGTTGGGGCCATCTTCCCAATGTATTCTTGGATGTTCGTTGTCTCATCCTGGACTGTGGTGCTGACACTCACCAGTCCCCGGCCCCCTTCCTTGCGCTTAGTGTACAGCCTCAGGGTGCTGGACTTGGGGTGAAACCCTCCATGCACGGTAAGGAGCTTTCTTGTCTTTATGTCAGTGGCTTCTATCTCCTCCTTTGGCCAGCCTATTACCCCAGCAGGGTACCTGTTGATGGCCCGGATCTTGTTCTTACCATTCAGCTGACTCCTCAGGACTTGCCTGACCCTCTGCAGGTACTTGGTGGTTGCAGCTTTTCTAGCGGCCTCTTCATGGTTCCCATTCGCCTGCGGAATCCCCAGGTACTTGTACCTGTCCTCTATGTCTGCAATGTTGCCTTCTGGTAGTTCAATCCCCTCAGTTCTGACTAACTTCCCTCTCTTTGTTACCATCCGACTACACTTCTCCAGTCCGAATGACATGTTATGTCATGACATGACATATATATATATATATAAATATATATATATATATACATATATATATATATATATATATATATATTTTTTTTTTTTTTTTTTTTTTTGAAGGCATGCCGGCTCGGACGTCGCCCGGATCAACAAGGTCCACGTCAGGTGTTGAGGAACCAGGGCACCCTGACGAAAAGTGGGCTACTGGAACAAGAAGGCATCGGTGGGCAAGAGACGAAAACAGGGTGTTGTTGGAATGCTACTACGCAAGTAACCCCGGCAGAAGGGGCTACATGAATAGGATGAGGGACCTATGGATTCTTCGATACCCAACATCCACAATGATGGCGAAACAACTAGTAGCTCAGTGTTCCAACATTCGAAGGAAGGGACTGCTCACACAGCTAGAGATTGACGAGGTACAACACAAATGCTACGGCAAGGAGGAGTCAGGATGGCAGGTCAGGGGGGAGATATCATCACCCCCACCTGAGATTGGGTACATAGCCCCAAGTGCGATAGGAGAAGGATCGTTGAGTGCGAGAGGAACTGACCTGAAAAATAGGATCATGGCCAAGCTTGAAACCTGGATCCCTCCTAGCCGGTTACCAAGATTATGTGAAGTACCCTCAGAAGGTCTGCTAGATGATGTTAATGCAGCACTACGGACAATACCTACAACCACGATTACCAACACTAACAAGCTGATCTACAATACGGCAGCAGTGATCAGTGAGATGCTTGGCTATAAGTTGAACAGCCACAAGGGGCAGTACCCTGGAGAAGGAGGCTAGAGGGCAAGATCAAAGTAGCACGGAGGGAGGTTAGCCAACTAACGGAGTTGCAGAAAGGTGCGACAAATAAGGTGCATAAGAAATACAGCAAGCTGTCCATACCTGAGGCCTTGGAAAATGCCAAGCAAAGACTCACAGCCTTGGCCAGCCGCTTGAGGAGGTACACCAGAGAGATAGAAGGCAGGAGAATAAACCAGCTGTTCTCCACAGAACCAGCAAAGGTGTACTCTCAGTGGCAAGGGAACAATAAGAGAACAGCACCACCAAGGCTAGAGACGGAGCAATACTGGAAGAGCATATGGGAGAAGGACGCAACCCATAACGGCAATGCTCAGTGGCTAGTGGATCTGAGGGCAGACCACAGCGACCTCCCTGAACAGGGTCCAGTAACCATCACAGTGGCAGATATCCAAGAAAGGGTCTCCAGTATGAAGAGTTGGACAGCACCAGGGCCCGACATGGTTCACGCCTACTGGCTAAAGAAGCTGACTGCACTCCACGAGCGTCTGGCAGCACAAATGAACCAGTTGCTAGTTAACGAGAGACACCCGGAATGGCTAACCGAAGGTCGGACAGTCCTGATCCCCAAGGACCCCAAGAAGGGACCAGTCCCCTCCAACTACCGACCAATAACCTGCCTCAGTACTACATGGAAGCTCCTGTCAGGCATCATATCAGCTAAGATGAACAGGCACATGGGTCAATACATGAGCGGGACACAGAAAGGAATTGGCAAGAATACCAGAGGCGCAAAACACCAGCTACTGGTAGACAGAACAGTCAGCCGAGACTGCAAGACCAGACTGACCAACCTGTGCACTGCCTGGATTGATTACAAGAAGGCCTATGACTCAATGCCCCACAGCTGGATACTGGAATGCCTAGAATTGTACAAGATCAATGGGACCCTAAGAGCCTTCATCAGGAACTCAATGGGGATGTGGCGTACAACACTAGAGGCCAACTCCAAGCCCATAGCACAAGTCACCATCAAGTGCGGGATCTACCAAGGAGATGCTCTGTCCCCACTGCTGTTCTGCATAGGCTTGAACCCCCTCAGTGAGATCATTAACAAGACTGGCTACGGATACCGACTACGGAACGGAGCAGTTGTCAGCCACCTCCTGTACATGGATGACATCAAGCTGTATGCCAAGAGTGAACGAGACATCGATTCACTGATCCACACTACCAGGCTATACAGCAATGACATTGGAATGTCATTCGGACTGGAGAAGTGTAGTCGGATGGTAACAAAGAGAGGGAAGGTAGTCAGAACTGAGGGGATTGAACTACCAGAAGGCAACATTGCAGACATAGAGGACAGGTACAAGTACCTGGGGATTCCGCAGGCGAATGGGAACCATGAAGAGGCCGCTAGAAAGGCTGCAACCACCAAGTACCTGCAGAGGGTCAGGCAAGTCCTGAGGAGTCAGCTGAATGGTAAGAACAAGATCCGGGCCATCAACACGTACGCCCTGCCCGTGATCAGGTACCCTGCTGGGGTAATAGGCTGGCCAAAGGAGGAGATAGAAGCCACTGACATAAAGACAAGAAAGCTCCTTACCATGCATGGAGGGTTTCACCCCAAGTCCAGCACCCTGAGGCTGTACGCTAAGCGGAAGGAAGGGGGCCGGGGACTGGTGAGTGTCAGCACCACAGTCCAGGATGAGACAACGAACATCCAAGAATACATTGGGAAGATGGCCCCAACTGACCGAGTGCTCAGTGAATACCTCAGGCAGCAGAAACCCAAGAAAGAGGAGGGAGACGTGGACCCATCATGGAAGGACAGGCCTCTGCACGGTATGTACCACCGGCAGATAGAGGAGGTGGCTGATATCCAGAAATCCTACCAGTGGCTGGACAAAGCCGGACTGAAAGACAGCACAGAGGCACTAATCATGGCAGCACAAGAACAAGCTCTAAGTACAAGATCCATAGAGGCTGGGGTCTATCACACCAGGCAAGACCCCAGGTGCAGGCTGTGTAAAGATGCCCCAGAGACAATCCAGCACATAACAGCAGGGTGCAAGATGCTAGCAGGCAAGGCATACATGGAACGCCATAACCAAGTGGCCGGCATAGTGTACAGGAACATCTGTGCCGAGTATAACCTGGAAGTCCCGAGGTCAAAGTGGGAGATGCCCCCAAGGGTGGTGGAGAATGACCGAGCTAAGATCCTGTGGGACTTCCAGATACAGACGGACAAAATGGTGGTGGCTAACCAACCGGACATAGTGGTGGTAGACAAACAGAAGAAGACGGCCGTAGTGATTGATGTAGCGGTTCCGAATGACAGCAATATCAGGAAGAAGAAACACGAGAAGCTGGAGAAATACCAAGGGCTCAGAGAAGAGCTCGAGAGGATGTGGAGGGTGAAGGTAACGGTGGTTCCCGTGGTAATCGGAGCACTAGGTGCGGTGACTCCCAAGCTAGGCGAGTGGCTCCAGCAGATCCCGGGAATAACATTGGAGATCTCTGTCCAGAAGAGCGCAGTCCTGGGAACAGCTAAGATACTGCGCAGGACCCTCAAGCTCCCAGGCCTCTGGTAGAGGACCCGAGCTTGAAGGATAAACCGCCCGCAGGGGCGTGCTGGGTGTTTTTATATATATATATATATATATATATATATATATATATATATATATATATATATATATATATATATATATATATATATCATAGTTACTTTTATATATTATATACATATATATATTTTACTTCCAACAACTGCTGACATTTTGATTAAACATACCTGAATTCAAGAATGAGGTCATCCAAAAGATAAGTTTGCCTCAATTCCAGGCTGTAACCTCCAATGAAAAAAGATGTCAAACACTTAGAACGATAAAACATATAATATACAAGATTTGGTAGTAAACTAGAACACTGCACAAAGGGATGGACCGTCAACAAAAATAAGTGATTTCTGGCTGCTCTGAAGCTTTCACTGATATCACATTGGTTGTCCTTAGCAGACAGAGTTGGCAGTGTTTAGTATTGAGGTTTATATTGCCCTAAGTACAATGTTAAGGCTCCAGTCACACAGGTCTAGAGACCACTCCACCACCATCTAGCAACCACTGGAAAAAGACATACATATTGTGTGATTGATTGGCAAGAGGCTGCTGATAATCACTGGGAAATTGATTGTTAAAACCCCAGATACACTGATATTGAGACCAGTAGGTGACGCCCTGGCAACCACTGGTTGCTAAGATAAAATATTGGCAAAAACCAGTTGGCGAAAACCTTGTGATTGTTGCTTGTGTTGTACTTTTCATGGAAAACTCCCACTTGTTTACAAGCAGTTGGCAGCTACTCTCTGAGGTGTTTTACTACCGTTCAGCTCATAATTAGATATTATTTACAGGCAGTTTGATGTCTTTTAGGCAAACTACAGGTGACCGCAGATATGTGCTAGCAACTAAACCAATCACAAGGAGGTTTTTGGTGCACCACATACTTCACAGCCAATTTCACCTAGTAACAGCCAGCAACCTCCAGTGACCGCTCGCCAACTGCTCGGGGGATACATATTTTTTTCCTTAAAGCTGGTGGTTGTATCACACCAAATATGACAGACAGCTCTCAAGCAATGTCTGCATGATGTGATGTGAGGAGGTCCTGAAGGTGATGACATTTTTCTCACCAAAGAATTTTCCCACAGTTGACATGGATTAAAAATTAAATAAAACGTATACACATCAATTTAAATATTTAAAGTTTATCCAAAAAAGCACGTTATGATTTGTTTGTTTTTGATGAAACATTATAATGTAAACTATAACTGCAAAGTTGAAGCCAAAAGCAATGAAACATGGCCTTGAACATCTCAGTGCGCTCGGGGGGTTTGTAGCTTTAATGGTTAGAAGCTAAAGGTGGCAATCACATAACAGACATTCTTGTCTTTTGAAAGGATCATTCATTTTTATATAGATTTCAATTATGAATGTATTTGTATAGTTAAATGATATTGATAAATCAAATATGAAAAAAAAACTGTAAGCCCAGTGGCAGAAATTCTGCACTCATTACAATGAAAAAACACTGAGCAGCATGATGAACATAATTTATGGATAAACCTGGCCTGACTTTCCCTTACTCTGCGCACACAGTCATGGATTTTGGTGAGTCAGCTGTTCCCAGTCAGAACCAATCCGTGTCTGAGGGAGCAGTGTTCCCTGCACATGCTTCCAGGTGTGAAGCTAGATAAGGACAATGCTTCCACTTCAAAATATCTCAGCTGTCAGTTTGATTTGTGTAAAGGCAAAAAGAGAGCAGCAAGAAGCACAACTTTAATTCAGGCTCTTTAAAACAGGTCACTGTTTGAGAGCTATAATTGAAGCCCATCCTTAACTTTGAAAAGCCCTTTGGATCCTATTGTTTCTCAGTGGTTTCATTCCCAGTGTGAAAATTCTCTAAACTATTCCGCATATCGCTGATATAATCAAGCACAGAAGGGGAATTCTATGTGTCTCCATCTCTGAGCTGTGTTCATTTACATCCTATTTCACTGGCGCCTCTCACAACCCATTTATTGCAAGTTGCGATGGCTATCAGTGTTTCCTGCTTATTTTAATTTCATTAGCTGTGGAGGAACTGTGCCCCTGAAAAAGAAGTAACAAAGATTAAACCCTAAGTTGCATTAGTATAGTTAGACCAACATGTATCTTCCTCAGAAGCAAAATCTAATTTGGCAAATTGACATATGTGTGAGACAATTATTTCCCACTGTATCTCCTAAGCTCCAACGACTGTACCCCAATTAGCTCTTTTGTTCTTCTTCTGTCCTGTCTGTCACCTTTTTTTCTTTGACAGTCTTTTCCCCTATTTTTTTTCTGATAAATTAAAAATTTTCCAATTCCAGCCTCATCACATCCCCGCAAGAAAACCAAAACACGCATGACTGTGATGAGCATCTCAGCTGGTTCTGATCTTTCTTATCTATGTCCAACAGACTGGGGTGGAAAATAATGAATTTTTCTTTTGCAATTATTCTGCATCACTCATCCGTTCTGCTTTCTTTTGGGGGGCTCTTTTGTGTCCCGTGCTCTTTCTTTCATTCATCTTTACTTGTTTAAGATGAACGTGGCATTTTTTTCTTTTTCCTTGAGTGAAAAAAGCCTGCAGACGAGAAATGGCTGGAGTTTAAATGAGATTAAACACTGAAACTAATGGTAGCCTGTGTTTTCTCAAGCCAGTGAGTGGCTGTGTTCCCAGGCTAAACACCTACCAGCCTTCTTTGAGGGGTCTGCGAGAGCAAAACCTTTTGCCACATTTCCAGTAAGAGCACGTCTGATTGCCTGCTTTACTTTTCCCCGCGAGACTCTTGTTGTAATTATGCTACCAAACACAGTGTGACACAATCTCTGGCTCAGTTTTCAAAAATGCTAGTGCTGCGTTTAAAATAGCTATTAGCAGGGCAGCAGGGCTCAGATTTTGTTTTTAATCTTTTATATTTGGGATGATTTATTTTAAATTAAATTTTTTTAAGTTGGTGTTGAGAATGTGTTGTTTGAAAGAAGGTTCAAGTTGGCAGGATGAATAAACTGATTGCACAGCTCTAACTATGATGATTTGTGTAATCCCTGTGAATATATAAATCCATGCTGGGTCTCCAATTGCACACTTCTATACTTACACTCCTCATTTCAAGTGCCTTAAGTGTGTGTTCTCTAACAAATATAGCTACACCCATTTTGTGTTAAGGTCACAACAGCTAAAAAGTTGAGTTTGGAACCCTGCACAGTAAAAACAATGTATCCTCCAGTTCAAGGACAGTACGTGTGTTGTTGATTTGGCATTCATGCATTTTAATCTGTCCAGGAAGACCACGCCTAACAAGAACATGTGTGGCCTGATGCTCGATAAGTTGTGTTACTATCGCCATTGTGTATTATCTGGTTATAAGTAACAGCTTTATAGAAGCGCACAGCAACAATGAAGCCTATAACAGCTAAAGAGCAAGATTATTTCTAAGTCATGGTTGGAAAGGCCACACCAAATCAATGCTAATTTTGCTTGCTTCTTAATATATGAATTCTGTGTTCACTGCACATATTGTTACTTGTAAACATATTATTTTAGTAACCGTGAAAAGTTGTTATTCATCTAAAGTGCCATGCTGATCTGCTCGTCTGCTATGATTGGCCAAGAGCAGGCGTTCTCACTGAATGGGCCTTGAAAGAAAGGTCAGTTAAGTCAGGAGCGCTCTTTAGTTTTTAGTAAACAGCTTGGTTGTGTTCGCACACACGAGCACACACATGCTCACACAAAGGTCAGCTGCACCCTAGGGCTCCTCTGCCTGCAACTGTGATCAACAGGCTAAACCTTTTGACCAAACCTACGTACAGCCTTCTCTCTCCATCTTTAATCTCTCATCTCTCTCCATTTTCATATCACTCTAAATGCATCCTCTTATCCACTGTGTGTCCAACTTAACCAATTGGCAATGCATCCATTTACATTTGTTGGCCCACATTTAGCAACTGACTTTTTAGAACCTGATCAATTCAGTTGAATGTCACAGAGGCTTCCTATCAAGTAGAGTGAAGGTCAGTGTGTCTGTTCTGTCTAAATACCACAGTAACATAGTGCCAGACTGTTTACAGTGGAGAGATTCAAAGGGTGGCTGATATTTGAGCTTTTGTAAGCTGCAATGTGAATAGAATTTTTTCATGTTCTTCTTCTTCATTGAGCTGCTCACTTTAGGGGTCGCAACAGCGGATCCTCTTCCTCCAACTCACACTATCCCTAGCATCCTCTTTTGCCCCACCAACCCTCTGCATGTCCTCCTTTGCTACATCCATGAATCTTCTCTGAGGTCTTCCTCTTTTCTACCTCCTGGCAGCTCCATCCCCAACAACCTTTGCCCACTATACCCACTATCCCTCCTCTGCACATGTGCAAACCAGCTCAGCTTTGTCTCTCTAACTTTGTCTCTGAACCGCTCAACCTGAGCTGTCCCTTTGGTGTGGTCATTTCAAATCCTGTCCCTCCTGCTCACTCCCACTGCAAATCTGAGCATCTTCAACTCCGATGTAAACTTTCACTTTCACTCTTGCTGCTAAACACCACCTCTGACACTCTCCATCTACTCCACCCTGCCTGCACTCTCTTCACACCTCTCGCGTCCACTTTCACCAGCTTTATATTGTTGACCCTATTTAAACTAATCTACTTTCACAGCTTGTACTTGCATCTAAGCAGTCTCCTACCTGTTGCCTACTCTACATATAGCTCACAATCTCATATGTGAAGATGAGCCCATGGTGACTTCTGGCTGACCTCACCTGTCCATCTTCAGAGCCACATGTATGGTCAGCACCATCTTCACATACTTGTCTGCCACTCCCAACTTCTCATTTGAACCTCTCCCCCCCCCCCCCCCCCCCCCCCCCCCCCCTAAAATCTGAGCTGATTAACAAGTGAGGCAAAAGATTTTGAGTGAAAAGGCACACGTTAATAAAAGATGTTTTTTCTGCCTAAATACCTTCTTAAGTTGAATCTAAGGTGAGATGCAGTCAGAGACTGTTAACATAGAAGCTTCAGTGTCATGAACAAGTATGTACTTGTATGGACACCCACAACAGGCAGCAGTTGGGTATAAAGCAAAATACTTCCATGCTGGATAATTTAGTTCAACAAACTTGGTGAAAACATTTTAAAAAACACTTCAGGTAATCACAGTTTGGGGATTTGTCATCTCATCCAGTCATCAAGACATATACTATGTAAAAGGTGACTAATGCATTTTGAAAAGTTTTGTCAGGTGATATTTTGCTGACAGTGGGGTCAATCTGCTGATCCTCTTCTTATTCTCCGTTTTCAAAAAGTACAGAGACCTTTCAGCTGGTGGTATTCGTGGTTTCCAGTGAATGGGAGTAAGTCATCTGGCAATTAAGGATGTAAATGCTTTAATGGAGTGGACTGCTGCAGTACACTGAATAAAGCAAAAGGAAATTTTGAAACATCTTTGTGGATGCATTAATGTGCTAGGTAGTGTGATGACTGGCCTCCACAGTCTGACATTAGAAGTCTTTAAAAGGATATATTCTGACATGCATGGCACCATTTAAATAGACACTTAAAAAATCTGCCAAGTCAGACCATGAAATTCAATATTACCTTCTTTTTTTTCTTTTAAAGTAATATTAACTATAGCACCCTAAACAAGAAACAGAGCTTTCTAACGTCACAAGCCAAAGTGCACAGTATTCATTGTTTTTGCAAAATGTTCACCACACACACCAGGAACAAAGATACAGGAAATCTTTCTCACAATTTATTGTGCATATTATGAACTATTATTAAATTTACAGGGGATATTTGTACACATATGTTCGTTACATTTACATATTTTGTGGTTGATCATGGGTCTGTGTGCATGTACTTTGATGTCTTACAGTCTAAACAAGACCAGTTAAAGTCTATGACATGGCAGCTGGATCAGGAAATAGCTGACTCGACATTTCAGTTTTATACACTTTCATTTAATCCTTAACCAGTAAAATAAAATCTGTGCTGATGACAAATAGTTAAACTAAGTGTGACCCTTAGGCCATGAAAGATGCTTTTATCCAATCCCAGTTTTATTTGTTTACCTCATGGAAAACCATTTACAGGCCAAAATACATTTTTCAACAGCGAGCCTGTAAAAACAGACAGAGACAAAGGCACATAACCTGATATATGAGAGGAGCAGGGTCAAATGATCAACCATGCCCAAAGTGAGTTCAAAGTATCAAATGTAGAGTGGTGGGTAGGAAAGCTAGCAGTAAGGGTGAATAATGGAGAGAGCTTTCTGTTAATTTTGTTGTCCCAGTGACTGGAAACAAAAGGAAACTGAGATGTTTCAAGCAAAGTGGGAGTGAAAGAGGGTAATGCTGCATTAGCGTAAAGCTTCTTGTGTGGCAATATAGTGGAGCTAATGCTGACTCACAAAGACTAAGGAGCTTAATTAAATATACAGGATGTACATTACTATGTTTTCAGGAGAGCCTCTATTGATCTGGGGATAGAACTAAGTGACATTATACTCAAATAGTTAAGGATCACTTTTATTTTTACAAATCTTATCAATGAATTTTGCATTAAAGAGTAAAAAATGTGTTGCTATTTCTGTGCATATTCACGTGACTTTATATTGTTTGATTAAATATCCTCTCTGGTATGACAGAAGAAAGGAACAGCCATCTGAATTCACAGACCTGTTGCAGCTTCACGTGTTTATTCTTAGATCATTTTAACTTCCTTCACTTTAAAGCCAGCCTTCCTTTAAGCCAACTTTCTTCCAATTTGCTCAAGTGGGAATTATCTAATGTCAGGAAAAAAGAAAAACAAAGTTAAGTAACACAATTTAAGGAATGCAAGTAAAAATGCATATATGTATCACTGAAGATGCAGTGTCGAGTATTTAGGAACAATTATCAATGCAGGACAATGCATTAGCATAGCAGAAAATCCAGCTTCATATTGTGCTCTGATGAAGTGCTTTGTCCCTGAAGAAGGTCAAACTATTGTAATATTCCCACAAATACAAAAGCATTGTTTAAAAATGAAATACTCCTATGAAGAGCTATGCCTTTTGCTTGCACGTGCACAGAGCTCTTTATTTGAAACTTTCGCTGTGTTTGTCATCATGTTACAAATGTGATCACCCACCAGAGAAGCTCTGATTCACACAACTGGAATAAAGCAAGACCATTAAAGATGGCAGTGACAAACGGAGGGTAAAATGGAGTAAAAAGAGAAGAGAAAACAAAGTGTCAAACTTTTCCCATTAATGATGCAAACTGGTGTAAAACTGCTTCCGAGTGTTTGATAAATGAGGTGTCAGATTTTTAAAAGCAATATGCACCGGTGAAAAATACCAAATTTATTATGTTTGAGACAAAGCATCAAATGTAAGAAGTAATTCATTTCTCTAGAGTCGGTACTGTACGGTGTGTAAACGAGCATGTCTAAACGTGCTTCATGGCTTTACAGCATAATCAGCAATAACAATGAAAGAGAGGGAAAGGAAGACTGAGTGAGCAGAGGAAAAATGAGAGGGTAAAAATGGAACGGGCATGATGCAACAAGTTTATGTCCTTATTCACTCGCACGCCGTGTCTCGTTCTCACACACACTTGCCTTTAGCTGTGCAAGAAAATTAATGCAATTAAGTACTTTTTATCATGTTTCAAAATGGGATTAACCAAATTCCAATTCCCTCTTGATTCGATCATCATATCCATGGTTTACCACGAATCAGCTTGCCAATGTCTCACAAATAATGAGGTACATTATGTGTTATATGAAAAGGTTTTAGAAGGAGTTGCAGTTACGGGCCATCCCTGTTAGACTGTGAGTTATCTGTATTCAGCACCAGGAGAGGTAGGGAGATGGATGAATCCCAGGAGGGAAGAGGGCTTAAAAGGCAGGTGAAGGGACGACACATAGAGAGGAGAGAGATGTGACAACGGGAAACATTAGTACAGAGAAAGGGACCAAAGGGTGAATGAATAAAAGCGAAGAGGAGGACGACAAGAGGGAGACAGTCCGAATACAAAGCACCAAACAGAGAGGGAAACTGGTAGTTATGAAAGGAGAAAGGAAGCAACAGTGTGTTACATCTGGAGAGGAGGGAGCGCCAAGAAGTGAAACAATTCATCCTTTCTTATTATTGAAGGCAATGAAAGAACAGGAAGGCAGCAATGCACCATGGGAGTTCTGAGGCATATAATTGGAGATGAAGAGAAGCGGGCCAAGAGGCAGGTTCAAATTGAGTAGCCCCCCAAAAAATAATTACAGACTGAGAATGAATAACTTTTCTAAAAGTATCTAGCTTTTGGAGTGTGAAACGGTAACTGTGAAGTTTGGCTTCAAAGGTTAGAAAAACTATTTTAATATGCCAATAAAAGCACAAACAGCTGAAGGTCTAACCTTTTAAACCAGTGTTTCCCAACCTTCTGGAGCCACGGCACATATTTCACATTAGAAAAATCAAACGGCACACATCCAAAAAAAAAGTCACAAAAAGCATATTGATAATTTTTCCCCGTGCACCAGGTATAGAGGAATTGTCCCTTGCCCCACAAGGGACATTGGAGGAAAAAAAACATGAAGATGAACTTTTGCGAAATCCCAAATTACCTTTGCGAGATCTCGCAAAATAGGCAGCATCATTTGGAGGCCGACAGCTCAAAGCTGACCAGGAGGTCGTGGTAGGATGTGCCGGGAATGCCAGCTCTAGTGTGCCTCAACCTCCCAGTCACCTGGTGGGTAACAGAAGTCTCCAAAAACCTCGGAGCACTTTTGCAAATATGTGATGTCTTCATAAACCAAGCAAATATTTGGACTTTACACAGCTACATTCTCGCCTGAAAATATCTGAAAAGTTTATTTTGTGACTCAGAAAGAGTAATATTAACACTAAGTAGCTGCCGCCATTGTTGGAAAGTGGAATTGGCTGGGCCGCGCTATGAATTCTGGGATAGAATGGGCCACGACTCCCGACTCATCCATCAAATTCGGGGAAATGAAGGACGCATTAGAAGCAGCCTTCGTCGCCTGGCTGTGACGTAATCGGCCTTCAAATGCGGCCTCCAAAGGATGCGGCCTAACTGTGAGATCTCGCAAAAGTTAATTTTCATTTATTTTTCTCGAATGTCCCATGCGGGGATCTGTAGAATTGGCTGGGTTTGTCCCCAGTATATCGTTTTTGCTTTCTTCTGACTACTAATCATGCTAGGGCCTTCATCTGGGTCCTCTCGCAGCACGATTGTTATGTAATTTCTTCTTCATCTTCTTCTGTTTTCCTGGCAGTTGGCAACACATTTAATTAGAGCAGGTAGTTGTACTGCCCTCTAGTGGAAGATAATTTAATTGTTCTGCCGTTACTCACGCCGATCTCTTCAGTACTAATCATGTGGAACCAGATAAACTTCCACGGCACACCTGATCATGTCTCACGGCACACCACTGCGGCAGGTGTTTGGGAAACACTGCTTTAAACATGCAGTGCTGTGAAGTATTTAGAATAGAATAGAATAGAATAGAATAGAATTCAACTTTATTGTCATTGCACATGCACAGGTACAGGGCAACGAAATGCAGTTTGCATCCATCCAGAAGTGCTTTAGTGATATAGATATATTACAATATATATTAGCAATAGTATAGATATGTAAGTATATTACAGAAATGGGTCTATTATGGTATGTTATAATGTACACGGTATGAAGTATGTTGTGAATATTCTATAACTAAGTATGTACAGGCTGTAGTGAGTACAAGCTATGTGCAGGCTATGAACAGGATATAAATATGAAAAACTATACAGAATATGAAATAAATAACTTTACAGAAATCTGAGATATACAGCTATACAGAAATGGGAACTATGCAAGTTGTAAACAGTTGTAGGATTAAAGATTATTGAATGTACAGAATGATTATTTACACAGAGCTATACAGTAGTGCAGTTAAGATAAGTGAGGGTGTAGATAGTTTCTACAGAGGCTATATAAAGTGCCCCTTGACAACTTTTACATATGTGACCCATTTAAATGTTTCAAATTGTCAAACAAATTTTAATTTTATATAAAAAAAATTAATTGCTTAAACACAAAGTGCAGTTTTTCAATAAACATTTCACTTATTTAGGGGAAAAAGTCTCCAAACTACCGGCCCAGTGGGGAAAATAAAACTGCCATATACGTGATTAGTAGCAGTGCCACCCTTGGCAGCAAGAACTGAACTAACAACTGAGTGTTTGCAATAACTGGCACTGAATCTTGCATATCACTGCGGAGGAATTTTGTCCAACTCTTCTTTGCAGAATTGCTTTAATTAGCTAGATCTGAGGGGTTTTTTAGTATGTTTGCAATCATGGCTAAGCATCTCAATAAGATTTACTTTCACTTTGCTTGGTTTTTTTCTTTGTTTTGTTTTGTTTTTTAGCCATTCAGAGGTAGACTTGCATAACCAAAGTATGCTTGGGCTTTGGGGCATGAAGTGATGACCAGACATTCTCCTTTTTCTGGTAGAGAGCAGAATAAATTTCCCACGTGTGGGACTAATAAAGGTTATCTTATCTTATCTTATCTTATCTTATCTTAATTCATTCATTTGGCAAATGTGGGATGATCCTTTGTCTTCTTTTTGGTCTGCAGTGGTTTTCTGGGCTGTAAGGACAGCAGTGGAGCTCTCCTAGATGCCATTTTTCTCATTGTTAATTCATGAATCTTAACTGAAGCAAGTGAGATCTACAGTTCTTTAGATGATGTTCTGGATTCTTTAGTGACATTAATGAGTTAATAAGCTCTTAAAGTACTTATGATGGCCCAGCCACTCCCAAGAAGGTTCAGTATTGTTGCAAGTTTTCTTAATTTGCTGTCTCAGACACTTAGAAACAGCTTTGTAATCCTTTCCAGACAGACAGATGTCAGTGACTTTTTTTTCTCAGCTGTTTGTTTAGATTGTGGCATGATGTGTTGCTTCTTGAGCTCTTTTAGCCTACTTCTTTTTGTCAGACAGGTTTTATTTATATGGTTTTGTTTCTATTCAGCAGGTCTGTCTGTAATCAGGTGTGGGTGTGGCTACTGACATTGAACTCAGCTTCCCAAACAATGGAAGCTGAGTTCCATTGTTTCACAGTAATTCATGATTTAATAAGAATTCCTTTCTTACATAGGGACAGATAAGTTTAGATAACTTTTTTAAATAAATAAAATCATTATTTAAGAACTGCAGTTTGATTTACTTGGGTTATCTTTGTCTAATATTTAAATTTATTTGATGATCTCTTTAAAGTGCAAAAAGAAGAAGAAGAAATTAGGAAGGGCAAATATTTTTTCACAGCTTTGCAGCTGTATGAGATGATGATGTCGGAGACTTCAAGGCATTAGAGTTGGTGGACATTAGGGATGTTAAAGAAAGCAATTTTTAAAATCATGTACAAGGACATGAGTGGTCCTGAAAACTGTGATTTAATGGCTTTAAGTAGCAGATACTATAGATGTTAATTTGTCTCAATATGGAAAGCAAATCTGTGCTCCAGTGGTACTGAAGTTTCCTGAACAGCAGCTTACTTACAGATGAAGTTATGATTTTAAACTTGCTCTCCAGTCAGTCATTCTGTGATGCCCTTATTCATTTACTGCAACTATTGCTTTCCCCTTCCCTCACATTCTCCAGTCTTTTTTCCTTCCAGCGTATCTCACAAATTAAACCAAAGGAAAGTTATGCTACATTTTTCACTTCACATTAGATAGCCGTATGGTCTGGTGAGCACCATTTTTCCGTGCCTAATAAGGTAACAGAAAGGATTATGAGAGCGTGTCGGTCCAACTTCAAAATACGCCTTCATTTCATCCACTGGAACCTGGTGATTTTTTTGCTAATTATTAATAATAGATCTGCAGATATACAGATTATTTGATTTCACAATCATACAATCCAACAGTGACCCAGATAAAAACTGTGGCCTGAGCAGCTGTGGGTTTGGGGGAGGGTTCAGGGGATGCTTGTTTTTTTGGTGTCTCTGACTGTCATTCTGGTTTTAAAAATTATTCACAACCAGGTTCATAAGAAGCTGCGTGCCTTATGTTTGGCTGTCTACGTGAATACAGTCAGGCCAAGGTCACATCAAGGAACACAGTGGTGGGATGGGCTGGGGAACAGGAAATAGCAGAGAGATTATACACACAGCAAAGCACTATTTTTCTCCTCCCTGGTGGGTTTTTAAAAATACTAACATAATGTACAAAGATTGTGTTTAATGTGCCTTTTGATGTACTCTACTGTGTGAGTTCAAGGGACGAAAAAAAATAGAAACAAATGTAGGAAACCAGAGGAAATGAAACATGTTCTGTGATAGCTGTCTTTTATATACATGGCAATAAATGCTTCCTGTTTCCTGTTGGTGCCAAATAATTAAAGCTAAAACAGGAACAAAAACAAACGAGGAGGAGGTGCATGAGTCCCAAAATCTGATGTGGCATGACACGCTAGAAAAGAGTTAACTGATAAAATTCACTTTTTTCTTTCTTCATTTTCAAAGTGTTACATGAGAAAGTAAAGACCGCTCTCCCATCTGGCCGTTAATCATATGATTATGCAGACTGATCTCATTTATGTTTTTTCATTGACGATGAAAAAACTAGTCACTACTAATGACTTGTTTACAGTAGACGCAATGGAATGTGCAGTAACAGAAGGCTGCTAGGTTGTTTGTTCACTTGTTTGCGAGTAAGAAATGAGCTTAGATTTCAGTTATTGGAGATAAAGTATCGGAATTTCAGGAGCGGGACCACACATCCAAACACGCTCCTTCCGGTTCTCATCTATATATGTCCCCCCAGCTCTACAAGCTGTTCATTCTTGTTGATGTGCCCCACCCACCTTTCCCTTTCAATTCTTTAACTCCTTCACTTCTGTTTAGTACATGAGCGGTTTGGGGACCCTTCAAGGCTTTCCCCAAACCGCAGCTCAACTCATGTCCAAGCCATTCACCTTTACCTACTAAAACGCTGTCAAACCTAAAATGAGGGTGGATGGGTCCAGCCAGTGAATATAGACCTAGACCTCCTTGGCAACCACGGGTCACAAGGGGAAAATGGACACTTTAAGACCAGCTTGTGAGTAGTTGCTGGAAGTTGCTGTGAAATTGGAGTTTCTTTGTGATTCTGTGAATTGACTGCAAATACGGTGCTGTACCGCAACCCCCCCTTTGTGATTGACTTGAATGCTACCAGACTGCTACGATTGTCCCTAGTATACTTGCAGGACACCAAAACATGTGCCAACTACTGACTGAGCAATAGTGAAACTGTGAAAAGTATAACACAAATTGAAAATGCCTTCAAAATCTAAGTTGCACATTTTGAAACATGTGGATTGCAGCATGTTTCCTTTTTGAATCTCACTTTTTCCAATTTCACTTCTGCTTATAGTGAGCGTTTGCAGACAAGTCAACTATAGGCAAGTGCAGCAATACGCTAGCAACCAAAGTAATCACAAAGAGGTTTTTTGCCAAGGCACCCTTTTTGCGACTGATTTCACCTAGCGACAGCCAGCAACCAGTCAGGGAATACAGATTTTTCCCAAGTGACCTGTGGTTGCCAGGGGTCTCTATGCCTTTTTGACCAAGGCTTTAGGGAAACAGCTTGTCTTGCTCTGCTCAAAGGTAGGTAATGCACTGCCTAGAATTCAGAGTAGTAGTGCACTCAATTCCTAAAATGTAAAAAGACGGGGGGGGGGGGGGGGGGGGGGGGGGGGAGATAGTCACATTTCTGCACTAAGCCATGCTCAGCATATGATGGCTTATGTCACCATTAGAGCACTGGACCACTCTAGTTTCATTTGTACATTCCCAGAATCAGAGTCAATCAATCTTTTCTTTCCACTCACAGCAAGAAAGTATATACTTGTACAACGTCAAACTCTGGTTTTTAGAAGACCTGTATGTAGCCCAGTGAGTAATGAAAAAGCATTTTATTGGATATTTTTGGGATTCAGAAAAGTGTCAGCTGCAGAACCAGAAGTAGATAAATGAAGCTGAACCTGATGAAACACAGTGAGCATTCTAATGCATGCATATATCTGCCATATCATGTGCCTTACAATAAACTGCCTTTGTGACTCTTCCTAAATCAGAGTGAATTAATTAAACCACCTGTGATTTAGCTGCCAAGTGTCGCTGTGCTGATAGCCTCAGTGAACAGGCTGCTTTATGAGCTCAACAAGAACCACACAGATGGACTACAGAAGAAAGAGTGAGGGGTAAAAGAAAAGAATAAGCTGTTGAGGAAACCCATTAATCAGAGTAATGGTTTAAGGGTAATACACACACACACACACACACACAAAACATGAGCAGCATACTGATTTCTGCTCTGTCTTTACATTCAAGGCCTGTGAAAGGGCGATCCCGACCATCCTTTTCCCATTTCTGCCCTCGCAGACTGCATGCAGGGTGACACTGTGAAAGAGTTGACTTGAATCCATTCTGGCCTCTCACTCATGACTCCTCATTTCATCCTCTAGCAGTCCACAGTCCTGTCATAAAGCTGAAGTTTGGCCGACATAGCAGCTGTTGTAACAGATTTTTGTTTTCGCTCATTCTTCCTGTGGGCTCTGGTATCACTGTGAGATTTTTCTTTTGGGGTTAGGATTAGGGTTTGTCTGTCTCAGTGCAGCTCTTACTCTCCATCAGGTCCTCCCAAGTGCAGTTTCACATTTCCCCAAATAGCAGTGCAGCTCTACAAGGAGAAACGTCCGGCTAATTAACTCACAATAAGGGATATCATACAGTGTGCCAATACTACAGCATGCCTCTTGTGACCTTCAGTCTCTCTCATTTATTCCCGTCTTTGTGCGCTACACGTAATGCCGAGGGACATCCTGTCACCAAGTGAATAGTGGCTGTTCATCTCTGGGTACAGCTGTGCCCTCACTACCCTCTTTGTGTGACCCATATTCTGTCAACAAAAAGCTCTGCCTGTTGTTATGTACCCCCTTCTTCTTACATTATCTAACAGCTAAAATATTCAGTCAACTACATTCTATTCGGTATCGGCTAAAGGACACACTATATACGTAAAAGTTGATTTGATTGTTTTTTGTCTCATTGTATTGCCATATAAATTATGAAATGGGACAGATGTGCCCACTTTCTTGCTTTGATTTTAGAAATTAAGATAAAAAAAAAATGAAATGAGAAGGTGTCCAAACTTTTGACTCCTGACCTGGGAAATGCAGGGGTTGGATGCAAAATGTGTTGCACATCGTCTCTTTATAACTAGCTCCAGCCAGCTGTCATCTGTCTGTTACTGTCCCCGGCATAGATGGCTGTTGAGAAGTCCAGGGGACTTCCATCCATCGGTGGTACGCTCAACACACTGGTGCAAGATACAGTAGGTTACAGGCTTACCAACAACTTGTGATTTGTGGCTAAGCTGGTAAAGCATAATCCCAATAGAAGTTTGTCTTGCTTGGAGAGTTGAGTTCCAGTTGGTGGTGTTGTATGGCAGACTGGTGTCCAGCAGGGGTGGGGAAGTCCATGTGTGTGCTGCACCTTGAGGGGCCCATATGTAGCCATGTGAATCCTCTGCAGGACAAGTACTTATGAAGAGACTAGTATGTTGGCAGGGAAGGCTTTCTTAAAAGTTGCTAACCTTTTCACTGCACAAATGTAGCAAGCAAGCAAGACTCAAACCTTGTTAGTACCAACACCAGGATAGTGTTACCGAGGGAACAACATCCCATCATACTCCCTAAAAGGTTCCTATAATATTTGATTTGAGATATTTGAAGGTAATTTTTGGTCAATTTATGGGACAGAATAGATTATTTACTTAAAAGGTTACAAGACCTATGGTCCCCTCTTATAGCCTGAGTGCTACTGGCCAATCACATTTAAACTGGCTTTGATTTGTTGCTGTTAAACAGTCCACATGGAGACGAAAGAACAGATTGCGTCTGGTGAAATTCAATCTGAGAAAGATTTTGTTTTTTATGACGTCTATTTGCAAAAAGTAACTCGCACTCCAAACATTAAGTCTTGGCCTGGAAATGGTTTATTGTATTTACTAGGACATGATCCATAAACATTTTTTGGAAACAACATTTAATAGTTTATAATATCAAAAGACACCATAGCTTTACTGCAGATTAAACTAATGCAAAATCATGTAGTTGTCAAGACGTTGCTTTGAAATCAACACATAAGTGAGAAGTTTGATCTCACTCTAATTTACAGCTTAAAATGTTCAAGGTTTTTAGCCAGGCCTAAATTGCAGCTATGCTTTCAGCATCTTTGGACAGGCTTCGGTTACACGATATCAAAACACAACCAAACACATGCGTGTTACTGGCAGAGCAACAGAGAGCTGCAGAGATTCTGCAATGGACTTGAGCTGGTCGGATCGATACCTCCCTTCTTGCTGGAGGAGATGCGATTAGCTTAACATGCGGCAACTCTTCCACACTCTCTCTGTTCCACCAACACAAGAAAATATTCACAGACACTTACTGTAAGCAGACACAGCACATTTCTGTAAACAAACACCTGGTTGCTGACAGACACACACACACAACATCCCACTTACACCCTAGAGAAGATCAGGCATTTGAGCTGTGCTCCACGTAGCAGTCAGTGAAAGTCGTAGTGACTCAGCAGTCAGACAGCAGTGAGGGAGAGACAGCGACATCACTCAAGTGACGGTGGGGACATCGGACAACAGAGCAAAGTAATAAAACCATTCCGTTAAAGTAAAGGTGACAGTGATAATCTATGCTGTCTGTCTTTGTGATCATTGTCTATCAGCCTTGGAATTACCTGCCACAAATCCCTTTATGATGCCTGTTTTCTAAGATTTATTATTTACCTCTGGACCTAAATGAAAAACACGTGCGCTCCCTTTAATGTCATTGTGTATTTTGTTTTTCCTCTCTTCCTTTATTTAGCTCTCTTCCCCTTTCTCTATCTCCTATTCCTTTCACGATTGCCTTCATAATGAGGTCAGAGCATTAGTCCATTACTGGGTCACTTTTAACTGCTTTTCTAACCCCTTACTAGAGCAAACACACTGCTCTTTACACTGTATCTATAATTTAAAAATAGAAGGACTCTTTTTTTTTTCATTACACTTCTCAACATTTTTCTCCCCTGAGAGGAAAGTCATTAAATGACATTTATTGTGTTTTAATGCACACTTATGGCTGAGTGCTCAGAGTGCAACTCATCTGCTTTTTGTCCACATGGCAACTTGTCTGGAGGTTTCAGTCTTGTATTCACACACACACACACACACACACACACACACACACACACACACACACACACACACACACACACACACACATTCAGCTTTATATATTGTTTTAAATGGAACCTAATTGAAAAAAACGACGACATGTTGAGGGGGTAGTAGTAAGTGAGATTCATGATGTGTTGAGGACATGAGGTCATATATCATACTTTGTGCAGCAGGCGACAGAAGTTGCCATTATTGGATCAGCACTGCTTCATTAAACCTTCACACGCCGTTGGACAGAGAGATGAAGGGAGGGGGAAGGAGAGCGAGAGAGACTTGAGAAGGAAAAGTGAGGACAAGGCAATAGAAGGCGGCTTATCACTGAGTGAAGGAAGGGAGAGAGGTAAAATAGTTTTATTAAAAGACAGAAGGGGGGCTAACGTGGAAAAGAAACAATGTAAAGAAACCTCAACCATCCAAAATGCTCTCTAATGATTTTCTTGTTTGTTTCAAGCAGATAATCTGCCTTTGCCTGACAGTTTCCTTTCAGTGCTGTCAACATTTCCCCAGAAATTGATGCGTTAGGTCAGCAGCCCACCAGATCTTACAAGTTCCACAGGTTGATTTCCCAACATTTTTCTATCAGTCTAATCACAATGTAATTTCCCTGACATCTCTCATTGTCATTCTGTTTGATTTAGTCAAGATTCAGAGCAAATGGCATCAACAGAAAGTTATGGAACCTAAAAACTGTCACAACTTTCAAAAGTGCACATTGAACTGAGCAGCACTTTTTTGGGGATGAATGGAGATCCGTTTGGATGCCATAAAAATAATTATCTAAAAGATAAGATTGAAAATTAGTATGACCACCTTGCGGTCTGACCAAGAGTTGCAAGTAACTGAAAAGAAACTAGCAAGGAACAACCATTCAACTAAGAGAACCATCCTTTATGATGTCTACATTACCTTATCTTTTAGTTGTGGGCATATCAAATATTTATATAGGTTATTAATAATAGCTCAGGCTTTGTTGAATAGAAAAAAGATTTGACATCTAAAATAGATTAGGCACTCCTTTACTTGATATAGGTATGGCCAAAGGAAGGGACAGCGTCAGAAGCAATCATTGCAGTCTATATATAGACTTGTTACTAATTTTAAAAAAAGAACTGTTCAGAAGCCTTAATTCACAAAGACAGGGTGCCATCTGGTGGGTGTTATTTGAATCGTACTTTTGAATCAACATAATGGTCCAGCATACCTGTTGGGTCTCTGAAAGAAAAAAACTCGACACCAAAAAGCTGAAAACTGAAGTTATACATTTTTATGAGTGTGTAATTAAAAAAAAAAAAAAAAGAGGAAGAAGACGGCTGAGTGTGAACATGCACGTGGTCTGTCCTGTGGCTCCTGAGCACTGGAAATACAACTTGCTGACAGCAAAGATGGTGTAATCCCGCGGCAACTTGAGCTTTACTGTCTCATCAACATCTTCTGTTTTGGCTGATTAAAGATCCTTTCGGATTATATGGGATAAGGAAACATTACCAGTGTTAGAGAACTCTGGGGTCATTTTAAGGACTAAAATGCCGACATAAAACTTTACAAAATCTTCCTTTAATTAAAGTATTGTGCCAACAAATCACACAATTCCTCATTCTAATTAGATAGCTTGCTTTTTAAAAGACTGCAGCCAAGTCACGTTTAGATTCTATCAGTTATTGCATCTCTATCTCAATTAAAATCTTTCCTCGTAATTGGAAATTTCGGCAGGCAGGACAAACTGATCCATCATATATAGAGAGAGATAAAACAAGATTTTAATCAATGCTACAGTATAAATGTAGCGAATTGCTGGCTGGATGGGGGGGGGGGGGGGGGGTACATAAAAATTACACATATTTTATTTGAAGACAAAAATCTTTAACTGTACACGATAAAGACCTATCATGTTTGTAATGTGAGTTTAGAATACTGCATTAAATTCCTACTGTTTTTGTGTGGTGGCTGCCATGTATCTTTACATCATCCTTTGTGTGGTTGTAGTCAGCTATGACTGCTGAAACAGAAGCGCTTAAATTAACTAAAAGGTGAAGCCTGCAGCTCATTAGCGTTAGCTTGGCAGAGAGAGTGGAAACAGCTAGGCTTTGTCTTTTAAAGAAAAACAGGTCGCAGGCAGAAATTTTATTTGTCTGCAATGAAAGAGAATTTCAAGGCATTTTATTTTCAATTACAATGTAAATGAAAATAAAATGCTACAGCCTCATAAAGGGAGAATAAGAGGGTAACAAGTTAGGTTTCCACGGGAAACAACGACATAATTATATTGTAAGTAAATTTAAGTACTGTGTAAGCAATTTTAAGTAGTGTGCAATTTTATGGTAATTTTGCAGTAAAACAATATTTACACATTTCAGATACCAAATTTACTGTATTGTACTTGTTTACCTTTTAATACTGCTCTTTTATTATCTGGATACGAACAGAATGTGTTGGCCTACCTGTCAGGCAGGTTGGCAGATTACAGATGCCTCAAACACAACACACTCACGCTCCTCTCTCGAATCAGGCAAGGTTTTAATGCTGCCACTTTTAACCACGACTTCTAAGAGAGGGCGCCATTGAGCCAAAATATGTCGCAAATACATCGCTGTTATTATGGGAATCACAGTGGAATTAGATGCAACAGTAACACTGTTGCAAAGGTAACTTACAAGAGAAAAAATTTGCAGGTCTGTGGAGCCAATTGAGTTTTTCTTTCACAATCACTGTTGAAAAATACAGTTCAAAAGCAGAGTACAGGAAAGCAGTGTCCCCTTTCCTGAAAAAATCCCTGTTAGGCAAGGTTATGTAAAATGGGTAAAAATATCTTTTGTTTTGCTGCAAAATCACCCCAAAACTATTCAATGCTTCAGATTATAACAAACTACTTAAATTTACTTAGAGTATTATTATTTGCTTCCCATGGAAAAAAAGACTTGTCGTGCTCTAATTCTAGTGTAACAACATTTATGCATTTGTGGGTAAATATAAATAATTTCAAATAAAATTAAGTATTATGAAGTGTTACTGTGAAACATGTAAAGGTCACTTGTTTAACACTGAATATTCTGCTTAATACAGCATGTCAAACATCTGGCTTGGGGGCCACAATCACCCCACCAAAAACTCAAATCGGGCCCACTGGAAGGCTTTGGAAAATATGAACAAAGACAAACATTTTAGACTTTTAGCTGTATTTTTGTAAGTTTTGTAGTTTTTTAAATGATAAAAACTCCTGGGATCAATCATAATACGCCAGACTATTGAAGTCATTTGATGTCAATAGATCAACATTTAAATAACATGTTTTTTTATAGTTAGTTTCAACAAAAAAGAAAGAAAAAAATTAAAGTGAAAATTATTACTACTCACAATTCAGTCCCAAAGAGTCATTCTGACAGATTTCTTTATCGTTTACTGTAGAAAAACAGAGACATGTTGTTGAAATAGTGCTTATTTTTTCTTGAAGATATAACTGAGGGTTTCAGTGTGCGGTTAAACTTCTTAACAATGACAGAAAGGGAGGTTTCACTGGTGTGGCTCACAAAGGTCAAAGTGGCCTGTACGTGGCCAACAATGTAAAATAAGTTCGACATCCCTGGTTTAATACAAAAACAAAGATGAATATGTTGCGTTAAGCTTCATTTAACGCTTGTGCTACACACAGCCAGGACAGCCGCTCGCTGCTTGTTGTGCACAGAAACGAGCTCTAGCATTGTAATTTGTGTTCCCTTAAATTACCCAGAACATCCCAACCTTGAGCTCAAATGAAACGAGACATTTTAAACAAATTCTCCTTTACTTGAGTTCATTTGTAAATTTTTATTACATTTTTTTTATTCATAACAGCAAGAATCAAATATAGCAATGCAGGCCCCGTGAATAAAATGGGTCACGTACTTTTCTCTTAACTCCACACATCCATCAGTGTTGGCACAGCACACCACAAGCTATACTAACTACCTCCATGACTGGAATTATTGCATGATGCTATAGTTAATCAAAACCAAGGCAAACACAATCCTGTGAGATCCAGAACATACCACACCCCAACTCTTTATAATTTTTCTCATATTTCATTCAGATGATTGGATTTTATGGCTTTAGACTGTTGCAATCAGTAGTTTTCTCTACACACGCTTTCCAGACGAGGTGGCTGGTATGCAAACATGACGCATCCTTTCAGGGGGCCCGGAACAGTAAAACAAGCAGAAACAAACTGCAGCAGAAGACAGAATACATCATCTTAGCACTACAAGCAGAGAAAACAAACGACAAACCAAAAAAAGTTCAGTTTACATTATATCATAAATGTAAGCATGCGTGCTTGTAGAAGATGAGAGGTGACTAAGATGATCAGGACAAAATTTCAAACTAACTGGTTAATAACCAAACTACGAAGCAGTATATCATTCTGCAGTTATTCTTAAATTCTGACCTGATGTTGAACTACGATCGGGTTCGGTCAGTTTCATCTACTAGAAGCACAGCTTACATAAACATAAAGAACATACTTATAGCTATGGTGTTTGTGTTGCATGTATTTTAACTCTCCAAGTGGTGAAACTTTAGTGAGTATATTCTCAGGAATCTTTTTTTTTTAAATAAACCACTATTCTATTTTTATATTTTTTAATATATATTTTATTCCATTACATTGATAGAATATTGTATACTGTAAATACATCTTTCTGTGTAAATGTTTTCTTAATCAATAGTACTGTGTTGTGATTTCTTTTTTTAAACTGTATATGTATTTCCTTTAACATGCATTCCTCTCTGAGTACAGTAAAGAGACAGGACGTGTTGTGATTGGTTGGGCCTGGGCGGGCGTGGCCATGACACACACCTGTGCAGTACAGGCGGGTTGGGGGACCAGACAAACCCAGTCAGGCCCTTACCCTGGAGGGTAGTGGACGCCTCCTCCGGAAGGTTACCTGGCAAACTACAAGCTGCTGACAAAAAAGAAGAGCAACACTTGGCCTTTTCTGAAAGGGGTAGGAGAGTGAGAACTCGGTGCCCTTTTGATGCAAGCAATTTTGTTCAGCCTTTCATAAGATTTTTTTTTGTTATCCTAGCAAAATTCCTTGTCTTGATAGACATTATTTTTTTTATTCAAAATAAGATCTCAATATACATGATTCTTTCTTTTTTGACTATGTACAGAAGTGCAAAAAAGTCAACCATTATCACCTCAAGATTCCCCACCCCACCCTTGTTGTTTGCAGATGGCTGGGTAAGAAACGAGAGTTCAGACTCGGTTTCCTACTCGCCACATTCACCTGACCCCGCCAGCAACGCCCCCAAAAGTGATCAAATATGCAGCTTGTTTTCCAACATGGCCCAATTTCCAGGGAGAGTAAAAACATTAAAACAATAGTTACTATTTGAAATGGATACAGTAGAAAATAACATCTTTACTCTAAACATCTAAGAACTAGATTTTTATAATAGTCTTTTTTTTTTCTTATATGACTAGTTACAAACCTTACAATCATTAAAATATTACTCGTTTATTGGCGACGGTTGCCACAGCGACAACCTGGGCCTCTCTGTTCTATTATTTCATTACTGTTAGATACTCATATAAAACATCTTTGTTCAAAGAAGACAAAACAAAAAGACTAGCGAAATGAACAATATGCATACAGTTCAACAATATGCATAACATAGAAAATATTGAGTTTACAATTGTAATCATACAAAAATTAACATTACATGGAATTTTAGGGAACTGTGCATGAGGAACACGCAAACACACACACTGAGCCTTATATTCATTATAAGAAAGATAAATATAATAAGCCAAACTGAAAATCTGAACTAATATCAAAAAAATCATCCAAACAAAACAATAAAACAATTGTTGTTGTCTAACAAAGAAAACCGCAAGAGAGTTAAGAAAACACAGACAAAAAAAAGTGACAGTTACATAGTGCTCTCTCTGTGTGTTAATATGGCATGGATTAGGCAACTGGATGGTTCAAAATGGCATGTTGCATTGTGCTGACCCGATAATACATTCTAAGGCTTTGGATGAGTTATACAATCGTTTATATTCTTGCCACTTTCCCTGTACTATCCACCAATTGACTATGCCTGAAAAAACACCCAGAATATTAAAAAATAAAATAACATAAAGAGTTCTAGAGATCTACTCCAAACACTCGATCCTTCTTTGGGCTACATATTTTTAAGAATTTAGCCCCACTAGTCTATCCACAACACCTAACAACAGTGACACGAAAAGACTTTGGCTGACTATCTGAAAAACAGTTCTCAGGTAGACATAAGAACAAATACTCTTAAATATGTCTGACTTTATATACACTACACTGAATTTACTTTAACCTGTCTTAAAATATGAATAACGATACCAATGAAAAACAAAATCGGGTCGTACAGGTCGCGTATTTGCCAGTCGCACTGTCGATTTTGACTTCTGTCTCACAGCAGCGTGGACATCATCTGATCCTGACCCTGTGGTGTCATGATAACAGTTTCATCGCTGAGAGAGCTTCTTTGGTCTCTCACCCAGGCTGAGATCTCACAGTCTACTCGTCTGACGTTTAGAGTCAACAGACTTAATGGCCGCACAGAGCTCGGATTACGAGTCAAGTCATTTCACGTCTAAACAACTGACATCAACAACAAAGTTGAAGAAAATAAAATTAAAAGCTAATCAGTAGAAGATTTATGTAAAGCACACGATCCGGGGACGGTCATCTAATCAATGGGGCGATGGTGCTCTTAGGGAATCACGGACAATGACGGGCTATGACATTGGACACTTCATGCTGTCCAAAAGAGAAAAGAGACGTATTAAAGGGAGTCGTTGAATTGCAACACTTTGTAACACTGTTTCTATACCATTCATGTAGTTTGAGATGTATGGCACTTTACAGGGATGCCTGCAACATTAAAGACATGTGCTTAAGAGATAGAAAGGTAGGCTACAAAGGTTTGAAAGACACCTCACAGACATTCAGTTGCTATTTTGCCTCTGAGTGCACTCATGTAATTTCCCTTATATCAGGTTTAACAAAATCAAATCATTAACAAAATCATCGTGCATGCATATGTGATTCAGTCAGATTATTTCGTTTTTCCTCAAATGAAATACAAGGTGCACCTTTGTGTAAACAAAAGACCAACAACCGATGAATAAACACACACAACGTAAGTCATGATTCTTGGTCAACAGACGTACCGATTCAGTCGACCTGTTCAGCGACTGCTCCACACATTTACCTTATGTTAACATTCAAAGTGTGTCTGGTGAATAAAGGTCAGTTGCCTCTACAGAACGCAAGGCAGTCTTTGATGCGATGTTGTTCTTTTCTCTTGTTGTGTAATAGTGTGCATGAAGTACACATGAAAACGCTTCTAACAAACTGTGCCTCCTATGTTAACATGCAGATTTATTCCAAACCAGTTCGGTCCTCCGTTTCGCTCCTGATGTTACGAGCATGGAGGGTGACCACTAATCTTGGACTTGACACCAGCACGCTCCAGCTCCATCTGAAAAGAAGTGCGTGAAGTACAGGAGGTCAGTTGTGAGCAACGGCAAAATGGCGAAGCAAAGCTAGTGAGTTTACTGCTGACTTAGAGTTCAATCAGACAAGAATGCTGATAATAAGCCTCAAAGTTTCTTTCTAAAATTTCTGTCTAAAACAAATGAATGTATGGTTTCCATAGTAACTGTGAATTACAAACTGTACTTGAACCACTCATTTGTTTTATTTATTTGTTTATATATACATATAAAGCACTGATTTTTTTTAATGTGCAATCATATATAGAAATACAGCATGTAAGGCAAAAACTGATAATTTATCATTTTAACAACCTTGAAAGTCAATACTTGGTATGACCACCTTTATTCTTCAACGCTCTAAGGGAAGCTTACTTGCAGTTTCTTCAAGTAATAATAATAATAATAATAATAATAATAATAATAAATTTTATTTATAAAGCGCCTTTCAAGACACCCAAGGACACTGTACAATAGATAAAAACACATAATAAAGTAGTGTTCAGGAGTAGTTGTACAAGATTCCTGAAGGACAATAATGTGATCCAGGCTTTGGAAAACCACTGAATAACTGGAAAATGTTCCACTTGTTTTTCTATCTGTTGTTACTGCAGTGTGTTTGCGATCACTGCCCTGCTGAAAAGTGAGGCGGATGGTGTTGCACGGTGGATCAAAACGATGATAATTTCATCAGTTATGTTCTCCAACACCACAGGCTGAAATACACCTCTAAACTTTGACAGAGCCTCAACACTGTTTTACAGGTCCGTAGATGCTCACTGCTGTACTTGTCTTCTGACCTCCTCTTTGCATATTGATGATGATTTGAATCAAAAATTCAAATTTACTTTATAACAGCTTCTTGAAAACAATTCAGCAGATCCATTTATGATGGATCAGCTGAAGTGTCAAACTCCTTGAAAACAA
Organism: Rhamphochromis sp. 'chilingali'; assembly: GCF_963969265.1. Taxonomy (NCBI): domain Eukaryota; kingdom Metazoa; phylum Chordata; class Actinopteri; order Cichliformes; family Cichlidae; genus Rhamphochromis; species Rhamphochromis sp. 'chilingali'. Next base: position 15,544,414 of record NC_137935.1, read on the forward strand.
AATCTAATGAATGAGGGGTGGCTCGAAACTTTTGTACAATAATGTACGAAGTTATAGTTAGCGAAAATCAAGGCAAACAAAAAGGTTAAATGAAGATCTCTGAGGGGAGGCAGACTATTTCATGCACTGTTACTGAATATTAGAACCCATTCGCTGCACAATTGTCCAATATGAACATATTTCTTAGAAGCACAAGCTACTTTAGAACAAGATGTGATATTTGACATTTTTGATGTTACTTATCTGTCATCAACATTATTAGTATTTTATTATTTCATATATTTTATTAACTATTTTTAGAGCTTTATATCGACACAGGTTATATCAATCAATTCTATAATACATTGTTTATGTTCTACTTTACTAAAACGCTTAAAGAGCTGAGATATTCACAGCTGTATTAAAAACAAAAGATTTTTTTTTACGATTTTCATACTGATCTTAAAAAAATATGTAAAAGTATGCAAACACTGAGCGGCTGAAATTAATTTGATCTAGTTCAGCTGTATGATGACTATCATATCGTAAATCTCATCAGCGGGGAATCAGGAGCGCAAGAAAATCTGATGGATCACTGTGAAAACTTCCACAGTGGCCAAGTCATACAAGACAAACAGGATATTAATTCATCTCTGTTGGCTTGTGCTGTTTGATAGTGTGGAAGCTTATTTGCTATTCCTGGCATGTTGTAGCTGCTGGCAGCTTACAAGCTAGTTAATGTTTCCAGCAACCATATAGAATCACAACTTTAAATATTGGCAAACATTACTGTATAAATTTCAACATGCAGGGAGGGAATGTAAACAGATAAGCACTAGACGCTCTACTTGGCAGCTTTTAATATATTTATTTATTTATATTTCATTTAGTTTTTTTTAATTCTACCTGTTTTGCTGTGTTTCTGTTGATTATTCTAAGCTAAGTTAAGCAGCTCCTGACTCCAGCTTCATCTCTAACGTTCAAATATGAGCGGAGACGTAATCTTCTCTTCTAACTGCTACCAAGTAAGTGAACAATTTTATTTTGTAAAAAAACATTTCTCCCACAACTCCCCCAAAAAACAAACAAAAAAAAGCTTTTGTAACTCTGTCACATCGGAGGTTTGGAGGTCTTTTTCAGAGAAAAAAGATTTATTGTTCGAATGCATTGTGTGAGGTGCTGGAGGTGCAGTACATACTGTTCTGAGACTTCTACATCTGGGTCACATACTTGTGACTAGTCAGATGGTCTGCAGATATTATTGGAATCTGATTGGGAGGAGAAAAGACAAATAGGGGAGGAGGGGGGAATGGGAAGACAGAGGGAAATAAACAGAAGGGTCTACTGCAATGAGGACAAAACACACTGGAACCACAACCGCTAACAAGCATAAGCATAGCGATCATGTCTATAATCACAAATTGAGATATTTAGAAATAACTAGCAAAGACCAGAGGTGATCCTTGTGCACCACTCATGCACTTTTCATTTCATTCACATTGAAATCGTACGATTAGAGGAGAAAAAGTCAGAGGTGATAGCAGAGGTGAAAGACTGTGAAAGAAGGCAGGAGAGGAGCAAACCTGATTGGCTGTTGCTGTTGCAAAGGGAACACTTGTGGCAGATGTGGTGGCTGCAGACACAGTGGCTGGGGTAGCACCGTGCATCATGGGTACTTGGAGGGGGAAAGATCACACAGGCAGTTGAACCAGAGCAGATTTAAAGCTTTTAATGCTTGACACTTCATTTGTATGTCTGTGTATAGAATGCTGATAAACATGAGATCTAAACAGCTTCAGATTTATTGTCTGCTTTCTAGCAATCTTTAACGTTTTATCTACAAACATCCCAGCAATTTGCGTAAACTCATAGCAACTCACCTGCTGTGGAAAAAGAAAAGAAACGTCAGGGAAATTATTTAAATAGCGGCTAATTGAAAATTGGACGAGCATATCATATCAGGAGGCAGCGTGTTATTTTCTTGGCGGGGAGCATTCAAAACTGAATAAGAGACTTCACTGGGTTTTGCAAAAATTACAGTACAATCAGGATTGCATAAACTTCACACAACATCTCTATCCTTTCTTCTGCTACCACTGATAAATCCTCATGTTTATATGGCATTTATAACCAGACAGTATAATGAGGCGCTCAAGAGGTTAAAGAGCTTGAAATGTAAGTTAAACAAAGCAGGGGTCAGGGGATTTTGAACTGCAACAAGCATTAGGTGACAGACAGATCTGTGGTGAAGCAAAAAGGTCTACAGTACAGAATAGTAAAGCACATCATTTCCAATTGAAATTACACAAGTATGCTCACAATCAAAATTTGCAGTTTACATTTGAATAGCCTGTGTTGAAAAGACACTGAATATCATTTTGAGTACATTTCAAAGTCTAAATTAAAAAAAAACAACTGTGCTCACTTTATGTGGTGAGTTAAATGAGAGTGACTACAATGGGTTCAAAGATCATCAATAAGGAAAGCTGGCACCTACCAACACTTGTTGCAGGTGTCATGCACAATATCGAGCCTGCCCATCATGCATTGCAACAGGGAGTGGAGTGAATAGGGGGGAGAAGAAATCAGCAAAATGCATTACAAGTGTTACAAAGTCAGACAATATTGGATTCATTCTGGATGTAAACATGTGAACTCTTTCATAGAGTGGCCACAGCTTATTATATGACAGCATTGGTTATTATTACTTTCATGGCTTGCAGTTGCTGTAACTGCACATACTGCATATTTAAGAAAACATATGCATGAAAGGTCTGAGTGGGAAGAGGTGGGAAAAACTGAAAAGAAAACAAAACTTGCTGGCCAACCCCAGTTTACTGTTCAACTTATCCATTAAACTGAAGGGCAAATTAAACGCTACCACTACCCCAATTTTCCTGTCAGGGCCATGGCAGCTGTTTGTACGGTGACAGGTTTGAATGGCTTGCTTTTTAAGCCCTCAAACAGTGTAGCTGTAGTGATCTGACAGTCCAATAGAGTGGGACATATGAGGATCTGAGGATCTGAATGTCTCACAGATGGGAATCGATGGCAGGCTATTCTTAGGCTGTCACAGGAGAATATGGGGCACAGTTAACGATGACTATGCAGTGCCCAAAGAAGAACATTTAAAAAAGCTGTCTGTGTGTGTGTGCATTTTGTGCATTCACATGTAGTGTACACCTTGGGTATAATTTAAACTGGCAGAGAGTGAAGAAGTGCCCCTCATGTTCCAGCAGTCGTGGATTGTCTTGCCCCATTTTTCAGAATTTCAGTTCAATTAAAGTCATATCTGTTTATGTTTATGTTTTTATACCACACAAAACATTTTGAGCCCAAAATGTTGATTTGTAACTAATTTAATTAAATGTATATTTCCCATGTAAATGTAACATCAAATGTTCAACTTAATGAACATTTTAATAAATACTTAAATAAATAAAAACTTTGATTTATTTATCTCAGTTGCATCTTATTCAAAATTACTGCTTCCTGTTTATTAGAATGATCTTTTGAGCATGGTTTATATGTAATACTAAGGGTGTTTTCACACCTGCAGTGCTTAGTTCATTTAAACTCTGGTTTGTTTTTTCCCTCAGTGCGATCATTTGGGCAGATGGGAAAACAGTAATTGGACTCGGGTGTAAAACAATCGCACCAAGACCCTTTGGTTCCAAATGGACTCCAGAGCAGTTCGTTTTTCATGTGAACATGATCCGACCCAACTGCGTTCCAAGTTTGAGCTCAAAAAGTTCCCGTTACCATGTATGCTTTGTATTCTGAATGCAGCAAGGTACTATAAATGTGCCAAAGTCTGTGCAGGCAAACAACTAACCGTGAAATGAATATAAACTCTCCACTAGTCTAGAATGCAGCACCTTCTTCCTGTATTTACTGTTGTTTGTCCAGCCCCAGACTCATCTGGCCAATAAGCAGCCAGAATATTTTCACGTGGTTTATAGTGAAACATTTTGGTTCACTTGGATTTCTCCGTGTGTGAAAACAAACCAAACCACCGGGAAAAGCTACAAGTTTACAAACTCATGAACTGACTCGGGCCAGAGAAAACAAATATAGGTGTGAAGACATCCTAGCACTGCCTGCCTGCCTATAAATGAAAAAAAATAAACCTTTTGACTATTTCTCTTCCCACTTGTGACACCAAAGTTATGACCATGCAGTACATATATGTGCAAATAACACTGTGCAAGTTTTTCCCCCATCATTTCACACATTCAGCCAGACAGTGCAGATACCAAACCATAATCAAAGGAGTGTGGAATGTGAATAGGATAACTGCCACAAACACCAGTTAAAGAAGACTCGGACCTTACCTGATGGTATGAAGGCAGCCTGCTGCTGAAACTGCATGTTGGCCAGGGCCTGTTGGTACGGGAATACACCAGCATTGAACATAGTGGTGGCACCGTTGGCTTTTTCAAGTGCAGGTCTCTTTGGTAAAGGAGGCAAGACGGGAGGGAGCCCCTGAAGAGGGGACAACATCAAAACAAAAGGATGGGAGTGAGGGAAATCAAAGTATGGTAGCAGTGACATTCAGGACAGAGAGAAGAAAGAAATTCATTAGAAGATTAAATTGCCCATCAAAACAGCAATCAAATATATTGGCAAGCAAGCAGTGGACTACATTACTTCTGTCAGAGCAGGCGGACAGAGGTGCTAGCTGACAAAAAAATGTGTGACGTATATCTTACGACAAGCATAAAAGTACTCAAGATATTGTCATGAACCTTTTTACATGATTTTAGAATATTACAGTAGATACAGTCAATATTTTGCTGGCTGAGAACTCGAATTTTCCGTAAAGAGAACTTAGCAGCTGCTTAATATAAGCTGAAGCACAGATTGCTGGACCACCAATGGAAATGATGTAGTTAGGGAAAGTTGCGCTGTCAGCTCCATGATAATAGTAAACTATACGCCATGTTAAGACTGTCATGACACCTCTTTACCAGTTATGCATGCAGTATGGGAAATGACCAAGACATGCAAAGACTACCATAGCTTATACCACAATAAACTTTTGCATTTTCATGCTTTGAGATTCACTTAAGGTGATGAACTGACATTGGAAAATGTAGTGCATTTCCAGTTTTGAGCCACTGTCCTTATTCTTCACTAATGTGATTGGAATCTGTTTTTAATCTTAAAACGTCAAACCAAAGGTTACAATCAGTTCATCACCCTTAAGTGCTTTCTCATTTAGTTAGTTAAACACAGCTTCAAACTATATCTATCACACCACAGCTGCATGCCAAGCTAAAAGGTGAAAGGTCATAGTACCAGATCAAAAGTTGCGTCGAGGGGTCGCTTCATTGATTTGACAGCCGACTGAGTCTTAATTAGCAGGCAGCGAGCACATGATGGCAATGGGCCAATGGGGTTCAAGCGCATTAACAAAAACCAGCAAGCGAAGGTGCGTCATGGGGGCAGCAGTGCAGTGTGGGTTGGTGAGGAAAAAACAAAAACAAAAAAAACAAAAAAACAAACAAAAACAAATCATTGGAATGCAATATACAACAATTACAAGACTTGTGCATGCACATTAATGGCTTTAGGGTTACTGAAAAGAATTACAGCCCATAGCAAACTTTGCTGTCAGAAAAAAGTTTTTATTTTCATGAATGCGAAAATTCTATGCCAGAAAAGATTATTAGCCAATGAATGAGCTTTGATCAAATACATTCATTTGAAACAGATTATAAATATTATCTAATGTGATTCTGCCCTCTGCTCCAGATGCACTGCTTTCTTAAAGCCTGTGGTGGCTGGACCATGGCAACTGTACTGAAACTAATTTCCTAAAGTGGCACTTGACTTTTGGTCCTAGGCCCGTTTTAAGGGTCTTAAACGACTGCAGTTTCCAGTACTTGTGTGATTCTCCTCTTCCTGTGTTTTCTGTTTCATTCACATGATTTGAATATACCATAAAAAATCATTGACATCTTCAGATGTGTTTGTTCCTAAATTGATCCTAGGGTACATGTATGTATCCTATGTCCTCTTTAACAGGTGGGCCAATCTGAACAAAACTTTTGTATCAAATACACTGATTATGAAATTGTAGATACATTTTAAAATGTTTTATTACTAAATCCTTTGTCCTGTCTCTGTCCCATCACCCCCAGCCGATCATAGCAGATGGCTGCCCCAGATGCTGCTTCTGCTGGAGGTTTCTTCCTCTTCAAAAGGATTTTTTCCTTCCCACTGTCGCCAAGTGCTTGCTCATACAGGGTTATCTTATTGTTGGAGTTTTCGTTCTAATATTATAGGGTCTTTACCTTACAATATAAAGCTAGAAAACACCTTGAGGTGCTTGTTGTGTTCTCTGTTTGAGTTTGTTTCATGTGTCACAACTAAATACTCAATGAAGACTTTGAAAAAGCGTCACAGGTCTGGCTATTTGTAATAAAAGAAAAAAAGAGGACAATC